>NC_142534.1:14720000-15967500 GCF_056151865.1 Erythranthe guttata
ATAATAATTGAAAGATTTTTCAAAATTTAAAATTTCAAAAAAATTCAAAATTTAATCTTTCTTTTAAATTACACGGATTGAAATGTAATTCTTTATATTTTTCCAAATTAAATATATATATACATTTTTTATTAGTGAATAACTAAGTATGAGAATTAATATAATTTATTAAATATTAGTTACAAAATAAGTATAATCACAGTTTTATTTATATCTATATGTTTATAGTTATGAATATTAGAACAATTTGCTTTGCCTAAATGGTTAGTTTTCTACTAAATCTTTTGGGCGACCCAGGTTCGACTAGGGGTGTAAATGAGACGAGCCGGCTCGCGAGCTTCCGAAGCTTGCTCGAAAAAAGCTCGCACTCGAGCTCGAGCTCGAGCTTCATTTCAGTTGTTCGACAGCTTGCGAGCAAGCTCGCGAGCTTTACCTTTTCTCTATATTTTTTAATACATATTAATAATATATAATAATGGATATTATTAATAATAAAAAAAATATTACTTTTTAATTGAAAAAATAAATTGATAGATGGATTTGTGGTTGTGTCGAGCTCGAGCTCCTTAAAAACACAAGGAGCTCGAGCTCGAGCTAAAACTTATAGGCTCCTCGAGCTCACAAAATAAAGCGAGCTCGGCTCGTTTACACCCTAGGTTCGACCCATGTGAATCCGGTTCTACTCGTAATACAATAGCATTTAGTTTATAATTACATAAGCAGTCCTAATACAAAGAAGCTAGAAATTGCTGCTCCTAAAAAGTAATTCGAAATTCCGGAAAAGAAAAATTGAAACAGATTTTCTATATCTATTTAGTGTAATTTCATAGATAAAAACAGACAGTGTGCTGTAACAGGGAGTAACTATTAAGCAAATTATTATTAAAAAAAAAAAATCAATAATGTATTGGTGTTTCCCTAAAAAAACAATGTAACAAACAGAAGACTTTTTTCCATCTGTTGGCTAATACAAAAAGAAATACACATTATTTCTTCTCAAGCAAAATTCTTATTGAAAGAATAGATTACAAAGGCACCGAAAATAAGCACCTCCAACTTATTGAAGCAGAGTGCAAGATTAGAGCTGTCTATAATCAATCCAATAGTAGTGAAAAACTTCTTTCCGATTATCGGGAAAAAAAAAAAAAAGGAACTACGTCTAGCAGAAAAAAAACCGAAACAAAGTTGGTGCGATGAATATTTCCATCAAGAAGTGGCTTTGCCTTTCGTTTTCTGCTTCTTGGATTCCAAAGAAGCCAATCCCGATCCTAATCCAACTGGAGGAGCAGCCTGCTCTTGTTGACCCTGTTTCGATTTATCAACTTCAGAATCTTGCACTCCGTTCGATGAAGTATGGCCGTTGCCTTCTTTCTTAACTCCGTCAGTGGCCTCGTTATTGTTTGAGACGGCAGCTTCAGGTGTCATACCTGAATTTATGATGTTAAGGAGCTGAGTTAGTGGCGGCATAGCCTGTACAGGTACACCGTGCGGGCGTATCAAGAGACCCCTTGCCGCTGCTTTCTTTCGCACTTCAGCAGCAGCTTTAGCCGCCCTCTCGTCGACACCTCTTCCCCCTCGTGGCGGAAGGGTTTCACCGATGACTGCACTGTTTAGTGATTTGTTGTTTGCAGAGGAACTAGAACCACCAGTTGTGCCGCCAGCTACTGCAGCGGCTTGAAATGCTTGTATCAGGTCTGGATGAGCCTATTCTTGCACATATTATACTTTATTAATTATAGCAAAAGTAAAATAAATAAAAGAAAAAAAATTGAAATTTATAGACGCAATAAATTAATACCTTTAATAAATCAATAGCCTTTTGTGCAGAAGTAGCATTCAAAGTCTGACCTTTTTGCTTTTGTGCATTAACCTGTACATAAATAGAATAGGAACCAGATTGGGGTTTACGAAACTTGCTGATAACATCCAAGAATAGTAAAAAAAACATTTAAAATTAAAAACAAATTCATCAGCCGATTAGGGTAGTAAATATACTTGCAGCTCGCGCATCTTGAATGTTTTCATCCAGTTCTCGGAATCTTTCGTCCTAGAGTCTTCCTCTCCGAGTTGCTTCACGAGAATATCGTATGTTTTCTTTTCATTCTGCCGTATCAAAGATCAAAAAGCGTATATCAGTGCGTTATAATTTATGAATCTATAAATATAGAATGTTTATTATTATTATTTAGCTTGGGTAAACAAACACACCTGGTGAGAAAGCTTGAATACACCCATACAATTGAATGCAATGGCCAAAGCATGATAGCAAACTGCAGTTTGAATATGCTCCTCTCCTAGTAGCCTCACGTTCTTTCTCAAGGCTTCTTGTAAATAACGAAGGGCGGGATCCATTTTTCCGATATCTTGGTACATCATAGCAACGTTGATAAACGTGGCAGCAACATCTGGGTGATCTGGCCCAGATGACAAGCTTAAGAGAAGCAATGCGCGAGACATGTGGCGCAGTGCGAGCTCTGTCTGGTTAAGTCCGTGATAGAACAAAGCCATATTCCCATAGCTGCAGCCCAAAAAAAAATGTATCGTCTTAAATATTGTACTCAGGTCTCAAAACAACTCGAGCAGCTACATACAGTAATAAATCAAATCCCAGAGAATAATTTAGCATAGAAAACATTGGTTCGCGGTGAAATTACTAATAATATGAAATGAGCAGAGGGAAAAAAGGTTTGTGCCTGTGAGCAGTGTCGGGGTGGTCTAGTCCAAGGCATCGTTCGTTTATGATTAGTTCCTTGTGCTGTTGCATTATGGCTCCAGCCATATCTCCAGCGTGATACAACACCATGGCCAAGTAGCTGTAATCAAAGTCAATGTCCAGTTCAACGTAAATTATTTATACAAAAATTGCGTATTTCGATGGAAGTTCAATCACATTCAAAATGTGCAGGAAAAACAGTGAAATCCAGAAAAAGGACACAAATCAAGTATTCCAACATTTACCGGCAACAGTTTGCAACCTCTCGATGCATTGGACCAGTGACCTGCAATTTGTGTATTTGGTTAATGTCCTAAAATAATGAAAACAAGAGATCGTGCAAGTAAAAAAAATTGTTAAATTCACCTGCTGCAGAATTGTGAAAGCTTCAGAGAATAGTGTGTACGCCTCACTGAGCATTCCCTGAAGAAGCACGGAAATAAAATTCTTCAATAGAAATTTGTGATCGTTTCACAAGACTTTATCTGATAGCGTAAAATCAGATATTATAAATCAATTTTCCTCATTAAAGATCAAATCGATACATACCTCTGCTAATTGGACTTTTCCAGTTTCAACCAGATCCTTGGCTTCTGAACAAACTGGAATGGAATGCTTCACTACCGGTTGGACATTCAATATATCTGAAACTTGGAAAGGTGCCAAAGCATCGAAATCATATTTTCGAGCAGCAATGCTAATTCCTACCTGTTTGCGATAAAAACAATCAGGCAAAACAATCTAATGGTATAAAAAATAACAGCCGTTGGGCCTCAAATACACATTAAAAGTACCACTCCCGAATTCAAACAACTTCCACTTTTCGACATAATTTGCTTTGCAGGATAAGTACAAGAAAGAGTCCTTGTACTTGAATAGACTCAACAGGTACTTCGTTAACTTTTATAGCTATAAGACAAGGCCCTGTTGGTAACACGCTAGGTTCTCATAAATAGACAAAAAAAAAAAACATAACACAGATACAAAGAGGTAAAAAAGAAAAATTACACAATCATCATTTGATCCGAAAATTGAATGATCTATTGGAAAAATAGAGCAGACAAACAAAAGCACATTTCTTTTTTTTTTTTTTTGGGATGGAATGAAAATAGAAAGATCAATTAGTTGGGGGAAAACTTAAATTAAATTCAAGTTATTCTATGCTTCAAAAATTGTACCTTCTGGCAAAGATTTCGTATCACTGAAATTTTCTTGACCCCCTTCCTGGCATCTTCTGGCAACTCAAACTGCAGATATTAATCTCAACACAGTAAATACGAAGCTCTACCAAGAATCAAAAAAAAAAGTTCAACTAGTAACAAAAAGACCTGGTATTTGAATTTTGAAAATTCTTGAATGTCAGACCACAAACTATCGGAAGTCATACTCAAATACAAGGACTCTTTCTTCCTTGAATATCCCTCATTTTTCTTAGCTTGTCCCTTGGAAGACTTCCCAGAAACATGATGACCCGAATGAACCTGTTAAATATCGATGCCATAGATTTCAGGAGATTAGATGGAGTGGAGATAATATAATACGACACGCCAAATATAATAACCAAGGAGCCAACTAATGTAGTAGTAGAATCAAGACCCAAATTGAAGTTTTTTCTCAGTTTATATCATTATGGAAATTGGACATAGTCAGATCACAATTCTATATACTTCATTTCACTACATACGAAGAATATCCACAAAGCAAAAGCACTAACACAAGATCAAGATAGAGAGACCAAAATATTGACACAGATAACAGGTTCAGAGGACATTAAGAACTACTGAAAAATTATTCATCACATTTATATATATACCTTTTTCTGGGTTTTGGACTGTGAATTGTTTGCAGCACCTTTAGGAGAAACAGTCTGAACTTTTCCCAAGAAACAGTTGAAAAAATGTGAAATCGCATGTCCAAGATCGTGATCCTCTGTATCTCTTAAAATATCCTGCATGTCCATAAATAGTGGGCCGTAAATAGGCAAAGTTTGTAAAGAAAACCATAAACTGCATTTAATGATCTCGTAGATAGTTTCACTAGAGAAAATTATTCCACAACCAATCAAAAGAAATCACATAAAGCTAGCAAGAATATCTAAAACAGAAATTGGCTGCTTTGATTGAACTAGTGGCAGGCATAATAATGGGCTGCTTTTTGAGAAGGCAGTCCCCGATCAAATAGAATGACTCAAAGTTCACCTAGAAACATTTCAAATGCTAAAAATAGCATTTGTCACAGTTTATGCACCACACAAGAGATAACAAAATGCGCCCCTTAAACTTAGACTGACTAATTTTGAGATATGAGATTAAAGGTTCTGGATTCTATGATAAAGCTAAGATATGGGGGAGGGGGGGGGGGGGGGGGGGGAGGAGGACAATGACATTATAGACGTGACATGATTGATAATCTACACGGCAGAAAGAAAGATGGTCAAAGACAGTCCACCAAAGGAAACAAGCAGCCAAAAGCATAACCTGGAGGCTGGAACTACCACAATACCTTCAACTTCTTGAATAACCAAAGAGTGGATTATCTAATCACAATGTTATATTGCCCAAACAATCTGGAAGTGCGTCATAAATTGTTAAATACCTTAACAACATGCTTAGCAGATCTGACGACAATTTCATTCGAACAGAGATCCCATAGATGAGGCATATGTCTGGTCCCTTCAGCAACCTATAGCACCAAGAAGAGCATATGAGCCACAGAATATGGATAACATAAATATAGATAACATCAGCTTCAACCCCACTCCAGAAACATGAGATTCAAGATCAAGCCATATAAAAGCATAAGAGAATATAAAGTCTAAAAAGAGGTGTTAAAACTCATTATGGGCCTGTTCTTACTTTTCCAATATAACGAACATTGATGCCATGTGCATGGAGTGCCTCAGTTAAGGTTTGTCCATCCATCGGTGAAACTTCAAGGGTAATAAGATCTTCTATGAATTTAGGCACTACAACATCTTTTAGATACAAACTCACTTTCTGCACATTTTCCTCATCCGCAGTGATTTCCTGGAGAACATTATTTTGAAAGATTTGAGAAGAAAAAATTCCTGAAAATTATTAGGTCAACTAATCTGAAAGATTATATATGACACCTCTTGATTCCCAGCTAGCTTAAATTCAGTGAAAGCATTAGGATTGAAAAGTATGTCTTTGCTTGAATCTTCTTTATGAGAGTGAGAACAGCATTCTTGACAGTTTTCCTTTTCACCCTTTCCAGCATCCTGAAAAAACCCATTTACAATGAGATAGAAGTTAGATACCAACAACTAAACTCGATAATATGCTTATCCATACATCACAAATAGGTTAAATTTATTAATTGATGGATGCTTGATCCTTTATTAAAGATTAAAACTAATGGTACAAAGAGGCATTGTTACAGTGAATGGTGAACACGTACAGTTAATTAACAAGTCAGATCAGCATAATTTCTGATGTTCATCTTTTCAAAGAAACACAATTAAATATCTTGCATAAACAGGTGAGGTAGATAAATACCACGTCAACCATAGTCTTGCAATTTTCACTCAACCCGTCAACTATTTCGAGGATTAACCGAGTTTCAAACATCAATAGCTTCTCTGAGCTCCCTCGTGTTTTCAATCAGGTTCAAGTTGGTTACAAAAAGAAAAAAATCCTAGCTTGTCCTTCTCATCCGAATCAATAGTAAATCCCTATTGTGTGAACAGGTGAACAAATTACAAATACAAGCTGTCATATCCTAGATATGAATATACTAAAGGACTAAAAGCAGAAAGCAAACCACAACCTTAAGTACCAAATTAAGTACAGAGAAGATAGACATCTAAAAATCAAAGAACTGATAAAATAAACTGATGTGCTCAAGCTGCACTAGCTTAAGTAACAGACAGCAAAAATGTCCAGAAGTTGTCTTCTCTATTACTTGTAGAATATAACTGAGCAAGGAAGCCAACAGCAATTTTTTTCACGACAGACAGCTACATTTCCAAAGGAGAATACTAATGGAAGTTAAGCTGATAAAGCCTTTGAAAAGCCTTCGAAACTAAATAGACTTGGAAAGGTTTATATCTAGATAATTTTGTGCATTCAAGCAAACCAAATTCTAGGGCCCCAAAATTTAAAGATGTAACCCAGCTAAATCAAATTACTTAAGTTCTAACTGAGCTTTATCCAATTTATGGACGTGTTTGACCAAACGAAATTAAGAATAAACCTCAATTAGCTTTTTTTACTTGCGACATTAATTAAAATAATTCTTGCAGCATGAGTTTCTTCTCTTTTCACAGGGACATGCACAACACAGTCAAGTCTCTAACCATTACAAACTTAACTGTAGTTACACTAGAATTGTCAAAGAGATGATTATTCACATATCACACAGAAGAGGTGCCACATTATTGTTTATGCACATATAGAGTACTACAATACATCAAAAACTTGGATTATGTTTCTATGCTGAAAAGAGAGATACTTCAGCGCACTGGTGCTTCACCACTGCATGTTGGCATACTGAGTATTTGTAAGGACAAGTTAATTTTAATTTCATCAGAGCACTCCGTTTTGTAAAAGCTACAACTATGTCAAGGCATAAAGAAATTGTAACAAGGACCTGAACCTGTGTATCAGTTGTTGCTGATGATGCATGCTCCTCAGCTTTCACCACCTCTTCAGCACTATTGACCTCCAAAGAATCTGAAACAACAGAATTCTCCTGTTCTGATTGGCATTCGCTCTTCGACATCTTAGCTGATTCCGCCTTTTCATCCCAAAACAGATGTTAAGATTGTGAAATATCCAAAATGGTTCAGAGGTAATATTGATGTGGAAAGCTGAATCTTACATGGCAAAAGCCAGATATTAGTTCAGGCCTCAAAATGCAAAATCTGGAACCGGAACCGGTATAATTTGCATCGCGTGGAGTGACTCTCATCAAATCCAAAAGATAATGCCTGGGAACACATGAACACATCATAAAACAAGAAACAACAATAGGCAAAACAAAGGATCCAATAGGTTGCTAAAAAAATGTTGAGCAATTCCAAAAGAAGACTTTTATAAGATGACAAGGATTACTCTTGCCATAAACTTAATCAATGTTTTCAAGCACAACAAGATATGGTTCAACACAGCAGATACTAAGCAAGGAGGACAAACAATGGGGCCAGAGGAATGTGGTAGGAATTACGATCTTTCTATAACTACTAATTCTCCAATTGAAACCAAACGCAATGAAGTAGATGTATTTAGAGGGTAACTGGGGAACCACGAACCATTCTGCTTGAAAGAAGAAGAAATAGATGTATTTACAAATGATCAATTGCCTAAGTGTTTTTTTTCTGGATGTGTAGGAGCAACAGACAATGCACATTTCCAACAAAAAAAGGAGGAACAATATGCCACAGGGCTAATTTACAGAAGTTACTAAACATTCCAAAAGATCAAGCTTCACCTGTCATCACTACCAACAATGCCTTTGCACTCAACCGGTGCAGCTAGCTTGAAAACATTACCAGACCCATCGAGCACAGTATGTTCCTTCAGATGAAGAAGTTTGGCAGCTTCCAGCACCTGTAAGATAATTAGAAGACTTAGAATTACTAATGGGGTCAAGAGTTGATTAATAAATCGTGGCTGCAAACACTGATAAGAATTTCAAGGACGATAGCAACAAGAAAGTCCCATTGAATCAAGGAGACAAGATGTTTTTTACTTTGTAAGTAACACAGTTGCCATGAAAAGGATTAGGAAAGAGAATTTCTTCCGATGATTCCCAAGAGAACGGTGATACATGTATGACAGTAGAGTTGAAGACTTATGTCATGAAGCTGGATTTATTTTCAGCAAATTCTTGATAACTGATGCTATCTAGATCTCATAATGAATTCATTAAGCTCATTTGTACCTTAGAATGGAAGTCTTCACTCCAGCAAATTTTCTTGCCCTGGTCAACAGACCCATATAGAAGGGAGTCTGACTTATCACCTTGAAGGATTCCAGGCAACACACTCTGGTAGGAGAGGAAATGTAAGAACATACAACCAAAAGAATGATGCCATTTTAGCATCTAATTGATCAATATAGTAGAGTAACTATTATCTTCAAATATACAACATGAACAACTTAATAAGTCCAAATTGGTTGGTCATCCATAAAGGTAGAAGAAAAAAACCAGAGGAATTGAATCAACATTGATGTGGCAGAAAAATGAAAATAAGAAACAACATAGAGGATATTAATGTGACAAAAACCAACGAGCAGCGAGCGAAAGAGAAATATTTTTATTTTTCTACAGCATCAAGCTGAGACATCAGTTATGGACTTATGGTCTATTAAGACATCAGAAATTAGAAAGAGACCCATGAATTGTGTAAAAGTAACTGGATAAGTGTAAGTAAATACGCACCTGTGCAACAACTCTATGACCTCTATAATCAATTATGGCCATGGCAAGATTGTACAAGCCTGGAACATCAGCTTCCTGGTATGCCTTGGTCCCTTTCAAGTCATTATTAGCACTTGCATATGTTGCTTGCTCACTTTCAGCCAACTGAGTCTCTGCAGGAACGTCAGCCGACAATGCCTCAGCATCACTAACGTTTTCCGTATTTGAAACAGCAGATCCGTTTACAAACGGTACTGTAGAATCTCCTTGTGGCAGATTGTTCTCTGAATGATTCTGGGCCGAGGTTGTGCTCTGCAGTTTAGAGTTTAGTTCTAATGCCTTCTTCCTGGGCAATTGCTCAAGGTCCGCATCAACAGCAAAACTAAAGAATATGTTGTTGTGAACATACCTATGAAATGAAGAACAAATAATAACAAATTAACTAATGTTATGCATACCAGGAGTAAAAAGGGAAACAGAGTTTAAACATAAAGAGAGACAAGAGTACAGCAATTCATTGTATAGGAAACAAAATAGATAGTGACGATAAAAAGCACTCAAGTTATTCAGATATACTCACATGTGAAAACACTCTGGATCTGTTGGATTAATAGGCGGAATACATCTGCTTATCACTCCGATAGCACCACTAGTGGCAGCATCAACAAAATCAGAAGTCACTTTGTAAAGTGCCCTATCTCTTAAGATGCTGCAATGAATATATAAGGTAAGTAATACGATATAAATATATTCACAAAGGTACTGATCTTGCAAAGGATATTGCAACAAAGATATGAAGTACACCTTTCCTGATGTGTAGCATGCGGGAACTCCCGACAAGACTGCAACTCTTCATTCCAATCTCTTTGCATGCCAATCAGCTCACTTCCAAAGGTCAGAGTCAAAGAGTTTTCCGCTCTGGCTGCATCACGCTTGTGATCTAAAACAAGCATCCTCCGTTAGACAGTTATCAGTATACACAGTTAAGACACAATGAGCGAAGCCAGATACAGAAGAAACGGAATGATGAGAAAACTACTAAAATGTCATAACAAATCTACAACATCTCAGAAGAACGACGAATAAAAAGAATACCAAAATAAGGAAACCATATAACATGGATTTGGTTTCATGAGCCAACATCATGATGCGAAGACGACAAGCAGAATTAAGAAACGTCATATGATAGTTATTTTACTGTCTCCAATATCTATTACACATTTGGATGGCCTCTCTTATTACTGTTTTCGAACTGCACAAATCACTATCGCAAGTTGAATACTCATGAAAAACCAAAGGGCCCTTAGTAACATTTGTTTATTAATTTCATCAGGAGTTTTGCTCCGAGTAGAAGAGCTGAAAGTAATTTCACCGCATAGACATCTTTAGCACTAATATAATGAGGACTATTTGCTCAAGAGAACTCTAGCAAAAGAGAAGGGCAACATTAGCCACAAACTCAATACAGTTTTCTATTCCCAAGATCATTCATCAAAAGTTTTTTGACAGGTGATATTTAGTCTCTCTTTTTTTCAAGAGAAAGAAAGTTTTTAAGTTTCTGAAATTGGTCAGAATTTTATTCTTTGATGAACTCATTTGGAATCTGATAAAATGATTAACCGTGTAAGCCAGCAAAAGATCGCCAGTTTCTAAGGGTACAACGAAAAGTACTATTCTGGATTTCTGGTGAAGTTGAACTATGATAACAATCAGCCCGATCAGATAACAAGCTGGTCGCCATCTCAAAAAATACACGAAATATGTCCAAAACAAATCTAGTATCTTATCTATAGGACCTAAACTGTAGAAAGATTTGAGATTACCAGGAACAGGATACAAGCCCAGCCATGAGTTTGGTGGTAAGAGAGACTGAACATTTTCAAATGGATGAGCTGAGGCCTTGCGCTCCAATATTTCACGAAAAGCTAGGAAGACAAAAGGCCGAAGTCAGCGATACAGTAACAACTAAGATAAGTTTAATACTTGGAACTCAACATATTAGTTAGGTCATAAGTAACAAAGTTTATGTTACCCTTCTTAAACTTGGGGCTAATCTTTTGCAGAAGTCCAACAAGGGATGTTGCTTCTAAAGCCGCTTTATTTGGCCTTGGATCAAGAATACTCCCTGCGCTTGAGTTTACATAGAAAGCTTTTGTTGTTCCCGTAATACAGTATTTATTTCCTTCCAGAGTTACCACATCCAAATAAATTAAGTCTCCGTAAAGCCTGATGCAACCAGATAAATCCAGTATATTAGCATGGAATTTTTCCCAAGTGAGTAAACCCAAAAAGGACAAATAGAAAGATGAGAAAGGTCAGTGGAATAAAAAAAAATTGGAAATAATTGGCAACTATGAAGATTATCCTAGGTGAACAACCTTCTTTGGCTTGGAGGAGGATTAAATGAAGAGAAAACAATACTTTCAACACACTTAATCTCTTTGGAGGGTGATGATAATAAGCTTGTGAGTGAGCCCGTAACATTCTCCATAAATCCCAAATTATCGAGTTCTGGCACTTCAGCTTTCACCGGATCTGCATATAATATAGACATAGGAGAAAGGAGTCAGAATTTACTACAATAGTAAGAAATAACAAAATAAAATGAAAATATAATCAGAATGAGAAACGAAGAAAGTGTGTATAGTCAATGATGAGAGCAATCACAAACCTCCTACATTTGCTGATGCATTTTTCACTGTTTCGTGTTGTAATGCAAGCGTTGTGGACAACGAGGAATGCAGTGTTGAGAGAGAAAGTAACTCTCTTGTTCGGTGAACATGAGCCCTGATGGATCGGTCATCATATAAAGCTGCAAAGAACAGCAAGAATTAAGATCCATGATAAAAAAAACAGCAAAACGCTAAGAAAGTTTATTCCTTTGGGCAAAAGACTGTTTTTTTACAGCATAATGTGCATGTAAACGGTGCAACAAAATACGTGAAATGATGCTTGAGAGTACATCATCACAGATTATCAATTAAGACTTAGTTGCATATATACATTAGAGCTTAAAAGCAAAAATATTGGGATGATTAAGTTTACCAGCAATCATCTCCAAAAAGCAGTTTCCACCAGTAATATCGGCAACTTCAGAGATTTCATTATAGTCTTCTAGGTGATGAATAGAACCATCCTTCGTGTGCAGTAACAGATCGTAGCAAGTAAAGAAACACGTTTCTGGGGCATCAAGAAGAAACTGCCTAACATCCATTACAGAGTCTCCAGGACTCAACTGCAAATATCAATTAGTTTAAAGCAATGGACTCAAAAGATTTCTAAGATGCAAGAAAGAAGATATCAAGTTTGGCAATAACTAATGAAAAAAAGTGATTGTAGGATTCTGGTTCTGATAGACAAAAAAAATGAAACAGTAATCCTTACTGCAGCAGCAAACAAGGCAAATAATAGGTAAAATATGTTAAGAGGTTTCAATTTTATGAACTAAAAATTAAACTATAGTAGCATACTTGTAGCTCAAGCTTCTCGCCTCCTTGTGTTTTGACAGAAACAGGATACAGGTGAATATCAGCTGCAATAAGAAGGAAACATTTGGCATTAATTTGGGATGTGAATGTGTAAGAATTTGAATACATTAGTGTGCTCTAAGCATGTGCATACATTGGCCGATCAAAGAAAATATACTATAGACATGGAACTCCCGGGCATTGAATTTTTTGACTTAATAAGGAAATAAAATAACATAAAAATGCAATTCAATCCTTGCAAAGAGTTGCAGTAAGGCAACTAGAGATCTATAAACCAGATGGTAAAAATAAGGAACGATTTTATACATGTTTTTAATAATTGAAAGAAAATAGAATTGAAGTAGACAGATATAAATTACAGGCATCTGGAAGGAAAAACATGAAACTACAACCATGCCATTCTGAACAATCTGATAGTGGAAGAAACATAAAAAGTTCCAAGTCTACTGACAGAATTGATTCTAGAGCATCCAAACCACAATGAAATCGATTTTTGAGAACTGTGGGGAGAGTTCAAGCAAAATTTCATGCTACGGACAAAATTAGCAAGTGTGTCTTTGCCATTATGTAATACTGGCTATGCTTCTTGAGTTAGACATCCCAAGATAATTTTTTTAAAGCATGAAAATGCACACGCAAGCATGCTTCTTTTATCAGCCAAACTGCCACATTAAAATGAGTACACTTATTAAAAACCCTCGTTCATGGATCAAGCAAGAAAAAATCTTTTGAGGCACTAATGTTACTATCTATATTGGATTTTTGTACAGTTATCTAAGATTTCTACATTGCAGCAACTAACAAAATGAGAAAATTGCATTCTCTATCTTAAAACATAAGACAAAAACAATAGGCAACTGAAACATGTTTATAACTGTGACAATCAACAGGCCACGAGCCCAATAGAAGTACAGATAGAATGTTTTGGCAACATTAAGCACACAGATTGGGAAATTGAAAACAACTACGAAAGTATTTTAGAAACTACAGTCGGCAGTCAACGAAAATTGAGTCATAGCTTACATCCAATTCGAGCAAATAATCACACAGAGGGGAAAAAAATCCATACTTCAATAGTTGACTGTTAGATAATTTGTGCCAAATTTTAGTTTTATTTAAGGCATGTGCAGATAAAAAGGGATGAAACATATATTCAATCAACAGTAGCCTTAACTCCACTAGTCTACCACAAGATTAGATCAAGTTTGAGCAACAGTAATTCCACCTTGTTTTCCTGGATGCTGGTGGGATGCTGTATCCTGGTCTTTAACCTCTGTCTTTATGTCATTTGATTCGCTCAAGCTCGTATCACCATTAGCCTGTATGGCGCTGGAACTATCACTCAATGGCTCCACAGGAGAAACGGCCTGCTCTGAAGATTTCACTGCAGTTTGCTGCGACCCTTTACGATTCCTCCCCCGATTCGACTTCCCAGCCATCTTTACCTCTAACATCAACAAATGCAACCATTATAAATAAGAAAAAACAAAATCCGAGCCGCTTATCATCCTAAAATATTGAAATCGTGATTACATGAAACCAAAGTCTGCATCTTTGAGTTAGTTAAGCTCAAACTCACGTTCCATCACCATATCAAGAAAACATTGTGCAGCAAGTACAAACGAGGAATTGAAAAAAAATAAAACGCCCATTTTCTTACGCCACAATCTAATATTTAATCCACCGCATTTCTCATGTAAAGAATGCACACAAAACGAACGAAGTCAACACCTTCACCATTCCAATATAAAAAAAACCAAAAAAATACTATTTTTCACAGAAATTAAATAACCTCCACAAAAAACCATGTACAGGAACAGTAGAAAATCGACAAATCCGATGAACCGAAACCCCAAAAAACAGCAATAAGAAAAAGACCCGGTTTTTATATTGGTAAAACCATAAGCACATATTACAGCAACACACCCCCACAAAAAATCGGTTGCTATACAGAATATTACGAGCGTTCGATGCCATGTGTAAATATGTGTGCGCAGAAGAGTAGAGCATATTACCGTGTAATTAAATTAAAAAGTAGGTAAATTATAGCAAACAGAGTGGTTCAATTGGCTTTAATAATAGTATTACCGGTTCGGAAAGGCGATAACGCAGGTTGAAGACAAACTGTTCGATTAAATTACAGAATAGGAATTGGAAGATTGGTGTGTGTGTGTGTGTTTTTGGGGTTTTTTCGGCTGGGGTTTTTTTCGGCTGGGGTTTTATGGAGGAGGAGAAGAGAGAGTGGCTGAGAGACGGCGGCTTTTTTGACTCGTTTTATAGTAATCGATTTTCCGATATTCATGGTAGCTGAAAATTGCACAAAGGCTCCCTATTTTTTGACTAAATTGTGAAATGGGCTCGTTTATTTTTCTATATTGGTAAAGAGACCCCTTCAATGCAAACATAACCTAAACTATGGATGTAAATGAGCAGAGCCGACTCGTGAGTCAGCAAGTCGGCTCGACAAAAGCTCGAGCTCGAGCTTTTGTGGCCAGTCGAGTTCGAGCTCATTTTTAGTTGTTCGTGTGCTCACGAGCATTTTTTTTTATTTGTCTTTTTTTATTATTTTAAATATAATTAATATAAAATAAATAATAATTCATATAAATAATTTAAAAAAAATTACAGGTTATTTTTTATTTCAAGTTTTTTATTATAATTTATCATAATAAATTTCTAATAATATAATAAAACTCGAGTTCGAGCTCGTCAAAATGGATTCGAACTCGCGAAAACAGTCTAGCTCGGCTCTTTTACATCCCTAACCTAAACATACGGGCACTTTAGATTGTGGTTTGGATTATAATGATATAGTGATTATATATACCTTGATAATGTACGAAAATATTATATTTGATCAACCATTTGGTTCGTAACGTTATTTTAACATTCCATACATAATAAATACATTGTTTGGTCATGCAGATCCAGTTGGACCAATGCGGAATTGACAAATTTACCCTTCCTTTTACTTTTTAAAAACAATCAGATCTTGTATATAACCTATGTATACAAGTAATTTGGTAGTGAAGTAAGGACATTGTTGTCATTTTGCACTTGCTCTAAACGACACTATGGGTTGATTATCTTATGGGTAAATTCCACTTTACCCCCTTGTATTTTGGTTGGATATCACTTTACCCCCCTGTACTCTCAATTGCATCGATTTGCCCCCTTATACTTTGGTTCAATATCACTTTACCCCATTCTATTCTCAATTCATCGATTTGCCCCCTTGTACTTTGGCTCGATATCACTTTACCCCCTTCTACTCTCAATTGCATTAATTTGCTTCCCTTGCTTGAAAAATTATCTCAATGTGGCCATCGCCGTTAGTTTTCAGACCTTTGACCTTAACACCATTTGATTTAAGTATGAAAGTTATTAAAATGTCACCGCTTCAGTTTAAATAATTATTAAAAAAATTAAAAAAAAAAAAAAAAAAACAACAAAAGTAAAATAATAAAAAATTCAAGACAGCGAGAAAACATAGTCCACGATGTCAGCCACAATTTTTTTTTATTAATAATTATTTAAACTGGGAGAGGTGGTTTTTTTGTTATTTTCAAACTTAGATCAAACGGTGTTAAGATTAAAGGTTTGAAAACTAACGTGATGGCCACATTAAGATAATTTTGCAAGTACATTGGGCAAATCGATGCAATTGAGAGTAGAAGGTGGTAAAGTGATATTGAGTCAAGGTACAAGGGGGCAAATCGATGATTGAGAGTAGCAGGGGATAAAATGATACCGAACCAAAGTGCAATAGCGTAAATCGATACAATTGAAAGTACAAGAGGATAAAGTGATATCCAACAAAAGTAAAAGGGTAAAGTGAAATTTACCCTTGTCTTATCGGCCCATTTTACGAATGGACAGGTAATTAATTCATAAACCAAGAAAAGATGAGGCCATGTATCAATCAATAAGCCAACCTATAAAACAAAACGATGTACGAGAGATACGAGTGAAAAGTTAGCTAAAACATTATTTTCTCACAAGTATACAGTGATTAAATGAGGGCTTTCATTTTTCGTATGTCTTATGGATATTAACATTTAAAGATTAAAAAAAGAAAGAAAAAAAAATCAACAACAAAATTGCAGAAAAAAATGAAATCTAACAAACACAAATTATTGATGGCGAAATCTTAAGCTTCAAAATTACTTGTTACTCAAATCCATGGCTCCAATATACTTAAGTCATAACCGATTGTATAGAGTTGGGCACTTCACCAGTTAACTTGTTGTATGATAAATCCAGCATTATACAATAATTTTTCGGGCTAAAACTATGCGGCAGCTTCCTTTCCATAGAATACCGACTTAAATTCAGGTGACTCAAAACCTTGTTGCCGGACAAACTACCTGATATCTCGTTGGAAAGTTGACTGTTGAACAAATTAAGGGATGATGAGACCGTCATCGACGACCTGATTTCTCCGAGGATTGAACTGAATATCCAGTTCGTTGACAGATCCAAATTAGCCATCATGGAAAGAGTGCCGATCGAACTAGGTATCGAGCCGCTGAGACGGCTGAGTTGGTTCCCGCCCTAAATTGCCCGGTTCAGCATTTCAAGCTTCCCGATATCCGACGGCATTTCGCCGGACATCATATTTCTAGTTCTTGTGATAACATTTAATTTTGTTACCATATTTCTAGTTCTTGTGATAAAATTACTATATTCAAATTTGTAACTAAACAATTCAAACATCACTATCAATTTCATTCAATTGTACATTAGTAACTAGTAAGTTACTATTTTTCAAACAAACAATTCCTACCACAAAGTGTATATATATATTATATCCAATATATATCATTAAATTTAAATGTAATCTTTTTGTAAGAACTCAGTAAAAGGTCCATAACTCGCAAATCTCGAGGTGAGATTTCGAATCCCAACCACCAATGAGGAATCAGAATAAAACCCTATAAAACGGAGAGGAGAGAGAGAGAGAGGCAAAAAGGTAGAGAGAGAGAATCTCCCGCCATCACTCTTCCCCTAATCAACTCCCAAATCGAAACCCCACTATACCTCAGTCACTCCGCTCCAACACTTTTTGTTTGTTTCTCTCTCTAAGATCCAGCCTGTAATGCAGATTCCGGTGATCGATCTCGCCCCCTACTTGGAATTCTGCGGAAAACCGCCGAACACAGGCGAAGAGGAATTCGATTCGGAGCTGGTGAATCTCTGCTCGGAGGTCAGCCGAACCCTAAAAGAGACCGGAGCTTTACTCGTCAAAGATCCCCGATGCACTGCCGAAGACAACGATCGCTTCCTCAATACGATGGAGAAGTATTTCGAAATGCCCGACGATTTCAAGCGCCGACAAGAGCGCCCGCAGCTACATTACCAGGTTCCTTTTGTTTATCAATTTGCTACTTGATGCGTTTGGCTGCTTTTCAATAGGGGCTTGATAATTGAATTTAGATGTGGTGTGATTTGATTTTTTTGAAGTGTTACCGGACTGTGATTTCGAGGTATCGATTTGGTTTGTTTTTGTCGTGGTTAATTATTTCGGGGCTTTTGTGTATTGTACTGCCAAAACTATGGTAGTGTTAGAAAATTTTCAATACCGTTGATTGGTTCAGGGCTTTTGTGTATTGTACTGCCGAAATTATGGTAGTGTTAGAAAATTTTCGATACCGTTGATTTGTTTGGGGCTTTTTTGTATTGTACTGCCGGAATTATGGTAGTGTTAGAAAATTTTCAGTACCGTTGATTTATTCAGGGCTTTTGTGTATTCTACTGCTGAAATTGTGGTGGTATTAGAAAATTCTCAATACCGCTTGTTTACTGATGATTACGCCTTCGAGTTATTATTTCATGTTTGTAACCTTATTGCTTGCTCGCTATTGCATCACAGTCCTGCATTTCAAATTTGAGTAATTTCTCAATTAATTCATCAATTTGAATTATATGTCACGATTTGGTGATTTGTTCTAGAAGTTTGTGACGAACACGTTGAAAACATGCCGGATTGATAGAAAGTGGCATATCAGTAATTTAATGCGTTTAAGTAAACATATGATGATTGGTCAACATCATTTTTTCGTACAAACTTATATATCTTTGTGATTCTTTTTTGTCATTTTCCATTCTGCAGCCCCGTAGAAAAAGACCAAATGTTGAATAAAGTCATCATTATATGCTCCTTAAACATATATTATCTTTTTTTCTAGAAGTACCACCTATTCTCGGTGATTGGTAGCTTTGGTTTAGTCATGTACCTATTTATTGATCACAAGGGTAAGAAAAAAAATCTTGCCATATGCTCTTAGTTGAAACAAGGAGTAATAGTTCCTTGAATGCTATTAGTTAAAATTTTGGCAACACGAGTTTATTTGTCTTTACAAAACCCCGAAACTTCTTGGGACTTATTTGTTGCATGCTCCCCGTGTCAATTAGATTACAGAAAAAACGTCTTGTCATAATAATATTTTGTGTGACTGATAATTTTTATACGTAAATTATCAAATAAAATCGTCATTTCTTTATTTTTAGACTTTTAGTTGTATACTTTTAGTTATATTTAGCACTGACTCCCTCTACTTGATGCTTTTGTCCATACATTTTTTGGCTTGTGCATAATTTGCATACAGAACTTAATATGTCACAACAAATGGAAATGGATATTTGAAATGAAACGCTTGCATAGTTTTATAAAGTTCATCATATTTTTCACAGGCAATTCCCTGTTTTCTCCTTAGAATTCAACAAGTGAGAAATAAGTTTCTGCATTCCTCACTGCATCCCTGGAGGATATATTTACTATTTTTCTGTCAATAAAACTGAAAGTGTATGAATCAATTTCTTATCCATATGTTTTGTGACTCCCCATAACTATATTATGAGGTTTTGGGGTCTTCCAAAATTTGGACTTAAATGGAGGAAAAATATACAAGAAAGACCAGATATATCTGGGGCTTCTCACTTCTGTTGCTTTTCTCTTATTTATCTTGATTTGCCTTTCTTTGAATTCAATAGTAGACAGAGAAGTAACCGATAGAGTTTACGAATTATATAGCTAAAAATAGTTTTTCTTGCAAGTAACTATCAAAAATTTGCTGCAAGGGTCAGTAGTTCGTGTTCCCTGGAAAAATCAATCTCTGTAATCACACACTTAATGTTGGATTTACTCAGGTTGGAGTAACACCTGAAGGAGTTGAAGTACCTCGTAGTTTAGTGGATGCACAAATGCAAGATAAACTAAGAGCAATGCCGATAGAGTTACAACCATCCACCCCAACTGGACCAGACCCTAAGTGGCGGTATATGTGGAGGGTTGGTCCACGACCATCAAATACCCGCTTTAAGGTCAGCCTGGTAAATCGTTTTATCAGTCGTGTTGTTAGGCTTCTTGTACTGATGGATCTTCATTTTATAGGAACTTAATTCGGAGCCTGTCATACCTGAGGGATTTCCCGAGTGGAAAGATACCATGGATTCATGGGGATACAAAATGATATCTGCTATAGAGGTGATCATCCGATTATTTTTATCTGATTTTTGCATGGCTATTTTTTCATTTTCTCATGTTATGCCATTATTTATCAGGCTGTTGCTGAAATGGCTGCAGTTGGATTTGGCCTGCAGAAGGATGCATTCACTTCTCTTATGAAGCAGGTTACTGTTGTTTTGACCAATATTCAATTCTTTCTTGTTGTCATTTTTTCTTTGGCTCTAAAAATTGTTTTTCTTCGTTGATTATGTTTTGCTTTCATGAGCAACATGAATAAGGTGTAATGGCTTCTTCTTACACAATCTTAGGGTGCATTTGGATGGAAGGATTTGGGGAAGGGATTTCAAATCCATAATAACAAATCCCTTGGACTTGTTTGGATTGAGGGATTTGGGGATAGATTTCAAATCCACACCCCTCCTTTTTAGTTATGTTTTGAGCAATTGAGGTGGATTTCAAATGACTCCAAAATTGGAGTCATTTCAAATCCCTTCCCCAAATCAAATCCCTCCCCAAATCCTTCCATCCAAACGCACTCTTAGTGTCTTGAAGAACTAGCTTTTTGAACACCAGTGTTTTTGTGCCATGAGGAACATGAATAAGGTGCAGTACCATGAGCTTTATGATGATTGATCAATAGCAAATTCTCCAAAATCTGTTTGACCACCCTGAAAAAAAAACGAATATAGACTATCAGAGGATATTTCACTTTACTTGGTCTGACGGGGCATGGAATCAAGGCCTTTGTACCTCTTAAGGATATATGATTTTCTCTAACTGGAGATGAAATATATTTTGTACAATTGTACTACCCTATCATTATGCACTTCTGTATAAAACTAGTTTCTGCTACTTGTCGATTCAAATAAGTTTCCTAATTCACACCCTTACATTTAGGAACGTATAACTCGCCTTTGTTGGTTTCTTTTTCATCCCCATGTATTAAAAATGAGACTAATGTCATTTCCATGCCCCTCCAATACACTCGGTTCTTACGTCCTCTCAGTGTACCTTCTGGACAAGAGCCTTAAGTTCAATGTCTTTAATTGCATGCATCTCGTTCTTGTTACATTTCAATTTGGCGCAAATCCCTTTGTGATTCTGAGGTCTTATCGATGATCTTAGAGTAATTCATCTGTTGCTATTTTTACTGTGCATGCATTGCTTCATTACCTGGCATACTCTCATGGAAGAATATTCGTTTGTTACTTACAGGGACCACACCTACTTGCCCCAACAGGAAGTGATTTAAGACGCCACCGCCAAATAGGCACGGTGTTTGCCGGATATCATTACGACCTCAACTTTCTCACAATTCACGGCAGGAGTAGATTCCCAGGACTTAATATTTGGCTAAGAGATGGCAGAAAAATGGAAGTCAAAGTTCCTGTGGGGTGCCTCCTCATTCAAACAGGAAAGCAGGTATTGAATGCCTACGTAAATTCGTACCTACAGATAAAAAGAACCCATAGATAAAAATAATTTCTTTGTGCTCAACACATTGAAGAACATAAATAATAGTTTATTGTACCTATAACGGTAAGGCTGACTTCAGTACGAAATGGATATAGTATTGCGTTAATGTCGAGTTACTTATGACGATGACTAGATATAATAGCTCGTTTAGATATTTTTTACGTTAGAAAAAAATACTCATGCTTGATATAAATAAATCTTCCCTTCGAAGTCTTGACTTAAGTATGGATATGCAGATAGAGTGGATGACAGCTGGGGAGTGCATTGCTGGCATGCATGAAGTCGTTGTGACTGAACGCACAACTGACGCAATAAAATTAGCTTCTCAGCAAAATCGCAGTCTATGGAGAGTATCCTCAACGGTGAGTCTATAACGCGGTCAAGGTTATTTTACTTCTTGATAGTTCGTAAATAACTTGCTAAAATTTTGGCCTTTTTTTTTTATCTCTTTCTTAGCTTTTTGCACACATAGCATCGGATGCAGTGCTCAAACCTTTAGGCCACTTTACGGATTCGCCCCTCGCATGTAAGTACCCCTCTATCAGTGCTGGAGAGTATGTAGAGCAGGAACTTGCTGTTATTAATCTCAAAGGAAATAAAGGAGATGCCTCGTAATTTATTAACTGCAGATAATATTAATTGTTTTCGTTTATTTTTCCAGATTTTTTTATTACCGTGATTACTCTACGTTGAGTACTTTCGTTTATTGGTGGGTTGAAAACGTAAATGGCGTAGGCACAAAATAAATAATTTGTTAACGATGCTTCTCCGTTTATTATTCACCCCCCTTTCGTAACATGGCTTTGAATCTGTTGTGAAGTTCACATCATCTATCGTGATTTTATATTGCATTTTGTGTTATTATATAACCTGCGCATGGCATATGGTATATGATTTATTGCAAGTGTGTATTATGTTTAAAAAACTTAAAAAATTAATGTGTAGTTATGAAATAAAAAATACATTGCAAAATTGAAATAGAGGATATTCAAGAATCAAAGTCTAAAGATTCTATGCTGATATTTAATAAAGTACTGATCAATGATTCACTTGTTTGTACTCTAACGTAGTTTTTCTCATTACCAAATACCAATTAAAATTTGAAAATAATAATTTGGAGCAAGTAGTTGGGGTTGGAGCTGTGATGTCTTCTTCTTGATTTCTTCGTGGACTTTGATTTCTGTCGTGGCACACCTCATTTTTTCCATATAAAAACAAGGGTAAAATTCATTTGGCACCCCTATACTATGCGTAATGTATCATTTAGTCCCTTTAAGTATAGAAAATATCAAACACCCCCTACAGTTAGCCTTTATTGACAAAAATACCATAAAAATCTCTATATACAAGTTGTTTAGTTTTGGCAAATTTTCACCATATTTTTACTCCCCCCACCCCTCCCTTTTATTCAGTCATGGTTTTTTTTTTTTTTTTTTTTTACACTATTTTTCAGCCCTTTTTATTTTGGTTATGCATAATAAAATTGAAAAGTCGAATATATAAGAATGAAGCTTTGCAAATTATGAATATAAAACCCACAAAAAAGAAAACTTAGAACCCCTGAAATCTAAAAAAAATACTAAAATTGAAATAAAATTCAATTAAAGAATTGCAAATTAAGACAAAGCTTTCATATTAAAATGTAGGAACCCCCCCCCCCCCCCCCCCACACCAAAAAAAAGGAAACCGAAAACAAATAAAATTAAATACTAAAATTGAAAAAAAAAATCCTATTTTGAACGAATGTTAAAAATCGTTAACAATCCACAAAAAATACAACTCAAAAAATTAGGGATTATATCTGACATAAAGCAGGGTAAAAGAGTGGCTCAAATTTAACACCAGTTAAAGTATGACCATTGACCGTTAAAAATAGGGTGTGTTTGATGTTGTCTACTCAAATTAAGCTACGGTGTCAATTCCAAATCAATACTTCTTATGTTCCATAATAACTGTTAATTTTAAAAATATTTTTGTTTCATATTACTTGTCACTTTACATTTTCAATACTGCATTATATATATTTTTCTAGTTTTAACCTTATCAATTCAACTATAAATATTAACTTTCTTATAAATCATAAATTGATAAGAGGTCATTTTAGTTTTTTTATATGTTTTCCTAAAATTAAGCCAAATTTATTAAGTTTCTTAATACTTGTGCGAAATGAAAAGAAACACATATTTAAGAACAGAGGGAGTATTAAACACAATTTTTAAAGTTTGAACATTTTTTAAGTAATGAATAAACCCACAACTAACCATATATGTGCACTGCGTAAACCCACACTCTCGTATAATAACTTGCAAACCATACGAGAGACTTAAACTACTCTAGACTAACAATGTCTAACAGACTCCACTTAGCGACCGTTGGTAAGATAATTCGAACATTTTATAAATGACGCAATCTCACTTACTCCAACAGCTCACATTGGTTAATAGAATTTAATAGTGATACTTTGTTTACTTATTTAATTTAGCACATACGTAATCATATCAAATATGTACGTGTTATATGATTTAATATGACTTTTATTTGTAATAATATGGTCTTCTAAAAAATATTAAATATATACAATAAATAAACTTTTCCCGCCACTATAAAAAAAACCATCTCCCACACTTCTTCTCCAAACGGCCATCTCTGCATTATGAGTATCCATCATCTCTTTTACTGAAATCTAGAGAGAGAGAGAGAGAGAGAGAGAGAGAGAGAGAGAGAGAGAGAGAGAGAGAGAGAGAGAGAGAGAGATGGTAGAATTGGCAGTTGTATTTGTACTTGACAAGCTGACAACGTTACTGGAGGACAAAGTGAACCTGATAAAAGACGTGAAGCGGGAGATAGAGTACGTCAGAGATGAACTCGAGAGAATGACGGCTTTTCTCAGAGTCGCCGACGCTGCAGAAGACGGCGATCCGGAGCTCAAAGTCTGGGTTAAGCAAGTTCGCGATCTGGCCTACGAAACCGAGGACATCATCGACGAGTTCATGTTCCACCTCCGCCGCACAAATCCCTGCTTCCCCGCCGCCGTCGGAGCCTGTTGCTTTCTGCATAAGCTGATTCTCGCCGTCAGAAACCTCAGAACCCACTACGCCATCGCTTCTGAGATCCAGACCATCAAATCCAGGATGGCCGACATCGCGGAAGGCCACCGGAGATACCGTTACAGATTCACCGTCCCGAATCAGGGATCGAATTCATCGGCCGGCGGTGGCAGCAGTCGCGGCGGAATTGATCGGCGCGGCGATGCGCTTTTGCTCGAAGAAGGCGAGCTGGTGGGCATCGATGGCCCCAAAAAACATCTCGTCGCTTGGCTTGTGGAGGGCGGCGATTCGAGGCTTAAGGTGGTGGCGGTGGTGGGGATGGGCGGTTTGGGGAAGACCACTCTCGTCAAGAAGGTGTTCGATGACGCTGCTGTCAAGAAACATTTTCACAACCACGCGTGGATCACCGTTTCTCAGTCGTTCAACGTGGAGGAGCTCCTCAAAGACACTGCCCACCAACTGTTCGATCAAATGAAAATGCCGTTTCCACCGGAGATGAGCTCCAGCTACATGAATGGAAACAGGCTCAAGGCGATAATCAAGGATTTCCTTCGTGGGCGAAGGTACATACTCGTTTTCGACGACATTTGGAGCATCCAGGCCTGGGAATCAATCAAATACGCTTTGCCCAACGATGATCGAGGCAGCTGTGTAATCCTCACCACACGTTTCTTGGATGTAGCCTCCTCTTGCAGTGTCGAGAACAATGGCTATGTCTATAAGTTGAATCCCTTGTCCGAAGAGGAATCATGGATTCTCTTCTGCCGAAAGGCCTTCCAAAGTAACTCTTGTCCTAATCATTTGACAGATATTTGTTTGAATATCTTGAGAAGGTGTGGCGGTTTGCCGTTAGCAATTGTGGCCATTAGTGGGGTGCTCTCCACCAAGAAGGAGACCAATATCGACGAATGGAAGATGCTCAATAATGGCCTCGGCTCGGAGTTGGGAAGCAACGATCAGCTCGAAAGTATGAGAAACATTATGTTGCTCAGCTTCAACTACCTGCCTTACTACCTCAAACCATGTTTTATGTACCTGAGCAACTACCCAGAGGATCATTTGATCGAGCACAACACGCTTGTCCGGCAGTGGATAGCCGAGGGCTTCGTGAGGGCAAAAGAGGGAAGAATTGCCGAAGAAGTAGCTCAAGGCTACCTCAACGAGCTCATCAACAGAAGCTTGCTCCATCCCGTGAGGACAAACGATGATGGAAGTGTCAAAGTGAGCTGCATCCACGATCTGTACCGTGAGATTATTCTCTCGAAATCGAGAGACCAGAATTTCGTGACAACGACAGCTGAAAGGAACATGGTGTGGCCTAAAAGGGTACGGCGAATATCAATCCACGGGTCATTGGAAAAAAGTGAGGTCAAAAGATACGGCACGAGACTCTGTTCTCTTCTGTCCTTTTCCGTGGGAGACTCTCGATCGATTTCGAGCATACTGCAGTTGATCAAAAGCAGCAGAATGCTGAAAGTTCTCGATTTGACAGGTGTTCCCTTGGAAAAGTTTCCCGAAGTGATTCTTGAATTGTTTCATTTGAGGTATCTGTGCCTGAGAAATACTTGGATCAAGAAGCTTCCGCGTTCGATCGAGAAACTCCAGAAGCTGGAGACCTTGGATCTCAAAGGGACGTACATCACCGAGCTGCCAGCTGGCATTTTGAAGCTCCGATATCTGCGTCAGCTTTTGGTCTACCATCATGTTCCTGGCTCGTACATGGCGTATAACTACGTGCATGGTTTCAAAGCATTGAAAGGGATAGGGTGCTTGAAATCACTGCAGAAACTCTGTTTCGTCGAGGCTTGTTACGGAAGCACTGTGCTTAAAGAGATAGGAACAATGACCGAACTGAAGCGGATAAGTATAACGAAGTTGAGAACCGAAGACTGTGCGGTTTTGTGCTCGTCTGTTGAAAATCTCGTAAATCTTTCGTCTTTAGGTCTTAGAGCAATGGAGGGAGAGATTCTTGATCTTCAGTATCTTTCTTCACCTCCTCCGTTTCTTCAGAGGCTATACTTGGGAGGAAAAATGGAGAAGCTGCCACATTGGATAAAATCGATCCACAGTTTGGTTAAAGTATACTTGAGATGGAGCCGATTAAACGACGATCCGCTGGAACATCTGCAAGACTTGCCTAATCTTGTCCATATCGAGTTTCTCGAGGCTTACATTGGGCGTAAGCTGTGTTTTAAGGCAGGTAAGTTTCGGAAGTTGAAACTATTGGGTCTCGATAAATTGGAAGCACTTAGGGAGGTGATTGTCGAGGAGGGGTCGGCGCCCCTTCTCGAGAAGCTTATCATTCAGAGGTGCAGCTCGTTGGATAGCTTGCCCGTGGGAATCGAGCGTTTGATGAATTTGAAAGTTGTCGAGTTTTTCGACATGCCTGAGCGGTTTATCTTGCAGTTATCTCCACGAAAAACGGGCGACGAGTACTGGAAAGTCGCGCATGTTCCGGAAGTCTATCACACGTATTGGAGAAACGGTTGTTGGGAAGTTTACGCGCTCGATGATGAACGGGTAAACGAAGAAGCTGGCATAAATGGAGCTGCCGTTGTTAAGACACAGGAGCAAAGGAATTGGCTGTAACTCTCTCTCTCTCTCTCTCTCTCTCTCTCTCTCTCTCTCTCTCTCTCTCTCTCTCTCTCAGTATATATATATATATATATATATATATATATATATATATATATATATATATATATATATATATATATATATATATATATATAATATGTACAACCTTCATGTGTGTATCATCAGCATGCTCATTTTATATTGTGATCTTAAGCGATGTATTTTGTAAATAACTTGGCTGTAGCATGTATATATTCTGTATTTAGAAGTTAGTTTGATGCCAAAATCTTGATGTATTGTTGTACATAGCTGTATTTTTATAAGTTTGTATTATGTATTAAAAAATATATTTGGATTTACAGGTTGGTATTATGTAAATATATTGGCTACTCAGCTTTTAATTGGTCCAATTTGTTTTTCAACTAATCAAATGTTCAATTATTGAAGTGAATTTAAGTACAATTTTAGACTCAAATACATATTTTAAGGGGCGTGCTATCTCCCCCGTAGAGAATGCAGTTTTCGTCCCTTAAACTTGCACCGATTTCACACAAAAACATATTTGACCCTCATGTTTAAAAATTCAACACTTGTGGTCCTTTTCGTTAATTTTTCGTTAATACTAACAGAATCAAGCGCGTGCCCGTCACTGCCTTAACTGACGTGCTAACGGTAAATTGACGGAAATGATAAAAAATATTGAATTATTGAGACATGAGGAAACTAAATAATCATATTAAAAAAAAAAAGGTGCCAAATACTCCTAAGCATTCACACTCTTTTATGTTGTATTTTCTTATTCCACCTCTGAATCTTTATTATCATTAGAGTCCAAAAAAAGATTGGATTGTATAAGTAGAAGGGATTATGTGCTATATTAAAAATAAAAGGAGTTATGGAGTTATGGGCACATTTTCAAAGTATAAGGATGTAAGTTTTATTTACTCTAAAATAAACCATTTATTCTCACAATATCAGGAAATATTCACCCATAGTTCTATAAAGTTAGTTTCACAAACCAACACAAAATACGAACATAAAATTAGATATGATTTAGTAGGGAATTTAGGAATATTTATTAGGGTTAAATACAAAAATATTCATGTACTATGGACTTTGTATCATATATCCTCTGTATTACACATAAATACAAAAACCTCCTGATGTTATATTTTTTCCAAAATATAATGAAAATACCCCTGCCAAGCCCTATGATTATAAGGGTCTATTTGAGCCATTTTTCACTATATTTTTTAACATTTTCGGTAAATTTTACTTGGGAAATTTTGATATTTTATTTTTTTCTTTAAAACATTTAATTACTTAGATATTTTTTTTTTATTTTCTAAATAAAACCTTTTATTATTGTCATTTTGAATTTCTTCATTTTTTTTCCTAAATGTAATCCGGTAGTTCAAATTCTCAACAATAATAGAATTGTAAAGATGTTTGTAGTCTTAGGATGTTTGAACTACCGGAAGACATTTAATTTAAGAAAACAAACATGAAGAAACTCAAAATGACAAAAACAAAAAGTTTTATTTAGAAAATTAAAAAAAATATAAGCAATTAGATGTTTTGAAGGAAAAATATAAATACCAAAAAAATTTCCACGTAAAATTAACTGAAAATGGTAAAATATATAAAAACAACTCAATATATATATATATATATATATATATATATATATATATATATATATATATATATGCGCTTGAGTAGGAGTATTTTTGTCATATTTTGAAAAAGGTTGTAATGTGAAGGGAATTTTTGTATTTATGTTTAGTACATGGGGTATATGAAACAAAATTTATAGTATAGGGGTGAATTTCTATTTAACCCTGTTTATTATTGAAACTCGCAAATATTTGTTATAGAAAACTACATGTTAGATACTTGTAATTCATTATATAATATTTTTGAACATTATAATTCTACTATTTTCGGATGTAGCGTAATTGAAATAACGTGAGATATTAAGTCAAAATCTGAATATATGAAACATAAAAGTAATGTAAGTTCTAACTTTATTGTAGCATTTTCTTGGGAACAATTCAATTGACGAGTTTATATATATAATATTTAAATTTAGATAGTTATTAAATATTTTGAATTTATATTATTTTGAGGATAAGTGTACCCAATACAATATAAAAAAATATTTAATTAGACACGTGCAATGCACGTGCATCTTTCTAATACACCATATGTCTCATATTATATATCTTTTAGGAGTGTTTTTTTTGCCCAAATTATTTATCATTTTAAAGTTTCAATAAAGTATTAATTGCATTTTTATAATTTTGCCCCGTATCATTCTTAATTAGTTAATTAAAAAATAATTGATGACAAGTGGATTTTAGTATTTACTATGTTATTTTTGGTATAATCTATGCATATTTATTGAATATCTTAATATATGCGCAACCACCCAAAACGACATATTAGTAGGGGTTCAAGTTGGAACGGAATTTCCAATTTTCACCGGTTCCGATCCGAAAAGTTCCGATTTTGGAACAATTTTTTTCATTTTGACTAACGAAATTCCGATTTCCGAATATTTCCGTTTTTTTTGGATTGGAATTGAAAATATAAAATAAATTTGAAATTTTCAATTTCCAATCCAATTTAATTCCGGAATTAATTCCGAAATAATCCAATTTTTTTCCGAAAAATACACCTATAAAAAATATATATTATATAATACTTATTTTTCCGAAAAATACAAATGTAAGTTTTGTTTTAGGATTTTGACATAATGAATTGTTGTTAGAAATTTTATTGGGTATTATGTTGTGTTTATTTTTATTTATTTTTTTAACTGAATTTAGTAGTTATTAGTTTTACTTTTATCGATGTGGGATGTTCTTATTTTGAAATATTATGAACATTTTAGAAAATCTCGGCTAAGTTTGAAATTTTAAAGCTTATGTGATTTCCGATTTTTTTCCGAAATTTTGAAATTTCCGAGCCTTTTGGAATTGGAATGAATTTTTAGATTCCGGAAATTTTGGAATTGGAATTGAAATTAATTTTGTACTTCCGATTTTTTTTGGAAATTTTCCGCAAAGGTTTATTCCGATCCGATCCATCTGACTTTCACCCCTAAATATTAGTATTCATATGAGTATGAGTATCAGTACGAGTATGAGTATATGATGAGCGCGAGTATAAGTACGAGTATGAGTAAGAGTTCGAGTATGAATATGAGTATGATTATTTGTATGATTATTAATATGAGTAAGAGTTTAGCCTGCACAATTATACAAATTTAGTATTAGTATTAGTATTAATATTAGTAATAGATAATTATAATTAAAATTAATATTAGTATTAGTATTCGTATTTGTTTTAAAATTAGTATTATTAGTATTAGTATTTGATTTAGAATTAGTATTAATTTTTAGTGTAGTATTAATGTTGATATCAGAGATCACATGGGCAAATATACATCGCAATGTCGAGAGTTATGAATAGATGTGGTATAAAAATATTTTTCAATTTATAATATGTCCATATTTACTAATGTTACGTGCAATATTCTCTACAGAGAAGCCGATGATACATGAATTTTGTTTTAAAGCACCGGATAGGATAATGAGATCAATATTGAATTCTTACAAACTTTTTGTTACTTAAACATGTGCATTTTTTGTATGTTCACATTTATTTGCAATGAGTATAATTTTCTATGAATAATCGAGTACGTTGTTTTTTTGTGCAAGGTTAGCCTATGCATACATCTTCATTTGTTATTTATATATATTTATTTTTGTGTAAGTAATGGGTTGAACTTATATATTGAAATTGATGAATAAGAACATGTTATTCTTCCTCTAATGGTAAATTTGACTGTAGTACGTTTTGTGTTATAATGCCCCAACATTTAGATTAATGCGAAATAGTGGTTCATTGATTCGATTGTTCTCTTGAAGTTCTTGAATTTAGTTGTGAGATTTCGACGTGGATGATATTTATAACATTATTATTTTTATATTTATCTAGACTTTTTGCTGATAAAATGAAACACATTTTTTTGTTGATCGTCGATTTTTTAATTTATTGTTCTTTTACATTAATGCACTTTGATACGAGAATTGATTCTCGTGCATCGCACGGGTGAGATACTAGTATAATATAAGACATAAGAAGTATTATATAAGAGTCGATATTGGATATTTTTTAAAATATTTTGAATTTATATTATTTAAGGATAAATATACAAAATACAATAAAAAAAATTACTTAACTAGACACCTGAAATGAATGTCCAATTTATGTGCATTTTTCTAATGTTACATAAGATTCTAACAAATGCTTAAATGAAAGTTTTTACATGCATAAATAGGACAAGGATGGATTAAATAATGGGCGAATGGCAAAAAGACCCATCACATGGGACTTAAATGCATTTTGGTCCATAAAAAAAAAACAATATCTCAAATAAACCCATCCCATGTCTTTAGTCTAAAATACCCTCAATAATATAATTCTTATCAATTCCATCCATTATGCTCTAACTTCCTTAATATTACACATTGACCCCGGATTTAAACAAATATATCACATTAACCCTCAATTTTTTTTTTCAGAAAATAATTTTTTTTTCTGAAATTTTTTTTCCGGCCAGATTTCGGCGTTGACTTATTTTTTTTTTTATTTTTTTTTTTTTGAAAACTTTTTTTTTCCTGAAATTTTTTTTCGGCCGGTCAACCACCGTTGACCGCCGGTCTCCGGCGTTGACTTTTTTTTTTCTTAGACAAAAAAATATTTTAATTAATATTAGCTTCTTGGCTACTAAATTACTGTTTGAGACAGTAATATTATGAATATTATTTTTCCCAACAGTAATATTATTAATATTGATGTCTAAGACAGTTAAATTACTGTTGGAGACAGTAAAATAATTTTTTTTTAAGAAAAAAAAAAATAAAAAAAAATCAATTAATAGTTAAATTACTGTCTCCGACAGTTAAATAACTGCTGGAGACAGTAATTTAGCAACAAATACAGTAATATTAATTAAAAATATTTTTTAAAAAATAAAAAAGTCAATTAACAACTAAATTATTGTCTCCGACAGCTAAATAACTGCTGGAGACAGTAATTTAGCAACGAATACAGTAATATTAATTAAAAATATTTTTTTAAGTATAAAAAAATCAATTAACAGTTAAATTACTGTATCCGACAGTTAAATAACTGCTGGAGACAGTAATTTAGCAACGAATACAGTAATATTAATTAAAAATATTTTTTTTAAAATAAAAAAGTCAATTAACAGTTAAATTACTGTCTCCGACAATTAAATAACTGCTAGATACAGTAATTTAGCAACGAATACAGTAATATTAATTAAAAAAATTTGAAGGAAAAAAAAAGAAGTCAATTAATAGTTAAATTACTGTCTCCGACAGTTAAATAACTGCCGGAGACAGTAATTTAGCAGCCAAGAAAAATATTAATTAAAATATTTTTTTAAGAAAAAACAAAGTTATAAAAAAAAAAAAAAGTCAATGCCGGAAACCCGGTGGTTAACGGTAGTTGACCTGCCGGAAAAAAAATTCAGGGAAAAAAAGTTTTTTTTTAAAAAAAAAAAAGTCAACGGCGGCGACCGGCGGTGGCGAGTTAAGTTGGGGTCAAAATTGAAATTATGGTCAAAATTGGTTAATTGATGAAATTGGGCTAAATTGGGGTGTAAATCATGAAATTGGAGTTGAATTGGGTTTCAATGAATTTGGGGTAATTTTGGTATATATAAAATGATTTTCCTTATTTGCAAATAAGTTTAAATGAATTGGATTTATTTGAAAGATAAAAAAGTTGGATATCCCTCTTTTAATTAAGTGCCCTTGTCATGGGCCTATTTGGCATTACCCTTAAATAATTGCCACGTATAAGATTGATATATAAGTTGTTTAAGAGCTATTACAATTATTTTTTAATTAAATAAAATATTTTAAGTTATCTTAATCAAAAACATGATCTTATTTTAATATCTTTAATTAATTCCTTTGCTTTTAATAATTCTAGTTATATATTTAATATATTAGTATTTTAAAATTGCTATGATCTTATATATTCCAAATACTTAAACAATTTACTTTTAAGGTGGTGTTTGCAAATGCTTTTTGAAAGTGATTATGCGGTTTTTTTTGCTCATAATCTGTTTTTAGGTGTTTGCAAAATCAACTTTTGCTTTTGCTTCTCTTAAAATAATCTGTTTTAAGCTATTTTTTTAAAAGCACCCATAACCCTGCTTTTTCAATTTTAGTTCATTTTCTGAAATATTTGCAAACACCCCCAACTTTTAGAAATAAGCACTTAAAACTAACTTAAATCACAATCACTAACTTCTGCTTTTAAATAATCATTTGCAAACAACACCTAAAATAATATCAAATAAGCTCTAAACTTCATGAACATTTAGTAGAACATAAACATTTTTAAAGCAGGTCAGTCGAATACCTTTAAGTGGAGATAATCCAGATACCAAAAAAAAAAATCGAACATTGATTTAGGGCTTTAAATTTAAGGTACATTTATAGCAATATTATTATTTATTTTATTGTAAAAACCCGATAATCGTTCGTGTGGGGCTACCATCGAGTGTTTTGGTTATGTTTCTTTAAATTCCTCAATTTTGATCCATAAATCTTTTAATTCTTAAAATTGTTTTGATTTTTTTATACGATCAAATTTTAATTTCAGAAAAATAATTTTAAAATTTCTTAATTTATATTTATCATATGATATTATTATGTACTTATACTATATATATATATATATATATATATATATATATATATATATATATATATATATATATATATATATATATATATATATATATATATATATATATATATATATATATATATATATATATATATATATATATATATATATATATATATATCTTTGAGGTAGAAAGTAGAGCATGATTTTTAAATTTCGCCAATTTTCAAAATTCTGCTAGGAATAGATTATTTATTTACATCATTCAAATTAAAAGTGAAAAAGATAAACTAGAAATTACATCTTATGTAGCCATCAAAATTCAAACCTATAAAAAAAAAAAAAAAGGGTAAATTACACACACCCCCCTGAGGTAAGCTTAAATAACTGTAAGGTCCCTGTGGTATCGATAATTACACTTAGCCCCCTGAAACGTAGTCAGAAACTCTAATGGGATAATGAATTGGATACGTTATTCCGATAGGGTTCTAACGGACTATTGGTTTCAGAAAGTGGTGGAGACAACAAAGAGCTATGGGTGATTTAAGAAATGTTCGGGAATGTTCGAGGAGCCATGTTACCCCATAGCTCTTTGTTGTCTTCACCACTTTCTGAAACCAATAGTCCGTTAGAACCCTATCGGAATAACGTATCCAATTCATTATCCCATTAGAGTTTCTGACTACGTTTCAGGGGGCTAAGTGTAATTATCGATACCACAGGGACCTTACAGTTATTTAAGCTTACCTCAGGGGGGTGTGTGTAATTTACCCAAAAAAAAAAGTTTAAATTACAATCACCCTTAGGTATGGTTAAAGTACAAACAACCCCCTCTTGTTTGGATAATTACAATCACCCCTCAACTATAAATCTTCTTACACGTTCATCCGTGCGGTTTCAAATTTAGTGGAATCTTCGAGATTATATGGAATATTATCACTTTCGTAACCGTTTTATCCTATTCGAACTCCACATTTTGAAGCAAGATGATCATAATATGTGTTTCTTGGCTTGTATATATCAGATTGTGGTGCATCAAAAACTGTATTTTTACACAAAACGAGTACAAACTAGAACACATTCCATGAAATCTAGATGATTATGTTGAATTTGATACCATAAGGGTGGAGATGTAAGAAAAAATCATAATTAAGAGGGGTTAGATGTAATTGTCCAAACGAGAGGAGTTTTTTTATAAATTGACCGTATCTCAGAGGTGGATGTCATTTAAAAAAAAAACATACTCATTTCTGTGGAAATTTCAAACTTGAAACATACTAATTTCTGTGGAAATTTCAAACTTGGTAAGCAAGTTAAAGATAAGTGCATGACTCGGTCAATTTCCCAAAGTTTGACTATTTCCCTAAAGTCGCATTTCTTATAATAAATCTAAACAAGCGACATAGGCAGCAAGCATGGAGGTCACACGACCAATCAGAATCGAGGGTTTTTTTTTTTAATTTTTTTGGCTTATTTATCAATAAATAACCCAAAATCCTTATTTCATGAATTCACTATAAAATAGCCACTTCAACAAACCATTAATTCATTCATCATCCTATAAGCACATTCTTGATTTCATCAAACACACATATATATACTCCACAAATTATCATAATCATATCACTTTAGACAAAGATCTATAGATACAATATGGCCTTTTACTCTAAGCTCGAGTTTTTTTAGTTGTTTTGTTTCGTCTTCACAAGTATCTGATGTAAGCGCGCAAAACGCTTCTGAAAAATCGAAGAAGAAAGAGAAAACACCACGCCCGCCAATTCCAATGTCTTTGTTCCCGTTAAACTCGCAAATCTCGCGCTTGTAGTGTAATTCTTGACGTATGTGGAAATAAATCGCAGTTCCATTTCATTATGATGATCTTGCTTTGAGGATTCATTTCATTGGGTTGTAATTTTATTTTCTTTTAGTGTTGCATTCGATGATTATTTGTTGCAACATTAGTAGTAATAGAAATATATGTATGTGTAATATAAAATAGTTCTTGGTTGACATATATTCTAGTTATGAGGAGGCCTTGAGTCTTGAAATTGTTATTGTCTTTGGTAGTTACTAGTTAGTACTTAGGATTTTCACTATTGTTTTTTTTTTTTTTTAATAATTATTATTAATTTATTTTAAGGCAAATAATCCGATGAGGAATTAATATTCACCACCTTTGAATAATAAAAAAACCAATTGACCCCCTTGGATGAGGAATATTGAGATTTTTAATATTTATGAAAGTGATATAGATACTATTTAATTAGTACACGTGTCACCAAATTATGGCGATATAAAAGTTTATTTGATGTTACATCCCCTGAAATGCACCACGTGAGTCGTAATTATTGATCGTTGATCGACACACAATCACATACACATCCATAAGCATATATATGTGAGCTTTTCGACCTCATCAATGGTTAAAAATTATTTAATATATATTATCGGATGTAGTATCTCAATGATCCGATGTAAACAAGAATCATGATTTAATATAAATGTAACTCTATAAACTTCACTTTATTATTCATCATTTATTATGTTTACTTGCTCCACAATTAAAAAAAAATTACACATAGAAAGAAAACAAAAATTAAAATCAGTCAATTTCCCGAATATCATGTTTCTTGGCAATTTTAAGGGAGTAAGGGGGTGTTTGGATAAGCTTATAATTTGTTAAAATAGTTTATAAGATGTTTAATAGCTTATAAGTTCTTCAAAGTGTTTTGTAATTTTTTTTATAAAAACCTTAAAAAGTACCTATAGCCCATTTTTTTAAATTTAAAATCTTATAATGAGAAAAAATAGCTTATAAAATCATTATTCAAACATTTTAAAACTCGATTTTAAAAATAAGACATAACAATTTATCAGCTCTTACATAAGAACTTATCATCTTTTTAAAATAACTTTAAGAAAGCTGCATGAGGTCAACATGTGACCTATCTAACAATTATAGAAGAAAAATAAAATGAAATAATAAATAGAACAATTCAACCAAAACACGAAACATTTAAGCAGCCACACTCACCACATATACCACGTGGCAACTAATAAGTGACATTGACAAAGGAAGCTAGAAAATAATGTCAAGCAACCAATTACAACCCATTCCTTGCTCATCAATTAAATTAAACCCCACCAAATTATGAAGACTTCCCTATAAATAGTTATACACTTTCACAAACTAATTCACCTCTCATTCAATTGCTCATTCCTTTTGTTATAACATACAAGATTTTAGAGTTCTTGATTTCATTTCACCAAAACAACAACCAATAATATATAGGGTTAATATGCTGCAAGTCCCTCATACGAAACCTTATTAGACGTGGGTTACGAGCCCAATATTTTCCTTGTAACTAAATCCCTAGATTCTAAAAATATAAGATATAAGGGATTTATTTTTTAAATATCCCGGTAATACCCTTATATTAACCGGACGTTTATGTAGCGTTATTAAACGTTATGCCCATTTAATAAATCACGTCCCTTGAAGATAGGAATTATGTTTCAATCACGTTCTATCGTGATAGTAATTGTATCTGTATGTAATCTCATTAAATATACTGCACGATGTGAAAAAGATATCATACATATCAATACACAGTTGTAATCTGCGAAGATTTCATTCACAGCAATACACAGTTGAATCTGCTAATCTTGAGCGCAGACAATCGAGAGTGTTCGTTGTTCTCCTTTTTCAAGAAGGTATTTTCTTCGTCATTGATATTATTGTTTGTCCGCGTCTTGTTGGTTGGATGGCCGTTTAATTTATTTTTTTTGTTTATTGTTCTTTGTCCTTGCGACATCCAATTATAGATTGAAAATTAAATTTTAGAGTCGAAAAAAGTATTTAGTAAAATATTGTAGTAACCTATTTCATTGCAGTTTCATTTAATGTTTGATTTTTTTTTTCACAGTAATCCCAGTATGTCGACAAATGTTAAGATCGTAATGAGGTTTGGTGATTGTTTTGGCATCAAGAATGTGTCTGGTGATATCAATTTCAACATGCTTGTTGGTTATGTGAGGGCTAAATGGAATGAGTTGTACATGCACAATATGGTTTTGTCGTATAAGGTTTTGGACGATGGCGAGGGCATGCTTACTGATGATGACGACGTGTCACACATGTTCTCTTTGATCGATGAGCTTAAGCTTGGGCAGATTGAGATAATTGTGAACAAGCGAGAGGGGGTTGCTGTGCACTCTGGGGGGAATTTGTTTATTCATGAAAATGTGCCAGCACTTGATTATGGTATGCCAATTGTGAGTAGTGCTGATCCACGGATTCCGAACGGTGGTCCTACTCCATTACTTAGTTGTTTTTGGGCAACGTTAATCAAGGATGTTGGTCAATGCTTCCAAGGTGGTGCGAAGGAGTTCAGAATGTCGCTATGCAAGTATGCGGTGGAGGTTGGCTTTGAATTTCATTACATTAAGAATGATCGGGCTAGGGTTACGGCTGAATGCAAGTATAGAGAGTTGAAGGATTGCAAGTGGCGAATACATGCATCGTATGAGAAAGCTAATGGATTCTTCTACATTAGGAAGTTTATCAAGGATCACACATGTGGCTGTACTTTTGGGACGGCAAGCAAACGAAGACTTACGTGCGACATAATTGCCGAGCTGATAATGGCTGATATTAGGGACAAACCGGATACTGTTCCTAAAGACATTGTTCGACAGACAAAAACTCGTTATGGTGTTGATATTAGTTACTATGTGGCGTGGAGGGCGGTAGAAGCTGGTAGAAGGCATTTATTTGGGGATCATTCTGGTTCGTATGCGTTTCTGAGTTCGTATTTCGGGGAAGCCGGGAGGAGCAATCCAGGTAGCGTGTTTGATTTAGACGCTGATATTCAGACAATGAAGTTTCGCAGGTGTTTCTTTGCTTTTGCTGGTTCACTGGCTGGTTTCAAGGCTTGCCGTCCATTATTGTGTGTAGACGGTACCTTCTTGAAAGGTAAGCATCGTGGGATGCTTTTGAGTGCAATTTCAAAGGATGGGAATGAAGGTACTTTGTTGCACAATTGTTTGTTAAATGTTTTGGTATTAAGTACTGTGATTTATAGTTTATTTTACAGAGTTATATGATATTTATTCCTTATGTTACTAGGAAAACTGCAGTATACTATGCAAATCTACTGTAGCCTTCTGCAGTGTTCTATTATAATTTGCAATTTTTTCCATAACTGTGCTATTTCTACAGGTTCATTTCCCGTTGCATTTGCAGTGGTTAGTGAGGAAACTGATGCCAATTGGGAATATTTTTTGAGGAAGTTGAAGATTGCAATTGGTAATCATCGGTCGTTGACGTTTATCTCTGACCGAAACCATGGTATTTTGGAAGGTGTGAGGAATGTATTTCCCGACTCTGCACACTCTTACTGTTTGGTTCATCTCCAACGAAACCTAAAAGACAAGTTCAGAGGGAGTTCTTCGTTGTTCCGGAAGTCTATGGTGGCTCAGTTTAATAAATGTAAGTTGAGTATTATGTACATATCTAACTAGTTGGAGTTGTTTAATGGTGTTGTGTTGGTCATAACAATATAGTGTAAATGTTTATTATATATTTATTCGTGTTTGTTTTGAAAAGGTGCTTATGCTGCTACACGTGCTGAGTTTGATATTAGCATGGAGAACTTTCGGAAAAATGGAGGTCCGAGGGTGAATAATTTCTTGGTTGATCTGCCATATGAAAACTGGGCTTGTTCACACTTTATTGGTCAGAGATTTGGTGAGATGACTTCAAATTTAGCAGAGTCTTGGAATTCGCAGATTAGCAAATATCGTGGGTTACCAATTACGGAGATGATAGATGCCATTAGGAGCTTGTTGATGCTGCAGATGTGCTTGAGGTATGATACGGCGGTGCCTTGGCACACTGAGTTGTGTCCTCTTGCAGAAGAACGTTATGGTGCATTGGTGCAGGAAGGTAGGACATGGTTGCCTAGGAAAGCATCTGAATCGGTGTACGAGGTTTTGAGTGAACCTGTTGCCGTGGTTGATTTATTGAAAAGATCCTGCTCATGCCGAATGTGGCAAATTTCTGGCTTCCCATGTGCTCATGCTGCTTGCGTTTTAAACAAAGCTAACACGGAAGGATACAATTATGTGGAGGACTACTTTCATGTTTGGTCGTACAGACAAAGTTATGCTAAAGCTATTTTTCCATTTGCTAGGCCTATTGCGGATCCGCCGTTGGCTGTGATTGGTCCACCTGAGTTCCAGCCGAAACGTGGTAGACCAAAGACGAAAAGAATTGCATCTAGGGGTGAGAGCGTAGCGAGGAGGATGAGGTGTAGTCGATGCAACCAGGTTGGATCCCACAACAAAAAGACGTGCACGAGGGCTATTCAGTAGTTTTGTTTTGAGTTTTGTTCTGGATGTTTCAAGTTTGCATTGATTTATAGACTTGTTTTTTTTTTTTTTTTTTATGTTTCTTTCATGGATTTATGCTGGGTGAAGTCTTGTGGTGTTTTAAGTAGTGTTTTTTTTTTTTTTTTTTTTTTTTTTTTTTTTTTTTTCTGATGAATGTTTGTTTTTTATTTCATGGATTTATGTTTTCTTACTGTTCTGAGTTATATATTTGTTTTTAGAGTATTTTATGTTTAAAGTTAATTATATGGTTTCATGTTTGAGCAATTCCTTATTTTAGTTGATGTACAGTACATTTGTGCATACAGAACATGATTTCCAGAAATGTCATATAGGTTTACGATTTTTACATAGAATATTGCAATGTATTCTGCTTTTTCTGGATCACAATTTTGGCAGCATAGCAGCAATACCATAACATAGAAAAATGCGGTGCAGCCAGTGTTGGTGCATTTTATCACGTATTGTGCTTATCTTAATTTGGTGTAGTGATGTATAACATCCTAATGAAAACCGTGGGATTTTACAATTATATATGAGGTCTGATATTTGACATCATTACAATTTGTACACTTAAGTTGGATTTGATAGTCAACCTTACAAATATTTTGCATCAATGAATGAACAAAACTCAAATAATGTATCTCAATTAATTTCATGGTGTTATGTGTTGTGAGATGTGTATCATTGTTCGTATTTTAACCTTTATTGATGGATTTATGCGATGTTTCACTTTCAACAAATTGCATGATTGAATCTGCCTCAAGTTTTTCATGCATTATTTTTTTGTAAATGATATGTTGCTTGTGAAAATATGAAATATGTTTCTGTTTTTACAGATAATCTAATTGCACTGTTTAGTTATTATCATCAATGCACTGTACAATGACAGCTTATTAGAAGAATACAATACAGTTTGTTTTGGTGGGCTGTCATTAACGCGATCATCCAATTTTCCCTAGTATTCCATAGTTGACCATAGAAGAATGTAGTATGGTTTGTACTACAATGTTCTGACATTTTTATGGTATTCCTTTACACTACTATACAATATTAACAAAGATAGTTTTCAAAAGGCATATATAGATAAGATACTGTGTCAATGAACATCAGATTGTTTTGAATATTTCAACACAGTTAAAACAAGAGCGGAAAAACATAAATACTACATAAGGATTGTTTCGTACAGTAGACATATAAAACGAGACTATTTATGGCTAATTGATTTTGTAATTAAGAAGATGCACTACAATGTCCTTTCTCATTTCTGCAACACCCTCTTCTGCTTCCTTGACCTCTAATGGCATTTGAAGAAAATACTCTCTAATTATGTATAGAACGATCACACCACAATCGGTGGAACCAGCTTTCTGTTGGGGACTGAGTTCAACTTTTAATGGTTGGCCAATTAGAATGCGTGATAATCCCATGACTAGAGCAGTTTTTTCGACATATGTTTTCTGTATGGTAAAAATAGAATGTAAATACATTTAATTGTTAAGTGAACATGTTTAAGTTGATAGGGTCAGGGATAAGATTATACCATGTCGTTGGCGTCATTGATGTAGACGTCGGATGTTGCAGCTGTTCGTGGAGTTGATGAATTGTAGTACTTCCATTCAGTTGTTTTCATGTCTAGGACAAGGAGAGTCTAGTGGTTGTACCTTGCACTAGGGTTTGTCTCTGAGTGAAGCGGGAATATGAGATAACGGTGCTGAGCAACAATTTCTTTCGTTAACACATTTTCAGCATTACCCTTCCTCACATCTGACTGAATGTACATAACATTTACTGTGCATCAAAGACTATTAAACAACATAAACGGGAAGTTTTCTATTGTTATACCAATTCTTACCAGTAGCATACTTGGGAACACAAAGCTAGTTCCATCTAATCCGGTTACATTTTCAATTGTCGCGGTGGTATAACAACCGTCAGTTTGCAGTTGCCGCAATATTCGACAGTATCCATCAATAACCTACAGAAAACAGACGTTAAAATATATAAAAAATCAATATAAGCATATTTGAAACAATTGGTGCATAAATATGTTGATGCTTACATTGCACGAAAGCGACTGCTTCTTTAGCACCTTGAATACATCCGAAATTAGGATTCGTATTTTGCCGTCTGGGGTGCTCCAAAATACCTTACTGCAGTGGGATTAATCACTCAAATTGCATAATGTTGTATAGTTGTCTTAAATAATATTCATAGTAAGATGTAGAATTTCTAGAGGCATACTTAGGTAAGACAGTAATCTATATCGTATTGTTGAATTTTGCACAATAGTATATTAAACATAGTAATGATACACAGTACACAAAAAAAGGAGTAATTTTTTGGATAAGTTACTTACTCAGACTTCAGTTGTTCTATTGCCAATTCATCTACACGCTTTTGGTCTTCTTTGCTCAATTCCGTATATGCAGATTCCTTTCTGTACTGGTAATCACGTCTCGCCTTTTTTATACTAACTGGTGTAACATCTGTCTTTCGTGAACGTGTTCTCCTGCCGACAACGGAACCAACAACTGTGTCATGTCCAATATTTATAACTTCATTACTTACATCAACTGTTGTGTTTTTTGTTTCATCTGTTGATCCCAGCTGTCTGATGGAGTCATTCGTATTCAAAGCAGCCGGTGAAGTCATTTGTGCAGATTCAAGTTTCTTATTTTCAGCGGTCAGAATTTGGACTCTTGCATCGAGCTCCAGGATTGTGTAATCTTTTGGTGTCAGCTGAGTAAACGTTGGATCGGTTATGGGGTCGTCAGGCAGTGGGTATGTGTCTGAATGCACCACATCGTTTTTCAACAACATGTGTTCAAGGCTTGTCTGAGTTTCATGCAGTTGTTGTTTCAGAAACTTATTCTCAGCAGTCAGTCGTTCGTTTTCGATGTTTAAATCTGAACATTGATTTTGTGTTTGTGTTAGAAGTTCGAACGAGGGGTAGTCATCGATGCGTTCCTTCTGCTTCAACGATCGGACTTCCTCTGCATGCTTCACTGCCCAGAGGGACTCGATCTCGTTTTGAAGTCGTTCTAATTCCGACTTGTAAACTCCCTCTAAAACCTCTTTCTCCAACAAATCTGTCTCCAAATTGGCAATTCTCTTCTGCATCTCAAGACGTTCATTTTGTCGTTTACGCAGCTCGGCGATTGGAACGTCATCTTCATCCAACCAATCGATGTTTACAGCTGCATGTTCGGCAATTGGTCTCCATATGTCGTCTTCTGGATCGCTTGCATCTGATAGCTCAATATATCCATTCAATAGTGAGGTTTCTCGATCACTAGCTATCAGACCCATATCATTCACGTCTTCGGGTTTTAGATTTTGGACCCCTTTTCGCTTCAAAGCTACCACTAGATCTGGTGCATTCCATTTTCTGAAACGGGGGAAGGCGCTAGGATCTACTGCGGTAAGGAGTGATGTACGCTCGATCATGAAATACTGTAGATGTACACAGACATTGTGTTTACATTAACAGTTTGATAAATGAGTTAAACAAAGTGTTAATAATTGTAGTGCATTACAAATTTTGTATTAGTAGTAGTACTGATTCTTACCATGACTAGTGGCACACAGCCAACGACCTTTTCGGCTTCTACTGTACGGATTGATGTAATTAGGTGGTCAATGATGGCTTGTGCCCAATTGTACTCCCGCATTTCGTTGATGTCGCTGCAATAATTGAACATCCACCACTTTAAGTAATCCTTTGTGGAAGCGGAAAAGAAGAGACTGCTCATGAGGTGTAGAACAATGAGTTTTACAACGTCTTCGATGTCCTCTGCTGTGTTGCTTGCGATGCACTCGATCAATCGATCTTTTATTGCGCTGACTTTGACCTTGTGTGTATTTCCGAAACGTGTAATGACTCCATTGTTTGGCCTACGAGATCTGCTTGTGTTTATCTTTCTTGTGCTGGAAACAATACCTAATATTAATTGACAGTCTGTTGGGGTAAGTCTGAGTTTCTTTCCACCAATTTCGAAAGCGTTTTCGCCTGGGTTGTATGTCAAAAAAAACTCAACGCACCCATTTTGGGTCCCAGTGACGGAGGTGGCTGTGACTTTGTGCTTTGCGAACGGTAATACGAGGTTGAAAAATGGGGTTCTCTTCAGACATTCTAGGTGGGCATTGTTTAAGTGCACTCCTTCGAAGAAAGCCACAGTAGACGTCAAATTTGACCTAAATTGTGATATGTAATTGCCTTTGTTCCTCGTTTTGCGCGCAACATTCATGGCTTCTCCTGCGAATATAAGAAACCATGATTTAATATTTATCAAGTCCACAGGAATCACAGAAGATACAAAATCTTATGTAATGTAATTATAGTAGCAATATATGTGTGTTAAGGGGTGGAAACTTTTGCAATTGCCAGAAAACCATAGAATATCTTAGGTGCACATAGTATACCACACACTTAAATGTACTATGCAACGAGTCAAACATACAAAATTTTTGGCAGTGTTATCAATTAAACATGGAATTGTATATCACATAATTGCAATAGTTTGATATGTCTCCAACATAGCTGTACCAACATATCAATTGAAGTCAGGTGGTAGACCATTATACTCCATATGCAACTTATAGAATACCATAGAAACTATGACACAAAACACTGTATGCCCTTGTAGAAAGCCATAGAAACACAGTTTCAAATAGCAATAGAAGTCAAAATACGCATTATTAGCAACTACATTACGAACAATGATACTGTCACATAGAAAAAACGTCGAACGGAAGGGAAGCACTTTTTCTCAAAACTTCATTCACAGGCCTACAACTTTTATTTTCATAGTAATGAATCATAATTCTGCAGATAACCATAGACATACGCAGATAACCATAGACAAACTCAGACTTTTATACACCAACCACCGTGATACCACACAAATCTGTACCTACATGCCTATACGACGACACCCAAGAGTCATGAATCATGTTAGAATACATATTTCGATTTACCCAAGAACCGTATGGAACCTCTTGTCCGAAAAAAATATTTCCCAGCAAAGTTTAAATCAGTCGACTTTGGTTGAATACATAGAAACCCACAGAATTATAAAACACGACAGAAACAGAATATTCATGATTTGAATCGTACCAGGGTCTAGGGCAGTTATGTCTTGTTTCCGCTTCGTCCGCATCTCCCCTGTTCGTTCAATATGTTAAAAACCCAGAAATAACAAAATTACAACAAAATCAACAAACATTAAAACTCACTTGATCGGTTTCTTGACGTAGACATTGGTAGATTATACTTGCGCCTACTTTGTTGGAAGCCCTGATGTTGCCCGTCCAAGATTTGCAGTGTAGCAGGAAAGGGGAAAAAAAAACCTAATCTGTAGAAGATGGGGCGATTTGGGGGGATAGTGGGTTGGTTTTGTTACGGTTAATTGGGATTTTGGAAAATATAATCTCACAGAAAACTAGTGGCGGGATTGGTGGGATTTAGTTTTTTTTTCCAAAATTAAAAATAAACGCCGTTATGTTCTCCGTAAGGGTACTATGGTCACTATTTCACAAAAGGATGTTTGTCAAATGTTTTTATAGACTTGGGTGTATCATCTAATAACTTTTCCCACTAGGGATGCATATCTTAAAGCCCCTAATATATAATATACTACATATTAATTTCCTAGTCATCATCACTTCTCCCACTTCCTATATAGATAGATGGCTTTCTTCAGCTCAAGTTTTTTTAGTTGTTTTACTTCTTCATCGTCACGAGTAATTGACGGAAGTGCGCGAAGTGCTTCCGAGAAATCGAAAAAGAAAGAGAAAACGCCGCGCCCGCCAATTCCTATGTCTTTGTACCCGTTAAACTCGCAGATGTCGCGCTTGTAGTTTATTATATTTATGGACATAAATCTTAGTTCCGTTTCAGAGTCTACCATCTTGCTTTGAGGATTCATTTATCGGCAAGAATTTTGAATATGGGATTGTAAAAACTATGAGGGTCCGTTTGGATGGAGGGATTTGAAATCGATAATAACAAATCGCTTATACTTGTTTGGATTGAGAGATTTGAAATTCATCTTCAAATCCCTCAATCCAAACAAGTTAAAGGAAATTGTTATTATCGATTTGAAATTCCTCCATCCAAATAGACCCTGATTTTTTTTTTTAATTGGTGCTCGTATTTTGAATTATTTGTTGTAACATTTGTAGCACCCCCCTTCTAGACGGGCGATAAATCGAACCGGTTTATCGGAATGTTCATTGAACTAGCGGAAGCAAAAGGATCACTTTGTAATTTTTTAAAAACTTTGGAATGGGGCGAAAATGCAATTATCAAAAATATCTTCTTATGGGTATCTATAAAAAAAAAACTTTGCATTTTCGAAAACTTTCCTTAGGTTACTTTAAAGGTTTCGGAAACGAGTTTCGAGAGGAGGTTTTTTCGTTCGAGTGCTACACTATCAACTATCGATTTTTGGTTCGAAAAGAAATCAGAGTTTGGAAAGGTTATTTTGGTGAATAATTCGGAAATCACTAACGGAGGCATGAAAATAGCAAATTACGAAACTTATTATATTATGGTAGGGGTTAAGTACGATTATAACGATAATGAGTTCAAAAGGTACGAAAGGGAAAATGTTACGTTTTGATATTACATCACCAAAAGAGAATAACCAAAAGACTTTAGCATCGTTCATAGGTCCTCGTACGTCTTCCAAAATCCCGGGCAAGACCTCAATCCACTACTCGATCCATTCCGGTTGAGGATTACTAACACTATTACCTGCAATTAAAAGACATCTATATGAGCTATAAAGCTCAGTAAGAAATCCGAGTAATATCGAACTTTGGAAATACGTTATACATAATATATAATATTATATTCCCGTCCTTACCCACGTTCCGTACAATAACACGAGGCAATCGGTCAAATCATATAACTCACGAAAACACATCATTCACACAAAATCACGTACTTATGCAAAATGACTAAAATGCCCTTTTTTTTTTGAAAATCATGAAAAACACATTTTTCGTTTTATCGGATCCGTGAAAGATTAATTTCTGTACCTGAGTAATAAACCTGTTACGAGCCCGTTTTCACTAAGTGGGGATCAATCCACTATACACATCATCCTAGTTGGATACCGGCCCTCTATATCCGAGTTGTTTATTACCCGGTATTCCATTAATCTTTCAATTTAAAAACCTTTTAATGCAACTTTTCGAAATCATGTTTATGACCCACACATAACATCACAAATATCAATCAAGTGCCACAAAATTACACAAATATCACGATTTCACCACATATTTATAATTTGGGCAAAAATCCCCAAATTCACACATATAACACACAACCACACATGGCACACACCACATGCACAATCAGCACGCACACACTCACACATATTCAGCACACACACTCACACATTAAAACATCACCATTTAACATTAAACCATGCTTGTAAAGCAAGCACCCATTTTTCACCTTTCATTTAATGAATTAATTACCACTTCTAGGTAATAATCCATTCCAATATATTCCCACAGCAATTAATCCACAGCCATGCAGTAATTCAAGGTGCAAAATCTCAAGTTTCGTCATTCATGATTATTAATTCACAAACATGGAAATTAAAGCACAACACATAATACATGACATGCAAAATGATCTAATTTCGAAATAATAGCAAACCAATTCCAAAAATTCCCAAATTAAATCCTAGAACTCCTAACTGACCCAAATTTCAGATTTTGAAATTATTTTGAATTTTCACAAAGTTTCGAATTTTCTTGAAATTAAAAACTAGAAAATTCTCTTTTTCTTTTAAAAATCCAAAACTCTATTATAATCTAAACTACTTTGAAATCTTTGTCAAGAAAACATTTTCCCCATGTAATACTTGCTGGAAAACAGATTCCAAAAGTTTAAAATGACAGATTTTTCAGAAATTACAGTTTTGACCCAAAAGTTTCAAGATTTGCACATGCAACCACATTAAAAGTTCAAAATCCACTTTTTCATGAAAAACATCTTTGAATCCAAAATTTTTGTTCAATAAATGCTGGAAAACAGTTTTGAAAACGAATTTAAGACTGACTTTTAAAAAATTACAAATTTGACCCGAAAATCTATAGGTTTACACATGCAACCCCAAAAATTTATTTTTCTTGCAAAACCTTTGTGAAATCCGAATTTTTTTTTTTTTTTTTATGATTTTGGCCAATAAAACTTTTATACAAACAAAAGTGATGCATGCAAGAACAAGAAATCAACATTAAACACATATTTTCCATTTTTCCACAAAAGTACTAATTTCTTCGAAATCTTCCCCAATCTTTTAAGTAATTTTGAAAATCATTTTAATACTATTGATGCCATTTAATTGCAGCAAGAAATCGGAATTTCTTACCTTAAGAAGCCGAAAGAAAAGGTGAGGGAAAACCGAAGGAAAATGCTTCAAAGGTTGGTGCCAAGCTCTAGCCAAATTATTTCGATGGTGAAGGAGATGGTGTGGATCTTCAAGTGAGATGAATATTTTCTTTGGAGAATGGTGTTCTAGGCTGCTACAAGTCCATGATTAAATAGAGGACTTTCAAAATTATTTTTCATTTTCTTTGAGAATCAAGGGATGATGTGGAAGAAGGTGAAGAATGGAGGTGGTGGTGATGTCTCGGTGGAATGAAGAGAGGAGGACAAGTAATATGGTGAGGTGGAAGAAGATGGAAGAAGAAGAGGAGTGTGGGATTGAAATAGGTGCAATATTATTAAATAATTATTTAGCCTCTTTCTTTGACTAACACACACTCACACGGCACTTATATATATATAATATAATATTATAAAATCAAGCAATGCATGTAAAATATATCTACGTATGTATGCATGTAGATTATCAAGTAAAGTCCTATGTATATGCTAGTGTATTTAATTAATCAAGTATAGCATATAGTAGTCTAATTCACATAAGTCACATAAATATTATCACGTAATAATATCACCTAAGGATTCTCGAGTTAGGAATATTATTCTCGGGTTTTTAGGGTTTTCGGGTTTTGGGAAGGCGGGGTGTTACAATCTCCCCCCCTTAAAGAAATTTTGTCCCCAAAATTGTTACCTGAACAACTCGGGGTAACGTTCGCGCATTTCTTCTTCTCGTTCCCACGTGGCTTCTTCGGGTGTATGGTTTTGCCAAAGGATCTTAACTAATTTTAGGTTTCGGTTTCGAAGGGTTTTGGTTTTGAAATCAAGTATTTGGGAAGGTTTCTCTTCGTAAGATAGATTAGGGTTTAGTTCGATTGGTTCGGTTTTTAACACATGGTCCGGGCTGTGAATGTACTTTCGAAGCATGGAAACGTGGAACACATTGTGAAAGTTGGATAAGTTGGGTGGTAAGGCTAGTCGGTAGGCTCGAGTACCAACTTTGTCGAGAATTTCGAACGGGCCAATAAAGCGCGGTGCTAATTTTCCCCTTTTCCCAAATCGCATAACTCCTTTGAAAGGCGCCACTTTCAGGAATACGGAGTCTCCAACTTCAAATTCTAAGTCTCTTCGTCGAGTGTTGGCATAGCTTTGCTGCCGGTCTTGGGCGATTCGCATTTTCTCTCGGATGTTCTTGATGATGTCGACGGTTTGTTGGACTAGGTCGGGACCAAGGAATTTTCTTTCGCCAATTTCGTCCCAATGGAGCGGGGACCTACACTTGCGGCCATAAAGGGCTTCGTAGGGTGCCATTCCAATTGACGAGTGAAAGCTATTGTTGTACGCGAATTCGATTAGTGGAAGGCGGGATTCCCAATTTCCTCCAAAGTCGAGAATACAAGCGCGGAGAAGATCTTCTAGGGTTTTGATCGTTCGTTCGGATTGGCCATCGGTTTGGGGGTGATAGGCGGTGCTGAAGTTTAGTCGCGTTCCGAGGGTTTCGTGTAGACTTTTCCAGAATTTGGACGTGAATCGAGGGTCTCGGTCGGAAATAATGGAGACGGGAACACCGTGGAGTCGGACTATCTCGCGGACGTATAGTTCGGTCAGCTTCTCTAAACTGAACGTCATTCGGATCGGGAGGAAGTGAGCCGTTTTGGTCAGTCGGTCAACGATCACCCAAATGGCGTCGGATCCCCTTTGGGTCTTCGGAAATCCTTGTACGAAGTCCATTGTGATAGCTTCCCATTTCCATTCCGGAATTAGGTTCGGTTGAAGTAGTCCTCCGGGCCTTTGATGTTCCGCTTTGACTTGTTGGCACACTAGGCATTCGGCGACGAATCGGGCCACGTCTTTCTTCATTCCAGGCCACCAGTAGAGCTTTTTGAGATCTTGGTACATCTTTGTTTCTCCGGGATGACAAGTGTACGTGGTTTGGTGAGCTTCGGTTAATATTAGTCGGCGGACATTTGGATCATCGGGGACGTAAATGCGATTTTGGAATCGGACGAGACCTTCTTCGGAAATTCGGAAGTTGGGATTGGATTCGAGGTTATCGCGAATTTTGAGAATTTGTGTGTCGTTTTGTTGGGCTGATTTGATTGTTTCCCCCAAGTTAGGTTGAACTATAAGCGCGTTGATCGATTTGCGGCTAAGTGCGTCGGCGACCACATTTGCTTTGCCGGGATGGTAGAGTATCTCGCAGTCGTAATCTTTGACTAGTTCGAGCCACCTTCGTTGCCTCATGTTCAAATCCTTCTGGGTGAAGAAGTATTTCAAACTCTTGTGATCGGTGTAGATAGTACACTTTTCACCATAGAGGTAGTGTCGCCAGATTTTGAGTGCGAAAACGACGGCGGCTAATTCGAGATCGTGCGTTGGATAATTGCGTTCGTACTCTTTGAGTTGACGTGAGGCGTAGGCAATGACTTTCCCATTTTGCATAAGGACGGCGCCTAATCCTAATTTCGAGGCATCACTGTAGACTATGAATTCTCCGACTTTCTCTGGTAGTGCGAGAATTGGTGCTGATGTGAGTCGAGCCTTTAATTCGGTGAAACTGGCATCGCATTCGGGCGTCCACTGGTACTTGACGTCTTTTCGAGTTAATCGTGTGAGTGGAGAGGCAAGCTTCGAGAAATCCTTCACGAATTTGCGGTAGTAGCCAGCTAGTCCAAGGAAGCTTCGGATTTCCTTTGCATTCTTTGGAATTGACCAATTTGACACCGCTTCGATCTTGCTAGGGTCGACGGAGATTCCTTGTTCTGAAACAATGTGACCAAGGAAAGCCACACTCGAAAGCCAGAACTCGCATTTGCTGAACTTGGCATATAGTTGATGCGATCGGAGAGTTTGGAGCACGGTGCGAAGGTGCGACATATGCTCTTCTTGGGTTTTGGAGTAGATGAGAATGTCGTCGATGAAGACAATTACAAACTGGTCCAAGTATTGATGAAAGACTCGGTTCATAAGGTCCATGAAAGCTGCGGGTGCGTTGGTTAGACCGAAGGGCATGACGACAAATTCATAATGACCATATCGGGTTCTGAAAGCTGTTTTGGGGATATCGGATTCTTTGATCTTGAGTTGGTGATAACCGGATCGGAGATCGATTTTAGAGAAGACCGATGAGCCTTGGAGTTGGTCGAAAAGATCATCGATTCGAGGAAGAGGGTATTTATTCTTGATTGTGAGTTTGTTGAGTTCACGGTAATCGATGCAAAGGCGAAGGGATCCGTCTTTCTTTTTGACAAAGAGAACCGGTGCACCCCACGGGGAATGGCTAGGTCGAACATAGCCTTTGTCGAGCAATTCTTGAATTTGTTCTTTTAGCTCCTTCAATTCCATCGGGGCCATACGGTACGGAGCTTTGGAAATTGGCGTAGCTCCGGGAATGAGATTGATTTCGAACTCGATTTCTCGATTGGGTGGAAGTCCGGGAATGTCGTCGGGAAATACGTCGGGAAATTCTTGCACGACTCGAATATCGGATATTTGAGTCTTGGGATCGGACTCAGATTTCAGAATATCCAATAAGTAGCCGGAATGACCCTTGTGAATGAGTTTAACTGCCTTGATTGCGGAAATGATTGGGATCGAGGTTTTGGTTTGACTTCGGAATTTTAGGGTTTTGCCGTTCGGAAGGGGAAAAATAACTGTTTTTGAGGCACAATCGATTTGGGCTTTGAATTTGGTTAACCAATCCATGCCTAGTATAATTTTGAAATTTTGGATCGGTAGGAGGATTAAATCGAAATTCATGGGTTGAGTGTGAACTCGGATTGGGCAATTGATTATGACTAGGTTAGAGCACATTTCTTCGCCAGAGGGAATGAGAATTCGGTATTCGTAATTTAGTCGATTTGGTTCGAGATTCAAGTGCGCAATTATATCTTTCGATATAAAGGAATGAGTAGAGCCGGAATCGATTAGAGCATATATTGGTTCTTCGAGGATAAATATGGTACCTGCTATCATAGACGGGTCTTGCTCGATCTGTTCTTGAGTCATGGCGAATACTCGGCCGGGGACGTTCGGTGGAGGTTTCGGGCAGTCCTTCACCATGTGTCCGGGCTGATGGCATCGGAAACAATTTCTCGTGCCTTGGATGCATTCTCCGAAGTGACTCTTTCCACACTTTGAGCAGGTTGGCTTTGGCGGCGGTGGCGGTGGTCCGGTTGGCTGGCGGATGGGCTGCGTTCCTTTCCCTCGGAATGGACGGTTGCCAAAGTTGTTCTTTTTCCACGGGCGTTGAGTAACTCCTTGTGGTCGGCGGCTGTTTTGAATGTCTCGTTCGTCCTGGGCAGCCATGAGTGCTTTGTCTACGAGTTGGCGGAAAGTCGAGGCGTCGGACATACGAATGTCTCTACGGATTTCGGGTTGGAGGCCGCGAATGAAATGGTTCTTCTTCTCCTCGGCGTCTCGAGCGATGAATGGAGCGTAGAGGCAGCCACGTTCGAAACGGCGGATGTATTCGATCATTGGTAAGTCGCCTTGGCGGAGTTCGAGAAATTCTTTGAGTTTGTGGGCTCGCACGTCTTTCGAGAAATATTTTTCGAAGAATTGAACTTTGAAATCGGCCCATGGCAGAGTCTCGAGGTTCGTTCCTTCTTTGATTCCTTCCCACCAGTGACGAGCTTCGTTTCGAAGTAGGAATATGGCACAGTGCACGCGGTCGCGGTCGGTCATTTGCATGTAGTCGTATATGACTTCGAGAGATTTGATCCACTCTTCGGCTATGGTGGGGTCGGTTCCACCGTGGAATTCGGATGGTTTCATTCGGAGGAATCGTTCGTATATGGCTTGGGGCGCATTGTTTCGGGGCGGGGTTTGGTTACGTTGGAGGAGTTGTTCGATTTGGCGTTGGTGGTTTTGGGCTTGTTCTCGGATTAAGTTCGAGAGATCGTTAATAGTTTGGTTGGGGTCTTGTGGTGCATCGGAAGGAGTGCTCGAGTTTCCTCGGGTTATACGTCTCGCCATTATTTCTATATTAATTCACAACTAATAAATAAAGCAAGTAAAACACATAAAGAAAATAATGCACATACTTTACCGGATGGTCCGAGCTTCGCGTCTCGAGTAGTCTCTAAACCCGTGAAGTTCGTACGAGTATCTATGAACCATGCTCTGATACCACCCTGTAGCACCCCCCTTCTAGACGGGCGATAAATCGAACCGGTTTATCGGAATGTTCATTGAACTAGCGGAAGCAAAAGGATCACTTTGTAATTTTTTAAAAACTTTGGAATGGGGCGAAAATGCAATTATCAAAAATATCTTCTTATGGGTATCTATAAAAAAAAAACTTTGCATTTTCGAAAACTTTCCTTAGGTTACTTTAAAGGTTTCGGAAACGAGTTTCGAGAGGAGGTTTTTTCGTTCGAGTGCTACACTATCAACTATCGATTTTTGGTTCGAAAAGAAATCAGAGTTTGGAAAGGTTATTTTGGTGAATAATTCGGAAATCACTAACGGAGGCATGAAAATAGCAAATTACGAAACTTATTATATTATGGTAGGGGTTAAGTACGATTATAACGATAATGAGTTCAAAAGGTACGAAAGGGAAAATGTTACGTTTTGATATTACATCACCAAAAGAGAATAACCAAAAGACTTTAGCATCGTTCATAGGTCCTCGTACGTCTTCCAAAATCCCGGGCAAGACCTCAATCCACTACTCGATCCATTCCGGTTGAGGATTACTAACACTATTACCTGCAATTAAAAGACATCTATATGAGCTATAAAGCTCAGTAAGAAATCCGAGTAATATCGAACTTTGGAAATACGTTATACATAATATATAATATTATATTCCCGTCCTTACCCACGTTCCGTACAATAACACGAGGCAATCGGTCAAATCATATAACTCACGAAAACACATCATTCACACAAAATCACGTACTTATGCAAAATGACTAAAATGCCCTTTTTTTTTTGAAAATCATGAAAAACACATTTTTCGTTTTATCGGATCCGTGAAAGATTAATTTCTGTACCTGAGTAATAAACCTGTTACGAGCCCGTTTTCACTAAGTGGGGATCAATCCACTATACACATCATCCTAGTTGGATACCGGCCCTCTATATCCGAGTTGTTTATTACCCGGTATTCCATTAATCTTTCAATTTAAAAACCTTTTAATGCAACTTTTCGAAATCATGTTTATGACCCACACATAACATCACAAATATCAATCAAGTGCCACAAAATTACACAAATATCACGATTTCACCACATATTTATAATTTGGGCAAAAATCCCCAAATTCACACATATAACACACAACCACACATGGCACACACCACATGCACAATCAGCACGCACACACTCACACATATTCAGCACACACACTCACACATTAAAACATCACCATTTAACATTAAACCATGCTTGTAAAGCAAGCACCCATTTTTCACCTTTCATTTAATGAATTAATTACCACTTCTAGGTAATAATCCATTCCAATATATTCCCACAGCAATTAATCCACAGCCATGCAGTAATTCAAGGTGCAAAATCTCAAGTTTCGTCATTCATGATTATTAATTCACAAACATGGAAATTAAAGCACAACACATAATACATGACATGCAAAATGATCTAATTTCGAAATAATAGCAAACCAATTCCAAAAATTCCCAAATTAAATCCTAGAACTCCTAACTGACCCAAATTTCAGATTTTGAAATTATTTTGAATTTTCACAAAGTTTCGAATTTTCTTGAAATTAAAAACTAGAAAATTCTCTTTTTCTTTTAAAAATCCAAAACTCTATTATAATCTAAACTACTTTGAAATCTTTGTCAAGAAAACATTTTCCCCATGTAATACTTGCTGGAAAACAGATTCCAAAAGTTTAAAATGACAGATTTTTCAGAAATTACAGTTTTGACCCAAAAGTTTCAAGATTTGCACATGCAACCACATTAAAAGTTCAAAATCCACTTTTTCATGAAAAACATCTTTGAATCCAAAATTTTTGTTCAATAAATGCTGGAAAACAGTTTTGAAAACGAATTTAAGACTGACTTTTAAAAAATTACAAATTTGACCCGAAAATCTATAGGTTTACACATGCAACCCCAAAAATTTATTTTTCTTGCAAAACCTTTGTGAAATCCGAATTTTTTTTTTTTTTTTTATGATTTTGGCCAATAAAACTTTTATACAAACAAAAGTGATGCATGCAAGAACAAGAAATCAACATTAAACACATATTTTCCATTTTTCCACAAAAGTACTAATTTCTTCGAAATCTTCCCCAATCTTTTAAGTAATTTTGAAAATCATTTTAATACTATTGATGCCATTTAATTGCAGCAAGAAATCGGAATTTCTTACCTTAAGAAGCCGAAAGAAAAGGTGAGGGAAAACCGAAGGAAAATGCTTCAAAGGTTGGTGCCAAGCTCTAGCCAAATTATTTCGATGGTGAAGGAGATGGTGTGGATCTTCAAGTGAGATGAATATTTTCTTTGGAGAATGGTGTTCTAGGCTGCTACAAGTCCATGATTAAATAGAGGACTTTCAAAATTATTTTTCATTTTCTTTGAGAATCAAGGGATGATGTGGAAGAAGGTGAAGAATGGAGGTGGTGGTGATGTCTCGGTGGAATGAAGAGAGGAGGACAAGTAATATGGTGAGGTGGAAGAAGATGGAAGAAGAAGAGGAGTGTGGGATTGAAATAGGTGCAATATTATTAAATAATTATTTAGCCTCTTTCTTTGACTAACACACACTCACACGGCACTTATATATATATAATATAATATTATAAAATCAAGCAATGCATGTAAAATATATCTACGTATGTATGCATGTAGATTATCAAGTAAAGTCCTATGTATATGCTAGTGTATTTAATTAATCAAGTATAGCATATAGTAGTCTAATTCACATAAGTCACATAAATATTATCACGTAATAATATCACCTAAGGATTCTCGAGTTAGGAATATTATTCTCGGGTTTTTAGGGTTTTCGGGTTTTGGGAAGGCGGGGTGTTACAACATTAGTGAGAAAAGTAATTTAATATGTATGTGGAATAATTTGTCTACTTAAATCAAATCCACTTTCGGGTGGGCCCATAAGAATTCAAAATCAGTCCAATTTCCTATATCGCAAGTTATATAGGCCCAACATGGATAATTCAAGGTGAACCCAAGCAAATATCAACTTTACCGCTCAAACTCAAGATTTTAATGGATTAGTTGGGTGGTGTTTGTAAAAGTTTTTAAAAATAGATTATGAGTTTTTTTTTTCTTCACATAATCTGTTTTTAGGTGTTTGTAAAATCAAGTTTTGATTTTGCTTCTCTTAAAATAATCAGTTTTAAGCTATAATTTATTAAGCATCTATGACCATGTTTTTTCTATTTAAGTTAGTTTTCAGTAAATTCGCAAACACCCCCAACTTTTAGAAATAAACACTTAAAATCAACTTAACTCACAATCTATAACCTCTACTTTTAAATAAACTTTTACAAACACCACCTTAATCGTTATTTACAAATAAACAATATGAGCAGTTTAAATTTTGGGTAAATTATGAAAAACCCCCTAAACTTAGGCTATATTATGAAAAACTCCCCCCACCTATCGGTCATTACCAAAATTCCTCCGAAGTTTGTTTATGTCATATTACACTGACCCCCTTGTTGTTCGATTTTTCACATAATCTGTCTGATTACATGGAGTATTTTTCGAAAAATGTCAATTCTACCTTTGCAGACATGACATTTCTCCATGCTACGTTGAAGACAAAAAATTACCCTCATAGGGGTAATGATAATCCTAAAAAGTTGTGAATATGTTGTTTAAAAAGAATAAAATTCCATGTAAAGGCCCCATTAGGGTAAGTTTTCTCTTTAAAAAATAGCATAAAGAAACACAACTCTGCAATGATAGAATCACCATTTTTTGGGGAATATTACCTCGAATCATAAAGATTTCGTGAAAAATCGCACCTTAAGGGTGTTGGTGTAAGACGTAAACAAATGTCTGGGAAATTTCAGTAATTACAAATATGTGAACGCATTTTCATAATTTAGCCCAAGTTTAGTAATTTACCCTATTATCCCTAAAATTTAGGGTAAATTATGAAAGTCTTCCTGAACTTAGGTTAAATTACGAAAAACTCCCCCACCTATCAGTAATTACCAAATTATCTCTAACGTTTGTTTATGTCTTGTTACACCGACCCCATTACAATGTAATTTTTTCACGAAATCTTTTTTATTACATGGAATATTTTTCGAAAAATGCCATTCTACGCTTGCAGATGTGGCATTTCTTTATGCTATTTCTTGAAGACAAAAATTACTTATGTTATTTAAGAAAAATAAAGATTCCATGTAAATGCTCCATCAGGGTAATTTTTTGTCTTAAAAAAGAAATATAAAGAAACGTCATGTTTACAAGGATAAAATCAACATTTTTTTGGGTAATATTCCTTCGAATAAAAAAAAATCGTGAAAAAATACAACTTTAAGGGGTTCGGTATAAGATGTAAACAAACGTCGGAGAATTTTAGTAATTACGGATATGTGGAGATGTTTTCCGTAATTTAGCCTAAGTTCGATTTTTTTTTTTTTTTTTAAGAAATATACCCTAGTATCCCTAAAACTTGAAAGCCCCAAAGGTCAAAATTGAGAAAAATAAACTTAAATAAATAAAATAAAAGGTCAAAAAAAGAAAATATAAAATCCAAGGGCTAGTGTGCCTACCAAAAGAGAGAATCTTTATTGACTATATCAAATTGTGAAAAGCTAAGCAAAAATTGCCTTCTCATCATCCCCTAAAGCTCAAAGCAGCTGCATTTGCCCCACATCAGGGTCACATACATACACAAAATGTGTATCTATATACCCTCACACCTCTGCTAAACAAACCTTAATCATTTCCGACACAACCCAGCAAAAAACCCTTGTTCCAAATTCTCAATGGCTCTCGTTAGCAGAATCCCATCTTCTTCCCCAACACCAATCCAATCAAGAAACCCCAAACCCTCGAACCCCAAACCAGTTTTCACCGTTCACTGTATGTCGAACTCGCAAAAGGCGTCACCTTTTACAGAAAAGCACTCAATCGAAAGGTACAACCGGGACAGCTGGCTGTACAACAATAATCAGCACCAGCAGCGGCAGCCCACTCCGTCGTGCCCACTTCCTCCCGATCAAGAATTCGTCAGAGACTACGATATCGGAATGCAAATTCCGGAGCTGAGGAAATTGCTTGATGTTCTGAAGGAAAAAAGAGAGAGCGAAAATGGGGCCCGAAAACCCGGGCCCGGAAATGTGTTCTTGGTGGGTACGGGCCCGGGCGACCCGGAATTGCTGACGATCAAGGCGATGAGGGTTATTGAGAATGCCGATCTGCTGTTGTACGATAGACTGGTTTCGAATGATGTGTTGGATTTGGTGGGGCCCGGTGCTCGGCTTTTGTATGTTGGCAAAACTGCTGGTTACCATAGCAGAACTCAGGTTTGTTTGTTTGTTCTGTACTATGATGTTTTTTTTTTTTTTTTTTTTTTTTTAATTGTAAGAATTTTGTGTTGTTTTAGAATGGTGCTTTCGAGTTTCGTTGCCTTTTCGATTAGTTTTTTCGAGCAGACTGTTGCAGCAGGTTAGTGTCCAATGTCACTGAATCGAAAAAACGGAGAAGTGGGTTTTTAGTTATCGAATCGTAAGACGGTAAATTATATGTGTTTTAGGGGTGTGTTGGTTTTTAATCCAAATTCGTGTTTCGATCGATCATACCAAATTGGAAGAATTTCGTGTTGTTTTTCTGGTAATGTGATGAACTTGAGTTTCGTGTGGCTGTTTAGTAGTTGAGCATTGTTTGAGAATGGGGGGGGGGGGGGTTTATTAAGTTGGAATCTTTGTTGAATTTTGGTTCTGCTCGTCACCTTTTCGATTAGTTTTCGTGCAGACGTTAGACATATAGGAGTGTATGACTAAATAAGATTTAGTGTGCAATGTGACCGACACGAAAAAATGGAGAAGTGAGTTTTAAATTATCGAATTCGGCTGTAGGTAGGGTCTTTAGACGATAAAATATATGCGGCTAAGAATGAAGATAACGGCATGCATGGTAGATTTCGATCCTACCAAATTGTAACTGTATGATGAATTGCATGCGGTTACGGTTGGTTAAGGTGAATTTTTCATCATCGTCCTCGAAAGTCGAAACTATACATTTCGGTGGCATCTTTTTTTTTACACGGATAAATATGCTTTATCATCTTCTTGGGAAAAAAAACAACAAAGTTATTTATGATTGAGTGGTTCAGCAGGAGGAAATTCACGAGCTACTTCTGAGCTTTGCCGAAGCGGGAGCAAATGTCGTGAGGCTTAAAGGTGGCGACCCATTAGTGAGTTTGCTGATTTAATTTAGTTTTTTATTTTTTATTTTTTATTAATAGTCGAAATATGTGTATAAGTTGTTACGAATTGGATACGAGTCTTATAACTCTTGATTATAGGTATTTGGAAGGGGTGGAGAAGAGATGGACTTTCTTCAACAACAAGGAATCGAAGTGAAAGTTATTCCAGGTAATTAGTTTTTAATCCTCGTCATAATCGGAAAGATTTTGTTTATAAAAAGAATTGATTTTTAATTAAAGGTGAACTTTTTGGCAGGGATAACGGCTGCTTCTGGAATAGCAGCAGAACTAGGAATTCCACTGACGCACCGTGGGGTGGCGAACAGCGTAAAATTTCTCACGGGCCACTCGAGAAAGGGAGGGAAAGATCCTCTTTTTGTGGCGGAAAATGCTGCGGATCCTGATTCTACCCTTGTTGTCTATATGGGGTTGTCTACTCTTCCTTCTCTAGCCTCGAAATTGATGTTTCATGGTTTGCCCGAGGACACACCGGCTGCTGCCATCGAGCGTGGAACGACACCTCAGCAACGTATTGTAAGCAACTTCTTTTATTTATTTTTATTTATTTATTTTATATTAAAATATAGGAAGTTACGTTTCGGAAATGCCATGCCATCTTTAACATCTATGATTATCGTGGCGTTTGCGAAAGCTTTTGAAAAAAAAGTTGAAGTTGGTGAAAAGATCAACTTTAAGCGGTCGAATTTTAAGTTGATAAGAAGCTTTCATTTTCTACTTATTTTTCTTAATGGGCAAATTACGGCCAACCCCCTATGTATAGCCAAATTATGAAAAAACCCTCTTGTTTGAGTAATTACAGCCACCCCCTCCTTTTAAAATTTTTTACATAAGATTTGTGTTATTCGGTTATTTACCGAACCAAATCGTATACTCAGTTCGGTAAACGGTATGAAATGTTGGCTTACCGAAATTTCGGTTCGGTTTACCAATTTTACACCCCTAAATTTACATCTGGAGGGGTATTTTCGTAAGAAAATACATAGTTGAGGGGGTGGCTGTAATTACCCAAACATGAGGGGGGTTTTCGTAATTTGACCATAACTCAGGGGTGGCCGTAATTTGCCCTTTTTTTTAAGTATCTCAAAATTCCCTTACAAAATGGATTCTTGTAAAATTAACAAGGGCTTAATCATCGAATGTAGCTTTAAAGCCAAAAGAGATGCTTTTGAGATTATAGTTTAAAAAAACTTAAATTAAGAAAGTTGTTTGCAAAAGCTTTTGTATAAGTAGAAGTTGGTGATTGTGAGTAAATTGGAAGTAAAGGCTAATTTGTATAATATTTGTTAATTAATTTAATCTGATTGAAACTATATTTTGGTACGGAATAAGGTGTTTGCTGAACTGAAAGACCTAGCCGATGAAATTGCGTCGCAAGAGCTGGTTTCGCCGACTTTGATTGTGATCGGAAAAGTCGTCGCTCTTTCGCCGTTATGGCCACATCCCGTTAGAGAAACTCCCACATTGGTCGAGTCCAGATAACAGCGTTACACAAGATTATCGATAAGAGCTTTGGAATGTTCTAGAACCAGTCGAGTCATCGGAGAGTTGTTTCTCTTGCTCTACTTCGAAATGTAGATCGAACAATCGAGTTTCTTTCGTTGTACACTTGCCCCCATGCGGATTTGTTAGTAAAAGATTAGGTGGAAAGATTTTGTAATAATGATATTGGTTTAATTATTGATATCCAATCCAATATTATTCTTTGAGCAAGTTTTTTTTTTTCCTCTTCTTTTCTTTCTTTCTTGGCGCCTGTGTTATTTTCGGGGTGGAGATTGGAACAGAATTTCGGAATTCCGATTCCGGTTTTCTCGAATTCCCGGAAATATTTTCTGGAAATTGTGTTTTTCTTTTTCTTCCCAAGAGTTACATATTAAATATGTAATTAGTTTTTCACATCCGGAAAAAGAAAAAATGAACTTTTCGAAAGTGCTTATTTTGATATGTCCGATTTCCACCCGTAACCTACACAGCACGGAAATTTCAATTTCTTGATGTTTCCGCGGTTCGGACACGTTTTGTGTCGGGAACTCGAATACACCTGCCAGACACCTTATGTACCATTTTGCAATTTTTAAAAAGTTAGAAACATATTTGAATTGCAAATTTTCAAATACTTTTGTTGTTTTCCTAATTATATACATGATTTAAATGATCAATTGCAAATTTATCGTTGATAGTTTAAATTTATTTTGAATATGTTTGAATCAAAATATATAAAAAGAACTTATATATAATTAAAAACTTATATATGTTTATATAGCATATTTATAAATATACTTCTATACTTTTAATATTTACACATTTTCCCAAGTTCCCGTATCCCTATTTTCGGTACACGCCTATACAACAAGAGTGTAATATAAAAGAATAAATTTATTCAATTAATCTTATGTATACGTATAAATATTATATACAATGTAATCCCCCTTTAGATACAACACAAAGAATAAATGAAATAAAAAGAATACATATATGTTTCCTATACTTGTTCCCCCTACTGAAAAATCCACCGAGCAGCCATCGAAAATCTCGATGCATCTCGAACCAATGAGAACTCGCCACTTGTCAAGTTCATCTTGCTCGTAATTTTCATCCAGACAAAACTCACAACTCACCAAGCGTTGAACACTGCCGTTTTACTTCGATAATGCAAGAACGATATATATATGATCAGAAGGAAGAACGAGCAACGGTATTATTGCACATGCACTCGGGGATAGGATATTTCGTCACATCTCTCCCGTTTTTGCTAGTCCTAAGCTCCGGCTTCCCTAAAGAATCCCGGTGCAAGTCGACTATGATCTTATTGAATTCACTTTCGGGGAGAGAAGTGTCCATAAAATACGAGAGCATCTGTCTTTTATTCGGTATAATCGTCTTTTTGTGCCCCGCATACGCCCTTTGCCCCTGGATTGCATGGCCCATATTTCCACCATGAGATGCCATAAAAACGTCACTTCTCTCGGAAACTATATAATCAATAGCAGCCATTAAAGAAGCCTTCTTCGAAAACGGCTCGAGCTCCCCCGGCAAAGCAAGATCTTCTTTATTGTAGAAATTCGGAAATTCGCTAGTCAACGGAGTCAACGTTTCTTTTCCTCCCAACGGAACCCCTCCTGCCCAATATATCCTCGTTGTTTTAGGAGCTCCCAATGCTTTTAGCAACCTAAAAACACAATAATCATTAATAATCTTTATTATTTTTTTAGAAGAAAAATATATTTTCTTTAACTTTAATCATAATTTAAAAAAAAAAAAAAATAGATCACTACCTTACGACTTCCAAGGCATTTAAAGGGCATAAGCCAGCGAGTTTTCGTTGATGGTAGGTCATGTTGGATCTCGAAGTCAAAAGCTCCGGGCGCGATTTTCTCTCGTTATTTATCATTTCATCGTAATTAGGGCTAAGACCGGGTAGACAACCCGTTCTTACCCAAACGTCTTTTTCCATTCTTAGATGAAGAGCAACGTATGGCCCTTTGCTTCTCATTCTTTCGGTAAGCTTCGTACCGAGTTCTGAAATGTGCGGTGCAAATCTCAATGCGTGAAAAGCAACCTGAAAACCGAGTTATATATAGGATTCTAGATTAGTGGATTGAATTGTCGGAAGATTTTGTGTAAGGAATTTTAAGGATTAATTGAAAACCGATGAAAGTGCAATGTGTATGTAATACCTTGCAACGTAGCTTTTGAAGGTCGGAAGGAAGGTCCTTCGAAAGCCTCGAGTCGAGTCCGCGTAATAGTAGTACGCCATCTCTCCTAATCTGCGGGAATCAAGAAAATTTTAATCATTAGACCTGTGAAATAGAAAGACGAACATAAATTCGAAAACAAATTCCCTCCATTTTTAATTCTTTGATTCCTTTACTCAAACATTACTCCGAAAGAATTCACACATGGAAGTATATTATAAAAGGCATGTTTAATGAATCGAAAAAAAAACTCGAATAAGAAGCTTTCGAGTTTTAAGGGTTTGGTGATCATAAGTAAAGATTTAATCTTTGTCACCTTGGAATAAGTCTTAAGTTGTTTCCAATGTTAAAGACTCAAACTTTGGAATCATCCCGATGCCTTTGCGAATCAAACGCCGGCCCAATTTCGACATAATAAAGAACAATTTTAATTAATTTTTAAAACTATTCTCGTCTTTCCAAAAACCAACGCTAACGTACTAAAAAAGAGTCGAAAATAAGCATCAAGAAAGGATAATAAGTGAGTTCATCAACTCACCCTTCGAATATAACGGGAGCGAATCCACTCCGGCGAGGCGTGGAGTGGGGTCCTCTTCTCCTCGACCGGCCTCGTCATCAAATGAGTCGAAGGAAGTGACGAAACTACCCTCACATCGTCCGCCAACACTTTCTTGAAGTGATCCAAGTCAAATATATCCGAAAATTCACTGCAATTCATAATTCTCTTCAAGTCAATACAAAAAAAAGTAAAAAGTGAAAAATTACAAAATGGTCCCAAAAATTGAAAAAAAAAAGGAGAGAGAAAAGAACAAACCTTTCATCACCCCAAATAACATTGACTTGCAAATTTGGGACAACCAAAGAAGCACCAAGAATCCTTGCAATAACAACAGCATCAACAATCTGATTCCTCTGTTGATTCATCCCACCGGAAACAACAACAAGCAAATACTTTGTTCTGTCCTTAACAATTTCAAGACTTTCTGCTCTGTATTTTTCACTGAAATCCAAACAAGGCCTATACCCCAACCCATCTGGCTGCACCCAAAACTCCGACTTTTCGTCGAAAACGGCTGCTTTTTCGATTGAATTACGCCGAAAACTCGAAAACCCAGTTGAGAAACCGGCCTTTTCTTGAGAAATAGAACATGGGTTTTGCGAGAAAGGCATCTTGAACAGCATATAGAGAAAACCCAGCACGAAAATCAAGAAAATGGAGAATCTTGGGTTTTTTAGCAAGACGGTGATCTTTGATGGTGGGCTCTGTTTTTTCTTTGGGGAGTGGAGCAGGGATTCGAGGGATGCTTGTGAGATGGAGTTTATTATCTGGGATGGTACTGAAATGTAGCTCTGGTGATGCTTCTTCTTGTTGCTCTTTGACACTGCCATTTTCACACACGCGCGCACGCGCGCACTGGTTGGGTGGTAGTGATGTGGTGTTTGTGTTTGTTTTCTTTGAGCTTTCTTGGGAAGAATCGGGAGAGAGGGAGAGAGAGAGAGAGAGAGAGAGAGAGAGAGAGGAGGGGTTAGAGAGAGAAAGTGACGGCGGCCGGAAAGTGAAGGGAGTATCGGAGAAGATGAGTTTTAAAATCTATGTCCAGTTTTTTTGAATGCGCGTTGATGAGTAATGCTTTGTTATATTTATAATATTTGCATTTCAGGCGCAACTATTTTTATTTTATTTTATTTTTTATCATAAAAATGTGAAATTATAAATAAAAGGGTAAACTACAACCATCCTTGAAGTATGGTAAAATTACAAAAAAAACCCCTAATGTTTGGATAATTACAATTATTCGTTCAACTATAAATCTTCTTACGCGTCCACCCTTATGTTGTCCAATTCAACATAATCTTCTAGATTTCGTGGAATGTTCTTTAGTTTGTACTTGTTTTGTGCAAAAATGCAGTTTTTGATGCACCATATACAAGCCAAAAAACACATCTTATGATCATCTTGCTTCAAAATGTGGAGCTCGAATGAGATTAAACGGGTTTCAACATTGAGAATATTCCATATTATCTAAAAGATTCCAGTAAATTTAACACTGCAAGAGTGGACGTGTAAGAAGATTTATAGTTGAGAATGATTATAATTACCCAAACATGAGTGATTTTTTTGTATTTTGACCAACCTCAGGGATGATTGTAATTTACCCTAAATAAAATGAATTTTGATCTAAAAATATTCAATTTTTGAAAACAATTTTTTTTTTCATTGTGGTTTTCTATTTTTCTAGGGAAGAAAATAAAAATAGATCGCAATCTAAGATATATAAAAATATACCCAAAATTTTGAGTTTTCCCACAAATGTTTAAAATATTAAATTACACATTTTTATATGATATATTTTCAATATATTATTAAAAAAAAAAAACCTTCTACCAATTGAAAACGATTTTGAAAGAATTATAATATGTTTGCATTGGTTCTTGTTCACAAATATTGCCAAAATTATTTGGTGATTTGCAATTAAGCCCTTTATCTTTTAGGAAATGCAAATTGAGCAAAGCAAAGCTCAATCATGCGTAATAGTGCTATTTATATTTATTTTATACAAAGTTAGAGCCCTTATCTAAACTAGGTGGCATCTTAGCTATTTGTTTATCACATGCTGAATTATTGTCATGCAAAATTAGTTGTAGCCATATATCTCTTTCGTTTAATAAAAAATATAATTATTTTAATTTGTTTAGACTAAGACTTTTTTTTTTCTACAAAGCAATTTGCAATTGCATATGCCTACTACATTATGTCGTTCTCGTGCAATAATTTACAAATAAAAAAAATTATAAATTATATGAAAGAAATAAGTTATTGCGACAAATTCGACGTAAACAGTGTTGAGAAAGGGAGTCAATTAACTTAAAAAGAGTAATAATTGGAGCTTTAAGAATATTGAATTATTTGGTTCCATTAATTATGAATTTCTACCTAGATTATGAATGTTCATTAATCATTACTCAATATTCTACTTTATGTGGGCTTGGAAATATTGGAAGATGCTTCATCTTCACTTTATCAATCATCTCTTATGAATGAGTTCAAGCAATCTAATGATTTAAATTTAACCATAATTAAATCTAATATTTCTTATAATTCACAATAACCGTCGCTTTTTACTCGGGTTCCATATATTATCTATCAATCTACATGTTCAGTACTGTATTAAACACATTTTTTTTTCTTCTTGTTTTAATTTTATTAATTCAACTGTAAGTGTTCACTCTCTCTCATAAATCATTAAATGGTAAGAAGTTATTATAGTATTTTTTAATGTGTCTTCCCAAAATCAAGTCACGTTATTGAATTTATTAATATTTGTACAAAAGTAAAAAGTGACCGCTATTTAGAAACGGAGGAAGTAATATACAAGTTTATATTTACAACATCATCAATACAGAGTGAAATATTTAATTGATAAATAAATGCGAAATGCAACACGTAATAATAATAATTATAATAAATACATATATATGTTAAAAAAAAAAAGACAATGGATCATGTGACCTGCCGCCATTCCCATATTCCACTCCATCCGACCCAGCCTGTTCCTTTATTATGATTAGTGATTATTTTTAATTTATTATTATTTTTCAAAAAAAAAATTATTTTCCCAATAAAAAGATGTACAGTAGTAGAATTTAGGAAGCAATATCAATATCCAGCTGGATACACGGTGGCATATTGTCCAGCATGGCAGATAGCGACTTCTGACTTTCACGTCCACCTAAGCACTTCCCCGAAAAAGATATACATAACATCCCTTTTGTGGGCCCCACCCCCATACATTTGATTTGTCCTTCTCTCAGGTTACTACATTAATTAATTAAATAATTATAATACTTTTGTCCAAAATAAATACCCAATTATTCGATTATGCTACGGACTTGTTTGGCTACAGCTAATTTTATTCCCAAAATGAAAAATTCCCACATACATACATTATTTTGCCTAACTTCTGATTAATGATTAGTTTTCCTCTCCAAGCAATGAATTAGTGAGTCATTTGCAATAATGAATTTCCTTTTTGGATTGACCAATTTCATTTAATGTTTTTTTCTTTTTAATTCATACTCAATAATTTTAGTTTTGTTATTTTAATTTATGTTAGGAAGCTGTACTATTACACTATAATTATTAGTATATATAATAATTTAATACATCCAAAATGACAGGCATGATGAAAGATGCGTGGCTGTTTGGCGGCGCCCGCCACCTCTCAACCAAAATGGTTCACTAAACCCGATTATATGTTCGTAAAACGCTGGCCAATTTGCAAGGTCAATGCTGAAAATTCCTACAGCAACAATTTAATATGTAATAAATTATTTTTTGACTTTGTATTAATTTATTAATTTATTTATGTATTACTTCTGGGTGTTTCTACCGTGAGATTCTGTGTTCTAAACTTATATGAGATACCCCTTCAAATCGCGACACGTGTCCCAGCAAAAAAAAACCTATTTTTTCTTCATTTATGTATTGTCGCAAATACCCTTTGTACAATAATTATTTTAAAAAAACCGGCAATTATAAATTATTAATGAAATGTCAATTTTACCCTCTCTATTTTAATGAAATTTTAAATCTATATTTATTGCTGAATTAAAATTTAGAAAGTCAATTATATCATTATTCATAAAAATCATTAAACCACCCATCCAAAATTGCATCAACTTGAATTCGAACTTGTGACCATCTGAAAACATACAAGACTACTTACCATTAAAACACAACATATAATTGACAATAAACTAACAATACGTATATATATCACGAAGCTACAATTTATAATGGTTATAAAACTTATATAAATAATGTTAAATAAATTATTAATTCTCATATAATTATTATTATATATTAATAATATCCCATACTAACAAATCTTTGTATAATATATTTTAAAAATATAAGGAATGCTGGTCAACTCGTGTAATTTTAAAAATGAATTTCGAAAGAATTTGAAGTTTGAATTGAATCGTAATTGTAAGATTTAATTAAATCGTAATATTTGAATCAATTAAACTCATGTGTTTTCAATTCAAAAACAATATTCTAAGATTTGATCGATTAAGCTCAACTCATTTCAATTCGTAGACAATATTCAAATATTTGAATCGGTTAAACTCAATAATTTACAATAGTGTATTAATCAAACTATGTATAGTTAAAGTTTAGTATATTTTTTTATCGAATTTTATCATAAAAAATAATAAAATTTTATTCGTAAAAATCGTAAGATTTAATCGGTTCATGGTTATATTAAATCTTACGATTTACAGTTTGATTCTTACGATTTTACAAATTAAATTATTATTTTTTTGTTAAAATTGAATTAAAAGGATAGTAGACTTTAATTATAAATAGTTAACTCGATTAATACGTTCTTGTCAGTGGTTGAACTTAATCGATTCAAATTTTTGAATAATATTTACAAATTAAAAGGATTTGCGCTTAACTGATTCAAATCATATGCATTAATTAATCTTATGATTTGATTCTTACGTAATTTAGGAATTATTTTTTTATGATAAAACTGAATTAAAAATGTATTACACTTTAATTAATAATAGTTAATTTGATTAAGACGTTCTTGTCAATAGTTGAGCGCGCTAATTAATCGATTCAAATATTTGAATAATGTTTACAAATTGAAAGGACTTGAGCTTAATTGGTTCAAATATTACGCTTTGATAAAATATTACGATTTACGATTAGGTTCTTACATGTGTTAGAATTAAATTTATTATTTTTATGAAAAAATTGAATTAAAAAGATATTAGACATTACTTATAAATAGTTAAATCAATTATGTAACACGTTATGTCAATAGTTAAGCAACCAATTCAAATATTTGAATAATGTTTACTAATTGAAAGGATCTGAACTAAATCAATTCAAATCTTACTATTTGATCAAATTAAATATTAAAAGAAAATTCACAATATAGTATTTGTAGTATATAATTTTATTTTAAAGTGAGAAAACTACTAATTGGAATGAGTTATAAATTTTATTCTTCTTCTAAATAAACATATTATTTTATTTTTTATTTGGATTTGTCACTCTATCGATTTAATAACATAAATGAGTTTGAATTAAGTTATGCATTTTTTTTATATTTAATTGAGCATTCTTTATATTTTTAAATGGTGAAGTTTATTAATAATTCTAATATTGTATAATTAATAATAGATGTTTGGCGTATTGAACTGCAATTCTTTATATTTTTCAAACTTTATTATATTATATTTGTTAATAATATATTTAATATCATTTAATAATAATGAATGTTGTAATTAATATTTTAATTAACAATATTTATACAATTATGGTTAAATATATCATAATAAGTTAATGTCCTTGGATGGTTAGGAGTGATGAATGTATTAAGATGTCCCAAGTTCTATCCCTATTGAATGCATTTTTTTCGATTATTTATCAAATAAAACTCGGTCACAATGAATTTAAATAATTATTTAATTAAAATATAGTAGGGGGTAAATTAGACAATTCAATGTTGATCAATTTTATATTAATTTAATAAAAAAAATAATCAAAGGATAATTTGGTTAATTACTTCATTTTTTAGAACATATGCCATGTTATTTTCCTAGAGTTCAGATTTAATCTTAGAAAATTAATGGTGATTAATACATATCTCATATAAATTTAGAACACAGGTGGTCTCACCCTAGAAAGACCCATTACTTCTTACTAGTAGGTTGGGGTGTTAGCGGAGTCGGCTCGTGAGCTTGGTGAGTCGACTCGACAAAAGCTCGAACTCGAATTTGAATTTTTCGAGGTCGAACTTTCTAGCTAGTCGAGCCCGATCTTATTTTTTAGTTATAGGTCATTTTTTTATTTCAATTTTTTTAATTATAATTTCTAATATTATTAATAAAAAAATATATGAAATGGCTTAGGCTCGAGCTCAAAAAAACTATACTCGAAAAGCTTAAGGTCGAGTTCGTCAAAATGGATGCGAGCTCGAGCTCGCCAAAACAACAAATCTCGGCTCGAGTTCGACTCGTTTAACACCCCTACTTGTTGGGGGAAATCGAAAGGAATAGATCGAAAATGATTACTTCGGAATTTCCAAAAAAAATTAAAGTGAAAAATATGGGTTACAATTTTCGTTCCAAAAAAATCGGAACTCAAAAACTCATTCCAATTTCGGAATGCCACCGCATCAGTGGAATGTTGAAAATTTCAGAAATTGCATTAATTTATAATCTCTTGTTCCAAATCGGATATAATGGTAATTTTCACAATTTCTACTCTCTTTTTCAAAATTTTCAGCAAAATGTAAGTAAATTCAAAAGAGAATACAACAAAATGCAATAAATAAAACCGCATGTAAGAAAAATCAAATGCAACATAAAATTTTTGATTAAAAATGCAACAAAAAATTTGTGATACCAATTCATCTTTTTGAGATTTTTAATTTACTTAGCTCTTGGATATCTTTACTTTTCATATAAAATATTACATAAATTATATTACGAGATAATAATATATGTCACGAAATTATATTATATATTTTGGAAAACAATCATAATATTCAGAACTAAGATCGGATCAAAATTTTTGATTTCCGATAGTTTTATATACAATTTCGATCAAAAATCAGAATTTCGAAAATCAGAATGAAGTATATGGATTCAAATTCTGATATTTTCCGATCGAAATTGGGCAGAATTCGAAAATTCCATTTCAATTTCCACTTATTTTCTTGGTAATGGATGTATCACTATTGAGGTGGTTTAGTTTAATAATTTCTTTTAATTAATATCGATAGTGCTGTAATGACGTTTAATCTTGGGGGTTTACATCAAATTAAGTACACATCATCGGTTGTTGAATTAAATTAAGAATCAGTAGTAACCACTTCAACAATATTTGTTGTTTAGTTGTTTAATAATGTAATAATAATGCTACCAAACCCAATTTTCAAGCATGATGAAAAAAAACATCAATTTTCTTTGGTATATGGCTAAAAATTGCTGGCCAACAACCTAATGGGAAATAAAAAGAAGACTTTTTTTTTCATTATTTTTCTTAATATATATATATATATATATATATATATATATATATATATATATATATATATATATATATATATATATATAAGTTATGTAGCACGAACACAGAAACGACGATATGGGGAAACGTAGAAATAAGGAAACCAAAAAATGGGGATACCGGAACTTCAACATGGAGGAAACGTTATAAATGTTACAAGTGTAGGGGTATATTTATAAATATGCTATATAAACATATAAAAGTTTATTTATATGTAAGTTTTTTTAATCTTTTATACAAATATATTCAATATAAATATTATTATCAATTATCAATTTACAATTATAATAAATCATGTAATTAAATAATTAGGAAAGCAAAAAAAACATTTGAAAATTTTGTCATTCAAACATGTTTTTACTTTTTACAAATTGCAAAACGACCCATAAAATGTTCGGAAGGTGTCCTCAAGTACTGTTGGACACGAAATGTGTCCGGCACGTGGATACGTTAATAAGTTGAATTTTCTATGCTACATAACATATAAGTTATATGGATACTTCAAAAAATAGTTGTACGAATCAGATTGAAATTAACATAGTTTTTTTTCAAAATAATATTGATGGTAAAAAATCTAATTCTAAGTTCATAGCGATTTTTTTTTGCAAAAACTGAATATTGAAAAAGCCTAACCGTAAACTTAAGCGACGAAAATCATATTTTATTATCTTTATATTACGAGAAACAAACTTTCCCATGGTTTTTTTTTTTCTCTACCATGCTTATCAAAGTAATTAAAAAATAAATAAATAATGCACGAGATTAATATTATAGTTAGGCACTATTTTGTATATGAATAAAAAAAAATGAAGCAGTTGAGTGGTTAAAATCAGAGTGATGAAGAAGTTGAACAACCAGATTTCTATAGCGATATGTTTCAGTTAAACTAATAGAGTTGGTGCAAAATTTATTTTATTTTGTTGTAATAAATTAAAGAGTCAAATGCAACAAGCAATTGGATTTTATTTCATCTCTTATGCACTTACGGTTGAGATTAGTTTATATAACATGTATTTAATAATATATGATAAACTTAAAAATTGTTATTGATGTATAAAATAAAGTTATGAATAAAGCTACAACTATATCGTATCGTGTATTTTTACAATAATTTTTATCGGGACTTCAATTTATTGATTCAAGTTGTCCGAACACGACTACAAGTCTATATACAACTATCGTGTTTTCATCAAAACTTTCGTTATACCGATTTTAAGTTGTACTGAAAAACCAACAAATTAAATATACTGCTACAAATTTCGTATTTTATAGTTTCCGAGAATTGTTGCCTTATACTGACTCCGCCACTGCATAGTCGGCATAGTGCATCATCGTTGAATACAATGTCCATTTTGGCATTTTCTTAAATTCTCATATGGGGACTTGTTAATAAACAATAAAACATATCGAATTACAGTTGCATTTGTTGTTTGTTAAATTAATACAAGTCATAAATTCATGTTCTAACATATCACATTTGTTTTGTCAGTTAACATTTATGATTTCTATAATTATTGAGAATCCAATCTCCTAGTACTATTTATTAAAATGCAATGGACCAAAGTGCTATTTTTTTTATGGACTTTGCTAAATGGCCAGAATCTGGCTGGCCAAAATAGCATTTATTACACTTTTTTTATTTTCTTTATATATCTAATATCATTTATGCCCCTTAATTGTTTTGGCTCCCAAATCTCTTCATAATTTCTCTCCCTATTTTCCCTCCTAAAAAATAGAACCACTCAATTCTACATTTTTTGTTTTTACACGGTAAAAGAGAATAAATTATATCAATTCTACAATTCTACGAGTTTCAATAATAATAATAATAATAATAATAATAATAATAATAATAATAATAATAATAATAATAATAATAATAATAATAATAATAATAATAATAATAATAATAATAATAATAATAATAATAATAATAATAATAATAATAATAATAATAATAATAATAATGACAAAAACAAAAAAAGGACGAATAATAATAATAATAATAATAATAATAATAATAACTATTATTATTATTATTATTATTATTATTATTATTATTATTATTATTATTATTATTATTATTATTATTATTATTATTATTATTATTATTATTATTATTATTATTATTATTATTATTATTATTATTATTATTATTATTATTATTACAACAAAAAAGGAAGAAATATTCTCACCTACTTCACTATTTTGAAAATGGGTTGCAATGGAGAAAGCTTAATTGACAATTTGATTCTTACTATTTTTACTAATTATGTTGTATTACTTTTTATAATATAATTCAATTAAAAATATATTATACTTTAATTATAATTAGTTAGTTCCATTAATATGTGCTTGTCAACACTTTCTCCCTCTAAAATACAATTATACCAAGTTTTAAAATAAAAATAACAACATAATATTTTAATACTACTAATCATCTATAATTTTATTTTAAAGTAGAAAGATTAATTAGAATGAGTTATGATCTATTTTTGTTAAAATAAACATCATCTACATTTTTGTTTTAAATATATTATTGTCAATATTTGTCCTTTATAGAATAATCAATAATTTCAATACGCTATTGTCAATAATTGATGTCAATCGATTAAAATTTTTGAAAAAAGTTTTAAGAATTGGTAAGACTTGAGCATAATTATACAAATCTTACTATTTTATTAACTAAATATTAAACGAAAAATCACATATAATATTATTCTAATTCTCGTATATACTTTATAAATAAACATCTGATATTATTTTTTATTAAAAATTATCACACTATCGATTTTAATATAATAAGTGAACTTGCATATATTTAGTTAATTCAATTATTTGTATTTTTCAATAGTGAAGATTATTAATAATAATAATATTGAATATAATAATTAATGATAGATGTTTGGGGAGGTCGAACAGCGACTGCTTATATTTTTTAAATTTATATATGACATTTATTAATATATTACTGAATAGTAATAAATAGGAAAATTAGTAATTTATTAAACATTATTTAAATAACAATTATAAATCAGTTTAAAGAAATATATATATTCGAAGTAATGTCCTAAGCCTTTGATCTGTCCCGGTGGTTTGTACTGCTGGGTAGATTTGGGTCACCCCGAGTTCGAATCAGGTGAAGGTAACGGTTTTTGGTAACAAAATCTCATTTAATATCCGGGTCCCTGGTTACCAAAGTATTCAAATTAAAATATTAATTGTATAGGGGCAAAATAGTAATTACACGTGATAACCTTTTTTCCATATTACAAAATTGCCATTTTCTGGCTGGCCAGAATCTGGCCATGTAGCTTTATTGTTTTTTTATAATGATTTTATTTTAATTAAATCCGAGTTATATAGCACATTTTTAATTATCAGATGACGTCTCTAATAGATAATATAACGATAAAATAGAGAAAGGAAGTATACTTAAGGAGGACAACAGGTCGGTTCTGGGATGTGTTTGCCTAAATCTCAAACTGACTCGCGAAAAATATATAAAACCCAAATTCGTATACCCGCTAGACCCATTAACATCAAACAAAAAGTGTAATATTTTTTTTAACTTTCATAATATTTTGCTTGTTTATTTTGACAATCTTAAAGTTAAAATACAATATTTTATAAGTGATATATAATGAATAATAAACTTATCTAATTGATTATATTTTTAACTTCTACAATAAATAATGTTCAAAATGCAAGACCGCTAGCGGTGGTCGACTTGCGAGAAATTAGATTCGAAATATTGAACGATGAAAAAATGGGTAGGTGAGATATATTATATATAGTCCGATTCTGAATCAGTCCAAATAAAATCCGTAACCCAACCTAAAACCGTTTAACTTACAAATTGAGTACTTGGCATCAAATTAACTTCCCAATCAACTTTGCACTAATATTTTCTTTCTAATTCAAATTATTCATTGCTAACATTTGAGTACTTGGCATCAAATTAACTTCCAAATCAACTTAGCACTAATATTTTTCTTTCTAATTCAAATTATTCATCACTAACATTTTGTTTCCCTCTCTTTATTTATGACATGATATACTATTTTTCACGTCAATTCATGCAATAATGAAATTGACATGACTAGGATAAGTAGATGTGTTGCAATAATCCATCCACTTTTTTTTATTGCAAAAACCAAGAGAAAGAGTGTTGTGTATTTAGGAAGCAAAGCAAAGAAAAACCCATGTTATTTTCATGTGGCCATTGTCTCATTCCCCATGTGCATTTAAGTCTTTTCTCTTACATATGATAGTGGGTTTTCCCAACTTTAATTATCCATTTTGTTATTTTCAAAAAATAAATAAATAAAATTTATCCATTTTATTCTCCTAGCATTAATCCCAAGTACTTGTGTCTTGGGCCATTTTGCTATGTGTGTTTTTTTGTTGTAAAAAGGTGTGCATTTTAGACCATGTATTGTTTGTCTAAAGCATTTCTTTTTATACTTATTTATTTATTTGGCTGGATTTTGACATGAAAAAATTAATTAATTTTGCATTGGCGTACGTGTATTTTCATTTCTAAACATGTGGAAATATTTCATGTTGAATTATATCTTTTTCGGTGGCAATAACGAAATAATCACGAAGGCTTGTTTTTCGTTATTTAATATTGCATGTTTCGGTCTATACTTTATATATTTGGACTTGTAGCGAAATGAAACACTCGATACATTTTTATAGGCCGAGTTTCACACGACTACATAATTGAGGTGGATGCATGATATTCTCTTGAATTCTGTTTTTCGTGTTCATGGTAAGTTCGGATTCGATAGAAGTCTAAACACTTTTTACTTTTCAAGAAGTGTTATATAAATTTATTGAGAAATTATGCATTGAAGATTTGGAGTTGCTTAATCCAATTCTACAATTAGGCCAATAAATCTGCAATGATTTTATTTTTTAGCTAATCCCATACGACAATCTAACGAAACGTGCACAAAAATTAGCCAAATGTTATTTAAAAAAAAAAAAAAAAAAAAAGCAAATGACACATGAAAATATGGGCTTGTAGTTCATCGATTTCGTGCAAGCAACACAGTGATGGGTAAATTGATATGAACCAAAAGCAAAAAATACATTATAAAGGCACATATGAAAAATAATTTGGTAAACTTATTAATCAATAATAACTAATAGATGATGTCCTTAAAAATAAATACATTATGGGCTAAAGTTTAAATAAGTCTCTTTAAATAGGCAAGTGACGCATTCAACCTCGTGAGGATCTTGATCATACTATATACCGTATACAATAAATATTTCAACTAATAAAAATCGACAATGAACTTCGATACGCCTAGGATGAGTACGTCATTGTTCACATGATGGGCCCACACTGTTTCCATGAAATTTCAACTGATAAAAATACGAGGACGTTTTAAAAAAAAAATGAAAGAGCGAGTATTTTTTTTTTCGAAAAAAATCGTGTCTTTATTGCTAATTTAATTACATTTGATGGACCTATATAGCAAATTCATAATAGTCCAAAACCAATCTTAGTTACAATTGGGCCGGGCTTGTTGGGCTTGTGGGCTCTTCTTTATTTGTCCATTAGCTATGTAAAATTAATTTTTAATTTTTCTCAACAAGAACTTCTAAATTGGAATTTAATTAGAGGGTTAAATAGTTATTTATTACTTTGGAAGAATATCACACAGATAATCATCATTAATCATCAAGAACATGAATTTGTTGGTTTTGGAGGATGATATAACTCAAAGTGAGATTCAAAGTGAGGTAAAAAATCTCATTTCGGTACGGAAAAAAAATCATTTTTTTTGCGCTAAACTTCTCTTTTTCTGTTTTATGTGCTAGATTTTATAATAAATATTAATTTTGTTACTAATTTGACCTAGGAGTGTAAACGAGCCGAGCTCGCCTCTTTTGGCTGGCTCGAGCTCGAGCTCGAGTTTATTTTGTCGAGCTCGAGCTCGTCGAGCTCCTCTATTTTTGGCTCGAGCTCGAGCTCGTGTCAATTTTGTCGAGCTCGAGCTCGTGTCAATTTTGTCGAGCTCGAGCTCGAGCCCATTGTCTTTTTTTTTTTTTTTTTTTTTAAATATTTTTTTAATTATTATTTTATTATTAAAAATTATTTAAAAAATAAAAAATAAAAACTAAATTGTAATTATATATATTTTTAATATTTGTATTTATTTCTATAATATTTTAAATTATCATACATTATTTAAATAAAAATAAAATATAAAAAATAAAAAAATAATAATAATAAATCCGGCTCGCGAGCCCATGAACAACTGAAAACCGGCTCGAAAATCTCGAGTCCGAGTTCGAGCTTTTTACGAGCCGGCTCTTCGAGCTCACGAGTCGGCTCGGCTCGTTTACTCCCCTAATTTGACCAGATCATCTCGAGACGTTTAAAGACGTCGATTATAGTGAATATTTTCCATGAGACAAAATATTTTGTAGTATAAATGGATTTAAAGAGTTTCTTCAGATGTGTTTGAGATCGGAAATTGTAGATAATAAATATAGTTGTAGACAGTTAATGATAAATATTGGATAAGAATTAATTTATATATTAAAATGTCTATAGCTACTCAAATACATTCTAAAATAGAGATAAAAATAAGAATTAAAAAAGTCCTATATTTACTAAAAGCCGTCATGTATTCATTATTTCCCGATTAAAAAAAAAGTTTATTAATTTAAAGATTGAAGACTTAAGTCATACGTTGAGGTGAAACTCCAACTCAATAATGAATAATGATGCTAATTGCTATGTTACTTATTTGCTAAGAAAACCTAGATTCCACTTGACATTATTGGGATAAATGTAGGCCAATTATTCTGTTATTCACCATGGATGCAACTACAACTATTTGTTCGTTCTAGTTCAAGTATTGAATTATATATGAGATTCTAGTACGGTATAATTTATGTGAATAATTTTAAAATATTTAAATCATTTTTGAAGACTGTATTATTATTGCACATTAATATTATTATGTATTTTATTTAATAGATGAAAAACCAATGAAATTTATGGATTTCATCGATTTCGACACGAGAATTTCTAATTTTCGAAACTAGTTTTTAAATTTATTATTATTTCAAAAATATTTGAAATGTGATAGGAATTAGTTTTCACTTAAAAAAACATATTCGAAGTTATTAATTCCATAACCATCCCGATCCGTTCAATTTTATTTCTACCCTTAGAAATTAACCAATTAAAAATCGGAGATCGGTGGATTTGCAATGAAAAAATAGGCTAGAAAATAAGAGCTGAATAATTGGAGATTAAAAGAAAATAAAAAAAATTATTATTTAAAAAAAATACAAAAATACTATTAGAATTTCTTAGTTTGCCTTAACATTTATTACTTTTATATACAAGATAAGATATAACAAAACACAAACCAACTTCACTTTGTAAAGTACGATATAAACAAGACCACATTATAAAGTAGATATTAAATTATGAATTATTGTTAAAATATTTATTAATGTAAATGGAATAGATGAACTCCTCCACCACATATGTATTTATTACTTATAATTATTTGAATAAAGCGCATAATGAACTGCCACGCTTTGACAAGCCGAAAGCAAAAAATACAAACGACTCTTAATTAGTGAAACAAATAAACCATCATATTAAAATTTCCCTTTTATTCTTTTATTTTTATTTACTAATTATGTCAAATTAGTAAAACTTTCTCCTGTTTGAGTAATTACAGTCAACCATCAACTATGAATTTTCTTATACGTCCACCCTTGCAGTGTCAATTTAGAGAATCTTCTACATTGTGTGGAACATTCTCCAGTTTTCTTACACGTTAGCCCGTTTTGAGCTCCACATTTTGAAACAAGATGATCATAAGATGTGTGTTTTGGCTTGTAAATATCAGTGTGGTGCATCAGAAACTGCACAAAACGAGTACAAATTAGAGAACATTCTACATAATCTAGAAAATTATATTGAATTTGATATCATAAGGATGAACATGTAAGAAGACTCATAGTTAAGAGAGGTAATTGTAATTTCCCAAACATAAATGATTTTTTCGTAATTTGACCGTGGTGACCGTAATTTATCCATATATATTAAATATAGTTAAAAAAGGAAAAGAAAAAAAGGAGGGGGGGGGGGGGGGGTTAATAACGTAATTAACGTGCCTCTTTATTCCCCCGGGCCCACACCTCCTCAAAACTCCATCCCACGTTATATATACGTACAAAAAGCATACGCATCTCCACCCCATTTTTATTCTGCTTTCGCACTCTAAAAATTCATCTCTTTCATTTCAATTTCTCAAAAATCGCAAAAGCAATTTGCTTCACTCACCATTTCCCCAGATCTCATCCTGTCAATCGGGCCGCCGGAGATTTCAGATCGAATTCGTGTTCTTCCAAGGTTAATCAATCTCTCTCTCTCCCTCTCTCCTCCTATTAAGATTTTCGAAATGATTTTGTGTTAGTAATTTTTTTTTTTCTATCAGTTGAATTACAGCTCGAGATCTTTTCAATCGACTTGGATTTTTGTATGTGTAGATCTGGAAATGGATTTTTCTCTCCATATATATGTGTTTAGATCTTATTTATGACTGTGAATTTTCATACCTATGTGTGTAGAACGTGTTGGTGTTAGTGTGGGTAAAGGTAGTTTTTTTTTAGTAGCTATGATGCATTGTTGGTTTGATTTGTGTATCGGTATTCTGCGTTTGAGATCGTTGTTGCGGAGATGGAAAATGTAGTGAAATTGAGCCAAAATTTAGAACTTCAAGTTATTAAAGAGTAGTAATTTAATTTTTAATAAATACAGGAATCCTCTTGAAGCCTAGCATTGTTAAACCTTTCCAATCATAAACTGCGGTGTAATTTGAATTCGGGATTTTCTGCTTAGATGCTGTATTGAATGACCGTTGAATTTAGAAGTTCGAGTTGGGAAGTGAGTTATTCGATATTTAGTATGTCTAGCAAGTTAAATTTAACCGAAGCTGAAAATCTTGGTATAGTATCTGGATGTAGTTACAAAACCTACATGGAAAAAAATTATACCATGTGTGCGGATCTTTAGTTAAACGAAGCAGCATTTAGGCAAAAAAACGCAGTCTATCTTGATTCCAGTTCACTTTTTACTTCTTAGACGCCCTCGTGGTCATCTTGAGAGCATTATTATCTTTGCCCATTGCCTGAGAGGGCAATGTCAATGCAATTGGGGGTAGTTCGCGGAGTATCTCGGATGATGTTGATGACTTTAATACCATTTATTATAATATGAACCTTATCCAATGAACTGATTATTAATTAATATCTAAGAACCCTTGTATGTTTGTTGAAATCGTTGATTAGAGCGCGAAGGAAGAGATTTCAGTAAACTTTGGCTTCATTTATGGACCTGTATATGTTTCCTTATGCCGCTCTTGTATTTTCCACTCCATATCAGTAGAAACTCTTGCATCTTTACCTATTTTGTGTTTTCGGTTTGCATGTTTTTCTCTTTCTTCATTTTCATGTGATTTTTTTTTGAGAGAACTTCTATTTACCACTTCTATGTTTTTTAGTCAAATGGAAATTTTGTATTCCAGATGGTTAGTTTTCTAGTTGTCTTTATTAAGGTTAAGGAGCATTGTGAATTTGAAAACTCTAAATTATTGTTTAGTGTCAGTCTGATTCTAATTGATCTCCACGTTTCTATTCATCTGCTCAAATATACACTAACTTTTTGATAATGATGTCACATTTGCAGCGGTTCATATTTGTAAAGAATTTGCGCCACCATGTGGAGATTCAAACCCTTCGCCCATAAAGAGCAAACTGGTCTTGAAGGTCGCGTCATTGACATCGGTAATTTCAAAGTTCAGGTACGGAATGCCATTGCAGAGGGTGGATTCTCATGCGTTTACTTAGCACGAGATGCAATACATGGCTCCAAGCAGTACGCGTTAAAGCACATCATATATAGTGATGAAGAGTCAGAAGAGCTGGTGAAGAAGGAGATTTTAGTTATGAAAACACTAAAAGGGCATCCTAATGTTGTCACCCTTCATGCACATGCTATCTTTGACATGGGTCGTACCAAAGAGGCTCTTCTTCTCTTGGAATATTGCGAAAAGTCTCTGGTTAATGTGCTGGAGAACAGAGGAGCTGGTTTTTTCGATGAGAAGCAGGTCATTACAATTTTCAGGGATGTATGTAATGCTGTCTTTGCAATGCATAGTCAGACCCCTCCTATCGCCCACCGGTAATTGCTTTTGTCGTAGTCACTTTTTATTTTATTTTATATATATATGGTGTTGGTGTATAGAAATGCTTATGACGGACGACTAGTGCATTTTTATGTATCTTTACCAATTGTTTAGGTTGGGCAGAAAACATATCCTGAAAATTTACCATGATTTTTTTCTTTTTTACTCTCCCTGTTTTGGTAGTGATATAGATTGCTTTATGTTTCTGCTTTGCTGAAGAGACTTAATTTGTTTTTGTACTGGTACGGAGATTTGAATTTCTTTTTCTAATTTGACTTATTGCATCGTGTAGAGATTTAAAGGCTGAGAATCTTTTGTTGGGGTCTGATGGCTTGTGGAAGTTGTGCGATTTCGGTAGTACATCTACCAACCATAAACGCTTTGAGAAACCCGAAGAAATGGGAATTGAGGAAGACAATATAAGGAAATACACAACACCTGCATATAGAGCCCCCGAGGTTGATGGATTTTTTTATCAAAATTTTATTTCTTGCACCTTTTTTCATGGTATAACTGTTGATTATCCTCCTCATTCAATGTTTTAGATGTGGGATCTTTTTCGAAGAGAACTTATAAACGAGAAGGTAGATATATGGGTAAGTCGACCGCTCCATGTATTATGTTGATTAGACCGAGAAGAATCAAGAACATTCATGAATGTTTATACTAAGCTTTGTAATTTGCAGGCACTTGGTTGTCTCCTTTTCCGTATATGTTACTTCAAGTCAGCATTTGATGGCGAATCAAAGCTCCAAATTCTAAACGGGAATTATCGGATCCCGGATTTACCCAAATACAATACATTGCTTATAGACCTTATCAAAGACACGCTTCAATCTTCACCCAACGACAGACCAGATATCACGCAGGCAAGCATTTCGCTTGATTGGCCATTCATCCCCATGAACTTAGGTTAGTTGTAGATTTTCGCGCCCATGGAAAACATGAGTGCCAATGTTGCATGTATATTTACGGTTCCTTGTATTTGCAGGTCTGGTTTCGTGTTAATACTCTTTTACCAGATGGGCTGCAAAAGTCATTACCCGATGGACCTACAGAAATGCCTCAAAATAGTGCTGATGTGCTTGGAGGTACGAGGATATCGGATTTTTAACATGTACTTAATTGCATTTAACGGGCTCTTATAATTACTCTCTTTCTCTAGGAATGGCAAAGCCTGCAAACAAGTCTAGTCCAGTCCCTCGTAGATCTCCTCCTCCACCACCCTCAACCGAAGCTCCTCGAAATGTGACATCAGCGTCAAGTAATCCAAGAACAGACGAAAACACCGGTCCAATGGGGGCATTCTGGACCACTCAGCACGCGAAAGAATCAGAAGCCAGAGATGATAAAACCAGGCCAAAATACGACGAAGATACCTCAAACCGTAAACCAACTAAAGATTTAAATTTGTTTCCAGATAATTTGAACCAGAGTAACGAAAGATCAAAGCAAGCAAAACCAGAGGTCACCCCACCCTCTCATAACCATGCATTCAACGCCTTTGTCGCTGAATTCAATAGTAATAAACAGAGTCCGAGCAACAACAGTAAGAAACCGGAGAAGGAAGAGGTATTAGAGGCCGAGGTAGAAAAGCTGAAGGAGCAGCTAGCACTCATCAGTGCAGAAAAGACGGAAATAACCTCCAAATACGAAAAACTCTCAGCAATTTGTAGGTCACAGCGTCAAGAGATTCAAGAACTTAAGCAGAGCCTAGCTGCGAGAACTCCATCACCGAGTAGGGATTCCTCGAGAAACCTAGTTTCTCCTGTAAGCCAATCAGCTACAACCACGCCGGTATTTTTTTCTATAATTTTGAATTTCACTTCTAATATTTTAATTTTTACCCGTATGTTTAGTTTTTTATTTTTTTATTTAATTTTTTGAAACAGAATGAGAAGATTGAAGGAACGGTGTGGGAACTTCAACAAGGGTTGTTTGACCGAAGTTCTAAAAGCTCAGACTCTCAACAGTGGCAGGCTTTCTCTGATGACAAGCCATCATCGGCTCCTAAATCTGTGAGGACAAGAAACACTCCGCAGAATAATCAAAAAGTCGAAACAAACAGTTGGGGATTCGAAACAGAGAGTTTTAAGGTTGTCCCAAATGCTGCGAGCTCAAATGTAAGTGTGCCTGTCGGTGGATTGAATGTCTCTCAGCGCTTTGTCGAACAAAAGAGCAACAAGGGTAAGTTGGATGCTCCGCCTGCTGGATGGGCCGGTTTCTAATAAAAATGAATATGTACGAGAAAAAAAAAAGTCGATATATAGACAATATAAAAAAACAGAAGACAAAAGGTTGTTGTTTCAGGAGTTTGTTTTTTGTGCTGTTGAAATTGTTGTGTACTATATAAACGCGACCGCGACGGAGTTGAATATATGCTTCTTTCGTGCCCTTTCTATTTAATCATGGAAATATTGATTTTGTGCTTTACAAGGGTATATTCTTCACTCTGGATTTTTCGATTCAACACATTGAAATATTTTGATTATTTGTTGAAACAAATTATATATCGTTGCGTTACTCAAGAATGTTGTTTGATTTATTTAAAAAAGGCTGAGTAATTGAAGTATAAATTACAACTGTAATATGACAGCATTTAGCAAGGTAAAACAACTTAGTTCTTATAAGTTATATCTGATAAGAAGCTTTAGGAGTTGATAAGCTCTTATATGTTAGTTTAAAGATTAAATTTTAAGTTGTTTGGATATGGTGAGTGTAATATTATCTTGGGTAAATTACGGCAACCTCCCTGAGGTAAGGGCAAAATACGAAAATACCCCTTATGTTCGGTAATTATCGGAAATTGTAATTCCCGATAATTTTATATACCATTCCGATTATGTTCCAAATAAATTCGAAAAAATCAAAAATCAAATTTCAAAAATTGAAATAAAAAGTACGGTTCCAAATTCTGATATTTCCGTATCGGAATTGGCGGAATTCGGAAATTCCATTATGATTTCCACCCCTACATATACTAATTTAATTTAGGGATAACTGCAATAGCACAAAAGAAAGAGATTCATCGAAAGCCAGATCATCATTATAGAAAAAAAGGGAAGTAAATTGATTTAATATTTTCAAATAATATTTCGCACAATTTGAATGATAATCAAAAGTTGATTCGACTTAGGAAACATTCCTTAATTACATATATAGTTTAGAGTGCAAGTAGAAGAAGTAGATTCGAATTAGGAAGTAAAATTTGTATATGAAATAGAGATGTCCAATTCTAATAAGGAAACCCAAATACTTCCTTATTTATATAATATAATTACAAAAAAACCATTGCCCTACTTGCTTATATATACCCATAAGCACCCCTCCATTAATCTTATTAAGAGAAAACAAATCACTAATTCATAAGCATTAATTAATTAAGCAGATTAATGGAGATGAAAGAGTACTACTCTAAGAAGACAATTAGGTTGTTTGGAGTTGATATTCCTGTTCATCCAAACACCCCCCAAGAAGATCCTGTTACACCACCGGAATCTTCTTCTTCTCCTCCGGCCGCCGTTAGCAGCCCAATTAGTACGGTTTTGTCACTTTATAATAATCAAGAAAAGCATGTCCCAGATCATGAATCTCTTGTTCCTTCCGCCGCCGCCGCCGGAAGCGGCCTGTCTTCCGACGAAGTTCCCGCAAAATCTCCCGCCAAGAAAACGGCGGCGCCGGCTGCTCCTCTGGAGGAGTTTCCTGAATTCGACATTATCGATTATTATCCCATGATGATGGTGTGTGGTGATTTTCGTCCAGTTATCTTCTTCTCCTCACCGGAAGAAGTTGGTTGTTCTTCACGTGGTGGACCACCACCCATAATCAACTACGACGTCGGTGCAACTTCTGATCCAAAGGCGGATAATAAATCCTCATCAGATTTATTAATAATAAGAAGCCCCAGCCCTGACGACGTCGTTTCAAGAAAACCCCAGTCCAAGAAAAGGGTTTCTGCAACTACTTATACTCATGACGTCAGCCCTTCAGTAAAGAAGAAGGCCAAATTAATATCCAATGAAATTGTACTCTACACTCCAAAGCCACTTCAATCTTTTCCTCCGTCGATGAATCGTCACCATGACGTCAGCCCTAATAACCGCCGATCGGAAGAAATGAAGAAAGTGAAGGGGAAATTAATAATAACCGACCAAGAGAATGTTTCCGAACCAGCGCCTGTACGGAAGAAGAGAACAATTAGGCGCCGGGATAAGACTTTATTCGTCCGCGGCGAGTCGTCCTCGTCATCGTCGTCATCGATACCGGATACTGTTCTTCCACTAGAGGAGATTCCAGGTATGATTGAGACGATCGAGTCACACAACGGAAGTAAACCGGTTTTCTTGTACCACAAGAAACTCGAAACATCCGATGTGTCGGACCACCTCAACAGATTGAACATCAACACCCCTGAAATCTTGATGAGTCTTCTGAGAGACGAAGAGAGGATAGCTGTAACCGAGACGAGAATAGGAGTTCAATGTATCGGGATCGATAGAGGAGGCAGATCGTTTAACCTGCACTTGGGGAAGTGGCCTAGCTTGCAGATGATTGTTATTAACAAACAATGGGGCAGGATAGTCAACGCGAACAACGCGGTCAAAGGCGATTGGGTTGAAATTTGGGGGTATCGAGTAAACGGAAGCGACGAGCTTCGTTTGGTGATCAACTTTAGGAAACAAGAAGAAATTGATCAAAGGATGATTGCAGCTGCTGCAGCCTCAACCAGCAGCAGTAGTAGTTCTACTAATTAATGGAGGCACTGCACCATCTCCAATTAGCTAATTAATTATGAATATTAGGGCTTGTTTTTGATTTTTTTTTATTTCTTTTGTTTGTTTGTTTGTTAATGATTAATATGTGCTTTATAGTTTTATCTTCAATGGCAAAGGAAGTGAATTTTTTTATCTTAATGCATGAGTTTCTTCGTTTTCATCAAGAACATTGGTTTATACATATGTCAATAACATAACGTAAAATGGGCGGGAAAAGAAGTTCAAAAACAAAAAAGTCAAAATCAGATTTAGGAGTCAAAATGGATGAAATCGGGATTGAATTAAGGTTTAAATCAAGAATTGATGCGATTTATATCTAACGGTGCAAACATCATTGGTGGTGGTGGTGGAGAAGAAGATTATCAAGAATTATTATTTGGAGATGGAAATGGTATTTGTTTTCTTGGTGGCTTACTTGGAGGATGACTTCTCAATGCCGCCCGTGAATAAAGATTTACCGGACAGTGTTAATTTTATTTCTCGGTTTCTTTCCGCTTTCCGTAGTGCAATTTGCTTTTCTTGATTTGTTTTGTTGGAGTTTGAAGACAATAAAAGATTGTGCAAATGAGAAGCTTCTTGATTCAGATGATATGTTCATATTTTGTGGTGTAACCATGGTTTGCCGGAACGGAATGGAAACGGTGCCCTCCGTTTCGGAAACCATAAACGAACCGTTCCACAACGAAAAACGTTGCAAAACAGGCAAAGAAACGGCATTGATATGCATGTCCTAGTATTGTAGTTTGTGTTTTCATTAGCGTTTTTCTGCAAGCACTTTTGGACGAGTACTTTTCTGCAAGCACTTTTTGCACGAGCACTTTTCTGCATTATTTTGTACGTCTATGTTTGTGCATGTTGTTTTGTGTGAGTATTTTTGTACATGTTTGTTGATGAGTATTCATGTCCTTGTATTACTTTCTTGTTTTCGTTAGCTTTTTTGCGCGAATACCTTCGTGCATCGCTTTGTACGTGTATGTTTGTGCATGTTGTTGGAACACCGAGGCAAGGCTATAATAAATTGGATGGTCGCGGTTGTCACGCATACCGGAACGGCCTGGAACGGAATTGGAACAGTATGAATGATCATAATTTACTTATTCAAGTCTCCAACGACAATTTAAGGATCTCAACCTAGGATTTTTAACTTTTAATTTAAAAGTTCTAAAAATTTACAATTAGCTCCAACACTTCAAATGTAGTTTAATTTGGGGCTATGGAATGACGTGTCATGATTACAAGTAAGTTTTTTAAGTTTTCAAAATTTGCAATATAGTCCTTATTGTTTTTTTATTTCTCTTAAAGTAAAGATATAGCTTCATAATTTACATTTTCACCCTTAATTATATTTCTCAAGGTTTAAAAAAATGTTCTAAAATTAAAATTGGAGTTCTAATCATAGCTTGTATATTATTCTAGGATAAATTACAACCACTCTTGAGGTATGGTCAAATTATGAAGAAAAAAACCCTCTTGTTTGGATGATTACATCTACCCCTCAACTATGTATTTTCTTACATTTCCACCCTTATGGTGTCAAATTCAACATAATCATCTAGTTTGTACTCATTTTGTGCTACCATGCAGTTTATGATGCACCACAATCTGATATATACAAGCCAAAAAACACATATTAAGATCATCGACCTAGCTTCAAAATGTGGAGATCGAATGGGATAAAACGGGTACAAAATTATTGAGTATTCCATATAATCTAGAAAATTCCATTAAATTTGAAACCGCAAGGGTGGACGTGTAAGAAGATTTATAGTTGAGAGGGGGTAGTTATAATTACCCAAACATGAGGATTTTTTTTGTAATTTGACCATACTTCATGGAATGGTTGTAATTTACCCTATTATTCTATATAATATTAATATTAAAAACTTATTTGACATTAATTCTAAATTTTCGCATTTTAATTATACTTTGTCCGGTTCAGCCGCGATGCAGTCACAATACAATCGCAATGTTGCAATAGAACTGGAACGGCGGTGACTGCAACGACAGACCGCGACGTTCTGGCGAACCATAGGTGTAACTCCCTTGTTGATTATTTATTAGGGGTAATGACAAATAGGCCCATGACAAGGGCACTTAATTAAAAGAGGAACATCCAACTTTTTTGTCTCTCAAATAAATCCACCCCATTCAAACTTATTTGCAAATAAGAAAAATCTCTTTATATATACCAAAATTACCCACAATTCAATGAAACCCAATTCAACTCCAATTTCATGATTTACACCCCAATTTAGCTCAATAACCAATTAACCAATTTTAACCCTAATTTCAATTTTGACCCCAATTTTGACCCGCCACCACCGGAGACCGCCGGTCGCCGCCGTTGACCGGCGTTGACCGCTGGAGACCGGCGGTCTCCGGCGTTGACTTTTTTTTTTTTTGAAAAACTTTTTTTTTTCCTGAAATTTTTTCCAGCCGGTCAACTGCCGTTGACCGCCGGGTCTCCGGCGTTGACATTTTTTTTTATATAATTTTGTTTTTTCTTAAAAAAATATTTTAATTAATATTACTGTCTTGGCTGCTAAATTACTGTCTCTGACAGTTATTTAACTGTCGGAGACAGTAATTTAACTGTTAATTGACTTTTTTTTTCTTCAAAAATATTATAATTAATATTACTGTATTCGTTGCTAAATTACTGTCTTCAGCAGTTATTTAACTGTTGGAGAGAGTAATTCCACTGTTAATTGACTTTTTTATTCTTAAAAAAATATTTTTAATTAATATTACTGTATTCGTTGCTAAATTACTGTCTCCAGCAGTTATTTAACTGCCGAAGACAGTAATTTAACTGTTAATTGACTTTTCGTTTTTTTTTCTTAATTTTTTTTTTATTATTATTACTGCCTTGGATGCTAAATTACTGTCTCCAACAGTAATTTAACTGTCTTAGACAATAATATTAATAATATTACTGTTCGGGAAATAATATTCATAATATTACTGTCCCAAAGAGTAATATTACTGTCTGAGACAGTAATTTAGTAGCCAAAACAGTAATATTAATTATAATATTTTTTTTCTAAGAAAAAAAAATTCAAAAAGAAAAAAAAAAGTCAACGCCGGAAACTGGCCGGAAAAAAAATATTTCAGAAAAAAAATTATTTTCTAAAAAAAAAAAGTTTTGGGGTTAATGTGATATATTTGTTTAAATCCAGGGTCAATATGTAATATTAAGAAAGTTAGAACATAATGGGTGGAATTGATAAGAATTATATTATTGAGGATATTTTAGACTAAAGACATGGAGATGAGTTTAATTTAGAGACTGTTTTTTTTTTTGATCAAAATGCATTTAAGTCCCATGTGATGGACCTTTTTGCCATTCGCCCTATTTATTATTGTACCATAGAAACTTTGGCAAAGATGTATTTCTTATTTCGGAAAAAAAAAAAGAAAAAAAAAAGTTGATCAACAGTGTTTCAATTAGTAATACCTCTCGTATTTTAATATACTTCAATTTCATATATTTAATTCTAATTTAACCAATTATTCAATTTTGACTCCTAACCATATTTTTAACGTCATCATTGACCGTCGATCTCCGTCATTAGCTTTTCTTTTTTTGAAAACATTTCTTTCGTCACCGCTGCTGACCAACGGTGTTAGTTATTTTTTTTCCCCCCCGCTGACCAATGAGTACTCTAAGCAGATAATTAGGTTGTTTGGAGTTGATATTTCTGTTCATCCAAACACCCCCCAAGAAGATCCTGTTACACCACCGGAATCTTCTTCTTCTCCTACTCCGGCCGCCGTTAGCAGCCCAATTAGTACCGTTTTGTCACTTTATAATAATCAAGAAAAGCATGTCCCAGATCAATCTCTTGTTCCTGCCGCCGCCGCCGCCGGAAGCCGCCCTTCTTCCGACAAAGTTCCTGCAAAATCTCCCGCCAAGAAAACGGCGGCACCAGCGGCTCCGGAGGAGTTTCGTGAATTCGACATTATCGATTATTATCCGATGATGGCGTGTGGTGATTTTCGTCCAGTTATCTTCTTCACCGCACCAGAGGAAGTTGGTTGTTCTTCACGTGGTGGACCCCCCATTATCAACGACGACGTCGGTGCAACTTCTGATCCAAAGGCGGATAATAAATCCTCATCAGATTTATTAATAATAAGAAGCCCCAGCCCTGACGACGTCGTTTCAAGAAAACCCCAGTCCAAGAAAAGGGTTTCTGGAACTGCAACTTATACTCATGACGTCAGCCCTTTATTAAAGAAGAAGGCGAAAGTAATATCCAATGAAATTGTACTCTACAGTCCAAAGCCACTTCAATCTTTTCCTCCGTCCATGAATCGTCACCATGACGTAAGCCCTAATCATAACGGCCGATGGGAAGAAAAGAAGAAGGTGAAGGGGAAATTAATAATAACCGACGAAGAGAATGTTTCCGAACCAGCGCCTGTACGGAAGATCAAGAGAACAATTAGGCGCCGGGATAAGACTTTATTCATCCGCGGCGAGTCATCATCGTCATCGATACCGGATACTGTTCTTCCACTAGAGGAGATTCCAGGTATGATTGAGACGATCGAGTCACACAACGGAAGTAAACCGGTTTTCTTGTACCACAAGAAACTCGAAACATCCGATGTGTGGGACCACCTCAACAGATTGAACATCAACACCCCTGAAATCTTGATGAGTCTTCTGAGAGACGAAGAGAGGATAGCTGTAACCGAGACGAGAATAGGAGTTCAATGTATCGGGATCGATAAAGGAGGCAGATCGTTTAACCTGCACTTGGGGAAGTGGCCAAGCTTGCAGATGATTGTTATTAACAAACAATGGGGCAGGATAGTCAACGCGAACAACGCGGTCAAAGGCGATTGGGTTGAAATTTGGGGGTATCGAGTAAACGGAAGCGACGAGCTTCGGTTGGCGATCAACTTTAGGAAACAAGAAGAAATTGATCAAAGGATGATTGCAGCTGCTGCAGCCTCAACCAGCAGTAGTAGTAGTTCTACTAATTAATGGAGGCACTGCACCATCTCCAATTAGCTAATTAATTATTAATATTAGGGCTTGTTTTTGATTTTGCTTTTTTTTTTTTTTTTTCTTTTTTCTTTTGTTTGTTTGTTTGTTTGTTAATGATTAATATGTGCTTTAGTTTTATCTTCAATGGCAAAGGAAGGGAATTTTTTTATGTTAATGCATGAGTTTCTTCTTTTTCATCAAGAACATTGTTTTATACATATGTCAATAACATAACGTAAAACGGCGGGAAAAGAAGTTCAAAAACAAAAAAGTCAAAATCAGATTTAGGAGTCAAAATTGATGAAATCGAGATTGAATTAAGGTTTAAATCATAAATTGGGTGGATTTAAAAGGTTGGGGCATTTTTGTCCTTTCAGGGTATATATGCAATTTTGCACCTAGTCCCCAAATTTCTGATTCTTTATAACCTACGATTACACAAGTGAACTCCAAAATTAAGGTTATGTTTTTCTCTTCGAAGGCTGCTTTTTAACAAAGGTAAGATTATTTGTGTGTTTCATTCTTTGTGTTTAACATTCAATTGTTGGAGCTACGATTTATGGGTGTTTGAATTTCGACCTTCTTTTCATTTTGTTAGAGGATGGAAAATCAATATGGGTTTATAAATTACCTCCTTTCATTTTGTTACATAAATCGCATATTAGTTTTGTGGGTTCTATATGTTTTCTTTATGCATTCCTTTTCTCCTTTTCCAACTCGTACATTTTAAATCTATGGGAGGGGATCACCGTAACAACTGGTAATCGAAGAAGACACTGAAGATTCTTATGGTTTGGTGACCACGATCTGTGGAATGTGTTAAGAGAAAAAACCCTAATTTTTTTTTTTTGTTTTTTTTTTGAAACAAGGGATTGGGAAATCCGTTGGGTTTTTTGTTCAGCGATGCTAATATTTGGGTGGGATTGGTGAAAGGTCGCAAATGCCCTTTAAGTTGATAGAGACATGAGAAAATCGGTGAAAAGTCTTATTTGGGGCAAAGTGCAACTATAACGAAATTTGAAATATGATAGTCTCATTTTTAAATTTGTAAGGGGAAAGTGCAAATACTAGAAATTTCTTTGAGACAAAGGAAAATCAGTGAAACTCGTATAGTATGAACTTAAATAAGTTCTAAAGCAATTGCACATTTGATAAGAATTTGTTATCAAATACTTTCAAACTTGCCGAGTTTGAAAAGTACGTGTGTGATAAATGCACATAAGAGTACATGTTTATGACATGTTAATCATGCGGTGTAATCATGGTATTATCATGAAAACTAATGAAATATTAGTAAAATATTTCAATGTGGAAAATATGGTCCTATTGATGCAAATCTTATAGAGATTAAAATCACTAAGGATTTGATGAATTATTGGAGTCTCATTATGTTGAGACAATGCTAGTCATATTGAATTCGTCAATATAAGACTATAAAGAATAGTGGTGAACAATGGTTCAACTAAAATATTCTTGAAGAGATTGTAGTTTAATGAACTACATGTTGATTGACTCATTGAGAAAGTCAAGTAAATAGGTAATCCTATATGTAAACGTAAATTACATTATAGAAGATATCCAATTGTATTTGAAAAGTAAATTCTTATGAATTGGATATGTGCTACTAAGATACTAAGTCCATAAATCTTGATATTCCTCAAAATAAAGTGGTATAACTCGATTCACTACGGAGTTCGAGTTATAACTTGGAAGTTAAAGAAAAATGTTGGATAACTCCATAATTTTCTAGAGGACATTATGTGATTGACTTAGTTGGTGCTTGAAAATAATTGTAGTAGTCAGTTGGCTATACAAAAGAGCACAAAATAATATATAAAATGGTAAAGTCTCGATCGTAGAGGTAACACCATTTAGCAATTGATTCTAGAGAAATTATAAACGTTGACTTTACGAAGACAAGAGATAATTTGATTTATCCTTGACGAAGGAATCAATAGAGATCAAATGTAGTTAGTGATGAGAATGGGTCTATAAACCCACAACACAAATGAAAATCCATGATGGTAACCCAACCTTGTAGATTGGAGATCCCAAGATCTTGGTTCAATGGGACAACTAAGTTATGGAAATTCAAATCGAGCACTTGGAAATAATTCCTACCATTCCCTAAAATCCAAGTGCTACCTGTCGAATGTGGTAAGGTTAAGTCTAGTGACTTTTAGTGATTCCTATGAGCTTTTAAGGTGGAATACGACAGAGTATTCTTTATGGGAGATCACCTATTTAAGTGTGAAGTATAGGGCCGCTTCAATGAAACACTTATGAATCCAAGAATTGGTCCAAGGCCGAAATGGACAGAACGTGGGAACAAAAGACGTTAGAGATGTTATTGTGTAAGTGTTGTTATCTTGGTTTACACAAAAGTTGATTATAGTTCAAGACATCGCGTTCACTAAGCAACAAGTAAATCCGACAACATTTTACTAAGGAAGGTTCAAAGCCATAAGCTACCTCTCCCGATGCAATAACAAATCGCTTGGACTTTGAATGTGTCTGCATGCATTAATTTCATTCATGTGGGGGATTGTTGGAAATTTTGAGTATTTGACTCAATTTTTGTTGAATGTTTAAGTGGTTTAATTTAAATTCTCAAAATTAATTTTCGATGAATGATAAATTAATGGATCATTTAAAATATTTAAGTGTGGAAAATAATAAAGTGAAATGCCACCATTGAAAAAGATGGAGGTGTTTAAGCACCTATTAGACTGAATAGGTGTGTAGTTAATGAGAAAATGTGTGATACCTTTACATGAAATTATTTTCCTAAGAGTTGTGACTTGTGGTCATAACCTTTAAAAATCTATAAATAGATTCCAAAATCCACCATTTAATTAGTTCATAATTCACATGGAATTCAATACATTAATTGAATTCACTTCTCATCATAGCATCTCATTGCATATTGTTGCATTACCAAGTCCTTTTCTTCGTGTCTTATAAAGTCCTAAACGTCGTTTCGTTCCCCGTGTTTCAATAATTATTGTGCTGCTTTGTTGGAACTGAAATAGTCGTTGTATCTTGGGAGACAATTGCCGTAACCGAGAGCACTGCACGGGGGAAATTTGTCTTAAGGAGAAAGAACCTGGTTCTTGCCTCGACTACATTTTTCTTGTCAAACTTTTGTCCAAATTTTGTTCATTCCCATTTCAAAATACACACACCCTTATAACAATCTTAAGACAAACTTTTAGTTGTATTTTCGAGATGAAGAAGAAGATATTCCACTTAAAATCCAAGAAGTAACGAAATCAAACTGGAGGAGAATGTCATTTTCGGACAGAACACAACGTCTATGTTCCAGCCCATTTTCGGAGGTGATACGGCCAGAATCTGCAAAAGTACCACACAAAAGTTGTAGAAAATCAAGTTAGCTTTCCATAACTTGTTAAGTCACCCCAATCGAAGTTCATATGGAGAAGTTATGATGAAAACACGAAAGGGTGCCAGAATTGCCAACACAACTTTTCATGAATAATGCAACCGTTCGTGAGGCGATGCAACCCCAGCGTACCAAACACTTCATGGTGCACAAAATTTTGGTGAAAGAAGACCAAATCGAAGAATAATGATGGAATCATACCATAAATATGATGAGGTTTTATATTATTCTCAATTCTTGAATATTATTTAATATTTTCATGGTTCCATTGTAGGTGCAATTTTATACAGCACACATACTTCGACTTGGAGGCTTAATTTGATCATGATCCAATCCGAATCTAGGAAATCGTGAAAGACGAAAGTTGTAGGAAATTTCGTTGGCTATTCGGATCATATTGAATCAACAAAATCGGACATCGGATGCTAAAGATATGCTTAAGTTTTTCAGTGCTGCCAAAACTACCAATGCATTCCTTATGCGAGAATTTCAAATTCGTCTCAGAAGTTTAAAACGACTCGTTTATAATTATTTCGGGTACGCCTTTTCATTTAAAACTATATCTCATGCAATTAAGTGATAATATTATATGATAAATAATATGGTATTATATGAGATAGAAACATGGTTATGTTGCATGATAATGTTATGGCGTAATTATATTGCACTATATGTTATAATTGGCATGATAACATTATTTATGAGAGCATGATAAATTTTTAATGCTCGAGGAATGTATAGCTACTAAGAGTGCTATTAAATGTTTGATGCCTAGAGATGATTGTATTACTCTTGATATATGCATGAGATTTTGCTGAAATTCGTATGCATAATTTAAATTAATTAGTGGATAATATTATGAGATGTTAATGTAATAATATTTTTTTATGATATGTTATATTATTTATATGATGTCTATGTCAATGGGTACATAGAATTAGAAGCATATAATATATGTTTGTTGAAGTATAATTTTTATGCATTGGAATTTATGTTATAGTACGTAATTAAATTATATGAATATTTATGCTATGAATATAAATGGTTTTCAGCATGTATATTGATGTTTAATCGGATAATGAATTATTGTATGTATGAACGGATTATTTATTCCTTCTTAATTTTGAAATGCTTATGTACATACAAGTATTTTGTATGCATGTGAATATTTGGAATTATGTAATTATGATTACGTGTATATATGTTGTTAAATTTGGGGCTAGGGAATGACGTGTCATGATTATGAGTAAGTTTTTTAAGGTTTAAAAATTTGCAATCTAGTCCTAATTGTTTTTTAATTTCCCTTAAAGTAAACAGACAACTTTATAACTTACATTTTCACCCTTAACTCTACTTCTCATGGTTTAAAAAAAATGTTCTAAATTAAAATCGGATTGTTGAGAACTGATCACCGACGACAATGCATATTTGTGAAATTACTACTGATTTACTAAACTCAAATATAGACTGTAAGAAAGATACCCATCGAATGCCAGATCATTATAAAAAAAGGGAAGTAAATTGATTTAATATTTTCAAATATTTCGTACAATTATAATATTTTCAGATTCGTATAATTAAGGAAACATTCCTTAATTACATATATAGTTTAGATTGCAAGTAGAAGAAGTAGATTCGAATTAGGAAGTAAATTTTGTATATGAAAACGATGTCCAATTCTAATAAGGAAACCCAAATACTTCCTTATATGTAATTACAAAAAAACCCATTGCCCTACTTGCTTATATATATAATATTCTAATAAGGAAACCCAAATACTTCCTTATATACATAATTACAGAAAAACCCATTGCCCTACTTGCTTATATATACCCATGCACCTCCATTATAAACTCATTACCCATCGCAATTAAGAGAAAACAAATCACAAATTCATAAGCATTATATTAATTAATCTCATTAATGGAGATCAAAGAGTACTCTAAGCAGATAATTAGGTTGTTTGGAGTTGATATTTCTGTTCATCCAAACACCCCCCAAGAAGATCCTGTTACACCACCGGAATCTTCTTCTTCTCCTACTCCGGCCGCCGTTAGCAGCCCAATTAGTACCGTTTTGTCACTTTATAATAATCAAGAAAAGCATGTCCCAGATCAATCTCTTGTTCCTGCCGCCGCCGCCGCCGGAAGCCGCCCTTCTTCCGACAAAGTTCCTGCAAAATCTCCCGCCAAGAAAACGGCGGCACCAGCGGCTCCGGAGGAGTTTCGTGAATTCGACATTATCGATTATTATCCGATGATGGCGTGTGGTGATTTTCGTCCAGTTATCTTCTTCACCGCACCAGAGGAAGTTGGTTGTTCTTCACGTGGTGGACCCCCCATTATCAACGACGACGTCGGTGCAACTTCTGATCCAAAGGCGGATAATAAATCCTCATCAGATTTATTAATAATAAGAAGCCCCAGCCCTGACGACGTCGTTTCAAGAAAACCCCAGTCCAAGAAAAGGGTTTCTGGAACTGCAACTTATACTCATGACGTCAGCCCTTTATTAAAGAAGAAGGCGAAAGTAATATCCAATGAAATTGTACTCTACAGTCCAAAGCCACTTCAATCTTTTCCTCCGTCCATGAATCGTCACCATGACGTAAGCCCTAATCATAACGGCCGATGGGAAGAAAAGAAGAAGGTGAAGGGGAAATTAATAATAACCGACGAAGAGAATGTTTCCGAACCAGCGCCTGTACGGAAGATCAAGAGAACAATTAGGCGCCGGGATAAGACTTTATTCATCCGCGGCGAGTCATCATCGTCATCGATACCGGATACTGTTCTTCCACTAGAGGAGATTCCAGGTATGATTGAGACGATCGAGTCACACAACGGAAGTAAACCGGTTTTCTTGTACCACAAGAAACTCGAAACATCCGATGTGTGGGACCACCTCAACAGATTGAACATCAACACCCCTGAAATCTTGATGAGTCTTCTGAGAGACGAAGAGAGGATAGCTGTAACCGAGACGAGAATAGGAGTTCAATGTATCGGGATCGATAAAGGAGGCAGATCGTTTAACCTGCACTTGGGGAAGTGGCCAAGCTTGCAGATGATTGTTATTAACAAACAATGGGGCAGGATAGTCAACGCGAACAACGCGGTCAAAGGCGATTGGGTTGAAATTTGGGGGTATCGAGTAAACGGAAGCGACGAGCTTCGGTTGGCGATCAACTTTAGGAAACAAGAAGAAATTGATCAAAGGATGATTGCAGCTGCTGCAGCCTCAACCAGCAGTAGTAGTAGTTCTACTAATTAATGGAGGCACTGCACCATCTCCAATTAGCTAATTAATTATTAATATTAGGGCTTGTTTTTGATTTTGCTTTTTTTTTTTTTTTTCTTTTTTCTTTTGTTTGTTTGTTTGTTTGTTAATGATTAATATGTGCTTTAGTTTTATCTTCAATGGCAAAGGAAGGGAATTTTTTTATGTTAATGCATGAGTTTCTTCTTTTTCATCAAGAACATTGTTTTATACATATGTCAATAACATAACGTAAAACGGCGGGAAAAGAAGTTCAAAAACAAAAAAGTCAAAATCAGATTTAGGAGTCAAAATTGATGAAATCGAGATTGAATTAAGGTTTAAATCATAAATTGGGTGGATTTAAAAGGTTGGGGCATTTTTGTCCTTTCAGGGTATATATGCAATTTTGCACCTAGTCCCCAAATTTCTGATTCTTTATAACCTACGATTACACAAGTGAACTCCAAAATTAAGGTTATGTTTTTCTCTTCGAAGGCTGCTTTTTAACAAAGGTAAGATTATTTGTGTGTTTCATTCTTTGTGTTTAACATTCAATTGTTGGAGCTACGATTTATGGGTGTTTGAATTTCGACCTTCTTTTCATTTTGTTAGAGGATGGAAAATCAATATGGGTTTATAAATTACCTCCTTTCATTTTGTTACATAAATCGCATATTAGTTTTGTGGGTTCTATATGTTTTCTTTATGCATTCCTTTTCTCCTTTTCCAACTCGTACATTTTAAATCTATGGGAGGGGATCACCGTAACAACTGGTAATCGAAGAAGACACTGAAGATTCTTATGGTTTGGTGACCACGATCTGTGGAATGTGTTAAGAGAAAAAACCCTAATTTTTTTTTTTTGTTTTTTTTTTGAAACAAGGGATTGGGAAATCCGTTGGGTTTTTTGTTCAGCGATGCTAATATTTGGGTGGGATTGGTGAAAGGTCGCAAATGCCCTTTAAGTTGATAGAGACATGAGAAAATCGGTGAAAAGTCTTATTTGGGGCAAAGTGCAACTATAACGAAATTTGAAATATGATAGTCTCATTTTTAAATTTGTAAGGGGAAAGTGCAAATACTAGAAATTTCTTTGAGACAAAGGAAAATCAGTGAAACTCGTATAGTATGAACTTAAATAAGTTCTAAAGCAATTGCACATTTGATAAGAATTTGTTATCAAATACTTTCAAACTTGCCGAGTTTGAAAAGTACGTGTGTGATAAATGCACATAAGAGTACATGTTTATGACATGTTAATCATGCGGTGTAATCATGGTATTATCATGAAAACTAATGAAATATTAGTAAAATATTTCAATGTGGAAAATATGGTCCTATTGATGCAAATCTTATAGAGATTAAAATCACTAAGGATTTGATGAATTATTGGAGTCTCATTATGTTGAGACAATGCTAGTCATATTGAATTCGTCAATATAAGACTATAAAGAATAGTGGTGAACAATGGTTCAACTAAAATATTCTTGAAGAGATTGTAGTTTAATGAACTACATGTTGATTGACTCATTGAGAAAGTCAAGTAAATAGGTAATCCTATATGTAAACGTAAATTACATTATAGAAGATATCCAATTGTATTTGAAAAGTAAATTCTTATGAATTGGATATGTGCTACTAAGATACTAAGTCCATAAATCTTGATATTCCTCAAAATAAAGTGGTATAACTCGATTCACTACGGAGTTCGAGTTATAACTTGGAAGTTAAAGAAAAATGTTGGATAACTCCATAATTTTCTAGAGGACATTATGTGATTGACTTAGTTGGTGCTTGAAAATAATTGTAGTAGTCAGTTGGCTATACAAAAGAGCACAAAATAATATATAAAATGGTAAAGTCTCGATCGTAGAGGTAACACCATTTAGCAATTGATTCTAGAGAAATTATAAACGTTGACTTTACGAAGACAAGAGATAATTTGATTTATCCTTGACGAAGGAATCAATAGAGATCAAATGTAGTTAGTGATGAGAATGGGTCTATAAACCCACAACACAAATGAAAATCCATGATGGTAACCCAACCTTGTAGATTGGAGATCCCAAGATCTTGGTTCAATGGGACAACTAAGTTATGGAAATTCAAATCGAGCACTTGGAAATAATTCCTACCATTCCCTAAAATCCAAGTGCTACCTGTCGAATGTGGTAAGGTTAAGTCTAGTGACTTTTAGTGATTCCTATGAGCTTTTAAGGTGGAATACGACAGAGTATTCTTTATGGGAGATCACCTATTTAAGTGTGAAGTATAGGGCCGCTTCAATGAAACACTTATGAATCCAAGAATTGGTCCAAGGCCGAAATGGACAGAACGTGGGAACAAAAGACGTTAGAGATGTTATTGTGTAAGTGTTGTTATCTTGGTTTACACAAAAGTTGATTATAGTTCAAGACATCGCGTTCACTAAGCAACAAGTAAATCCGACAACATTTTACTAAGGAAGGTTCAAAGCCATAAGCTACCTCTCCCGATGCAATAACAAATCGCTTGGACTTTGAATGTGTCTGCATGCATTAATTTCATTCATGTGGGGGATTGTTGGAAATTTTGAGTATTTGACTCAATTTTTGTTGAATGTTTAAGTGGTTTAATTTAAATTCTCAAAATTAATTTTCGATGAATGATAAATTAATGGATCATTTAAAATATTTAAGTGTGGAAAATAATAAAGTGAAATGCCACCATTGAAAAAGATGGAGGTGTTTAAGCACCTATTAGACTGAATAGGTGTGTAGTTAATGAGAAAATGTGTGATACCTTTACATGAAATTATTTTCCTAAGAGTTGTGACTTGTGGTCATAACCTTTAAAAATCTATAAATAGATTCCAAAATCCACCATTTAATTAGTTCATAATTCACATGGAATTCAATACATTAATTGAATTCACTTCTCATCATAGCATCTCATTGCATATTGTTGCATTACCAAGTCCTTTTCTTCGTGTCTTATAAAGTCCTAAACGTCGTTTCGTTCCCCGTGTTTCAATAATTATTGTGCTGCTTTGTTGGAACTGAAATAGTCGTTGTATCTTGGGAGACAATTGCCGTAACCGAGAGCACTGCACGGGGGAAATTTGTCTTAAGGAGAAAGAACCTGGTTCTTGCCTCGACTACATTTTTCTTGTCAAACTTTTGTCCAAATTTTGTTCATTCCCATTTCAAAATACACACACCCTTATAACAATCTTAAGACAAACTTTTAGTTGTATTTTCGAGATGAAGAAGAAGATATTCCACTTAAAATCCAAGAAGTAACGAAATCAAACTGGAGGAGAATGTCATTTTCGGACAGAACACAACGTCTATGTTCCAGCCCATTTTCGGAGGTGATACGGCCAGAATCTGCAAAAGTACCACACAAAAGTTGTAGAAAATCAAGTTAGCTTTCCATAACTTGTTAAGTCACCCCAATCGAAGTTCATATGGAGAAGTTATGATGAAAACACGAAAGGGTGCCAGAATTGCCAACACAACTTTTCATGAATAATGCAACCGTTCGTGAGGCGATGCAACCCCAGCGTACCAAACACTTCATGGTGCACAAAATTTTGGTGAAAGAAGACCAAATCGAAGAATAATGATGGAATCATACCATAAATATGATGAGGTTTTATATTATTCTCAATTCTTGAATATTATTTAATATTTTCATGGTTCCATTGTAGGTGCAATTTTATACAGCACACATACTTCGACTTGGAGGCTTAATTTGATCATGATCCAATCCGAATCTAGGAAATCGTGAAAGACGAAAGTTGTAGGAAATTTCGTTGGCTATTCGGATCATATTGAATCAACAAAATCGGACATCGGATGCTAAAGATATGCTTAAGTTTTTCAGTGCTGCCAAAACTACCAATGCATTCCTTATGCGAGAATTTCAAATTCGTCTCAGAAGTTTAAAACGACTCGTTTATAATTATTTCGGGTACGCCTTTTCATTTAAAACTATATCTCATGCAATTAAGTGATAATATTATATGATAAATAATATGGTATTATATGAGATAGAAACATGGTTATGTTGCATGATAATGTTATGGCGTAATTATATTGCACTATATGTTATAATTGGCATGATAACATTATTTATGAGAGCATGATAAATTTTTAATGCTCGAGGAATGTATAGCTACTAAGAGTGCTATTAAATGTTTGATGCCTAGAGATGATTGTATTACTCTTGATATATGCATGAGATTTTGCTGAAATTCGTATGCATAATTTAAATTAATTAGTGGATAATATTATGAGATGTTAATGTAATAATATTTTTTTATGATATGTTATATTATTTATATGATGTCTATGTCAATGGGTACATAGAATTAGAAGCATATAATATATGTTTGTTGAAGTATAATTTTTATGCATTGGAATTTATGTTATAGTACGTAATTAAATTATATGAATATTTATGCTATGAATATAAATGGTTTTCAGCATGTATATTGATGTTTAATCGGATAATGAATTATTGTATGTATGAACGGATTATTTATTCCTTCTTAATTTTGAAATGCTTATGTACATACAAGTATTTTGTATGCATGTGAATATTTGGAATTATGTAATTATGATTACGTGTATATATGTTGTTAAATTTGGGGCTAGGGAATGACGTGTCATGATTATGAGTAAGTTTTTTAAGGTTTAAAAATTTGCAATCTAGTCCTAATTGTTTTTTAATTTCCCTTAAAGTAAACAGACAACTTTATAACTTACATTTTCACCCTTAACTCTACTTCTCATGGTTTAAAAAAAATGTTCTAAATTAAAATCGGATTGTTGAGAACTGATCACCGACGACAATGCATATTTGTGAAATTACTACTGATTTACTAAACTCAAATATAGACTGTAAGAAAGATACCCATCGAATGCCAGATCATTATAAAAAAAGGGAAGTAAATTGATTTAATATTTTCAAATATTTCGTACAATTATAATATTTTCAGATTCGTATAATTAAGGAAACATTCCTTAATTACATATATAGTTTAGATTGCAAGTAGAAGAAGTAGATTCGAATTAGGAAGTAAATTTTGTATATGAAAACGATGTCCAATTCTAATAAGGAAACCCAAATACTTCCTTATATGTAATTACAAAAAAACCCATTGCCCTACTTGCTTATATATATAATATTCTAATAAGGAAACCCAAATACTTCCTTATATACATAATTACAGAAAAACCCATTGCCCTACTTGCTTATATATACCCATGCACCTCCATTATAAACTCATTACCCATCGCAATTAAGAGAAAACAAATCACAAATTCATAAGCATTATATTAATTAATCTCATTAATGGAGATCAAAGAGTACTCTAAGCAGATAATTAGGTTGTTTGGAGTTGATATTTCTGTTCATCCAAACACCCCCCAAGAAGATCCTGTTACACCACCGGAATCTTCTTCTTCTCCTACTCCGGCCGCCGTTAGCAGCCCAATTAGTACCGTTTTGTCACTTTATAATAATCAAGAAAAGCATGTCCCAGATCAATCTCTTGTTCCTGCCGCCGCCGCCGCCGGAAGCCGCCCTTCTTCCGACAAAGTTCCTGCAAAATCTCCCGCCAAGAAAACGGCGGCACCAGCGGCTCCGGAGGAGTTTCGTGAATTCGACATTATCGATTATTATCCGATGATGGCGTGTGGTGATTTTCGTCCAGTTATCTTCTTCACCGCACCAGAGGAAGTTGGTTGTTCTTCACGTGGTGGACCCCCCATTATCAACGACGACGTCGGTGCAACTTCTGATCCAAAGGCGGATAATAAATCCTCATCAGATTTATTAATAATAAGAAGCCCCAGCCCTGACGACGTCGTTTCAAGAAAACCCCAGTCCAAGAAAAGGGTTTCTGGAACTGCAACTTATACTCATGACGTCAGCCCTTTATTAAAGAAGAAGGCGAAAGTAATATCCAATGAAATTGTACTCTACAGTCCAAAGCCACTTCAATCTTTTCCTCCGTCCATGAATCGTCACCATGACGTAAGCCCTAATCATAACGGCCGATGGGAAGAAAAGAAGAAGGTGAAGGGGAAATTAATAATAACCGACGAAGAGAATGTTTCCGAACCAGCGCCTGTACGGAAGATCAAGAGAACAATTAGGCGCCGGGATAAGACTTTATTCATCCGCGGCGAGTCATCATCGTCATCGATACCGGATACTGTTCTTCCACTAGAGGAGATTCCAGGTATGATTGAGACGATCGAGTCACACAACGGAAGTAAACCGGTTTTCTTGTACCACAAGAAACTCGAAACATCCGATGTGTGGGACCACCTCAACAGATTGAACATCAACACCCCTGAAATCTTGATGAGTCTTCTGAGAGACGAAGAGAGGATAGCTGTAACCGAGACGAGAATAGGAGTTCAATGTATCGGGATCGATAAAGGAGGCAGATCGTTTAACCTGCACTTGGGGAAGTGGCCAAGCTTGCAGATGATTGTTATTAACAAACAATGGGGCAGGATAGTCAACGCGAACAACGCGGTCAAAGGCGATTGGGTTGAAATTTGGGGGTATCGAGTAAACGGAAGCGACGAGCTTCGGTTGGCGATCAACTTTAGGAAACAAGAAGAAATTGATCAAAGGATGATTGCAGCTGCTGCAGCCTCAACCAGCAGTAGTAGTAGTTCTACTAATTAATGGAGGCACTGCACCATCTCCAATTAGCTAATTAATTATTAATATTAGGGTTTGTGTTTTGATTTTGCCTTTTCTTTTTCTTTTTTTTTCTGTTTATTTGTTAAATGATTAATATGTGTTTTTTGTTTGTTAATGAATATTATTAATTGATATTAGGTTTTACATTTTGATTTCGCTTCTGTATTTTTTTTTTTGTGTTTGTTTGTTTGTTAATGATTAATATGTGCTTTCGTCTTCATTGGCAAATGATCGGAAGAGAAAGATTTTATCTTAATACATGAGTTTCTTCGTTTTCATCAAGAACATTGTTATATATATATCAGTCACACAACATAAATCAATGGTGGGAAAAGAAGTTTCAAAAACAAAAACGTCAAAATTGGATTTAGCGGTCAAAATTGATAAAATTGGGATTGAATTAGGGTTTGAATCATAAATTGGGTGGATTTAGATGGTTGGGATAATTTTGTTATAAATATTAGGATATTAACGATAAAAGGAGCGTGGACTTATTTGCGAAAGAGAACTAAAAGTTGAACCTAGATTAATGATGAACCCAACTTTTCGGCAACCTTCGTATAAAACGCCTTTTAATTATTCAATTTGATAGTCATTTTTAGGGTGAAAGTCTGATTGAACATAAATGAATTAACCTTTTCGAAAAGTTTTCAATCTTTTTAGGGAGTACAAAATTAATTCTTCTTCCAATTCAAAAAAAATTAATCTAAAAATTCATTCCATTCAAATAATTATGCAAATTTCTAAAATGTTTGAAATTTGAGATATCCCATTAGTTTTAAAATTTCAAAAAACTTCAAAAAAAAAAAATCAGAAACTTCCATAAATTTCGATAATATTTGAAAATTAAATTTTATTAATTTTTTTTAGTATACTTAATATTATTTAAAAAAAAATAATTATAAATAATAATTTAAATTTTTAATTGTTTTCCTTATCCAAAACAAGTTTAAATTTCAATTTTGGCTCCAAAATAGTGTTTTCCGTTAGATGTGAACGGACGTGATGGAGGGGACCAAATGTGTTTAAAATTGAAGCTTGGAGGTGAAATTTGTTCGCTCTGGAACAAGGGGACCAAAAGTGGAATCGGACCAACCATGAGGAACCAAATGTAAAATCGTTACAAACTTGAAATACAAAAACTGTAATTTTGACAATAGGCATCAGGGCGGACCCATGTGGAGACTGGGGGCTCCCGGCCCTGTAGATTTATTCTTTTTACCTATTTACTACGACTAATTTTTTGTTTTGTTTTGTTTTGGTATTTATCCATTAATTTATAGACTTTGGCACCCAAGATTTAAATTTTGTATACTTTTAGTCCATGAATATATTTTTCCTTCTCTTAATCCACCCCTACATTTTAGCCCCACCAAAAAGCCCATAAGTCCGCCCCAATAAGCATGTTACTAACATAAAATAATTTAGGACAAAATGCACTTCACCCCCTAGAAATTTCTAGTTTTTGCACTTTCCTCCCCTAAAATTTAAAAAATGAGACATTCCCCTTCCAAATTATTTATAGTTGCATTTTGCCCCAAATGGGACTTTCCGGCGTATTTTTCACCAGTTTTTTCTTTTCATATTTCCTTCAACTTGAAGGGCATGTTCGTCCATTCACCAATCCCACCCAGATATTATAGCAACCACTGGTACCGTCACAATTCAGGCCAATTTCTCCTCCCAAACATCTCTCTCAGAAGCACTGACTGAACTCTAGGTACCACCGTTGAAATCCCCACTTCAATCCTTCCACAACGCGCTCCTTCAACAACGCGTTGGTGGCCACCGATCAATCTCTGGGAAGCTTAATGTGGCATGACATATATGATGCACCCACCACCATGTGAGTTGTGACGCCAGCGGCGTCGACCACCGTCGTTTCCAGCAGCACATTCTAAATGCTCTCAGTGACCGCAGTTGCGGGCGTCAGCATCACCCCCTTATCTTCCGGTCCATCCGAGGCAGCCCAGATGTGCCTGTTCGCCAACCCCTACGACGGTGGCGTCGGAGGAAACACGGTGCAGGCGCCGCTGCATTTCATGTTGAGGTTCAATTACTCCGACAACCTCGATTTATGAGGCGGAAGATCCAGCCCGTTGCAGCTTGGATATATCGATATTGATGCTGCAACAAACTCAGAACCCATCTCAGCATCTGAATTTTCAACGATATGAATATTTGGGTGATGTTGGTGAAAGGACGAAAATGCCCTTCAAGTTGATTGAGATATTAAAAAGCCGATGAAAAATACATCAAAAAGTCCCATTTGGGGCAAAGTGCAACTATAATAAAATTTTGAAGGGGGAGAGTCTCATTCTTGAAATTGTAGAGGGGAAAGTGCGAAAACAAAAAAATTCTAGGGAGCGAAGTGAATTTGGTTTTTAATGTCCACGATCTCTCAAGTCTGGAAACAACTTGTGCAAACCATTGTTTTGGTTGTTAAACAAGAAACAACTTTCCAGCTGTTTGATATATTCAATATTTTAAATATACTTTATTTATATTATTGAAATACATAAAAAATAAACAAGATGCATGTCAATCAAACATAAAAAACCCTACTAATGGTCAGCACGTCTCATGATTCCCCCCTGTAATAGAATTCGTCTCATGAGATTCCAGTACATCAATATGTCTGGTAAGATTCCTCAAAAGCCAGTAGCAATAATAAATTAATAATTATATACAAACATATATACACATATATATATGAGATTGGAATCATGCATTTCAGATTCTCATCAATATCTTGAGCTACCAATTATTTAGAGTGAGTTGTCTGCATCATGTTTTCGAGAGGAGCGAAGGAGAGAGACGCGATAGAAAAGAAAGGACACCATTTCAGCCACCCGCACCCATTGAAGCCGATCGCCTATCAACAAACCCTAAACCTAACTTCACCATGCGCGGCATGCAAGCTCAAACCCTCAGGTATGATCTACACGTGCACAGTTTGCAAAGATTACTTCCTTCACAAGCAATGCTTTGAAATGCCGAGGAAAATAGATCACCTCTGTCACGAGAAACCCTTAACCCTTCTTCCTAAGACCGGATACGCCAAAGGCTACTTCGTGTGCGACGGCTGCGGCCAAACTGGCGACGGCTTCTCCTACAACTGCGACCCTTGCGGATATGATCTGCACATGCTGTGCGCGCTCATGCCGCTGTTCGCCACCCACGAATCCCACGTGCACAAGCTCGATCTTACGTTCGAGTCACCGGAACCTACCAAGAGTTTCGCCTGCGGGATATGCGGGAACCCTGGCTCACGCCAGTTATGGCTTTACAGGTGCAAGTTGTGTGAGTTTAATGCGCATCTCAACTGTGCTAGAGGTCTACTTCAGCCTTCATCGGAGCAGCCAACGAAGGACACGAGTTTCAATACCGGTTCTGACGAGTCGCCCAAGACACCGCCTGAGACGGCGGCGGCAACGGGCTCTAGATTGGCTCCATCCGTGCCTATACAACAGCAGAAGCAGCAGCAACAACAGCAGAATATTATGAATGATGTACCCAAGAATGATTTGGCACTTTTGGCCGTTCAGAAAATGATTGTTAGCAGAAGTAACGGCATAGCTCAGGCAGTTCAGCAAATGATTGTCAACAATAGTGACGCCATAGCTCAGGGAATACTGACTTCTGGGAGCGGTAATGGAGGCGGAGGGTTTGGTGGGGAATCCGGAGAGAAGAGAGAATTGCATTTGCTGACTGAATTAATATGTATACTTACTAACGGTGGCGGTGGTGGTGGCGGCGGCCAAAACCCAGTAAACAACAGTGGTGGTGGTGGTGGTGGTAGAAGAGACTCTGCGCGATCTTTACCGGGTGATGGAAATGCATGGTATTGAAATTCTTGGAGGAATTTGTTTGTGTTTTTTTTTCTTTTTTTCTTTCCTAGTTCTGTATTAATGTGGGATTTGCTTTCCTTGCTTTGTTGGTTTTATTGGGGTTTTTTTGCAAAAAAATATCCATATGTAATCTCTAATTGATAAAAAACACATGTGTTAAAAGAGTTTGCAAGAACACCTCTGTGACAAATAGTCAAAGCCACAAAAAGCCGTAATAACTTATCGTGTGATGAACGTGTGGATTGTGGGAGTAGAACTGTATGTCTTGATTTGAAAAGTCAAAATTACCCTATCAAATTCTTTTTGTTTCCTTTTTTTTTTTAATAGGGCAAATGGCAAATAGGATAAAAGAAATTTAAATTCACATTGGTACACATAAAAACTGTGTTTTAAATGAAGTCATCCCATGTCTTTAGTCTAAAATACCATCCATACTATAATCTTCATCAATTCCATTCATTATATTCTAATTTCCTCAATATTACACATTGACCCCGAATTTAAACAAAAATATATCACATAATCCCCCATTTAAATAATTTTTTTGAAAAAATTATCTTTTTCAGAAATTAATTTTTTTTCTGAATTTTTTTTTCCGGCCAGATTCCGGCATTGACCTTTTTTTTTTCTTCTGAATTTTTTTTTGACCGGTCAACTGTTTTTGACCACCAGTCTCCGGCGTTGATTTTTTTTTTGAATTTTTTTCTTAAAAAAAATGGTAAATACAACCACCCTCTTGAAGTATGGTCAAATTACGAAAATTCCCTCCTGTTTGGGTAATTACAACCGCGCCCCTCAACTATAAATCTTCTTACACGTTCACCCTTGCGGTTTTAAATTTAGTGGAATCTTCGAGATTATATGGCATATTATCACTTCGTACCCATTTTATCCCATTAAAACTCCACATTTTGAAGCAAGATGATCATAATATGTGTTTTTTGGCTTGTATATAGGAGATTGTGGTGCATCTAAAACTGTATTTTTACACAAAATGATTACAAAGTAGAGCACATTCCAACAAATCTCCAACAAATCTAGATGATTATGTTGAATTTGACACCATAAGGGTGGAGGTGTAAGAATAAATCATAGTCGAGAGAGATAGATGTAATTCTCTAAACAAGAGGGATTTTTTCGTAAATTGACCATACCTCGGGGGTGGTTGTAATTTACCCTAAAAAAAATTGTTTTAATAAGTATTATTGTCCTGGATGCTAAATTATTGTCACCAACAGTAGTTTATACTGTCGGAGATAATAATATTGAATACCAAAACAGTTATATTACTGTCCCAAGCAATAAAATTACTGTCTCACACAGTAATATTAATGTTTTGGGACAGTAATATTATGAATATTACTTTCCCGAACAGTAATATTACTATCTCAAACAGTGACAACAAAATTGCAGGCCAAGACGATAAAATTAATTAATACAGTAAAATTACTGTCTCGGACGGTAATATTACTGTCTTAGACAGTTAAGTTACTGTTGGTGACAATAATTTAGCAGCTAAGACCGTAATATTAATTAAAATATTTTTTTAAGGAAAAAACAAAATTTCAAAAAAGAAAAAAGTCAATTAATAGTTAATTTAATGTTGGAGACAATAATTTAGCAGGGAAAGACATTAATATTAATTAAAATATTTTTTTTAAGGCAACAAAATTTCAAAAAAAAAAAAAAAAGTCAATTAACAGTTAAATTACTGTCTCCGCCAATTAAATTACTATTGGAGACAGTAACTTAGAAGCCAAGACAGTAATATTAATTGAAATAACTTTTTTTAAGGAAAAAAATAATCAACGCCGGAGACCCATCGGTCAACGGTGGTTGACCTGCCGGAAAAAAAAAATCAAAAAAAAAGAAGTCAACGCCAGAGACCGCAGGTCTCCGGCGTTCAACGGTGGCTGACTAGCGGTCTCCGGTGGTGGCGGGTCAAAATTGGAGTCAACATTGGAATAATGGTCAAAATTAGTTAATTGGTGAAATTGTGCTAAATTGGGGTGTAAATCATGAAATTAGAGTTGAATTGAGTTTCAAGGAATTGGGGGTAATTTTGGTATATATAAAAGAATTTTCCTTATTTACAAAAACTGAATAAGTTTGAATTAGCTGGATTTATTTGAAAGAAAATTGCATGTCCTTTTTTCAATTGAGTGCCTTTGTCATGGTCCTCTTTGTCATTAATCATTTTTAATATTTCTTTTGTAAGGGTAATTTCGCCATTTCATAAAATTCAACAATAAATTTCAAAATTAGGACCGGTGTGCTTTAAAAACCACAACATGGGGAACTTCTTGTTAATTTTTTTAACACAAGGGTTTTTTTTGGCAATTATAAACAACACACGGAGGTATGTGCTATAAGCTTGTTTTATTGGTGTAAATTTATTGTTGCTTATAGATTTGTTCACTAAGCTTATGGGCTTGCATTTTTATTTTATTTTGGAGTAAAGTGCAAAAAGTATCCCAGTGTAATCTTTAAATAGTAAAAAACTCCATGCGATACATAAACTAGCAGAAAAATCCTATGAAAATATTTAAATAACACATTCGACCTATTGTGGTTTTAATCATTGACTAAACGTGAAAAGACAAATATACTTTTCAATAAAATAATACAAAATAGTGTTCAAATTGAAATAAGAAAAGAGGCCAAATTACAATTTATGCTACATTTTCGAAACTTAAATAAGGACTTGATTGTAATTTCTCCAAAGAAAATTTTCTGGACTATTTCCATCATCACCACCACACCTCAGCCCTCATGCAGTCCTGCATCATCACGGGGAATACGATGCTACACCCGGTGATTTTCACCGGGTGGCTCTCTTATTGACATGTGTCCTTTTTAATTTATTTTATAATTATATTTCTAAAATCCAATGGGCCATAACTGAACCCGTAGTGGGAATCTTATCAATTAGGGTGCCTGGTTATATTCACCAGGTGTAGCATAAATATTGCCTCGATTTTCTTTTTTTCTTTTTCCCCTGTCCCTCACCACGCAACCTTCAAACAACTCTTATGCCTCGATTTTTCTCAATCCCTCCTGCGCCTCTCCATCCCTCCACCGCGTGCTACGTCGCCTCTCCAACGCTCCGTCTTCTTCTCCAGCCCTCCGTGTTTGCTTGATCACTCTATTTTTTCAAATCAGAAGTCAAGCATATGAGGAGAATTCACATTCGAAGTGGTGTGAATATGCAGATCTTTTTCGATTGATTATTTTCAGATTTTTTAGGTGAAGGAGAGGAGAGGAGTGAGGGGCATCATGATGGGCCCTTGTGAGTCTGGTGGTAGCGACGGCGATTAGAGAGCAACAGTGGCGAAACCAGGATTTCATCATGAGGGCCCGAATAAGCATTAAAAAATATAGTAAAAATATTAATGAAAATAATGATTATTCCAACAATCACTAGTACAAAATTTGCTTTTTACTACAATTGTTTGCTACGGTAAAAAGCCGTAATAAAAAGGTACTTTTTACCACCGAACAATTTTGAAATTGTAGTAAATACTAAGATTTACCGTAGCAAAAAAATATTTGGTACGACTATTTAGCGTAGTAAAGTTTTTATCACGCCCATACGGGGCAGATTTGTAGCAAATGCGTATCAAAAGTCTTTTTACTACGAATTTGATAACTTTTACTATGGTTAATGATCGTAGTAAAAAACAATTTTTCTACTAATGAATGGTGAATCTAAGATGTTACTTAATGGATGACTTACTTTTTTGAGGGTTCATGGGGCAGCGCCCCTGAAAAAAAAATTGGATTTGTTTTTACACTTGAAAATTCTTCTTTCAGAGTTACATAGTTTTTCCAAATAAATAAAATTCTCTTCCCAAATTGATAAAATTTGTTTCCAAATTTGACGAAATTTTCTTTCAAATTCGACAAAATTCGTTATTAAATAACATTTAAAGCCTTAAAAGACAAAATTACCCTTCCAAATTACTCATATCCGAAAAGAATTGAACCGGGAATACACATTTCAGGCAAAGTGCACTGAGTGGTATGTTTCGAAGGGGGACATTCTCGTTTACGTATTTTGAGGGGGAAAGTGCAAAAAGGCCTTTTTTTAGGGGGTGAAGTGTAGTTTGCCCTTCATTCAGTAACTAATGAAAGCAACATAAACACCAATACTAACTAATAAAAACACACTTATTAGAGTCACATAATAAAAAGGAGAACATAAATCAAAGCACAAAAAACACACACACATACACACACACACACACACATATATATATATATATACATTATATAAAACGACCAGCTGTCTTGTTTATATTAGATCTTGAATGTTAAACCAGGTGACCCCTGGAACTTGATCTCCATGAGCTTTTTCATGCGCTCAACCATGGCGGGAGTCAAATAATTGCTCCAGTCTCCAACTTCTCCCTTCCTAAAGAATGTACTATTCTTAAATAAACCTTTGATAGAATATCCATTCTTGTCCACATTCTTCAAACTCTGAAAGCTGCACATCTTCGCAATCTCTTCAACCATGCCTCGTTCTTCTTCCTCCGACGAAAACGGACAACCAAGAAAATCGGCAATCTTCTTCACATTGAAAACAATATCCTCTTTCATATCCTCGTACTTTAGAAACAACACTTTACAAGGATTCTCCAGATGGGCATTCCAGTAGCCAGTCATATGCTCCCAAAAGGGCCCGTACGGATGAGTTCCCTCACAAACCATATCGAAACTCTCGTCTAGTCCAAGTGGGCCCGCGTGATCTTTCTCAAGCTTGTTTTCGGTAAAGAAATGACGGGCTGAGACGAACAGATCCAAAGGGTTTCTACACACGTAAATAATTTTGCATGCAGATTCACGTATCGAATAAGCTAGGGCTTTGAAAGGCACGTGGGTCGCGAAGATTCTTGGATCAGTGGGTTTATCTAATTGATTAGGATTATTTTCTTCAAATGTGAATAAGAAACGCACAAGTTTGTGGGGATTGCATGTGAGTAGAGGGTTTTGATCAACGTCACGATAAATAGTACTGCGGTTGACTATTGAGAAAGCGAGGGCTTTCAACCAGGTGGTTCCTGCTTTAGGAAGGGTTGACAATATTACGTCAGAATCTTTTGCTTTGAAATGCTTATGAGCCGTAAGTTCTTGTTGGAAAAATCTTTTCACATACCAAAAGCCTTGGTATTTCACCATCGAACTGCCATCCCAATTTGTTTGTTGCTCAAGTGTTTGAAGCAACGACTCTGAAAACTCGTCATCCTCTTTTGTGTCTTGTTTTTTCTCCATTTATACTGTTTTAATATATTTCCAATGAATTATAACTGACCCTCGTCTCTTCTTTTATAGCATGGGTTGATTATTAATATGCAGCATTATCAATATGAAAAATAAAAGAAAAGGTTAGGCATTATATTCATAATTAAGATGTTTGGCACTTCTACAACATACATTTACATAGAGAGCTAGGAAATTATTAGGATGTGGAAAGTGGAACATCTTGCATTTCTACCTCTATATAATTTTGCCAACCCCTATTGATCGTGTGGTTGATATTAGATACACTACAAGAAAAATGAATTTTAGTGACAACACAAGTTGTCACATTAGATCGTAAAATTGTCACAAATGAGATATATTGTCAATATAATGTTGTCACTGCGTTGTCAGTAATTCTGTGTCGCTAATGCTCATTGGTCATAACTTACAAAATATTGTCACTTTAAATTTTAGAGCACATTGACCAAAACGAGTACAAACTAGAGCACATTCTACGAAATCTACATGATTATGTCGAATTTGACACCATAAGGGTGGAGCTGTAAGAATATACATACAAATATATATATATATATATATATATATATATATATATATATATATATATATATATATATATATATATATATATATATATATATATATATATATATATATATATAAATGGTTTTTTCCTGCGGTAAAAATCCGTTACAAAAAGTACCTTTTGTGACGGACAATTTGGGAGTCTTAATAAATGTTAGGATTTACTTTTGATTTTTTGTTTTTGGTATCGTTGATTTTTTTTGAAAAGCAACTTCTAACCGCTAACCGCCATTTATTCTAATAATATTATTGTGGTTGACAATAATTTTACTGGCAACAATGTTATTGTGTTACAAAATAATTTGGTTGCGTAACACAATAATAATATTGTGTTGACCGGTCAAAAAACTACAAAAATAAATATTATTGTGTTACACAATAATATTAATATATATTTTTTTTTTAATATTACTGTGTTTGAAAATAAACAATATTAATTTGTTACACAGTAATATAAATATAGTTAATATTACCACAATAATACAATTAGTATTATTGTTAACCACACTAATATTATTGTTTGTACCAAGCCAAAATGTCACAGTTCACATATATTTATTATAGACTGAAGGTGGGTGTAAGATTGTAATTTCACAACAAAACATTACAAAATTAATGTATTTATATTTTGGGGCCTTAAGATATAGGTCCCTAGTGACAAAACTTATGAGGATGTGTATGCGACACATCTCATAATTTAGGGGTAGAAAATGAACATTGTCCTAAAATATATTTTCATTCATTTCCAACTCGATATATTTAATATAAAGTGTGATACTCTAAATATTACTTTAATTTAAAAACTAAATAAATATTTGGGTAAAAATCATTTTGCACCCATGAATCATGCGAAAAGTATCATTTATCTCCCTGATGTACAGAAAACATAACATATCCCCCCCCCCCCCCCCCGACCGACCGACTGTTGCAAAGAGCAGTTGGCTTTTTTTTTTTTTTTTATAACAAAAATACCTAATAAGATTCTCTGTATATAGGTAGGCAGCTTAATTTTGGCTCTTTTTCATCAGATTTTCACTCTTTTTAATTAGCTTATTTTTTTTTCACTTTATTTAATTATCTTACACTCGTTTCAGCCTTTTTTTTCCTTTGTATCTGCATAAAAAAATTGAAAAATCAAATCAATAAAAATGAAGCTTTGCAGATCATGAATGCAAAACCTACAAAAAAAAAAAAAAAGAAAAACCTAAAAAGCCATAAAATTGAAATAATGTGCTCATACAAGAGGTTTTTTGAAAATTTTACGAAAACATTGAGGATGATAGAAATTTCGTACATTTTGTTTCTTTTACAGATCGAAGAGAAAGAGAGAAATCTGAGAGTGATAGGGCGGGTTGTTTAGAGAGTGAAACAACATAGAAAAAATGGGGATTTTATGAGACATAAAGTAGGGTAAAAGAGTCATTGCACAATCAAAGTTAACATTGTTAAAAACTTAATCATTGACCGTAAAAAACAGAGAGCGTTTGATGTTTTCTATACATCAGGGGTAAATAATACCTTTTGCATAGTTTAGGGGTGCAAAATGAATTTTATCCTAAATATTTTCAACCCAAATTGCTGGATAATTGAAGGTGAAAGATGGAGATTAAATGGGGCAATTGTGTCATTTCAGGTCCACTGATCCACTACCAGACGCACATCCGGCGAGTGTGCCACACGAAATTAAAGTACACCAGAGGGTTTTTTTGCTAGCTTGTTTTTCACAGAGGGTATCTTTTACAGTTTACTCTTTTATTTTGGGGAAAAATGTTTTGAGAAAAAAAATATTTGTGTTGTAGTAGTCAGTAAAGTTGTAGCAGCCAGTAAAGTTGCGGAAAATAGAGATCATGAATGTTTGATTCACATATTTGAAGTGTATTAACTCTATAGTTTCATTTCAAGTATGTCAAGAAAGAAGAAACACAAGTCTAAAAGAGAGTTTATTCAAGTGAGTTTTTTAAATTCCTTTCTATTTCGAATTTTATTCCCCGTTGCATATACTCTTTTTAATTATTGCTAGTTTATTTATCACATGGGAGTTTTAGCTATTTAGAGATTACGTAGATGTACTTTTTGCAGTTTAATCCAATATTTGTAGAATCTTTTGCTCTGAAATGCTTATGAGACATAAGTTCTCGTCGGAAAAATATCTTCAAATACCAAAAGCCTTAGCTTGGTATTTCACCATCGGACTGCCGTCCCAATTTGTTTGTTGCTCAAGTGTTTGAAGCAACGATTCTGAAAACTGGTCATCCTCTTTTGTGTATTGGTTTTTCTCTATTTATACTGTTTTAATTAATCCAATGAATTATAACTGACCCTCGTCTCTTCTTTTATAGCATGGGTTGATTATTAATATGTAGCATTATCTATATAAAAATAAAAGAAAAGGTATAGGCATTATATTTATAATTAAGATGTTTGGCACTTCTACAACATACATTTACATAGTCGCTAGGAAATTATGAGGATGTGGAAAGTGAAACATCTTGCATTTCTACCTCTATATAATTTTGCCAACCCCTATTGATCGTGTGGTTGATATTAGATATATATACCTAATTCAAGTTGAATCCTCTGTATAAAAAATGATGTTTAACTTCAATTTTACAGATTAGGGTATATATATATATATATATATATATATATATATATATATATATATATATATATATATATATATATATATATATATATATATATATATATATATTTAAAATACTAGTATGGAAAAAATGGTTTTTTACTGCGGTACAAAACCGTTACAAAACGTACCTTTTACTACGGACAATCTGGGAGTCGTGATCAATGTTAGGATTTACATTTATATTATTTTTTTCTGATTTTTTTTGGTATCGTTGGTTTTTTTTTAAAAGCAATTTTCCACCGCTAACCGACATTCATCGCTGTAATATTATTGTGCTTGACAATAATATTATTGTCAACAATATTATTGTGTTACAAAATAATTTGGTTGCAACAAATATTGTGTTGACCGGTCAAAAAAATATAAAACAAATATTATTGTCTTAGACAATAATATTAATATTTGTTTAAATATTACTGTGTTAGAAAATAAATAATAGTATTATGTTAGACAATAGTATAGTTAATATCACCACAAATAATACAATTAGTATTAGTGTTAACAGCCCGTATGGGTGTAGCTCAACTGGTTCTGGAGGTGGTAAATTGGTACAAGGTCCTAGGATCGAATCTTGGCAGCCGCAATGTGGGAATTTCAACTTCAATGAGGATTGATTCCTTGTGGGCACCAGGTCCAGGTCCGCTACCTTAACATGCCGTTGAGTTAGCATGATTTATAGTGAGAACAGATGAAGGGGTAGAGAAAACCGGTGGTAAGGGAGAGGGTGGTGGGTTGGAGAAGGATGGTGGTGAGGGAGAGAGAGGGGAGGTGGAAGAAGATGCCATATTGACGGAAAAAAAAATGGTGACTAGGGATCTGTGGACGTGAGTCCTTTTGTGGCTCTGATTACCATGATAAAACTAGAAATGTTGAGAGGATAAAGATGAATTCATTTCTTGATGTTTTCAGCATAACATGTTTACAAGTGTGCCTCTCTTATAAAGGCCAAAAGAGAATAAATTCTGTTACAAAAATTACAGACTGAATGTTAAAATTCACACATATTTATCATAGACGGTGGGTGTAAGATTGTAAGTGCACAACAAAACATTACAAAATTAATGTATTTATATTTTTTGTATATTTGACCAGAAAAGGTGTATTTGTTACGTTTCATAATTGAGGGATATGTATGCAGCACATCTCATAATTTAGGGGTACAAAGTGAACATCGTCTTAAAATATATTTTCATTCATTTCCAACTCGATATATTTAATATAAGAGTAGAAAGTAGATTGCCACCTAAACTATGGGCCATTTCGCACTTTCCCGCCCGAACAAAATATTTTTGCACGTTTCTACCTAAACACGTTAATTCGTTGTACGGTGCCCCCTAAACTGAAGTTTCCGGCAATTTTGATTGGAATGTTAAAACACGTGCGTTACACGTGATATTTGCAGGGGTAAATTCTTCCCTTTCACTTATGTTCTATATATTAACTATGAATTAATCATTACTTATCCGATGAAAATTTTGGGGGATTTCGGTAAATTTTTTGGGCTTGTTTTGATCTTAGTGAAACCTTGGGTGTGTCTTTAATGGCTTGATTTTGTAGTTGTTCCTGGTTATTCTTCTCTGCGCCGCCGTGGAAGTGGTGGTAGAAAGCGGAGATACGGGTAGGGATGGAGGAGATTGTGGTGGGTTTCGTCGATGAATTTTTTCGACCCATTTTCAACATCCGGAAATCCACTCGTTAGCCCTAATAGCTCCGTGGAGATGGTGTCTTTTGATATGGGGTTTTTAAATTCTTTTTTGAAGAACACTCTTAGCCATTGCAGAGGCCTCTGCCCCCAAGATTTTGTAGGGGTTGAATTTGCTGTGGGAATAATATCTTTTGGCCCCGTTTGGTTGCCAAGATAAGCCATGATTAACTAAATAGTTGGACTTAATTTGATGTTTGGTATCCTCAATAACTTGCCGGGTCGACCCGCCAAAATTATATAATCATGGCTTATCTTGCCTTATCTTGGCTTATCTTGCCTTTTAATGAGTTTTTTTTGTTGCACCTTTCAAGCTCCAATAAAATAATTGGGTCTCATTAGATTATTTAATCTTATCTTGGCTAATCTTATCTTGCCAACCAAACGAGGCCTTAGTGTGCGTTTGGGGAATATCGAGATGATTTATGATTAGTTTTGCTTCTTGAAATTTATTTTGCGTAGAAATTGGTGCACAAAGGGCTGTGGAGATGGATAGAAGTAGCCATGATTCGAACCATATTGTTGGGGAAGAAGACAAAAATGGAAGAGCGAAGAAAAAATTGGAGTCAGACAAAAATAAAAGTAAAAAGACAAATTTGCCCCTCCAAAACTCACGTTAATGGCACGTGTGTGAGATCCCGGTGATATTTGCCGGAAAATAGCACTTTTAGGGCACCGTGCAATAGAAAAACGAGTTTAGGTAAGAACGTGTAAAAAAAATTGTTTGGGGGGCAAAGTGCAAAATCGGTCATTGCTTTAGGGGGCAAACTGCTTTTTACTCTTAATATAAAGTGCAATACTCTAATATTACTTTAATTTAAAAACTAAATAAATATTTGGGTAAAATTTATTTTGCACCCATGAATTATGCGAAAAGTATCATTTATTTTGGAGTAAACTACAAAACGTATCCCTCTGTAATTTCTAAATAATAGAAAACTCTATGGGATAAAAAAACTAGCAAAAAAATCCTGTAAAATTTTTTAAATAACACATTTGACCCATTGTGGTTTTAATCATTGACTGAAAGTAAAAAGACAAATATACCCTTCAATTAAATAATACAAAATAGTGTTCACGTTGAATTGAAAAAAAAGAAGGCATATTGCAATTTATGCTTCGAAACTCGAATAAGGACTTGATTGCAATTTCTCCAAAGAACATTCTCTGTACTACATGCATCACCACCACCCAACCTTCAAACAATTCTTCAGCCCTCCGAGTTTGCTCAATCACTCTATTTTTTCAAATCAAAAGTCAAGCATGTGAGGAGAATTCACATTCGAAGTGCAGTTTGCCCTTTATTCAATAACTAATGATGAAAGCAACATAAACACCAATACCAACTAATAAAGACACACTTATTAGAGTCACATAATAAAAAGGAGAACATAAATCAAAGCACAAAACACACACACACACACACACACACACACACACACACATATATATATATATATATATATATATATATATATATATATATATATATATATATATATATATATATATATATATATATATATTTATCTTTATATATATGTAAGGACCAAGTGTCTTGTTTTTATTAGATCTTGAATGTTAAACCAGGTGACCCCTGGAACTTGATCTCCATGAGCTTCTTCATGCGCTCAGCCATGGCGGGAGTCAAATAATTGCTCCAGTCTCCAACTTCTCCCTTCCTAAAGAATGTACTATTCTTAAATAAACCTTTGATAGAATATCCATTCTTATCCACATTCTTCAAACTCCGAAAGCTGCACATCTTCGAAATCTCTTCAACCATGCCTCGTTCTTCTTCCTCCGATGAAAAAGGACAACCGAGAAAATCGGCAATCTTCTTCACATTGAAAACAATATCCTCTTTCATATCCTCGTACTTTAGAAACAACACTTTACGAGGATTCTCCAGATGGGCATTCCAGTAGCCAGTCATATGATCCCAAAAGGGCCCGTACGGATGAGTTCCCTCGCAAGCCATATCGAAACTCTCGTCTAAACCAAGTAGGCCCGCATGATCTTTCTCAAGCTTGTTTTCGGTTAAGAACAGACGAGCTGAGACGAACAGATCCAAAGGGTTTCTACACACGTAGATAATTTTGCATGCAGATTCACGGATCGAATAAGCTAGGGCTTTGAAAGGCACGTGGGTCGCAAAGATTCTTGGATCATTGGGTTTATCTAATTGATTAGGCTTATTTTCTTTAAATGCGACTAGGAAAGGCACAAGTTTGTGGGGATTGCATGTGAGTAGAGGGTTTTGATCAATATCACGATAAATAGTACCGCGGTTGACTATTGAGAAAGCAAGGGCTTTCAACCAGGTGGTTCCTGCTTTAGGAAGGGTTGACAATATAACGTCAGAATCTTTTGCTTTGAAATGCTTATAAGACGCAAGTTCTTGTCGGAAAAATATTTTCAAATACCAAAAGCCTTGGTATTTCACCATCGGACTGCCGTCCCAGTTTGTTTGTTGCTCAAGTGTTTGAAGCAACGACTCTGAAAACTCGTCATCCTCTTTTGTGTCTTGTTTTTTCTCCATTTATATTGTTTTAATATATTCCCAATGAATTATAACTGACCCTCGTCTCTTCTTTTATAGCATGGGTTGATTATCAATATGCAGGATTATCTATATCAACAATAAAAGAAAAGGTTAGGCATTATATTCATAATTAAGATCGATGTTAGGCACTTCTACAACATACATTTACATAGTGAGCTAGGAAATTATGATGACGTGGAGTGTGAAACATCTTGCATTTCTAACTCTATAATTTTTGCCAACCCCTATTGATCGTGTGGTTGATATATATTAGATATACCTAATTCAAGTAGAATCCTTCACATAAAAATGATATTTAACTTTAATTTTAGGGCCATTTATAAATAAGCCCACTAAAGGATACTTATTTAAAAAGGGCTTCAGACAAAAAGTTTTTTTTTTAAAAAAGCCTACACATGGTTCAAATATTTGTAAAAGATTAAAATATCCCCTCACATTTTAATATGCTCCAATTTCATCATTTATTTTAACCTAACCTTAATTTGACCCAAAATTTCACAAATTATTAAATTTTGACCCAAAACGCAATTTTATGGACAATTTCGTCTGTCGCCGCCGTTGACCTCAGGTCTCGGGCGATGAGGTTTTTTTTTTTTGTTTAACATCTTTTGCCCCCCCCCCCCCCCCCCCCCCCCCCCCCCCCCCTCCCCCCCGTTTAAACAACAATATTGTTGTGGTTGGCAGTAATATTAACTGTATTACTGTTAAACACAGTAGAATTAACTATACTACAATTTAACAGAGTAATATTGCTATATTAATCCCCAACATAGTAATATTAACACAATAAAATCCATTATTATTGTGTAATAGAGTAATATTAATATGTTGACCGTTAAACAAAGGTAAACATAATAAAAGCCAAAAGAATTAATATTACTGTGGATGACAACAACGGTAATATTACCGTCAACCTGAATAATATTATTGTGTTTACAGTAATATTACAATATTAACAATAATATTATTACGTTACCCGTCAATAACTCAAACAAAATAAAATACCCAAAAAAATTAATTATATCGATGCCGTTGACAGTAATATTATTGTGTTGCATAAAAAATTTGAAAAATCAAATCAATAAAAACGAAGCTTTGCAGATCATGAATGCAAAACAAAAAAAAAACAAAAAAAAAAACAAAAAAAAACCTAAAAACACATAAAATTAATGAAATAGTGTGCTTAACAAGATTTTTTTTTTTTTTTTTTTTGCGAATTTCATGAAAACATTGAGAATGATAGAAATTTGGTAGATTTCGGTTATTTAAGATTCGAAGAGAAAGAGAAATCCGAGGGTAATAGGGAGGGTTTTTTAGAGAGTGAAACAACATATAAAAAAATTGGGGATTCTTTGAGACATAAAGTGGGGTAAAAGAGTCACTGCACAATCAAAGTTAACATTGTTAAAAACTTGACCATTGACCGTCAAAATTAGAAGACGTTTGATGTTTTCTTTACATCAGGGGTAAATGATACATTTTGCATAGTTTAGGGGTGCAAAATGAATGTTATCCTAAATATTTTCAACCGAAATTGCTGGAATTGAAGGTGGAAGATGGAGATTAAATGGGGCAATTGTGTCATTTCAGGTCCACTGATCAACTACCAGATGCACATCCGGCAAGTGTTACTAAAGTGCACCGGGGGATTTTTTGCTAGTTTATTTATCATAGAGAGTTTTCCACCACTTCGAGATTATACATTATGGTATTTTTTAATGTTTACTCATTTATTTTGGGGAAAGATGTTTTGAAAAAAAATATTTGTGCTGTAGCAGTCAGTAAAGTTGCTCAAAATACAGATCATGAATGTTTGATTCACATATTTGAAGTGCATTAAATGTTAGATAAAAGGGGCCCAAATGTTTATTTGGCCCAAAATTGCTAACCCACGTTGTGCAGCCCCATTTGGTGTCGGCCCAACAGATAACTTAAGGCCCAAAGCAGAGTCAATCTGGACCGTTGGTTGATAAGTCTCGATCTCAGCCATTCACTCTCCATATAAATGTCCCCACTCTCTCAAAGCCTCCAAACCCTAACCCTATCAGCTGTACCTCTACTCTTCTCTCTCTTCTCGACGGCCGAATCTTTCGCCGGATTTCATGGCGGTTGGAGATTCGGTCGATTCTCTTGCCTTTCTTGCTGCAGCTGTATGGGTATATATACATCTCTTCTTGAAGATGAAGAGTGTGTCGAAATCTTCCCATCTTCTACCTTCTTGTCTCAAATCTCTCTGTGGTGAGTGGTTTCGTGACCTCTGTGAGTGAGGGTAACAGATCTGGGGAAACACTGTGTGTGTGAGTTCGATTCCTTGGGGTTTTGGGTTGGGTTGAGACTACAGTCGGAGTAAGGCTGAGATCCGAGCACTCGGGTGAAATTACGACGGCTGGGTGTGTTCTATAAGCTTGACACCGGGAGTGTGTTGGATGCCGCCGACTGGACTCCGGACGTGGCACGAGAAACGAGGACTGAGTCGTTGTTGTGTCATCTTCTCCACCGGAGGTGAAAACGGGCAGATTTTCAGATCTACCCAGACTAGTTCTTGTTTTATTATTATTACTATTTATGTAATTTATTTGTTAAGTCCTAATCCCCTTCCCCTTAGGCTTATTAATCTGTGTAATTCATTTGATTAAAGGTCTGTAATATTAATGCTATTTGAACGGCCACCCAACAGTGATACCAGAGCATCGTCAAGTTGGAGGTGCTCGTTCAAGTAGGGCGTACGGAAATCCAACTGGATTCCGCTCAGGTATTGTACCCTAAACCCCCTATGGTTGGGATTTAACTTTCTGCAATGATTGGTACTGCCTTATTTTTAGCTTTTGTGGTATGTGAGCCACTTTGTGTGATTCGTGGTCCGTGAGCCACTCTGTGTTCTGGTGTGGTCTGTGTGCCACTCTTGCTTCTGTGTGAACATTATTCTTCCACTGCATATATATAAACTTCTCACTTATATATATAAATATTAAAGGGTGGTATAACTTGGATTCTCGACCTCACTTGACGGGACCGCAAGTGCCCTGGAATCCTGTGAGGGAGGGTCTCCAAGATTGCCTATCCTTGTTGCATATGCACTTATCCCGCTTTTGTCCTATTGTGAAAAAAATGGTCTAATATCTTGCTTTGTGCAAAAATTACTATGGCTGCTATGTCTGCTTATTCCATGGCTCATTTTGATGGTACGGGTGATTTTTCTATTTGGAAACAAAAAATGAAATGTGTGTTAATTCAACAAAGATGCTATGTGGATCTTGATAAATCTTATGCTGCTGACACTAGTGCTACTAAGAAAAAAGAACTTGATGAACTTGCTTACTCTGCCATTATATTGAATCTTTCTGACTCTGTGATTAGAAAGGTGGGTATGCATGATTCTGCCAAAGGTCTATGGGAAAACTTAGATGAGTTGTACACTGAAACTTCTCTGCCCTCAAAATTATTTTTACTCGAAAAGTTTTTTAGATTCAAATTGGATCTAATCAAAGATATTGATGAGAACATAGATCAGTTTACCAGATTAGTTCAGGATATTAAACTGACAGGAGACAAAAGTATTGATAACTATACTCCCATGGTTTTGTTAAATGCAATCCCTGATTCTTACAACGATTTGATATCTGCTATTAAGTATGGAATGGATAATATTTCTCTTGACACTGTCATAAATGGTTTAAACAGTGAAGAACTGGATTTGAGAGTTAACAAAAGCAATAAGAGTTTTGGTGAGGTGAACTTTGTGAGAGGAAGGCAACAAAACCGATTTTCAAATAAGCCTTCCTCGAGTAACCAAAATGTTTCTCAAAATGGTTCTCATCAAAACAATTTCAAAAGAAAAAGGGCAGGGGCAGGAGCAAGTCGAAAAATCGTGTTAACAGTCGTAAGTGCTATAATTGTGGTGAACCTGGTCATTATGCTCAGAACTGTATTAAGCCTATTAAACACACTAATAATCAGCATGCTAATCATGTTTCTGATAATAATCTTGGTGATGTGTTTATGGTTGGTGAACATACTTGTGTGAATTATGTGCTATCATCTCTTGGTGAAAATGATTGGCTTTTAGATTATGCATGCTTACATCATGTCTCATATGAAACATGTTTTCTCCCACTATGAATCCTTGAATAATTGCAATGTGACTATGGCTGATGGCACAAAACGCCAAGTTCATGGAATTGGAACTGTTTGCTTGAAGTTTGAAACTGGTTATGAGTTAACTTTGCAAAATGTGCGGCATGTTCCTAATTTAAGTCAAAATCTGATTTCATGTGCTATCTTAGAAGATGAAGGGTTTCATGGTTGTTGGGGTAATGGTTGCATGAAAATTACGAGGGATAATCTGCTATGTTTTAAGGCCATAAGAATGCAAAATATGTATGTATGTCCTTCTGAATCCTCTGTTTCTGTGAATGTTGTCCAAAGTGATCATTCTATTTTGTGGCATAATAGACTAGGTCACATTAGTAATAAAGGTCTCAGCATTCTGCATAACAATCACTATTTTGGCAATGATTAAGTGTCTGAGGTTACTATGTGTGACTCTTGCATCGTTGGAAAGCAAACTCGTGTTTATTTTCAACCAACCCCTTCCCCCAATCCCTCTAAATGTTCCGATATTCTTGAGTATGTGCATCCTGAAGTGTGGGGTCCTGCATGTGTTCCTACATATGGCGGCAACCGTTACTTTCTTTCCATAATTGATGATTTCTCTCGTAACGTGTTTGTCTTCCTGGTGAAACAAAAATCTGATGTTATTGATAAGTTCAAAACATGAAAAGTTTATATTGAGAATCAAACAGGAAAACGGATAAAAAACCTTAGGACAGATAACGGTACAAAATTTTGTAATCAAGAAATGGATGCTATGTGCTCTGAATCTGGTATTAAAAGGCAAAAATTGTTCCTTACTCCCCTCAGCAAAACGAGGAAGCTGAACGCATGAATCGAACTCTTTTAGAAAGGGTTCGAGCCATGCTCACCACTTCGGGTTTACCAACTATGTTTTGGGGTGAGGCTATTTTGACTGCCACCTATTTGATTATAGATCTCCCTCTGTGCCTTTAAATGGTGATTTGCCTGAATGTGTTTGGTCGAGTAAAAATGTTGATTTGTCCAACTTACGTGTTTTTGGTTGTGCTACATTCATGCATCATAAAAGTGATAAGCTTGAACCTCGTTATGTGAAATGTGTTTTCTTGGGTTATCCTGAAGGGATTAAAGGTTAAAGATTTTGGGTTAAAGGTGAACATGGCTATAAAACTGCTATTAGTCGTGATGTGATTTTTAATGAATTTGATTTTCCTTGCTTTGTTGTGCATAATGATGTGAATTCAGAGGCTGCTCCAAATGAGGTGGAGTTGCCTACTGTTAAATCTGAAAATCCGCCTGATATTGAATCTGAAATACTTGAAAGTTTGCATGACCAAAATGTTCAACATGACTTGCCTAATGTGGATGACTTTTCTGATTATCAACTTGCTAGAGATCGACCTAGACGTGAAAATGCTAGGCCTCCACAACGTTTTGATAGCTTTCATCTTGCTTCTCATGTTTTCAATGTTTTGAATCTATAGATAGCAATGAATCTAAAATTGTTAGGGATACTCTAAAATCTGATAAATCAGCCAAATGGTTAAATGCTATGAAAGAAGAAATGAACTCTTTGCATGTTAATCAAACTTGGACTCTTGTTCCTAAACCTGCTAATTGCTCTTTGGTAGACTGCAAATGGTTGTTTAAGGTTAAGGATGAGGTAGACTCCATTGGGTACAAGGCCCGTCTTGTTTCTAAAGGTTTCACGCAAAAGGAAGGTATAGACTATACTGAAATTTTAGAGAGAGGGGGGTAAAAACGTCAAGAAAATGCTGCCGACTCAAAATTAATTGAGAATCAAAAAAGTCAACTTGACACGTCATCACACACAAACGGGTTGAAAACGGAGAGACCATTTTGGTACGTTTTGTAGTTTAAGGGGAGTTTGTGATAAGCTCCATAGTTCAGGGGTGCAAACTGTATTTTTCCCTTTTAACTATTTGGAGATTATGTAAAAGTACTTTTTTCCGTTTACTCATATATTGTTCGTCCATTTATATATGAAAAACTAACAAGATGGCAATTAAATATACAAATTAAACCTACTAACGATCACCACGTCTCATTCAATTTCTCAATTTCCCATGTAAGAATTCGTGGTAATGCATGGTATTGAATTTTTTGGAGGAATTAGTTTGTGTTTTTTTCTTTTGTTGGCTCTGTATTAATGTGAGATTTGCTTTCCTTGCTTTGTTCGTTTAATTGGTGTAAATTTCTTGTTGCTTATAGACTTGTTCAGTAAGCTTGTGGGCTTGCGTTCTCATTTTATTTTAGAGTAAACTATAAAAAATATCCCTTTGTAATTTCTAAATAATAGAAAGGGCAAATTACGGCCACCCCCTTGAGCTATGGTCAAATTACGAAAACCCCCCTCCTGTTTGGGTAATTACAGCCACCCCCCTCAACTATGTATTTATCTTACGAAAAGACCCCTTCAGAGGTAAATTTAGGGTTGTTAATTCGGTAAAACCGGACCAAAATTTCGGTACGCCAACATTTCATACCGTTTACCGAACAAAATATAATATTTGGTTCGGTAAATAACCGAATTACATAAATTTTACGTAAAAATATTTAAAAGGATGGGGGTGGTTGTAATTACCTAAACAAGAGGGGTTTTTTCGTAATTTGACCATACATCAGGGGTGGCCGTAATTTGCCCTAATAGAAAACTCTATGGGATAAATAAACTAACAAAAACGACATTTTTGTAGAGGGTGAAGTGAGTTTGCCCTTTCAAGGGTATGCTTCGAAGGGGATATTTATTTAAAGACATTTAAAGTCTCGTTTTTTGTATTTTGAGGGGGAAAGTGCAAAAAAGACATTTTTTAGGAGGTGAAGTGCAATTTGTCATTTATTCAATAACTAATGATGAAAGCAACATAAACATCTATACCAACTAATAAAAACACACGTATTAGAGTCACATAATAAAAAGGAGAACATATATATATATATATATATATATATATATATATATATATATATATATATATATATATATATATATATATATATATATATATATATATATATATATATATATATAACGACCAACGTAACTGTCTTGTTTTTATTAGATCTTAAATGTTAAATCAGGTGACCCCTGGAACTTGATCTCCATGAGCTTCTTCATGCGCTCTGCCATGGCGGGAGTCAAATAATTGCTCCAGTCTCCAACTTCTCCCTTCCTAAAGAATGTACTATTCTTAAATAAACCTCTGAAAGAATATCCATTGTTGTCCACATTCTTCAAACTCTGAAAGCTGCACATCATCGAAATCTCTTCAACCATGCCTCGTTCTTCTTCCTCCGACGAAAACGGACAACCAAGAAAATCGGCAATCTTCTTCACATTGAAAACAATATCCTCTTTCATATCCTCGTACTTTAGAAACAACACTTTACGAGGATTCTCCAGATGGGCATTCCAGTAGCCAGTCATATGCTCCCAAAAGGGCCCGTACGGCTGAGTTCCCTCGCAAACCATATCGAAGCTCTCGTCTAGTCCAAGTTGACCCGCATGATCTTTCTCAAGCTTGTTTGCGGTTAAGAAATGACGGGCTGAGACGAACATATCCAAAGGGTTTCTACACACGTAGATAATTTTGCATGAAGATTCATGTATCGAATGAGCTAGGACTTTGAAAGGCACGTGGGTCGCAAAGATTCTTGGATCAGTGGGTTTATCAAATTGATTAGGATTATTTTCTTCAAATGCGAAAGGCACAAGTTTGTGGGGATTGCATGTGAGTAGAGGGTTTTGAGCAATATCACGATAAATAGTACCGCGGTTGATTATTGAGAAAGCGAGGGCTTTCAACCAGGTGGTTCCTGCTTTAGGAAGTGTTGACAATATTACGTCAGAATCTTTTGCTTTGAAATGCTTATGAGCCGTAAGTTCTCGTCGGAAAAATCTTTTCACATACCAAAAGCCTTGGTATTTCACCATCGGACTGCCGTCCCAGTATGTTTGCTGCTCAAGTGTTTGAAGCAACGACTCCGAAAACTCGTCATCCTCTTTTGTGTCTTGTTTTTTCTCCATTTATACTATTTTATTTAATTTCCAATGAATTATAAGTAACCCTCGTCTCTTCTTTTATAGCATGGGTTGATTATCAATATGCAACATTATCTATATCAACAATAAAAGAAAAGGTTAGGCATTATATTCATAATTAAGATGTTTGGCACTTCTACAACATACATTTACATAGAGAGCTAGGAAATTATGAGGATGTGGAAAGTGAAACGTCTTGCATTTCTACCTCTATATAATTTTGCTAACCCCTATTGATCGTGTGGTTGATATTAGATATACCTAATTCAAGTTGAATCCTCAATATAAAAAATGATGTTTAACTGTAATTTTAAAGATTAAGGGATATATATATATATATATTTTTTTTTTTTTTTTGATATGCCTATTGGCCCAGCCCAATAAACCTATATTTACTGGGCCACAGGGCCACATGCCCAATTTAATAGTTATTTCTACGGAAGTCCAATCACATCCAAATAAGGTTGGGCCCGATAAATTGATCTCGGTCCAATCAATAAAGTATAAATATAACGTAAGTTCATTTAATTAGTGGACGCTATTATTATTCAATCAATTCTTCTATTCGAATTCTCTCTACAATTACCGACTAATTTGCATGTCTGACTTGAGCGTCGGACTTGTTTCCGCCGGATCAAGCCCCGGCCTAGTTCACGTGTTCTTTGTTCGCAGGTATCTCAGGGTCATCTAGCACGTGAGCAGTGATCTACTTTGCTCTCCCAGCTCCCTCGATCTCAACTACTTAAGGTGATCTATTTTTAGCATCATATATATATATATATATATATATATATATATAGGGTCCATTTGAGATACACCCCTAGAATGGAAAATAAATAGGGATAGGTCCACCCCTAAAAATCTTTCTTTGAGATACCCCCCTGGAGAGGCAAAAATACTATTGTACCCTTATTTGTAATTTCTGCCCAACTGCATTCAGCATTTTGCCAACTACATTCAGCACAATAGCCAACTGCATTTAGCATTTTTGGATCTGCATTTATCATTTTTCAGATTTTTTAATAAAAAAATATATTTTTATTTATTTATTTTTATTTTTTTTTTAATTTTAATTTTAATTTTTTTTAAATATTTTTTTCAATAAGTTTCCTATACAGAAATTGACTATAATATACTGCATTTAGCATTTTTTGATCTGCATTTATCATTTTTTTCAGATTTTTTAATAAAAAAATATTTTTTTAAATTCTTTTTAATTTTTTTTTAATTTTAATTTTAATTTTTTTTTAAATATTTTTTTTTAATAAGTTCCCTGTACAGAAATTGACTATATTATAGTACATGTTCTATAGTCACGTATAGTTATATATAATCATGTACCTTCTTTTTATTCCAAAGTTTATATATTGTCCTGTACCTTCTCGTCACCCAGAGTTATATATATTCATGTATATTTATATATAGCCGACCGCTGACAAAAATCACAATTTAAATCTTGATATTATAAATCAACTTGTACAAATATAGGTCGAAATACACAATCACATGCATATGTTCTTCAACAAATAACAAATCATCATCATCAATTAGTACCGAACAAAAAATTGGAAAAACACATTCATCAACGTCATTATACATCAGAAAAAACACATACTTAATATATAACTATATATTACTACATGTTATTACACATGACTATATATGACTATATGTATATGACTACAGTCTACATGTGACTATATATGACTTCATGTGACTATATATGACTATATGTATATGACTACATGTGACTATATATGACTATATGTATATGACTACATGTGACTATATATGACTATATGTATATGACTACATGTGACTATATATGACTATATGTACACCAACAATAAAATTCACAATTTAAACCTTGATATTATAAATCAATTAGTACCCAACAAAATAATGTAAAACACAATCGTCAACATTAGAGAAAAAACACATAGCTTATATATAATTGTATATTACTAAATGTTACTAAACGTTACTATATACGACTACACGTATATGACAACATGTGACTATATGACTACACGTATATGACAACATGTGACTATATATGACTACATGTATAGGACTACATGTGACTATATGTGAGCCAATGTAAATGACCACATGTGACTATATGAGTATAGTCATATATAGTGTAGTTTGTGGTATATAGCTTCAAATCCCACTTTTCAATACGACAACAACCCTGATCTCTCAACAAAAACTTATTACATAGAGGTTGTCAAACACGAAGACCTGTGACAAAAAAATCAAGTTTAATTTAAATATTTACATTATATATTAATTTATAACCAATAAATACAGATCAAAATGCACAATCACATGCATATGTTACTATATGTTACTATATATTACTACACATTATTATATAGAACAATAGTAATTTGTAGTTTGACTATATTTTCCAAATTCATCTACAACTTCAATCAAAATTTGGACACCTTCAAAGAAAAGACCAATGGTTTCCATTAATTTACAATTTCAAACTCAGGACACACAAATTAACAAATGACTACTAATAATTAAATTGGTTAACACAAAAATTGATGGGAAAAGAGAGAGCAACGAAACGAAAAAAAATCAACCACGATGTTTATAGCCTATATTTTATTGTATCAGATGTGAGCTTTGAAGATTTACTCAAAAAAAAGATGTGAGCTTTGAAGATGATAACCTTTTTACTTTATTCCTTGCAGAATGGTTTATTTAAAAAAAAAAAAAAAAAAAACAAATCACAAAAACTTATCACAATCAAAATTACCCTCCCATGAGGATGAGTCAGCAAACCTAAGAATCACAACACCGCACAAGACAAACAACCACCATTAGTTTAAGATTGATTCAGATCTAATTTTTTTTTCTACCTGAAAACTAAATTTCTTTCTCCGGTTGGAAGGAACCGGATCGCCGATCTAGTAGCAGGAGCGGTGGAGTTGCAGTGGATCTATCGACGGAAGATATGGTCGCCCCCGAATCTGGGGAGAGTCTCCTTTCGATTTCAATACGTGATTCAGAGGGGCAGATTTGACGGCCAAGCACTAGATGGTGCAGCGGCGAGAGCGTCGGTGACACCGACGGAGGAAGAGAGGGAACGCAGCGAGCGGCAGAAGAGAGGGCATCGTGAGAAAGAGAGGGCTAGGGTTTGGGGGAGTGGAGAGAGAACGATGAATGAATCGGCTAACAACGTGGTTCTAAAAACTAATTATATAAGGGTAAAACAGGTATTTTAAATTGTCTAGGGGGGTCTGTCAAATTAAGATTGGAATTTGGGTTTTTGACTAGAACAAAAAAATCTATTGGACCTCTTCATATATATTTTCAAAACTAGGGGGTTATCTCACATTCTCCCATATATATATATATATATATAAGCCAAAAAACACATATTATGATCATCTCATCTTGCTTCAAAATGTAGAGTTCAAATAGGATAAAACGGGTACAAAAGTGACAATATTTCATATAATCTCAAAGATTCCACTAAATTTGAGGAGTTGAGGGAGTGGTTGTAATTATCCAAACAAGAAAGATTTTTTTGTAAATTGACCACACCTGAGGAGTGTTTGTAATTTACCCTACATTTTATATCAGCCACTAGATTTAATTATATAGCAGAAAGGGAAAACGTCACCAGCTAAAAGTCAAGTCTTTTTGTACCTCCTTATGAATCTCAGAAGTCGAATGGTATATTCCAGTACAGATTAGACATGAATTTTTTTTATTAATTAATAATTAATAATGTTGAATAAAATGATATTTGCAATGTAATTCGGATCTAATTTTCGCCGGTTTCGATCCGAAAAACTTCCTAGAACAAACTTTTCTCATTTCAAATATTGTTGGTGTTTGATTAATAAAGCAGTGTTTCTCTTTCCTATTAGTCGTAGGCCTTGTTGTTGGGCGAACCACATTTAATTATCTTGCCTCAACAGTTGATTTATCGCAACCGTCCGATCAAGATCCGATTGGCAAAATCAGCCGTCCAATGATATATCCACGATAATTGCAAGAAACGATTCAGTTTTATAGTATTCAATACAGAGAGCTATAAGCTATATTATTAATATTTTGTATATATATTAATGAGTAAACTGCAAAAAGTATCCCTGTGTAATCTCCAATTTGCAAACACTTCCCTGTGATAAATAAACTAGGAAAAAAACCGTGTGAAATTATTTATGTAGCAAACTCGGCCCATTATTCATTTGAGTATTGACTTGATATAAAAAGACACGTATAACCCCGGGGTTTTGCAATTAATAAATTCTTATATTTTATAAACATTTTAATTATTTTATCTTAATTAGAAAAGTACAATGGGGTCTTTTATGTCAATTTTTATTATATCAGATAATTTCTGTATATTTTTTAAATTATTCCTACATCAAAAGAAAATTTAACTTCCATTATTATGTATTTTTTATTTTGCATTTAAAAAACCCTATCTTAATTTAGTTATCAAATTGTTAATAATTTTTCAATTGAGTTGTTTACTATTTTTTTTAATAATATTTTAATTTCTAAACAATCAAATTAAAAAGAATTAAATACATTTTGATGGACAATTTCGTCATTTTACGTCTAAAAATCAGCGACCAGCCGCACATCCAGCGAGTGAGACACACGAAATTCGACCAGGAGAGTTTCTGCCTTTGACTTAATTTCACAAGAGGATTTTTGCTAGTTTATTTATCACAAGGGGGGTTTTGCTATTTGGAGATTACATAAGGGTATTTTTTGCAGTTTACTCGTATATTGTTGGACCATTTGTATATGAAAAACAAAAAAGATAGCAATTAAATATACAAATTGAACCGATCACCACGTCTCATTCAATTTCCTATGTAAGAACTCGTCTCCTTGATCCTTCAAAGCCTGTTTAGATCAATTGAAGAATATTCAGCAGATCATTTTTTTTGTAATCCTCGAGAATATATATATATATATATATATATATATATATATATATATATATATATATATATATATATATATATATATATATATATATATATATATATATATATATGAGATTGGAATTTGAGGTTATCTTGTTCATCCTCAATTTAGACTGTGTTTGAAAAGTGAAGGAGATCGATCATCTGCAGATGGAAACACTCCATTTCAGCCACCCGCACCCTTTGAAGCCCATCCCGTATCAACAAACCCTAAACCTAACTTCGCCATGCCCTGCATGCAAGCTCAAACCCTCTGCAGGTATTCTCTACACGTGCACAGTTTGCAAAGACTATTTCCTTCACAAGAAATGCTCCGACATGCCGCAGAAGATAGATCACTTCTGTCACAAGAAACCTCTAACCCTTCTCCCGAAGCCCGCGAGTACCAATGGCCGCTTCGTGTGCAACGCCTGCGGCAAATCGGGGGACGGCTTCTCGTACAATGGCATCGACGTCGATCTGCACATGCTCTGCGCGCTCATGCCTTTGTCCGTGGCCCACGAATCTCACGTGCACATGCTCAGTCTTATATTCGAGTCGTCTTATCCTTTCAAGAGTTACTCCTGTGGGATATGCAACGCGCCTGGTTCAACCCGACACTGGCTTTACAGGTGCAAATTGTGTGAGTTTAATGCACATCTCGACTGTGCCACGGCTGTAGTTCCAAAGAAGGACACGAGTTTGAATATCGGTTTTGATAACCAATCGCCGTGCAAGACACCGCCAGAGGCGGCCGCGGCAATTTTGTCGAGATTGGCTCCATCCGCGCCACAGCTTCCCCCTATACAGATGCGGCAGAAGAATGTTACGATGCCTCGTGATCCTTTAATGATGAACATTAACGATGTAGCTTATGGATTTTCATTGGGGGTTCCTGTTTCGCCTAGTTTTCATGAGGTCAATAGAAAGCTCGACAATGATTTGGCACTTTTGACCGTTCAGAAAATGATTGTCAACAGAAGTAACGCCATTGCTCAGGCGGTTCAGCAAATGATTGTCAACAATAGTGAAGCCATAGCTCAGGGCATACTGATTTCGGGGGGGAGGGGTTATGGAGGCGGAGAGAAGGAAGGATTGCATTTGCTGACTGACTTAATATGCGTACTTACTAACGCTGGCGGTAGTGGTGGTGGTGGCCAAGACTCGGTAAACAATGGTGGTGGTGGTGGTGGTGGTGGTGGTGGTGGTGGTGGTGGTGGTGGTGGTGGTGGTGGTGGTGGTGGTGGAACAAATTATGTACCATCTTTTCCAGGTGATGGAAAGGCATGGTATTGATATTCTTGGGGCAATTTGTGTGTGTGTGTGTGTTTTTCTCTTTCATAGCTTTCTAATGTGAGATTTGTTTTTCTTGGTTTGTTGGGGTTTGATGAAGACAATAAAAGAGTAATGTATTTCAAATGATCATTATTGAGGTCTATTCCTTGTGTAAATATCTTGTTTGCTTATAGATTTTATGTGTTGTAATCTTTACCGTTGAGAAATCTGATGTTTCTGTTTTAATACAAATTCCACCCACTTCTAGTAACGCCAAAATTTGTCACCAAATGTCCACCTTTTCGACACCCGAGCTTTTTTGTAACGACATAATTGGTTATCTTTGTTTGTCCTATAAAGCTCGATGCTAGAAGTTAAGGTAAGAACTGCTGATGATTCGTTACCAATACACTAGTAACGCAACATAAATTGTTACAATAACTTCTTACCAGTGACAAATATATATGGTCCTCACTAAATTCTCTTTTTGTCGTTACGAAAGTTGGAAAAGGTCGGAATTCGTTACTATAGGAAGAATAAAATTGAAGAATGAGAGAATTAAGACGCAACGGAGAAATATTGCAAGGTTTGATTTGTATTGATTATATATAGAGAAATATTACAAGGTAATAGACTAATGTAGAATTCTAATATTACAAAAGTTCCATAATATAATATACTCTAACACGCCCTCTCAGTCGAAACGTGACGAACATGAAGACTGGACGATCACTTGCTAACAGGAACGAATAAACACCAAACGTGAAGACCAGATAAGAAGCCACAAAATACAGCAGTAGCGAGAAATCCGTTGTGAAAATATATGCCAAATTGATGAATTCAAAATAGGAAGAAGGAAATAACCGGGGAGAGAAAATAACACCGAGAGGAGACGTGCTAGGGAAAGGGAAGATGGGTCCACCTATGCAACACCGAATAGTATTTGAAGGTAACAAGTGGAGAACACCAAAAGGAGGAGAGACTGCCAAGAAAACGAAAAGAGAGAAGAACATAATAGAGGGAGGAAATAAATTGCTTTTGCAATATTTTTTTTTCTTGGTAGCTGAAACGTGAAATCTATCATTTAATATTAATATCTCCAATATTATTTAATACGCTCCCCTCAAGTGTAAGGGGCATTTAATATTAATATTGTAGGATTCGAACTCAGTACCTTTGGTTTAGCTTGCCTCTGATGCCATGTTCAATGATCATCTCAACCAAAAGTTTAAGTTGTTATTGAAATGTATCAATTAATATTAATATCTTCAATAATTACCAATAATCAATTTCATATATATTTAATAAATAATAGGGTTGTCCGGCAAGGGATGGCCTAGCGGTTGGAGCAAGTGATTTTGTATCAATTGACCCAGATGTGAATTCTCTTGCCAACGGTCGGTATCATGAGCTTGTGACACCTGATTAGCCTAATGTGAAGTTTCTTTTTGTAATAAGAATTTTGTCACTGATACTAAATATGACGAACAAAGTTCTCCGCAAATAACTTTATTTTTCACATTATCTTTTAGGTATAATTTTCAAAAACAAAATCGTAAAATAAAATAATAATTGGGAATTTCTGATAGCAAAGAATATTCATTCATAATATAATAACTATGTAAGATAAATATACCATTCCAAACACAGAAAATAATAAACTACTTTGTCTCAATAATGCTGCTGAAAATACAGATCGTGCATCATGAATGTGTCACTTGGTTTTATTCAATTCACATACGTTTGGAAGACTACTGATTCTATAATTGGTCTATGCTATATTTCGTTTGAAGCATGCCAAGAATCAAGAAAGAAGAAGTCTAGAGAGAGAAACAAAGGATATATAATATTCAAGGGAGTTTTGTAATTAGTCAATTGAGTGAGAATTATAGCAAAGTGCTTTTTTTTTTTTTTTTTTTTTTTTTAAATCTCATCTCCACTTCTATTCCTTTAATTTGTATTTCGTATTTTAATTCGTGTTGGTGTTGCGTATACACTTTATCTAACTGCAGGCTTGAAGCTACTGGATTTAATTAACGTATAAATTACGGCCACCCCTAATGTATGTTTAAATTATGAAAAAAAATTCTCATGTTTGGATAATTACAACTAACCCCTTAACTATGAATTTCCTTACACATTTACTCCTGCAGTGTCAAATTTAGGGGATTCTTCTAGACTATGTGGAATATTGTCCAATTTGTACATGTTTTACTCCACATTTTGAAATAAGATGATCCTAAATGTTTCTCTTGGTTTGTAAATATCAGATTATAGTGTATTAGAAACTGCATTTCAGCACAAAACGAGTACAACCAGAGAACATTCCACGGAGGCTAAAAAATTATGTCGAATTTGACACCATAAAGATGGATGTGTAAGAAGATTCATAGTTGAGGAGATGCTTGTGAATGTAATTACCCAAACAAGAGGAGGTTTTTTTCGTAATTTGACCTTAATGATAAAGCAGAAAGCTGACATAAAGTCACCAGCTGAAAGTCAAGTCTTTATGTACCTCCTGAGGAAACTTAGAAGTTTAAGAAATTCCAATACAAAATTATATATGATAAAAATTTGCAATATGATTCGGTTCTAACATTCGTCCAAAGTTTGGCTCTAAAAGAGACGATGGAAGAATTCAATCGAGAAACTGCAAAACTCCATTTCAGCCACCCACACCCATTGAAGCTCATCGTCTACAATCAAACCCTAAACCTAAATTCACCATGTTCAGCATGCAAGCTCAAGCCCTCTGCGGGTATGCTCTACTCTTGCATAATTTGCCCAGACTATTTTCTTCACAAAAGTTGCTTCGAAACACCACTCTCTAGATGGATTATTCCCACACCATCGCGGGTCGATAGTAGCGGACAAAACAATGAAATGGCCGTTGAGGTAGTTCAGCAAATGATTATCAACAACAGTAAGGCCATTGCTCAGGCGGTTCTATCAGGGGACGGTTCCGGAGATTACAACAGTGGATTTCATCAGCTGATTCAATTGATATCTGTTATTAACAACAACAGCAGCAGCACTAGCGGTGGCGCTGCAGGCGGCCCCCAATACTCTTTGCAGACGACAGTATCGGGTGGTGGTGGTGGTGGTGGTGGTGGTGGTGGTGGTGGTGGTGGTGGTGGTGGTGGTGGTGGTGGTGGTGGCTCCTCTTTGCCGGAGAAATTAACTCACCCTATCGATAAAAGACATGCTTTAACCCTCTTAGCGGAGCCCGCCTACGGCGAAGGGCAATTCCGATGCGATGCTTGCAGAGAGAGCGGAAATGGTTACTCCTACCATTGCCGAATTTGCGCCATTGATTTGCATGTATCTTGTGCCATGTTACCGTTATCAGTCACACGTATATCGCACGTGCACACTCTACATCTTGTTTTTGAATCACCATATACTAACAATAAGTTTCCGTGTGATATATGCATGAAGCCTGGTTCGCGACAGTGGCTTTATAGGTGCAAACCTTGTGGATTTAATGCCCATCTCAAGTGTGGGGCCCCCGGTGCGATGAACGGTGGTTTTTCAGGGGGAATCCCGACTCAGATTACGAATACAAACAATGGAGCAAATACGGATGTGGCTCAGGGATTGATCGGATTAGTATCCGGAAATGGTGTTGATATTCTTAGTGGCTTACTTGGAGGATGACTTCTTAAATATCCATGAACCTGATTAAAGATTGCCCGATTGCTGTAAATATTCTCGTTTTTTTCTTTCTTTCTTTCTTTTTTGTTCTTAAATTTGTCTATGCAATTTAATTTAATTTGCTTTTCTTGATTTGTTGGATCAGCTTGATTTGGATGATGTATACATGCATTCCTGGTGTAAATTTTGAATTCATTAATGCTTCGACGATGTTAGGTATTGTTTTTGTATATTCAATATTATTCATAAATTGATTGAAATAAATACATTATAAATAACTAAATGAAAGAGTTAATCCAGGAACAATACTTTAATTTGAACTATCTAAATTACATGAATTGTTTATTTGATGGTACGGGTAAATAGCGTAAAACCTCCGCAGGAAAACTTGAGTCAAATTCCCCCTGTGTTTTTTATCTTTCATAAAACTTCTTTATGTTTCACTTTACGTTGCACGAAATCCCCTTTTCCGTTAAAAGTTAACGCCGTTAACTATAGAGGAGATTTTATGCATTTTTTTTCCTAACAAGTGGGATTTAGTGCATAGTTTCTAGAATACAAGGGGATTTTATGCAAAATTAATTTATTCATTTAAATATCACATTATTTTCTTAAATTAAGTCAACACGTTTATTCAATTAGAACATGTGCATCGCACGTGCGTCAGTAAATGAGATGATTCGTTGGAATATTCGCCGTAGATGGTTATGTGCGTCAAAAAAGTGAATTTGGGTGTGCCCATGTGATTTTTTTTAGTTAAGGTAGTAAAGTGAAAAAACAAGCAAAGTACAGGTGGCAAAATGCTAATAACCATAATATTAATATGCAAATTATGTTTAGTGATTCAAATTGCATGATTAATTTCGTTTTTGGTTGAATCAATTATGATTATCGTATTTATTTGGGTGAAATTAGTCAATTGATGGTTGATTGATTTCATTATGAAATACGTTTGTCTGGCCTGTTATTGTGTTAATTAATTTCAATTTGAATAAAATTTGCATGTTCAATATGATTAACCGAATCAAGGTTTGGTGTAAATCTTATATTCGGATTGATAATTAAGGTTTAAGGAATGAATTTTCAAATTCAGTAATCACTAAATCTGAAATTCCTACTCACAACGGTAAATCAACGGCGGCTGATTTGGTTTGCCGGCGGTGGGTTCCGCTGTGCGAATTATTCCGTTGGTGGTGTTTTGTGGGTGATGCGGCGGCCGACGGTGGATTTGGCATAGGTGATGTGAAGAAGCAGCCAATTGGGTTTAATGAACCTTTTGGAAAATTACAAATTAAACCGCCAATTTCAATTTGATCCCATATTTTGGTTAGTCCCGATTTCGGGCTGGGGTCAATTTGTAATTAATTGAAATCTGATTTGAACCCCCTAATACTTCCGAAAAGTGAATTTCAGTCCCCAGTTTTAAAGTTTCTCTCAAAACTGTGATATATTTTCAGAAAATATATTTTCATCCTAAAATTAAGTATTTCTGCATTTAAGATCCTCTTTTCAATTAAAACAGGTCGAATGAAGGAAAAAGGATGAAGAAGAGAAGAAATAGAGGGGAAGAAGGAAAAACAAGTCAACACAGGAAATTTCAACGATTAATGAGGGGGTTCGGGAATTTTGATTGAAGTCAACACAAAAAATTTCAACGATTAATAAGGGAGTTTGGGGATTTTGATTTGAAAATACAATTAAGCCCTTTAAATAGCGATGTGCAATGCACAAGTTGTGAATTCAGGCCAAAATTGCCTGAAAATAGACAACGCGATACAAAATAACGAGTTTGGGAGTGATCGTGCAATGTTTTTTTTTTAGGTGGTAATTCACAAAAATGGGCAAAGTTTAGGTCGTTTAATGCTATTTACCCAAATTTATTTTGAATATGTTTGTAAGAAAATATATAAAATAAAAAAAACTTATATATGATTATATAGCATATACCCCTATACTTTTAGTATTTATACATTTCTCCTAAATTCCCGTATCCCTATTTTTGGGACATGCCGTTTCTCCATGTTTGTTTCCCCGTATTGTCGTTTACGTGTCCGTGCTACATAGACTCAATATAGATCGTGCAATTGCATGCGTAACTTGGTTTGATTCACATATGATTGGAAGAGTATTAATTCTATAATTGCTCTATGCAGTATTTCATTTGAAGCATGTTGTAAACCACAAGTTTTTCGAATCTGTAAAACATAAATACAAGACAAGAAAAATATAGGAAAACAAATAAATATATTATCAAACGAAAGCGGATTACAATCTCCGTAATTCCCCTGATTCTTCTCTCCTATTCCAATTTTGATTCAAGGGCTTAAAAGCTTGTTCTTGAATCGAACATATGATTTCCTATCACGAACATCTCGAATCTAAATATGTTATGAATTCGAGGAATCGAATATATGGTTTCCTATCACGAACATCTCGAATTCAAATATGTTATGAGTTCGAGGCGGAGGCTCGAGACGTGAGCTTGAGAGCTCGATATGTGTCTGTGTGAGTCTTATTTTTACATGCACCGAAAGCCCTCTTTTTATAGCCGCGAGCTAGGGTTTCTTGACTTGTAGGATGGGCTGGTCATTTGTAAAGCCCAAATATATTATGGACTTTGAGTGAGACCCAATTTAATAATCGATTTATTGGATTATTAATTGGTGATTTATCTCAAAATTTCGATGTCTACAAATGCCCCCACTTCTAGTCTCGGCGAAGAACATGTCGAGTAAATGTGAGACGAGACTTGAAGTACTTGAGTTCCCTTTCATTTACTTGCTTCAAAACCCCTTCCCTCAATTTTGGGGTGTAATTTAATAAATCCTTCACCTTGAGGGAGTTAACTAATAAGTCATATTCTTTGACTTTAGCGAAGGACCCAACTGCAAATACATTTTTCTTGACTTGAGGATCTATTTGGAATTATCCTTTCATTTCAAGGGCCCAATTGTAGTTTTAGTCTTGATTAGAGGATTGATTCTTCTACCCGTCTTCTTCATGAGGCCCACCAAAATCATCTTCTTCAATTTTACTGGTACCATTCCACAGCCGCGCAACATATTTTGGTAGTCAACCGCCGCTGGAGCTCAACCTTTTACCAACTCTCGTGCCCTTCTCGTAGGTTTAACAAGCTTCGTACTGAGCTGCCATTTATGTAACGAGTAACTGCGGCGACCATGGCGGCAGCGAGGAGGAGCAGAAATAGGCAATATTTGGCTTGTGAGCAAACGTCTTTGTGTCTACGGAGTACATGCGGCGCGGTCCTCCAGTCGATGGTGATTTTGAGGCGGCGGATTTGAGCGAACCGAGGTTTGCTGAGGTGCTTTGGGCGGCGATGGTTCTTCTGGCCGGCGGTTTTGGGTGATGATGTGGGAGGCGACAATCACATTTTTCAGATTTAAAGCGGCGTCGCTCTGGACGGAATTTTTAGGCGGGACGGACGTTCCTGCAGCCTCCCCGTGCTAACGGTGGTGGAGACTGGAGAGAGTTGTTGGTAGCTCTTGGGGCTGCTGTGGCTGGTCTCACGCCTCTTTTTTTTTTCTCTCTCTCTCCCATAAAATAGGGATATGGCAAAGATACGGCAAATTCAATCCGCAAAGCTTGGTAGCCCTTTTTATGCTTTTTTCACGTAAATCTTCCATGATTTCTTTTTTTGGGGAAAATCTTCCGTAATTGATAGGTGAAGAATTTGTAATCCTTTCAAATTTTTAGAAAGGAAAATACGTCTCCTTTAATTACTTTGCCCCCAAGCAAAAAAAAAAAAAGGTTTTACCTTTTCTTTATTCCAATCAATATTTACGAGCAACAAAGCCGGCCGTCGGGTGGTTGAACTTTGACGTAGGAGAAAGAGATGAGGGGCGGAGATTGTCCCACCGGGCGTGCCAATTTGTAAACCACAAATTTTTCGAATCTGTAAAACATAAATACAAGACAAGAAAAATATAGGAAAACAAATAAATATATTATCAAACGAAAGCGGATTACAATCTCCGTAATTCCCCTGATTCTTCTCTCCTATTCCAATTTTGATTCAAGGGCTTAAAAGCTTGTTCTTGAATCGAACATATGATTTCCTATCACGAACATCTCGAATCTAAATATGTTATGAATTCGAGGAATCGAATATATGATTTCCTATCACGAACATCTCGAATTCAAATATGTTATGAGTTCGAGGCGGAGGCTCGAGACGTGAGCTTGAGAGCTCGATATGTGTCTGTGTGAGTCTCATTTTTACATGCACCGAAAGCCCTCTTTTTATAGCCGCGAGCTAGGGTTTCTTGACTTGTAGGATGGGCCGGTCATTTGTAAAGCCCAAATATATTATGGACTTTGAGTGAGACCCAATTTAATAATCGATTTATTGGATTATTAATTGGTGATTTATCTCAAAATTTCGATGTCTACACATGTCAAGAAACGAGAAAGAAGAAGTCTAGAGAGAGAAAGAGAGAATAATCAAGTAAGTTTTGTGATCCCACCTCCCCTACGCTTTACTATTCCTTTGTATTTTCGTATTTTATTCGGTGTTTGGGTGTTGCGTATACACTTTATCTAAGTGCAGGGTTGCAGCCACCGGATTGAATTATATATACAGCTGAAAGCTGACAATGTCATGACCAGCTGAAAAGTCGAGTCTTTCTGTACCTCCTGATGAAACTCAGCAGTCGTCGAATAATTTAAGAAATTCGATCCACTGCAAAATTAGATATCATAAATTAATTAATAGGACAAAATGCACTTCATCTCCTATAAATTTTTCATTTTGCACTTTGGCCCCTAAAAGTTCAAAAATGATACTCTCCCTTCGAAATGTTATTTTGGTTGCACTTTGCTCCAGAAGTCAATATTTTGAGGGCATTGTGCAACAAACATAACATTTTGAAGGGACAACGTGCAAAAATATAGTATTTTTGAGGGGCAGAGTGCAATAAAAATAACATTTAGAGGGCAAACGTGCAACAAAGATACTCAACTCCGATGAATAATCCATTGGATTTTCGCTATCGGGGCAATTTGCAATAAGAATAACATTTTGAAGGGGACATTCACTCTTTATAATTTTGAGGGGGTAAAGTGAAATAATTAGAAATTTTGAGGGGGTGATGTGCAATTTTTCCTAAACTAATAGGACAAAATGCACCTCACCCCCAACAGTTCCCATTTTCACACTTTTGCCCCCTAAAAGTTCAAAACATGGTACTTCCTCTTCGAAATATTATTTCAGCTGCACTTTGCCCCAGAAATCAATATTTTGAGGGCATTGTAAAACAAACATAACATATAAAGGGACAACGTGCAAAAGAATAGTATTTTTAAGGGGCAATGTGCAATAAAAATAACATTTAGAGGGCCAACGTGAAACAAAGATACTCAACTCCGATGAATAATCCATCAAATTTTCGCTATCGGATCAATGTACAACAAGGATAACATTTTGAAGGGAACATTCATTTTTTAAAATTTTGATGGGGTAAAGTGTGAAAATTAGAAATTTACGGAGAATGGTGTGCAATTTTCCCTAATTAATAATATGGAAAATTTTCAATCATGAATCTATAAAACTCCATTTAAGCTACCCACACCCATTGAAGCTCATCGTCTACAAGCAAACCCTAAACCTAACTTCACAGTATGATCAGCATGCAAGCTCAAGCCCTCTGAGGGTATGCTGTACTCTTGCATAATTTTCCCACACTATTTTCTTCACAAAAGTTAAATCTCATACATTATTGAACAAGAGAAATTGGGAAACGGGATTGGGGAGAATCAGTAAAATGAAAGGGAAGGGTGTAGACATCGAAATTTTGAGATAAATTACTAATTAATAACCAAAATAAATCGGTTATTAATTTAGGTCTCAAATTAAAGTCCATAATATATTTGGGCTTTAAAATGTCTGGCCCACTCTGCAAGTCGAGAAACCCTAAACCTAGCTTGTGTCTATAAAAGAAGATCTTTGGTGCATCTAAAAAATGAGACTCACACAGACTCATATCGGGCTCTCAAACTCACGTCTCGAGCCTCCGCCTCGAATTCATAACATATTTGAATTCGAGATGTTCGTGATAGGAAATCATATATTCGATTCCTCGAATTCATAGCATATTTAAATTCGACATGTTCGTGATAGGAAATCATATGTTCGATTCAGGAACAAGTTTTTAAGCCCTTGAATCAAAATTAGAATAGGAGAGAAGAATCAGGGGAATTACGGAGATTGTAATCCACATCGTTTTGATTAATAAATTATTTGTTCTCTATTTTCTTGTCTTGTATTATTATTATATTTTGCAGGCTCGAAAATTTGTGGTTTACAAAGGGGTTTAATAATTTATGTTTCTTTTCTCCTTCGTCGTGATTCAAGCAAGGAGTCGACGGTCCTTCGGTTTCTCCACCTGGTTTTTGCTTGAAAAATTCACAATGATGAAGTGGTGCTGGGAAGATGGCTTTTATGAAAACATGAAGGACTGAATTGAAAATTTTGAAAACTTCACCTTGGGTCTGAAACTTTTGGGGTGAATCTGTAATTTTGAAAATATTCTAATTAAAGGGTATTTAGGTCTTTTTAGGCCAAAAAATGCACCCCCGCTGCTGAGTGTAACGCACGATAAGCTGTCAAGGCCTTTATGGATTTTTTTAAAACATGAAGGCCTGAATTGAAGCTTTTTAAAACTTGACTTTGGGTCTGAAATTTTTGGGGTGAATATGTAATTTAAAAAAATTCTAATTAAAGGGTAGTTTAGGTCTTTTTTAGGCCAAAATATACACCCCCACTGGTGAATGTAGCACGATAGACTTTCAAGGGCCTTTATAGCTTTGACTAATTTTCATAGAGGAATTCTTTCTAATTTTTTTAATATGAGGGTGTTTTTGATAATTAGAGATTTCACATGAGTGGTTTCTGCGAAAAACCCGATATTTAATACAAAGAGCTACTATCTATATATGTATATAGTTCTATTATTTGAAATATATTTATATTATTTGACAATTTTTATATATACAATAAAAAAACTTCCAAGATGCATGTCAATCAAATATAAAAAAACCTACTGATGATCACCACGTCTCCAAATTAAAGTCTGTAATATATCAACTTGTCCGATTCCTCTAGGGAGAAAATTGCAATTTTAAACCCAACAAGTTTGCAAATTTAGCATTTTTGATAGAATTTGGATCATAATTCATATGAGATAAGAGTTTATAAACCAAGTTAGAAGAGCATTTATAATTTCCAAACCTGCATATAATCAAATTCCATAAACTTTTTTAACCACATCATTAATCAACGCATAATATTGAAGTTAGAAAATCCAGCGAAATAGGACCAAAAATGCTAAATTTGCAAAGTTATTGCAGGTAAAATTAAAATATGACAACTTAGTGGGATGAATTCATAAATAGTCTAACATAAGGGACCAAATTACAATTTCCCAACAATTATATGTAAATGAGGTTGGAATGAATTTGGGGTTGTCATCTTCATCCCAAATTTGGACCAAGTTTGAAAGTTGAGGAGAGAGAGATGGAAAACAGAGCAGACCATTTCAGCCACCCACACACGTTGAATCTCGTCGTTTACGATCAAACCCTAAAGCTAAAATCGCCATGCCCGGCATGCAAGCTCAAGCCCTCTGCAGGTAGGCTGTACACCTGCACAGTAAGCAAAGACTATTTCCTTCACAAGCAATGCTTCGAAATGCCGAAGAAAATCGATCACCTCTGCCACAAGAAACACGGGCTAAACCTTCTGCCGAAGCCCGCTTATAAACAAGACTACTTCGTGTGCAACGCATGCGGTGAAAGTGGGGTTGGATTCTCCTACAACTGCGGGCGCTGCGACGTTGATCTCCACATAACGTGCGCACTCTTGCCTTTATTCGTCAAGCAAAAATCTCACGCGCACAAGCTCGACCTTACTTTTGAATCTCCCTACCCGAGCAGGAGTTTCACATGTGCGATATGTGATGCCCCTGGTTCGCGCCACTGGCTTTACAGGTGCAAATTGTGTGAGTTTAATGCTCATCTCACCTGTGCTAGAAGTGTTGATCAAACTCTTGATGCTCCACCTATGCAACCAAAAAAAGAGGTTAGTTTGATTGGTTTTGATGAGTCTCGGTTAATATCGCCCAAGGCGGCACCACCTGATTCGGTGGCATCGTGCTCTGGATTGACTCCGACGGCGCCTCAGCTTCCACCTGTGCAGCAGTCGAATATCATGACTAATAATGTAGCTCTTGGTGTTGCTTCGGGAGTTCCGATGATGCAGCCTCGTTTTCATGAGATGAACAGACAGATGGTCAACAATGATTTGGCCCTTCATGTGGTTAAGCAGTGGATTATTAACAATATTGACGCCATAGCTCTGGCGATACTTTCCGGCAGGGGTTCTGGAGGCGGTGGCTTTGGCGGTGGTTATGGAGGTAATAACATGGGGGCGGGCTTACAGCAGGTGATGATGCAATTGATGTCTAGCGGTGGTGGCATCCCTGCTTTTGGTGGTTATGGTGGCGTTAGTGGTGGAGGTGGCCAAGGCTCTTCGCCGGCAGTAACCGGCAGCCAAGTCTCCATGCAAGCGGTAATTGGCGGTGGTGGTGGTGGTGGTGGTTGCATCCCCGGTTTGAGTGGTTTTGTTGGTGGTGGTGGTGGTGGCATCCCTGGTTTGAGTGGTTTTGTTGGTGGTGGTGGTGGTGGCATCCCTGGTTTGAGTGGTTTTGTTGGTGGTGGTGGTGGTGGCATCCCTGGTTTGAGTGGTTTTGTTGGTGGTGGTGGTGGTGACATCCCTGGTTTGAGTGGTTTTGTTGGTGGTGGTGGTGGTGACATCCCTGGTTTGAGTGGTTTTGTTGGTGGTGGTGGTGGCGGCGGCCAAGACACTTCGGAGGCGGAGATGGGCGGTGTTAGTGTTGGAGGAATGGTGAATCCTATAGTACAAACTTTATTGGGCGATGAAAATGGTATCGGTTTTCTTGGTGCCATGCTTGGAGGCTTATCCAACTGAATTATATGTGTCCATAAACCTAAATAAATTAGAGATCGATCACTCGATCGTGTGCGAATTTTTTCGGTGTTTTTCGGTTCCTAATTTTCTAAGGTGGAATTTGGTTTTGTTCCTTTAATTTGTTGAAGTTTGAAGAGAATAAAACGGTTGTGTAAATGACTAATTTGATTCATGTCTATTGTGGATAAGTTCCTTGTTGATTGTTTTTGTTTAATTCAAACTCTTCAGCTTTATCTTTAGTAACTGAATGGAAAAATACAGCTTTCAGTTTGCACCGATTTCACATTTGGTCATTCATGTTTACAAAAAATACATTCGGTTCCTTGTGTTTCTAAAATTCGACATTTTAAGTCATTTCCGTCAATATCCCGTTAAAACTAACGGAATCAAGCGTGTCTCGGGGTGAAAGTCGGATGGATCAGATCGAAATTAGCCTTTTCAGAAAAATTCTAAAAAAATTCGGAAGTAAAAAATCAATTCTCCAATTCCAAAATTTTCGGAATCTAAAAATTCATTCCAATTCCAAAAGGCCCGGAAATTTCGGAAATTCTAAAAAAAAATCGGAAATCACATAAGCTTAAAAATTTCAACACTTAGCGGAAATTTTCTAAAACGTTCATAATTTTCCAAAAATAATTATTGTATGCATTTGACATTGAAAGAGAGATGGAGAAGAAAAGCTCTGAGAAAGAAACCCCATCTCCAGTAATTACCCATTTCAGCCATCCACACCCATTGAACCTCATCATTTATGATCATCATCAACAACATCAACAACAAACCCTAAATTTATCATCTTCTTCGTCGTCTTGTTCAGGATGCAATCTGAATATTTCGGGAACATTCTACTCATGCACAATTTGCAGCGACTATTTCCTCCACAAGATCTGCTTCGAAATGGCCAAGAAAATCATTCACCCCTTTCACAGGCAACACTCTTTAGCCCTTCTGCCCATGCCCGCGTACGGCAAAGCTCGATTCAGATGCGAAGCCTGCGGTAAAACAGGGAAGGGCTTCTCCTACAACTGCAAACCTTGCCGTGTCAGTTTGCATGTATTTTGCACCCAACTGCCGTTATCCGTCACACATATTTCCCATACCAAGCATAGTCTCGATCTTACTTCTGAATCCCCATACCACAACAACAGGTTCTCCTGTGATATATGCCGTTGCCTTGGAAATTCACGCGACTGGCTTTATAGGTGCAAATCTTGTGAATTCGACGCGCATATCAACTGTGCCAGAGGTGTTCCGCCTACTATCCCTTCACCGTTAGAGCCCAACGCAGACAAGACGCCCGCCACGTGTTCGATATTGAGTCCATCAGCGCCTCCGCTTCCCCCTATGCAGGGGCAGCAGCAGCAGCCAAATGCAATGAATGATCCTCCTTTTGAGGTCAGCGTACAGAAAAATGAATTGACGCTTAAACTCCTTCAGCAATTGATTAGTGCCAACGTAAGCGCGGTAGCTCACGCGTTACTTTCAGGGGGCGGCAGTAGTTCTGGAGGAGGTAATAACAGGGGATTACATCAGCTGATTCAGTTGATATCTGACAGTAATAACCACAGTGGCGGCGGCCGCCAAGAGGATGGTGGTGAAGGCGGCCAAGAGTACTCTTTGCAAGCCCTACAAATAGATGGTGGTGGTGGCGCCGGCGCCGGCCAAGAGTACTTTCAGGCAGTAATGGACGGTGGTAATGTTGCTGGTGACAGTTCCGATTTGCAGGCGGCGGTGATTGAAGGTGATGGTGATGGAGGAATAAGTGGAGTAGATCCGATACAATCTTTATTGGAAGATGGAGATAGTATTGATTTTCTTACTGGCTTACTTGGAGGGTTTACCTTTTGATTAATGTTCCATAAATAGTAGATTATTATAGTCTGTGTAGCACATAAACTTCAACTTCTCAACGTTTCCGCGTTTCGAAAACGTTTTCTGTCGGAAACTCGAAGACAGCTGCCGGACATCTTATGGGCCATTTTGCAATTTTTAAAAAGTTAGAAACATGTTTGAATAGCAAATTTTTAAATATTTTTATTGTTTCTCAAATTATTACACGATTTAATGATCAGTTGCAAATTAAGAGTTGATAGTAAAATTTAATTTCAATATGTTTGTATAAAAATATATAAAAAGAATTTATATATAAATAAAAACTTATATATATTTATATATAATATTAATAAATACACCCTTATACTTTTAATATTTACACGTTTCCCCTAAGTTTCTGTGTTCCCATTTTCGGAAAATGCCGTTTCCCGAAATGTAATACGTAGGCACTAGATCACTTTTATGAAGTGTATTTCAAGATTATTGCTTCTATTGGATACGACGTGACGAGTAATCTACAAAATGTAATACGTAGGCACTAGTAGAAAAATGATTTTTTACTACGATCATTAACCGTAGCAAAATGTAACAAATTCGTACTAAAAAGGCTTTTGCTACGCATTTGCTACGAATTTACCCCGTAGCATATACAGGCGTGACAAAAGCTTTGCTACGGTAAATGGCCGTACCAAATACTTTTTTGCTACGGTAAATCCTAGTATTTACTACGACATCAAAATTGTTCCATAGTAAAAAGTACATTTTATTACGGTTTTTAACCGTAGCAAAAAAATTCGTACTAATAAGCAAATTTTCTACTAGTGAGGATCCAGCCGATAATTCTGAAAATAATCATTTTGTACCAAAAAATTATGTTTGAAGTTCTAATTTTCAATTTTACAAACACTTTAGAATGTTTAATTTCAAAAAATATTTGTTTCTAATAAATACTAAATCTGATGCGATCGGATTTGCACACGAGTAATTGATACAGCTTTATAAGTCAGTGTCATTCCGTTGTTATCACTAAGATATACAGTAGAACTTTGATAAATTAATATTCGATAAATTCATAAACTTTTTTAAATAATATTTCTTCAGATCCCGACTCAAGAACAATGTATTAAAAAAATATTTCGCTAAATTAATATTTCACTTAATTAACAGAATTTGACTTGTCCCTATTGTATTAATTTATAGAAATTTTGTAATAGAGTTCCACGTGGTCGGTTGTAATTATCCAACCAGAAATAATGCCAAGTAGTGCGCCTGGATTAATCAATGATAATCATGGTTGACTTGGTCTCTCACTCAAGCATCAAACCCTGGCTTCTTTGACTTCTTATACAAGAGTTGACTCCATTTATCAAAGTCAACCATGTATTATTGTCTTCTTAAAACCTCACCACTATATTCATTATTTGAAAATTGAAAACATACATCACACAATTAACGAAAACCAATCAGCCAATGGGGAACGCAAACGCCGCCAAACCCTCCGATGAAACTCCGGCGATCACCCATTTCAGCCAACTGTTAAGAACAATCAACCCGTGAATCATGGCTCTATTGAAAAATAATATATGGAGCTAAACTATGGCAAGTGATCTTGAAGATAAAATCAATATCAATTATGTGAATATTCTGTGCAGATTCGATTGCAGATTTCCTTGTATTTTCTATTTGTATTTTCCTGTAAATCTTGCAACTTCATCCTCCACCAGAAATGCAAAAGAACTCTCCATTTTTATTTCACATTTTTAAATCAATCAAAAGAATTCGTCAATGCAAACAGCCAATTATTATATTTCCTCTCTTTTAATAAATCAAAAGAATTCATCAAAAAATGGAGAGTTCCTTTTCCACTTATTTAATTAATTTTATGAAATAATCATAAATAATATATGATGAATTCTGAATAAATCATTGTTGATTGATCTTTGTTAAAGAAAAAAAGTGTTGAGCACTCTTCACCATTTTGCATACAAGTCCTGCAATTGAAACCTGATATATCTTTATGTTTAGGGTAAATTACACCTACACCTCTGAGTTGTGCTAAAATAACGTTAAGGTCTCCGTGGTATTAATAATTACGGTCACATCCCTGAAATAATTACCCGAGCCAAGATTTCATGTCTTGGGGACCGATTTGCATCATATTTGTTTTCCGAGGGGCCGTTCATGCAGGTTAGACAGAGCCGATGGAGGCGGCGAGCTCTATGTTGTCAACACCACTTCCTGAAACTAATAGCCCGTTAGAACCCTAACGGAATAATTTATTATCCAATAAAATATTCAGTTAGGGTTTCTAACGGTCTGTCAGAGGGTCATTGTAATTATCAATATCACATGGACCTTAAAATTATTTTAGCATACCTCAGGGGTGTAAGTGCTATAATATTGGACTATTCAACTAAATTGATAAATCAATTCATTGCATCATAACGAGGTCACATCATTATATTATTGAATCCCTAGAACAAATAGTTAGGTGATGATGCAAGTAAATAATATATATCAATGTATTCATGACCATAAACTAATTAAGAGAGAAATAATCAGATAGAGCTTGGAGAACTACTGTAATCTTCTAGTTATTTAAAGTTATATATAAAACCTAGATACTCATCATGTCACTTTAATTTATAATTGAATGCGTATAATTATATATATATATATATATATATATATATATATATATATATATATATATATATATATATATATATATATATATATATATATTAATATATGTGTGTGTGTTTTCTTTCTCCCCATGAACTGGCCCAGAATTCATCAACTATCAGATTATATTATATATCTAGGCTCTGTTTGATTGGCAAGATAAGATTAGCAAAGATAAGATTAAATAATTTAATGAAACACAATTATTTTATTGGAGTTTGCCCAACAAAAAAAACTCACAAGAAGCCAAGATAAAATAAGATAAGCCATGATTATAGATTATATAATTTTGGCGGGTCGACCCGGCAATTTATTGGAGATATCAAACATCAAATTAAGTCCAACTATTTAGTTAATCATGGCTTATCTTGGCAATCAAACGGGGCCCTAGTATATTTTACTTCCTCCGTGATCCCTTTTAATCGTCGTTTTTTTTTTGGTTTTACACAAGGATTAAGTATTTCATTAATAGTGTCTTGATTTTAGAAAAATCTATATTTTTTGACTAAGATGACCTTGTTTTATATTTAATAAGAGAGATAACTGAGTTTTAAAAAAAAAAAAAAAACTATTAGAAAGAGTTAATAATGGGTATAAACTGAAAATAAAGTATTGTTGAAAATTTGAAGTAAAAGAAAAAAGAAATATTATGGAACAAGTGGAGTAATTAGCAGAAATTGTTTGACTAGTTTGTAAATAGAAGTTTACACGTAATGCATGCACTATCAATAAACATATGACAAGATTTTGTAATATAATTAATATCCTACTCAAATTAAAGCTAAGTCCTTTTATCTTATCTTCTTAAGTATAAACCTAAACTTTGCAGAGTTGTTGTCTCATGTATGTGTGAATTTGAAAGTGAAAAAGGAGATGGGAAACAAAAGCTCTAAACCCAAGAAAGAAACTTTACCAAAGCATTTCAGCCATCGCCACCCTCTAAAGCTCATCACTCATGATCCCGAAACCCTAACCCTAATTACTTCACCATGTTCAGCATGCAAGCTCGAACTATCCGGTACGACGCTCTACTCGTGCACGGTTTGCAACGACTTTTTTCTTCACGAGAGTTGCTTCGAAATGCCCAAGGAAATCATTCACCCTTTTCATAAGGAACACGTCTTAGTCCTACAGCCGAAGCCGGCTTATAAGGAAGGCCGTTTTCGGTGCGATGCTTGTGGTGAAAAGGGGAAGGGCTTCTCCTACCACTGCCACCCTTGCGGCACTGATTTGCATAATTATTGCGCAGTCATGCCGTTTTCTGTCACGCATGACTGTCACGTGCACAGGCTGAAACTTGTTTTTGGATCTTTGTATGCTAACAAGAAGTTTTCATGCGCTATTTGCCAGATGCCCGGTTCGCGTCAGTGGCTTTATAGATGCAAACCGTGTGAGTTTTACGCCCATTTGAAGTGCGTGAGAGGCGGTGGCGGCGGCGGCGGTGTTGGTGGTGGTGGAATTGCTGCTTTGGGGACTTTGACTGTTGGTGGTGGAATTGTTGTTTTGGGTGCTTTGCCGGGGGAGATGGATGACGACGGTGGTGATGACGAAATAGATGGTCAAGATTTGGCGGACGTCGGAAATGGTGCTGTTGATTTGATTGGTGCCTTGCTTGGATTTTTGGTTTGACATTTTCTTAATGAAGAATTAAGAAATAACTTTTGTGAATTTGGGTTTTTTCTTTCTTTAATTTCCATTATTTGTAAGATGTGATTTTGCTTTTCTTTCTTTGGTTGAAGACGATATAAAGTCGGTGTAAATTGTTGGCCTGGTTTTGGCGGCAATTATGTATACGTGGTGGTGGATCGGAATCGAATAGTGTCGATGTAAATATTTTTTTCGATTTGAACGCATTGCAAATTAAAGTTATTTTGTGTACATTTTCTCTCTAATAGTTCAACTTCTACATGTGTCTCAATTTTTAAAAGAAATAGATTATTAGAGAATGATGGTTGGTTGGTGTTGATCGAGATTAATAAATTGGTTTAATGTAACCGAAGATCTGTAAAATAGGTTTATGTACGTAGAACACAACTTCATTAACCGACTGGCCGAGCTCAACCGTTGAAGCAAGTGAGTTTGTGTCGATTGACCCAAGTTTGAATCTATTTGCGAAAAGAGATTTAACTTAATTATTTCAATATATCAAAAGAGAAAAAATGGTGAAATATATATGAAAAAAATTATTTTTCATAAATTTATCAAAATTATTTTTTTGGTTAATTAATTGAATTCGTCAAACCAAATGACGAATTTTACTTCATATTTTTAAATTAATCAAAAGAATTCGTCATAGTAATTAAATGAAAATTTATATTTCATTTTTTTTTAATTAATCGAAAGAATTCGTCAAAATAAATGACGATTTCTATTTCAACTTTTAAATTAGTTAAAAAAATACTCATAAATAAATGATGAATTCTTTAATAAATTATTATGAATGAAATCATCATCTAATTTGATGGATTCTTTCAATTAATTAAATAATAAGATAAGTTTAAAATTATCTTTTGTTTGGAGTTGGACGAATTCTTTCAATTAATGAAAAAAAAATGAGATGGAATTTAGTGGGGAACCACTTGGAATAGTTTAATGCGTCCATTAGTTAAAAATCGATTAAAATTGGTCATGTCTTTACATTTCTAGCCAAAGTCAATGCAAAAAAAATATCATTAATTTTTTATTTTATTTTTTAGAGGAAAAATATAATAATTTACTATAATCAAAATGGATATGAATTAAACTATACCATGTTGTATTTATCTATAACCTAATCCACGATAATTTGATTAAAAAAAATATTCACCCACAATCTTACCACCTCCGTAATCAGTTGAGCTACACCATGCAGGCTATCCACCCACAATATTGTCTCATTTTATTTAATTTATTACAAAATATTACTTTAATTATTGACTTTCAAGATTCATTTATTTGTTTTACGATAGAAATTGTAACCACATGTTTGTACCGAGTAAAATTTGTAGTGCAATAGTCCATAAACTACACGAGATTTTTCCTTACTTCCCCAATTAAGTTTCATATAGGAACTTGTTTCGTTCAACATGGCGTTTTATTTTCCTCCGTCAATTAAATCATCGCATTGCGTGCATTCCAAGATTATTGCTTCTATTCATACGAGGTGATTAGGGTCGATTCTGAGGTGAGGTGAAGTAGACGGTCGTCTAGGCAGGGGCGGACCAAAGGTATGTCTTGGAGGGCCCCGCCCCTGCAGAAAAAAAAAATTACCTCTTTTTTATTATATTTTTAATAATTTATGTTATTTATCTACTAATTTATACCCTTTAACCCCCAAATTTCAAATTTGGTACCATTTTAGCCCAAAAAAATTTTTTAGCCCCCCACCCAATACCTCCTGGGTCTGCCCCTGCGACTAGGGCCTACGGATTTTTTTTTAAATTTAGGGCCCCCAAATTTTTTTATACCCTTTATATGTTAATATTTTATCGAAAAGAAAATTATATTATATATATAATTATTGAGAACCTTAATTCGTAAATAGATATAAATCAACAATTCGTACTTGTTTCTATAATTCCTCTAATCTGGTGCCCCTAATTATTAAATTTATAATGTATCAGTTATTTATTTTTATATATATTCACTTGTTTTAGTGGTACTTCATGCAAATTATCCTTTAAAAAAATCAGGGGCGCTGCCCTCGAACCCCGTAAACTTTAATGCCACTATATCACAAATTTATAGTCTTGCCACTGGCTATTTACCTTACAAAATCGAGTTAACATAGAGTTTATCACAAAAAATGAGTTTTATTATAAATTGTAGAAGGGCCTCATTTTTTAGCCGTTTTCAAATCTCGCCTAGAGCCCCAGAATCTCAGGAACGGTAATAAAGGTGATGGGTAATCTATAAAATGGGTCACACGTATTGTTTTCTAGATCCGTTTATTTATCAACTTACCAAAGTCTCTGATAAAATATTTTTTAATCCAATTTTCGAAAATTCTATATATAACTTCGGTTTTTGATACAATTATAATTTTCAGAAATAATTCAATTTTTTTTTTTTGAAAATTGTAATTTTGATATCAATATTATTTTATATAAGAGGTGAATAGAATTGGGATAGTCGAGTTGCATTTGAAAATACAATTTACGAATTCTGAAATTCTAATTTTCAATTTTTTAAAGGATATTTCAATTAAAAAATAGATTATTTTCCGAAAAGTTACATTCGATATATCCATAACGAGTAATTGATATTTGATACAAGTCGGGCATGGCTTTGTAATCCACTAATCCTATAATAAGATGTGGTTTATTCTATGCTACAACGAGTGAAATACATCAGATAAATTTTTACCATTCATAAACACATAAACACACACCCACATTGGTGTGTGTAAATCAACGATTAAAAGAAAAACCTGGTGTAGTCTTCACCAGGCGTGGGCATAGAAATAATTACTCTATGACATGATGTTATAGAGTTGACTTGGACCCTTGTAACTAGAAATAGAGATTAAATTCTCAGCGGATCAGCCGATATTTAATATTAATCGGATTCCATTATTTTTTTTTGACATGTGGCACTCTTAAGTTTTAACTCTTAATAAATCGCGCTGATTATAACTAGGGTTAGAGGAGTTACGGGTTATGCTGGGCTTTTTTTTTTCTTTATTCCTTTTTTATCTAATTATTAGAATCATAATTATATTTTATTTAAACTATCCATGTGTCAATCATCCCATGACATCCGATTTTCCAATTAAAAAAGATCATCCGGTCTAAATTTGCAACCCTAGAAATAATGCATAAATTTAGTAAAATCCAAGTAGTGCGCCTGCATTAATCAATTAATCCAGCAAATTAATCATGGTTGACTTCATCTCTCTCTTTGTCTTCCTCAATATAGTTAGTTGACTCACTTCGTCAAAGTCAACCATTTGTTGTCTTCTTAAAACCCTCGCCACCATATTCATTATTTGAAAATTAAACAAATATCACACACTTCACTTCTGCAATTCACAAACACCAATATCAGCCAATGGGGAACCCAAACGCCGCCAAACCCTCCGACCAAACTCCGGCGACCACCCATTTCAGCCACCCACACCCACTGCAGCTGGTAGATCCCCAAACCCTAACCCAATTCTCCCACTGCTCCGCCTGCAAACTCGACGCCGCCGCCGCCGCTGCCGTCTACACGTGCAGACCCTGCAACTTCATCCTCCACCAGAAATGCTACCAAATGCCGCAGAAAATGAACCACCCGTACGACAAAACCCACGCGCTTGTTCTCCAGCCGAAGCCCGTCTACGCCGAAGGCGTCTTCCGGTGCGACGCATGCGGGAATGAGGGCGGCGGGTTTTCTTACACGTGCGGGCCCTGCGGCGTTGACCTCCACACGACATGTGCATTTCTGGCGGCGGAGCTGCCACACCATTGCCACCAGCACCCGCTCAGCCTCACTTACTCGGCGCCTTACGAGGAGAACACGTTTTCTTGCGATGTTTGCAAGATTATCACCTCCCAAACCTGGATGTACCGCTGCAATGGCTGCGAGTTCGATGTTCACGTAACCTGTGTGGCGAAAGTAATCCCGCTGCCGCCGCGGCCCCTGATTCAGCAGCAGCAGCAGCAGCAGGCGCCGCCGCCGATGATTACGGCGAGATCGGTCATTCCGCCGCCGCCGCAGAACCCACAAAATATGGGATCTTATAATAATATGCATTTGCCAATTGGACAACCCCATAATCAGCAATTTGTAGGAACCGGAACCCCTTATCCGGCAGCTGGAATGCCTATTCAGAACGGTGCGCCGCCGCAGCATGGCAACTTTAATCAACCGGGTAATGCAGCGGCCGGCCGGCCTCCTAATGGGGGCCAAGTCGCGGTTGCAGCGACGCGGGCGTTCGTCGACGGCATGGTCCAGGCGGCAGGGGGGGCTGTTATCCAGGAACTCTTGGGTTTTGGCGGTGGTGGTGGTGGTGGTGGTCTGTTTCAACTAGATGTTTTGGGAATTGGAGGCGGCGGTGGTGGACTATTCGATGGAGGTGGAGACTGTGGCGGCGGCGGAGAATTGTAATTCCTGCATGCAAGAAGAGAATTAATATTATTTTTATTTTTGTTTTGTAATTTCATACAATTGTTTTTATCTCTTAATTTTTGTTTGTATGTCGTTTTTGAGTCTACTTACATAAAATTCGATTTTGAAATTTATTATCGTACTCAATTTCTTTCCATATTATATTGTTTGCTACAATAAACTTGGGTTTTAAATCTACTTTGATTGTTAAAATATACTTGCTATGTTCGATAATATCTATTATTTTTGAGAAATTTCTTTTCTTCTATATTATCTATCACTTTACAATTCTAATACTGCGGTAATTACAATAATACCCGTATTAACTCTCCAACACAATTTTGCATTAATTAGTAAACAATGATATTTTGGTCTATCAATATCTATTTTCCTAAAATCAAGACATTAATTTATTAAGATTCTTGAAATTTGAGCTAAAGTGAAATGCAACACCTATTTAAGAACAGAAGAAGTAGCATTTTGCCGTTTTGTTCTCTCCTTAATTATTAATAGTATTTTGTTCTTTGAAATCGCAGTAAATGCGATTCAAATGTTGAGTAATTATTTTTAAAGGATTTCTTTTAATTTCTGGTACAAATGTTAAGTAATTATATATACCCCGTGATCTTTGTTCTAATGCTACTTGTAGGACCTCAGGCACTACCAGTTGTCCTAAAATTAAGTGGTGTCAGGAAAGGCGCAAACCCTAGCATTATAGTGTATTCAACACACACAAGCGTCCACGGCATTCGATTGTGGGCCGCCCATAACCGGACCTCCACCACGTGAACAATTGCTGCCAAACTCAGGGTAACAAAATGTTTCGACAAACAAAAAATTTACGATTTGCAGTTAATTTTCAAAGTAATGAAGTTCCGATTTTTTAATTCAAATGATTTGTAAACTTTAGCGTTATATTTTTTTCCTTTTGAACTCATCAAGTTTATAAAACTGTGTCTAAACAAAAAGAACTTAAAATGTCCCTAAATGGCGGTCAAGACACTTTGCAGGCGGTGATTAGGCGGCGATGGAAATGGTATCGATTTTCTTAGTGCCTTACTTGGGGCTTTACCGACCCATCTGCAAAATATATCTCCATATATTATTAGAAAAATAGTTTTTTACTACAACCATTAACCGTATTAAAAGGTATCAAATTCGTAGTAAAAAAGGCTTTTACTACTCATTTGCTACGAATTTGCCCCGTAGTATATACGGGCGTGACAAAAATTTTGCTACAGTAAATCCTAATAGTTACTACGACTTCAAAATTATCCCGTAGTAAAAAGTTCCTTTTGTTACGACTTTTGACCGTAGTAAAAGATGTCGTAGTAAAAAGAAAATTTTCTACTAGTATACATTGGCGGAACTTTTAAGGGGCTGGGGGGGCTGTTGACCCCCCAAGATTAAGAAAAAAAAAAATTTTTTAGGTATTTTGGATTGCATTTTTTGAATATTACTTTTGGCCCCCCAAAGTTTTTGTAAATATGTGTTTTTAATCCTTAATTTTTTTTATCTCTTCTCAATATATATATATATATATATATATATATATATATATATATATATATATATATATATATATATATATATATATATATATATATATATATATATATATATATATATATAATTTTTTTAAATAAAATGGTTAAAACTTCTATTATTTTAAAATTTATGAATATTTATTTATTTGTGATTTTTTTATCAACGACTCTACGAAATAACACGAGACGATCCCATGGATTCCCAAAATATTAAGTACGATACATTATTAGAATAATTTGGATTAATTTAGATTTTTTGTCATGCTTAAAATATGATAAAATTATAATATATATGTCATTTTAATTAAAAAATTTCAATATAAATTATGTTTGCAATGTCTTGTAAACCTAAATTTTTTTTCGGGGCACTGCCCCGAACCCCGAAATTTTAACTAGCCCCCCTACGTTTTGATCCTGGTTCCGCCCCTGCTAGTATAAGACTCAATAAATTAAATTAGAGATCACTCGATCGATTATGTGAATTTTATTGAACGATCGAAATGGTACGATCTGCTCATCAACAACAACAACAACAACAAACCCTAAATTTATCATCTTCTTCTTGTTCAATATGCATGCAATCGAACATTCTACTCCCGCACAATTTGCCAAGACTTTTTCCCTTCACAAGCTAAGATTTGCTTCGAAATGGTCGAGAAAATCATTCACCCCTTTGACAAGCAAATGATGCGAAAAATCATTTTTTTTAATTAACCGAAAGAATTCATCAAAAAAAATGACGCGAGTTCTAGTATTTCACATGCAAATTGATTAAAACAAAAAAAAAACTCATTAAATAGTTATACATGAAACTGCACGTCAGATAGTTTGAAAGGATTCTTTCAATTGATTAAAAAAATGGAATAATATTATATTATGTCTTGACGGGTTTTTTTAATTAAGGTAAAATAGAATTCGTCATTTTTATTGACCGGTTCCGTTAATAAATTCATCAACCTTGCGATAAAATGTGAAAGATTAAAAAAACAAATTTGTAGATATTTCATGACTTAACAATCAATCCAAATAATACTTTTAGCAATTTAGTAAAAAAAATTAAAAAAATTAATGACCAGAAACTTTTCGAAAATAGCCTATGTTTGTAATTATCATCGATCTCGACCAAATAAAAGCTTAAAGATCAAGACTGGAAATATGTAACATAACAGAAAAAATTATATAAATGATTGGTATGCATGGATGTCTTAATTAAATAGTTGGTCTGATTGCTATATATGTTTATGTTTCAATAGAAGCTGGAAAAAAATTGTTGGGGTAAAAATATCTTAATTGTCCCAAATGTTCGACGACAACCAGAAACATCGAGAACATGTTTACTTTGATCGAGTCGTCGAACGCGTTAGGTTATCGAACCATGCTTGACATATTTGAGACTTAGTGTTTAATTTATTTATTTCTGCAATTGGAAACTTAGTGGGTAATCACATGGATTATATTAATATATACGTACGTCATTTAGTGAAAAAATCGAATAAACCGGTCATTTTTTTTCCAAGTTTTGCCAAGTCTATCGAGAAAAAATTATGTAATTAACAATATAAATCAAGTTGGACATATATAAATAATACAATGTTGTCTGCATCTAATTACCTAATCCAGGAAGAAACAAAGCCCTGAAAATGAAACCCTAGACCTTTTCAACCTTAAAACGTACCAGGTTGCATGCCTTGTCTATTTATGGATGAAACATGCATGAGACCTTATCTTGCTCCACACGTACGATAAGTTGACGTCGAAAGATCGATTTCACCAAATCGCCCCCTTGATAAAGGAATTTTTTTTTTTGAATTATTACAAAATATTACTTCAATTATTTGCATTTCAAGATTTTTTTCTGACAAATGAAAATGTTGGCAAGATGGATATATATCGAACACAGATCGTCAGACGTAGCACTCTGCATTTCGAGATATTTGATTATATTCGATACGAGGTGATGGGTAATCTACGAAATGTAATATATATAAGTCCCACGACCACGAGCCCCTTGTAAGGCTATACTCAATCAAGAATTTAAAAGTGATCATGTATAAAAAAAAAAATATTGTTGTTTCTAGAGTTGTAATAGAAATTTCATATATTGGGAAAATGCATTTTCCATCTATATATATGTTGATTTATTTATTTTTGTTGAAACTAAATATTTAATTAAAATATAGATCGTGCAAGGGTTCATATTTTAAAGACCATAAGAGCCAAGTCAGTCAACTTCTATTGATTATTGATTCGATTCTAGGGGGAATACGATGCTACACCCGGTGATTTTCACCGGTGGCTCTCTTCTTGACACATGTGTCCTTTTTAATTTATTTTATAATTATATTTCTAAAACCCAATGGGTTATAACTGAACCCGTGGTGGGAATCTTATCAATTAGAGTGTCTGGTTCTATTCACCAGTTGTAGCATAGATATTGCCCGATTATAGGGACTCCTAGCAGCAAACTTGTATAAAGGGGCCCACATAGAGATGCAGCTTGCAGGAGATGCCACCCGGATCGACCAACAAATCATCTTTATTTTAATTTGGGTAAATTACACCCACACCCCTGAGGTATGCTTAAATAACTGTAAGGTCCCTGAGGTATCGTTAATTACACTCACCCCCCTGAAAGGTACTTAAAAACTCTAACGGGATAATGTATTGGATACATTATTTCGATAGGGTTCTAATGGACTATTACTTTTAGCTAGTTGTGGAGATAACATAGAGTTATAGGGAGTTATGGGGTGACATGGCTCCCCCAATATTTCTTAAATCACCCATAACTTTTTGTTGTCTTCACCACTTCCTGAAACCAATAGTCCATTAGAACCCTATCGGAATAATGTATCCAATACATTATCCCGTTAGAGATTTTAAGTACCTTTCAGGGGGGTGAGTGTAATTATCGATACCATAGGGACCTTACAGTTATTTAAGCATACCTCAAGGGTGTGGGTGTAATTTACCCTTTTATTTTTTTAGAATTACAACAAATAATTTTTATTTATTTTTCTGAGATTTACAAGAAATAATCTTTAGAACGACAATATATTAACAATTTCGAAAACATTAAATAACAAGTAGTTGATACGGTATGCCCCTTGTAAGATTTGTTCGATGCTACACCCGGTGAAAAACACCGGGTGCGTCTTCTGCTGCCACGTGTCTCTTTTTTATATTTTATAATAGATTCCCCGCTAGGGTTTACCTTTAGGGGTTTTAGAAAAATAAAAAAAAGAACACGTGGCAGCAGAAGACCCACCCGGTGTTTTTCACCGGGTGTAGCATCGAAGGAACCCCCCTTGTAATATATTCTTGTGATGTAGAGTTGACTTGGACCCTTGTAATTATTGGTGAATTAAATGATATACCTGATTATTTATAATTGTAAATTTGATGAAATAATCACTCACTAAGCACACATATATACCCGTGTATATAATCATATGTAAATGTTAAAATATAAATTCACTTGATATAAACAAATAGATGTAGCATCTAATTACATAATTACCTGTAATCATCCAATCAGAAATGATGTGCACCATGCATAAATTAAGGGGAAATATGCAATAGCCCCCTCATATGGGAAATATATTGAATTAAACTCAATTGACTTTAAAGACTTTTGTCTACACCCAAATCTCAGTTTTAATTTGTGAGACCCCCCTAGACCTATGTGATAAGACAAAAGTACCCTCAAACACAATAACCCTAAATCCTAATTCTTTTTCTTCCGCTCCCTATCGTCATTCTCGTTCTCATCTGATTTTTTTTCTCTTTTCTCTGTTCTTCATCTCCCAAATCCTAGATCTAATATTTCCACCACTAAAAAATCGAGGAGGCAACAGAAGATTCCGGCGGCAGGAATCGACAATCACAGATGGTTAAGGATTCAAAGGACTAGCGGCAGGACACCGATGGAGATCTAGAAATTACCCCACGCCGCTCATGTTCTCACCACAGCCGCCGCCCTCCGTCGAAATCGCCGCCGTCGTCTTTTGCCAAAACCGCAATTAATGAATATCTACTAATTAATCGGTATAATTTTTTTTTCTCGAATTAATTTGATATAAAACTTGTTATGGATCTGAATTTTTAGTTATATTATTTTATTTTATTTTAATTTTTCTTTAGTAAAATGGTTATAATAGCATGAAAATTATAATGGCATTGTTGTAAAACCGCAATGGTTATAATTTGGTTTGTTATAATGCGTAGATTTGAATTATCATGCATTTTATTAATTTTTGTGAGTTTTTGTTTTTTCTTATCCTAGAGCATGTATCTATGCATTTGTATGCATTGACAGTTGTGGATTGACTTGCATGATAAGAGTTGTGATTTATATTTTTTTTCCGTGTTTCATGTTGTTCGGATTTCGGGTTAGATTTGTACACAACTATCACCGTCGCCGTTCGTTGCCGCCGCCTCCTCCTTTTTTTTGTAGTGCTGCATATGTTTAACGTTGTAGTCATATTTAACAGAGAAGATCAAACGAAAGATTAATTGCAGTCGGTGCAACCGAGTTGGATACCGCAACAAAAAAACATGTTCGATGGGAGATCACATTAGTTATTTTTGTTTTTTTTAGTCATTTTTTTTCTTTTTGCAATGTATTTTGCTATTGCAAGTTTTTTCAAGTGCTGATTACATGTAGTCACATTACGCAGAACCTAGTCACATAATAGTCATATTCCCACTGTCATGTTCAGTCATTGTTATACAAACCGTAGTCACATAATAGTCATATTTTTCCTGTTTTTGTTAAGAATCATGCTTCTACTGTCTGTTAATTATAATGTTTTACAAAGCACAGTCACATTCACATAATAGTCATATTTTTACTGTTACCTTAATAATTATGCTTCTACAATATGTTAATTACACTAATTATGCTTCTACAATATGTTAATTACACTATTATACACAACGTAGTCACATAATAGCGTAGTCACATAATAGCCATATTCAACTATAGTCATATTCGGAGTTGTAAATCTGTCGAGAAAAAAAAATTCAATTTTTTGTTTAAAAAAAATTAAAAAAAATATTTTTTATTAGGAAAAATATTAAAAAATAAAAATAAATTAAAAAATGACCATAAAATCCGAAAATAATAAAAAATAAAAAATAAAAAATAAAACAGTTTTTTTGATTTGGTAGCAAATTTATAGGAATTTGGAAGCAGATTTTTAGGAATTAGATTATTGTTATGGAAAGAGAGAAAAAAGGAATAATTGAGACTAATTATGCTAATTGACATAAGGGTAGAATTGGAAATACAAATTCTAGGGGTTATCAGAAAGAAAGATTTAAGGACTGGACATATCACCATTTATTATCTAAATGAGTGGTTTATTGCTAATGACCCCTAAATTCAAAGTAGTGCGCCGCATTAATCAATCAACAAAATAATAATTATAGTTGACTTATTCTCTCTCACACACACAAGCAAACTCATCTTTGCCTTCTTTACAACATGTAGTTGACTTCATCAATCAAAGTCAACCATCTATTGTCTTCTTAAAAACCTCACCACATATATCATCACACAAATCACTTCTCCAATCCACAAAAGCCAATGGGGAATCCAAACGCCGTCAAGGCCTCCGATCAAGCTCCGGCGACGACCACCCATTTCAGCCACCCACACCCACTGGAGCTCGTGGATCCCCAAACCCTAACCCAATTCTCACAATGCTCCGCCTGCAAACTCGACGCCGCCACCGCCGCCGCAGCCGCCGTCTACGCCTGCAGAACCTGCAACTTCATCCTCCACCAGAAATGCTACCAGCTGCCGCAGCAGATCAACCACCCGTTCGACAAAAACCACGCGCTTGTCCTCCAGCCGAAGCCCGTCTACGCCGAGGGCGTATTCCGGTGCGACGCGTGCGGGAACCAGGGCGGCGGATTTTCTTACACGTGCGAACCCTGCGGCGTTGACCTCCACACGACCTGTGCATTTCTGGCGGCGGAGCTGCCTCACCGGTGCCACAACCACCCGCTCAGCCTCACTTTCACCGCGCCTTATCCTGGGAACAAGTTTTCCTGCGATCTTTGCAAGAAGATCACTTCCAATACCTGGATGTACCGCTGCAGCGGCTGCGAATTCGATGTTCACGTAACCTGTGTGGCGAAGGTAATCCCGCCGCCGCGGCCACTGATTCAGCAGCAGGTGCAGCGGCCGATGATTACGGCGAGATCGGTCATTCCGCCGCCGCAGAACCCACAAAATATGGGAGCTTATAATAATATGCCGCAGCAGCATCAGGGTGTGGCTATCGGACAACCCTATAATAATAATCAGCATCAATTTGTAGGAACCCCTTATCCGGCGGCGGCTGGAGTGCCGCCGCCGCCGCAGTATAGCAACATAAACCAACCGGCCGCCGGTCATGCAGCTGCCGGACGGCCTGTTAACGGTGGAGGGATGAGGAACCAGGTCATAGGTTCGGCGGTGGAGGGAGCCGCCAGCGGAGTTGCTCAGGCGGTGACGGGGGTTTTCTTGCAGGAAGTCTTCGGTCTTGGCGGTGGCGGTGGCGGTGGTGGTGGCGGTGGTGTCTTTCAACTGGCTGCTTTTGGAATTGGAGGAGGTGGTGGTGAACCAGTCGATGGAGGTGGAGACTATGCCGGCGGAGATGTCGCTGTTTAGATCTGTTTTTTTTTTTTTTACAAGTATTTGTGCTTTTTTATCATTAATCTCATCTTAATTAGCGGGGATTAATTATAAGTCCTGCAAGAAGAGAATTTATATTTTTATTTTTTGTTTTAAAATTTCATACAATTGTTTTAATTTGCTTAATTTTGTTTGTATGTTGTTAAGTCTACTTCAACAAAATTCGATTTTGAAATATATTGATGTACTTGATTGTTTGCTATATATATTAAATAAAAACTTTGTATGATCCTACAATAGAGTTGGGTTTAATAAATTATTCATTTAAGCGAGGTTATTAATTTATTGAGATTCTACTATTATTACAAGTGTAAAAAATAAAATCAGGATTTTTGAAAATTAATACCGCATAAAAAATCCTAATCTATTATGTATTTCAATTTGTTCCCAAAAACAAATTAAAGAAAAAAATTGAAAAATATTAAATATTGTCCCAAAATAAAAAAATTGAAAATTAGGGAGAACTACAGTTTTCACCATTAAGTTTACACTAATTTCACATTTAGTCCCTTATATTAAAAGAAAAACACATTTGGTGTCTCATGTTTCAAAAATTTAACATTTTTGGTCTCCCGTTAGTACTAACCGAATCAAGCACAGTGTGTTGATGACTACCTTAACTGACGAACTAACGATAAATTGACGAAAAGGACAAAAAGTGTTGAATTACTGAAACACGATAGATCAAATGTGGTTTTCCGTTTTTGTGAATATGGGACCAAATGTATAATAAATGAAAACTTAAGGGGTGAAAACTGTAATTGTTTCCCAATTAAAAATATTGGCCGAAAATAAAAAAAATATCCATTTTAATTTGAACAAATTTCCATCCCCACTCGACTTTCAATTACTTCACCAGAGCTTAGTCAGTTTGCAATGGTGGACGAGCTCTCTCTCACCTATCCCCTTCTACTTTCTCTCTCTAGAATTGTCCAAATTCAAGGCTCTGTTCTACATAAGAAGATAGGAAATCGGCGAATTTTATGCATGAGTAAAACTAATTTCTTCTCTCATCTTTGATTTTGATCTCAATTTGTTCAGTCTACAGTTTGCTACACAGCCTCCTACTTGCTAATCAAGGGTTTAATTGCTAATCTGCAAGTTCTAATTTTTAATTTATTTGGGGATTTTAATTTCTGCGTCGGATTAAAATTGGGTTTTTCTGCCCCCAATCCTCCGAATCGGTGGCGCGGCTTTGCTTGTGATGGTCGATGTCAATTTGATGGATTCGAATTTCTCGGATCTCGATTTGAACCAGGAACCCGCCGACCCGGTTGCCGGTTCCTTTCTGAATGGATTGGCGACGGCGCGTGGGACTATAGAGGAGAGGATCCGCCAGCTCGAGGCCGTCACCGCCCGGCAGCGCCACCGGCAGCGGCAGAGGAGCCTCCACCACCAAAACCCTAACCCTATGGAAATCGTGGATGGAATCAACAACATGGGCATAGCAGAGGATATTTCTCACAAGGGCAAGGGTTTCAAAAGAGACCGTTCCCATTTAGTAGCCACAGCTCTTGAATCGAATTCCGCGATCAAGAGAGACGATCCCGCCAAAACCGGAAGCTTCTACGATTGCAACATATGCTTGGATATGGCGAAGGACCCCGTCTTAACTTGCTGCGGTCACTTGTTCTGTTGGGCGTGTTTTTACCAGGTTTCGAACATCGATTCGACCACCAAAGAATGCCCCGTTTGTAAAGGAGAGGTGTCGAACAGCACAACAGTTCCTATTTACGGAAATGGAGGCGGTCACGAACGCGTGTCGATGACAGAATCTGGATTGATGATACCGCCGAGGCTTAAAGCTCCGAGAATTGAGAGTGTTCGGCAACAGCAGAGAGCGAACAACAATGGTGGTGCAGTGAGCCCGCCGAATATTCCTGTTTTAGAAGCGCTTAGGCGATTGAGGAGTAGTGGTGGTGCGGTGAGCCATCAGACACGAGAAAGAGAGGCTGCTTCTCTTTCGTCGTTTTCGTCTGCTTTGAGTAATACGGAGAGGCTCGTTGAAGACCTCCAAACTGTGATCAACAACCAGTTCTCGATAAACGATGCGCATGCGCAGGCTTCTTCTTCGTCTTCTTCGGTTAATGTAGAGTCGCATGTGCCTCCTTATTTTCTCCGAAGCAGGAGCATGGTGGCGAGGACTTCAGATGTGAACAATCGAGATACACGCGAAACGAGGAGGAGGAGATTGAACTGAACTGAACTGATGCTTTGGAAGCTGGTAAAATCTTGATTTTATTTTATCGTGTACTGGAATTTGATGTCCGTGCGTTAAATGAAGTCGTGTATTGGTTCTATTTGTTGTCAATTTGATGTCGATAACTACAGTTTTTGATAAGGGTTTTTCTCTTTGCCGGAAGAAATATATATATATATATATATATATATATATATATATATATATATATATATATATTATCTGTGTTACTTGTAAAAAAAACGAGCTTTCGCCCGTCTGATGATTGCTTCTCTGTTTCAGCACATACGAGTAAATGGAAATGATTTTTTCTTATATCTGAGTGATGCATTTCGTTACCGTTACCCTTATCTTCTTCTTCGTTATCTTCTCTACATGTCTGAATTTTTATTATGTGAATCCGAAGTCTCGTGTTTACTACGTTTTCTAATGGATAATCAGCCAACCTTTTTGAGTTGAGAACTACCGAATGCCCCCAAAAGTTGTCTTTATTAGTATAGATATTTAGGCAAACTGCCCATGTTCCGTACTTAATTGTCGTTGCAGTATGTGCAGACTCCAATTTTTTCTTTTTTTTTCCGTTTGAATTGGAACGAATAAATGAGTTGACACGTTATGAGATATGCAATGTACATTTCATTTTTAAACCATTATCTGTCACAATTGCAGGCATCATCAGTAATGTGGTTTAAGGTGTTATATAGCACATACTATTCGATAAATGCACCATCACCCTTAGCGGAGTTGACGGCAGTACAAGAAAGGGGTTACAGTTAATGTCATGCGAATTTATGTTACTATGATTTACCGATTTACCCCCAAACGGGCTTCGGTTAGCCTTGGATGAGGATGTAATTTGGTTTTTGTTTCTACTACTGACGAAAAAGAAACTAATTGCCCGTGCCCCTTGAATTACGGAATTACCCCTCCCCTTAGAATTACAGAATTACCCCTTCCCCCAATATGTTACATCAAAATCACAAGATTCCGGTAAGAGTAAAGCCTCCATTGCAAAAAGACTCGGGAGGTCCGGTCTGGTCCGGTTAATTTTTATTTTTTCTTCAACTTGGCTGAACTCGCTTCAGGCGGTAGTGGAGGTGTTACTCCGACGACAGTGAAGCGTGGTGTAATTGTTTTCCGATATTTTCGTGAAAAAATAAGGTTTTGTATAGTTCTTATCGATAAGAAAATACAAAAAAAGGGGGCAACGTTTCATTTCGCCTCCTAGAACATATTGATTTTTGAGTTATGTTGAAATTTGTACTGCGGGATATAACAAAATGGGAAAATTGTAATTTTGGACCTATATGTTGGTCTATTTAGGGATTTAGTCCTATAAGTTGTCTTATTTCAATTTTGCATGCAATAACTATACAAAATTAGTATTTTTAGTCATATTTCACTCGAACTTTGAATTTTAGCCAACGTTTAATGATGTACGTAACAAACTCGCAGAAATTTATTTATATGGACACTTAAAAATTATAAATGCTTCTCTAATTTGGTTTATAGATGTGTCGTCTCACATAATTAAAGTTCTACCAATGGTAAATTAGATATCGAAATTATCAATTTCCAAGCGTCTGTATAAGTAAAAATGCGTCAAGTTTATTTGCCGCGTCGTAAAATTAAAAATCGTGCAAAATAGGACTAAAAATACTATATTTACAAAGTAATTGCATGTAAAACTAAAACATGACAAGTTAGAGGACTAAATTCCTAAATAGGCCAATATAGAGGACCAAAACTACAATTTTGCCTAACAAAATTGTACTGCATTTTATAAACTCCCTAGAATAAATATACATGTAAATGATAGAAAATAATGTAAAGAAGTTTTCCCTCCATATTCGACTCTTGATTCCTTTGCTAATTTTCCCTCCAAAAATCATTCAATTCATCAGCCACAACACCACCTTTCTTAATTCAAAGAATGAAAATAAAAGAAATTCTTACATAAAAAAAAATAAAAAATAAAAAATAAAAAAAAAGAAAAAGTCAAAAAATAAGAAACTAAAAAATAGTAACCGTAGCACAATTCTCTCTATCTCTTACACGATGAGTTACACTCATCTTATGAATAGAACAAATCATAACTGTCACTATTCATAACTGATAAATAATCAATCTCTAGCCCAAATAATTAATCAATTCCATTGCATTTTCTTGCAGATTCATAACTTCTTCTCGTCATCTTTTATTCTGATCCCCAATTTTGTTAGATTATTATAGTTTCTTTTGCAAGCTTCTATTTTTTTCCGAAAATCTCGAGAATTCGTGCGCTATGGTCGTCGTGATGGACGACATGATCGACGTAAGTTTCACGGATTTCGATGTGGACGCGGTTGGAGTCGGGTCTTTCCTGAACGGATTGGTGGTGGCGGCGGCGTGTGGGAGTACTATAGAGGAGAGGATCCAACTTCTCGACGGCGTCGCCGCCAGGCACCGGCGGATCACCTGCCGCCGCGTGCGGCGGAACCCTATTCACATCAGTCACTATTCCAGCTTGGGAATTCCAGCAGAAGCCGAGGAAAAATGCTCGAAAACGGAGAGCTCCCGTTTAGTAGCGGCGGCGTTGGAGATGGATACAACGGTCGAAAAGATCGACGGTCGTTGTAATATATGCTTCCGCACGGCGAACGAGCCCGTCTTGACTTGCTGCCGTCACTTGTTCTGTCGGTCGTGTTTCTATCGATTTTCGGACGTTCATTTGACTTTCGAGAAATGCCCCGTTTGTCAAAAAGGTGTGTATTTTAGCACCCCGCTTGTTTCCTCCTTCGATTCTCGAAGCACCGAGAAAAATCGAGGGCGTTTGGCGGAAACGAGCTGCGAAAGAACGGAAGGGCAACAAAATGCAGAGGCGTTTGTAGTGGTGTCTGAAAATGATGATGATTATAGAGAATGGCTAGTTGATCAAGAACTGCAATCTTTGATTAACGACGAGATTTCGATAAATGATGTATTGTTTAATGATTCAGATCAGGATTTTAATACTGGTGTGCCTCCGTTTTCACTCGCAGGAAAAGGCGCGTGGACTGAAGACACGCGTGAAACCCGAAGGAGGAGATTGAACTGAAAATGATTTGGTAGATGGTGATTTGTTTTTTTTTTTTTTCATTTTTGGTTATGCTGTTCATTTCTTGTTGTCTGATCGAAGTGCAAATAAGTTTCCCTCCTTGGGCTTGTATGCAATTCGCCCTAAAGTTTATTACAAACCCCCCAAATGTTAATAGAAGAAAAAAAAAAGTTATAAAATATTAGGCTTACTGTAGAAACATCTATTTACACTTAAAACTCAAAACACAAAATATATTTTTTTCTTTCACAACTGATATTTGTTTGGTCCAATTATAAGAAACAAATCAACGTTCTTAAAACTGAAATACTGTTATGCTCTAAATACTAGCAAAAGCTACTACAAATATTAGATAAAACTCATATTACAAACAGGAAAAGGCAAATTGGAACAATCGCCCATTGTACTCCGAGAGAAACGGGAAAGATGCGATTCGCCATAAAAAAATCTCAAGAAAGTAAAAAAAAAAAATACAAGGATCAAAATTTTCTTTTCAAATAAAAACTAGGCCTCAACTCCCACTGTACGCTGTCGTTTCGCGGATTCCTCGTGTGGTTCACTACCATTCGCGGTGAATTTGAATTCCCAACCAGGAAAATCGGACTCTGAGAACAAAAATGTAGGAGTTGCATTGTAGAATGCCCCCGCTACTTGTTTCACCCTTCGCTTCATCTGCAAAAACATATATATATCAATGTTGTGCAATGATCAATAAATCGAGGAGAGAGGTACTGTACTAATAACAGTAGCTGGTAGCAGCTATTTACTATAAAACCGAAGAATTAGAGCAAAATGAAAGCGGTTTAATTACCTCATCGTTGAAAATTGTTCCATATGAACCGGAACTTAAATCTATAACAGAAATTTCAGGAACCCTTGCACTCACGGCCAAATCATTCGATAGGGACACTGCGAATCTGATTACACGTAAGAAGAGTAATGTATCAGCCAATCACGGTGGAGATATTAGTTGAGTCTGTGTGTGACTAAACATGCAGGAAATACGAACATATACAGAAAGACTGTAGACGTAAATAAAATACCTCGAAACTGGAGCGCAGTAATGATGGCGAAGAGTATCCATTTCCCAGAGTGAGCTCCCTGCAAAGTTATTCCCACGGATATATGCACATGTTAGTTAATTCTTTAACCCAACCGAGAATACATCAGATTTTCTTATAGTAAAACCTCGAAGTCGAGAGGTTTTTATTCAAATAACAAAAAATAGAGAACAAACTTACTAATGGCATTAGTCTTTTTAGGATCCATTTCCTCATTTTTGAAGTGATCGATTCCTTGCTTTCTTTTTTCACCTACAGGAGTTTCTCCAGTATCTCGTTCCTACATGCCAGATATATGCAACGCTGAGTGAGCTTTTCAACACCGTTAAAAGGAATGCACATAATATGATTAAAATCGATACTTCTATGACTTTTGCAATGGCATGATCTCCTGATAATTTTATTGTAGTCACTAAATTCAATACATTTAGTGTTCTGAAGATCTATTATGCGAACTCCACCCGTATAATCTAGAGAAATTAATGTAAAAAAAAAAAAGAAGATGGTGTTCTTACTTGATGCACCAAACAACTAATTGAAGGATGTTTCTGTAGAAGGTTGTTAACCAGGGCAACAATGACAATTGCTCCTGAGGGAGGAACAAAGAGTGTGAGTCTGCTCAATTTCTTACAGAAGGCAGCAGCCAGATAAGCTGGAAGGAGCGATGATTTCAAGCTTGAATCCAGCAGCTGAGGAAACGTACAAAAAAGAAATATAGTTGGCAATTTTGTGCTATTTGATAGTTTCCATTATCTGAAAAGGGTATGCACAAACATTTTCTCCACGAATTTCTATCATTGTAATCATATGAATTTATATACGTAATATAATAGCCAGGGAAGCAAAACAGGAAATTAAAAGGGTTCTCGTATATTCATAGAAATAGCTTGTTGAGCAACTTTTCAGGGATTTATTAGTTATTGCTAAATCCTTAGAATGAATTCCAACCATGCAGACAACTGAAAACAGCAGAAAGACTCGGAAGACCACAGAAATTTAAGAAACAAAAAAAGTGGCAGTGGCAGAAATTCTCGTGCACACGTGTACATGGATATAGAATTACAGATATCATTTACCTATATATGATGGTGTACGCAAATGACGTGGTTTTGATTTTATATTCAACAATGAGAAAGTTCACCGTCTAAGATTGCACAAATGCATATAATTTGAATGAAAAATTTCTCTTACCTGAAAAAATTTTGCTCGGTGTTTTGCTATAAATATAGCCGGCTCTAGTAGAGCATAAAGTTTATCATAGAAGTTAGGATATTCAAGACCATGTTCTGTCATGAGAACGTACAGACTGCTAAGAGCCATAACGCTGACAACACCACCAATGTCATATGACTGAGTTAAGAAATCACTGCATAAATAGAGTTGAGAAACGAGTAAAATATAGTATTTAAGCATGAAAAAGTAAATAATCTCTTAAAAATGAAAAGGGAATATACAAAATCCAGTATATACCATAACATAATTGGATTAGAGATATAAGGTATAACAGACTGATGAAGTGCAACAAGAACCTGAAAAATCAATAAAAAGACATTAGAAAAAGATTGTAATAAGCAGGGGTGTGTATATGCGAAATGAAGAACAGTTTAGTTTTACCTCCTTGTATACAGAAAGAGGAAGGGGCAATCTGAGGAACGATAGCCATGCTTTAGTTAACTTCAATTTCATTTTCTTAGCAATACTTCGAGATGATAAAACCTGTTAAATACCGAATGTAGTGATTATTGTAAGGAAACTGAAGTCAAATATCTGCAATACATATTTCTCTACGGAACTTGCCTTGTCACCGGACTTTTGACTCTTCTTTGTGTTTTTATCTTTTACGGCAATAGTTTCCTGCTTATTGTCTTTCTCAGCGAAAAGGCCTATATGTACGCAGAAGAGGAAACGGAAATATGAATATGCGGGGAACACCACCATTTCCAAATGAAAACAAAAATTGGGCTAAATACCAGTATCCACGAATCCAGTCGAAAAAACGAATTACCACAATCTCTCTAATCACATGAGATGTTCTATTGGTATATTGCATTGACAATGAATTCTTATAACCAAATTAGAAGAAATGTCATGTTCTAACTCAGTGACTCCTTTTTTGCGTACATCAAATTTGACTTGTGTAGTTACAAGTTAAAGTAAACAAAAAGAAGACATTAATTCTGACGAAAGAAGTGAAAGAGCCACACGAAGATTACAATCATATAACATCTATGACAAGGAAATATAAGCAACGTGGAATCCAGAAATATTACCCAAACCATTCCACATCTGTAGGTTTTCCTCCAACGCTTCCAATTGTGGGATACGAGATAGTAAAAATTTCATCTTGTGAATGGAAAGCTCCATGCTACATGTACAGACAGAGAAGAATCATCAGCGCCCCCTCCTCTTATGTTTTGGTTTTCTTTTTAAGGGAAACGGAGGTAGAAGTCAATCAAGTGTAAACAAAAACCAGAACTTATTACATTACGAAATGTTCACACTAATTCCGTCCTCTAAGCCAATAATGCTTGGAGGACTGACTAATGGTCATTCAAGCTCTTTAGTAAGTTGTCCAAACTAGGAGGATGAAAGTGTAATTTCACCAATTTCATTTCAATCTAAGGGTGCCTACTTCTATGTGAGAATATATGCTGACCTTGTTTTCGACTGGATTTTCTTCTCCGCATCTAGACTTGCATTTCCATCTTCTGCGGGGGCCAAAGTTCAATCGAGAAATAAGACAAGCACTTTGAGGAATGAAATGGTACAGAACTACTGACACTATATTTTTAGAACCAGCATAAAGGGGAAAGAGGATATACCTTTCGCTTCCAAAGTCCGGACCAGCTTTTCCAAGCTAATGTAAGTAAAGTAACTGTACAATACAATGGCAATTGAACCCGAAAAAATTAGGATTTGGAGAAGGGCAACGATTTCAAGAAATACGCTACACATCAACAAGAAAATCAAGACAAACGGTAACACTAAATAGATAGTGTGAAATTTCTTGAGAATAGAACATACCAAACATCAATGTAAGTGAAATACTTCGACGCAAGCAAAACCAACACAATGTCCTCAGCGCCCAATTCAGAGTGAATCTACAAATCACATTTTAAAATCCATGAGGAACCAAAAAGAAATTACAATTTACAACCAAAGGAAAATTGTTTCAAACGTACGATAGCGCGGAGAAGCTTGTGATAGATGGCGGAATGGAACTTTCCGAGGTTGCCCACTTTAACGAACTCCATTACAGCGTCCAACACAATTTCCTGTGTATAATTACATTTTAAGAAAAAAAAGTAAAAAAAAAAAAATTAATTATACACAACAAAAAAGGGGGGAAAATTGTACCCGCAGAGCATCTTCGGATTGGGGGGAAACGAGAATATCGACGAGGCAGCGTACAAAATCATCGAATTTGGAGCGGAGCCACGTGAGGTAAACAATCTCCGGGTCGGGTTCCTGATTGGCGGAATTTGCGGCGGAGGAAGAGAGCTGGGGGAGGAGGGGAGTGAAGAAGGATTGTAGAGAGAGAAGAGATTCTAGGGCGTGCTGCGGCGGAGAATTGGGGGTGATGTAGGTCAGAAGAATTGGGAGGTTGTTGATGTGAGCTCTAGAAGTTAGCAGCTGCTGCCCTAGATTCTTCAAGTAATCGCCGTTCTCTTTCGCTTTCTCTCTCTTCTTCTTCTGTTGTTTCTGTTTGTTAGGGACGAGAGAAAGCTTTTCGCCGTTCTTCGCCGCCATGGCTGTGTAGCAGAGGGTAGAAAGGGAGAGAGAAGAAGGGAAGATGAGCGAGAGAGAGAGAGAGAGAGAGATTTAGCGGGCCGGGGTTTAGAAGGTTTAAGGGCTGGGAGAAAGAAGTTGTGACCCGACCCGTATATTTTAACCCCGAAGGGTTGGATCCATCGACCCGTTATGCTGCCTAGTAGACGTCGAAATTGAAACGTAATTTTTAATGGCAACGAATATATGCAAGACGAAAATTACTAAGTGCAAGACCTTCTTACTTCATGCAACACCAAAATATAAAGTAAACTTACTAAGATCAAGACTGAAAATTACAAATATAACCCCAATATTAATTTAGATATTATTAATTCAAATTAGGCTAATTGCTATTGCAAGACTAAAAAAAAGAATAAAAAAAAAAAGGAAAAAACGAGATGGAACTCATTCCCCCAACATCTTCTTCTTCACACTCATTTTACACAATTTTTTCCACAAAAAAATCTTCCATATTCTCCAAAACCCTCATCACACAAGACCCTCAAATCTTTACTAAAACTTGAAAATAAGGACATTATGGATACACAAGACATAAATATGGAGGATTCTAAGGTCGAAGAACACAAAGAGGTAAGGAATATTGTACTTTGTGATCGTTTTTCTCGTTTTTCGCACCTCATTTCACGTACAAAAAATTCGACGTGTACAGGTCGAAATATGCTCCGAATATCGACACTCTAGTGTCGAAAATTTCAACATAAATCGACACTCTGTTACTGTCGATGTTTATTGAATTTTTCGACACTATGGTGTCGATATTCGGTGCATATTTCGACACTGGTGTGTCGGTTTTTCACTGTTACAATTGTGTAACCAAATTTCCGGTTTTTCTTGCAGACGGTGACGGCGACGGGGCGACGGCGAGTGCTGCAACTGATTTTTTTTTTGTTTTCTTCCCTCCTTCTCGTTTTTCAATTTTCGTTTTTCAATTTGCTTTTTCTTTCTTTATTTATTAATTTTTCTTTTTTAAATTGGTCTTGCAAAAGTAAATTGATAAAAGGATTTTTATTTTGTTTGTATTTTATTAAGGTTATTATAGTCTTTTTATACTTAATTTGATACAAAAAATTAATTTGGCCTTGCACTAAGTAAATTTGTGATTGCAAATAATCGCTGCCTTTTTTTAATTCCGCCAATTTATAATCGGAGATTTAAAATCAAGAATATATATTGATATTTTTTTAGATTCTCAAAGTTTTGATTTCCGACTCTACCGAACTTGTTTCGAACGGAATTGTAATGCATATTAGATTCTCAACTCCAATCTGATTTAAATTTCTTAAAAATATTTTTTAAATTACAATTTTTTTTCACGAAATATACACTTTAAATATCAGTATTACTCCGTATTTTATATGACAAATGATCTCGGTAAAAAAAACTTGAATTCCACCAAATTTTCAACAAAAAGTTGAATTTTGTAACAGGGGTTTTGCATTCCGAGTTTCCCATATTTTTAGAAATTTTTTCGATCCGTCCGATTTTCATCTCTACTGCCACGATTTTGAGCTGAATTTTTATTTATTTATATTAGGGTTTTTTTTCTTTTCCTTTTGTCCTCCCTTTGATAGGCAAAACTGCAAATAGTGTAGAATATGTTAAATTTGTGGGCTTCATCTCATAATCGACACTACGTAGTCTACCCTTTATATACGATGGTGCGGCCCATGCATGCGAGTAATATTTCGGCCCAGCCCGTCTTCAGCCCACTTAAGGGTTTGGAATATTCAGAGTTAAATGACCGAGCCAACTCTCAATGAGTCGGTCCGACAAAAACTCGAGCTCCTTTTTCATCAGCTCATTATCGCCTCGGGGTTTTTTTATCGTACATTTATATAATATAACTAAAAATATATTTTTAGTTTATTTTATATTTGTTTAATAATACTAAATATTTTCTTAATAATAAAAATATTAATACAATTGTTTTTTAAATGACTTGAGCTCGAGTTCGTCAATTTTGATTTTTGATATCGTCGGATGGGCAATAACCCTTAAATAAATAATTATATAATGATTTTTATGAAATAAGATAATACTAGATCATAAAGTATTTAACAGTTGTTATATAATGAATTAATGAATTTTATATAAACGGTTGAGTATAATAAAAATTACTCTGACACATTAAATCCTACTACTAATTTCAAATTACAAAAGGGGTAGAAATTTTAGTAAAAGAAATGAATGATATCACGTGAGGGAGTCACGTGGCGAGCAATGAAGACCAATAATGGGGAATGTACTTGGGGCGTGTGTAGTAATAATTGGCGGTGGTAAAAGGGTACCACACTTTAGCAGACACATTCATAAATATGCCACCTTTGTCCCCATTTTTACTTAAATGATACTACTACCACCCTTCTCCCCCCACGCCTTTCTCTAGTCAAACAATAAATACTTTCTAATTTCTATCGTATATATAAATAAATCAATTTAATAAAATAAATTACTAAGTAGTAATAAAAATCATTTGAAAACAATTAGACAATTAATGAGTGATGACACACTTTTGCCTAAAGCAAGCCTCGAACACCGGGACACCCCAACATACTTCCACCTATTATGCCTATTCACCATCATTTCATTATTAATTACTAGTACTATTTGTTTGTCCCCAAAGAAAAGAAATTCATATATGCATATATACATATGAATAATTCGTGTTTCCGTGCAATAGTTTGCAAATTACATGAGATGTGTTAACTATGTTGGTTAAGCTTCATACGACGGGCTCGACTTATAAGTGTTAGACAAGAAGAATCGAACTCGTGTGATTAGATGTCGCGATCTATTTACAAGGTCTATGAGATGCTACACCTAATGAAAAATAAAAAAATGATTTTCTACTATAGATTTATACAAAGAACTACCTGCTAAGCACACATTCATATATGTGTGCGTTCACGTTCATCCGAATTCGAGGGATGTAGGTGAGTTTAGTAGAACAACTCAAAACGGGATCCTCCGATCTAGTGTCGAATATACTAAAAATATAACTTACATTTGACAAAAATGGACTAAAAGAGTACAGGGGATAATATTATGGTGAAGTTTAAAGCAGTATTGAAAATTTAAAGTAATAGTTGTCGGCCTCATAATTACAACTAGTCAACCACAGCCTCTCAATTGTATATTTTCTTACAAAAAAAACTTCTTATTCAACAGATAAAATTGGACACTATAAAGATGAATGTGTAAGTCAATGCGTAGTTGAAATTATAGTTATAATTATCTAAACAGAAAAATAAATTCGTAATTTGAGCATACCTAAATGAACGACTCAGATAGTGGCCGTAATTTATATGAAAGTTGGATAACATAAAAGACCATATTGCAAATGATTTGCAAGCTATTTAATTCCAAATCGATGGAGAAAAACAAATTAAAGGAATGCTTCTATTTTTTTTCATTTTTTTTCTTACAAACTATTACTATATATTAGTTAATTCTATTCTCCCACAAAATCAACACAAAGATCAGCCAAAAAAAAATTTGCTCAAACACATGAACAAGGCCTCATATCCCAACACTACTACCAAACACAAGCCACACAAAAAAAACCCAATAAATAAATAAATAAAAAAAAAGAACACTAAAAATAATTATATATATAAAAAAAGAAAAAAAAAATCTATATTTACAAATAATTAATCAGCAGGACCACCAGCAATTCATGCATACTGTAAGTTCTGATTTGGGGCCATAAATATGATATCAATTTATGAGGCCGCAGGCTGATGATTGTGACGGGTCGGGCTCTGCGAGAACGGGTGGAATCTTGGTCTGGTTACCGGAAACGGAACGGCCTTCAGCGCCGCCGTGGAATCCACCGCGGCGGCGGGGGCGGGCGTGGAGGCGACGCGCTCGCAAGAAGGGCACATGGTGAGAGTGGTGGCGGGAAGCTGCATGTAGAAAGGGTTGTTGGAAGAAGTCTTGAGGGATCTCAATTCCTGCAGCTCCTTCTGCAGCCTTCTGTTTTCCTCCGTCAGCGTTTCGCAGCACCGCTTTAAGTACTCGCAGTCCACCTCCGTTTGCTTCAACTTCGTCCTGCGCGCGTGTCATACACACACACACACCTTAAATTTATAAATACACACACACACACACAAATATAAATACACACACACACACATACCTTGCTCTTCTGTTCTGAAACCAGACTTCAACTTGACGAGGTCTCAGATTTAGCTGTTTAGCTAGCGCAAGTTTTTGTTTCTGCCCTTGTCCGAACAAATTAAATTTAATTATTCAAAAAAATAGAATAAAAATTGGATCTTTTTAATTTTTAAAATATTATGATAAATTTAAACAAATATATAACCAGAAGAAAAAAAATGAATAAAAATTCGATCTTTGATTTTTTTTTAATATCAATTATGATAAATTTGAACAAAAATATAAATTGAAACAAAATGAATAAAAATTTGATCTTTAAATTTTAAAAATATTATGATAAATTTCTACTCACAGGATTGAGTGTGTTGTGTTCTTTAAAACTGTCTTCAAGAAAAGCGGACTGTTCTTTAGACAATCGGAGCTTTTTTCTCGCGTTGAGGGCATTTTCGTCATCGTCGCTGGTTGCTCTGGGGGACGATGTTCTCTCCGCCTCCGCGCCGTCGCTGCCGGCGGCGGAGGATTCAAGGTCTCTCTTCTGACCTCTCGGATGCGGATTCCCGGTGGCGGTATTTCTAAACATGTTAAACCCCAGGTGGTGGCCGAACGGAGAACCACCACCACCACCCATGCTGTTAGTCGACGATACCTCCTCCGCCGCCGCCGCCGCCGGCCTGTTCACGTCAAACCCAATCCTCCCCGGCCGCATCCCCATATTTCCCGACGACCCATTTTCCGAACTCCCTTTAAAAAACAAAAGTTGGAATCTTTCTTCATGGGTTTAAACAATTAATAAGATATTAATTCAGACAGTGATTTTTTTCAGACAAACATAAAGATTCAAGAACCCACCATTATCAGAAGACCAAGGTAGATGAGAGGAGATCTGGGGAGGGACAAAAGGGACAAGACTCAGCTTCAACGGAGTAGTTTCCCCTCCGCCTCGAACATCATCGTCATCATCGCTCTCGTCGCCGCCGTCATCTTCATCACCGCCGTCATCATCGCCGTCATCTTCGGATTTCTCAGTTTCTTGATTTCCGACAACTGCCGGAGACTTAAGGCCCAAATCCATGCAGAAATCAAGAGTACCGCTCTTCTTTGAAATGGGTTTTTGCTGCTGGTTATTTTTCTTCAAGAACCCATAGGGTTCTGATACATCTCCTAAACTCAAGCCCAACTCCATCTTTTGCCGTATGAGGAAGAAGAAGAAAGAAAGAAAGGATTTTTCGAGAGAGAAAGTGAGTTGTAGAGAGAGAAATAGAGTGGTCAATCCAATCTCTGTGAATTTGTTTAAACATATATAGTTTACAAATTTTAATCAAAATTATTGTGTGTGTTTTGTGGGTGTTTAGTGTGTGTGTGTGTGTGTGAGAGTGAGAGAGAGAGAGAGGGGACAAGGGGTAGTAGGAGTGGACCAAAAATGTACTAAAGTCCATTTTTTTGCTTCACTTTATATTATATTTAATGATATGCAATTATCTTTTTATTTTCTTTTCTCCTAAACTTTTTAAGGTTTTATTTTCTTTAAATTTTTTTCTTGCAGATATTAAGGTGTTTGATTTTGGAGCATTAGGAAATGTAGTTGTGATGATGATTAGCATAATTAATGGAGGGGTTTGACCGACATACTCATGTTGACAAAAGAGCACACGTGAATTTAAATAAAACCCCTACTTTTTTTATTTTGAAGGCCCAAGACATGTCCCTCATTCAAGATTTTGGGGGACCCCTCATCTAATTAATTACGCCTTTTCTTTAATTAATATGGCCTAGCGGTTGGAGCAAGAGAGCTTGGGTCAATTGACCCAAGTTCGAATCCCCTTGCCAACGGTCGCTAGGTCGAGCTTGTCACACATGGTTAGCCTAGTGTGGTTTACATCTCTCGTATGGTTTGCAAGCTATTATACGAGAGTGTAGGTTTACCCAGTGCACCTATATGGTTGGCTGCGGGTTCCTGCATTATCAAAAAAAAAAAAAAAAAAAAAAGAAAAAAAAAAAAAAAAAAAATGTCCAAACAAACCCTTATGTAGATTGGTGTATTAGTTAACGGGAAAATATAGTTTCAGTTCCTCACATTAGCACAGATTTCATATTTGGTGCCTCAAGTTTAAAAAAGACATATTTTGTCCCTTATGTCATGTGTCAAAAATTCAACATGTTTAGTTATTTCTCTCAATTTTCCATTAAAACTAACGGAATCAAGCATATGCCTGTCAATGACTTAACTGACATACTAACAGTAAATTGACGAAAATGACCAAAAACGTTAAATTATTGAAACATGGGGGACTAAATGTATTTTTGTGAACATAGGGGACCAAATATGAAATCGGTTCAAACTTGAGGGATGAAAACTGTAATTTTCCCATTAGTTAACTATGATTTTCTTTTTTTTTCAATAAAATACTTGTAATGAAGTAACTCGCACTCAACCATATAGGTGAAGTGGGTAAATCTACACTTTCGTATAATAGCTTGCAAACTATACGAGAGACGCAAAACCGCTCTAGGCTAACCATGTGTAGCAAAGTACTTCAAATAGCAACCGTTGGCAAGGAGATTTGAATTTGGATTAATTGATACATACTCATTTGCTCCAATTGCTAGGTCATCACTTACGGGACATTTGATTGTAATTTAGATTCTACATGTAAAACGCGTCCTATTTTGTGTTACAAGAAGTGATCAAATTACAGTTAAGCCTCTATAAATACATACAGTCGGAATTAGGAAAATTCTATTGATTTAGCGAATTATTAAATTACCGAGTTAATAATTTTAAATATTTTCACCGAGTCGGGACCAGAAAAAACTATTATTTAATCGAGGTTATTAATTTATCGAGTAACTACTGTAAATGAAAAACTAGCAACTCGTTATCATATCAATTTGATGTAAATTTGCATCTACCTCCCTAAAATTAATTGGTGAAAATTGATTTAACAAGTTAAAATTGGAAGAAAAAAATTGGCTTGCTATTGTAAGTTGTTACACTAGTCATGTATTTATTATTTCAATTTCACTATACCCAAATCTTCTCTCTTTTCTGAGTGTAGAGTGAGTCAGTTACACTGTGTAGAGATGATGAGTACTCAAATACTGTCTTATGTTGTGTGATTAGTAGTTGGGTGCCTCTAATTAATTATAGGGTTAAATACAAAAACACCCTTGTACTATGGTCTTTGTATCATATACCCCCATGTACTACACATAAATATAAAAATCCCCCTGCTGTTATATTTTTTCCAAAATCTGACGAAAATACTCCTTCTAAGCCTATAAATATAATGGTTTGTTTGAGCCATTTTCCACTATTTTTTTAACATTTTCGGTTAATTTTACTTGGAATTTTTTTATATTTTTCTTCAAAACATTTAATTACTTAGATTTTTTTTCATGAGTAAAACCTTCTATTTTTGTCTTTTTGAATTTCTTCTTTTTTTTTTCTTAAATGTCCTCCGGTATTTCAAATTCTCAACAATAATAATCTTAGGATAAACTACCAGAAAACATTACAGAAAAAAAAATGAAGAAACTCAAAATGACAAATATAAAAAGTTTTATTTAGAAAATTAAAAAAATCCAAGCAATTAGATGTTTTGGAGAAAAAAAATATAGATATCAAAATTTTTCACGTAAAATTGACTGAAAAAAATATATGGTGGAAAATGGATATATATATATATATATATATATATATATATATATATATATATATATATATATATATATATATATATATATATATATATATATGTATATATATATATATATGTATATATGCTTGAGTAGGCGTATTTTCGTCATATTTTGGCAAAAAGTGTAATGTGAGGGGGGTTTTTGTATTTATGTGTAGTACATGGGAGTATATGATACAAAAACCATAGTACAGGAGTTTTTTGTATTTAACCCGTAAGTATAATGAACTCCGTATTTACTATTTACCAAACATAGTACCCAAAAGAAGGGGAAATTAAATTTGAGACCCAACCAAATGCTTGATGGTAATCAATAATCATAGCAATGGTTTGCACTTTTGAACGTTATTGCATTGATTGGGGGTGTAGTGGGGGGTATTGGGTAAAACGAACGAACCGAAAATCGATGAAAGGGGAAGGGAAGACCTATCTACTTCCACAATTAGTCGGGCAACGCTCGGACATATGGGTAACCAAAAAAATAAAATTAAATTGGATGGAATGGATATATCGTAATTGACCTCGTCGTAAAATTTCGAATTTCTTTCAAAAATACAAAAAAATAACTATTTCAATTCAAATACGAGTTCCAAAATTTTTAGGATCTAGAATTCCGTTCCAATTCCAAAAGTTTCGGAAAGTTTAAGAATTTTCCAAAATCACACAACTTTTGAAAATTTTGATTTTTTTTTTCTTTTTTGTAATTTTTTGTAAATTTTAAATTTACAGTTTACATCCCTCAAGTTTACAACAATTTCACTTTTGGTGCGCCATGTTCACGAAAACAGATTAGGTCGCTCATGTTTCAATAATTTAACACTTTTGGTCATTTCCGTCAATTTACCATTAGTCCGTCAGTTAGCCAGTGTTCACACATGCTTGATTCTGTTATTAGTAACGAAAAACTGATGGAAATGACTAAAAGTGTTGAATTTTTAAAACATAAGGGACCAAATATTTTTTTTGTGAACATGTGGAAGATCAAATGTTAAACCAGTCCAAACTTGAGACATGAAATTTGTATTTTTCCCAAATAATAACAGTGACTTTTATCATATCATCAAGATCATGAATTTCACCAATAACTTATTGTGAATCACCCAAAAAAACAAAGTCATGTCTTTTACCTATGTAATTCATATTTATGATGAATAATGATTCTTAATAACCAGAATATGAAATTAGAACTTGAACTAAAGAAGATGAAGGAACAAAAATATACAAAGTATCAAAATTTAATATGTAAATAATTATTGTTTGAAAAAAACATATTATGAACAATTACATGATAATCTATTATCCAATTGCAACCATTGCTAGATGGTCACTTCGGAATTTCAAGATGAGACAATTTTAAATTTTTTTTCCAACTTTACCCTTAGATTAATGAAGTGATAAAGAGAAAATAAAAGGCCAAAAAGGGCTAATATTTTGTCAAATAAGAATTATTTCCTCCAATATCAAGAATATTTAATAACTTTCTTAATTAGTGTATAATACAGTTAATATGAAACGGATGCAGTATATAATTAAGATAGAACAATTTTCAAAAACCACTTAGCTAAGCATGCATGGCTAACTAGCTTAAGCAATCCATGGTGTGGGGTTCACAAAAAAGAATTATGGTACCAAAAAGAATATTTTAATATAATTTTTTTGATAATCATTTGATTAGCCGACCATGGACCCATTCCCATAATCCTGATTAGCAATTAAAGTATAATTAATATATTGTGAAAAGTGACATAATCTGATAATCCCATGACCTAGTCATGACATAAAATATAGAACAATTCAACCACCAATATTATATGTCAATCCAATGATTTGAGTAACGTTTTGTCTATCCCAAATTCATCTTCCTCATTAAAAGGATAATAAAAATGAATAAAATAAATAAATAAATTAAACATGGAAGCTTTAGGGTTTTGGAATTAGGGGGATTTTGGCGTGAAATGAGAGATTACTGGAAAAATTAAAGTTTTCATCCATCAAGTTTGCACTGATTTAATATTTGGTCCACAAAAAATATATTTGGTCCTTCATGTTTCAATATTTTACCACTTTCGGCACTCTCTGTAAATTTACCGTTAATTCGTCAGTTAAGACGATGAAGGACACACATTTGATTTCGATAGAACGAACTAAATGACTAAAAATGTTGAATTTCTGAAACATGGGATACCAACATGTGTTTATTGTGAACATGGGGACCGAATGTGTAATTCATGCAAACTTGAGGGATGAAAATTGTATTCTTCCCAAAGATTAATGTTTTAGAAACTGTCTATGGTAATTATCGTGTGGAAGTTAGTAGGAGAGATTCAGTTTTCATCCATCAAATTTATACCGATTTCACATTTGGTCACTCTACGTCAAAAAAAAAAATATTTGGTGCTTATGTTTCAAAAATTCAACTTAATCATTTCCGTTAATTTTTTTATTAGTACCAATAGAGTCAACATGTGTCCCATCACTACCTTAGCTGACAATTAATTGACGAAAATAACCAAAATTATTAAATTATCGAAACATGATCAATCAAATATGTTTTTTTTATATATAATGACCAAATATGAAATTAATACAAACTTACGCGTTGAAAACTGTAATTTTCCAAAAATTAGCAATTCAATTACTTTATATCTACCTCTTATTCTTTGCCACTTGCCAAATCAAATTCTAAAAATCTTTCAAAAAACGGGGATATAATTGTAATCCTATTCAAAGATTTTGAATGTGACAACTCTTGCACACCTATCTTTAATTATATTTATTTACTTTAATTTATATTTAATTGTAAGACAAAGATCATTTGCGTTGACAGTTCTAGTGCTTTAGACCAAACAAATTAAAAAAGAGGTAGTGCCCACTTAATTTGAGTGCTTTTCCTCAATTATTTTTAATTCCAATCAATTATGTAAAGACCAGTGAAAAAGAACAATTGATAATATCAGACATTATTGTAAATATTTATACATTTAAACATATGTAAATTAATACAGTCGAGACTAGCAAAATCTAATTAATTTAGTAAAGTATCAAATTATCGAATTAATAATTTAGTATGTTTACAGAGAATCAGGATTTAAATAAATTATTATTAAGTGAAATTATTAATTTATCGAGGTTCGACTGTACCTGGAACCCAATGTTTACATAAAAGTAAGCCAATCAGCTAAGAGAAGATTGCATTTTCTTAAGCCTTTACACTTTGCTGATAAATTAGAAATATCTATCTAATTGTCACATTTTAAAAAGTAATAAAAAAGTCTAATTACATAATTAACCGTTCTGTTCAAGATAAGATTGGGTTACATTATATCACACTAAAACTGTTCACTTAATCTTTTTTTTGAAGAAAAGATGATGCATATTATTAGGCAATATGTGCCAAATGGGTAGGAAGTGTAACACCTTCCGTACAAGAGTGACCATAACATTTAGCTATCGCATGGGCCAAACAATTACCCGAGCGTTTAATATATTCAAAACAACAAGATGAAAAGGAAGACGCAATCACAATACTATTTTCAATGTACGCACCAAAGGATGCCGAGTTGACGGAGCAGTCACGTAGGTTTTGGATAACCGAGAGATTATCACCTTCAATGATAACTTTGGGCCATTCAAATTCTTTAGCTTTTACCAGAGCTCGGAAAACCGCATGAGCCTCTCCGTCTATCGCCTTTGGACGTCCATGAATTTTATATGCCGCCCACCAGACACATTTACCACTATCATCTCGAGCAATACACGTTAGGGAGTAGAATGTTTCTCCCACCGGAAACGCGGCATCTACATTAATTTTTATCACTCCTTTTTCCGGTGGCTTCCAATGAGCTGGATGACTTCTACTCCGAAGCTCGAGGGGTTTAGTCATTCCCTGCATAAACTCCGCTAGATAGGCAATGCTCCAGCTCCAGACCTCGTTTAACGGGGTCCCGTTTTCCCCGTGGGTTTGCTTGTTCCAATTGTCCCACAACTTCCACATAGCTATCACCACCAAACAAACTTCATCAACTTTAAGCTCCTTGAGTAAAAAGTCAACCCAACCCTTTGATGACGCCATTTTATCCTCCGCGAATAAAGCCAGCGGTAGTGCCCTCCAAACCACCTCCACCCCGCTGCATTTGGTGATAATATGGAGGAATGATTCGTGAGCAGCTCCACATTTACGGCAACGAGGATCTGTGACAATTTTTCGACGGTACAGTTCCAAGTTAGTCGGCAAAATGTCGGAGCATACACGCCAAATGAAGATTTGAATCTTCGGAGGAATAGTTAGCTTCCAAATTTTCCTCCAGTCGAAGTGTGGTAATCCGCTAGTCGAAGACCCATCTGCCCCACGATCATGCTGGAGCGGCAAAATAGACGTCAAAATGTGATGGTAACAAGAGCGGACCGTAAACTTACCGTGATTTGAGAACCGCCAGACCCAACGATCTTCAACTTGAGGGCAACCGATTGGGACTGCCATTATCCGATCCTGATCCACCTGCCAAAAATTATCTGCAATAATTTGGAGATCCCATGAGTTCGTCAACGGATCAATAAGATCCGACACTTTATTCGGGAAAGAAGAATCATTTGGTCTCCTCGTAAAAATCCTAAAACGGCCATCCTCCATCAGCCATGGGTCTCTGCCCAAATGGATGTAGACTGTCCGTTTCCCACCCTACGACGTAGCCCTGACAAAACATGTTCTCGAGCCGACCATATGCTCCTCCATGTTGCCGAGGGTCGATAGCCCAAATCTGCCGAGAATAAGGAGCCATGCGGGAAGTATCTTGCTTGTAGTATTCGAGATAGAAGAAGCTCAGGTTCAGTCATGATTCTCCAAGCTTGTTTAGCAAGCATGGCCAAGTTAAAGCACCTCATATCTCTAAACCCTAGACCGCCAAGATCCTTCGACTTGCACAACTTTTTCCATGCAATCCATGACATTTGATGCTTCGATCCATTTCCCCACCAGTAAGCTTGGATTGCTGACTCAATCTCCCGGAGAAGACCTGATGGGAGCAAAAAACAGCCCATCATATAAGTAGGGATGGCCTGGAGAACCGCCTTAATGAGAACCTCTTTGCCCGCTTTCGAGAGGTATTTTTCACCCCACCCATTAATCCTTGCCCAAATACGTTCTCGAAGAAAGCTAAAGATTTCCCGCCTCGTCTTGCCCAACGCTGCCGGCATGCCCAAGTACTTCTCATGTTTATCGACCACCTCAAATCCTAAAATTCTCTGAATTGCTTCTCGTATAGCCGGTGGTGTTGATGGGCTAAACGATATTTTAGACTTCTCATGATTAATCTCTTGTCCCGATATATGCGCATATTTGTTTAAGATCTCCCTCAGAACAGTGGCATCAGTCTCGGCGGCCCGACAAAATATAAGAATATCGTCGGCGAAGCATAAATTAGATATCATTGGGGCCGATGGCGCTATTTGAATACCACGTATACCACCTCCACTACTCGCCCTTTGTAACATTGAAATTAACGCCTCCGCACAACAAATGAAGAGATAAGGTGACAGAGGGTCGCCTTGCCTGAGGCCTCTCCGAGGTTGTAAAGCACCAAACTGCGAACCATTGAACAAAAACTCATATGAGACAGTGGAAACACACATCATAATTAGTTCTACCAGAGAACTGGGTATCCCTAGACGACGTAAAACTTTTTCCAAAAAAGGCCATTCAATCCGATCGTAAGCTTTACTAATGTCAAGTTTAATAGCCATATAGTGAGTTTTGCCTCTAGTCCTAGATTTAATGTAGTGATTGATCTCATATGCAACTAGGACATTATCAGTAATAAGCCGTTTCGGGACGAAAGCGGATTGAGTGGGGGAAATCAGATCGTCTAAGAAGGGTTGAAGCCGATTAGCAATAGTTTTAGAACCAAATTTGTATATGACATTACACAAGCTAATAGGGCGAAATTCAGTCATTTTCTCGGGTTTTTTAACTTTAGGAATAAGCACGATATATGTGGAATTAAGAGTAGGTGGGAGATTCTTATTATTGAGGAAATCGAGCACACAAGAAATAATATTAGAACCTAAAATGTGCCAATATTTGGTGTAGAATAAAACAGGCAAACCATCGGGGCCCGGAGATTTAAGAGGAGCCATCTGTGAGATGGCTCGAGTTACCTCCTCCGAAGTGAAAGGGTTGGAAAGGGTATGGTAGGCCTCAACGGAAACTCTCCCTCCTAAGTGCTCCAACACCTCGTCAATCTCTCCGGCTCTTGGATTTGTGGTTGCAAAAATCTGCTCGAAATATTCTGACACAACCTTCTCAATATCCTCCATTTTCTCTTTCCACACCCCTGTATTGTCTCTAATACGATGGACATAATTGCGTTTATTACGGGTAGTAGCTTTGGCATGGAAGAATTTGGTATTCTTGTCTCCCTCTCGAATCCACTGCACTCTACTGCGTTGGCGCCAATAGACATCGTTTTCCGCGTACAATCTTTCAAGTTCAACTTTCAAATTTTTAATCTCACCCATTACAGCTTCGGTTTGGACTCCATTACGGAGATCGTGGAGTTTCTGTTGGACATATTTGATTCGCTGTCTCGGAAGCTGAACTGAATTTTTACTCCAACGTCTCAAGGCTACTTGGCAATCTGCATTCTTACTAAGTAACCCCTCAATAGTATTTGAGTAACCATGATCATCCCATCTTTGTCGGATAATATCCTCACATTCGGACTTTTGAACCCACATAGCTTCAAAGCGAAAGGGACGCTTCAACTTGTATCTAACAGGTGGAGGGTTCTCATTAATCGAGAGGAGAATGGGTGCGTGGTCAGACCCTTGTTGACTAAGATGATTCACCCGGGAATGGGGAAAAAGACTGCGCCACTTGCCATTAGCACATACTCTATCCAAGCGACAACGAACCGTGTAAGGAGATACCCGGTTGTTGGACCAAGTGAATGGAAGGCCCTCATAACCTAAATCGGATAAATTGCAAAATTCCAAAGCAAGACGGAAGGCTTCGATTTGGCTTGGTTGTCGTGTGTTGCCTCCTCGCTTTTCCATATTGCTTATAATTTCATTGAAGTCTCCACCCACCATCCATGGCAAATTCTGATGGGTACTGAGATTCCGTAGAAGTTCCCATGTAAGGTGACGACGATCAACCTCAGGATTGCCGTAGATTCCAGTACATCTCCATTTTTGGCTCATAACTCCACCCTCAATCACGACATCGATGTGATTTTTGGAAAAACTAATTAATTGGACCGAGATATCTTTCCTCCACAATAACGCTAGTCCACCTGATCTCCCAATTTTGTCCACGGCAAAACCAAACAAATTCCACTTGAGTTTCAAACGATCAATCAATGAAGGTGAAGCCCTCGTTTCCGAGAGAAACACCAGACTGGGGTTTTTTTGTCGGAGAATTTCTCCGAGTGCATGAATTGTCAAGGGCACCCCAATCCCTTGACAATTCCAGAAGAGGCAATTCATTGTGATCGGCGGGACTGCTCTGCAGTCTCCGCCGTTGACATAAGATCTTCGTCTCGCAGCCGAAGAAGCTGCTTCTTTCCTTGCCTGAAGTTATCAGTTTCCAATGGGTTTGCCGCCTTCTTTTTCTTGGTGTTCCTTGGTACTGTGACATGTTTTCGGGTACTGATTGCTGAGGTTCCTGCCGACATAAGTTGGACTGTGTTGGTGATGAGATTGGCTTCATCGATCGCCGTTGTAACTGCATTCTCCTTGTCATTTCTTACCCTCGGACCCCCACTGTTGGTCTGACTTTGGGCCGAGAAATTGAAGATATTGACCCCTTTTAGAACTGGTTGGGGGCAGACACGTGTGTAGGTGGGGGTTGATTGGTGTAATGGTTGAAGAGGAAGCCTATTGGTCACTCTATCTTCCGCCATATTTGCTCGCAACCAAGTGCCATATGGGAGGTCATCCCCCGGGTCCACAAATCCATTCTCATATCGGAGGTGGCACTTGTTCTCGCCATGTCCGATAATCCCGCATAAGAAACAGAAGTTTGGTAGCCTTTCGTACGTAAACGGAATCCAGATCTTTGAACCATCCCTACCATGCAAAAACATCCCTCGTTGCAGACTGGTCTTCACGTCGATCTGAACTTTAACCCTTATATATTGACAAAACTCGATCTTCTTCGAAGGGATAAGTTCTACGAAAGAACCTACCTTATTCGCGATCTGCATCGCCACTTCCACCGTTCGTTGTCTCGCCGGGATCTGGTGTAGCCTCACCACAATTGGCATATGAGATAAATCGATATTAGCCGGGTCATCAACCGGGTTCAGGTCTTGAAGGATAACGGCATGTTTGTCCATGAGCCATGGGCATCCAATCAGCGCATGTTTATGGTCCAGATGGTGCGTGAATTGAAGCACGAATTTGTTGGGCCCCAGCGAGGTAAATTCACATCCTTTAACAGGTTGAAGAATTCGTAAGATATTAGCTTTTATAGTATGTGAAGAATACTCTTTCATCGAGATGATTCTGCCCACCAGATTGTATGCATGATCCGAAACCCTAGTGTCTGTCGAAGTTGAGTCAACTACGACCCCCTCCTCTTCCTGGTTCGTCAAGGTAAATTTTCGGGCGAGGATTTCTGTAATACTTTCCATATATGAGTCGACTAGATTGACAAAGGTGGGCACTTAGAGGAGCGGAGAGACCGAGAATGGTAGCAAGATAGACGATCTGCAAAAGAAATAGGGAAAGAGGAAGATAGGAGAAGAGAGAAAAAATAAAGCAAGGCAGAAGGGACTACGCCGTCAAACCCTAATTAAATAAAAGACTAAAATTAAAACTTAGTATATGACAATAAACGACTAAAGTAAAGAGAACGATCGGAAATCCTAGCAAATCCTGGAGCAAATCTGAAACACAAAAGGGTGAGATACGGGACGAGGATCGCTGGAGATCTGAAGAGCAGTAGCCGCCTCTCAGTAGAGAGAAAATCGCCTCTCAGTAGAGAAAATCGCCTCTCAGTAGAGAGAATTAATTCACTTAATCCATGCACAAGTAATGTTGACATGTGTGATTTGATTTAATATATATCTAAGAGAAACTTAAGAATTAAGATACTGGATTTAGTATTTTGTTTTCAAAATTTTAATTTAATCTTAAAATTATACTATTGTCAAATTAGATTTAAATTTACAATTATAATACAAACTAAACCTAACCCACAAAAAGACTTTTGTTTTACATATAAACTAGCATTTTTCCCCGTGCGATGCACGGGATATTATTTAAATAATGAAAAAAAATAATCAATTTAATACGTAATAAGAAAATATAGTACACTAATATAGTAAAATTTAATAATATAGTATTATTCATATTTCGTAAAACATTAGTTTTTTTAAATCTTACATATTAAGATTTATAATCCAAATAAATAGACTAAGATTTAACAAATCGAATTTCTAGCTTTATCTCTTAAGATTTGAGATATATTGATGAAAAATAGGAGATTAATAATTATTGAAAATTATAGTTAAAAAATAACTAGAGAAAAAATATATAATTACATAAGTACCAATAAGGTAGGATGCGGGTTAGTTTTAATTTTGATAATTATTGAAAATTATAGTTAAAAAATTAGTAGAGAAAAAATATTAAAAATAAATAATTACATAAGTACCAATAAGGTGGGATTCGGATTAATTTTAATTTTGATAATTGTTAAAAATTATAGTTAGAAATTAGTAGAGAAAAAATATTAAAAATAAATAATTACAGAAATACCATTAGGGCTTTTAAGGGTTACCCATCGTTTATCTCTTTTATCTATATAAGATAGCAATTATTTCAAACTAGAATAAAATAATTACTTAAATATATAAAAATGAAATTTGCATGCGACATATTTCACAGCAATTCTGAAATATTTATCTGTGATATTTAAACCATATTAATATTTATGGATTATTAGCAAGACCCCCCTCATCTAGGAAATTTAGTTAAGAAAACCCCTTATTCCAAAAATAATTTGAGAAAACCCCCTTGGTTAGTATTCCACCAAATATTATTTTTATAATTCCAAATCTACCTTTAATTGTTAATATACTATTTTGAAACCCTAATTTCTCTTTCTCAAATTCACCTTCTCTGCCTTTCACCACCGCCACTGTCTCTCTCCCACCGTCCACTTCTACCGTCGCCAGATCCTCACCGACCACCACCGTCCCCTCGTCGTTCCACCGCTTCCACGTTTCCGGCGAAGACGAGCATAAACGGCGGCAGAGATCCCAGCTCGTAGATCCTGTATCTCTTCTGAATGCTCATCCAGTACTCGAGCTTCCGCGTGAAGCGGTGGCTCCTCCACTTGGCGAGGTCGATCACCATTACTCCGGTGTTGAAGTAGCAGGGCTTGCGGTTTCTGAAGGTGGTGGAGAAAAAGGGGTTTGAGTTTGACCAGAACTTGGGTTTGAAGTAATTTATAAACAAATCTGGATATATGCTCTCCTTTCTCTCTTTCTTACTGTAATTATCGCATTTAAATTTTCAGCCAAGGGGAAAAGAAAACTCCCACCAAGTCCGGCGGTGTGGACCGTGTGGTGACGATGGGGGAGGCTGATTATGCGTTTTTTTGTGGATCGGACGGAGGACGGCGCGTGTAGAGAATTTCGCGCAGGCTGAAACCTTAATCGACTATGTACATGTTCAATAGTCGATCAAGCTAATCGACTATGTTCTGGCAGTCGATTAAGGTTGATCGACTCCATTTTTTTATTTTTATTTTGGATTTTTTGTTTATTGATTCCAAATGTATAAATCAATTATAATGTTTGTATATTTTTTGTTTTTTGTAAAATATAGTTGATTTTGCATTTTTTCGCAATTGTGATTTGTTATGTTAAGTAGCAGATTCTTAATCGACTATACTTCATCATAGTCGATTAATATACCTGATATAGAAAAAAAAATTAAAAAAAAAAATAAAAAATTAAAAGATTTTCCTTAATCGACTATGAAGCATAGTCGATTTAAGGCTAATCGACTATGCTTCATAGTCGATTAAGGAAACTGATACAAAAATAAGGGGAAAAAAACGGAAAAAAAAAAGAAAAAAAAAAGAATCGATGAGCGCGTGACCCAGCTGTGATGATGTGGCGGGCGGGGGCAAATCTGGAAAACATAATGACTCAAAATGGGTGTGAGTTTTTCTCAAATAGACTGAAATATTTTGGACCTCTCTCCATTAAAAAAAGTAATGAGGGGTTCCTCAAAGAGCCCCTATTTAATAGACTCAACATCCCTACAAATATGATAATGGATAAAAATAGTTACAAAGATGTCATTATAATTTCTTAGAGATAACATAGCGTTTATCTTATATATAAAGGAAAGAAGGAAAGAAACAGTTACACTGGGCAACCCTAAAAACCCTAATGGTATTTCTGTAATTATTTATTTTTAATATTTTTTCTCTACTAATTTCTAACTATAATTTTCAACAATTATCAAAATTAAAACTAAACTGTGAAGAATCATACCCTAATGGTACATCTGTAATTACTTATTTTTTTCTCTACTAATTTTCTAACTATAATTTTCAACAATTATTAATCTCATATTTTTCATCAATATATCTCAAATCTTAAGAGATAAAGATAGAAATTATATTTGTTAAATCTTAATATGTAACATTTATAATACTACATTATTATTTTTTTCTATGTTAGTGCACTATATTTTCTCATTACATATTAAATTGATAAAAACAATGGATTTTATTTAAAAATAATGGATTTAGTACACGGGTTCTTCTCTATAACAACAGTGTAGGTTGACTTGGGGGAACTCGGTCAACATCGTCCATGAGTGAGTCCGCAAGGTGGATGTGGAGATCTTTGTGCAGAACTCCCTTCCTTATTCTTTTTTCACTTTTGAAATAATATCCCGTGCATCGCACGGGAAAAAAAATGCTAGTTTCTTTTATATTCAAAGATAATCACTCTTACGAAGTTTTTTTTTTTTTTTGGAAAATTACAATGTTCGTCCCTCAAGTTTGCACTAATTCTACATTTGGTTTTCAAAATAATTTGTAAATTACTCAGTATTTTCATCCTTCACGTTTTATAGATATTAAAATTTAAAAGTCATATCTAACAAGAATTTATCATATTCATTATTACCAAAAAATAAATTTAAAAAAAAAAAAGAAAAGAAAAAAAGAACGGGTCCTAATAAATACAATCATGTTCCAAAGGGACAACATAGTCTTACTAGGTGGTTGTTATTGTTCCCACCTAAACTTATGGAAAAGGAACCAATTAAATTCTTTAGTAAGGATTGCATTTTCTACACGCCATTTCTTTGTAATCATTTTGAATTTGAAAAAGACTATAACACTATATATTTTTTGGTCTTCAAATTAAACATGGAAAAATTCAAACGCCCTTAATTCTTATATGTTGAAAATTACTTTCAGTCTTATAAATTATTGTACAAGAATGTAAATTTGTTCAGTACACCTATATAGTTGGCTACAAGTTCATTCATTATCCAATAATATATATATATATATTGAAAATTACTCTAAATGGGAAATGATTGTTGTAATATAGTACTACTTACTAACGAACAAAGAACGGATTTTGTAAAGATATTTGGATGTGGTAGTTGGTGGGTGGGTGGGTGGTGTGTACTTATTATGTGCCATGATTACAATATAATTCACGAATCATAATCATTGTATGAATATATATGTATATAATAAATGATGACAAGATAAATAGTACTCCCTCCGTTCCTAAATAGGTGTCGTTTTTCATCTTGGCACAAATCTTAAGAATCTCAATAAATGTGTCTTGATTTTAGGAAAGTATATAATGATGGACCAAAATACCCTTGTTTATTAATTAATGCAGGAAGAGTGCTATAGAGTTAATAAGGGTAAAATTGAAAAATAAGCAATTAATGCAGCATTGGAATTGTAAAGTGACAGATAATATGGAACAAAAAAAATTCTCAAAAGAGACAGATATTATGGAACAGAGGGAGTAGATGATTAGTAATTAATGATTCTTTCTAATATCCCATTCGATTCTAATTAACTTTCATTTTTTAAATTATTAAGAATGTTAACAAACGTATCTTGATTTTAGGACAAAATATATTAAAAAAGACTAAAATAACCTTGTTCGTTTAATGATGTAATAAGAGAAAAACTTAGAGTTGAATTATTTAATATTAATATTTTCAATATCAGAAATAAAAAATAACAGATAATATGGAACAACAATATTTAAAAAAAAAAAGACAGTTACTATAGAACAAATGTTATATATATATATTGTTATAATTATGTCAATACATGTTTTTTCCTCAACAAATAAATATATAAATAATTGAGTAGATATGAACATGTGAATTATGATAATTCAATAGTTTCATTTATATTTCTCCTATTTTATCATTTTGGCGTGACCGATGGGTACTAATGACTTAGCATGTGATGATGGGAAAATGTGAATTTTGAGGGTCAAATTGGAGGAAAGGACAAGCTACAAGATTGAGAAAATTGGTGCAATTGATGTCACCTTTGTTTGGATGTCAAGAAAATCTGTGAGAATTTTGGTCAAATTCATTGTCCCAATTGCAAAACCTAATCATTTATTGGTATATATATTTAGTGAATTGATTATTAAATTAATTACTATCCACATATATTTATCAATAAAGCTACATGGCCAGATTCTGGCCAGCCAGAAAATGGCAATTTTGTAATATTAGAAAAAGTTTTAACGTGTAATTACTATTTTACCCCTATACACAGTTAATATTTTAATTTGAATACTTTGGTAACCTGGGGACCGGATATATTAAATAAGATTATATTACCAAAAAAGTTTACCTTCCAGATTCGACCTCGGGTGCCCCGGATGTACACAACAGCAGACAAACCACCGGGACAGATCAAATGCTTAGAACATTAATACGAAATATATATATAAGTTTAATAATTCTGTAAAATGATTTATAATTGTTATTTAGATAATGCTAAATAAATTACTAATTTTCCTATTTATTATTATTCAGTAATATATTAATAAATGTCATATATAAATTAAAAAAATATATAAAGAGTCGTTGTTCGACCCCCCAAATATCTATCATTAATTATTATATTCAATATTATTATTATTATTATTATTATTATTATTAATCTCCACTGTTGAAAAATACAAATAATTGAATTAACTAAATATATGCAAATGCATGACTTAATACAAGCTCGCTTATGTTATTAAAATCGATAGTGTGATATTTTTTAATAAAAAATAATATCAGATGTTTATTTATAAAGTATATATGAGGATTATAATAATATTATATGTGATTTTTCTTTTAATATTTAGTTAATCAAATAGTAAGATTTGGATTAATTATGCTCAAGTCCTATCAATTGTTAAACTTTTTTCAAAAATTTTAATCGATTGACATCAATTATTGACAATAACGTATTGAAATTATTGATTATTCTATATAGGACAAATATTGACAGTAATATATTTATAAGAAAAATGTAGATGATGTTTATTTTAACAAAAATAGATCATAACTCATTCCAATTAATCTTCATAATTTAAAATAAAACTATAGATGATTAGTAGTATTAAAATATTATGTTGTTATTTTTATTTTAATACTTGGTATAATTGTATTTTAGAGGGAGAAAGTGTTGACAAGAACATATTAATGGAACTAACTAATTATAATTAAAGTATAATATATTTTTAATTGAATTGTATCATAAAAAGTAATACAATATAATTCGTAAAAATCGTAAGAATCAAATTGTCAATCATAAGATTTGAATCGATTAAGCTTTCTCCATTGCAACCCATTTTCAAAATAGTGATGTAGGTGAGAATATTTCGTCCTTTTTTGTTGTAATAATAATAATAATAATAATAATAATAATAATAATAATAATAATAATAATTCATCCTTTTTTTGTTGTTGTTGTTATTATTATTATTATTATTATTATTATTATTGAAACTCGTAGAATTGATATAATGTATTATTTTTTACCGTGTAAAAACTAAATATGTAGAATTGAGTGGTTCTATTTTTTAGGAGGGAAAATAGGGAGAGGAATTAGGAAGAGATTTTAGAAACAAAACAATTAAGGGCATAAATGGTATTAGATATATAAAGAAAATAAAAAAAGTGAATTAAATGCTATTTTGGCCAGCCAGATTCTGGCTATTTAGCAAAGTCCTATATTTATTTGGTCAAAACCGCACTATTCGGAATTCTGAAGGGTCGTCGTCCTGGTGCAAACAAATTTAGATCCGCGAAAAGTCGACGGATAATCATATCAGAAGATGTTACTAAAAGTTTTTGCAAACACCACATAAATAAACCCATGATAAAAATAAATAAGTGACAAGAAAATTAAATTATTATTGACAATATTATCACCTAATATAATATTTAATAAGGTTAAATTACAACCTCTTCCTAAGATACGGTCAAATTACAAAAATTCCCCTCCTGTTTGGATAATTACAACCACCCCCTTAACTATACATTTTTTTACGCGTCCACCCTTGCGGTTTCAAATTTAGTGGAATTTTCGAGATTATATGGAATACTATTACTTTTGTACTCTCTTTATCCCATCGAAGTCTACATTTTGAAGCAAGATGATCATAATATGTGTTTTTTGGCTTGTATATATTGGATTGTGGTGCAGCTGAAACTGAATTTTTACACAAAACGAGTACAAACTAGAGCACATTCCACGGAATCTAGATGATTATGTTGAATTTGTCACCGTAAGGGTGGAAGTGTAAGAAGATTCATAGTTCAGGGCGTAGGTGTAATTATCCAAATAAGATGGATTTTTTTCGTAATTTGACCATACCTCAGGGATGGTGGTAATTTACCCTATTTTTAATAATTTATATATATATATATATATATATATATATATATATATATATATATATATATATATATATATATATATATATATATATATATATATATATATTTTTTTTTTTTTTTGGTATTATCACCATAAAAAGGCCCCCTAATTTATTACGTAATGTTTCTATGGGCTAAAGCCCCATTGAGCTCGGGCCGAAAAAAAAAAGTACTTTTCTGTAAAATTAACTCAAAACAATTTTCCGCCCAATTTAATAAAAAAAATCTCAACCGTCTCGAAGCTTCATTATTAACTAAATTTGAATCTGAACTTGAGTTCCGGAAAACCGCCTCCCTCCAATCGTCGCCCCCAAACCCTAGGGTTTTGCCGCTGTTGTTTTTCTTACATCATTTCCTAATAATTTTCCCCCAAATCTCTGAATTGAAACTCTCAATCATATATAAAAGTGATTTATCTGTTTGAATTTTTGTTAGCGTTTATAGATCTAGCAGCAGCGCAAATGGATTTTGGGCGCAAAAGGGGCCGACCAGACGCCGCTTTTTCTGGGAATGGAGGCTCCAAGAAGTACAAGGAAGGTTAGTTTTCGAATGTAATGATTTCATTTTTTGTTTTTAATTTACTTTGTTGATTGGGAATTAATAGATTTTGCGCTGTGACCTAATTTCCGATTCAAAAATAGTTTAATTTTTCCCTTTTCTTTTAGGATCTGATACAATGGATCTAATTTCTCAATGTTTGCTTGTCCGAACTTCATATTGTTATTATTACATGTTTGTGTATCCGTCGAAAGAAATTCACTGTAGGGAGGATATATATCTAGAACTTTCTAGGAAAGTAATGTATTTCTAATGATTGTTTTGTTTATAATCTTTATACATCTAGTAAAATATTTGTAGATATCTGATTTTAATGTGGGCGTTATCAATTAATAGAAGTTCTGAATTGGATGTTCTTTTAAGGCTCGATGATTTAAAAAGTGTCCGATGAAATATTAACTGAAGAAGGAAATAAATTTTCTGGTACAGAAACGGACTCGTTTACAAGTGGTGTAGGAAGCAAATCAAAGCCATGCACGAAGTTTTTCAGGTTATAATCTTGAATCTATATATAATAACAACAAGCTTTGTATGATCGAAACATATATTTTTTGCGACAAAACATTGCGGAAGTAGTAAAAGGTAACCGAATAGCATTTAAATTTTCGAGCTTTAAGTTCCATCTCCAGAGTCGTAGAAATTCCAGGTATTTGACTTGGCTTATATATGTTGACTTGTTTCATTGAGAAAGCCGAAGAGAAAGAACACCAAATAAACTTTCTTCTTGATTACCTATACTATGGGATGTAAAGATATATATTTGTCGGCTTTATAATTTTTTTTTTTCCCGTTTTCTATCTTGTTTGTGATATTCATGTTTTGCGTTATCAATGCAGCACATCTGGGTGCTCATTCGGCGATGCATGCCACTTCCTTCACTATTTCCCGGGCTACAACGCGCATTCGCAGCTGGCAAACATGGGCGGAAACACTGCAGCTCCAGCTGGAAGAAACGGAGCTTTTACCGATAACCCTTCTCCGAGCATGAAAACGAGAATCTGCAACAAGATCAACACTGCAGAAGGGTGTAGATACGGCGACAGTTGCCGCTTCGCCCACAGTGAGATGGAGCTCGGCAGCAAGCCGCCACCTATGCACGGCTACGAAGACCACCGAATGATGGGCCCACCAAGTGGTTTTCCCCAACGGCTTGAACCTGTGGCCAACTTTGGTGCATCTGCAACAGCTAAAATCAGTGTGGACGCCACTTTTGCCGGACCTATAATTGGGAAAAACGGGGTAAACTCGAAGCAGATTTGCCGCCAAACGGGCGTTAAGCTTTCTATAAAGGACCACGAGACAGATCCAAACCAGAGGAATATTGAGCTTGAAGGAACCTTTGATCAGATTAAGGAAGCTAGTTCGATGGTTCGCCAGCTCATCATGAATATAAGTGCAGCTGGCGGTCGAGGGGAGAAACCACCCATGGGTTCGTTCGGCGGTCATGGTGGTGGTGGTGGTGGGGGTGGTGGTGGGGGTGGTGGCCCACCAAGCCATTATAAGAAAAAAATGTGCGAGAAGTTTCCAAAGGGGTTGTGCACGTTCGGTGATAGGTGTAATTTTGCTCATTCTACCAGTGAGTTACGGTAGTTGTTGGGGTTTGTTTGTCAGAGTTACGAAACTTTTGTAGCGAAAAAAGAGAGGAAAAAAATGATGCTTTAGATTAAAACATAGACTTTTGACTGTATGCTTCTTTGTCTTGTTTTTGTTCTCATTAATTTGTTGTTTGTTTAAAAATATTAACTTATGGCAACTTTTCCTAGCTTCGATTGTGTCGATTTTGGCGTTCTCCCTCGTAAACATAAAACGTATTATGCATTGAGGTTTATTGAATTTAAAATAATACGAACAATAACAAAATAAGATGTCATTCAAAATGTGTCCATAAGCAACTTCACTCTTTTTATTTCTTGAATTTCACACTGAGTTTCCATAAACTTCGTGATTCAATAGACATATAAATCGAATACAAACCACGAAACCACATTTACCAAAATCGAAAAATAACGAAAAGATAACTTCTGAAAATTGTTGAAAAATCGAAACCAATCATATGTTCATGGCTCGGGGTTTGCTATAACCCAATCCACGATCGTCGGCAAAGCTAACTGAAAAAGTTTCATTGTAATAACAGATACAGGATCTTTAACACTCACTGCTGCAGACACAACATTCTGCACACAAAAAACGAGAGCCGAAAAACTAATAAATAAAAAGTGAAAAAATTGAGAGAAAATTAAATATAAAATGTGTGTAAATAAAAAATCAAACGACAAACGACTTACGAATAGTTGAAGAGGACCCGTGTCGAATAGGTAGGTTTTGTAATGTGAACCCACATCTCCAATTAATCTGCAAATTGTGTGTATTGTCGTTACCCGAAACTTTCTCCTATCCTCGTATCTGTTCATCGCAAACCCGAATTATATTACACGAAAATTCAGTCTCACTCGTCAATCAAAATTAATAAATTCTTGAATATTACGTACCTTCTAAACGCTAACGTTAGTTGATGTAACGGAATTCCGGAAACAGTATGCCTCTTAGCAACATTCTGCAGCTCAACCATAAGCCAATAGCAATCCTGCACAAACATTTCCAATAAAACATCAAACTTTCTTTTGTTTATTTACTAATTTCAATTTCTTTTTTTTTTTTTTTTTTTTTTTTTTATAATTGGTTTATACTGATTTTAATTTGTACCTCAATAGCCATGGTACTACCTTGCCCTAAATAGGGCTGCATCGCGTGGGCAGCATCGCCTAATAAAACGACACGTCCTTTTCCCCACGTGTTCATCATGTCAATATCGTAAATAGGTCTTCTTATTATCGTCTCTTCCTCTGTTCTTGATATCATTCCAGTTACTTCTTTGCACCAGTCTCCGTAACGTTCTAGAAGCATCTTTTTATAACCTGCACAATTCTTAGGAAAACAACAGAAGTTAAAACCAGACCAATTACATTTTTGATAATATATATATATATATGATATATAATATATGTTACCTTGGGAGGAAACAGGAGGATTTTTAACAAGGGCGTACCATTGCATCCTTCCCTTGCCAATATCTACGGCTAGTAAGTACTTGTTATATCCTAGGAAAAATTTGTACCTATATATATAATTCTAGATACAGTGAGTGAAGCACATATATACATATAATTAATAATGTAGGCACAATGTTTTTTCATTTCATGAACTTCATTAATGATTAATTACATTGGACGCTGTACTTTGTAGGATACACACACACACACACATACCCGGAACTAGGGAGATACGCGGGAAGACATTCTTGTACGCCCGTATAACATACGTATTTCGAGTTTTTTGGCTCATTATTAGGACCAAATAGTTTTGAGCGCACCTATAATAATACATGGATCAAATAATAATTAAATTATAATTAATTAATATGATACAGTCAAGAAAATTTAAAATTAAAGAAATATGATTACTCATTAATTTTGTAGACTGATAAAATAATTTGGCGCATATATATACCACGGATCGTAATCCATCGGCCCCGACCAATACATCGCCTTCGTATTGCTCGCCATTCTCAAGGAAGACTGTAACCTGGCAAATAATAATAATAATATAAGGAAAAAAAGTGTTAATTATTAATTAATTAAGAAAGAATTAATAAAATTTTCAGAGAAGTAAACCTTATTGGAATCACTAACAAAGTCAACAACTTTGGACTTGTTCATTACATTATCTTCACCAACTGCATTTAGTAGTATCCTCTGCAGTTCCACTCTACATATCATTTTACTAACCGGAATCCCTTTTCGTTTAGCCGGACTTCGAAAATCGATCTCAGCCAACCTAATCAAATCAAACAAAATTAATATAATATATATATCCGTTTATTTAAAAATTAAAAAAAATAATAATAATAATGTATACCATTGACCAGTGAGGCCATCAGCTATGCCATTTGGCGCGTCACTTGTTAAATTGCTTGCTTCGATAATAGCACTCGTGACATCTTTATCAATGGATTGAAGAAGATTTAAGCCACTGCTCGAGAGCTGAATCGGGCCTCGGGCCCGGCCCTCCCCTCGGGCCGTGGTCATGTCCTTCTCGAACACCGTGAAGTCGAATCCGCTGCGCTTTGCCGCCAGAGCGTAGACAAGGCCGCCAATTCCTCCGCCGGCAATCAAGATCTTCATCTTCTTCTTCTTCGTTTTCTTTCGGCTATTTTCTTCATGATCATTGAAAAAATCAGCTCCACTAATTTCACATCTTACGGTAAACACTAGTTGATTTTCGGATTTTCCATGCAACAATATTCCACGTGGCTGACTTGAGAGGTTAAGGCTATGACGATGAACAAAAGCCATGTGGTTAAATTAGCAAGATTTCATATGAACTTGCTCTGGAAAATTAAATATACAAAAGTATTAAAAACTGGCGCATGTGTTGCACGTGCTTGTATAGATCTAGTTATATGCTCACAGTTTTAATTATTTGCTCATCATTTAAGTCAAAGTGACAATAAATATCTAATTGCCTACCACTACCGACAGTCCCGTAGGTGAATCATGAATATTATTCAAGGTTAATTACGGTCACCTCGACGTGCAAATTACGAAAAAACCCTTCTTATTTCAACTATGAATCTTCGTACACGTGAAATTCAATAGGATCTTCTAGATTATGTGAAATGATCTCTTGTTTGTACTAATTTTGTGTAAAGAACAGTTTTCTCAATCTGATATTTACAAGTCAAGAGACACATCTTATGATCATCTTTTTTTTAAATGTGGAGCTCGAATGCGATAAAACGGATACAAACTGGTAAGAAGTTTCACAGTTGAAGAGTGGTTGTAATTACCAAAACATGAGGGTTTTTTTGTAATTTAACCTTAACTAGGAGCGACAGTAATTTACTCTTAAGAAATAAACAGTGCATGCAGATATATTCTATTATATTTTATTATGAAATGTAATAGTAATATCAGATGCATATAAATAATACATGTTTGAACGTGATCCCACGCCATGGATATTTATATAGTAGTAGTTGTTGAGTGTCAGAGAACAGGTGGAAAGCTAATTAAGGCAATTAATTATTTCTGCTACTTGCTATCATCAACTCTTAGGTTTAAATTTTTTTATTTTTTTAATTTAGGTTTTAATCTTAGAAATTAAATTATTCTTTTGAATTTTTTGTATATTTTTAAGGGGTTTTAGCTCGTAAATCCCATTTGGTTAGTTTTATATACGAGAGAGTTCTCGGTACTACATTTTGGACTATGCACTTCCTCCTTTTAAATTTCGTTTGCAGATAGCACCCTAGCCCATGCGAAATGTCTGGAATGCCCTTCACTTTATATTATTATTACAACTAGTACAGTTTCCCATTAACTATCACATATTCGCATGACTTTTTTTTCAATTTTTTGTCAGAGTTTTGGGAAGATTTGGACACTATTATTATATATTGGGAGGATGGATAATGGGTGTTTGGTTACATGTATAGATAAAATAGAGAAGAAAAAGAACATACAATATCGTTTAATGAAGGGTATTCCAGACATTTTTTATGCATAGGAAGCTAACAGTAAACGAAACCTAAAAAGGGTATGTAGTATCTAAAGTATAATACTATATATGAAACTAGCCATAAGGAATTTACGAACTAAAACCCCTATTTTTAATGTAAGTTAGTTTGCAGAGTTTAAAAATTCTACTAGTATTTTACATGGGGAAATTACGACCACCTCTTTAGTTATGGTCAAATTATGAAAAACCCCCTTCTGTTTGGGTAATTACAGCCACCCCTTCAACTATGTATTATCTTACGAAAATACCCCTCAAGAGGTAAATTTAGGGATGTTAAATCGGCAAAACCAAACCGAAATTTCGGTACGCCAACATTTCATAATGTTTGCTGAACTGAATATACGATTTGGTTCGGTAAATAACCGAATTACATAAATTTTATGTAAAAATATTTAAAAGGAGGGGGTGGCTGTAATTACCAAACAAGAGGGTTTTTTTTTCGTAATTTGGCCATACCTCGAGGGTGGCCGTAATTTGCCCATTTTATATTAACAAAAAAAAAAACACAATTATCATTTGGTGGTAAGTCAGAAACCTAACTGAAACCCGTTACCGAAGCAAAACCGTTTAGCTTACCCAAACGCATCCTAAACGGGTCAGCTTAGAATCTGACCCGTACCCGTTGAGCAAGAGAAAATCCTGTAATAAAGACACAAAGGTATAATAGCCACAAAACAACTTGCATTAATATATGATTCAGAAATAAAAAATTGTATGTTATAGGACTTACATTCCAATCTTGCAATTTGTTATGGAAATAAGGTACCAACACAAGTAAATTGCCTCATATTCACACAACAGCAGTTATCCTCTTTTCTACAAGAGGCAATTAATTATTAATTAATTGGCTAAAAATTAGCAACCGAAATACCGTAATTCCAAATTGTTAATTTATTATTATTTAAAAAAAAATTCTGGTATTATTCATTACAATGATGATACCCAGTTTCCATCTGGAGTCCTCTGGAACCTTCTAGGCTGTTCTGAAGGAAAAGTCTCTCTCCAATTTGGATTTCTGATCAAGTAATCCCACTTCCTGGATAGATAAATATATATTTCCACTTATTATTTTTACGACACACTATTTTTCGAGTCTCGAAAAGTACATATATATATATATATATATATATATATATATATATATATATATATATAAAAGAAAAGGTATTTAATTACCTTCTTTCATTATCTACAAAATCAGGAGCTTCGGCAGAAGGCGAAGACGAACACGTAAGCAGTATTTCTATATCGGAAAGACGTTGCAGTGTTGTTGCAATGCGCTTTTGCCGTATGGTCCTACCAAAAGAATTCGTAATTCATAAACTATGAACAAAAAAACGCAGGCGCACAAAAAAAAATTTGATTTATGTTCATATGTTTAGGTATATATATAAAAAATTGGAAAACAATTTACCAAACACATGGAGCGATGACAAAATTGTCGGAGTTAGTCTCGTATGTATCGAGCAACTTGTGGGACAAATTAGGGTCCTCGAAAGATGCAGTCACTCTAATTCTTCGTACAATTTCATCGGGGCATCTCGATTTTCTATCGAAACTCGCAGGGGTTATTGATCCGTTGGATGTATCCACCTAAGCAAACAAATATTGAAAATGATTCCAAGAAGATAAAAAATCAACAAAAAATAAAATTCAAAAGTTGAAGCTAACCACAAATCCATGGAAAATCGGGCATGCAAACCCTTCGGTGTTCAATTTCGTGTTTTGCCCAAGAACATGCAGAGTTCGAATCTGAAAATTTTCGCTCCTAATTCTCAGCGTCTCGATAATCTTTGCACACAAAGGATAAGAATATCCCTCCAATTTTTTTCTATTTTTCGGAGCAAGATTTGGATGCTGCAGGAAAGTTTGTTACAAAATCATTAAATAAATAATATATTCCCCGATTCAATATTTTCTACTGAAAAATCAAATGCAAAAAGCGGGGGAGAAAAATGGGCATACTTGAGACGAGATATCGTCGAACCCACCAACCAGATGCACCTGAAAAGCACGACTTTACACAATAAGCCCCAAATTTTTTTTACCAGGAATTGAAATGAGAAACCATGATTATATGAAGAAAATTAATATTTAATATAGCGTACATCCAAGAGAGTATCGGAATCCCGATCAGTGATTAAAGATAACATCTGACTCAGACCGTTTTCAACAACGTTTGGAAAATCCATATGGGCAAGAGATATCCTGTAATAACAAAAACAAAGACAAATGATAACCACAAAAAGTCGAGTCGCTGCATTATATGATTCAGAAAGTTTTCTTGCATGGTAGAAACTTAGAACTTACATTCCGGTTCTGCAGTTTCTTATCGAAATACCGACACAAGTTGTTGCCTCATCAGTACCGACTAACTTGGGAGAAGGAAAATTTGCGAAAACAAATGTGTGAGCGGTGAAAGAATGTAAGCAAAGTAATCGAAAAATTGGACATGACCAAATATTTTTGGGCAAAATTCGTAGATTCCTAAAATCAAATATAAAAAGTATTTCGTAAGACGTAGCTGCATTGAATTCGTAGATTCCAAAAATGGGGTCAAAACAAAATTCACGTTGAAGATTTTTGAATGCATGATGTTGTTGTATATCCAAAAGAATTATATTGCAAGCCATGCATATATGCTAAAACTACAAAGACGACAAATTGATTTCAAAAAAATAATATGAAATAATTAGAATTAGATAATTTTAGATTCTAAGCGCAAATTTCCGAACACAACAAACTTCAAACATATACCCTTGCCGAGAAAAAAAGGAAAAAAAAAAAGAAGAAACTTTAAATAGATGATGATAAAAGCATACGTCAACTAAAGCAGGGTCAACGGTTGCGAATTCCTTTTGAAAGATGTAAACCGATTTACTAATTTTCGACTTCACTGAATTAGAGTCTTCCGAAACCGAGAATTTCTTCTCCGCCGTAGATTTAAATGAGTTTGAGGCCGACACCAAATCCGGATGCTCCATCAAAGCTATCAAAGTGTCCGTTCCCTGTTTATGATACAAAAATAAAAATAAAAAAATGCCGAAATTCAATAACGACACATAAAGAAAACAGCTCAAACTGAATATCCAAATAATTTCGTTACAACTAAGCAATGTACTGAAGTGTTAGTTTATTGTTACTGCTGACATATCCTTTCTAGAGAACACGAGCATTATCCATCCATACGTGCATAAATCGAACACATATCTATTTATTTTTTGAAGAGCGGCCTTCTTTTTGAAAATCGAAGCAAATTTTTGCCCCGTTCACGTACCCTTTGGACAAAATCTGCAAATTCAAGATTCATCAACAGATATACTCCGGTTTTTTATTCACGCCCCGATAATTTCCCATCGTCTGGAGTCTAACGTATTTCCCCACATCACATAACAGTATTATCACTAGGTTATAGTACAAAAAAGTGAGATCGCGATTATAAAACGAAGGGGCCGCTTATTACACTTGTAAACACAAATCGGGGGAACAAAATCAAGCCGTTTTCGATATTCGATGCTGCATTTTGCCAGCAGATAAATATGGGTGAAACAAATTAGGGTTTAAAGGAAAGCACCATTCTTCTTTCAACTTGTACAGATCAATGTTTCTTCATTCTTCTTATACAAAACAACAAATACAACTACATATATAATTTTTTTAATATGAAGTTAAGAACTTATACACAAATCAAATCAATTTTCGGAATTAAAACATCGTATGAAACAGCAGAATCGTTCGATAAACACCCAAAATAATTTTTCAAGTATTGGATTCAGATTACGGATTAAGACTGCGGAATTAATATTATTATACAGTTAACTTGAAAAACTGAGAGATGAATGAATACCTGGGACGATTCATCGGGAGAAAATGGAACTCCGGCCACATAAATCATGCTTGAAAATTTGTCTGCGGTGGTCGGAAAATACTTTTGATTTTTGAATCATCTAAAATATTTTGGTAGGGATGGGATATTTGACTTTTTTTTTTTTTTTTTTAAACAAAATAAAATAAATAAATAATGGGATTTGACTTGTTCAAGTTTAAGTTTTTATTTTTATTTTATGGGTAAATTACAACAACTGAGGTATGGTCAAATTACGAAAAAACATTTCTTGTTTGGATAATTACATCTACACTTCAACTATGAATATTCTTACTTACACTTTCACCACTTATGGTGTCAAATTCAACATAATCATATAGATTCCGTAGAATGTGCTCTAGTTTGTACTCGTTTTGTGTAAAAAACGGTTTCTGATGCACCACAATCTGATATATACAAGCCAAAAAACACATCTTTTGATCATCTTTGCTTCAAAATGAGGAGTTCGAATGGAATAAAACGGGTACAAAAGTGATAATATTTCATTTAATCAAGAAGATTCCGCTAAATTTGAAACCATTAGGGTGGACGTGTAAGAAAATTTATAGTTGAGGGATTATTGTAATTACCCAAACAAAATGGGAGTTTTCGTAATTTTACCATACATCAAGGGTGGTTGCAATTTACCCTTATTTTATTTATCATTTTTCTTGAAATAAACATTTATTTTCCCCCGATTTTAGATTACCCCTTATTTTTTTTATTTTTATTTTTATTATTATTATTATTATTATTATTATTATTATTATTATTATTATTATTATTATTATTATTATTATTATTATTATTATTATTATTATTATTATTATTATTATTATTATTATTATTATTATTATTATTATTATTATTATTATTATTATTATTATTATTATTATTATTATTATTATTATTATTATTATTATTATTTTTATTTTTATTATTATTATTATTATTATTATTATTATTATTATTATTATTATTATTATTTGAACTTCTTTTAGGATTGTAATGGAAATAGATTTGAGTTTTGGATTTAAAAAAAAAATCATTTACTAAAACAATATTATGTAGTTTATAATATATGTGAATAAAATAATATATTTTTTTAGTGTAAATTCACGAAAAACCTCTCTTGTTTGGATAATTACATCTACCCCTTAACTATGATTTTTTCTTACACCTCCACCATTATGGTGTCAAATTCAACATAATCATCTATATTTCGTGAAATGTGCTCTAGTTTGTACTTATTTTGTGTAAAAATACAGTTTCTGATGCACCACAATCTGATATATACAAGTTTAAAAACACATATTATTTATGATCATCTTTCTTCAAAATGTGGAGTTCGAATAGTATAAAACGCGTACAAAAGTGATAATAATCCATATAATCTCGAAAATTACACTAAATTTGAAACTGCAAGGATGGACGTGTAAAAAGATTTATAGTTAAGTGGGGTGGTTGTAATTATCCAAACATGATGTTTTTTTTTTGTAAATTGACCATACCTTAGGAAGGTGATTGTAATTTACCCAATTTTTTAATCATATGCCGATTTTGATAAAAAAAAACGATATTAGAGTAATTTTCATTACATTTTTTGTATTTATGGAATTGTTGTGAAATGAAATTGGAATTAGTATTTTAATATTTTTCGAAATTGTTGATTTGGATCTAATTCATCGAATTTCCTACCTCCAGTGCTATGTGGTCTTTTAATAAAGAGTGAAATTAAATTGATGAATATTTACTATGGTAAATTTCACTTTCCCCTTGTACTTTGACTCGATATTATTTTACTTTCTTTTACTTTTAATTGTATTGATTTCTCCCCTTTGAAAAATTATTTCAATGTGGCATCGCTGTTAGTTTTTAGACATTTAACAGTAACACCGTTTGATCCAAGTCTGAAAATTAACTATGTGTTCGATTTTTGGATTCACTTGTAACTAACTACGTGTTCGATTTTTGATATCGATTATGGATTATGTCCATTCTTTTAGTTTCGTCAACCGCGTGATTAAACTCATTAGTTACTAAATGGCTAATATAGCTAATGTCCCAATTTATACATAAATGCTTCTAGTATATATGTATGTATACGTGTATGTATATATGTATATACATATTATGCCGTTTGAATCAATCTTGGCCTACAATAACCCATTCCATGAATTTTGGCATAGCTAGTTGCAGTAGTTTGTTTGACACATGAAATGCAGGATGTTTCACCCTCAGTACACCTGCTACATTCTGCACACATTAAAATATATAAATTAATTTAAATTAAATAACTAATTAATCATAGAATGTGAAGATCAAATTATCAAAAGACTTACAAATATAGGACCAATGTCTATTAAGTATGTCTGATAAAATGCAGTCAACGTCGACGCCAGCCTGCAAATCGAATGCACTATTCTTACTCGAAACATCCTCTTCTTTTCGAATCTGCTTATGTGGAAACGAACAACGTTGTTCAATCAAAATCAAGAATCCCCTAATATATGCATATTAGGAAATTAAATAATTAAGTCTTTTATACCTTGTAAACGCGGTTGTTATTTGATCCAACGGAATTTCGGAAATAGTGTGCCTTTGAGCAAGATTCTGCAGCTCAAGCATAAGCCAATAACAATCCTGCAAAAAACACGAAACTTTAGTAACATAGTACACTACTATAATTAGTTCCGAAATGCAAAAAAAAAAAAAAAAAAAAAAATTATCGAAAAGTTAAAAACCTCGATAGCCATGCTACCGCCTTGGCCTAGATTCGGTAGCATCGCATGAGCAGCATCGCCTAATAAAATGACACGGCCCTTCCCCCAAGTGCTAATCATATCTATGTCGTGTATCGGTCTTCGTATAATCGCCTCCTCGTTTGTTCTGCCTATAATTTTGATTACCTCGTCGCACCACCCTCCGAAACATTCCAAAAGCATGTTTTTATTACCTGCATAAATTATTAAAAATACCAATATATATGTCATATATCATATATATAGGAATTTGATTTATTATTATTTTTTCTTTTTTTTTAATCTCGTGTGGCGAGATATATACCTATGGAGGAAACGGGACTTTCACGCGGCTCCCTAACGAAGGCGTACCATTGCATCCTCCCCTTGCCAATGTCTAATGCAACAAAGTACTTGTTTCTTCCTATGAATATTTTGTATCTATATATATACAGACAAGCACAAACGTAAGAATCATATTACATATCGATGAGGAGAAGTACGTTGTGTATACATACATATATATATATACGTACCCGAAAGAAGGGAGGTACGTGGGATGAAACTCTGCTACACCAGTGTAACATATGAAGTTCGAGTATTTCGGCTCTTTATTCGTACCAAACAGCTTCGACCGCACCTATTTGTAACAATATGTATATAAAAAAACGAAGTAGATCTTATTTATTTATTTATTTTGTGTTCCTTAATATAAACTAGTTATATATATATATACCATGGATCGTATTCCATCCGCGCCAACCAATATATCGCCTTCGTATTGTTCGCCATTTTCAAGAAAGACCGTAACCTGCAATTAATTAACAAAAAATTATAAAAACTAATTAAACAAAATACAATTAGTGGTAGATTTAATTAATTTTCAGACAAGTAAAACCTTTTTAGAATCACTAACAAAGTCAGCAACTTTGGACTTGTTCATTACATTATCTTCACCAACTGCATTTAGTAGTATCCTCTGCAGTTCCATTCTACATATTATTCGAGTCACCGGTATACTCTTCTGTATAGCCGGTGTTAGAAAATCGAACTTCGCAAACCTATAAAAAATATTTTTTTTGTAAATATATTATATTAAAAAAATAAAGATATATAATTATATATGTATATATACCATTGACCAGTGGTGCCATCAGCTAAGCCATTTAACCTATCACCAGTTACATAACCAGATTCCATAATTTCTCTTGCAGCATCTTTATCAATAGATTCCATTAATCCCATAGCACTGCTCAAGAGCTGAATCGGGCCCCGCTCGAGCCCCTCCCCTCTGACAGCTGTCAAGTCCTTCTCGAACACCTTGACATCGAATCCGCTCCTCTTTGCCGCCAGCGCGAAAACAAGACCGCCGATTCCTCCACCGGCAATCAAGATTTTCAGCGTCTTTTTTTTGCCGCCGGTATTTTCGCATCGAACCGTGCGTGTCGTTAATCTCTTGCTCGATTTTCTTTCTCTAATAAATAATCCCGCAGAATTCGAAACGTTGAGGCTGTCATGAATACAAGCCATGTAATATTTTTTTTGCTTCTGTTAATTATTTCAAGATATGCATGCAACTGAATATATATGTATATATATGCATATATATGAAACAATTTTTGAAATATATATATTGAGATATTAAAAAATGGAATGAAGAAAGTTGACCGTATTAGAGATAAGCAGCAGTAGTAATAGTGTTGAACTGTTCAACAATATCCTTTTTTATTTAATCGAATTTATTTAAGTCAAATTTAGGCAGCATTATATTATATATATAAATTATAATAAGGGTAAATTACAAAAACCCCCCTGAGGTATGGTCAAATTACAAAAATCCCCCTCTTGTTTGGATAATTACATCTACCCCCCTCAACTATGATTTTTTCTTAGACCTCCACCTTTATGGTGCCAAATTCAACATAGTCATCTAGATTCCGTGAAATGCGCTCTAGTTTGTACTCGTTTTGTGTAAAAAATACAGTTTCCGATGCACCACAAACAGATATATACAAGCTAAAAATCACATATTATGATCATCTTGCTTCATAATGTAGAGTTTGAATGGGATAAACGGGTACAAAAGTGATAATATTCCATATAATCTCGAAGATTCCACTAAATTTGAGGAGTTGAGGGGGTGGTTGTAATTATCCAAACAAGAGGGGTGTTTTTGTAATTTGACCATACCTAGGGGGGTGTTTGTAATTTACCCTTATAATAATGTTGAGCAAGTTGGACTGCTGATCAATTAAGAGTTGAAAATTTGAAATATTCAGAGCATGTATTACTAGACCAGAACAATTAATTTTCAGAGCAGTTAATTTCTTTTTAAAATGAGATTAAAATAAAATAAAATAATTTATTAAATATAAACAGTTGCAGGAAAATCCGCCCCTATTCTTTGATACATGATTATTGCATGATAGATGTGTGGGCCCCCTACCGCCAGCTCGAATTTTGAATTACCAAATATTTTTTCCCATTTGTTTTATGTACCAATGGTACTTCAATAATTGGCCGGAAGAAATATTTAATACCAACAAATAAGACTAGCAAATCGAATGAAATGCTATTTACGGTTAGAAAATTGCTATTTGCGGTTTATAACAAAACCCCTCTAAACTTTCCAAAAACCCCCCAAACTACAAAATAGCAAAAAAAGAAAAAAAAAAATTCGAAAATTCGAAATCAAGCTTGAAGAAGGGTTGGGCTTCGATTTTTTGATGTAATTTCGACTCTTTTATGTGTAATATGCACTGAGTAGGTCGATTACGGAACCAATTTCATGTTAAAAAGCCCTACAAATAATTTGTAGGGCTTTTTTTTTTTCGCAAAAAAATATTTGAACGCCCAAGATGGACGTTCAATTAATTTTTTATTTTTATTTTTTTTGCACTGGACGCCCAAATGCAGCTTGCACGCCCAAGTTGGGCGTGCACTGCATGAATGGGCGCCCAAGTTGGGCTTTTACGCGTTTTGGGGGGTTTTTGGATTTTTTTGGGAAGTTTTGGGGTTTTAGAGAGATAAAGTGTTTTTTGTTATAAACCGCAAATAACAATTTTCAAACCGCAAATAGCAAGTCCCCAAATCGAAAATACAAAAAAAAAAGTCAGACTAGATTGGTTGGCAAAGCAACTTAATCGGGACAATAGACGAAAAAAATAAAGTCTCAACTTGGTCAAATAAAATTTAAATAAAACATGTTTAGGTTGGTGCACACTCTAGCTAGGTCGTCAGGCTCGGACCCGAACTCGCCTCCCCACGGGTCGGTTTTGGGTCCCCTAAAAGTCGGACACGGACCCGCACCAAACCTGACACGCCCCTTGGTCGTGTCTGTATCTAAGTGACCGTTCCATCAATAGATAGCCTTCTACTTTTGTACATGTTTAAGTTTTCAACAATTTGTGAGACAAAGTTGAAAATAGTTAAGAAATTGACAAAATTTCATAAGCTTCTATTAGTGGCAATGGGAGTACAATCTAGCACCGAATGTACTGGAGTAGTCTATTTATTTGATTGATAATCTGAATAGCCAATTGAAAATCCAAATCTAAGATTCGCCGACGTGAGTACCATATTAAAAAGGTACCCTAGTTTTGAAAATATATATAAGGAGGTCCAATGTTTTTTTCTTTCTTAGTCAAAAACCCAAATTCTAATCTTAATTTGTGAGACCCCCTGAACAATTTAAAATACCCATTTTACCCTTTAGTTTCAATTCAATAAATATCCTATCACCTAATCTTCTCTTTCTCTTCCTCTCACGTGTCGCAACCACCATCTCAGACCCACCATCTCAGACCCACCAACTCTCCCTCTCTCTCTCTCTCTCTCTCTCTCTCTACATCTCCCCCTCTCTCGCCAGATCCGATCTATCTCCCGTCGCCGCGGCCACCACTGCCGCCGCCGCCGCCGCCAAGATCTGAAGTCTCTGTCGTTCAACTTGACTGACTTTGGAGGGATGGGGGATGGGTCGACTCTCAACACGGCGGCGTTTGAGAAGATGATGTCGGCAATTTCGAAGCTGGGAAAAAAGGGGGCGGCCGGCTCAATTTTCCTCGGGGCAGTTGCCAAACAGCGCCGTTTAATCTCACGAGACACATGACTCTGTTTCTTGCCGAAGGTGCTGTCATCATCGGAATTGACGTGAGTACTTCTTTTATGTTACGAATTTCATCAACTCTGACATAGATTATAACTTTGTTTGAATATTAATGATGATTAAGTAATTTAGTTACTAAATCATTTTCTCATGATTAACAATTTACATAGATTTGACATGATTTAATTACTCTGGTTAATGGTTAATGGTTAATGGTTAATGATATGATGTAGTTTGTGTGAATTTTCCCCAACCGATGATATCCACTCAATGTTTTTGTGCTAGTATTTGTCACCATTGAATTCATGTATAAAAGGCCTGATAGATGTATGAACTATCTCTAATAGTCATGATTTTGTTAGTATTGTGAAACCAGTCCAAGATTAAGAGCAATATATCATCTTATTTAGATAGATTATAGATGTATGAATTCGTTGATTCCACGTCTTAATGATCCAGCACATGTAAACACATGTAGTAATATATAGTAACATATAGTAACATTTAGTAACATTTGCATGTGACTGTGTATTTGATTTGTTTTTATTTATTTGCTAAGATTCTTATTTAGCTGCCGATATTTGATTCCAAACAGGGTTTCGTTTGGGTTTTCTGTTTCTCTTTCCACCTTTTCTGCATTCGCTGCTGTTTTTTTGCTCATCTACTTTGCTTTCACAATTGACATCTCTCTGTATATGTGTGTGTGTGTGTGTGTGTGTGTGTGTGTGTGTGTGTGTGTGTGTGTGTGTGTGTGTGTGTGTGTTGCCAATTTTATCATTGGCTGCAAATTGGACTGAGCCCTGTTTGGAATCAAATATCGGCAGCTAAATCAGCAAGAGTTTCGTATGAAAAAAGCGATTTGTGGTTTAAATTCATTAATGCTTGTGCTTGTGCAGTTTCTGCAGGATAATAATTTTGCTATAAGTATTTTTTGTGTTCCTGAGAAATTAGAAAATCAGGAGGTTGAAGTTAGTTTAGTTATATTATTATTTATGACCGTTTTGTACACGTTACATTATGTGTTTAGCCAGTGATACTTAATCCAGCTTTAAAACAAGCCTTGTGGTTTTAACTGTCAATTTTCTGAAATCGAATACGCTTTTGTTACCCCCGAAGTATTCTTTTTTTTATGGCATGTTAAAAAACTATTTCTAGCATTGTGAATTTCCCATTCAATTTGAGACGATCAGGATGAAATTTTCCATTTTCAGTAGTTAATCATTACAGATTTGCAATATAATAAACGCAGAAAAATACTTTAACCGATGTGAAATTCTACACCATCTAAAATGTGTAATTTGATGGGCCAGGACTTATCGTGTTTTGTTTTTGGATTTAGGTTTCGACACAGTGCTGTAACTATGGTGGAAACACTTTTTGAAGATATATTTCGAGTTGACGAGCTAGACCCTGATGGCAAAAAGTTTGATAGGGTTTCGACACATGTAGTAATATATAGTAACATATAGTAACATTTAGTAACATTTGCATGTGACTGTGTATTTCACTATATATGACTATACTTTTATAGATAGTCACATGTAGTCATATACATGTAGTCATATATAGTCACATGTAGTCATATACATGTAGTTATATTTAGTCACATGTAGTCATATATAGTCACATATTGTCATATAGATATAGTCATATATATTCACATGTAGTTATATATAGTCATATATAAGTTATGTGGTGATTCTGATGTATAGTGATGTTGATGATTGCGTTTTTTCAATTTTTTGTTGGGTGCGAATTGATTTATAATATCATTATTCAAATTTTGAATTTTGTTGGAGATGTAGATGAATTTTTTTTTTTATACAATCAACGATATATATAATCGGTCGACCATAACTTTGGGTAAAAAGACAGTACATGACTATAGTCTTATATAATCATATGTAGTCATATTCGAAACAGTGAAGTTTTCGGGAAAAAAAAATCAGAAAAACAAAAGCTAAAAAAAAAAAAAAAAAAAAAAAAAACTTATATAGTCATATATAGTCATATTCGAAACAGGGAAGTTTTCGGGCAAAAAAATCAGAAAAAAAAAATAAAAAAAAATAAAAATAAAAAAAAAAATAAAAAAAAAAACGAAAATACTAAATGCAGTAGCAAAAATGTTGAATGCAGTTGGACGAAAATAGTAAAATAAGGGCACAATAGTACTTTTCCCTCTCTAGGGGGTTATCTCAAAGAAAGAATTTTAGGGGTGGACCTATTCCTATTTATTTTCCATATGAGGGGTGTATATCTAATGTACTCTATTAAAAATACATTAAACATCTCATGTAAGAAGCATCTCACATCAACCTAATATAACATAACAACTCAATTCGATTATGTTATTTCAAAAATATTTTTTAAATAAACGGGTATATATATATATATATATATATATATATATATATATATATATATATATATATATATATATATATATATATATATATATATATATATATACACACACACACGCACACACATATTTATAAAGGAGTCTAGACGAATTTTTTTTTATCAAAAAAGTCCACACATTGTTCAAAAGTTTGTAAAAAACTAAAATAGTCCATCACATTTTAATATGCTCTAATTTCATTCTTTAATTTAATTTAACCTCAATTTGGCCCAAAATTATTCAATTTTGACCCAAAACACAATTTCGTCCGTCGTCCGGCGTTGATTTTTTTTTCTTTTCTTTAACATCTTTTTGCCCCCGTTTAAACAACAATATTTCAGTGGTTGACAATAATATTAGCTACATTACTGCTAAACACAGTAATATTAACTATACTGCAGTTTAACACAACAATATTGCTATATTAATCTCTAGCACAATAATATTAACACAACAAAAGTCATTGTTATAATAGAGTAATATTAATATGTTGATCGTTCAACAAATGTAAACATAATAAAAAGCCAAAAGAATTAATATTGGTGTAGTTGACAGTAATATTACCGTCAACCACAGTAATATTATTGTGTTTACAGTAGTATTACAATAATAGACAGTAATATTATTATATTACTCCGTCGATAACTCAAATAAAACAAAAAACCCAAAACAATAATAATATTGATGTGTCTGACAGTAATATTATTGTGTTTACAGTTATTTTACTGCCAACGACAGTAATATAATTACGTTGACTTGTCAACAAATCAAACAAAATTAAAAAGTAAAAAAACTAAAAAAATAATAATATTGTCGTTGACTCTAATTGTACTGTCAACGTTAATGTATTATCGGTGACAGTATAATTATATAGTTAAAAAAATAAATAGCAATAAATGAAATAAAAATAAAAATAAGAGAAGGAAAGGAGAAAGAGTGTTGTCAGGTAATTGGTAACTATTTTTCTTTGGGAATTAAAAATTATACGTGGGCTTTGGTGAATGGAATTCGTTTCTTTAGATTTACGCTCCTAAATAAACACCGCCATATCTCCACTCGCACCAGCTATAAAGGGGGCAAGTATATTAGGTTTTTTCCTTACTAGTACTACATACGTGCGATGCACGGTAAATACATATTTCTACTTTTCTTCACGGAAAAGTATATATTTCTAATTGACGATCGAATTAAAATATAAACATGCATATATGCGTATAATATTTTAATAACTTGGTAAAATATTTAAGCAACCTGTAAAGCATCATAATCAGAACACAACGTGTGATTTTTTAATATACAGAAACATAACCATGCTATCATTCACAACCTGAAAATAACCATGCTAAAACAGTTGAGAAGATGTTTGAGAAATGAACGCTTGGAGAACTTTGTGAACCCATGGAAAAAAAAGAATTTTGTGAAACTGTAAATAGTCTAAAGTTTCAAAATCAAGAAAATAAACTTCATCACATATGGCAAGAAAATAATAAATAGAATCGAAGCAAAACTAAAATATAATGTGATAAGAAATTTCAAAGACAACAGTTGCCAGAAATCCGAATCCGACAGCATCCCACAAGACACGGATCGATGAAACATGCTACTATTTATCCGATTGACAATAAAATTAAGCGCATTCAGTTAAACTTGAAGAGCAGCGGAAAACCGACCTTGTACACGCCGTTAGCCAAATCGGAAAACTCCCCAGATTTGTTTCCACTTCAAGCCAATCCAAACGTGATAGAGGGAGAAAGGTTTTTCTTTTTTTAATAAACTGGGAGAAGTTTTCAAATCGTGGAAGTATTTGAACAGGTAATGAATTTTATATTGTGTGGAGATTTTATTTTAAAAAACTGCCAAATGCTAATAAAATTGACCCGACTAACATAAAAAAAAAAGGCCATTAGAAAACAAAGATATTACAAAAACAACCCTATGGTTTGAAACTCTAAAAGAGTGTCACGTGTCAACATATTATGTCATGGATTGTCTTTTTATATATAATAGTAATACACCCGTGCGATGCACGGTTATTACATATTGTTAAATATTTTTAGTGGAAAATACATATTTCTAATAGTTGATTGAATAAAAAGATGAACAAATATTTGCGAACACCTCTTTATTTTCAAGGAAAAAAAATAGAAACGCCCTCTTATATAATACGAAGATACAGTTCGAATAGCACTAAAAGAAATTCAGAGAGGTTCATCATCAAGGAAATAAACACATGAATAATAAATATGCTTCGACTATCGTTGTTAATAAATGACAGGCATGCCCTCATCTAAATTAATCAAGAGAAGCTAAACCCATAAAAAAAAAGTACATAAACTTTTACACGACCGTACCTTTATGGCAGCTGCGATTAACGTAAAACGCGTGCTAAACGCTGACCGGTTAATATAGGGCAACTCGCCCTGCTACTGACTTTGGCCTAAAACTACAATTATCCATGTGTTTGTAGTGAATTTTGACATTATACAACAGATTGACTCTCCTAATATCAATTTGGATTTTTTTACCATATTGACAGAAGTTGCAGATAGATGTGTGGCCCCCCTGCCGCCAGCTCGAATTATGAATTACCTAATCTTTTTCCCATTTGTTTTATGTACCAATGGTACTTCAATAATTGGCTTCGTCATTCTCTGTCGATTGCTTGTGCGTTGAAAAAACGGCCACCCTCATCTGTGTCAAGATGTTACGAAGAAATAAAATAAATATGGCTGGAAGAAATATTTAATACGAACAAGACTAGCAAATCGAAAATTGAAAGAAAAAAAGTCATACTAGATTGGTTGGCAAAGCAACTTAATTGGAGCAAAGCAACTTAATCGGGACGATAGATGAAAAAACAAAGCCTCAACTTGGTCAAAGAAAATTTAAATAAACATATTTAGGATGGTGCAAACTCTAGCTAGCCGTATGGGCATGCATAAATGAAATGCATTGAATATTATTATGTCAATCTAACATATGAATATAAGTACACATCAGCGTCTCTAACTGAGATATATTTGTTTCGTTTTCTCTTACTTCTTAAATTCCCTATATGACGTATTTTCACTAAACAGGCAGATATGTATTAAACTTTAAGCTGTTTATAGCAAACTATCAACAATTTCAAAATCAATCATCACAATCGAAATCTGAACAACATAAGTCAACGAAGAATAAAACAAATGACAGACAGACAGACATACCACTTTCACCATCAGATAAATCTCCAAGCCTTGCAATCGCATCAACAAGAGCTTGTTCGTGCTCCTGTTTTTTTTTTTCCAAAATAATTAAAACTCATTAAACCTATCAATCAAATAAATGAGATCAAATAGCAGATTGCTGAATTGTTCTCCAAACCTTTAGCACTTTTTTTGCCTTCTCCATCTCCACAGGGTCCGGTTGATTAGCACTAAAAACCCTCTCCACCTGCCAAAAGATCAACAGTCAATTAACTAACATAAACCTGCATACCTGCTTAAATATGCATAGAATAATAAACTTCATTACCTCCTTAATCAGGGTATCGGTATGAAGCAACTGAATGTCGTCGGGTCCCTTCTTCCCGATACCATTTTGTGCTTGCCGGAAGTCTTTTCTGGATTGACCTTTTGCCAATCCCCTCCCTCTTCCGGCACCACCTTGAGCATTATCCCGACCAAGAGGTCTATTCATTCCATGACCTGGTCCACCGTAACCTCCATGATGAGAAATTCCAGGATCTTCACCTTCCCACTGTATATCCTGAGGTGAAATCTGCACAGAGAATGTATAGAAATCAGCACAAGACTTAAAATTCTGTACTAACATAATTATCGATTTGTGACAATCAACTCTTTTTTGATCCTTTTCAGTCGTTCAGGTTTTGCTCTTTCTAGTTCCATGGCGCTTTAGCCACATGGCAAAAACCACCTCGTAAAGTAATGCATTTCAATTAGCAGCATTTAGTTTCACTTTCATTTCTTCTTTATCCTCCCGTTCGGGTATAAGTTTTACCTAGCCAAAACATCCTCCCACACACTGTACCATATCAAGGACTTCATAAGAAAATGATCGAGGGAAAATTTCACACTTTTCCAACATACGAACGTTGGCCACAATATTAGTAAAGACACAATGCATTTCACGATTGATAAGAAATCAGTGATGAGGATACATGCATATATTATGTTATGCAACAAAGATTGGCAAGGGGATGATGTCACTCTTACTCTTACCATCTTAAAGCTATTTCGCATTTCACTCTAGATTAGAAAAATGACAATGAAAATGCACACATAGATTATGTTATACAACAGAGAACACAATGCATATAACCTTATTCTAAGCAAAACCCTCTTTCTCGAGTATCTAAATGACCGTTCCATCAACTATTAATGCACCAACCAATGTTATGGGTGACATAGAGAACGAATGAAAATAACTTCGAGGAAAAAACATTTTATGCACTTACACTCTAATGTTATTTGGAAGAACAAACTAAAAATTATACCGAAAATGAATGTAATTAATTACACAAGTAAGACATCAACACGTACAGCTCCTCGATCCATGTACAAATATAAAACCACTAGCATTTGAAAGCTGCCTGCAGTACAATTGTGACCACAGACTACAAATGCAATAATATCATAATAACCGTCAGAAGCCTTTGGGAAGGCACTCGATTCATAATTTCATTGCTTTCTCAACAGAAGCAAACAAAGAGCAGAAACTTATTGCTGGCGTCAGTCAATAGGCTGTATAATCACACTCAAGCCTGGCTATGAGATACACTGAATAATTAGTTGCATGATCAAAAATAGTGATTAAGTAGCCTTCTACTTTTGTAAATACTTAAGTTTTCAACAATTTGTCAGACAAGTTGAAAATAGTTAAGAAATAGACGAATTTCATAAGCTTCTATTAGTCGCAATGGGAGTACAATCTAGCACCGAATTAACTGGAGGAGTCTATTTGTTTGATAGTCTGAATAGCCAATTGAAAATCCAAATCTAAGATTAGCCAATGTGAGTCAATGTGAGTACCATAGTACACATACATTAAACATCTCGTGTAAGAAGCATCTCATTCATCAACCTAATATAACATGAGAACTCAATTCGATTATGGTATCACAAACTAATGATAAAGTGACATATATAACAATCAAAAAAAAATAATTTAAAATGTGTAATGAAAATGATTTGAAGCATGCATCTACCTCAGAAAGGTTGATCCATTCAACTGATTCCAGAGCAGTACCCACATCATAAACAAGACTATGCCGACCCTGGAAAAGCATACAGAGATCAGAGACTATTTATGTAACAAAAGTATATAAAGAAAGTCACAAATCACAGAAGTCATATATACATCGAGAGGATTATAATCACTTATGACAGCTTCATAGAAATTATTATCATCAGGCCACCTAGTCCTGACTTTCCTCCCGATCAACGGATCAAATGAAGCTCTTTCTGCAGGTTCAGTTGCAAGACCACCAGAAGAGATACGATTACCGAATTGACCTCTCCCAGTCGGACCAGAGGGATACTGCATCTTCATTGAAGTTGCACCCGGAGGCATCTGCACATTAGAGCATATTATAACCCCTAATATAAGTTTATGCATGAATAACAGTTAATGATGAAATTTCAACTCACTAATTTATGCTTTTTGCCTTTTGAACCCATTAAGGGACCACGCTTTGCGGCAGATGAAGATGGCTGGTTTGCTTGAGCCATCATCTGTGGGTGGAAAGAAGGAGAAGGCCCACCAAAGGATTGAGAGGGTAACGATGAAGCTATCTTTTGTTTCTTACGAGAAGCTGAGACAGAAGGACTGGGGACTGGTTCATGGATAGCTTGACTAGCACCACGCATGCCTGATTGGAGCCCGCCTGACTGTCTCCACTCGCTGATAGTGTTTCCCAGATTTTGAGTTAAAAAGAACAAGACATATAATTATTCCATTAGAACTCAGGAATGACTTTTGAGGGAGTAAGGAAAGGAAAACATGTTTTATAAACAAAACCTTATCGTTCTAATTGTTTCATCTGTATTCACTCTGCTGAGAAGATCTCTGTGTTCTTCATTCGATAATCTTAATTCTTTCCTAAGCTCAGTTATTAAACCCTCCTTCTCCTGAAGAAAATACATTTTATTGTCATTTAAGCTGCTCAATTTTTTTAAAAAAAATGCCATTGTCAGAACAAGCTCCATTTTTAACATATACCCAAGAAATAGCATCAGCTTGAGCTTTGAAGGCTTTTAGAATTGAACTGTATGCTTCCTGCTCAAGCTGGTGTATTTTAGCTAGCATGTCAGCCTCATCGTACATCCTAGGATATGGCATATTTCCCATGGCAGCAGCTCTTCCATTACCAGAAATGCGGCCTCCTCTTGAAATCCTATTTTGATGAGGTGGGGGAAAATCATCATCAGTTCCTGCAACAGCGTCAAAATGAAAACAAGGCTTTGAGATTGATAGATGAAGAAGCCTATAAATCTTAGACAAAGCTCATAAAAAGGGTACTCGGGCCATTGGAATATAATAGTAATATCTTTGTGCTGAAATCTGAGTTTATCAAAAGAAATTTACAGATAAAATATTCAGATAATCTTGGGCCTTGGCCAATAAACTAATGAGCATCTCCCCAACACGTCCAATAAGTAAAACCCAGAATATGCTCGAATTGAAAGTATGATCCACGAGAATCTATACCTCATTGTAGAACAAAAAACCAGCATGAATGATCCCAATGGTAATCAAACTGCTAAAAATTTTGACACCTAGTTATATAAACACTGATCGTTTCATTTGCAGCTCCTTACCCAAACCTTTATAAACGCATCAAACAAAACTCGAAAATAAAAGGCAAAAATTTCGCCATTAAAGTACTTGATGCCCGTACCGATCGAGGGTGTGACGGGACAGGCCCAAAAAATATATTATGGACCAGATATGAAATTGACAACAAGGGGAGAAAACTTTACGGAACAAAACTATTCAAGTGTTTCCACCACTTCCATAAACAAGAATAAATAATTCAGACTGCAGTACATGTTGAAGAAAAGAAACTAAGTGCTACAAAACCCGCTCGTGCTATAGCCTTTGTTAGCACCAAACGGACTTTTGCAAATACCAATAAATTTTCTAGATCAACACTTGGTTGAGATTAGAAATCATGTTTCCGGACGACATTCAACTCAAAACAACCAGTGATTGCAAAATGAAGGTATTAGTTGCTCACTAGATGTGATCAATAGAAGGATGAGCTAATATCACCTCTTCTCTCTAGGCAAAACGGAGTAATCAAAATGCTTTCTTACTTTTCTTCCCAAACTTGCATCATCACAAACCAAAAATGATTTGAACCAATGATAATTGATACCTTAAGTATCTGCAAACATTCAAATGTGTTGCAGTGACTATTTTCTCGCTACTAATGTATGCTGCTGAAATCTAAAAAGTTCCTCAGCATACCCTATTGGCCTATCATCTTTTTACTATATTGTACAGGGCTATTACCGTCAGACGTGTCTACTATAGCTCTATAACGAGTTTCATAGCCCACACCAAGCATTAAAAAATCGACTTTATAGAAGCAGGTAGGCCATGGAAAATTCAGTGTAAAATCTACACGCACGAACCGCTTCCATTGAAGCTCACCAACTATCAATTGCACTATTTAATCCCGTAATCACTCAGAAAGAAAAATCTAAATAGAAAAGGAAAAACGAGTGAAACAATATGCTAGCTAGATAAGAAAAATCAGCGTGATCTACTCTTCAGAGTAAAAATTAAACAATCAATATTGCCAAAGCCGTAACTGCACTTTCAGCAAAAACCTAGTCACTGAAATGCCATAATTACAACAATGCATATAACTCCACAAACCCTAACCCCAACATTAACATACCCAAAAGGGCCAAAATCAAAATGGCCGGCCATAAAAGCACTAAACCAAAATTAACACTTACAAAGAGAATTTTTTTGCGCTGAATTACTTACCGCTGCTGTCGTAAGGCTCGTAGTCCATAGCCAGCTTACGGAGGCACCGAAGATTCAAAATTTAACACAGCTCGGAAGTATGAAACAGTAACTCCGGGAAATTGCAAAAAATCCTTGGAAAATGCTGCAACTTTGCCGAGTTAACACGGCGGATTCGCCGGACGGAAGCGATTCAGGGCGATTTGCGAGCGGTGGATGTTGTGTTTTGGGGTGCGCGTACGAGAAATAGGTCTTTTTCGATTGGGGATTAAGAGTCGAGGGTTTTGAATTCCTCCTATGATTTGTTATTTTCGTTAATGACTCGTTTCAAAATAAAATCATAATAATAGGATAAATTACACCCACACCCCTGAGGTATGCGTAAATAACTTTAAGGTCCATATAGTATCGATAATTACACTCACCCTCCTGAAACATTGTTAGAAATTTTAATGGGATAATGCATTGTATACGTTATTCCGATAGAGTTATAACGGACTATTATTTTTAACCAGTGATGGAGACAACATAGAGTTAGTGGGTGACATGGCTCCCCCAACATTTGTTAAATCACTCATAGTTCTTTGTTGTTTTCACAATTTCTTGAAACCAATAGTCCGTTAGAACTCTATCGAAATAACGTATCCAATGCATTAACTCATTAGTGTTTCTAACTATGTTTCAGGAGGGTGAGTGTAATTATCGATACCGCATGGACCTTAAAGTTATTTAAGCATATCTCAGGGATATGGGTGTAATTTACCCATAATAATAATAATAATAATAATAATAATAATAATAATAATAATAATAATAATAATAATAATAATAATAATAATAATAATAATAATAATAATAATAATAATAATAATAATAATAATAATAATAATAATAATAATAATAATAATAATAATAATAATAATAATAATAATAATAATAATAATAATAATAATAATAATAATAATAATAATTTTTTGCATTATTTCTCAAACCTCAACAATTGTTTTTCAATATTGTTGTTATTTTAATAGTTTTTGTCTTGAGAATAGAAACTATAGTTGATTTATATTTTTAGGATAGTAGAGATATTTGGCTTTTTCGGAAAAAAAAAATAAAAATCAATTTCAATTTCGGAATACCTCGGAGTCGATGGAATTTCTAAAATTACATTAGTTTATAATCTCTTGTTCCAAATTCGGATATTATGTAAATTTTCACAACTTATTTCTATCTTTTTTGAAAATTCGCAGGAAAATGCAAAAAAATTCAAAAGAGATTTCGACAAAACTCAATAAAATAAAAACATAAATTTCTTATTAAAAAAATATGCAACATAAAGTTTCTGATAATCAATTAATTTTTTATAAGGTTTCTTTTTTTCTATTTTGAGATTTATAAGGTTTTAATTTACTTACCCTTCGTTTTTTGTATTTATCTTATAAAATATAATATAAGTTATACTATGAAAGTTTCTTGATAGGAGGTAGTTTAAATTCCCCCATTGGTTGGTGCTTGTAGGTTTTAAAACCTACCCCAACTGATTTAGCAGCTTGTTTCTGATGATGCTAATTACTTAGATCACCTGGGGTAGTGTAGAAAATGAACTGGGAGAGCAAAGCAGATCAGTAGCTTGACAACTTGATGATCCTGATGTACCTGCGAAATGAACACACGTGAACTACGCCGGGGGTTGATCCGTCGGAAACCCCTCCGACGCTCAAGTCAGACGTGCTGATCATAGAAATAGTCCAGAGAATACGTATTGTAGTATTGCTCATTTAATCGGACGTACCTTATGGAATGAGTTCAAATGTGTATTTATAGCTTATTTTGAGATTGTCGGGTCCAAACCTTGCTTGAAGGTCATTGGGCCTCGGTGATAGTGGTCTTCGATATTGGGCTCGTGGCCCAGTAGGTAAATAATTTGTAGGCCCATTGGGTTGGGCCAATTAGGCATATCATTAAGCCCCCCACTCTCGAGTCGATGTGGGGGCCATGTTGAAATGGGTGACATGTCGTGTCGAGAGTAAAAATTGTAGTAGTCGATGGTGTGCGATAATGCGTTGGAGCGTGTGTCGGAGGGGCGTGAATGTGCATTGGTGCATAGCGCGACCAAGTTGTCGCGATGTAAGTTAATTGAGTCGTCGGTTTTGTCCCGCGACGATGTAGTAGCGAATTATCTCCTCGTGGGAGTTGTCTCGTCGCGGGGTAATAGTGTTGATTGAGTTATCTCCTCGTGGGAGTTGTCTCACGATAATGTAGTAGCACGAATCAAGTAATCTCCTCGTGGGAGTTGTCTCTGGGGTAATAGAGTTGATCGAGTTATGTCTTCGTGGAAGTTGTCTCACGATAATGTAGTAGCACGGACATTGTCAATGTTTTGACGCGTTGCTTATATGTGTTTACATATAGCCTTGTGCGTGATGCACTTGAGGAGGGGATCAGACTCTCAAGATTTTTTTATGGGGGTCGTGCCCCTTGTTAGACCTCGTGGGTCTTAAGTATGTTTGGACCGTGGCCACGTTTTAATGAATGACCCATCGAAAACAAGTAGATAAATTTGAGTAATCAAGCTGGCCAGGCTATATAGATTCTCATAATATCTCTAAGTGCTTCTAGGGTTGTAATTGTGCTAACTTGAGCTTGCGATTATATAGTGAATTTCGGGTGAGTTGTTTCCTCATGGGAGTTGTCTCGCGGTGAGTAATATTATCGAGCGAGGTGGTTGCACGTGGGAGTTGCCTTGCAACGGATTTGTAGTATCGAGCGAGTTGGCTCCTCGTGGGAGTTATCTCGCTGCGGGTTGTGGTACCGAGCGAGTTGGCTCCTCGTGGGAGTTTGCTCGCTGCGGGTTCGTAGTACCGAGCGAGTTGGCTCCTCGTGGGAGTTTCCTCGTTGCGGGTCGTAGGATGGAGCGATTGGTCTCCTCGTAAGAGTTATCTCGTTGTGTGTTCGTAGACCCGAGGGAGTTGACTCCTCGTGGGAGTTGCCTCGCAACGGGTTATATGACTGAGCGAGTTATCTCCTTGTGGGAGTTGTCTTGCTGCCGGTTGTAGTACCGAGCGAGTTGGCTCCTCGTGGGAGTTGTCTCGCTACGGGTTGTAGTACCGGGCGAGTTGGCTCCTCGTGGGAGTTGTCTTGCTGCGAATTGTGGGACAGAGCGAGTGGTCTCCTCGTGGGAGTTATCTCGTTGTGGTTATGAGACCCGAGGGAGTTGGCTCCTCGTGGGAGTTACCTCGCAATGGGTTATAGGGCGGAGCGAGTGGTCTCCTCGTGGGAGTTATCTCGCTATGGTTTCGTAGACCCGAGGGAGTTGGCTCCTCGTGGGAGTTGTCTCGCTGCGGGTTGTAGGACAGAGCGAGTTATCTCCTCGTGGGAGTTGTCTTGCTACGAGTTGTAGTTCCGACCGAGTTGGCTCCTCGTGGGAGTTGTCTCGCTGTGAATTCGTAATACCGATGGAGTTGGCTCCTCATGGAGTTGTCTCGCAACGGGTTTGTAGGAACGAACGAGTTGTCTCCTCGTGTGATTTATCTCGCTGGGAGTTGTGGTACCGAGGGAGTTGGCTCCTCGTGGGAGTTGCCTCGCAACGGGTGTGTAGGGTCGAGCGAGTTTGCTCCTCGTGGGAGTTGCCTCGCAACGGGTGTGTAGGGCCGAGCGAGTTTGCTCCTCGTGGGAGTTGTCTCGCGGTGGGTTTGTCTCGCAAGCCCCCCACTCTCGATTCGATGTGGGAGCCTAGTCGAAAATGATACCAGATCGTGTCGAGAGTAGATCGGTGCTGTAGTGTTTCGTTAGTCGTTGGCGTGGCGTGGAGAAATAATATTTTTTATTTATTCGTTTGATAGCGAGCGCGATTTGGTAGGCGCGTTGAAGAGCTCGCGCAATTTGGTTAAGCGAGGTGAAATTATCAAGCGATTTGGTGGAGCGCACAGAAATTCTTGCGCGATTTAGTAAAGTGCGTCAAAATTTTCACGTGATTTGAGGTAGAATTTTGAGAGTTGCGCGCGACTTCAGGTATGCGCGTGCTACGAGGTAGGAGAGGCGGCACGCATTGTAGGACGCTAATGTGCCAGAGTTCGCGCGCACTTGGGGTCCGTGTGCGCACTGGCCCATATGGGGGGGGGCACGCGCGCATGTAGTGCACGGAGAGAGAGAGTGTGGAGCTGCTAAGCATTTTATGAGGAGCTGATATGGGACTTCCTCGAGAGTGACGCAACATGTTGCTTTATTCACATTTTCTTTTTTTCTTTTTTTTTTCTTTTTTTTTTCTTTTTTTTTTCTCTCGGGAAGCGTGCAGGATGCGTGCCTCGGGAATCGTGCCTAAATTATTTTTTTCGGGAATCGTGCCTTTTTTTTTGCCTCGGGTATCGTGCCCGGTGTTTTTTATCCTCGGGAAGCGTACCGGGTACGCGCCTCGGGAAGCGTGCCGGATGTGCGCCTCGGGAAGCGTATCGCGCGCACCTCGGGAATCGTGCCCAATTTTTTTTTTTCTCGAGAATCGTGCCTTTTTTTTGCCTCGGGAATCGTGACCGTTCTTTTTGCCTCGGGAACCGTGCCCGGTTTTTTTGCCTCGGGAAGCGTGCCGAGTACGCGCCTCGGGAAGCGTGCCGGATGTGCGCCATGGGAAGTGTGCCGCGCGCATCTCGGGAATCGTGCCCAAAAATTTTTTTCTTCGGGAATCGTGCCCGTTTTTTTTTTTTTTGAGAGTCGTGCCCGGTTGTTTTTCTTGCCTCGGGAAGCGTGTCGGATACACGCCTCGGGAAGCGTGCCGAATGTGCGCCTCGGGAAGCGTGCCGCGCGCACCTCGTTTATGTGCCTGCGCGCGCCTCGGGAATCGTGCCCGAGTTTTTTTTTTTTTACTCCATTTCTTCTTCTTCTTCTTCTTCTTTCTTCATTCTTTCTTCTTCTAATTCTTCTTCTTTTACTCTCTTTTTTCTTCTTCTTGTTCTTCTTCTTTTACTCTTTTTTGTTTTTTCATCTTCTTCTTTTTTCTTGGGTTTCGCGTGCGCGATTTTACCCATTTTTTTTTATTTTGGTGGTTGATGTTCACCCCTTGGGATGTTCTATTTTTTGAGTAGGAAGATTATACTCGTCTCTTGCGATGTGATGTGAACCCACTTGGGGTTGAAAGGTAAGGGTGATGCCCAACCTTGGGATGGGTTAACCACCCACTGTAGGATGAGGCGCTCGAGACCTATGGTATGAGGTGAATGCACACAGTTGTGTCGTTGCTTCAGTGACAACACGAGTTGAAGCTTTCGCTGTCGTATGCTGAAGGTCCTTGTCGGTTATCTGAACCGTTAGAGCAGCCAGTAGCAGTTGATATTGTTGAAGTTTCGGCGATCATACGCTGAAGGTCCTCTTCGGTTATCTGAACCGTTCGAGGGGGGCGGAAGTAGGCCCCCAGAGAGTCTATGACCCATGGCGAGCAAAATATTTTGGGGGCACTATAAACCCCCAGGGAGTCGATAACCCTTGGCGAACGAAATATTTTGGGGGCAGATGTAAGCTCCCGGGGAGTCGATAACCCTTGGCGAGCGAAATGTTTTGGGGGCACTGTATATCCCCAGGTAGGGGTGGGCATTCGGGTCGGGTTATTCGGGTATTATCCGACCGGATCGGGTAATTTTTGACGTAACCGGGTTTTTCCCGGGTTCGGGTACCCGGTGATCCCAAACCGGGTCGGGTCCGGGTAATAGAAATTCTACCCGGGTACCCGGTTTAAAATTTTTTTTTATTTTTTTTATATATATAAAGATATATATATATATATATATATATATATATATATATATATATATATATATATATATATATATATATATATATATATATATATATATATATATATATATGTCTATGTTTGTATGTATATATATGTATATGTCTGTGTATATACATATATATATATATATGTATATCAGTATATGTATATGTATATTTCTATATATATATGTCTGTATATATATGTATATCTTAAGTAAATTTAGTTACTATTTATTTTTCAAAAAAAAAAAAAAAAAAAACCCGGTTATCTCGGGTCGGGTTCGGGTAATTTTTTTTTTTGCAAAAAACCCGAATAACCCGACCCGAATAACCCGAATAATCCGACCCGACCCGAATGCACACCCCTATCCCCAGGGAGTCGATAACCCTTGGCGAGCGAGATATTTTGGGGGCAGAGGTAAGTCCCCAGGGAGTCGATAACCCTTGGCGAGCGAAATATTTTGGGGGCAGCTGTAAGCCCCCAGGGAGTCGATAACCCTTGGCGAGCGAAATATTTTGGGAGCATATGTAAGCCCCCAGGGAGTCGATGGCGGTGGTGCCATAGGTGGCTCCACATGTGGAGCAAGTGCTAGTATCGCGTTGGGAGCATTTGCTCCCATCGTGGCGATATATTGGGACACGGCCTCTGTGGCAGCGCGAGTTGAAGCTTCTGCTATCATGCGTTGAAGCGCATCCTCAGTTATTTGAACCATTCGAGGAGCATAGAGTGGTGGATCGGCGAGTGGTGGGTCCCGATGGGGGATCACCTGAACCTCGCGAGGTGGATCTGCAGCACGTGGAGGAGCTGGCTTCGCGGCACGTGGAGGAAGTGGCTCCGCAGCACGTGGGGGAGGTGGCTCCACGGTACGTGGAGGAGGTGGCATGCCAGATCCTCCACGGACTGGGAGGTTATTAGCTGTGTCATTTTCTCTCCGAGCTGACGCCTCAGGGGATTTTGATTAGCTGTGTCATTTTCTCTCCGAGCTGACGCCTCAGGAGGATCTTGATTAGCTGTGTTATTTTTTCTCCGAGCTGACGCCTCAGGAGGATCTTGATTAGCTGTGTCGTTTTCTCTCCGAGCTGACGCCTCAGGAGGATTTTGATTAGCTGTGTTATTTTTTCTCTGAGCTGACGCCTCAGGAGGATTTTGATTAGCTGTGTCATTTTCTCTCCAAGCTGACGCCTCAGGAGGATCTTGATTAGCTGTGTTATTTTTTTTCCGAGCTGACGCCTCAGGAGGATCTTGATTAGCTGTGTGATCTGGTTTGCATCGTTCCCACAGACGGCGCCAAAATGATGATGCTAATTACTTAGATCACCTGGGGTAGTGAAGAAAATGAACTGGGAGAGCAAAGCAGATCAGTAGCTTGACAACTTGATGATCCTGATGTACCTGCGAAATGAACACACGTGAACTACGCCGGGGGTTGATCCGGCGGAAACCCCTCCGACGCTCAAGTCAGACGTGCTGATCATAGAAATAGTCCAGAGAATACGTATTGTAGTATTGCTCAGTTAATCGGACGTACCTTATGGAATGAGTTCAAATGTGTATTTATAGCTTATTTTGAGATTGTCGGGTCCAAACCTTGCTTGAAGGTGATTGGGCCTCGGTGATAGTGGTCTTCGATATTGGGCTCGTGGCCCAGTAGGTAAATAATTTGTAGGCCCATTGGGTTGGGCCAATTAGGCATATCAGTTTCAAACTCCTTTGCATATGTTCCAGGGATTTCTGTTGAAGTTTAGCACTACTGATTGCATCTTTATGAGTATTAGGCTTCAATAATTTCACCATACTTTTGATCTCCTCTCTTAATCCACTGACAAAACTCTTGATGAAGTATACCTTCGATAGTGTTCTATGCATATTCAATTTTCTATTGGTCCAGTGTTTTGTATACGTGGAAGTATTTCTGTCATTTTCGGATCCAGCCACGTGGATTATCCCCTGTGAACCGAGGAAACTCCAGGTTAGGGCCCTTGTGACCGGAAGCCGATGAATAAGTGGTCGGAATGTGGTCCGTTTGCCGGTGCATGGGAATTGTATACGGCGGCGGTCCATCCGTCCGCCCTCGCATTGTCGCTCCCAATGAATTTGACGGAGATCCAGTATGAATTACGTGGATTATTTCCACATGTTGTTTTTAACTTTCTTATTTTCTAACTAAATTTTAGTTATGGAAAAAATAGTGCTTAGTGGGTTAAGTATAGTGCTTAGTGGGCTAAGTAGTGCTTAAGTGGGTTTAATTGTGAATATTATTCTAACTCCTTAAACTAATCCACTAACCCACTAACCCATGTTCTTGAGTGCTCTTGTGGTTGGTTTTCTTGCAGATCATGGGCTGAGTAGTGGATGCTTGGAATGCCTATAAATACCGACTTCAATACTCAAGGAAGATTAATCGATTCGACGAGATAAAAACCGAGGGCTGAAGAATATTCACGAGTGTTTTAGAGTGGTTTTAGAATCGGTCGTTTGTACTCCTCATGAGTACATTCTTTACGTACTCCTTATGAGTACATTCTTTACGTACTTCTCATAAGTACATTCTTTGTAGTCTAGATTGTTTAGTATATATGTTTCTAGACTTGGTTGTAAGAATGATCAAGATAGTGATTCATTCATAAGTTCTTTACGTACTCCTCACGAGTACATCTTTGAAATCTAGAATTTTTAATATTTTTCTTTTAGTATCTAGATTTGATTGTAAGAATGATCTTGAAAAAGATTCATTCATAAGGAAGAAGTTTTCGCACCTCTTCTGTTTGTATTCTTGGAATACTGATTTCAATATATTTTTCGTCCTGTAAAGGGCAAGTTCACAAGTCTTTACTTGTGAACATTTTTAATTCTGAGTACTGTCTTTTAATCTTTATATTTCCGCTGCATGTTGTCTCAAGTGTCACAACACTTCAGATAACATCTCTGTATAATACGAATTCGGGACCATAAATTCTTTCAATTGGCATCAAGAGCCAACACTTGACGTATACTAAGTGTTTGTTCCTATTTTCTTTACAGAAACGAATTCGTGATGGATACTCAGATGACTGCTTCTATGCGACCTCCTGTACTTGATGGCACGAACTACACCTACTGGAAAGTCAAGATGAGGGCGTACATCAAAGCCATTGATGAGAGAGCATGGAGATCTATTCTCACTGGATGGAAGCCACCAACTATCACAGATGTGGACGGAGATGTTTTTCCAACTCCAGAATTACGGTGGACACCAGACGATCTATCAAATGCTAATCAAAACTCAAAGGCGTTAAATGCAATTTTCAATTCAGTAGATTTAACAATGTTTAAATTAATCTCTGTATGCACTTCTGCAAAGGATGCTTGGGAAATTCTTCAGCTACATTGCGAGGGATCAGATAGTGTCAAAAGAACCAAGCTCAGATTACTCTCTACCAAATTTGAGAGACTGAGAATGGAGGAAACTGAAACAATTTCTCAGTACAATGAGAAGCTGATTGACTTGGCTAATGAATTTCAATCCTTAGGTGGTCCTTTGAGCAACGAGACACTAGTGAATAAGGTATTGAGAACTCTTCCAGAAAGGTTCAGCATGACGGTTACTGCTATTGAGGAGGCTAAAGATACATCATCTCTACGGCTGGACGAATTAATAGGAAGTCTCAAGTCCAGAGAGATGAACTTCGAAGATCAAAGAAAGGAGAAAGGAAAGGCTATCTCAAATGCACTCCAGGCAGAATTAGAGAAGGAAGATGTTGCTCCGGAATATGATGATGATGCAGAAGAATGCCTCAACAATGTGGCATTTCAGATTCAGAAATTCAATAGGGCGTACAGACGAAGTGGAATCAAGCCCAGGCAGTTATTTTCAGAAGGGTCTCCACAAAATCGACAAACTCAGCCCCGGAACAGATCTATTCCACAGAGAACATTTCCTCAAACACCTTCTCAAAACAATTTAAAAAATTCTTCTTTTATTCGTTCAAATTCTGAACCACCTAACTTGGATCATATTAAATGCAGGGCCTGTTCAGGATTTGGACATTATGCTAATGAATGTGCAAATACCTTGAGAAGGAGAGGAATGAGTTTGATTTGTGCTGTCAGCGATGAGGAGGAAGAACAACCTGAACAGACGGAGGAACAGCAATCCTCTAAACAAGCTCTTTCTGTCAGATATCTCACTGGAAGTGCCTCTGAAACAGAATCAGAAGGAGTTCCTCTGGATGCTGCAACACTTTCTGAAACACTTTCAGTAACTGAAATTTCTGAGTTTAATACTGATCATTATACATGTTTAAACTCTATTTCCTTGAATGCAGCAGAATCCAGTAATGAAGCAGTTAGTGATGAGGAAGAAATGTACAAGAAATTGTTCAGTGACTTGGAGAAGAAGACTCATGCTCTAGATGCAGTCAACAAGGAAAATCCTTCTCTCAAAGAAACAATCACTCATTTGGAGGTTGGTATCACCAAGAAGGATCTTGAACTGGCAAAGGTGAAAGATGAACTCAAAAAGGCGACTCTAGCAATCAAGAGGATGAATACCGACACAACTAAACTCAAAGAGATTGTGTCACTGGAGAAGTACAACAAAAATGAAGGTCTAGGGTTCAAAAACCAAGTGAAGAAACACAAGCCAGTAAAGAAGAAGGAGATTGTCTTTATAAAAGAGAAGGGTTCAAATGGAAAAGAATGCAGAAATTCCACAGTCACCACTTCAGAGTTCAGAATAAGGGGATACATTTGTCATGACTGTTTCTCACCAGGACACACCCGCCCATTTTGTGAGAAACTAAGTAGTGACAAAATGTTGTACATGATGAGTCACAACACTCCAGGCAACACCTCCAAGAAAAAGGTAGAATTTACCAAAAAGGAGTGTAGAATATGGACTCCCAAAGGTAAACTTATGTGCAAAACAGTATACACTTCTTTAAATGCTAACATTTCAGGTTCATGGTACTTTGATAGTGGATGTTCTAGGCACATGACTGGAACAAAGGAATTTCTATCAAACTACCACACACTTAATGGAGGACGTGTAACCTATGGAGGAGGAGCTAAAGGCAAAGTGGTTGGACGTGGAACACTCAGTCTTGAGGGACTTCCAAAACTTTCAAATGTCTTACATGTTGAAGGATTGGGGTCAAATCTCATCAGTATTAGTAAATTGTGTGATGATGATCTGCGTGTTAAATTTGATAAATACTGTTGTTCTTTGTTTGATAATCAAAATCAATGTGTACTGACAGGTTCCAGATCAATGGAGAATTGTTATCAAACAGGTGACACCATCTCATGCAAGAGCTCAAGAGTAAGTGAAGTAGAGTTGTGGCACCAGAAACTTGGGCACACAAACTTCAAAAATCTGAAGCTGCTCAACAAGTACAATGCCATAAGAGGAATTCTAGATCTCAAGATCAAGGACATCCCTATATGCGGAATATGCCTGAAGGGAAAGCAAACTAGAGTACCACACAAAGTGCTACAACCCGTTGGTACCACCATTTGTTTTGAACTTGTACATATGGATCTTATGGGTCCTATAGAGGTAGAAAGCCTAGGTGGTAAAAAATATGTATTTGTGTGTGTTGATGATTTTTCGAGATATACTTTGGTGTATTTTTTAAGAGAAAAATCTGATCTAGAATACATGCATGTGTTTGGATGTGTTTGCTTTGTCCTAAATGACAGAGATCATCTAGCTAAATTTGATTCAAAAAGTGATTTGAGTTTATTTATGGGATACTCTAATAACAGTCATGCTTATAGAGTATATAACTTAAGAACTCGAACCATTATTGAATCTGTAAATGTGGTATTTGATGATTTTGCTGATCTCCGCAGTAAAACAGCTGAAGATGAAGTTGATGACCTGATTGCTGAAGGTGAAACAACCAGAGGAGACACTACTGCCATAGATGCTCCAGATATAAACAGTCCAGTCTCAAGAGAAGAGGGTGTTGAACCAAGTGTTACCACATCTGACTCAACACATCCTACAGAGACTGAATTGCAGCCAATCTTTGATGTCTGCAGAAAGGAACCCTCAAGTAGAATTCAGAAAAATCACCCGTCTACTCAAGTAGTGGGAGATATCTTTGATGGAATGAGGACAAGGAGAAAAGAGAGAGTAAACTACAGAGATATGGTAAGATTTGCAAATTTATCTTCTGAATGTGCACTAACTGGAACCACTTGTTTTGTGTCTTCAGTGGAACCAAGGAATATTGCAGAAGCTCTGAAGGATGAATTCTGGGTCAATGCAATGCATGAAGAATTGAATCAATTCATCAGGAATGATGTTTGGTACTTAGTTCCCAGACCAAGCCATGTAAATGTGATAGGAACTAAGTGGATCTACAAGAACAAAACTGATGAAAAAGGTACAGTTGTTAGAAACAAGGCTAGGTTAGTAGCACAAGGATACACTCAAATTGAGGGTATAGACTTTGATGAGACCTTTGCTCCAGTAGCTAGAATTGAATCTATTAGATTACTTCTTGCTATAGCCTGCTTTCTTAAAATCAAACTGTATCAAATGGATATCAAAAGTGCATTTCTGAATGGAGTTTTAAATGAAGAAGCATATGTAGAACAACCCAAGGGTTTTGAAGATTCTGCCAAACCTAATCATGTTTTCAAGCTTAAGAAGGCACTGTATGGTCTTAAACAAGCTCCTAGAGCTTGGTATCAAAGACTCACTGACTTCTTACTTGACATACAATTCAATAGAGGAGAGGCAGATAGAACTCTATTTATTAAAAGAACAAATAATCATATCATTATTGTTTAGATATATGTTGATGATATTGTTTTTGGCTCTACTTGTGCTAACCTTTTGCAGTCTTTTGTAGATTCTATGTCTCACACTTTTGAAATGAGTATGGTAGGGGAGTTGAATTACTTCTTAGGACTCCAAATCAAACAGACAGGTGAAGGAATGTTTGTTAATCAGAAGAAGTATGCTCTCAATCTGGTTAAAAGGTTTGAGTTGGAATCAGCCAAGCACATGAAAACTCCAATGGGATCCAGCCAAAAACTGTCCAAGGATGATGTTGCAGAAGATGTTGACAGCACTCTCTACAGAAGCATGATTGGAAGTCTTCTGTATCTAACAGCAAGCAGGCCTGACATTATGTTTAGTGTTTGTGTGTGTGCCAGATATCAAGCAAATCCCAAGGTCACCCATCTTAAAGCTGTGAAGAGGATTATTAGGTATGTTGCAGGTACAGTAGACTTAGGGATTCAGTTTTTCAAAGACACAAATACAAACTTGATAGGCTTTAGTGATTCTGATTGGGCTGGGGATATTAGTGACAGAAAAAGCACATCAGGTGCATGTTTCTTTTTGGGGAATAATCTAGTTTCTTGGTTTAGTAGAAAGCAAAACTGTGTATCTCTTTCAACAGCTGAATCAGAATATGTAGCTGCTGGAGGGTGTTGTGGTCAACTAATTTGGATGAAACAAATGTTGGGAGATTATGGGTTAACCAGTGATACCCTGACCATATATTGTGATAATTCAAGTGCTATTGACATTTCAAAAAATCCCGTTCAACACTCACGAACTAAACACATAGATATTAAACATCATTTTATTCGTGATATAGTTGAGAAAAATATAGTGTGCTTAAAGTACATTCCTACAGAAGATCAGCTGGCTGACATCTTTACAAAGGCATTAGATTATGAGAGGTTTTCAAAACTCAGAAAATCTCTCGGGATGTGTACTCAATAAACATGTCCTGAAACGTGTTGCAGCACCTCATCAAATATCTTAAGCTGCAACACAATTTATTGAAGCATTAGCTTCATTAAATAATGACTTCACTGTGGTGTATTATTTTCTAAATCAGTAACTGGAAGTCTTTCACCTTGAAACGTGATCATGCTTCATGTAAACATTTAGCCAATAATTACACTCACATAAGTCAAACTCCTCTATTTTGATAGTCATATCTTAGTAACTGAGGAACCTTCAAACTGAACACTTGATCATGTTCCATGTGAATTGTTTGACTTGAAAATAAGAGTTTTTATATATATATATATATATTATTAAAAAAAAAAAAAAAAAAAAAAAAAAAAAAAAATTAAATATATATATATATATAATTGTATCTATGCCCGTCAGCAAATTTTTCTCACTATCAATCATTAATAAATGAATTGTTTCTTTTTTTGTGAATATTTCATGAGTGCTACGGTTTTATTTATTTTTTTTTGTTGAATTATCCCTATTTATATGGGTCATGGGGTTCATGGGTTAGTCTTTCATCTTCCACTAAGTCCACTCCTCATTGTGCCATGTGTCACGGTTTTCATTTAAACTGCCAAGGAAATTTTATTCTCCTTAATCTCACTCTCCCCAAGAAAAACGGACACCACTTCTTCACCTTCTCCACTTCAATTTTTTTTTTCCTTTCTTCCTTCAGCAAAAATTAGGGCTTATAAATTTAGTGCTTCTTTTCTCAAAAACTCACACTCAAAAATCAAAAGCACAAAGAAGCTATTTTCCTTTATCTACTGTATCATGGCATCCCCACCTAGAAATCCTCCTCCAGCCGTCGATGGTGATGTTCACAACGATGCTGCAGCACCTGTACCAGCAGACCCAAATCTGGCCATCATCGTTCACCCAATCAACTTCGATGCTCTACCTATCAGCTACATTGAGCCCGGAGATGAGCTGAACCCGATTGACCCAGACAATTTTGATTTTGTGGGTCCCTCTTCCACCGCCGGAAGGTTTCCAACACGCCGGTCAAAACGCACGAACCCTTTTCCAGATCTGAATACTGCGGTGCCACAACGCCGAAGAGGAGAACACTCTCCCCGAAGAGGAAGCAGAGGTGGAAGAAGAGGAGGCAGAGGTGGCCGCACTCCAGTTCAGTCAAATCCACGAAGAGGTCTTCATCTGGTAGATGAAGAAACTGATGATGAAGCAGGGGATCCCACCTTTGCTGCACCACAGGCTCAAGCCTTGTCCTCCAGCACCTCCGAGTCATCATCCAACAACTCACCTTCCCCAGCATCAACTCAGGGGGAGCCCATCATGGCAACAGCAGCCTCTCAACATTCTGCTCCAGAAGATGCTGCTGCACCTGTTTCTGAAGGTGTTGCTGCACATGCTACAGAAGATGCTGCTGCACCTACTGTTTCAGAAAATGCTCCTCAGAATGCTGCTGAGGATGCTGGCCCTTATCAGGATGAAGAAATGCCTGATTTCTCTGGAATGTCATCAGCAGAGCATGTAGATATTCCATCTGTGGATGCTCAAGACTTCACCACTACAGAAGAAACTCCATCAGCACCTCATGGAGATCCTCTGGAAACTATGGCAGAAGCAGCAGTTCAAGCAGATGCAACTCCACTTCAGGCTGAAGAACCAGAGAAAAGTGATGACAGTTGGGAGGTTCCTCTAGCTGCCTTTCGCAAAAATTTGCCCTCCTCTGATTCTGACAGTGAATCCTCTGAAGACTCTTCTCAGCAAAAAGAAGGTGTTGCCCCACCTGCTGCATCACCTGAACCAGCATATGTCCCTGATGAGCTTGAAGATTCAGAAGATGAAGTCTCCTCAGAAGAAGAGGAACCAGACTTGAATGGGAAGAATTTGTCAACTCCTTTTGAGGTAACCAATGCTTTCAGTTATATATTTTATTTTGAATCTGATTCAAATTGAGGAAAAGAAAATTTTCAAATGATGAGTTTGATAGGCATATGATCACTGTTTTTCTTGATCAAAGTTGAGGTTGCCTGTCCTTATGATCTTTCTGTTGTGAAGGAATTTTTATGCCAATTTACAAACTTCTTTTTTAAAGAAAAATTCTCCAAACTTAAAAAAAAAGTTTTTGTGTGAAATTCTATTTTTTTTCAAAATTATCAACTCTCATTTACAAACTTCTACTATGATTGATGAGGATAATTATGGTGATTTTACTGAAGTTTGTAAGACTCTTTCTGGCAATCGTTTTAAATCCCTCTTTCATCCACTCCATTCTGATTTCTCAAAATTTTAAGATCTTCCCTGGAATGGAGATAATTCCCTCTCAACTGAATCAGGTCAAAATAATCTTGGTACTGAAGGTGTTGCTCCTCATGTTGACAACACTCCTGACATCCTTATTTCTGTTTCTCGAGATTTATTTTGTTAAAACAGCTTACTCACTCCCTAGTTCAGATCACCTATCATCAGTGCATGGTGGAAATACTTCAGAGAGATCTTTCTGATCAAAAAGGGGGAGAAAAAAAGCTAGTCATGAAGATTGAAGCAGGGACTTCTCATCCTTTGGATGCCAGAGGCAGGGAGCAAGGAGTCAATAAAGAGGGAGCAGAGGAAAGCAGTGGATCCAGCGCTAATGATGGAGGAGCAGCAGCTGATACTGAAGAGACTTTGGATATTCTACTTTACTTTGTTTTATGAAGGAAAGCAGTGGATCCAGCGCTAATGATGGAGGAGCAGCAGCTGATACTGAAGAGACTTTGGATATTCTACTTTACTTTGTTTTATGAACAATATTTGGTTTTGTTCAGTTTTTTATTTTTCCTCTGAACCTTTATGTTCATGTTGGTTGTGAAATTCAGGGGGAGTTCAAGCAATGACTCAGGGGGAGTTCAAGTAATGACTAAGGGGGAGTTAAGCTAAAATTTAGTTTTGATCAGAAAGTTAAAAAGGGGGAGTTTGAATTACGTGGATTATTTCCACATGTTGTTTTTAACTTTCTTATTTTCTAACTAAATTTTAGTTATGGAAAAAATAGTGCTTAGTGGGTTAAGTATAGTGCTTAGTGGGCTAAGTAGTGCTTAAGTGGGTTTAATTGTGAATATTATTCTAACTCCTTAAACTAATCCACTAACCCACTAACCCATGTTCTTGAGTGCTCTTGTGGTTGGTTTTCTTGCAGATCATGGGCTGAGTAGTGGATGCTTGGAATGCCTATAAATACCGACTTCAATACTCAAGGAAGATTAATCGATTCGACGAGATAAAAACCGAGGGCTGAAGAATATTCACGAGTGTTTTAGAGTGGTTTTAGAATCGGTCGTTTGTACTCCTCATGAGTACATTCTTTACGTACTCCTTATGAGTACATTCTTTACGTACTTCTCATAAGTACATTCTTTGTAGTCTAGATTGTTTAGTATATATGTTTCTAGACTTGGTTGTAAGAATGATCAAGATAGTGATTCATTCATAAGTTCTTTACGTACTCCTCACGAGTACATCTTTGAAACCTAGAATTTTTAATATTTTTCTTTTAGTATCTAGATTTGATTGTAAGAATGATCTTGAAAAAGATTCATTCATAAGGAAGAAGTTTTCGCACCTCTTCTGTTTGTATTCTTGGAATACTGATTTCAATATATTTTTCGTCCTGTAAAGGGCAAGTTCACAAGTCTTTACTTGTGAACATTTTTAATTCTGAGTACTGTCTTTTAATCTTTATATTTCCGCTGCATGTTGTCTCAAGTGTCACAACACTTCAGATAACATCTCTGTATAATACGAATTCGGGACCATAAATTCTTTCACAGTATTCTGCAACGGTTCCTTGCCACGATTTGCCACCAACAGTCGCCCTAATTCTTCCAATTTCTTCGCCAGTTCATCAAATCTCTGATCCGTACGTCGATTAGCTTCCGTTAACTTTTCTTCCACACCCTTACTCAATTCCAGCCGTAGATTTTGCTGTCCACTGAATAAACTCGCAACATGCTGCTCCAATGCTTTCGTCTGTTCCTCCATTGTTGACATCTGCTGCTCTATTGCTTCCACGCGTGTATTGTTCTTCGCCATCTTCGATCGATTTCAGAGTGCGTGCGTGCGCCAGTGCCAGAATATGGCTCTGATGGCCACTTGTTAGGATTACGATTAAACCCTAACTGTTTCAGCTCTCAACTCCCCTCTTTTCTTATTCAGAATGTTAGAATTACAGTCTACAATTTCCATAATCCTTCTTCTTCAGCTGCCCGTTCTATTTATAGCCGCAGTTGGCTAAAGAAGGTGACCCACGTGTCATACGATAATTGGACGCATCCAATCTCACCTAACAAACTAAAGTTGCTCGCATTAAAAATATACAAACACACTTTTATAAGTACTAATACTTTTTATCAACACAAAATGTCGTCGTTTCCTTCGTCTCTTCCAATCCAGTTGGTTAATACCGTTACATTCGATCATAACGGCAAGCTTTATAAGCTGTGTTATACGTTGTGGGTAAGCTTGATTAACAAAGAATGGAATAGACTAATCTCCGAGCACAACGCGAAGAAGGGCGATTGGATCGAAATCTAGGGTTATCAAGTCATTAACAATAACGACAAAAACGCGCCCCGTTTTGTTATCAACTTTCGAAAGACCGACCAGGAAATGGTTTGATGATAAAGCAACTGCTGGTTCAAGTAGCATGCAGTAGTATTCTTAATTAGCGTTAATTAGATTCGAATATTCTTGTGAATTTTGGAGTTTAGGGCTAAGAGTTATTAATTTATTAGGTTAAGGGCGGTAGTACGTAGTATTATGTTATAATAATCATAACTCTTTAGCTCTTGCGATTTACTATTTGATTCAGTAGCTCATTTCGATTTCTTCAAATTTTCCGATTTTAATCTTGAATAGAAATTCGATTTGATGTAATTTTATCCAACGTCTATGTTCTGCTTCAGTTATACATGATTAATTTCTACGATTCAAAATGGATATTATGATTGTGTTAAAAATGAAATTGACCATCTTGTTTGATATAAATATTCTTTTTTTATAGAACATAAATTGAACAAGATTTTTTTGTATCAGTCTAATATATATATTTTTATGAATATTCACATATGTTTAAATTAAATATTCACATATGTTAAATTTTCAATAAGAATTCGAACTCTTAATTTTCACGACTAGTTACGATTTATGATTTGTCAATTTAGCAAAACGGTTCACGAGTCGATTTGCGATTTAACAACAATAAATTAAATAGAACTACTCCACCAATATTATCACTAAGTTATTTTTGGTTGGATGATTTCATAGTCGATTTCAAATAATACTTACCTCTCGATTTGAAACTAATTTTACGATGGAAAACCAGTTCCGAGCATACATCTTTCTCTATCGCTCGTTGCTAATAATCGGGAACTCAGATTGCAAATACGCCCACAATGAATTAATTAATACTATTTTAATTTGTTTTAACACGAGAAATGAGTGTACTTAAAGAGTATATATTTAGTACAAGCTATCAAACATAATATAATTAGAAGTCTCTTTTGGTTCTGAATTGGCATTCAATCATAGCACGAAGCTGCTTCGCTTGTTCTTCGATCCGCAACTGCAACTTCTTTTGATTCTTTTAAAAAAAAAACCAAGTATAAATGAAAAAAAAAAAAGAAATTTGTTAATAATAGATTATATATATATCATAAATTAATTTGGTATTGGATTAAATATCAGAAAACATAGTTATAGTTATATACAAACCTCTAATTGTTTACAAAGAAGCTTCTGAAAATCCCTCTGTTGCCTTAGTGCTTCCTCAATCTGTACACTCCTTTACAATGAACCATATATATAATTGTATTAAAAAAACCGGGACTGCGTGAAACGAAAATGGAACACTAGCTGGATTTTACATAATAAAATAAAAAAAAAAATTAAAAAAAATGAAAGGAAGATATAATTTTGATGCTGTTTAATTTATTCAAAAACGAAACACGAGCAAAATAATCATTATGCAACTACCGTTTTGTGTCGACGTGCTGCATAGCGTCCGCTGCAAATTCGTTCACTAAAAGGTCAATTACAAACTAACAAAGTAAAGCTTATTATTGAACTTAATTTATCAGACAGATTTTTGCTATGAGTTAATTTTTTTTTTTAAATATATATATAGTACCTTTTCTTGCTTCAGATATAACCTGAGCGACACGATACTTCTGTAAAACGAAAAACGCAGAGATAAATCGATATGATGAAAGGGACAATCGAAAAATTATATAAAAATAAAATTAATTAAAAAATAAAATCGAACATATATGAATTATGATTAGTAATGTGAGACCTGTAAATGACTTTTAACATGAAAGATGGTTAGTCCATCACATTTCATTAGGTTTAGGATTCCCTTCGGCGTCGCATCTGCAGTACATTATAATCCGAAATTAAATAAATAAATAAATAAACATCATAATAAATTAATTTAATTAAATTCTCGGCCTCTCGATTTTTTTCTTGTTATATATACCGCCGTCTCTGTATAACTTACTCTTGGAACCTCCTAGAAGCTCAACGCATCTTGTAAATTTGTCGTGAAGTTCTCTAGTCCATTTAACTCGTGTTTTTTTATTCTTTTTCGTCTCTAATTTGCCCGAATTAAAGACAACATTATTACTAGGAGAAGCAAATGAAAATGATGCACTTCCTTGACCAAAACTAACTTGAGGTTGTTGCTTCTCTAGTGTAGATTTGCCGTTCGGACAATTTTCGACCTGTCGTAAACTCACATTTATAAATAAAAAAAATTAAAAAAATTAAAAAAAAAATTAAAAAAAATTAAAAAAATTTAAAAAAAATTAAAAAAAATTAAAAAAATAAAAACACAATGTATATAGGACTCACACTAAGTGTGTAATTGCTCAAATTCTCAGACATTGACTTGTGATCTAACATTGTTAGTCCTTCTTGATTAGAATCGAGACACGATTGGATAAGTGATTTCAAACAGTCTCTCGATCGAAAACCGTCGATATCGTAGCCGTTCGACATTCGGGAGCACGTGAGATTATCATTGCTGCATTCACAATCTGAAAATTACCTTGTCTTAAAATCATATATAATAATTATAATTATATTATAATTCTTTTATCCAAATTCACAAAAAAAAAAAAAAAAATCCCCAATAAAGATTAGTATATATATATGTACCAGAAAAAGTATCGGAATCGTCCGACGACGAGCTGGAATGAACAAACGATGTCATCTGTGCCGATAAATCAAACGACGAACCACTCGTAAACTGCTGATTCTTCATTCTTGGATATACCGAAAACTCGAAACACGAATTGTACCATAAAGGAAGAATCAAGAATGATGCTTATATATATGTATGTATATTTGGTGAAAAAAGAAAAGAAAATAGAAATTCAAGAACAATTGGGAGATTGGAACAATGAGATTTGTGTTTGGATTTAATAATTATTATGTGGAGTTACAAAATGAATTGGGACGAGATAGCATGTTAGGTACATCACAAACTAACTGAACTTGGACAGATAAGAAATACTATACTATGATCTTAATTAATTATTAGGATAATGTTTTTTTTTTCTTTCACAAAGAGAATAGTTTAATTAATAGATCACACGACCAATTAATGCTGTCACAATGTCAACAAGAATATGATCAATATTTTTTTCTTTTTAATTAACCCAAACAACGTACTTTTATAAACTTGTTTATTCTTAAGTTAAATCATAGAAACTAATTCAATTTAAATCTTATATCTTATATATAAAAGAAGATATTTTGACCTATAACCCTAAAATCTAAACCTATGGGCATTTTAGTCATTTTCCTATCATGGCAGTTTTTTCTTTTTTTTCTTTTTTCTAAGTCAGTTTTTATTTTTTCCTGCTTTTTCGATACACCTCTGTTTTTTTTTTCTCTCTTTCCATATATATAATAACAGTGAAAAAACTGCCCAACATAAAAAAAACTGCAAACACAAACCTATTTCACACGATATTAAAACTACTGGTAGTTTTTCCTTTTTCAATTTTTTTAATTTCTATAGGCAGTTTTTTTTTGTTACATTACGTATCTCCTTCAATTAAACTACCCACTATCTCATGCTCTCTACTTCTATTTCTCAAATCAGTTTTTCAATTTTCCTTACGGTATCTCAAACATATTTAAAATTCACTCTTTACTCTCATCTCCAATGAGAACAGAAAAAATCAAATATAATCCAACAAAGCTGAGAAGAAATTAGAGGAGAAGAAGACCACCATCGAACATTCAGCATAGAAGCCCAATATCTGGCGAAAGGCGACGCTATCGATAGAGAAGAAGAAGAGGGGCTAGAAGATCGTGGAGACCTGCAGTTGAAAGAGATACAAATGGTTGAGTATTGCTTTTCCACTATAGGTAGCAATTATTGTGTTTATTGTGAGACAGAAAATCAGAGTCGACTTTATCGAAAAAAGAAGCGGCGAGGAAAATTCAAGAACTTGAAGCCTTAAAGGTGTGCGGCTGAAAGATAAGGACATAATCAGGCTAAGAAGGTTGTTCTTTTTGGTTTGTTATTTTAGTTTGTTGTTTTGGTTTGAAAATATTTTCTTTTCTTTTTATTGGTGAGCTAGAAATCGATAGATTTGTCAAATTGATTGATAACTTCAATATTTATATTGTTGTTTTATTGATGAGAAATTAACACTAATGGTTTTTTTCTTCCCGGCCACAACTCTCACGAGTTTGCTTAACAGAGCAGATTGGAAACTATATAAATGCTGGCTTTAGCTGTCTTTACCAATTTCTGATCGATTATATTATCGTAAACTAACTCTTAACATATATCTTCGCAACAATACTTTCCTACTGCTTCTAGATATCTTTGAATCTTATATACCTATAGTTGGTTTATTTAAACAAGTTTTTATTCATTTTCAGTAAAAATGGAATGTTTAGCTTCTGGATTCCTTTGCATATGGGGAAGACAGAAAATGCTTGCACAAGGCCTGAGATACATTTTATTTAATTTCCTTCCACTTCCCTGACATATTTTACGTTCAGTTTGAATTTTCAAAACTTTGTTTTTTTTTACAGCTCTTTCGGATTTTTTTTCCTTTACACGATCTTCAATTGCAAGACATGAGTGGTAACCTCTCTAAACAACTCCTCTCCTCAAATTTAACCTCATAACTTCCAGATGGATCTACAAACGCGGCCTCTTTGATTTTCTATAACATCGCAATTGTTTTAGAGGAAAGAAACCCGTTGCATCCATTGGCAATATATTCTACGTTTTTTCTTCTCTCCCATCCACTTCCTGGATAAACAATTTCGAGCATAAGGTTTGTAGCTTACAATTCTATTTAATTGCAAAAGTGAATAATTTTAACTACTTTTTTTTGCGTTTATTTACGTGAGTGTCTAACCTTTCAGATGGTGAGAAGAGATATGCAAAAGTTTTCAAGGAAAGATATAAAGAATTGAATGGTTGTACAATGAAGAATGTGATCGCTGTAAGAACGTAACCCACGGCTGGAATAGTAGATCATGTACGGCTAGAACCATGGGAAGTTGTAAAATGAATAATGTGATCGATTATGTCATAACTTCCATCTCTTCTTTAATACTCTTGATTATCTTTTTTGTTTTATTATCTTAAACTTATCATTGTTATTGTATGGTTATTGTATACTATAAGTTCTGAGATGTGTATGATTTCTTTAACCCTAAAATTTGTCGCAGTCTACCCAGAAAAGGAACAGTATTGCTCCATTTCCTACATCTAATTCTATATCAAACTATGGATCGATGGTAGTCGCTCAAACCTAAAGTTCATTTTGTTTCCTCCTTTATTTGGTTCAAAACTCCAAAAGAAGTCGTTCTTCGAGTAGTTTTTTGCAAGTCGTTTAAAAGATGTGTTGATGTGCTAAGTTTCTTTCTTCGTAAATTGATGGACCGTCTAACTCCAAATAAGTAAGAACGTTCTTACCAGGGTTAAAAATGTCTACCATTTTATTATTTGGTTTTTTCCTTTTTTTTTTTATAATCTTCATTTGCATAATCCAAGTTTTGTTCTTTTACAGATGGTGTGATGAATTCTTAAGCTTATTTTTTTGGGTTTCTTTAGATATATGTAACATATTATATACTGTAAGTTGATCATGTTTCCATGTTTCCATATATGTAACATATTTTTTTCGGGTTTCTTTAGATTATTTCAATAATTTTTAAATTCAGTTTCCATGTTGGATAAAATATGTTCACTTCCAAGAAATAAGTCTCTGAATTCTACAAGTCCCTGCGCCAAAATTATCGAAATTATATGCGATAACAAAAACAAAACTAAACACAAGAAAAAGAGCATCGAAGTGTCATAATCTCTCCGTTTTAAGTTGTACGTTTATTTAAATTTATAAATAATGACATAAGAATAGACTATTTGATAGAGTAGTATACCGAATTATTTACGGATCGGAATTCGGAAATTCCGAAGATTACATATCAAATTCCAATTATGATCTGTTTTTTTTTTTTTTTGAAAATACGGAAATCGGAATTTTTACTTTGGATTACAAAAAGTTGTTCTGAAATCGAAAATCTTCGGATAGGAATCGGTGGAAATTGAAATTTCGTTCCGAGTTCCACCCCTATATGTGATTCATTAAATGAATATATTAACTTTGAGGTCAAATTGTCTTTCAATATCAAAGGTTATTATTTTCCACGAATTTGTTTCGTATTTTTATTCAACAACGTTTTTGTGCTATTTTAACCTATATCTGATGCTATTGGTAATTGCTAACTTGCATTTATTGTCTTTGGCATCGGCGAAGTGCAGTCATTTTTTAGCAGTTCAAGATTTTGAAGTGTTAGAAGTAGCAAATATGCATTCTATGATGACAATTTGTATTTTATTCTTTATTATCTTACTCATGTATTTGTTTTTGTATGATTCCGTTGGAATATGTAACCCCGTGCAACGCACGGGTACTGGTACTAGTGTAAAAGAAAAGAAAAGAAAAAGAACACTAAGGTAACCCTAAACATACATCTCTAGTTATATTTATAAATTTATTTCATTTTATTTTTTTTCTCTAAATTTTTTATTTATTAATTGATTCATTTCTTGAAGGACCAATTTCATTTTACAACAATTAAGTTTACGTCATCTTTTGCATAGTGGTTTGTATTACCATATTTCCATGAATACTGATATTAATAAATTTTATTATAGTAATGACTAATGTGATATATTTTCTTATTATAATGTTATTGTCATGTATTTAAATCATTATTTTTCTACTAGTTAAGTAATGCTAGTTAAGTTTTTAACTAAACAGAACGAATCCAACTATATAGTCGTCGTGCAAGGTCAAGTCGAACTTCAAATAAATTTATAAAAAAGTCCCTCGTATGGTTGAATATTATGAAACTCGAATGTGATACTCGAATGTAATATTAATAATTTAACTAATGTGATACTCGAATTTTCCAAAATTTTGAAATTTTCGTAACTTATTGAATCAGAATGAATTTTTAGATTCAATTTTTTGGAATTGAAATAACAATTGATTTGTAATTCATAAAATAATTGAAAACTTTCTAAAAATGTTAATTCTCATCTGTTCCATCCGGCTTTCACTCATAAAAATAACCATTAGGTTGAAGAATTAAAATGCGTTTTAAATGGAGGTCCCTGACAAATTAGGTTCATCATTAATCGCAAGTAAGCCCGCACTCCTTTGTCGTAAAGAACCCTAATATTCATAACAAAATCACCCTCAACCATTTAAATCCACCCACCAATTCATGATTTAAACCCTAATTCAATATCAATTTCATCAATTTTGATCCATAAATCCGATTTTGACTTTTTTTTTTTGTTTTCGAAGTTCTTTTCCTACCGTTTTACGTTGTGTGATTGACATATATATAAAACAACGTTCTTGATGAAAACGAAGAAACTCATGTATTAAGATAAAAAAATTCACTTCCTTTTGTTGGGTGGCCGTTCAAATAGCATTAATATTACAGACCTTTAATCAAATGAATTACACAGATTAATAAGCCTAAGGGGAAGGGGATTAAGACTTAACAAATAAATTACAGAAATAAATAATAATAAGAACGAATCTGGGGCAGATCGAAAATCTGCCCGTTTTCAGCTCCGGTGGAGAAGATGACACAGCAACGGCTCAGTCCTCGTTTCCCGTGTCCACGTCCGGAGTCCAGTCGGCGGCAGCCAGCACACTCCCGGTGTCAAGCTCACAGATCCACGCCCAGCAGTCAGAACATCATCCGAGTGCTCAGATCTCAGCCTCACTCCGACTGTAGTCTCAACCCAACCCAAAACCCCAACGAATCGAACTCACACACACAGTGTTTCCCCAGATCTGGTACCCTCACTCACAGAGGTCACGAAACCACTCACCACAGAGAGGTTTAAGACAAGAAGGTAGAAGATGGGAAGATTTCGTTGTTCTCGTTTTTTTCTTCATCGTCAAGAAGAGATGTATATATACTCGTGCAGCTGCAGCAAGAAAGGAAAGGGAATCGACCGAATCTCCGACCGCCATGGAAACCGGCGAAAGATTCGGCCGTTGAGAAGAAGAGAGAAGAGAGAGGTGCAGCTGCTAGGTTAGGGTTTGGAGGCTTTGTGAGAGAGAGAAGATATATATATGTGGCATGGATGGCTGAGATCGAGACTTATCAATCAACGGTCCAGATTGACTCTGCTTGGGCTTTAAGTGAGCTGCTGGGCCGACACCAATGAAGTGGGCTGCACAAGGTGGGTTAGCAGTTTTTGGGCTAAATAAACATTTGGGCCCCTTTTATCTAACAATCTCCACCTGGGCCCAAATGGACTATCGGGACAAAATTGGGATATGAGGTCATCATTGCCGTTTTAAATGTACCTGCACAACAACACACAAAGTCAGCATCGTACATTAAAAGATTAATCACACAGATTAAAAAGTAGGGGCAGTCACGAAGACAGCCCTTTAATTACACACAGTAATTAGGATTGAGAGATTAGGCTCAAGCTTTTCAAGCAAGAGCGAAACTTCTCGAGCGGTAGACACTTAGTACCCATATCTGCTGGATTAAATTGTGATGGAATTTTTTCCAGCTTGATAATACCCTGTTCCACAATATTACGAATAAAGTGATACTTAATCTCAATGTGTTTAGTACGATCGTGGAAAACCGGGTTTTTACATAATTGAATTCCTGATTGGCTATCCGAGAAAACGGTGACATCCTTTTTAAGAAAACCAATTTCGCGCAGAATGCCTTTAAGCCATATGGCTTCTTTCATTGCCTCGGTGGCAGCGATGTATTCAGCCTCGGTTGTAGATAGGGCTACAATATTCTGCAGTTGCGATTTCCAACTAATGCATGATCCACACAAAGTGAAAACGTAAGAAGTGGATGATTTCCTACTATCTCTATCATTCGCAAAGTTGGAGTCAACATAGCCAATTAATTCAATTTCAGTTTCAGATTTAGAAAAATTTAGGCCAATATGCAAAGAATGTTTCAAATAACGAAGAAGCCATTTCAAAGCTTCCCAATGCGGCATACCTGGGTTCGACATATAGCGACTCAAACAACTTACCGCATAAGCTATATCAGGACGAGTGCTTACCATCAAGTACATCACAGAACCTATCGCATTGGCATAAGGAACATTTTGCATAGAGTCAATTTCAGTTTCAGTCTTGGGGGACTGATCCTTACTTAATTGAAAATGGGCAGCTAAAGGCACGTTTGCAGGTTTAGCATTAGACATGGCAAATTTTTCTAAGATCTTACTCACATAAGAAATTTGATTCAAGAATAGCAAATTATTATCTCGATTGCGATCAATGTTCATGCCCAATATTTTCTTAGCATCCCCTAAGTATTTCATGTCAAATTGTTCACTTAGACACATTTTCACATGATCAACAGATTTCACACAAGGGCTGATTATGAGCATATCATCAACATAGATCAACAAGAAAATAGGCACATAGCGAGTATCTTTGAAGTAAAGACAAGGGTCATAATCACTTTTCTTAAACTTCAATGAAAGCATGCAAGAATCGAATTTCTTATTCCATTGCCTAGGTGATTGTTTCAAGCCATATAAAGATTTTTTCAGCAAACACACATATTCAGGCCTTTTAGCATCTACGAAACCCTCGAGCTGTTTCATGTAAATATGCTCATCTAATTCACCATGCAAGAAAGCAGTTTTTACATCCATTTGTTTCAATTCCCAATTAAAATGCGCAACTAATGCAAGCATAATACGAACAGTGGTAAATTTAACAACGGGAGCAAAAATTTCAGTATAATCTATACCTTCCTTTTGCGTGAAACCTTTAGCAACAAGACGAGCCTTATACCTAATGGAGTCTACCTCATCCTTAACCTTAAACAACCATTTGCAGTCTACTAAAGAGCAATTAACAGGTTTAGGAACAAGAGTCCAAGTTTGGTTAACATGCAAAGAGTTCATTTCTTCTTTCATAGCATTTAACCATTCAGCTGATTTATCAGATTTTAGAGCATCCCTAACAGTTTTAGGTTCATTGTTATCTATAGATTCAAACACATTGAAAACATGAGAAGCAAGATGAAAACTATCAAAACGTTGTGGAGGCCTAGCATTTTCACGTCTAGGTCGATCTCTAGCAAGTTGATAATCAGACAAGTCATCCACATTAGGCAAGTCATGTTGAACATTTTGGTCATGCAAACTTTTAAGTATTTCAGATTCAATATCAGGCACATTTTCAGATTTAACAGCAGGCAGCTCCACCTCATTTGGAGCAGCCTCTGAATTCACAGCATTATGCACAACAAGGCAAGGAAAAACAGATTCATTAAAAATCACATCACGACTAATAGCAGTTTTATAGCCATGTTCCCCTTTAACCCAAAGTCTATAACCTTTAACCCCTTCGGGATAACCCAAGAAAACACATTTCACAGAACGAGGTTCAAGCTTATCACTTTTATGATGCATGAATGCAGCACAACCAAAAACACGTAAGTTGGACAAATCAACCTTTTTACCCGACCAAACACATTCAGGCAAATCACCATTTAAAGGCACAGAGGGAGATCTATTAATCAAATAAGTGGCAGTCAAAACAGCCTCACCCCAAAACATAGTTGGTAAACCCGAAGTGGCGAGCATGGCTCGAACCCTCTCTAAGAGAGTTCGATTCATACGTTCAACCACCCCGTTTTGCTGAGGGGAGTAAGGAACAGTTTTGTGCCTTTTAATACCAGATTCAGAGCACATAGCATCCATTTCTTGATTACAAAATTCTGTACCGTTATCTGTCCTAAGGGTTTTTATCTGTTTTCCTGTTTGGTTCTCAATATAAACTTTCCATGTTTTGAACTTATCAATAACATCAGATTTTTGTTTCAACAGGAAGACAAACACCTTACGAGAAAAATCATCAATTATGGACAGAAAGTAACGGTTCCCACCATGTGTAGGAACACTGGCAGGACCCCACACATCAGCATGCACATACTCAAGAATATCAGAACATTTAGAGGGATTGGGGGAAGGGGTTGGTTGAAAAGAAACACGAGTTTGCTTTCCAACGATGCAAGAGTCACACATAGTAACCTCAGACACTTTATCATTGCCAAAATAGTGATTGTTATGAAGAATGCTGAGGCCTTTATTACTAATATGACCTAGTCTATTATGCCACAGAATAGAATGATCACTTTGGACAGCATTCACAGAAGCAGATGATTCAGAATGACATACATACATATTTTGAATTCTCATGGCCTTAAAACATAGCAGATTACCCCTCATAATTTTCATGCAACCATTACCCCAACCACCATGAAACCCATCATCCTCTAAGATAGCACATGAAATCAGATTTTCACTCAAATTAGGAACATGCCGCACATTTTGCAAAGTTAACACATAACCAGTTTCAAACTTTAAGCAAACAGTTCCAATTCCATGAACTTGGCGTTTTGTGCCATCAGCCATAGTCACATTGCAATTATTCAATGATTCATAGTGGGAGAAAACATGTTTCATAGGAGTCATATGATGTGAGCATGCAGAATCTAAAAGCCAATCATTTTCACCAAGAGATGATAGCACAGAATTCACACAAGCATGTTCACCAACCATAAACACATCACCAAGATTATTATCAGAAACATGATTAGCATGCTGATCATTAGAGTGCTTATTAGGTTTAGCACAGTTCTGAGCATAATGACCAGGTTCACCACAATTATAGCACTTACGATTACTAAAACGAGTTTTAGACTTACTCCTGCCCCTGCCCTTTTTCTTTTGAAAATTGTTTTTGTTAGAATTATTTTGTGCAAATTAATTATAAATTTGTGTCCGATAAATTCCAGATTCAGTTTTAGCTACTGTTCTACTGTTTTACGAAGAGTTGCAACAGTTAATGGAACAGTAATAAAAAGACAAATTTTAAAGTGGTTCGGATACAATTGTACCCTACATCCACGGGGACCTGCAAATGAAATTCACTAATTTTTCGTTTTACGAATACAGTAATAGGACTTAATCGAAAATGCAAAGACTCCCTCTTTGTCGACGCCGTTCTTGTATCCTACGCTGAATTGTGAATCTTCACTTTGCAGCACGTCCCTTTCCGCACGGTTGAAATTCCTTCAACGCTGAGTCCCTCAGTCGGCGGATCGACCTCCTCCCGAGATCTTCTGAGTTCTCCTCCCGAAGAACCGATCTTCTTTTCGCGTGAAAGAAGCAAATCTTTTGCTGTGTTTTTCTTCTCGAATAAGATCACAACTCAGGAGCAGCAACGTAAGAGCAGAAAAAGTTTTTCTCTCAAATAAAAGGGACGACCTCTAACAACGTTGATGCTCCCCTTCTTATACTTCCTTGGGTGAATTAGTAGAGCCCTACACAAAAGTGGAGCCCATTAGGTTATATTTTCTCTTACGTAAGAAACAAAGAGTTGTATAACAAAGGAAATTCTTTTCCAAATAAAATTCCTTGTTAACAAATCACATAGGCAATTAAATAAATTAATGACAAAATAAGAGTTAAAAGAACTAAGGAAACTTCCCTAGTTTTTATACACGGTTTTCACACACGTGTTGAAAACCCGAAATTAGAATCCTCTCGGATTCTAACAATCTCCCCCTTTGTCATCTATTTATTATAATCAAGTCCCCCCCCTTGATCAAATACCTGACAAAAACATTAGACTGCATAATAGAGTAACTGTTAGAACAGTTCAAAACAAAACATCAGTAAAAAAGAGAACAGAGTTAAGCCTAGCAGACTATTAGAGGCCGTTGTTCAGAAAATGAATTCGACAACCACAAAAAAACTAAAAAAAAACTAATCCAGAATATCTTCAGCATCAACGAACAACTCCTCGTCATCATTCGTATCAACTTCAGCTGTTGTACCATCAACTGTTGGAACAGTTGGAGCAACAACAGTTGGATCAGTAGTAGTTCCAGCAGCTGCATCAGCTCCCCCTGTATGCGGTTCCGTTGATGCTTCGTTGTCAACTCTCCCCCTGAAGAATAATCTCCCCCTTTCTGAGCAAGGGCAGTAAAATAGTCGAGTTTCTTCTTCGTAAAAACGACTTCGACAATCAGAGACCCCACTAGTTAGGTTGGCGTAAAAATCATGCGCTCGGAGAAAGAACCGAGAATTAAAAGCATCGACAGCAGAGATAGGCACCACGGGATCCGGTGCAGAGTGACCAGCGGTGGTGCGAGTAGCGGAAGGCGAGGCAGAGTGAGTAACGCGTCGACGAGAGCGGTGAGGTGGCGGTGGTGCAGGTGAGGCCGGTTTGGGTGGTTGCGATGGCGGTGCACACGGTGGTGGAGAAAACCTAGGGACCAAAATGAGTTGCAGATTGCCAAAATTGTCGACGGAGGCGGCCGTGAGGAGAAGCGGGGGCTCCCAAAAAGCGAAGGGCATCACATGGCTCCCCGACGGCAGATCGGCGATTGGAGCGACGAGGCGGCGGCGGGTCCGCCTGAGACGTGGTCGTTGGTCGAGAAGCTCTCCTTTTCGACGATGAGGATGAACCACCGATGTTCTTTCGTTTTCCCATGATGATTTTCTTAATTCCCTTTTGGTTTGATTGAATTTTTTGGAAGTTGCTGCAAGTGAAGAAGAGGAAGCAGCAAGGCAGTAGGGAAGAAAAAGTACAGAAATTTGGGGAGAAAACAAAACGTGAAGGAGGGATTATGCAATGATGACTGTTGGTCTTCTCATGGGTATTTTAGCAATTTAGGCGGACTATAGCGAAGAAATTGCAAATATTATTCTGCCAACAATGAGTTCAATTTATGAAAACTAAATTCAGGTACAGCAACTCTCAACCTTCACATATGAAGCCCAACACATTTCAAGAAAAACTTCGAAGAAAAAAAATGCTCAGAACAGTAGGTTATTTCGAAGAAATATATTGCCGCAAAAGATTACGAACCCACCCCGTTTTTTTTTTTTTTTTTTTTTTTATTATTAAATAAAATAACTAAATGCCTAATCATGCAAAGACAAATAACTAAGACAAAAAGAATAAACGTGAGAAGAAAAAAATATGAGTGAATAAACACAAGTGAATAGGATACTATTAGGACTATCAAACCATGGGGTTTATCTTCAATTTTAATAAAAAGCAAGCTCCAAGAGATAGACTAAGGAGACTAACGGCAAATTTAGTATCCTCAAATCAAGCACAAAAACACTCTTATTAGGCAGCATACACACACTACCAAAGGTAGCTTTTTCATGAAGAGCAGAGCAATTAAAAATAGCGAGATAGTTATGATCGTGCAATGTGTAGTCCCCTGGGCTTTCTAATTGAGTCGTGTAGTGAGTGTTCGGTCATGTGGTTTACCGGATCGACTCAAAAAGGCTTCGAACTATTCACTGACCGCATATAAAATTTATAATGGTCGTGCTATGTGTAGTCCCTTGGGCTTTCTAATTGAGCCTTGTAGCGAGCTTTCGGCCACGTGATTTACTGACTCAACTCAAAAAAGGCTTCGAACTATTCACAGACCAATTGATTGACATTATATATATAGAATTTACGAAAATTCAAGAGTAGCTTTCACTCATTTGGAGCGGCAGCTTTTCCTTATGAGAGTGTTCAACCATGACAAGACTGTTAAGGGTAGTAAACAAGCTAAAGCCTCTGTAGCTATCATTTGGGGATTGATGAAGTTCTACCTCACAAAATTCGAAAGTACAGATAGTATCCAATACACGAGGGGTCTCATCACATGCAGTATGTCTAATGCATAACCTAGATGAACAAAATGCAGTATGCGTGATGTGTCCATAAAACTTTAAAAGTTGCAAGTCTGGACACAGACTGTTGCAACAGTTTATGCAACTGCACAGGTCAGACAATACAAATTCCAAGCGAATTTCGCAAGGAATCAAACCTTTGTGCATCTAGGGGTTTAGTAAAGATGTCAGCAAGTTGTTTCTCCGTTGTGACATACTCTAATGAGACAGTTCCTTCCTCTACAAGATTTCTAATGAAATGGTAGCGAATTTCAATATGCTTAGTTCGAGAGTGCTGTACTGGATTCTTGGAAATATTAATCGCACTCACATTGTCACAATAAATATGCAATAAATCTTGACTAATACCATAATCACATACCATTTGTTTCATCCATAAGAGTTGGGCACAACAACTACCAGCGGCGATATATTCCGATTCAGCAGTGGAAAGCGAGATACTATTCCGTTTTTTGCTGTACCAGGACACGAGATTGTTCCCAAGATAGAAACATCCTCCAGTTGTGCTTTTTCGATCGTCTGAATCACCTGCCCAATCAGCATCGCTAAAGCCTCGGGTTTGAATTCCTTCTTCTACCGGGCCAATGACTTGATCCACTGGATGATTCTTCTTGACTCTTCTTGAGGGTTCCTTGTGAGTTTGATCATCCAATTCGAGAGGCCTGACTTCAGCTTCGTCTCCTGTTTCAGAATTGACGTCACTTTCTTCTGAAATGGTAGAGGCTGCATCAACTGTTGGAACTGTTGGTGCGACACTGGAGCTGTTTTCCGATTCCTTTGTTGGTTCCTCTTCCAGTGGTCCTTTCCAAATTTCGTACGGAGTTTTAGTGGTACCTGGTCGAAGATAGACTCGATTTATGATATGACATGCAGTGTTAACTGCTTCTGCCCAAAAACGAGGAGCGATCTCCTTTGCGTTCATCATGACCCTGGCCATCTCTTGCAGAGTGCGATTTTTGCGTTCAACCACTCCATTTTGTTGAGGTGTGTTAGGTGCGGAGAATTCATGAGATATTCTTTTGTGCCAAAGCACTGTAGAGTCTGACAGACTGTTGAAACAGTTCATACCAGCAGAGACAAGAATATAGCGGTTGTCAGATGATCGAGTTCCTTGAATAACACAATTCTCATCTTTGTCTAATACTCGACATGCGAATTTGTTGAATCTGACTTCAAGATCTTGATCACATAGCTGGCTTATGCTTATCAGATTTGACGTGAGTCCTTCTACAAGTAGTACATTCTTCAACTTTGGCAGATTCTCATGATTTAGCGATCCTTTCCCTAGCACTTCACCCTTTTTTCCGTTTCCAAAGGTAACAGCTCCACCGGTGATTTGTTGATAGTTTTTCAGAAACTCTTTAACACCGGTCATATGTCGTGAACACCCACTGTCAAAATACCAATCATTAGTAGTACTTGCTTTTAAAGAAGTAATCGCAGATAAGCATTTAAACGTGGACTTTTCAACCCAAATTTTTTGCTGAGGTCTATTGGAAATATCAATTTTATTTTTGGGTTTTTGAGAGGGTGAAGGAAAATAATCAGCCCTAGCAGAGTAAAGAGAACGAGCCACAAGCTTTTTCACAAGTTTTAAATATTTGAAACATCTAGGACGTATGTGACCTGGATTTTGACAGAAAAAACAAGTGGGAATAAACCTTTTCTTTGAATTGTGTTTCGTTGCTTCAACAGTTGCAACTGTTTGTGAGACAGAAGCTTGTTTAACAAAGTTGATTTTTCTGTTTTGATCTTCCTTTCGCTTTAGATCAACTTTGGGTAGCTGACTCCCTCCTATGCCTAGACGATTATAGTTTGGCTTGTTGTTGCTTAAGATTTCATCTAGATTACCTCTACCCAAGTTCAATTTTGCAATTGCTTCTTGAGTTTGAGTAAGTTTAGCCTGCAAACTATTTTTCTCTTGATCACTAGATATGACCCTTTCCTCAAGAGTAGAGATTCTTACCTTTAGTGTCTTGTTTTCCTCTACAAGCACAAACTTCTCCTTTTCCAGGAAGTTATTTACCTTAACGACGTCGAGCCATTTTTGGTACATTTTTTCATATACCTCCTTTACTTCATCCAAGGTTGGTTCTTCCTCATCACTGCTGCTGTTCGGATCCTCTGCAAAAGAAGAATTTTCGTTTAGATTTTTGTCATAATCAGAACACATATTTTCATACCTGGATTCTGTTTCACAGTCTGTTGCAACAGTTGAAGCAACAGTTGATTCTGAGCTGTCCAGAGGAACTTTGCTGCTGAATGCTACAAAGTTAGTGACTTGATTGTTGTTTCCTTGGTCATCATCAGATTCTTCTTCATCGCTCCAACCAGTAGTAAGTGACATTTTCTTCTTTTTCTTCAGGGTGTTTGCGCATTCTGATTGAATGTGACCAAAGCCTTCGCATTCTCGACATTGTATTCTTCTTGGTTTTGACTCCTCTGAGTTATCTTGATTTGAATTTCTCCTAGAATTTTGAAAATTCACGGGTTTCCCTGTGCTTGGAAGATTTCCCCTTTTTTCGATCTTTTTGAGAAATTTCCCAAAATTTTTCGATAGTAGTGCCAAGGATTCTTCAACTGTTTGCTCATCTTCTTGAGTTGACGAATTTTGGGGCGTTGCATATGATGTTTCTGCTTGAAAGGCTATCTTCTTTTCTCTAGACTTTTCACGATGATTTTCACCATGATTGAGTTCTTGTGCTAGAAGTTTCCCCATGAGTTCGTCTAGTTTGAGCGTGTCAACGTCTCTGACTTCTTCAATGGCAGCAATTCGGTAAGCGAATCTTTCAGGTAATGAGCGCATCGCTTTTCTCACTAATTTGCTTTCTGAGTATGGTTCACCGAGTGCGTATGATTCATTGGAGATATCACATAATTTAGCATGGAAGTCAGTGATCGTCTCATTCTCCTCCATCTTCAAATTTTCGAATTTGGTGGCCAACATCTGTAACTTGGATGTCCTTACAGTTGACGTTCCTTCGTATGTGACTTGAAGAATTTCCCAAGCTCTCTTTGCAGATTCACATGACGCTATTAGTTTAAATTGATTATCATCAACACCACTAAATATTGCGTTTAGGGCCCTCGAGTTGTAGTTTGCGAGTAGTATTTCTCCATCACTCCAATCTGCTTCTGGTTTGAATACTTCCTCTTTGTCTTCTCCTTTGATCATGGGAGGTGTCCAACCAGTTATGATGGCGCGCCATGCTCTCTCATCTATGGATTTGATAAACATCTTCATTTTTGATTTCCAGTATGAGTAGTTGGAGCCGATTAGAAGAGGTGGACGAGTAGTTGAAGATCCTTCTCGTTGAGTATTCATATCTGCACAAAATAAGAGTAATCAGTTCCCAAAATCTCACTAGATATATTTAGTGACAGGCTCTTGATGCCAATTGTTAGAATTATTTTGTGCAAATTAATTATAAATTTGTGTCCGATAAATTCCAGATTCAGTTTTAGCTACTGTTCTACTGTTTTACGAAGAGTTGCAACAGTTAATGGAACAGTAATAAAAAGACACAAATTTTAAAGTGGTTCGGATACAATTGTACCCTACATCCACGGGGACCTGCAAATGAAATTCACTAATTTTTCGTTTTACGAATACAGTAATAGGACTTAATCGAAAATGCAAAGACTCCCTCTTTGTCGACGCCGTTCTTGTATCCTACGCTGAATTGTGAATCTTCACTTTGCAGCACGTCCCTTTCCGCACGGTTGAAATTCCTTCAACGCTGAGTCCCTCAGTCGGCGGATCGACCTCCTCCCGAGATCTTCTGAGTTCTCCTCCCGAAGAACCGATCTTCTTTTCGCGTGAAAGAAGCAAATCTTTTGCTGTGTTTTTCTTCTCGAATAAGATCACAACTCAGGAGCAGCAACGTAAGAGCAGAAAAAGTTTTTCTCTCAAATAAAAGGGACGACCTCTAACAACGTTGATGCTCCCCTTCTTATACTTCCTTGGGTGAATTAGTAGAGCCCTACACAAAAGTGGAGCCCATTAGGTTATATTTTCTCTTACGTAAGAAACAAAGAGTTGTATAACAAAGGAAATTCTTTTCCAAATAAAATTCCTTGTTAACAAATCACATAGGCAATTAAATAAATTAATGACAAAATAAGAGTTAAAAGAACTAAGGAAACTTCCCTAGTTTTTATACACGGTTTTCACACACGTGTTGAAAACCCGAAATTAGAATCCTCTCGGATTCTAACAGTTTTGATGAGAACCATTTTGAGAAACATTTTGGTTAGAGGAGGAAGGCTTATTTGAAAATCGGTTTTGCTGTCTTCCTCTCACAAAGTTCACCTCACCAAAACTCTTATTGCTTTTGTTAACTCTCAAATCCATTTCTTTACTCTTTAAACCGTTTATGACAGTGTCAAGAGAAATATTATCCCTGCCATACTTAATAGCAGATTTCAAATCGTTGTAAGAATCAGGGATTGCGTTTAACAAAACAATGGGAGTATAGTTATCAATACTTTTGTCTCCCGTCAGTTTAATATCCTGAACTAATCTGGTAAACTGATCTATGTTCTCATCAATATCTTTGGTTAGATCCAATTTGAATCTAAAAAATTTTTCGAGTAAAAACAATTTTGAGGGCAGAGAAGTTTCAGTGTACAACTCATCTAACTTTTCCCACAGACCTTTGGCAGAATCATGCATACCTACCTTTCTAATCACAGAGTCAGAAAGATTCAATATAATGGCAGAGTAAGCAAGTTCATCGAGTTCTATTTTCTTAGAAGCAGTAGTTTCAGCAGCATAAGATTCATCAATAGCCACATAGCATCTTTGTTGAATTAACACACCTTTCATTTTCTGTTTCCAAATAGAAAAATCACCCTTACCATCAAAAGGAGCCATAGAATAGACAGACATGGCAGCCATACAAATTTCAGCACAAAGCAAGATATTAGACCAATTTTTCACAATAGGCCAAAACTGGGACAGGTGCATATGCAACAAGGATAGGCAATCTTGGAGACCCTCCCTCACAGGATTCCAGGGCACTTGCGGTCCGGTCAAGTGAGGTCGAGAATCCAAGTTATACCACCCTTTAATATTTATATATATAAGTGAGCAGTTTATATATATGCAGCGGAATAATAATGTTCACACAGAAGCAAGAGTGGCACACAGACCACAACAGAACACACAGAGTGGCTCACGGACCACGAATCACACAAAGTGGCTCACAGACCACAGGATCTAAAGATAAGGTAGTACCAATCACAGCAGAAAACTAAATCCCAACCATAGGGGGTTTAGGGTACAATACCTGAGCGGAATCCGGTTGGATTTCCGTACGCCCTATTTGAACGAGCACCCCCAACTTGACGATGCTCTGGTACCACTGTTGGGTGGCCGTTCAAATAGCATTAATATTACAGACCTTTAATCAAATGAATTACACAGATTAATAAGCCTAAGGGGAAGGGGATTAAGACTTAACAAATAAATTACAGAAATAAATAATAATAAGAACGAATCTGGGGCAGATCGAAAATCTGCCCGTTTTCAGCTCCGGTGGAGAAGATGACACAGCAACGGCTCAGTCCTCGTTTCCCGTGTCCACGTCCGGAGTCCAGTCGGCGGCAGCCAGCACACTCCCGGTGTCAAGCTCACAGATCCACGCCCAGCAGTCAGAACATCATCCGAGTGCTCAGATCTCAGCCTCACTCCGACTGTAGTCTCAACCCAACCCAAAACCCCAACGAATCGAACTCACACACACAGTGTTTCCCCATATCTGGTACCCTCACTCACAGAGGTCACGAAACCACTCACCACAGAGAGGTTTAAGACAAGAAGGTAGAAGATGGGAAGATTTCGTTGTTCTCGTTTTTTTCTTCATCGTCAAGAAGAGATGTATATATACTCGTGCAGCTGCAGCAAGAAAGGAAAGGGAATCGACCGAATCTCCGACCGCCATGGAAACCGGCGAAAGATTCGGCCGTTGAGAAGAAGAGAGAAGAGAGAGGTGCAGCTGCTAGGTTAGGGTTTGGAGGCTTTGTGAGAGAGAGAAGATATATATATGTGGCATGGATGGCTGAGATCGAGACTTATCAATCAACGGTCCAGATTGACTCTGCTTGGGCTTTAAGTGAGCTGCTGGGCCGACACCAATGAAGTGGGCTGCACAAGATGGGTTAGCAGTTTTTGGGCCAAATAAACATTTGGGCCCCTTTTATCTAACACCTTTGCCATTGAAGATAAAATTAAAGCACATATGAATCATTAACAAATAAACAATAAAAAAAAAAAAATTTAAACCCTAATATTAATAACTAATTAGCTAATAGGAGATGGTGCAATCAATGGCTCCATTAATTACTAGCTAGTACTCTAGTGCTTGTTGAAGCTGCAGCAGCAGCAGCTGCATTCCTCCTTTGATCAATTTCTTCTTGTTTCCTAAAGTTGATCACCAAACGAAGCTCGTCGCTTCCGTTTACTCGATACCCCCAAATTTCAACCCAATCGCCTTTGACCGCATTGTTGGCGTTGACTATCCTGCTCCATTGTTTGTTAATAACAATCATCTGCAAGCTAGGCCACCTCCCCAAGTTCAGGTTAAACGAGCGGCCTCCTTTATCGATCCCGATACATTGAATTCCTTTTCTCGTCTCGGTTACAGCTATCCTCTCTTCGTCTCTGAGAAAACTCATCAAGAATTCAGGGGTGTTGATGCTCAATCTGTTGAGGTGGTCCCACACATCGGATGCTTCGAGTTTCTTGTGGTACAAGAAAACCGGTTTACTTCCGTTGTGTGATTCGATCGTCTCAATCATACCTGGAATCTCCTCCACTGGAATATCAACTCCAAACAACCTAATTGCCTTTTTCTTGGCGGGAACTTCGTCAGAAGAAGGGCGGCTTCCGGCGGCAGGAGCAAGAGATTGATCATGTGACGAAACAGTACTAATTGGGCAGATAACGGTGGCCGGAGGAGTAGAAGAAGATTCCGGTGGTGTAACAGGATCTTCTTGGGGGGTGTTTGGATGAACAGGAATATCAACTCCAAACAACCCAATTGTCTTCTCATCAGAGTACTCTTTGATCTCCATTAATTAATGTGATTAATATGATCTGCTTAATTAATGCTTATGAATTAGTATTTGTTTGTTTCTTAATTCCGATGGGTAATGAGATTAGAATGAAGGGGTGCTTATGGGTATATATAAGGAAGTATTTGGGTTTTCCTTGTTAGAATTGGATATCTCTATTTCATATATATACAAGAAAGGAAGGAATTAATTAATGTTGTTTGACGTTGGATTCTACTTATTTTACTTCCTAATTCGAATCTACTTCTTCTACGTCCATTCTAAACTATATGTAATTAAGGAATATTTCCTAAGTCGAATCAACCAACTCAATTCTCATTAAAATTGTACTCAATATTTGAAAAATTAATTAAATCAATTTACTTCCCCCTTTTTTTTTCTTTATAATGATGTGGCATTCGATGAGTATCTTTTAGTCTATAATTGAGTTTAGTAAATCAGTAATAACAAATTAAAATTAAAAAAATACAATATCAACTATAATTTACAAAACAAAAAATATACAAACATTATAAATGATTTATACAATTGAAATCGATAAACAAAAAATTCAAAAAAAAAATAATTAAAAATTACAATCGATTAGCCTTAATCGGCTACTGAACATAGTTGATTAGGCCTTAATCGGCTATTGAACATAGTCGATAAACAACACGTAGTCGATTAAGGGTTCAACCTGTGCGAATTTCTCTTTCAATGTCGTCTTCCGCCCAATTCACCAAAAAACCCCAGATATGCTCTTCATCGTCGTCACCACGTCTCCGCCACACCACACCATTACCACCCCGCTTCCATATTCTAACACTTTTTTTATACAAATAAAGTAAATCACAACCCGAACCAACAATCAAAACACAACCACCACCTTCAAAATCACCAAAACAAAGCCACCCATATAAAAAAATATGCTAACACAATTAAATTAAAAATCCATAACGAATAAGTAGAATGAAACAAAACTACCTTGAGTGCGTATTTTGCAGCCCCCGTCGCCCTGCTGCCGCCTCCACTCGAAGCCCCGGTCGCCAACCTCCACCCGCGCCGTCTTCTACCATCGCTGCACCACCAAACACTCAGATCAGATCTTGTAAAGAGGGAAAAACAAGAGAGAGAAAGAGAAGAGAGTGGGAAGAGAGAAAAGAGAAAAAGAAAAGAACGGCATAATAACGTAAATAATAATTAAGGTTTTGAACGAGTATATTGGGCAATTGAGGGTAGATTTGGAATTATGAACATATCATTTGGTTGGAATATTAGCTAAGGGGGTTTTCTTTAATTATTTTTGGGAGGGGGGTGTTTCCTTAATTACATTTCCTAGATGGGTGAGGGGGGGGGGGGGGGGGGGGGGGGGGGGGGGTTCTTGAAATTATTTTTAATTTCTTTTTAAATTTATAATTAGTCGATTTAAAAATGTCTTCCGATAGTTCAAATGTAGTAAAAGTACAAAAATAGATATCCAAAATACAAATATATCAATAAAAACCTTAAAAATCAGCTGAAAATAAAACTACACAAGCTTCAATAATCCCCAACGTCAATAGTAAAAGTGAAATCATCCAAACCAATGTTCAAAGTCATCAAAAGTGTCAAAAGTAGCAACGTACCAAAATATAATGTCAAATCATCCCAAAACTATCAAAGTACCAAAACAAACATCCAAATTATCAAAATTTAATTTCAAACCATAAATTAACAATTATATCACAAGCTTCAATGATCCCCATTATTAATAGTAAAAATGAAATTATTGTTTGGAGTACGTTGACTTGAGAACAGCACAATCATAAATTTTGTGTTCAATCTAATGTTTTGTTAGACTGGTATTCAATCTTCAGCAGCTAATTTTTTTTCATGCCTTGGTAGTGGAATCTTCATAAATAAAACAATGATTTTTTGCGGGCAAATAATAAAATTGAGAAATTTGAAGAGAGTTAAATAACCTGTACATGAGGTCTAGACATCATTGCCTAGAGGGTTACAACTATCACTTAGTTATGGGATATCCAAGTTCTTTAATCATATCTAGTAGCTCAAAATATATACGACATTAAATCGGGATCAATTTTCGGCACAACTGAAACCATTCCCCCAACATAATCAAAATAAGTTTGGAGCCTCCTTCCATGAGTAATTCTAAGTGTTAAAAAATGATCTGACATTTCACCCCACATAAAAACATGAAAAATAGGTGAATTACATAAGCATTATAGCTAAAATATCCATAACTCCCGAAATTTTGAAAATTCCTACACCTAAAAATCCCCAAAATTGTACTTAATATATAGAAACCCTCTCTTCAAAGCCCTTTTGAAATAGATTTCTGAAAATAAATTTCAAAAATTTCCAAAATTCCCCAAATCCGGAAGAACATAACTTTACATACAAAATATAACTTGTATTGTGAATACTAACTCAAACCATAGGTTTTGTGTTGATAATCCTTAAAAAATAGGTTTGTAACCCAACCCTTGAAGATCTAAACCAAAATTTTGCGTGGATAAATTTGAACCCTCAATTGAGCGATAATTTGAAAATTTACCTTTGTCTGCACCAAGTTTTCCTCGAATTGCTTCCAAGCCCTTAGACAACTGAATCTCATCGTCATCAATCGCAGTGGAGAAGATGAAAGGGAAGAAGAGGGGAAAGTTTCTCACTTATGTATGTTCTGCTTTTGTTCCGTATGTGTAAGATTTTTTTTCCTAAGTCAGAAAACAATAATTTGTAATAAAAGTAAGGGTAAAGAGGTAACTACATTGCAGAAACTAACGCCGTTAGAGATGTTAGAGTTGACTGGTAAGGTGAGGGGCTATTTTTATTGCATTTCATAGTAAGTTGGGTAAATGCGACAATAATAATAGTACAAGAGCGCAAACTATATTAAACCCTAAAAAAAATACATGTATATCCATTTTTCAGTATCCGATAAAAAAACTAGTCAAGTAATTGAGGGCCAAATAGTCATAAACAAACGCTCCAATGATCACTTATTAATTATTTTTAGCGAGAAAATAAAGAAAGGCACCTAAAAATATGTTTCAAACAATAGACTGTTTCATATTGTATTCCTAAAAAATATTGATAAGTTTCAAACTGTTGGCGCCAGATTTCCGAGTATTGAATATCGAGGAAATCCGCCGAGTTTTGGAATTAAAAGATTGGCAAAGATTTGTTTTCCATGTTTATTTTGGAATTTATTAGAGTCCTATTTTATAATACTTCTATTTGGACTTAGATTTATTTCCATGTATTTTATTCTAGTTAGGTATCTTTTGTACTTATCTAGAATAGAAGTAGAGATCAACTAGGATTCTATTACCTAGTTAAATAGATTTCTTGGGGTTCAAGTTAGGTCTTAGGGCTTATTTTCGTGGCTATATAAGCCTCCAAGACATACAAGAACCGTGCGCATTATTTGGAAGAAAAACCACTTCATAGCGTCGAAGGTTTCTAAGGCGTTCTGCGGAGCAGGACTGTGCCATCGTTGCACTGTGACATCGTTGTGTGTGCCAATATATACATATCTGTTGTATAGATCTCAAGGGAGATCAGCCGCGTTTCTGAAGGGAGTTCAGGCCTGAAGGGAGTTCGAGGCACGCGGTGTGGAGCTGCTGTTGGAAGAGACACGAAGTTCAAGTTGTGTACAAGAACGGCATATTACATAAAGAGGGAGTCTTTAGTGTTTTTAATAAGTCCTATTAATGTACACTGTAAATCTGAACTAGTGAAATCGTGTTTGCAGGTCCACGTGGATGTAGGGCACATTTGTGTCTGAACCACATTAAATTCTTGTGTTTGTTTTCTCGCTTTCAGTAGTTTATAACTGTGTTAACACAAGAATTATAGTTGTAACTGCATACTGTTCCCACAACAACTGTTACAACTTCGGTTAACAGATTTTCATAGGCATTTATAATCAACACAAACAATGATCACTTATTTTTGTATATGAAATCCATATGAAGAACTTGTGTTTTTTATGGGACAAATAGCTATTAGAATAACTAAGGCCAATTTCCAATTTTCACATATTCTGATTCAAAAAGTTTCGATTTCTGAATTTCGTAACTTATGGATTCATAATGAATTTTCAGATTCAAAAAAATTGGAATTGGAATAACGATTGATTTTTACTTCATAAAATAATCGATACTTTCTGAAAAGGTTAATTCCCATTTGTTCCCGACTTTCACCCCTAAAAATAACATCAGACTGAATAATTAAAAGGCGTTTTATATGGAGGTCCCTGACAAATTAGGTGCATCATTAATGTAGGTTCTTTATCGCAAGTAAGCCGACAATACTCTTTTGCCGTAAAGAACCTTAATATTCATAACAAATTTACTCCCAACCATTTAAATCCACTCAGTTCACGATTCCTAATTCAATCCCAATTTCATCAATTTGACTAGTAAATCTGATTTTGACTTTTTTGTTTTCGAACTTATTTTTCCCGCTGTTTTACGTTGTGTGATTGACATATATATCAAAAACAATGTTCTTGATGAAAACGAAGAAACTCATGTATTAAGATAAAATCTCTAATATTAACAAACAAACAATAAAAAAGCACATATGAATCATTAATAAACAAACAATAAAAAAAAAAAAAATCAAACCCTAATATTAATAATTAGCTAATTGGAGATGGTGCAATCAATGCCTCCATTACTAACTAGCTAGAATTACTACTGCTGCTGGTTGAAGCTTCAGCAGCAGCAGCTGCATTCATCCTTTGATCAATTTCTTCTTGCTTCCTAAAGTTGATCACCAAACGAAGCTCGTCGCTTCCGTTTACTCGATACCCCCAAATTTCAACCCAATCGCCTTTGACTGCGTTGTTCGCGTTGACTATCCTTCCCCATTGTTTGTTAATAACAATCATCTGCAAGCTAGGCCACTTCCCCAAGTGCAGGTTAAACGATCTGCCTCCTTTATCGATCCCCATACATTTAACTCCTTTTCTCGTCTCGGTTACAGCTATCCTCTCTTCGTCTCTCAGAATACTCATCAAGATTTCAGGGGTGTTGATGCTCAATCTGTTGAGGTGGTCCCACACATCGGATGTTTCGAGTTTCTTGTGGTACAAGAATACCGGTTTACTTCCGTTGTGTGACTCGATCGTCTCAATCATACCTGGAATCTCCTCTAGTGGTAAAACAGTATCCGGTATCGATGATGACTCGCCGCGGATGAATAAAGTCTTATCCCGGCGCCTAATTGTTCTCTTCTTCCGTACAGGCGCTGGTTCGGAAACATTCTCTTGGTCGGTTATTATTAATTTCCCCTTCACCTTCTTCATTTCTTCCGATCGCCGGTTATTAGGGCTTACGTCATGGTGACGATTCATGGACGGAGGAAAAGATTGGAGTGGCTTTGGACTGTAGACTACAATTTCATTGGATATTACTTTCGCCTTCTTCTTTACTAAAGGGCTGACGTCATGAGTATAAGTAGTTGAAGAAACCCTTTTCTTGGACTGGGGTTTTCTTGAAACGACGTCGTCAGGGCTAGGGTTTCTTATTATTAATAAATCCGATGAGGATTTATTATCTGCCTTTGGATCAGAAGTTGCACCGACGTCGTCGTAGTTGATAATGGGTGGTGGTCCACCACGTGAAGAACAACCAACTTCTTCCGGCGCCGCCATTTTCTTGGCGGGAGATTTTGCGGGAACTTCGTCGGAAGATGGGCAGCTTGGGGCGGCGGCGGCGGCAGGAGCAAGAGATTCATGATCAGGGACATGCTTTTCTTGATTATTATCAAGTGACAAAACGGTATTTGGGCTACCGGCGGACGGAGTAGTAGAAGATTCCGATGGTGAATCGGAATGATTACCAACAACTTGATGATCTTCTTGGGGGGTGTTTGGATGAACAGGAATATCAACTCCAAACAACCTAATTGTCTTCTCAGGGTACTCTTTAATCTCCATTAATTAATGCGATTAATATGATCTGCTTAATTAATTAATGCTTATGAATTAGTGATTTGTTTTCTCTTAATAAGATTATAATGGGGGTATATATAAGCAAGTAGGGCAATGGTTTTTCTGTAATTATATATATAAGGAAGTATTTGGGTTTCCTTATTAGAATTGGACATCTCTATTTCATATACAAAATTTACTTCCTAATTCGAATATACTTCTTCTACTTGCACTCTAAACTATATATGTAATTAAGGAATATTTCCCAAGTCGAATCCACTTAATTGTCATTATAATTGTAAGAAATATTTGAAAATATTAAATCAATTTACTTCCCTTTTTTTATAATGATCGGTCAATGGGATGACGTTCAAAATATGGTTAGGGGTCAAAATTGAATAATTGGTTAAATTAGAATTAAATATATGAATTGAAGTATATTAAAATACGAGAGGTATTACTAAGTGAAACACTGTTGATCAACTTTTTTTTTTTTTTTTTTCCGAAATACGAAATACATCTTTGCCAAAGTTTCTACGGTACAATAATAAATAATCAACAAGGGAGTTACACCTAAGGTTCGCCAGAACGTCGCGATCTGTCGTTGCGGTCACTGTCGTTCCAGTTCCATTGCAACATCGCGATTGTATTGCGACTGTATTGCGCTCGAATCGGACAAAGTATAATTAAAACGCGAAAAATTGCCAGAACGTCGCGATCTGTCGTTGCGGTCACTGCCGTTCCAGTTCCATTGCAACATCGCGATTGTATTGCGACTGTATCGCGCTCGAATCGGACAAAGTATAATTAAAACGCGACAAATTAGAATTAATGTCAAATGAGTTTTTAATATTAATATTATAAAGAATAATAGGGTAAATTACAACCATCCCCTGAAGTATGGTCAAATTACAAAAAAAATTCCTCCTGTTTGGGTAATTACAACCACCCCCTCTCAACTATAAATCTTCTTACACGTCCACTCTTGCGATTTCAAATTTAATGGAATCTTCTAGATTATATGGGATACTCAATAATTTTGTACCTGTTTTATCCCATTCGATCTTCACATTTTGAAGCTAGGTCGATGATCTTAATATGTATTTTTTGGTTGTATATATCAGATTGTGGTGCATCATAAACTGCATGGTAGCACAAAATGAGTACAAACTAGAGAACATTCCGTAGAATCTAGATGATTATGTTGAATTTGACACCATAAGGGTGGAAATGTAAGAAAATTCATAGTTGAGGGGTTGATGTAATCATCCAAACAAGAAGTTTTTTTCTTCATAATTTGACCATACCTTAGGGGTGGTTGTAATTTATCCTAGAATAATATACAAGCTATGATTAAAACTCCAATTTTAATTTTAGAACAATTTTTAAACCTTGAGAAATAGAATTAAGGGTGAAAATGTAATTTATGAAGTTATATCTTTACTTTAAGAAAAATAAAAAAACAATAAGGACTAGATTGCAAATTTTGAAAACTTAAAAAACTTACTCATAATCATGACACGTCATTCCCTAGACCCAAATTAAACCACATTTAAAGTGTTGGAGCTAATTGTAAAATTTTAGAACTTTTAATTAAAAGTTAAAATCCTAGGTTGAGATCCTTAAATTGTCGTTGGAGACATGAATAAGTAAATTATGATGATTCATACCGTTCCAATCCCGTTCCAGGAACGGGCCGTTCCTGTATGCGTGACAACACGATTTATTATAGCCTTGTCTCGGTGTTCCAACAACATGCACAAACATACACGTACAAAACACGAAAGTATTCGCGCAAAAGTGAATTGCGCAAAAAAGCTAATGCAAACACGAATTACAATAAGAGGACATGATTACGCCATCAACTAACATGCACAAAAACACACGTACAAAATATCATGCACAAACATATATGTATAAAACAATGCACAAAAGTACACGCACAAAATTAAACTGTTCAAAATGCTAATGAAAACAAGAAACGTAATACAAGGACATGAATACTCATCAACAAACATGTACAAAAACACTCACACAAAACAACATGTACAAACATAGACGTACAAAACAATGCAGAAAAGTGCTTGCAAAAAAGTACTCGCCCAAAAGTGCTTGTAGAAAAGCGCTAATGAAAACACGAACTACAATACTAGGACATGCATATCAATGCCGTTTCTTTGTCTGTTTTGCAACGTTTTTCGTTGTGGAACGGATCGGTTATGGTTTTCGAAACTGAGGGCACCGTTCCCATTCTGTTCCGGCGCTGTTCGGGCGAACCATGATTACACCACAAAATATGAAGATATCATCTGAATCAAGAAGCTTCTCATTTGCACAATCTTTTATAGTCTTCAAACTCGAACAAAACAAATCAAGAAAAGCAAATTGCACTGCAGAAAGTGGAAAGAAACCGAGAAATAAAATTAACACTGTCCGGTAAATCTTTAATGTTCATGGGCGGCATTGAGAAGTCATCCTGCAAGTAAGCCACCAAGAAAACCAATACCATTTCCATCTCCAAATAATAATTCTTGATAATCTTCTTCTCCACCACCACCATCACCAACACCAACGATGTTTGCACCGTTAGATATAAATCGCATCAATCCCTGAGCCATTGCTGCACTTGATCTATTATCGACTTCAAAAGAAGGCACATTAACCGGGACCTGGCCCTCTGGAAAACTCATATTCATCATAAGAGGAGGTGGTCGCCCCCATATTGAGGCATCTTGTGGCTGAGACGTTGGCGGCAGGTGGACGGGCGGAACATCTCCCGCCACACATTTGAGATGTGCATCGAATCCACATGAGTTACACCTATAAAGCCAATGGTGTGAACCAGGGCCTAGGCATATACCACAACAAAATTTCTTGTTTGGGTATGGTGATTCAAAAACAAGGCGAAGGGTGTGCACGTGCGAGTCATGTGTCACAAAAAACGGCATCATTGCACAAGATATATGCAAATCAATGCCGCAAGGTTGGCAATTGTAGGAATATTCCTTGCCTTTTTCACCACAAGCATCACATATGAAGCCACCTTCGTTATAGGCGGACTTCGTTTGTAGCGTTAACACATGTTTCTTGTCAAAAGGGTGAGTTATTTTCTGTGGCAAAGAGCCGCCGCCACCACCACCGTCATGCACTACTGCCTTCAAATAGTCTTGGCCGCCACCACTACTGCCACCACCATCATTTACCCCTTGTACGAAGTCTGCACCGTTCTTTACCACGTGGAGAGAGTCTTGGCCTCCACCGCCACCACCGCCCATTACTGCCTTCAAATAGTCTTGGCCGCCACCACTACCGCCACCGCCACCACCGTCATTTATCCCTTCCACCAAGCCTTCACCACCACCGTTCTTTACCGCGTGGAGAGAATCTTGGCCGCCGCCTCCACCAGTACTAGCAAAACCATCAGCAGCATAATTGCCACGACCACTAATGCCAGGACTGATGTTAATGGCAGATATCCATTTTATCAGAAGATGCAATCCTGTGTTATCTCCATAAGAACCAAATAAGCGGCCACCTGAAAGTATTACTTGAGCCAAGGCATTACTGTTGCTAATAATCATCTGCTCAACGGCATGAATGGCCAATTCATGGTTCTGTGATTTGTTGACCTCAAAAGGAGGATCAGGCGGCGGCATGATATTCTGCCGTTGCTGCATAGGTGGAAGTTGAGGCGCCGATGGATCCAATGTATAGCACGTTGCCGCCTGTCGTGGAGCCGGCTCTTTCGTCTGAGACGGCGGGCGGTGGACGGACGGAGCATCTCCGGTAGCACACTTGAGATGGGCATCAAATCCACAAGATTTGCACCTATAAACCCATTGGCGTGAACCAGTGTTCATGCATATATTACAGGAAAACTTCTTTTCAGGATAAGACTCAAAAGTAAGATGGAGCTTGTGCACGTGTGAGTCGTGTGTGACGGATAACGGCATAACGGCGCAAAGAAGATGCAAATCGATGCGGCAAGGTTTACAATGGTACGAGAACCCGCCCTTCCCTCTTTCGCTGCATGCATCGCATACGAAGAAGTGCTCGTTTCTGTTAGAAGGCTTCGATATTAGGGTTAAACTGTGCTTTTCGTGACAAGGGTGAGTCATCTTCTTCGGCATATCGAAGCATCTCTGGTGAAGGAAATGGTCTTCGCACATTATGCAGCAGTAGATCATACCAGAGGGCTCGATCTTGCATGCTGAACATGGTGAAGTGAGGTTTAGGGTTTGCTTGTAGACGATGAGCTTCAATGGGTGTGGGTGGCTGAAATGGCTTTTTATAGTTTCTTGATTATATTGTTCCATCGTCTCTTTTTCTGATCTACAAATCAATAGTACTACATTTAAAGTCTAACTTTTTGTAGCAAATTTGATTTAATTTACAAATATTTATATTGTATTTTATTAACGTTGAATAATTAGTTTATATTTAGTTTGTATAGAAAGTTCTTATTCGACTTCTGAGTACCATCAAAAGGTACAGATACACTTGATTATTTTTATTTTTAATTTCATTGTTTTAAAGAGATCGAGAAACACTTATTTAGCCTTTAGCTGGTGAAATTGTCACCTTATATACATAATTAATTAATCTAGTTGTATATGTTATAAATTAATTTCTTCGAACTGAGTGTGATGATAAAGCTGATGTAACTGTTCACCAGCTACATATATAATTAACTTTTTGTGATGAAAAAATTAGAATTTTTAGAATTTGGAACAAAAAAATATAATTTCAAAATAAAAAAATTATGATCTAAATCAAATTTCCAGGATAAAATATTGTTTGTATTTTATTCAATTTGATCGAGGCATCGTGCACTCACGCACATATATATATATATATATATATATATATATATATATATATATATATATATATATATATATATATATATATATATATATATATATATATATATATATATATATATATATATATATGCACATTACAAATGGGCCCATCAAAGAATACATATTTATAAAGGAGTCCTGACAAAAAACTCTTTTATAAAATACTTCACACAATTTCCAGAGGTTTGTAAAAGACTTAAAAAATAGCATATCACATTTTAATATGTTTCAATTTCATCATTGAATTTAATTTAACCTCAATTTGACCCCAATTTTTACAAATTATTCAATTGTGACCCAAAACGCAATTTTGAGTACAACTTTGCCCGTTGCCGCCGTTAATCGCCGATCTCCGGCGTTAACTTTTTTTTTTCTTCTTCCTGATTTTTCCGCCGGTTTCCGGCGACGTTGACTTTTTTTTTATTTTCCTTTAACATCTTTTTATATTTGTTTAAACAACATATTGTGTTTGACACTAATATTAACTATATTATTGTTAAACACAGTAAAATTAACTAGGGTTAAATACAAAAACACCCATGTACTATGAACTTTGTATCATATACCTCCATGTACTACATGCACATAAATACAAAAGACCCCCTCACATTACATTTTTTCTAAAATATGACGAAAATACCCCTACTCAAGCATATATATATATATATAATGGTTTGTTTGAGCCATTTTCCACTACATATTTTACCATTTTCAGTCTATTTTACGTGGGAAATTTTGGTATTTATATATTTTTTTCTCCAAAACATCTAGTTGCTTATATTTTGTTAATTTTCTGAATAAAACCTTTTGTTTTTGTCATTTTGAGTTTCTTAAAAAAAAAAAATTCTTAAATGTCTTCCAAGTTCAAACATCCTAAGATTACAAACATCTTTACAATCCTATGATTGTTGAGAATTTGAACAATCGGAAGACATTGACGAAAATAAAAGTTTCTATTCAGAAAAAAAAAAATCTAAGTAATTAAATGTTTTGGAGAAAAAAATAAAAATATCAAAATTAATTCACAAGTAAAATTGACCGAAAATGTTAAATAATATAGTGAAAAATGGCTCAAACAAATCTTTATTTTTATAGGCTTAGTAGGGGTATTTTCGTCAGATTGTGGAAAATATATAACAATAGAGGGGTTTTTTGTATGTATGTGTAGTACAAAGGGGTAAATGATACAAAGTCCATAGTACATGGGTGTTTTTGTATATAACCCTATTAACTAACTACACTACAGTTTAACACAGTAATATTGTTATACTAATCTGTAGCACAATAATATTAACACAAAAAAAGTCATTATTATTGTGTAAATAGACTAATATTAATATGTTGACCGTTCAACAAAGGTAAACATAATAAAACGCCAAAAAAATTAATATTGATGTAGTTGATAGTAATATTACTATCACTCACAGTAATATTATTGTCAACCATATTTTGTGTTTATAGTAATATTACAATAGTAGACAATTGTATTATTACGTTAATCCGTCAACAACTCAAACAATACAAAAAATCCCAAAAAAAATAATAGTGAGTGTTTACGGTTATTTTACCGTGAACGACAGTAATATAATTACATTGACTTGTCAACAAATCAAACAAAAAAAGTAATAATAATAATAATACTGAGTGCCTTAATGTACTGTTAGTGAAATATAATTACTGTTAACGACAGTACAATTACGGTCAACGTTTAGCAGCGAGGTAAAATAATGAAAAAAAAATTACTAAAAAAAGTCCCACGTATACTTGAATATTACGAATATTCCCTCTTGTTTTGTGAAGTCCAAATAAAACCCAAGATATAACATGATCAGAGTCTACATTGGCAGGGCATATATGATATAACCATATCAAGAATCTTGCAGATTCTAATAAAAAAATTCCAATTTTACCCTTAACAAACAAACAAACTAAAAAACCCGAGTTCAAAGCCTAATATTAATAATTAACTAATTAATGTCATATCCAAAATTTCCAAATTTTTGAAATTTTCGTAACTTATGGAATCATAATGAATTTTTAGATTCAAATTTTTTGGAACTGGAATAACAATGGATTTGTACTTCATAAAACAATCGAAAACTTTATAAAAACGTTAATTTCCATTTGTTTCATTCGACTTTCACCCCTAAAAATAGTCATCAGATTGAATAATTAAAATGTGTTTTATATTGAGGTCCCAGACAAATTAGGTTCATCATTAATTGCAAGTAAGCTCGCACTCCTTTTCGAAAAGAACCCTAATATTCATAACAAAATCGCCCCAACCATTTAAATCTACCCAATTCATGATTTAAACATTAATTCAACCCCAATTTCATCAATTTTAACCCCTAAATCCGATTTTGACTTTTTTGTTTTCGAACTTCTTTTCCCGCCGTTTTACGATGTGTGATTGACATATATATAAAACAATGTTCTTGATGAAAACGAAGAAACTCATGTATTAAGATAAAATCACTATCTTCTTCCTAATATTAACAAACAAACAATAAAAAATCACGTATGAATCATTAACAAACAAACAATAAAAAATAAAAAAAATAATAAAAATTCAAACCCTAATATTAATTACTAATTAGCTAATTGGAGATGGTGCAATCAATGCCTCCATTACTAACTAGCTAGAACTACTAGTGCTGGTTGAAGCTGCAGCAACAGCAGCTGCAATCATCCTTTGATCAATTTCTTCTTGTTTCCTAAAGTTGATCACCAAACGAAGCTCGTCGCTTCCGTTTACTCGATACCCCCAAATTTCAACCCAATCGCCTTTGACCGCGTTGTTCGCGTTGACTATCCTGCCCCATTGTTTGTTAATAACAATCATCTGCAAGCTAGGCCACTTCCCCAAGTGCAGGTTAAACGATCTGCCTCCTCTATCGATCCCGATACATTGAACTCCTATTCTCGTCTCGGTTACAGCTATCTTCTCTTCGTCTCTCAGAAGACTCATCAATATTTCAGGGGTGTTGATGTTCAATCTGTTGAGGTGGTCCGACACATCGGATGTTTCGAGTTTCTTGTGGTACAAGAAAACCGGTTTACTTCCGTTGTGTGACTCGATCGTCTCAATCATACCTGGAATCTCCTCTAGTGGAAGAACAGTATCCGGTATCGATGACGATGACGATGACGAGGACGACTCGCCGCGGATGAATAAAGTCTTATCCCGGCGCATAATTGTTCTCTTCTTCCGTACAGGCGCTGGTTCAGAAACATTCTCTTGGTCGGTTATTATTAATTTCCCCTTCATCTTCTTCTTTTCTTCCGATCGGCCGTTATTAGGGCTTACGTCATGGTGACGATTCATGGACGGAGGAAAAGATTGAAGTGGCTTTGGAGTGTAGAGTACAATTTCATTGGATATTACTTTCGCCTTCTTCTTTAATAAAGGGCTGACGTCATGAGTATAAGTTGCAGTTGAAGAAACCCTTTTCTTGGACTGGGGTTTTCTTGAAACGACGTCGTCAGGGCTAGGGTTTCTTATTATTAATAAATCCGATGAGGATTTATTATCTGCCTTTGGATCAGAAGTTGCACCGACGTCGTAGTTGATAATGGGTGGTCCACCACGTGAAGAACAACCAACTTCTTCTGGTGAGGAGAAGAAGATAACTGGACGAAAATCACCACACACCATCATCGGATAATAATCAAGAATGTCGAATTCACGAAACTCCTCCAGCGCCGCCGTTTTCTTGGCGGGAGATTTTGCGGGAACTTCGTCGGAAGAAGGGCGGCTTCCGGCAGCAGGAACAAGAGATACATGATCTGGGACATGCTTTTCTTGATTATTATCAAGTGACAAAACGGTACTAACTGGGCTGCTAACGGCGGGCGGAGGAGTAGAAGAAGATTCCGGTGGTGCGGCGGGATCTTCTTGGGGGGTGTTTGGATGAACAGGAATATCAACTCCAAACAACCTAATTGTCTTCTCAGAGTACTCTTTCATCTCCATTAATTAATGCGATTAATATGATCTGCTTAACTAATGCTTATGAATTAGTGATTTGTTTTCTCTTAATAAGATTATAATGGGGGTATATATAAGCAAGTAGGGCAATGGGTTTTTCGTAATTATATATAAGGAAGTATTTGGGTTTCCTTATTAGAATTGGACATCGTTTTCATATACAAATTTTACTTCCTAATTCGAATCTACTTCTTCTACTTGCACTCTAAACTATATATGTAATCAAGGAATATTTCCCAAGTCGAATCCACTTAGTTGTCATTATAATTGTACGAAATATTTGAAAATATTAATCAATTTACTTCCTTTATTTTTTTTTATTTTTTTTTTTATAATGATCTAGCATTCTATAGTCTATAATTTAGTAAATCAGTAGTAATTTCACAAATATGCATTGTCGTCAGTGATCTGTTCTCAATAATCCGATTTTAAGACACGCGTAATCATTATTTAAAAATAGGGGCAATTACGTATAGTATAACTGTATTTACACAATAATTTATTACGTAACGTATATTGCACAATAAATTATTACGTAACATATGATTTTGTTGTGGTAATATTACTGTCTAGATAGTAATATATCAATATTACTGGGCTAAACAGTAATATAATTAATATTACTATCAAACACAGTAGTATTAGTGTTTTTACAAAGGCAAAAAAAAAAATGTTCGGGAAAAGAAAAAAGAAAAAAATAAAAAAAAAAGTCAACGTCGCAATTGATCATTGGTCAGCGGCGGGAAAAAAAAAATAACTAACACTGTTGGTCAGCAGTGGTGACGAAAGAAATGTTTAAAAAAAAAGAAAAGTTAATGACGGAGACCGACGGTCAATGGGATGACTTTCAAAATATGGTTAGGGGTTTTCGTTAACTTTTTTGCGCAATTCTTTCGTAATCATGTCCTCTTATTGTAATTCATGTTCTTGTTAGCTTTTTTGCGAAATTCACTTTTGCGCGAATATTTCGTGCATTGTTTTGTACGTGTATGTTTGTGCATGTTATTGGAACACCGAGACAAGGCTATAATAAATCAGATAGTCGCGGTTGTTACGCATACCGGAACGGCCTGGAATGGGATTGGAACGGTATGAATCATCATAATTTACTTATTCAGGTCTCCAACGACAATTTAAGGATCTCAACCTACGATTTTGACTTTTAATTAAAAGTTCTAATAATTTACAATCAGCTCCAACACTTTAAATGTAGTTTAATTTGGGGCTAGGGAATCATGTGTCATGATTATGAGTAAGTTTTTGAAGTTTTCAAAATTTGCAATTTAGTCCTTATTGTTTTTTTATTTCTCTTAAAGTAAATATATAACTTCATAAATTACATTTTCACCCTTAATTCTATTTCTCAAGGTTTAAAAAAATAAGTTCTAAAATTAAAATTGGAGTTTTAATCATAGCTTGTATATTATTCTAGGATAAATTACAACCACCCCTAAGGTATGGTCAAATTATGAAAAAAAAAAATTTCTTGTTTAGATGATTACATCAACCCCTCAACTATGAATTTTCTTACATTTCCACCCTTATAGTGTCAAATTCAACATAATCATCTAGATTCTATGGAATGTTCTCTAGTTTGTACTCATTTTGTGCTACCATGCAGTTTATGATGCACCACAATCTGATATATACAAGCCAAAAAATACATATTAAGATCATCGACCTAGCTTCAAAATGTGGAGATCGAATGGGATAACACGGGTACAAAATTGAGTACTCCATATAATCTAGAAGATTCCATTAAATTTGAAACCGCAAGGATGGACGTGTAAGAAGATTTATAGTTGAGAGGAGATGATTGTAATTACCCAAAGATGAGGATGTTTTTTTTGTAATTTGACCGTACTTCAGGGGATGGTTGTAATTTACCCTATTATTCTATATAATATTAATATTAAAAACTTATTTGACATTAATTCTAATTTTCCGCGTTTTAATTATACTTTGTCCGGTTCGGGCGCGATGCAGTCGCAATACAGTCGTGATATTGCAATAGAACTGGAACGGCGGTGTCCGCAACGACAAACCGCTACGTTTTGGCGAACCATAGGAGTAACTCCCTTGTTGATTATTTATTATTGTACTGTAGAAAATTTGGCAAAGATGTATTTCTTATTTCGGGGAAAAAAAAAAGTTGATCAACAGTGTTTCAATTAGTAATACTTCTTGTATTTTAATATACTTCAATTTCATATATTTTATTCTAATTTAACCAATTATTCAATTTCTTTCGTCATCCCATTGACCGTCGGTCTCCGTAAAAAAAAACCCACTATTTTCACTGTAATCTTTACCGCAAAATCTCACCCTCTCCATGTTAAGTGAATAATACTTTCGTCATAAAACATTTTCCAAGGTCAAAAAGAGCAGGAATTAACGTTCTTGGAGAAATAAATTAAGAGTGCTTGTATGGAAGGTCCTAAACTTCCCCCAGAATTGGCCAATTTGGCTTAATATAATTTCGTTTCCTAAAATTTTTTTACATAATCAGTAGGTCATATGGATGTTCAAATATCTTGTAATAAATATTTTATTGCAAAAAATATAAAAAAAAAATTAAAAAATGAAAAAATAAAATAAATAGAAATAAATTTGAGGGGTATTTAAGCGAATATAAGGAAGAGTGGTGGATTATAAATTTGAGGGGTATTTATGATATTTAATTTTATATATCTTTGATGGTGAATTGAGATACTTTGGAGATGGAAATAACACTACCCTTAATATTATTGTCAAGCACCGTAGTATTAATGCTTTTACAAAGGCAAAAAAATGACCCGAAAAAAAAATTCAAAAAAGAAAAGAAAAGTGATTAACGACCGCCAAACAACAGCGGCGGAAAAAAAAAATCAACACCGACGGTTAGCGTGACGAAATAAATGTTTTCAAAAAGAAAATGTCAATATCGGAGACCGCCAGTCAACGTTGACAACAGTCTAAATTGAAAAATGGGTCGAAATTGAATAATTGGTTAAACTAGAGTTAAATAGATGAGATTGAAGTATACTGGATATCAAACAGCTGGAGAGTTTCTGTTTAAGAACCAAAAGAATAGTTTGCACAAGTTGTTCTCAGACTTGAGATATATCGTGGGAAATTAAAAACCAAATTTTATCATCAATATATAAATGGGTAGATTATACCTACACTCCTAAGGTATGCTAAAATAATTTGAAGGTACCTGTAGTATCGGTAATTACAATCACCCTCTCATACATTGCTTGAAACCCTAGCATAATAATACATCGGATACATTATTTCGTTAGGATTCTAACAGACTATTAGTTTCAGGCAATTATGGAGACAACATAGAGTTGGGGGGGGGGGGGGGGGGGGGGGTTGACATGGCTATCCTAACATTTCTTAAATCCTTATTATTTTATATAAGATTTATAAATTTTTATCTATGCTAGCATTAACGGTCACGCGGGAAACAATTATAGTGCATATCGGTTTCCAGGACACAAAATCCTGACTCCGGTAACTATTTCAGGGGTGTGATTATAATTCCTAATACTACAAGGACCTTAAAATTACTTTAGTATACCTCAGGAGTGTAGGTGTAATTTACCCTATATAAATTATTTTAGGTTATTAACATGGCTATTAGGAGCGGATCTACTAGGGGTATTTTGTTGGGGATTAAAATATGATGAGTGTGAATTAAGAGAAAGAAAAAAAAATTATTTTATGGACTAAAAGTATATAAAATTTAAATCTTGAGTGCTAAAGTCTATAAATTAATAGATAAATAGCAAAATAAAATAAAATAAAGTAATACTAAATAGGTAAAAAGAAAGTAACAGTAAATAGGTCCGCCCCTGATGCGGGATGCCTATGGTCATAATTTGAAGTGACGAGGTATTATGTTTTTATCACTAAGAGCATCTCCAATGGAGGGGGTTTGCCCCGCCCCTCCCCCTCCCCTACCCCTCCCCTTCCTCCTCCCTCTACCTACGTCGTTTTCAACCGTTCGGTCTTTTATTACTTTTTTTCCAATTCTCACTCTCACTTAATAATAATAACAACCACAATAATAATAATAATAATAATAATAACAATAGTAATAATAATATTATTATTATTAATATTAGTATTAGTAACTAATAATTAATAATTATTATTACTAATAATAATTAATAATAAAAATAATGATAATAAATAATAATAATAATAATTTAATTATAATAATACAATTATGTTGTTATTTCAAATTTATAATAAAAAGTACAATAATCGTATTTGTTGTTTTTTTTAATTTTTACAATTATAAAAAAATATATTAAAAATTAAATAAAATAAAACTAAATAATAAAGAAACAAAATAAAATAATAATAATAAAATTACGAATAAAGATATAATTCAAAAGAAAATAATAAAATAAAAGAAAAAGAAATGAAAACAAAAATATTAAAAGTCTTTATTTACAAATTAAGTGTTTGATTTTATTGAAATTATGTGATATTAAATTATGTAACTAAATAATTAAAATGAAATAAAATAATGATATAATATAAAAAATAAATACAAAATAAAAGGAAAATAAAAAAATATAAAATTAACAAGTAAAAAAGAAAAAAGAAAAAAGGAAAAGAAAAAAAAAAAAATAGAGGCGTGTGATACACGCCCCCTTCCAGCATGTGAGTTGGAAGGGGGCAGCTCAAGGGTTTTCTCCCTCCCCCTCTCCCCACCCCTACCCACCCCAGACCCACACCCCCTTGACCCACCTCCATTGGAGGTGGTTTTACCACCCCACCCCTATCCATACCCATCTCCATTGGAGATGGTCTAACAAGTCCTTTTGTTGTTGGAGAATTGTTTTTTGTCCATTAACCTGGATTAGTCCCTGACGAGTCTATTCTATGTTATATCGGGTGAAATGCACTAACTAGATTTTTGCCATTTATATATTCACAAACACACTTACATCCATATTGGTGTGTGTAGATCAACGATAAGAAATCACTCGGTGTACGTAGTCTTTATCGGGTGTAGCATAGAAATAATCGTCTGTGACGAACTCAGTTTGTTAATTAATTTATTGGGCAAATGGCAAAGAGGGACATGACAAGGTACTTAAATGCACACTGATCCACGCAAAAAACAGTCTTTCAAATACACTTATCCCCATATTTTTATTCAAATAAACTTATCCCCATATTTTTATTCTAAAATACCCTCCATAATATATTTTTTTCATTAATTCCATCCATTATACTCTAACTTTCTTAATATTACACATCGACCCCGAATTTAAATAAATATATCACATTAACCCCTATTTTAATAATTTTTTGAAAAAATAAATTTTGTTTTCAGAAAATAATTTTTTTTTCAGAATATTTTTTCCAGCCAGATTCCGGCGTTGACTTTTTTTTTTTCTTAAAAAAAATTATTTCAATGTATATTATTGTCTTGGCTGTTAAATTACTGTCTCCAACAGTAATTTAACTGTCGGAAACAATAATTTTGAATACCAAAACAGTAATATTACTAATATCACTGTCTCAAACAATAAAATTATTGTCTCAGGCAGTAATATTATGAATATTACTTTCTAGAACAGTAATATTTAAAAATATTACTGGCCCAAAAATTAATAATATTGCATGAGACAGTAATATTACGGTCGGAGACAGTAATATATATTGCGGTTGAAAACAGCAAAATTGCAGGCCAAGACGATAAAATTAATTAATACAATAAAATTACTATATATCTTAGACAGTAATATTACAGTCTCAGACAGTTAAATTAATGTTGGAGACTGTAACTTAGCAGCCAAGACAGTAATATTAATTAAAATAATTTATTTTAAGAAAAACAAAATTTCATAAAAAACAGTCAATTAACAGTTAAATTACTGCTGGAAACATTAATGTAGCAGCCAAGATAGCAATATTAATTAAAATAATTTTTTTAAAGAAAAAAAAATCCAAAAAAAATCAATTAACAGTTAAATTACTGTCTCCGACAGTTAAATTACTGTTGGAGACAGTAATTTAGAAGCCAAGACAGTTGTATTAATTAAAATATTTTTTTAAGAAAAAACAAAATAAATAAAAAAAAAGTCAATGCCGGAGATCGGCGGCTCACCGGCTGTCTCCGGCGGTGGCGGGTCAAAATTGGTTAATTGATGAAATTGAGCTAAATCGGGGGGTAAATCATGAAATTGGAGTTAAATTGGGTTTCAAAGAATTAGGGGTAATTTTGGTATTTATAAAAGGATTTTCCTTATATGCAAATAAGTTTGAATGAACTTGAAATATTTGAAAGACAAAAAAGTTGGATGTCCCTTTTTAATTAATTGTCCTTGTCATGGACCTCTTTGTCATTAACCCTAATTTATTATAGTTAATATAATGATCGAGTTATTTATCAAAGAAGATAGAGGAAAATGTGTATTACAGAGAAAAGAAAATGCGTATTATTAGGGTTTTCTCTTAAAATATAAGAGCAGTGACCCAACTTTTTTAAAATTACAGACACTGCCCGACACGAGTGTCCTACTTTTAGCAAACTTATGATACGGCCCGACACGGGTGTCCGAGCCGTGTCCGGGGTGTCCGAGTGTCCAAGTATCGGATACGGGAGCTATTCACCTTCTAGAACTGTTCGTGCAGCATAGTGTAAACATATACGATTGACTATTCTGCTAATAAATATAATATATTATTATAAAATAATAAAAAAGAAAATTTGTATATGCATTTTTCAATACCTGATAAATAATTAGGGATTAAATAATTATAGGGCAAATTACGGCCACCCCCTGAGCTATGGTCAAATTATGAAAACCCCCCTTCTGTTTGGGTAATTACAGCCACCCCCTCAACTATGTATTTATCTTACGAAAAGACCCCTCCAGAGGTAAATTTAAGGATGTTAATTCGGTAAAATTGGACCAATATATCGGTACGCCAACATTTCATACCGTTTACCGAACTAAATATACGATTTGGTTCGGTAAATAACCGAATTACATAAATTTTACGTAAAAATATTTAAAAGGAGGGGGGTGGCTGTAATTACCCAAACAAGAGGGGTTTTTTCGTAATTTGACCATACATAAGGGGGTGGCCATAATTTGCCCATAATTATAACTACAATTGTTAATTACAAAAAAACTAGTCAAGTAAGTAGTTGAGGGCCAAATACTCATAACCGTAACAAACGCTACAATGATCACTTATTAATTATTTTTAGGCTTTTAGCGAGAAAATAAAGAAAGGCACTTAAAAATATGACGACTTAAACCAATATATAGAGGTTGTGTCTCGATAAATTTCAAACAATGATCACTTATTTTTGTATATAAAATCCATATGGAGAACTCGTGTTTTTTATGGGACAAATAGCTATTAGAATAACTAGGGAGAATTTCCAATTTTCATAGATTCTGATTCAAAATGTTTCGATTTCTGAATGTCGTAACTTATGGATTCAGAATGAATTTTTAGATTCAGAAAAATTGGAATTAGAATAACAATTGATTTGTATTTAATATAATAATTGAAAACTTTATGAAAATGTTAATTTCCATTTGTTCCATCCGACTTTCACCCCTAAAAATAACCATCATATTGGATAATTAAAATTTCATTTTATTTGGAGGTCCCTAACAAATTAAGTTCATCATTAATCTAGGTTCTTTATCGCAAGTAGGCCCACACTCACTTGTCGTAAAGAACCCTAGTATTCATAACAAAACAATGCTCTTGATGAAAACGAAGAAACTCATGTAGACTACAATTACTAATTACAAAAAAACTACTCAAGTAAGTAATTGAGGGCCAAATACTCAAAAACAAACGCTACTATGATCATTGATCACTTATTAATTATTTTTAGCTAGAAAATAAAGAAAGGCACTTAAATCCACCAAATTCATGATTTAAATCCAATCAACCCCAATTTCATCAGTTTTGACCCCTAAATCCAATTTTGACTTTTTTTGTTTTTCAAACTTCTTTTCCCGCTGTTGATTCACGTTAATGTGATTGACATATATATAAAACAATGTTGTTGTTGATGAAAACGAAGAAACTCATGTATTAAGATAAAATCTCTAATATTAACAAACAAACAATAAAAAAGCACATATGAATCATTAACAAACAAACAATAAAAAAAAATCAAACCCTAATATTAATAATTAATTAGCTAACTCGAGATGGTGCAATCAATGCCTCCATTACTAACTAGCTAGAACTACTACTACTGCTGGTTGAAGCTGCAGCAACAGCAGCTGCATTCATCCTTTGATCAATTTCTTCTTGTTTCCTAAAGTTGATCACCAAACGAAGCTCGTTGCTTCCGTTTACTCGATACCCCCAAATTTCAACCCAATCTCCTTTGACCGCATTGTTCGCGTTGACTATCCTTCCCCATTGTTTGTTAATAACAATCATCTGCAAGCTAGGCCACTTCCCCAAGTGCAGGTTAAACGAGCGGCCACTTTTATCGATCCCGATACACTGAACTCCTATTCTCGTCTCTGTTACAGCTATTCTCTCTTCGTCTCTCAAAAGGCTCATCAAGATTTCGGGGGTGTTAATGCTCAATCTGTTGAGGTGGTCCGACACATCGGATGTTTCGAGTTTCTTGTGGTACAAGAAAACCGGTTTACTTCCGTTGTGTGACTCGATCGTCTCAATCATACCTGGAATCTCCTCCAGTGGAAGAACAGTATCCGGTATCGATGACGACGACGACGATGACTCGCCGCGGATGAATAAAGTCTTATCCCGGCGCCTAATTGTTCTCTTCTTCCGTACAGGCGCTGGTTCGGAAACATTCTCTTCTTCGGTTATTATTAATTTCCCCTTCATCTTCTTCTTTTCTTCCAATCGGCCGTTATGATTAGGGCTTACGTCATGGTGACGATTCATGGACGGAGGAAAAGATTGGAGTGGCTTTGGACTGTAGAGTACAATTTCATTGGATATTACTTTCGCCTTCTTCTTTAATAAAGGGCTGACGTCATGAGTATAAGTTGCAGAGCCAGAAACCCTTTTCTTGGCCTGGTGTTTTCTTGAAACGACGTCGTCAGGGCTGGGGCTTCTTATTATTAATAAATCCGATGAGGATTTATAATCAGCCTTTGGATCAGAAGTTGCACCGACGTCGTAGTTGATAATGGGTGAAGAACAACCAACTTCTTCTGGCGCGGAGAAGAAGATAACTGGACGAAAATCACCACACGCCATCATCGGATAATAATCAATGATGTTGAATTCACGAAACTCCTCCGGAGCCGCTGGCGCCGCCGTTTTCTTGGCGGGAGATTTTGCGGGAACTTCGCCGGAAGAAGGGCGGCTTGCGGTGGCGGCGGCAGCGGAAGGAACAAGAGATTGATCAGGGACATGCTTTTCTTGATTATTATCAAGTGACAAAACGGTATTTGGGCTACCGGCGGACGGAGTAGTAGAAGATTCCGATGGTGAATCGGAATGATTACCAACAACTTGATGATCTTCTTGGGGGGTGTTTGGATGAACAGGAATATCAACTCCAAACAATCTAATTGTCTTCTCAGAGTACTCTTTCATCTCCATTAATTAATGCGATTAATATGATCTGCTTAACTAATGCTTATGAATTAGTGATTTGTTTTCTGTTAATAAGATTATAATGGGGGTATATATAAGCAAGTAGGGCAATGGGTTTTTCGTAATTATATATAAGGAAGTATTTGGGTTTCCTTATTAGAATTGGACATCGTTTTCATATATATACAAGGAATTAATTAATTAATGTTGGTTGACGTTGGATTCTATTAATTTTACTTCCGAATTCGATTCTACTTCTTCTACGTCCATTCTAAACTCTATATGTAATTGAGGAATGTTTCCTAAGTCGAATCAGCTTAGTTCTCATTCAAATTGTAGAAAATATTATTTGAAAATATTAAATCAATTTACTTAAGTAAACTGCAAAAAATACCCTTATGTAATCTTCAAATAGCAAAATCTCCCATGTGATAAAATAAACTAGCAAAAACTTCCCTATAAAATTACTTATATAGCACACTCAGCCCATTATTGATTTGAGTGTTGACTTGATATTAAAAGACACAAACATCCCCGGGGTTGTACAGTTAATAAATTCTTATATTTCTTTTAAACATTTTAATTATTTTATTTTATTAATATCTTAATTAAATAATTTATTATTCTATTTTTAATATCAACTAATTTATGTACATAATTTAAATTATCCCTACATCAAAAGAAAACTTAAATTCCATTATTATGTATTTTTTTATTTTGTATTTAAAAAAACCTATACGTAATTTGATTACCAAAGTTTTAATTATTTTTCAGTTTAGTTACTTAATATTTTTTGATAATATTTTAATTTTTAAACAATTAAACTAAAAAGAATATATATATATATACACACACATATATAATATATACATATAAATAACATTTTCAGGGTCAATTTCATCATTTTACATCCATAACCCAACTCTCAGCTTGCATCTCCGCAAGTGAGCCACACAAAAGTCAATCATGGGGGTTTTTACCTTTGACTCTCGAGATTAAAAAAGAGAAAGTTTCACACATTCATATATTTTTTTCTTTGCACTGGTTGGAATCGATCAATTTTTGGGTCTTGATTTTTACTAAGTTAGGGGTTCAATTTGGGGATATCTTGGAAGGGGAAGTGGTGGGAGAAGAAGAAATGACAATATTGACGGAGGAGAAACGACGGGTTATAGGCAGTGGCAATTTTGTAATTTACAGAGTTGACCAAATGGCGTTAGAGTCTAAATTGACAAAAATTGAAGGAAAGGGCTGTATTGGGAAATTGTACAAGTACAAGGGGGTAAATTGATAAAATTGAGAGTACGAGGGGGTAAAGTGACTCTCAGGCAGAGTACGAGGGGGTAAAGTGGAATTTACCCTATAATAAATTGTTGTTTATATTGCTGGGATAAATAGTAATAGAATTAATATTACTGTCAAACACCGAGTATTAGTGTTTTCACATAGGCAAAAAAATGATCCGAAAAAAAAAATCAAAAAAGAAAAAAAAAAGTCAACACTGCCATTGACCGCCAAACAATGGCGGCGAAAAAAAAATCGGCACCACGTACTGGTCAGCAGCGTGACGAACGAAATGTTTTCAAAAAGAAAAATGTAAGTTTGGAGACCGGCGGTCAACGACGACAACAGTCAAAATTGGGTTATGGGTCAAAATTAAATAATTGATTAAATTAGAGTTAAATAGATGAGATTGGACTGTATTAAAATATAAGGGGTATTTCAGTATTTTATACATCTCTGAACTTTGTATGAACTTTTTCGTAAAAAAGTTTAGTAATGGACTTAAATACGAATTAGTTGCCAATTCATTAACTTATTTCTAACAACCCCTTATATGTATAATTACAACTTACAAGTTACCACATCCACTGGCCAAAAAATGAATCAAATAAAAAAGAAGAAAAGAAAGAAACATCCACCAACACATACAAATACCAAAGTGTCAATATTTACAAGTTACTAATTGAAACATTGTTGATGATTTTTTTTTTTTGTTTCTATGGTACAGTAATACATAATCAACAAGGAGAGTTACACCACAAAATAGGAATATTTCATGTGAATCAAGAAGCTTCTCTTTTACACAATCTTTTTATTGTCTTCAAACTCCAACAAAACAAATCAAGAAAAGCAAATTGCACCACAGAAAGTGGAAAGAAACCGAGAAATAAAATTAACACTATCCGGTAAATCTTTAATGTTCATGGGCGGCGTTGAGAAGTCATCCTCCAAGTAAGCCACCAAGAAAATCAATACCATTTCCATCTCCAAATAATAATTCTTGATAATCTTCTTCTCCACCACCACCGTCATTTACCCCTTGCACGGAGTCTGCAACGTCTCGAGCACCACCACCACCACCACCACCACCACCACCGTTAGTTACCGCGTGGAGAGAGTCTTGGCTGCTGCCTCCACCACTAGCAAAAGCATCGAAAGCAGAAATGCCACCACCACCAATAATATTGCCACTGTTGTTGAGGGCGGATATCCATTCAATCACAAGATGTAATCCCGTGTTATCTCCATCATAACCACCAACAAAGCCGCCCGAAAGTATTGCTTGAGCTAAGGCACCACTATTGTTAATAATCGTCTGTTGAATGGCCTGACGGGCCAATTCATTGTTCCGTCTGTTGACCTCAAAAGGAGGATCAGGCGGCATGATATTCTGCTGCTGCTGCATAGGTGGAAGTTGAGGAGCCGACGGAGCCACAATAGAGCACGTTGGTACCGCCTCTGGTGGCGTTGGCTCTTTAGACTGAGAGGCCGAGCGGACCGACGGGAACTTATCTCCGGCAGCACATTTTAGATGTGCATCAAATCCACAAGATTTGCACCTGTAAAGCCATTGTCGCGAACCAACGCTCAAGCATATATCACATGAAAATTTATTGACAGGATATGGGGATTCAGATGTTAGATTGAGCTTGTGCGCCTTGTGCGATTCGTGCGTCACGGATAAAGGCAACATGGCACATAAGATATGCAAATCGAAGCTGCAAGGTTTGCAATGGTAGGAGAATCCCTTCCCCGTTTCGCCGCAAGCATCGCATACTAAGCGGTACGCAGGGTTGATCATGAGGGTTAAATCGTGCTTCTTGTGTAAAGGGTGGGTTATTTTCTTGCGCATTTCGAAGCAGCTCTGGTGGAGGAAATAGTCGCAATCCAAGCAAGAGTAGAGCACCCCATAGGGTTTGAGCTTGCATCCTGCACATGGAAATAAAATATTTAGGGTTTGATTGTAAACGACGAGCTTCAATGGGTGAGGGTGGCTGAAATGGCTTCTTATAATTTCTCTACGGAATTCGTCGTCCATCTCGATCTTCCCTCGATCATCTGCGTTTATAAACAGCCGGTGTACGATCGGAGAAGAGAAACCAATACTGGATTTAAACCCTAACTTTAGACCCAAATTCGATCTAATTTAATTTATATATATATGCAATTTTTTCTTGTATAAATCTTATTTGAATTACTATGCATTAGTTTTGTGCATCTAATTTGTATTGACATTTCCTATTCCACTTCTGAGTACCATCAAGAGGTACAGAAGTACTTGACTTTTAAGTTGTTGAAATTGTCAGATTTTTGATATATATATATATATATTGGAGATGAAAAATTATTTCAATTGTTTTCCAAAGAAAATTGATGATTGGAAATTGGAATGAAGAGAAATGTCTCAAAATTGGAAATTAGGGTTAAACATCCCTTGAATTCGTATAATCTATTTATTTATTCACATATAATATAAAATACATAATAATATACAAATGATAATGAAAGTACATTTTTTAATGAATTCGAAATGAAAAAAATATAATTTTGAAATTGAATTTTTTTATACTTCATAACCGTTGGAAAAGGTTGTTTGATAAACAACATATTGTAGTATTTTATATATCATAAATTGATATATTGAGCATCGTGCACACACACACACGCATATTATACAAGCCTGGTTGGTCCATTGGCGCAATAATTGTTGTGTCAAACCTTTTTATCTAGGGTGGCAATTTTGGTCAAGTGATTATTCGAACTGACAAATTCGTGTGAATAATTTAAAATTTTGACACTTGCAAAAAAATATCAGAATATTCGACGGGGATGTTTAATTACTAATTAGAGATTTTATTTTATTTTTTAAGGGAGAATTGAACATCACCCCCTAAAAATTTCGAATTTTCACCCTTTACCCCCTCATAATTTAAAAAAGTGATTGCCCCTTTCAAAATGTTATTCTTGATGTAATTGCCCCCGATAACACAATTGTGATGGAGTATTCATCGGCGTTTAGGTATTTTTGTTGCACATTGCCCCTTTATATGTTATTTTTGTTGCATATTACCCCTTAAAAACATTATCTTTTTGCACATTGCCCCTTTAAAATGTTATTTTTGTTGCACAATGCCCGCCAAAAATTGTCTTCTGGGTAAACCTACACTCTCGTACAATAGCTTGCAAATCATACAAGAGAGGTAAATCATACTAGGCTCACCATGTGTAACAAGCTCCACCTACCGACCATTGGCAAAAGAATTTGAACCGAGGTCAATTGACAAAGGGCTTCAACCGCTAGGCCATCCCTTACGGGACGTTATTTTATAATCTAATTACATGCTAAACTTAGGTCTATATTGTTTTAAATGTATCAATTTCCTTATTTTGAAATGTGAAGTATTTTTTTACAGTTTGAAAATTGCTATTTACCGTTCATAACAAAAAACCTTTTTATCTCTCTAAAACACCAAAACCTCCAAAAAAAACCCAAAACACCCCAAACTGCAAATAGCAAAAAAAAAAAAAATCCGAAAATTCGAAATCAAGCTTGAAGAAGGGTTGGGCTTCGATTTTTTGAGGTAATTTCGACTCATTTATGTGTAATATGCATTGGGTAGGTCGATTACAGAACCAATTTCATGTTAAAAAGCTCTACAAATCGATTTGCAGGGCTTTTTTTTCCGCAAAAACATGGTAGCACGCCCAAGACGGGCGCCCATGGCGTGTACGAACGTCCGGTTTGGGCGTTCGTACACACCCTGTGCGCCTGTCTTGGGAGTTCAATTAAGATGCACACACCCGTCTTGGGCGTTCAATTAGTGTTTTGAACTGTAAATAGAAATTTTCAAACCGTAAAAAACAAGTCCCTTTAAAATATATAGACACTTTGAAAAAAAAAATCAAAAAAAGGTGAAATAGTTTTTGAAAACTTCCTATATTTAAACATTTTCAATTTATCGTTGAAGTAAAAGAATGGAGTCACATCTAAAAATAATAATTTAAAGCCTTAATATAATTTAATTCATATATGTTCTATCAATTACACATTTAAAAAAATAATTAATGATGCCATGCAACTCACATTATATTTTAATTTTTTTAATATATATTAAATTTATGGAAAGTTAGGACTTTTACTTCGATAAGAAATGTAATATGCAAGTAAAATAATTATAAAATATTAAGTAAGAAAACAAAACATTTTTTTTGAAGTAAGACAACAAAACATAAAGAAGAATGAAAATTCCCTAGAAGTGTAAAATATCGCGATATATTAATTTTTGGGTTTATTAGGGATAACCCCCTGTTCATATTTTTTAATGAGGTAGATCCAATTTTTTTCCCCCTTTTTGAGATAGACCCAATTTTGCCAACTTGGCAAAATATATTATATAATTTTCCTTTAATACCCCTGTTTTATTTTTAAACGGCATTTATTTCCTTTACTACGTGATTTGAGATTTGCTGATACGTTGCCTAAAATCACGGAATAAAATTACGTGAGATCATTGGCCGTTATATCAAATCGTGTACAATATTTTTCGAAGGTTCTCTTCAGCGTTCCAGCGGTTTTTTATCGTCTTTGAAGATGTCTGCACCGTCGTTGAAATATGATCGAATTTGAGCGTTCGTTGTTGGACGTTGTTAACCGGGTATGAATGCGTTATTCGTTTTTATTTTTCGCTCAATGTCTAGGATTGTCGATTACGGTGGTTAGAAATTTTTAAGAGTTGTGTTGATACTTGATTCTATTAAGTAGAACGTTTTTTAACAAAATTATTCCGTCATATATACATCGTTATTTTTGGCGGATGATGTTTGTTTGGAAGATGATTGACAGAGTTAGATGAGGATGGTTCACGCATATCGGACCAGAGTTGTTTTATATGAACATCGTAGTTGGTTTACGCATTAATTGAAATAACTGTCCGCTGTCGTGGAGTTCATGAGTCTGATCCCGGTCGATAGTTCGTTTATTTGTTTATAACAGCGGATTTTAGGACGCTGGGTAGTACATTAAAATATATTTCGTAGTATTTTCTAAGTTATCGTATGAATTTTGCATTTTAAGTTTATTTTTGATCATATTAATATATTTTTTAGTATTCTGCATTTTTAATGTCGTATCATATTAATATATACATCGTTATTTTTGGCGGATGATGTTTGTTTGGAAGAGGATTGACAGAGTTAGAAGATGATGGTTCACGCAGATCGGACCAGAGTTGTTTTATATGAGCTTCGTAGTTGGTTTATGCAATAATCGGAATAATTGTCCGCTGTGGTCGAGTTCATGTTTTTTATCCCGATCGATAGTTGGTTTATTTGTTTATAACAGCCGATTTAAGTGTGTTGGGTAGTACATTAAAATATAGTTCGTAGTCTTTTTTAAATTAGCGTATGGATTTTGCATTTTAAGTTTATTTTTGATGATATTAATGTATTGTCATTCAAATGTATTTGCAGTCTATTTAATCATTTTTTAGTATTCTGCATTTTTAATTTTGTTTCATGATTTTAGGTTTTTTCGATGGCGAATTTCGTACGGATTTTGTTGAGGTTTGGTGGGTTGGTTGCTCTAAAGACGTGTTTACGATGTAATGGCTCGGTAACTTCTGTTAAGTTTTAAACCGTTGTAATACAGTAGTATACTATTATGAATACCGTATGATACTACCATTATCATTTTATTATACTATTATGAGATTATTAATGTACTAGAGTTTTAACTCGACATATCGGTTTGATTGTGTTATGATGTGTTTTATGTATTTTATCAAAACCCTAGATTGAAATTATGAGATTAATTATTAATGTACTATTTTATTGGTTATGTTGGAATACTTTACGTTGGTGTTGTTCTCAATGTTCTTGTCATTTCAGTGGTATATTGTTTGTAACACAATTCATATCACTACTATAACCGTAATATACTATCATAGCAGATCAATGTACTATATTGAAATTATTAATATACTATGTGGTTGAATAATACGGGATAGTCGATTAACGAGATCCATAGTCGAATTAGATCAATAAGATAGTCTATTACATGATATAAGGAAAATTACCCTAATTGATTAGTATTTCAAACAAACATATTATTCAGTTTCCATATATATTATTATTTTTTCATATATATATTATTATTTACCTTAATCGTTTTCATATAATAAGGAAAATTACCCTAATTGATTAGTATTTCAAACAAACATATTATTCAGTTTTCATATATATTATTATTTTTCCAATAGTGAATTAACTAAACACATAGTCGAATTAGATACATGGGATAGTCTATTAAAAGATATGAGATAGTCTATTAATTTTAAAACACAAATCCGCCGCCGTCACTTCTCAAATCTAGGGTTTTGATGATCTTCGGCCCATAGTCGATTAACGAGATCCATAGTAAAATTATACCAGTGGGATAGTCTATTAAATGATATGGGATAGTATATTAATACAGATGTAATTCGACTATGCATCTCGTTAATCAACTATGGGCCGAAGAATTATCAAAACCCTAGATTTGAGTAATCCTAGATTTGAGTAACCCTAGATTGGAGCAGTGACGGCGACGGCGACGGCGGCGGCCAACGACGATATCACTTCTGGTGGATGTCCTGCCCATCAATTGTTGCAATATCACTAATTTAGTGCTCGAATTCGGTATGCGATTATAACAGATCTGCAATTACACAAACGTGATAGTTGATTTAGCCAAAACATATCAACAAATCGATGGATGATAGCGATTCAGCGAGTGGCGACGACGTACCTACGACAACTTGCTCGGAGTGCACGAAAATCGTCGTTTCACGGCAGTGCAGACGTCTTCCCCTTTCAATCGGCCGTACCGAGAAGTTGTTCTGGGAGGTTTTGCAGTTTATTCGATAGTGGGTTTGGGATGATAGTGATTTAACGGGAAAATAGGAAGAGATTTGATTTTATTTCAAAAGGTAAAGTAACGGGTTTTGTGGGATTTGATTGAGGGTAATTATGTAATTAGGAAAAGTTTGGACTGTTATCAAAATGGCAAATATAAATTTGGGTCTACCCCTATTATTTGAATGTTTAAGGGGGTTATATATCTAATAGACCCTTATTTTTTTGGCCTAAATGTCACAAGGAATTGAGGTAGGGTGTATTTTGCCATGAGATATGTAATATATGGTTGGACTTTACTAATTTTAAAATGTTAGGGTGCAAAATGTCGGTGACTGTTAATTCTGGGGTGCAACACACAATTCACCCGTTCAAAATAAAATAATAATAATAAAAAAAAATCCTATATGCATTGGTTTCAATTTTCTGATTGATTCTATCCACTAGTAGAAAATTTGTTTTTTACTACGAAATTTTTGCTACGGTAAAAAGCTGTAATAAAACGTATTTTTTACTACGGAACAATTTTGAAGTCTTAGTAAATACTAGGATGTATCGTAGCAAAAAAATACTTTGTACGGCTATTTACCATAGCAAAGTTCTTGTCACGCCCGTATATGCTATGGGGCAAACTCATAGCAAATGCGTAGCAAAAGCCTTTTATTACGAATTTGATACATTTTGCTACAGTTAATGGTCGTAGTAAAAAGTCATTTTTCTACTAGGGATCGTAAGATGATCTGTATTTTCAGCAGTTTCTTTCAGACAAAGTTGTAGAATTTGAATTAAACAGAAACATCAGATTTCTCAACGGAAAATAGTACATCACATAAATCTATAATCAACAAGAAATTTACACCTTGAATAAAAAGATCCTTTGCAAGTTAATCTTATATTGTCTTCACAATCTCTAACAAAGCTTAAGAAAAGCATCACACTAAAAAGCTGGGAAAGAAAAAAAAATACACACAAAAATCCTCCAAGAATTTCAATACCATGCATTTCCGTTGCCCGGTAAATTAGATCGTACATAATCTGTTCTACCACCACCACCGGCACCACCACCAGTGTCGTTTATCGAGTCTTGGCCACCACCACCACCACCACTAGAGCCACTGTTAGTAAGTATACATATTAATTCAATCAGCAATTGCAATGCCCTCTTCTCTCCAGAACGACTACCACCACCAAACCCTCCGCCTCCATTACCGCTCCCGGAAGCCAGTATTCCCTGAGCTATGGCTTCACTATTGTTGACAATCATTTGCTGAACTGCCTGAGCTATGCCGTTACTTCTGTTAACAATCATTTTCTGAACGGTCAAAAGTGCCAAATCATTCTTCTCCGATCCAAAAGAAGGTCGATGCATATTATTAGTGACCTCTTTTGGCGTATGAGGAGAGCCGACCGACGAATTATCTCCGGTGGGCCCCACACATTTCAGATGGGCATCATACCCACATGATTTACACCTATAAAGCCATTGGCGTAACCCAAGTTTCATGCATATAGAACAGTTGAACTTACTTTTAGATAATTCACAGGTAAGTTCGAGCTTGTGAACCGCGTGAGATTCGTGCGTGATGGAAAATGGCAACGTGGCGCAGAGAATGTGCAAATCGAAGCCGCAAGGTTTGCAATGGTAGGAGAATCCGTCGCCCCTTTGTTGACACGCATCGCACCTGAAGAGCATTTCCCCATACGTGGGCTTCGACGTTAGGGTTAGTGCGTGTTTCTTGTGAAAAGGGTGAATCAATTTCGTCGGCATGTCGAAGCATTTCTTGTGAAGGAAAAAGTCTTTGCAGATTGTGCACGAGTAAATCGTACCAGAGGGTTCGAGCTTGCATGCTGAACAAGGTGAAGTTATTAGGTTTAGGGTTTGCTGATGATCGATGAGCTTCAATGGGTGTGGATGGCTGAAATGGGTTTTCTTGAATTCATCCATCTCCTTTCTGATCTATATAACACACGTACAATTATTTATTAGGAAGAGAAGTAAAAATCAACACTGCATTTAAAGCCAAATTAAAGCTAGAAAGATAGGTGATGAGTATATATGTGCATTATTAATTTTTGAAATATTAGATAATAACACAAAACTTAAGTTAAATAATATAATAAAATATTATTACAACACTACAGCATGCAATAATCAAAACCAGATCTAAAAATTTGTAATCATGTAGTAAGTTAGTTGAATGTATCAACCCTAAATTAAGGCTTGTGTGCAATGGAATGAGACAGGTATCTGTAATTGCAGACACAAAATTAATTAATTGAGTTTAGTGGTTGTCCATTACGCGGAAAATAGGGTGAGCTTTTGGTTGGTTGCAGATTGTTTGAATAAAAATGTTTGTACTATTTTATTTTATTCTAATAATTGACTGAGGCATCGTGCCGGCACACACATATTTTATATAAAATAGAATACAAACTTTCTATTTTAGATAAGAATTAATATTTAATTAATTGAATAGTATAACAAAGTAGTGAGATCAATGATCGCGAAAAAAATCCATAAATATAAAAATTCAAGTTGCACTGGAAAGTCGAAATAAAAATTTACAATTTTTGTGTTTTGCAATTTTTGAGAATCATTTTGTAAACTACAAATTAAGTACAAATATAAAAGGGTAAATTACACCAACTGGTACGCTAAAATAATTTTAAGTTCTCTGTGATAGTGGTAATTACAATCACACCCCTGCAATTATTATTGGAGTCAAGATTTCATGTACTGAGGATCGATATGAACTATATTTGTCTCCCGCGGGGCCGTTAATGCTACCATAGACGAAAATTTATAAATCTTACATAAAATAGCACAAAATGCACTTCACCCCTATAAATTTTGCATTTTCGCACTTTCCCCCCTAAAAATTCAAAAAAGAGATGAACACACCCCACCCCACCCCCCCCCCCCCCCCCCACCCTCGAAATATTGTCTCGATTGCACTTTGCCCCAAAAAAATAATTTTTGGTGCGCATCGTGCAACAAAAATAACATTTTAAAGGGGCATGGTGTAGAAAAATAATTTTTTTAAGGGGCAACATGCAACAAAATTAACATTTAAAGGGGCATGGTGTAGAAAAATAATTTTTGTAAGGGGCAACATGCAACAAAATTAACATTTAAAGGGGCAAAGTGCAACAAAAACACTCAATTCTATTGAATAATCCATCCGGATTTTACTATCGAGGCAATGTGCAACAAGAATAACATTTTGAAGGGTGACATTCACTTTTTAAAATTTTGAGGAGATAAAGTGCAAAAGTTAGAAATTGGGGGTGCCGCGTAATTTGGCCCTATAAAATAATAAGGATTTAAGAAATGTTAAGAGCGTCATGTCACCCCTAGCTTGTCTCCACCACTGTCTGAAACTAATAGTCTGTTAAAACCCTAACTTATCCAATGTATTATTCAGTTAGGGTTTCTAACAATGTATGATGGGGTGATTGTAATTACCGATACTACATGGACCTTAAAGTTATTTTAGCATACCTTAGGGGTGTATGTGTAATTTACCCCAAAATAAAAATACATAATCACAAAAGTAGTTTACAAGTTATTTGAAATTATATTTTCTTCCAAAGATTTCTATCAAATTAAATATTTTCAGTAATTACAATAAAAGATCCATCAATCGAATACTTTAGTGAAAAAAGTTTATTTGCTTAATTAGTAAGAGTCTATAGTTTTTTCAGTAATTCGTCGTGATATTTTTTTTTCCGCATGTTTTACTCTCGAGTAGAAGAAAATAACAAGTTAATTTGTGATTTTGCACCCTAGAAACAACCAACCAAGTACAATTTTCATTATCCTCGTTAAGTTTAAAATATTCAATTCATGGTGAATAGTGAATGATTTACTGTGTTTTGAGGGTGAAAAGTGCTAAAAAACTATATTTCCAGAGTGCAAAGCCAAGACAAGTACAACTAAATAGCATACATATTATTATTGTTATTAATTTGTTAGAGTAAATACTAAATACTAATTAGTATATACTATATGTTGTTGGGAAAATTGGTTAAAAGTTGAGTCATGAACAATTTTTGATCAATGTTATTGTATGGTCTAATTGATTATATAAATCAACATTTGGAATAGATGAGTATAATCAAACCAATTTTGTGGTGAATAAAAAATTACTAGTCCAAAATTAATATAAAGAAAGTGGGATTTTGAGTTATCCCACATTGGAAAAGTAGAGAAGTATTGAGCTATTTATATATCTCAATGTTGGAACAAAGGGTCACGCCCTGCGGGTATATACACTTTTGTTTGGGAGAAAGGCTTATATATTATGAGTTTCGAATTGTGCCCACGCACCGTCCATCCGATCGGCCGGCTTGGCTCGTTTGTATGGATCGGATTTGGATTTGGGCTTGGGCCCAAACCACCACTATATTATTTTATTGATTTGAATTGGTGCAGCCGAACCAATGCAAACCAAAAGCAGACTACACTATTTCATACTATATTTTTTATTTTTTTTTCTTTTTTTTAAGAATTTCATATTCTCTTTCACCAACATAATATTTCACCACGTGAATCAAGATAATTCAAGATCATATATATATTATATACATACAAACTAATATGAAATTGACTCCAGCTGATTATTAAATTTCACAATCTTTTATTTTCGATCTTCAAACTCCAACCAAGAAAAGCAAATTATACTGGAAGAGTTAGATGCTACACCTGGTCATTTACACCAAGTGTATTTAAATCGTATATTTAGTTAAATAATCACGCACTAAGCACACATACACATGGGTGTGTATGATTATGTCCATTGAACTTAAATGATCAGGTGTAACTATTTAATTTCATACTGTATTGCATGCAAGGAGAAAAGAAAGAAAAAAGAAAAACACGGTGAAGATTCACACGATTGGGCAATCTTTCCAGATTCATGGATGACATAAAGAGGTCATCCTCCAAGTAAGCCACCAAGAAAACCAATACCATTTCCATCTCCAAATAATAATTCTTCATAATCTTCTTCTCCACCACCACTAACGATGTTTACACCGTTAGGTATCAACCGCATCAATCCCTGAGCCATTGTTGCATTTACTCTATTGTTAATAATCATATTTTGAATCGGGACTCCCGCCGAAAAACCAGTGTTATTGATCATAGGGGGTGGTGGCCCCCATGTTGCAGCCTCTTCTGGCTTTGTGGGCTCTATAGATTGAGACAGGGTTTGGACAGGTGGAAAAATATCTCCGGCAGCACATTTCAGATGGGCATTAAATCCACAAGATTTGCATACATACAGCCATTGGCGTGAACCAGGCTTTAGGCATATATCACATGAAAACTTATTGTTAGGATATGGTGATTTAAAAACAAGAAAAAGAGGGTGCACGTGCGAGTCATGTGCGAGGGATGACGGTAACATGGCGCAAGATATATGCAAGTCAATGCTGCAAGGTTGGCAATGGTAGGAGAATCCCTTCCCTCTTTCCTGGCAAGCATCGCATCTGAATCGCCCTTCGTCGTAGGCTGGCTTCGATAACAGGGTTAAAGCATGTGTCTTGTCAAAAGGGTGAGTTATTTTCTCAGGAAAAGAGCTTCTTCCACCACCATCCGTTAACTCTTGCGAATAGTCTTGGCCGCCACCGCCACCACCACCTTCCATTACCACCCGCAAAGAGTCTTGGCCGGCACCAGCAGTACCATCGTCAATTTGCACCGAGTATGTGGCGTCTCCACGACTACCACCAATACCAGTATTGTTGTTATAAAGGGCAGCTATCCATTCAATCAGAAGATGTAATCCTCTGTTATTATCTCCAGAAACTATGCCCGAAAGTAACGCCTGAGCTAACTCGTTACTATTGTTAATAATCATTTGGTGAATGGCCTCAAGGGCCATTTCATCGTTCTTTCTTTTGACCTCAAAAGGAGGAGGCATCGCTCTGACGTTATTTGGCTCCTGCATAGGCGGAAGCCGAGGTGCCGATGGAGCCAACCTAGAGCACCTCGCGGCCGCCTCTGGTGGTGCCGCTGCCTCTGATGGTGCCGCCTTGGGCAGCTCATTCGATTGAGACGGCGGCAGGACTGACAGAGCATCTCCGGTGGTGGCACATTTCAGATGGGCATCAAATCCACAAGATTTGCACCTGTAAAGCCATTGGTGAGAACCAACACTCATGCATATATCACATGAAAATTTATTGTCCAGATACGGCGATTCAGAGCTCAATTAGAGATTGTGCTTCACGTGAGAGTCGTGCGTGACGGTTAAAGGCAGCATGGCGCAGAGCACGTGCATATCGAAGCTGCATTTTTTGCAATGGTAGGAGAATCCATTCCCCCTTTCGCCGCAAGCATCGCATTTGAAGCGCTTATCACCGTACGCGGGTTTCGCCATGAGGGTTAGAGCGTGCTTGTGAAAAGGGTGGGTTAGTTTCATCGGCATTTCGAAGCAGCTCTGGTGAAGGAAATAGTCCTGGCAAATTGTGCAGGAGTAGAGCATACCCCAGGGCGAGGGCTGGAGCTTGCATGCTGAACATGGAGAAGTAGTTAGGTTTAGGGTTTCTGGATCATAAGAGATGAGCTTCAACGGGTGTCGATGGCTGAAATGGCTTATTACTCGCTGAAATTCTTGGGCCATCTATACTGGATTCAAACCCCAACTTTCGAGCAAATTCGGTTTAAATTATAGTACTGCAATATATATTTTATTAATGTATAGGTCTTATTTGCACTGCATTAGTTTATATCCAATTTGTAGTGAAAGTTCTTATTCGACTTCTGAGTACCGTGAAGAGGTACAGAAGCACTTGGTGCAGTTGTCACCTATATAATTAATCTTGTGAGAATTCAATTTAATTTCTTTTTTGAAATTAAAGGGAAAAGCTAATTGTAATTTTGTTACAAAAGAATTGCTTAAGTTAAGTATGATTTGGTTAACTTTCTGTATATAACCAAATGTATATATCATCTGACTCCTCCTTACTTATAGCAAACGAACTTATTGAACTCTAATGAAAAATACTTTTCGTAATCGAGAAAATGATCAGATCAAAATCAGCATAAATAAAAAAAATCAGTTATAATTAGTTCTTTCATCCCTACTATTACAAGACAAGTGTATGTAGGTGGGGAAATTATATGCTACACCGGGTATTTGTTAATCGTAGACGAGGTTAAATAACCACCCACTAAGCACACATACACAGAAGTGTGTATATATGTGAGATTATGTGTAGATCTACGATTAACAATCAGGGTATTTGTTAAACGTAGATGAGATTAAATAACCACCCGCTAAGCACACATACACAAAAGTGTGTATGTGAGATTATGTGTAAATCTACCATTAACAATCATCTGGTATTAATAACGGGATGTAGCATAGAATTTCCCGTGTAGGTAGGGGTGGGAGGTTGAACGTATTAATGTTTGAATGAAAATATTGTAGTATTTTATCTCATTCAAATTGATTGAGGCATCGTGCACACACGCATAGATATATCATATAAGGGTAACCATTGGCGCCATAATTGGAATATTCAACCTTTTAATTAAGGGGGAATATGCCAAACACCCTCCATTGGGTTTTTTATTCTTGATAAATCCTTAATTAATTAATGGTATTTGAGATAAATCCATTGGACTTAAAAACCCATATATACCCCTACTTATTAGTATAATTATTAAATTAAATATCATGGTAAATTAATACCAAATCCCTCCCAAAAATAAATCAATTCCAAATCAATCCCAGAATCACATTACCATATAATTCGCCCCTCTCTCCCCAAATCACGGTAGAAAACATAACCGTATAATATGCAGTCTTCTTTTTTAAATAGTTTTTTTTATATTAATTTAAAACATAAGTTTTTTTTATTTTACTTTTTTAAATGGTTTATATATAAAAAAATTTAAAATCCACTACATACACATCGGAAACCACTAAATTTATCGAAAACCACTATGAAAAGTAAAAATTACTATAAAATAAGCATAATCCACATTAATATTAACATAATCCACTATGTAATTAGTGAAAACCACTATGTAATTAACAAATTTCATTACAAAAATTCACTAAAAAACTATCAATTAACAAAAACTACTATTAAATTAATGAAAACCACTCTGTAATTAACGAAAACCACTGTATAATTACAAATTCCTAGACTTGTTTGTTTATTAGTATGGGTTAAAAAAAATGAATCTTTACAAATATTCACCTGGAGTCGAGGCAGATGAATCATTTTGCTTCGACTTAGTACATAGCTGAAAATTGATTTATTATTATTATTATTATTATTATTATTATTATTATTATTATTATTATTATTATTATTATTATTATTATTATTATTATTATTATTATTATTATTATTTTAATATTTTTATTTACATGCCTGGTTTATAGAACTTCCAAGAGGGATATTAGATTATCTCACGTAGGAGCATGAAATGCAGGCCGAATCAGAAGACGACTGCACTCGTCTCATGACTCTACTTCCGCATATAGAATCAACTTTATTGGATTGGGCAATAAATCTTATGGCCGTTGTTGCCCAATTGGAACATCTCAACAAGATGAACTCTCGTAAACCACTATTTGAAAAAATCATCATCTTCATCCTCCCATCAACAATTTCGTAAAAAAAATCATCAATAAAACATACTTTATGGGTGTGTGTGTGTGCAAGTGATGTAGCAAAAATACAATATTCTTTTACCGAACCAAACACAACCTTAAAAAAAATAAAAAATAAAAACAGAAAATACAAAAAAATTAAAAGTTCTAGATATTTATTTAATTAATATACTTGTGGAATTGCGAGACTCGCAATTGTAATCCCAGAAACAACATCAGATTTCAACAATTCAAAACTATAATCCAGGCCCCACTGAAAAACAGGGAAGAAAAACTGTAGCCCGATTACCAACTTTCTGAACCAGGTCTGGTACTTGAACCCATGAAGCGGGTCGTCGGGGAAGAAGATGTCCGCTAGGCGGCGCCGGAGTTTCTCCACGGTGGTCCTCGGCGGCGGAAGACATACTCTGTGCACTTCCACAGCGGCGGCCGCCGCTCCTCCCCATGCATATCCTCCACCTTCCGCCACCGGATCTGGAATATTTATAACCATTAATTTTTTATTTTTCTTTTGGTTTTTTCTTCACACAGTGAGTGAAATTTGTGTGAATGGTTTTCCCGAGTCAGTGTTGAAGAGTTGGATTTGGGTTGAATTCCTTTGGGACTTGTTTTTCGGTGCTAATTAGTAATTAATTTATGCAAAACACCCTTTATTATTTAAGTTAGGGGTATAATAGTGATAATTTATTATTTTTTATTATTTAATGCTGAAATGGATTTATCTCAAAAAGTTCTAAAAAAATGGACCTAATGTAATTAGACTTGTGTAATGGAGGGCTTTTGACAAATAATCCCTTTAATTAATGTGCATGACGATTTTGGTCAACCGAATATTCGAAGTGACAATTTTATTTCAATAATTTAAATTTTGACACTTGCGAAAAAATCAGAATATTCGACGTAGGATGCTTAAGTGAGTGACAAATGATAAAAGTGGACCTGGTAAAAGTGGATAAGTAGTCCACAGCCAACTGGTCATATAAGATTAGTCTAGTGTAGTTTATGTTTTATTATGTGATTCATGACTACTGCACTGGTAGATGTGTAAATATTTAACTGTAGTTCGAGCGACTTGAGGTTCTTTGGTCAACGAAAAACGTAAACTGTAAAATACACTTACCACCCCTGAACAATGTATCAAACACTCCGATTCCTAAACTAAGGTTTGTATCATGTCAATAAGTCATTTTTGTTGGCACCGAATTGTTCTCAACAGTCAACCCTAGCAACAATCAAACCTTCAAAATTTGAAACCCTGATTTTACCCTCAATATCCGATGATGATCGATGTTGAACGACGTTTTACTGACCACGTATGTTTCATTAGTAACTAATTGGGTTAATTGCACCTACACCTTTGAGGTATGTTAAAATAGCTTTAAGTTCCCTGTGGTGGTATTTACATCCACACCCCTGAAACAATTACTGGAGCAAATATTTCATTTCATGTGGACCGATTTGCACTATATTTGTTTTCCGCGGGGCCGTTAATGCTACCATAGATGAAAATTTATAAATTCTCATATAAAATAATAAAGATTTAAGAAATATTGAGGGAGCCAAGTCACCCCCTAGTTCTATATATGTTGTATGCCACTTTTTGAAACTAATAGTTTATTAAAATCTTAAAGGAATAACTTATCCAATACATTATTCCGTTAGGGTTTTTAACAATGTTTCAGGAGTGTCATTGTAATAACCGATATTAAATAATCCTTAAAGTTATTTTAGCATATCTTAGGGATATATGTCTAATTTAGTCGTAACTAATATTTTTCGAACAAACCAAATAGTAATTGGTTGCAATAACTTCTAAATGGTTGCAAAAATATAGTATACTATTAAGGGGTAATGACAAATAGGCCCATGACAAGGGCACTTAATTAAAAGATGGACATCCAACTTTTTTGTCTTTCAAATAAATCCAGCCCATTCAAACTTATTTGCAAATAAGGAAAATCCTTTTATATATACCAAAATTACCCCCAATTCATTGAAACCAAATTTAACTTCAATTTCATGATTTACACCCAAATTTAGCCCAATTTCATCAATTAACCAATTTTAACCCTAATTTCAATTTTGACCCGCCACCACCGGAGACCGCCGGTCGCCGCCGTTGACCGCCGGAGACCGCCGTTGACTTTTTTTTTTTTTTTTTTTTTTTTTTTTTTTTATTTTTTTTTCCTGAATTTTTTTTCCGGCCGATCAACTGCTGTTGACCGCCGGGTCTCCGGCGTTGACTTTTTTTTTTTTTTTTTTTTTTTTTTATAATTTTGTTTTTTCTTAAAAAAAATATTTTAATTAATATTACTGTCTTGGCTGCTAAATTACTGTCTCCGGTAGTTATTTAACTGCCGGAGACGGTAATTTAACTGTTAATTGACTCTTTTGTTTTTTTTTTTCTTAAAAAATATTTTAATTAATATTACTGTATTCGTTGCTAAATTACTGTCTCCAGCAGTTATTTAACTGTCGGAGACAGTAATTTAACTATTAATTGACTTTTTTATTCTTAAAAAAAATATTTTTAATTAATATTACTGTATTCGTTGCTAAATTACTGTCTCCGGCAGTTATTTAACTGTCGGAGACAGTAATTTAACTGTTAATTGACTTTTTTTTTTTTAAATTTTTTTCTTTAAAAAAAATTATTTTAATTAATATTACTGCCTTGGATGTTAAATTACTGTCTCCAACAGTAATTTAGCTGTCTTAGACAATAATATTAATAATATTACTGTTCGGAAAAATAATATTCATAATATTACTGTCCCAAACAGTAATATTACTGTCTGAGACAGTAATTTAGTAGCCAAGACAGTAATATTAATTAAAATATTTTTTTTTCTAAGAAAAACAATTCACAAAAAAAAAAAAAAAAATTCAACGCCGGATTCTGGCCGGAAAAAAAACATTTCAGAAAAAAACTTATTTTCTGAAAAAAAAAAGTTTTGGGGGTTAATGTGATATATTTGTTTAAATTCGGGGTCAATGTGTAATATTAAGGAAGTTAGAGTATAATAGGTGGAATTGATAAGAATTATATTATTGAAGGTATTTTAGACTAAAGACATGGGGATGGGCTTAATTGATAGACTGTTTTTTTTTGTGGACCAAAATGCATTTAAGTCCCATGTGATGGGCTTTTTTGCCATTTGCCCTACTATTTAATATGTTTTAATAACCAGTTTGCCATTGAATGTGTCATTGCCTTTTTTTATAGATAGAAATTAGTTAGTTGCCAAATATTTTGTATTTGATATATGCATATAGGGTGAACACGGGCGGGTTTGGGCGGGTTTGGACCAAAAAGTCAACCCGACCCGACATAGGCGGGTTTACAACATGTCAAACCGCACCTGCCTAGTTATACTTACGAACTGCTCGGTTCGGGTCCTTTTCGGGTTCAGCGGGTCGGGCGGGTTGGCGGGCGGGTTGCAAAATTTGAAACCCCAACCCCCTTTTTACATCTCAAAAATATCATACAGAAACAAATAAAAAGAAATCTAGGTTTCTGAATCTCTGATATGGAATCTAATGGAGTTGGTGGAGTATGACGGCGACACTGAGATTCTGAATACGAATGGAAATTTGGGATTGACAAATCACCCATCCGAGAAACACTAACAAATCTTATGGTTGAAGAAGAGACAATGGTGGTAGATGTAGATGGTGAGCTACTGGTAAACAAAAAAAAAAATTCATTGACAACTTCTGCTTTCTTCAATTGAAGATAAGGATTAAAAAAATTATGGAGGATACATGTACATTTTGGGAGCAGAAGAAATGATTCCAAGGAAAATGGCTAGTGAAGTTGAACCACTCAATTGAGAAGAAGCGGCAGAATGCACTTGAAAACCTAAACCCTAGATATGGTACATAAATATACACGGGCGGGTCGGGTTGTGGGCGGGTTTTTAAAATTAAACCTGAGAACCGACCCACTTATGTTCGGGTGTCAAAATTTTAACCTGCTAGCTAAAGTTTTAAAATTAGAACTGGCGGGTCTCGGGCGGTTCGAGCGGGCGGGTCGGGTTTGGCGGGTTTATGAACACCCCTATATGCATATATAGTGACTAAATGGCCAACTATTAATTGCTAGTGTGTATATCAGAAACCAAATAATGATTGAAAAAACCTATGTAGTGCGCACAGGGAAATGACAATACAGGGAAACGCATGTTTTAAAAATAGGGATACAAAAATTTGGGAAAAACCTGTAAATATTAGAATTATATGCGTATATTTATAAATATGTTGAACACACATGTACAAGTTTTTTGTTTATACACAAATTCTTTATATATATATATATATATATTCAAAATAAATGTTATAATTATTAACTATCAATTGACAATTGATCATTAAATAGAAAGATTATAGTTTTCACCCCTCAAGTTTGCATCAATTACATATTTGATCCTCTATGTTCATAAAAAATATATTTGGTTCTTCATGTTTCAATAATTTAACATTTTTTTTGTCATTTCCGTCAATTTACTGTTTTTTCATCAGTTAAGTCAGTGATGGGCACACGCTTGATTCCGTTAGTACTAACATAAAATTATCGAAAACGACTAAAAGTTTGAATTTTTGAAACATAGGGGATCGAATATTTTTTTTGTGAACATGGGACCAAATATAAAATCGGTGCAAACTTGAGGGATGAAAATTATATTTTTTCCCATTATTAGATCATGTAAATGATTATAGGGAAGAAACAAAATATTTAGAACTTTGCTATTCAAGCATGTTTCTAACTTTTCAAAAATTACAAAATGGTACATAAAGTGTCCTGCAGGTGTCCTCGAATGTTAGACACAAAACATATCCAAAACACATATATAGTAAGAAATTGAAGTTTTCGCGCTACATAGCACAAAACGTATTACTACAAGTTCATAATATGTAAAAATTAGCAACCAACTATCATAAGAGGGTCTGTATATATTGTAATGAAGCAGCTTTTTAGGTAAACCCTAATTTCCTGCCACCGCTCTTTCTTTCATCCTTCGCCAAGTGCTGTCATAGTTTGATGACTCTATCTATCTTCTATATGAAGCATGTGGGATTATTAAAATAGAAAGTATATATATATTTTTTTCAAATAATTTTTAATCACATTCTTTTATGGGGAAATTACGGATACCCCTGAGGTAGGATTAAATTACGAAAGATCCTTCTTGCTTGGATAATTACAACCAACCCTCAACTATATATTCTCTTACGGAAAAACCCCTCATTTATAGGTAAAATTGACACCGTAAGGGTGGAAGTGTAAGGCAAGATATAATTGAGGGGTAGTTATAATTACTCAAATATGAGGGAAATTTTCGTAATTACCCTGAGGTTATGTCAAATTACACCTAGACACACACCTCCCTTGAGGTTTCTCTCATCAACAAGTCAACCCTGTACGAGCAACTCTAACACTAGACATAAAAAAATGAGTTATCAGCGGCTTAGCCCGCATGGGTGTAGCTCAACTGGTTCCGGAGGTGGTAAGTTGGTGCAAGGTCCTAGGATCGAATCCTGGCAGCCGCAGTGTGGGAATTTCAACTCCAATGAGATTGGTTCCTTGTGGGCACCAGGTCCGGGTCCGCTACCTTAACGGGCCGTTGAGTTACCATGATTTACATTCCTCCATCAATCCTTGTCGGGCCAAGGGATGGGGGCCCTGGGGGCGAGGGATTTCGCCTTTATGGTGCAAGTTATCAGCGGCTAAATGATGTAAATTGTTGATTGTAATCAAAACCTCAAGGGCGTATATATGTAATGTATATATATATATATATATATATATATATATATATATATATATATATATATATATATATATATATATATATATATATATATATATATATATATATATATATATATATATATATATATATATATATATATATATATATATATATATATATATATATATATATGTATGATTATTTTTAATAATTGGTTAGATATCTACGATAAACGATACGATACGATACACGGAGGAAAACGATACGTACGCCGATATATTACGATTTGATAACCATTATATATATATATATATATATATATATATATATATATATATATATATATATATATATATATATATATATATATATATATATATATCGAAATTTTTAATAAAATTTCGATAAAGCAGTTATTTAACGAACCGCACAATAGACGGTATGAAAAGTTGGCAATACTGAAATTTCGGTACGATTTTACGGAATGAACACCTCTATATTTAACAACTGGGAGGGGTTTTTCGTAAGAAAATACATAGTTAAGAGGGTGGCTGTAATTATGCGGCTTTAATTATGTAAACACGGGAGGTTTTTTCGTAATTTGACCATACATCAGGGGTGGCTGTAATTTGCCCATATTATTAATTCTAAACTATTAGATAATAATTAACCCAAAAAAATAGTTGAATGATAAAAGTATTATGAGAACATGCAATTCACCAAACCAGCTCTAAGAAATTGGAATCATACTATTAGTTAAATATATCAATCTAAACGAAGCCTTGTGTGCATTGGAAGAATATACCTGTAATTAATTGCATGAAATTGGTTGAGTTTATAAGTGGCTCTCCATTACGAGCTAGGAAAATGGGGTAAACGTATTGTTTGAACTTTGAACTTGGAATAAAATATTGTATTTATAATTATCTTATTTGAATTGATTGAGGCATCGTGCGCGCACGCGCGCACACACATATATTTTGTTAGATGTCTATGAAAAGAATCAATATCAGTTTCCGAAGCAAAAGTTTTTGTTTGCGTTACTATTATTATTTTGGATAATTGGATGTTACACCTGATTGTCTATATTGTGTGGATTTTAATCGTAGATCTAAATATAATTATACTCAATTATGTGTTTATGTGTTTAATGGATGGTTATTTAATCAAATCTACAGTTGAAATTCACCCGATATAAATAATCATGTGTAACATCTAACTCCATTTTTTTGTTATGGGCCTGTACTTGTCCCAATTTTTTTTTACACTTAAGCCTCGTTTGATTGGGGAGATTAATTATAATTAACTAAATAATAGAACTTTGTTTGGTGTTTAGGTAACCCCAATAACCTGTCGGGTTGACCCACAAATATTATGTTATCATTGTTTATCTTGTCTTTTAGCAGGCATGTTTTCTTATTAGATTATCGAAGGTCCAATAATATAATTAGGTTTTATTAGATTATTTAATCTTATTTTGGCAACCACGCCCCTGAGATATACTAAAATAACTTTAAGGTCAATGTAGTATTTTTAATTACACGCATCCCCCTGAAACATAGTTAGAAATTTTAATGGGATAATGCAATGGATACGTTATTCCGATAGAGTTCTAACGGAGTATTAGTTTCAGGAAGTGGTGGAGACAATGAAGAGCTATGGGTGATTTAAGAAATGTTGGGGGAGCCATGTTACCCGCTAACTCTATGTTGTCTTCACCACTAACTAAAAGTAATAGTCCTTTAGATATCTATCTCTATAACGTATCCAATGCATTATCCCATTAGAGTTTCTGACTACGTTTCAGAGGGTGAGTGTAATAATTCATACTACATGGATCTTAAAGTTATTTTAGCATACCTCATGGGTGTGGGTGTAATTTACCCTATTATTTTTTTAGAGTAAATAGTACATACTATGTCTGATAGAAACTCCAGACTACGCTATTTCATATTCTCTTTCAACAAAATAATATCTGTCACTTTTGAGAATTTTTTTTTCTCCATATTATCTCACTTTAAATTTTCAGCACAGCTTTAATTACTTAAGTTCTCGTTTATATTCTTATTAACTTTTTCTAATACCCTTTTTTAATTCATTTCTCTCTCTCTTATTAATTATAACATAAAGTCATTTTAGCATAAAAGCATACATTTTTCATAAAATCAAGACACATTTAATAAAATTCTTAATCCGTGCGCAAAGCTAAAAACACTATTAAAAGGGAAAGGAAGAAGTATTTCACCATCTTCATAGATTAAATTGAGAAAAACTGTGGAATTTGAATCAACCAGAATATATCAGGCATCCATTGTCCACTGATCAAGATCATGTATATATATATATATATATATATATATATATAAAATATATAATATATAATCAATAAACAACAAAGAATTTACACCAAGAATAGATATCTGAATCAAGAAAAAGCAAAGTATTTAATTTGCATCTAATTAGAAAGGAGGTAAAAAAATCACATGGACATTGAGAAGTCATCATCCAAGAAAGCCACTAACAAAATCATTATCATTTCCATCTCCCAATAGTAATTGTTGATAATCTTCTTCTCCATCACCACCACCACCGCTAACACCGGTAGTAATCAATTGCATCAATCCGTGAGCCATTTCCGCTTCTTGTGGCCGCTTCATCGGCTCGTTAGACTGCGACGGATTGTCGACACGTGGAACAATATCTCCGGCCGCACAGTTGAGATGGGCATTAAATCCACAAGGTTTGCACCTATAAAGCCACTGTCTTGAACCAGGCCTCATGCATACATCACATGGGAACTTATTGTTAGAATATGGTGATTCAAAAATAAGATATAAAGTGTGCACGTGCGAGTCATGTGTGACGGATAACGGTAACATGGCGCAAGATACATGCAAATCAATGCCGCAAAGTCGGCAATGGTATGAGTAGCCATATCCACTCTCTCTGCAAGCATCGCATCGGAATCGTGCTTTGCCGTAGGCGGGCTTCGCTAAGAGGGTTAAAGCGTGTCTTTTGTCAATAGGGTGAGTTAATTTCTTAGGCAAGGAACCACCACCCCTATCCCGTGTTACCGCCTGCGAATATTCTCGACCACCACCGTCACCGGCCATTACTGTTGGCAAAGAATCTTGACCGCCGCCAACGCCGCAGCTAGTGCCACTATCGTTAAGGGCAGATATCAGTTCAAGCAACATATGAAATCCTCTGTTTTCTCCAGAACCGCCGCTGCCTTCGGAAAGTATCGCCTGAGCTATGGCCTTACTGTTTTTGATAATCATTTGCTGCACGCCCTCGAGGCTACGACACTCTTTAGAAGACTGAGACGGCAGTCGGCGGACCGCCGGAAAATCTCCGACCGCCGCCGCGCACTTGAGATGGGCATCAAATCGACAAGATCCGCATCTATAAAGCCACTGGCGCGAACCAATCCTCCTGCATACATCACATGTAAACTTACTCTCAGCGTACGGAGATTCAAAAGTAAGAATCAGCTTGTGCGTCCCGTGAGAGGCGTGCGTGACCGACAATGGCATTGTGGCGCACAACATATGCAAATTGACGCCGCAGGGTTTGCAACTGTAGGAGAAACCCTTCCCTCTTTCGCCGCATGCATCGCATCTGAAGCGCGAATCCCCGTACGCAGGTTCCGTGATTAGTGCTAAAGGGTGTTGCTTGTGAAAAGGGTGGGTTATTCTTTCGGGCATTTCGAAACAGCTCTTGTGGAGGAAATAGTCTTTGCAAATTTGGCAACAATAAATTGTTCCAGAAATATTGAGATTGCATGCCGAACATGGAAGATGTAATTTTACGGTTTGTTTGCAGACGATGAGATTCATTGGGTGCGGGTGGCTGAAATGGCTCGCTGTGTTTTCCATTTCTTTTTCTTGCAGTACTCTCAAACAGATTGATCAGCCAACTTCAGAGTTGGGACTTACTTGAAGAGGATCAATGGGTTAATTAATCATACATACCTCCCCTAAGGTTATGTCAAATTACACCTAGACCCCTCAAGTCTGGAAAATTACACACACCTCCCTTGAGGTTTCTCTCATCCACAAGCCAATCCTCTAAGAGCAACACTAACGCTAGACATAAAAATTGAGTTATCAACAGCTAAATGAGGTAATTTTTTTTTTATTGTAATCAAACCTCAAGGGGGTAAATATGTAATTCTTTTAAACCTAAGAGGGTGTATGTGACCTTGAAATGGCTGATTGAAGTTTGATCAGAATATAAAGAATGGTTTACATGTAAACCATGATCATATACAATACAATTAAGTTGGTCATGATAAATTATGTCCCACTTGGTTATAGTAAATGACAATTTATCTCCCCACATAAGCTTGGCAAGTAGTGCACTCTAGGAAGTGGTCAGTTTAATCGATTTTCATGCAATTATATATTTGAAGTGACTCACCACTAATTCATACTTTTTTCTAATCTACAATAATTGTCCCAGCCGAAAAACATTATTATTTCATATTATCCGTCACTTTATATTCTCAATACTGCAATTAAATATATATTTTTTTGCTTTAACTTTATTAATTTAACTTTAATAATAAATCAGTAAATGATAAAGGTTATTTTAGTTATATTATGTCACATTTATTGAGTTTCTTAATATTTGTGCAAATAGTTAATTATTTAGGAACTGAAGAAGTGTATAATACTATGATCATTGATTGAAAATACTGACAATTTATGGGTAAATACTATAAAAAATCCCATGTGTTAAAGAAAATCCGTACCAAACCCTCTTGTATTCCTTTTATTGCATAAAATTGCCCTGTGTTTTATTTTTGTTTGCATGCAATTCCATTTCCATAAATGGTTAACACCTACAGAGGAGCGTTTTTTTTTTTTTTTTTTTTTTTTTCTTTTTTGTCATATGGAGATTATGCAAAATTAATTTATTCATTTAAAATAGCTAGTTACTGTTGAGTGTAGATATTACACTCAATACCTTGACTTTACGTGGATCTTTTGTTTAGATTTAATTATATTTATGCTTTAATTGATTGATTTTTGTGTTTTATAGTTGAAAAACGAGAATTATGTGTCCATGAAGGAAAAAAGATCAAAAAGAAAGGAAAAAGTTGCAAATAAGGAAACAAATCAAATTGGAAGAAGGAATCCCGCCACAGCTTTGACAGTGTCCACCATTTCGAGCATATCTCTCTCATACGAACTCCGAATTCGGTGATTTTGACGGCATTGGAAAGCTAATTTCAAGTGCTACAATTCGTATTTACACAACATTCTAAAATTCGGACTCCAACATGGCACAAATCGACGAACAAATCCTGATGGGGGAAAGTGGCGGAAATTGATTCCTATTACGTTTCCACTACTTCCTTATCAAGAAAAGCCTATAAAAGCAACAAGTCTCTACACCATAAGCACGAAATTTTACACGACAAAACACGAAGAACGAAGATCAACGAAGACTCAAGCATAGTTTTCTTATTTATTTTATTTACTCTATTTTGTTTATCATAAGAATTACGAGTAGCTAAGTTTTTAATCTAGGATTTTGTTGGAACCCTATGTGGGGATGGTGAACCCGTTTTCTTGAGATTATGCAATTATGATTTTATGATTATTTCTTCTACTTGTTATGATTGTTAGTGCATGAACTTGATCAATTTATGTGCTTTATCTGTGATTATTGGGATTGACTCGACAGAGCTATTTTGATAATTAGACGGTAAGTAGAAGAACCTTCGAGTAGTTTTCACCGGATGAGTGTGTCAATTGCATGTGGTGTCGTAGACATACAGATATCACCTTAGGTAGCCATTTACGAGACTTGTTAGTTAATGCTTTATTTATAATTGGTTTGCATAGACATATAGTGAACCGTTTATGAATCATAGACTCATATTACACGCGACAGCGGGTTGTGAGTAAATTAGTGTCTCGAGTTAATAATCATGAATCATATATTTCATAATTGAGGGGTTTTGGGTGAGCAATTCTTGCATAGGGGGAAGATAAAATCCTAGGTCCGTTTTTATTGATATCTTCTCGTGTTTATTTTCTTTCTTAATTAGTTTAATTGTTTAATAGATTTAATTTGACAAACTTGCGTAGGCTGGATAAAAATCATAGTTGTTAGAATTTGGTACTTAGGATTAGATAATTTGAGTATTCCCTGTGGGATCGACATCCGACTCTCACGAGTCCACTTTTACTACTTGTTTGCGATACGTGCACTTGCGTGTTAGGTATTTAGCCCCAACAAGTTTTTGGCGCCGTTGCCGGGGAATACGGCTAAATTATCTATTTATTCTAATATCAAATTTGAGCAATTTTTCTTACTTCAGCCATTTACTTTTTATTTTTATTTTTAATTTTAATTTTAATTTTTTATTGTTTTTGTTTCATGTCTGGTTACAATGTTCGGGCACCTCAAACGGGATATGAATGGCTTTCATCTGACGAATACCTCCAAAACATCTATGATATGCCTCCGTTTTGTTCAGCATGTGGTGGAAATCATTATTCCGATCAATGTTGGGGATCACCAACAGCGACGAATTTCGACGAAATTACCATCGGAGATTATTGGAACACTTACACCAACAACACATACGAGCAAAACTTTCAAGACCAAGATTTGAACGAGTTTCAACATAGAGAACCACAATTTGATGATTTTCAAAATTATTATCCAATGCAGCAGCAGCAGCAGACCACTGATGAACAAGTTGATTTGGTATCCCTTATTGGCGAATTCATGAAGTCCACTCAAGCATCATTTCGAAACATGGAGATACAACTGGAAGAGATGACGCTCAAATTAAAATCTGAATCTCTTGAAAATATTCCAGACGAAATCGACAATGGTTATATCAAAGAAAATTCGGGTAAAGCCCGCGGTGAGAAAAATCTTCTATGTCCGGAAAATAGTGTTGATGTGAGAGAAATAGAAATTACGAAGACACTTGAGCATGATGAATCTGAGAAGGCAATCGAGCTAAACCACGAAGATGCCTCAGAACAAGAGAAGAAGGAGATGGATGTAATGATTGAAGATATTCTAGATGTGGACTTTGTCGTTGATCTAAATGTGGATTTGAAGGCATCAATAGTGGTTGATGAGAAGACTACTATTTTTGAGGTGGAGGTTATACGCAGAATGGAGATTTTTGTATACCGATTTGAGGGAGCGGGTGATGAAGATCCCATCTTGGCTTCGTACCGATTGATTACAACCAAAAAAGACTACAAGCTAAGGTGGACCGTGCCATATTGCAGTACTATCCATGCATGCCTTGGTTGCAATTGAAGTGATAGAGTTCATGAATGGATGCGCAATCTACAAGGCTTTGGATTGGACATAACAATTTCAAGAAGCAAAGTCTGGCTGAAGACTTAAAATTTAGCGCTTCTCGGGAGGCAACCCGAGCTTTACTGTGTTTCATATTTTTCTTTAATCTTAAGTGTTATTTTTATTTTCATAGGCATGCATTCTAATTAATTTATTTGATTTCTTATTTTTAAGGTCGGAATTGCGATCGGGGCAGTCATCCGAGAGACATAGAGGGCATCTTCGCAAGAGGAAAATCAGATTTCTTTCCCACAAATTCTCACACCCCGAAGACAACGATTCCGACTAAATCAGGTGTTTTCTATCCTTAAACTTTGTGTTAATTTCGTTGAGGGCAACGAAAATTTTAAGTTTGGGGGTGAAAAAAACATGTTTTTTTTTTGTGCTTATTTGTTTTAGTTTGCATGCATTAGGTTTGATATATTTTTTTAAAAAAAAAACAAAAAAAAAAAACAAGTGCTTGAGTCGAATGCATCGATGAGTTATAATGATGAGAGATGATCAATGTTTGATGATGAGATTGCTTGTTTTGTGTGATAAGGATTAGATGTTTGTTTAGCTTTCGATTCAACGGAACTTAGAAACGAATTATTGCTAGGAATCACACTTTGTGCATTGCTTTGGTTGAATGTTTTGTATTTTAAATTTGGAGTTAATTTGTGTTAGATCATGCTATGTTCGGTTTTAGACCTCACCTTAGGAAATTTATGATACGAAGTATTGAGTAGTGAGTGATTTGGGATATGATTTGGGCCTTCTTTGATCCGTTTGAGCCTTTCAAGCCGACCTTTTTATCGAAATTTTCCTTAAAACCTTGATTTGAGCCTCGGAGAAAAGGTGTTTTTTCTTTTATCCAATGTGTATAAGGTAGAATAGATGGAGATTCTTGAAAAATTACCCCTTGGAGTTCGGTTGAAAATTTTTATAAGGTCCTTCTTCTTCTTCCCCGAAAAAAAAAAAAAAGAGAGAAAAAAAAGAAGAAGAAAAATATATATGTGTCTATATATATAAAAAAAAAAGAAAAAAAAAAAGAGAAGAAGAAGAGACTAGAAGGGAGAAGTAAGGACTAGTTGTTAAATTGTTTTGAAAGCTCGATCCATTGTCTTAAGAGCAAAAGTGGATACTTTTGAACTCTTAAGAATCGAGTTTATTAAAGTCCTTAGAGGTGACTTCATTGTTTCAAACACTTATATTTCAAATTTCGGCGTAATCACCTCAATTCAAGAAGAATAGCCACATATACCCATATTTTCTACCTCGAACCAAATAGTCTAACAATTGAAAGCCAAAAAGCCCCAACGATCCCAATAGCTTAATGTTCGATATTAGTAGAGTAGAATAATTTGGTGAGTATTTGGAGTCAAACATATGCATGTAAGCATAAAATTTTTCTATCTTTAATTTACAAATATTGGATGCTTGAAGCAATTGCATGATTTGTGGTTTTTGGCTATGGTAAGTGACTAAGTGCTTTTGAATTTTGAGCTTGCGAATGCCTAAGAATTTTCATTATAATTACAAGTTCTGAAAACGTGAAGTTGGTCATTAATCCATGTGATGAGATGCGGTAGTTGAGTTTTTTGCTTACGATTAGATTTTGCTTGAGGACAAGCAAAAGTTCAAGTTTACTTTACGTGGATCTTTTGTTTAGATTTAATTATATTTGTGCTTTAATTGATTGATTTTTGTGTTTTATAGTTGAAAAACGAGAATTATGTGTCTATGAAGGAAAAAAGATCAAAAAGAAAGGAAAAAGTTGCAAATAAGGAAACAAATCAAATTGGAAGAAGGAATCCCGCCACAGCTTTGACAGTGTCCACCATTTCGAGCATATCTCTCTCATACGAACTCCGAATTAGGTGATTTTGACGGCATTGGAAAGATAATTTCAAGTGCTACAATTCGTATTTACACAACATTCTAAAATTCGGACTCCAACATGGCACAAATCGACGAACAAATCCTGATGGGGGAAAGTGGCGGAAATTGATTCCTATTACGTTTCCACTACTTCCTTATCAAGAAAAGCCTATAAAAGCAACAAGTCTCTACACCATAAGCACGAAATTTTACACGACAAAAACACGAAGAACGAAGATCAACGAAGACTCAAGCATAGTTTTCTTATTTATTTTATTTATTCTATTTTGTTTATCATAAGAATTACGAGTAGCTAAGTTTTTAATCTAGGATTTTGTTGGAACCCTATGTGGGGATGGTGAACCCGTTTTCTTGAGATTATGCAATTATGATTTTATGATTATTTCTTCTACTTGTTATGATTGTTAGTGCATGAACTTGATCAATTTATGTGCTTTATCTGTGATTATTGGGATTGACTCGACAGAGCTATTTTGATAATTAGATGGTAAGTATAAGAACCTTCGAGTAGTTTTCACCGGATGAGTGTGTCAATTGCATGTGGTGTCGTAGACATACAGATATCACCTTAGGTAGCCATTTACGAGACTTGTTAGTTAATGCTTTATTTATAATTGGTTTGCATAGACATATAGTGAACCGTTTATGAATAATAGACTCATATTACACGCGACAGCGGGTTGTGAGTAAATTAGTGTCTCGAGTTAATAATCATGAATCATATATTTCATAATTGAGGGATTTTGGGTGAGCAATTCTTGCATAGGGGAAGATAAAATCCTAGGTCCGTTTTTATTGATATCTTCTCGTGTTTATTTGCTTTCTTAATTAGTTTAATTGTTTAATAGATTTAATTTGACAAACTTGCGTAGGCTGGATAAAAATCATAGTTGTTAGAATTTGGTACTTAGGATTAGATAATTTGAGTATTTCCTGTGGGATCGACATCCGACTCTCACGAATCCACTTTTACTACTTGTTTGCGATACGTGCACTTGCGTGTTAGGTATTTAGCCCAACAGTTACCAGCGAGTCCAATCCATACAAATGTTTAAATGTTAAGAAGAAAATATAAATATTAATTAAGCAGCTAAATTATACATTAAATCAAAGAGAATCACCAGCTTCTCAAATTGCAGCACAACTTTTGTTACATGCAAAATGAGAATTGCAAGGGTACAAAACACTTCAATCAAGAACATACCCAACTCAAGATATGATTTGCACAAATTCTTATTCTCTCCCACACCCCAACAAACGAAGAAATTAAAATCAATTACATCTTCGAAATGGAAAGAAAATAAAATAGAAATTCACACACTAGTATAAATATATATCATTTTTCCTTATAATTATGGTGATTGATCTATATATATATATTATATATATATATATATATATATATATATATATATATATATATATATATATATATATATATATATATATATATATATATATATATATATATATACTCATGAGAGAAAGAATCCAAGTCCTCCAAGAAAGTCCAAGCCACCACCTCCAAGAAAATCAATTCCATTATTACCCAACCATGACTGAAAAATATCGGCGCCAACGCCGCCAGGTATGCCGCCGTAATTATTAAGTCCATACATCATTTGCATCAGCTGTTGTACTCCCCTGTCACCAACACCAAGTCCGCCTGAAAGAATCGCATGCGTCATCGCCTGATTGCCTTGAGCCATTTGCTGAAAGGCCTGAAAGAGCATTTGATTATATATTTCAACTGCCGCCACCGAGCCACCGATTGGATAACCGAAAGGTACAACATGAGGGCTCATGTTAGGGTGATAGTAAGGAGGGTGATAATAATTTGGGTGATGAACGAAACTCTGTTGCACAGACGCCGGCTGAGGCTGAGGCTGAGGCACATGAATAGATCTATCACTTGTACCACCGCTGTGATTATTGATCTGTGGCCTGGCACAAGTCAAATGAGCATCAAACCCGCACGGGCCGCACCTGTAAAGCCAGTGGTCCCCACCGATTTTCTTGCACACGTCGCAGGAAAAGTTTTTTGTGTCGTAAGGGGACCCGGAAGTGAGGTCGAGCTTGTGCGGGTGACATGTGGCGTTTGTGACGGACAAGGGCGTGCTTGCGCAAAGTATGTGGAGATCGATTCCGCAGTGTTTGCAACTGTAGGAAAAGCCCTTACCCGGTTCAAAGCAGGCATCGCAGTTGAATACGCCCGTGGAGTAGGCGGGTTTCGGAAGGAGTGTTAGAGTATGCTCCTTGTGGAAAGGGTGGGTTATTTTCATGGGCATTTCGAAACATTTCTTGTGGAGGAAGAAACTGCACACTGTGCAGGTGTAGAAGTTTGTTCCGGAAACGTTCAAATTGCACCCCGCACAAGAAGAAGATATTAGGGTTTGGTCTTGATAATGCTGATGCTGATGGTCGGTGGTGATTAGGGTTAAGGGATGGAGGTGGCTGAAATGAGTAATTGATGGGGTTAGGGTTTCTTTCTGGGGTTGGGAGTTTATTTTTCCCATCTCTCTCTCAAAAGAACACACACAGAACACACAGTTATGGGGTTAGGAGGAGAAAAGTATTACCAGAAGTGGCTGGCTATATGATCTAACTCATTTAGTTGCGGCAAATAACTGACATTTTGAGTGACATTTAAAGATCTCGGGACGGTTGAAAGAGTTGACTTTTGGAGATATATGATGAAATAGTCAGCATTTTTTTATTTTTGTTCGAGTCGTTTGATTACAAAATAGGGTTTGCATATCGGTTCTTTCGGTTTATTTGATGTCACACCTATTAAAATACATCAAGTGGTTAGTAATTGTTGATTTTATATATATTGTTTATTTGATGTTCCACCTAATAAAATATATCAACTAATTATTAATCGTTGATCTGCATCTAATAACCAATTATTTCTTTGGCTTTTTGTGTAATCAAAGAATTAATTTATCATATAATTGCGAAGTCCGCTTGCTGAACTAGTCCCAAATTAATGGAACCTTAAGGGTTTCGCATCACAAAGTTGTATAGTTATAATTTATAAAGACAAATTGGTTTTTGTACAAATGATCCATCTTAAAAGAATGGCACACCAAGGCTGAGACGGGGTTCGGTCGGTCGATTACCGGCCTAATAATTGATTTATTTGACAAATCAATTTTGCTCAAATTTGAAAATTATTGATGACCCAATCTTTATGGGTCGCTTGATGGTTAGCAATCAAATATTTGGTTCATAAATTGGTCGGTTGATGGGTATATTTGCCGCCCAGTTTACTTACAAAAAAATCAAAATTTGGAGTAAAAGTATGCACATTATGCCTAGTGTTATTACTCCATCATTATTTATCAGTTCAAAATAGTTAATAGCAATTCCAAAAAATAAAAAAATATAATTATGAAATTCGAACCAATTCCAAACATGCACATTTCAAAGTTCTTTTAGAAGATTTATGCCAACTTATTTTCCTTGTTGATTTTTTTTAAAATTTAAAATACTAACTATTTTTATAGTTCCGGTACCCACTTAAAAAACCAAACCATTAATTTTATATTTTTTAAATAAAATATTATTAATATAGTTGGTTGACCGATAATTATATGTCAATCGATTGTAAATAATATTAAAAATCATCATATTGTAAATGAATTGGTTGAAATGTTCGATCCGATCTAATGAGTCAGTTAAAAAATTACTATCCGCCTCAAAATTTGTTGGTAACGAATCGGTTGCCAGGCAAAAATCAACTCAATTCCAACCCTAACGCCTACATACCACAACTCCTAAGTCGGTTTTATAGAACTTACACCTGATAAAATAGACAGTAGTTTTACGCTATTTATCTACATACACATCCATGTGTAAGTATAGCGATTAATTATTTATGTAGATTTACGGTTTAAAATCACATAGTGTATTTTACTAGATATAAACAACCTACGATATTTCGATTTCAGGGCACTAAAAATAATGGAGAATGGCCTACCAGTCTACCAATGTACTTACTCTATATAAAACAATGTCAACGCACATTTAAATAATTCCCTCAGATGTCCTCATTGTCCCGATTATATATAAAATACAAACTGCAATTTTCATGCTATGTAATAATTATTTCTTTTTTCAATTTTTTTTATTATAATTATAGGAGAAATAGATTTGGAGAAAAGAGAGAATGATATCTCTTACGTATATTAATCATATATATAGTTACATGTAGGAAACCCTAACCTACTACACAAGGTAACTTATTATACAAGTTAACTATAATAAATAAGAATAATAATAGTAGACGTAATATATATAATATATACGCTAATACACCCCCGCAGTCGAAATGGGAAAGGAGAGGACGTGGAGACTGGAGACAAACTGTTGGAACAGTTGAGTAGGAAGTCCTTTCGTGAAGATATCGGCAAACTGGTAGGCGGATGGGACGTGAAGAACTCGAACGTGTCCCAAAGCAACTTTGTCTCGGACAAAGTGGATACCGATCTCCACATGTTTCGTACGAGAGTGTTGAATAGGATTGCTGGATAAGTAGACGGCACTGACGTTGTCACAGTAGACAATAGTGGCTTTCGAAAGTGGGCAGAGCAACTCAGAAAGTAGGTTGCGTAACCAAGTCGTTTCGGCGACGGCATTTGCGAAAACTCGATATTCGGCCTTCGTACTCGATCGAGAAGTAGTGACCTGCCGTTTGGAGCACCAAGAGATGAGTTTGTTGCCGAGGAAAACACAATAGCCCGATGTCGAACGACGGGTGTCAGGGCAGCCACCCAAATCAGCGTCGGAGTAAGCGATAAGGGAGAGGTCCGGATTGGGGGAGAGCTGAAGGCCGTGATCGAGAGTGCCACGAATGTAGCGAAGGATACGCTTGAGAGCAGCCATATGAGGTTCCCTCGGATCATGCATGAACAGACATATTTGTTGCACAACATAACAGATGTCGGGACGAGTAAACGTGAGGTATTGCAGTGCACCGGCAAGGCTGCGATAAAGAGTAGGGTCAGCAACGGGGGGTCCAGTGGTCGAAGACAACTTGCTCTTTGTGTCAGCCGGCGTAAGACAAGGGTTGCAGGAAGCCATTTTTGCACGCTCTAGTATCTCGTCGGCGTACTTGCGTTGAGAGAGAAATAGCCCATTCGACGAGTGAGTAACTGAGATGCCGAGAAAGTAGTGAAGATCGCCAAGATCCTTCATTGCGAACTCTTGATTAAGGGCAGCGATGGTAGAGCGGAGCAATTCAGGTGTGGAGGCCGTAAGTACAATGTCATCGACATATAGCAGAAGGTAGGCGCATGAACTGTTGTGACAGTCGCGTGAACTGTTGCGACAGTACACAAAGAGTGAAGTGTCGGACTTGCATTCTCTGAACCCCATGGTAGTAATGTGAGATGCAAAACGCTTGTACCAAGCACGTGGTGCCTGCTTGAGACCGTAGAGTGCTTTGTTGAGACGACACACGTGAGTGGGGCGAGATGGGTCGACGAATCCGGGAGGTTGCTCGCAGTAGACAGTTTCAGAGAGATTGTCATGTAAGAAGGCATTTTTCACATCAAGCTGGTGGATTGGCCATGATCGCGAGAGAGCAATACTGAGAACTGTTCGAACAGTGGCTGGTTTGACAACTAGGCTAAAAGTCTCGTCAAAATCGATGCCAGCCTGCTGGTGAAACCCACGAACAACCCACCGTGATTTGTATCGCTCAAGGGAGCCATCAGACTTGACTTTCTGTTTGTATATCCACTTACCAGAAATAACATCAGTGAACGGGGGGCGGGGTACAACATTCCAAGTATTGTTTGTAATTAAAGCAGTATATTCCTCAATCATGGCGTTTCGCTAATTTTGGTCAAGAAGAGCTTGACGATAATTGGTGGGAATGGAAGAGGTAGAGGACGCAACGAGAGAGAAAAGGACTTTGGGTTTGTGGATGCCCACTTTATTGCGAGTTACCATAGGGTGAGCAGGGGGAGGTGGGGGAGGTGTGGGAGTAAGAGAAGGAGATGTGGAAGTAGGAGAAAGGGTTGTGAGCTGGTCGCGGTCGAGAGGTGGTGCTGCAGGAGAGACAGTTGTTGGCTGTGTTATAGGACTGTTGGACGAATTGTTGGAACATGGTGGTTCACTAGTGGAACAGTTGGAGGAACTGTTGCAACAGTTAGACAAAGTATGAGGGAGGAGGAACATGGAGGGTGTGTTTTCGTCCAAGGCAGAGGTAGGAAGTGTGTTTTTGGGGGGAGTGGACTCAGCAAAAGGAAAGTGAGTTTCGTCGAAGGTAACATGACGAGAAATTATGATTCGGCCAGTGGATCTATCAAGGCAACGATAGCCTTTGTGAGAGGAAGGGTGACCGAGATAGACATAAGGAGTAGAACGGGGGGCGAGTTTATGTGGTATGGTGGCGGTGAGGTTGGGATAACAGAGACAGCCGAATACTCGAAGATGAGAGTATGTAGGTTTGATGAGGTAAAGAGCTTCGTGAGGAGTCCGGTTTTGTGTGGTTTTGGTAGGTAAGATATTGAGTAGGTGTGTGGCCATATGAAGGGCTTCGACCCAATAAGTATGAAGAAGATGAGCTTGAAAGATGAGGGATCGAATCATGTTAGTTATAGTGCGGATCATTCGTTCTGCGTGTCCGTTTTGAGGGGAGGTGTGGGGACACGAAAAACGATTTAGGATGCCATGTTTAGTGAAGTAGTTTTGAAAATCCGCATTTTTTAATTCACGACCATTATCACTTTGTAAGGCTTTCAGGGGATGTTGGAATTGAGTTTTGAGAAGTGTATGAAAATTGACAACGGTTGTAAAAACGTCAGATTTATTTCGAATAGGAAAAGTCCATAAATAATGGGTACAATAATCAACTAACACAAGATAATATTTGAAACCCGTAAGACTAGAAACAGGAAAAGTCCATAAATCAGCATGAATAATTTGAAATGGAGCAACAGTAGTAGATTTTTGAGAAAAAAATGGTAGACCGAAAATGTTTGCCTAATTGACAGGCATTACAAAGAGACTCCCTAGGGTCTTTATTATGGGAAATAAAAGTGCTAGAAAATAAACGAGACATGACGTGTTTGCCGGGATGTCCATGAATCACTGTGACTCGGTAGGCTGCTGAAGTGTCACCGTATTCAAACGGTTTGCGAGATCCACCACGTTGGCACTGTTGCAGGAACTTTTACAACTGTTGATGGAACTGTTAGAGCTGTGGCATGGTTGCTGCTGCGGATGAACCTGAGTAGGAGCCGAGTGGCCGGTGTAGAGTTCAGGTGGTCCAGTAAAGTTGGCTTGAGCCGCTGGAGTGGATGGGTGGCCCGATGTATTTGGAGCGGATCCCAGAATTGACTGTTGTCGGTAAGGTGCGCGCCAGAGTTGAGATGCGCCATGAGCACTATGGTAGCCGTAGTGCTGCATGGGTTGACGGTTAGTGTTGCGACCTCCGCGACGGTTGGATCGACCACCCATGTGCTGATAGCGCGAAGAACTACCTCCGCGGGAACTGTTGCAGGAACCGTTGCAACTGTTGGATGGACAGTTCGCGTTGGAGGCGTAGAAAACAGCAGCGGTCTGCTCCGGTTCAGCAATTCTTGTTTCTTCCATCTGAAGAAGCGATCGAGTCTGTAGAAAGGTGGGAAGGGGATTCTGAAAGGAGATGATGTTGGCGACGGTCCCGTAATTTTTCGGAAGGGCGTGTAGGGTTTGTAGGACGAGTTGTTTGTCGGAGATTGGATTTCCGACATTGGCCAAGTTGTCCACCGTGGTTTTGATTATTTGGCAATAATCGTGAATGGAGAGAGTGCCTTTCTTGAGGGACTTAAATTTTTCTTCAAGTTGAATGGCTCGATAATCTTTGTTATCGGTGAAGAGAGAAGAGATGACGATCCATAGATCACTAGCGGTGGAGGTTTTTGAGAGAACCATGCTGGACATATCGTCGGAGATGGTGCCGTAGATCCAAGATTGGATGAGATAGTCGGCGCGCTGCCATTCATCGGCGGAAATCGAATCCGGTCGGGGTTTTCCATGTAGAAGATCGGAGAGGCAGAAAAAACCGACGGTAATTGTGAAAAAATGGCTTTTGATAATTATGATTTTTCAGATCTAGAGTAACGGGGATAAGAGATTTGATATTAGAGATGGTATGAGCAAGGTGAAAAGGATTAAGAGGCGCGGTGGAGGGACAAGAAACGTCGCCGGCCATGGAGAAGAAGGGGGGGCGACGGCTATGGAGAAGAAAGGGTGGTGACGGCTAGGTTAACCTAGTGTCTGATATCATATAGGAGACATAGATTTGGAGAAAAGAGAGAATGATATATCTTACGTATATTAATCATATATATAGTTACATGTAGGAAACCGTAACCTACTACACAAGGTAACCTATTATACAAGGTAACTATAATAAATAAGAATAATAATAGTAGGAAACCGTAACCTACTACACAAGGTAACCTATTATACAAGGTAACTATAATAAATAAGAATAATAATAGTAGACGTAATATATATAATATATACGCTAATAATAACCAATAATCAACAAAGGTCTCGTTTAGTTGACATGATAAGATTAGCCAAGATAAGATTAAATACTTTAATGGAACCAAATTATTATTTTATTATTTTATTGGAGTTGCGACGTCCAATACAAAAAACTCATTAAAAGATAAGATAAGGTAAGATAAGCCATGATTATATAATTTTGGCGGGTCGATACGGCAATTTACTGGGGATACCAAACATCAAATTAAGTCCTACTATTTAATTAATCATAGCTTATTATGTGGCAACCAAAAGGGGCCACATAATTTGCATCAAGAATAGATCATCTGAAGTTCGACTCCCCATACGCGCGCAGGTTCTGGGATTAGGGCTAAAGGGTGTTGCTTGTGAGTTATTTATTTTTTCAATTAATTTTCCATCTCTCTTTTCTCTCTCACTACTCTCAAACACATCGATAGAGGCAACTTCAGAGCTGGGACTTTAATAGAAGATAATCAAAGGTTCATCAATTACACATAACTCCCCTGAGGTTATGCGAAATTACACATAGACCCCTCATGTTTGGAAAGTAACATATACCACGCTTTGAGTTTGTCTCATCCTCAAACCCAACCCTCCAAATGCAGCAATTGACAAATTTATCCTCACCAGAATTTGTTTTTTGGAAGTAGAAAAAATATGGTAAGAGATCAAAAAAAAAATATTACTATTTTTTTTGTTCGATGGTCATTACCCAGATTAATGATTTTAAATTGTATTGTTCGAGCAAGAGGTGCATCAAAATTTGTACTTTGATTTTTTATGAAGTTCGAAATAGTAAAAGTGACAATACAAATTTAAAAATATTTGGTTAGGGTAAAAATAATAATTACAACTGATTATTTCGTGATGTCATGTTATTGAGATACTACACGGGGTCATATACATCGGATGATTAATTTTTAACAATTGATGTGGTTAAATAACCACTCGCTAAACACATATACACATGAGTGTGTGTGTGATTTTGTGTAGATCAATGATTATTAATCATCCAGTGTGTTTCACTTGGTATAGCATTAAATAAACCGTGATGTATCACTTTACGGTTAATCAATAGCTAAAGAAGGTAAATTATTGACGGGAATTTTTGAAACCTAAGAGGGTCCGTGACTGCAAACGAACTCGAAGACCGAAAAATGGTTATTTTACGGGCGAATTAACCAAGTTCAACATGATCATAATTTAAGTTGGTCATGATAATATTATCTCCCACTTGGTTAAAGTAAATGATAATTTATCTACCTCCATAAGGTTGACAAGCTAAGCTATTACAAGGAAATGGTCAATTGAATCGATTTTAATGCAATTATATATTTGGAGTGACTCACCACTAATCTATATATATTATGAGAGCTATTTGCACAAATTCTTCTTTAAGCTGGAATGGTTAATACAAACTCCTTGTTAAAATAATTAACAATTAATCCTCTATGTTGCATTTTATTTAGTTCACTGCCCCCTAATGGAAAATAAATATATTGACTAAAAAGAAGTCACTGTGATACCCTTCAATTAATAACATAAAATTAGAATCATTATATAATAGAGGTTGATATGTCTATTGGCCCAGCCCAATAGACCCATATTTACTGGGCCACATGCCCAATTTAATAGTTATTTCTACGGAAGTCCAATCACATCCGAATAAGGTTGAGCCCGATAAATTGATCTCGGCCCAATCAATAGAGTATAAATACAACTTAAGTTCGTTTAATGAAGGTACGCTATTATAGTTCAATCAATTCTTCTATTCGAATTCTCTCTACAACTACCGACTATCCGCACGTCTGACTTGAGCGTCGGAGGGGTTTCCGCCGGATCAACCCCCGGCTTAGTTCACGTGTTCTTTGTTCGCAGGTATCTCAGGGCCATCTAGCACGTGAGCAGTGATCCACTTTGCTCTCCCAGCTCCCTCGATCTCAACTACTTAAGGTGATTTATTTTTAGCATCATCATAATGGCGCCGTCTGTGGGAAAGCATACAAGATCACGTAGCGAGCATGATGTCCCTGAGTCATCTACTCGGAGAGAACGTACCAATGCTAACATCCTTCCACCTCGTGGAAGCTCTGGTTTGCCACTTACTCCTCGTAATCAGGATCCACCTCGCGAGGTTCAGGTGAATCCCCCTCTGGATCCACCACTCGTCGAGCCTCCACTACCTGCTCCACCGCTCCTTGTTTCCCGAACGGTTCAAATAACCGAAGAAGCCCTCCAGCACATGATTGCGGAAGTTTCAGCTCGTGCTGCCACTGAAGCAGTGGCACAATATATCGCCACAACGGGAGTCAGCGCTCCCCTTGCATCTCCACCCGTGCCACAACATCCTCCACCGCCAGCGGATACCGCATCCACCTCAAACCCTAGGTCTCGAATGCAACAATCTACTCATCGCCAAAATGCACGAACTGGGCGACAAGACCCACGTTCACCTTCAAGAGGCAACGCCTCACGCCAACGAGCTCCTCCACGCAATGGTGGAGATGATGAAATTAACAGTCGGGTGCCTCGTTCAAATCACCTTCCCCACATAGGTAATCCCATTGGTGGAAGGGCGATACCTCCAATAAGGCGCAGTCCCTTCACTGTCGCAATAATCAATGAGATACTACCCCAACGGGTAAAGGTCTCGAGTCTACCGCAGTTCGATGGAACTAGTGACCCACATGAGCACCTTGAAAAGTTCTACGCCATGGCAGATCTATATGGCCCAACTGATGCGGCGATGTGCAAGATGTTTCGCACAACGCTCTCTGAACGAGCATTGAGCTGGTTCAACTCCTTGCCCACTGGGTCAATTGAAGCTCTCTCCCAACTAACGGATCGCTTCACCCACCATTTCTCTATCAACAAAGAGTACGCTAAGACTCCTGCGTACCTCTTCACTATCACCCAAAGAGAGGGCGAGAAGCTCCGCAACTACATTCAACGATTTGTAGAGGCATCTCACAAAGTTCATAACGTGGGAGGAAGCATGCTCGCTGGAATCATTCAACAAAATTTGAAGGAAGGTAGATTCAAGGAATCCATTGCAGGAAGACCTCCAATCAATCTGGAAGAGCTACTAAGTCGCGCTGAGAAACACGTGCGCATCGAAGAAGCTTCGACCCCCGCTCCTCCCAAGAGGAAAAGAGATGAAGATCACTTCAGCACCCGACGACGAGATGTCCGACGACAATCGTCGACATCTCATTGAGAATCTCCTTCTACATCTCTGGACTTCCAATGATGTCAATGATACTTGGAGTCTCTAGAGCTCATAACATTGTTAGTGATCGCATCATCCTAAACTGGGGGGCTATCCTACCTTAAGGATGATGCATCCCCTCACCTTTCTACATGAATTGGACGAAGCATCTACATCATCTATTTAGTACAAGTTTAGTTATTTTGAGCGATTCGCTCCCAACTTGTTTAGTTACATTTGCCTCAAGTAGGCTTGTAACCTTCACATTTTCAAGCAATGAATAAAACAAATTATTTCCCTTACACTCGGTGTTATCACTCAACAACTACATAATTATTATCTCAAGTCAACACTAACCCTGGGAACACTTAGAGATTTTATAATGATCTATATAGTCTGGCCAGCTTGATTTTATAAACTTCTCTATCTGTCTTTATTGGGTTCTACATTTAAAACGTGGCCACGGTCCTAACATATTTACGACCCATGAGGTCTAACAAGGGGCACGATCCCCATCAAAAAATCTTGAGAGTCTGATCCCCTCATCAAGTACATCACGCACAATGCTAAATGTAAACACATATAAGCAACGCGTCAAACCAATGACAACGTCATACAAAATAAACGTCAAATGAAATAGTAATGGGCAAACCCATCTACTCAAAATATGAAGACAAAATGAAGAACCTACAATTCCACGCACCTTGGGCCACGTGCCATAAAAAGAAAAAAAAAAAAAACAAGAAAAAGAAGAAGAAAAAAGAAGATGAAGAACAAAAAACAAGAAAAACAAGAAGAAGAAAAAAGAAGAAGAAAAAAGAAGAAAAGAAAAAAGAAGAATAATTAGAAGAAGAAGAAAGAAAGAAGAAAGAAGCAAAAGAAGAAAAAGAAAAAAAAAAAAAAAAAAAAATTACCCCAACCCCCCTCCCCCCCCGCGCAACGCGCGCCCACCCCACCCCACCCTACCACTCTCCTTTCTCTCTTTCTCTCTCTTCCCCTCTCCCCCCAACCCATATATATGGGCCTCACTTCACCTACCCCTCTCCTTCTCTCTTTCTCTCTCCTCCCTATCCCTCTTTTTCTCTCTCCTCCCTACCCCTACCAGCCCCACCCCGACCCGCCCCACCAATCTCCTCTCTCTCTCTCTTCTCTCTCCTGGCTCAACCTTCCACATCGGGCTCCGTCACAATATCTCCGGATAACCCTAATCGCGTACTATCGGAACATGCGATTTCTTTCTCCGGTGCAAATTTTTACCGGAACTCGATCCAATCACCTTCCTTACGTCCACGACACAAACAAGAAGATCGAGATACTTGTCTACTCTCGACACGATCTGGTTACTCTCTCCAATTCGCTCCCACATCAATTCGAGAGTGGGGGGCTTAATGATATGTCTATTGGTCCAGCCCAATAGACCCATATTTACTGGGCCACATGCCCAATTTAATAGTTATTTCTACGGAAGTCCAATCACATCCGAATAAGGTTGAGCCCGATAAATTGATCTCGGCCCAATCAATAGAGTATAAATACAACTTAAGTTCGTTTAATGAAGGTACGCTATTATAGTTCAATCAATTCTTCTATTCGAATTCTCTCTACAATTACCGACTATCCGCACGTCTGACTTGAGCGTCGGAGGGGTTTCCGCCGGATCAACCTCCGGCTTAGTTCACGTGTTCTTTGTTCGCAGGTATCTCAGGGCCATCTAGCACGTGAGCAGTGATCCACTTTACTCTCCCAGCTCCCTCGATCTCAACTACTTAAGATGATCTATTTTTAGCATCATCAGAGGTCAAATTGCAATGTTACTAAACTTCTGAAACTTAAATTAGGGGATTGGATTGTAATTTTCCCATACATAAAATTGAATTGGATTTAAATATGATTATTCCAATACTTAGGATCAAATTGCAATTTTTATAATTTCTTAAATAAAGGGAAAAAAACACATTTTTTTATGGAAAAGAAAAAGGAAAAAGAAAACACATTCTTCTTCCCCGGCCCATTGGAATTGCCACGATCACCGGTAAACTCCCACCGCCACCACCAGCAATCACCTCGTCAAGTCGCCGCCTCCAAACAGAAAGAAAGAACATATCTTCCCCAAAAATCTTGTTCCCCATTACAATCACCACCACGACCTAACTCACAACACCACCTCCGGCAATCACATGTTCACGCCGCCGTTGCCACCGCCCCTTTCTTCCACCACCTGCCTCATCCGCTCTTCTCGTCCCCTCCACCGCCAACATCCCCTTGCCAGTTCCACACTAGCCGATTCTTCTTTTGCAAATTCTAGAATCTTAGCAAGCCTAGCAAAATTACTAAACTCCAGCCAAAGCTCTAATCGCCACCACCGCCAAAGCCCTAATCGCCGCCATCGTCAGAGAAGACGATAAAAAGCAGAAAAACAATGGGGAGGTCATCCGGAGGCATCAGGTACCTTGTATAATGGTGGGCTACTATCGGGAGACGCCTGAGAAGACGCAAAAAAATGTAAAAAAATAGTTTTTTTTTCGTGGATTTTCTCTAAAAAGCTCTGTTTTCGATGGGGGCAGATATATTCTTGGATTTTCACGGGTCGTTGATGGGTTTTGCAGAAGAATAATGAGCTTGAACTTAGCTCCAATTCGAACTGAATTTCGTCGGAGAAAATGTTGGAGTGGTGGGGCGAAGCGGAGGCTGAGGATATGGAGGGAGGTGAGGCCGGAGAGAAAGTGTTTGCCGGAAGGAGAGCGGCGGTCAGCTATGTTCAGTGTATTTTTGGAAAATTACAAATCAGTCCCTAACTTAAGGAAGAAGAGGACTTTTCTAAAACTTATGAGCGCTTAAATAAAGAAATGTTTGTTTTGCAACGGAAATTAAACAACACTAGATTTAAATCTTTATCCACAAATACATAACTTGTGAATGTGCTTTCACAGACGAAAATTTTATTAAAACAAAATACACAAAGAGAAGTAAATATATTCTCTTTTACGATGAAACCACAAGCTGATTTCTTTCGTAGAAGAATTTTTAGACTCAATTTATGCATTTATTTAACATGCAAATGTTTGTATCCTATTACGAAGAAGAAAAAATCATATATACTCTGCAGCTAAATTGAAAAAACCGAAATGTAGTATCTGATAACATCAAATAAAAGAGAAACACAAGCAGCACTTATTACATGCAAAGTGCGAAAGGTTAATCAACACAAATTAAATTAAATCAATTAAACAAGAATCACTTCAACCAAGAACAGGCCTTTGGCCTAAATCAAGATATGATTTGCATACCTTCTTATTTTCTCTCACACTCCACCAAACAAAGAACATAAAATCAAAATTCAATTCACACTAGTATATATATATATATATATATATATATATATATATATATATATATATATATATATATATATATATATATATATATATATATATATATATATATATATCATTTTTCTTTGATGCTTATAATTTGTGGGGATATATACTCAGAAAAAGTCGAAGCCACCCCCTCCAAAGTCCGAGTCACCCCCACCAAGAAAGTCCGAGTCACCCCCACCAAGAGAGTCCGAGTCACCCCCACCAAGAAAGTCCAAGCCACCCCCTCCAAGAAAGTCCAAGCCACCCCCTCCAAGAAAATCAAGTCCATTACCAACCAACAATGACTGAAAAATATCTCCACCACCGCCGCCGTTCATTAGCATCTGTAAAGTATCTCCTGTGCCGCCAGGTACGCCGCCAATATTATTAAGTCGAGACATCAATCGCGTCAGCTGTTGTACTCCCCTGGCACCCCCACCAACACCACCACCAAGTCCGCCTGAATGAATCGCCTGCGTCATGGCCTGATTGTCTTGAATCATTTGTTGAATGGCCTGAAGGAGCATTTGGTTATGTGTGTCAACCGCCGCCACCGATCCACCGGCAGGATAACCGGCATGTACAGCATGAGGGTTCATATTATGGTACTGATAATAACTAGGGTGATGCGCGAAACTCTGCTGCACATGCGGCGGCTGAGGCTGAGGCACATGAACCGATCTAGTGGTCGTACTACCACCGTGGAAACTGGCCGAGCGATTGTAATTACGACTTCTCGCGCATTTCAAGTGAGCATCAAACTCGCACGCGCCGCACCTGTAGAGCCAGTGGTCCCCACCGATTTTCTTGCACACGTCGCAGGTAAAATTTTTCGTCTCGTAAGGTGATCCGAAAGAGAGGTCGAGCTTGTGCGGGTGGCAGGTGGTGTTTGTGACGGACAAGGGCATGCTTGCGCAGAGTATGTGGAGATCGATTTCGCACGGTTCGCAGCTGTACGAGAAACCCTTGCCCGTTTCGAAGCAGGCGTCGCAGTTGAATACGCCGGTGGAGTAGGCCGGTTTTGGAAGGAGGGTTAGAGTGTGGTCCTTGTGGAAAGGATGTGTGATTTTCTTCGGCATGTCGAAACATTTCTTGTGAAGGAAAAAGTCTTTGCAGATTGTGCATGAGTAGATTGTTCCAGAAAGATTGAGATCGCATCCTAAACAAGAAGAAGATATTAGGGTTTGCTGTTGTTGTTGATGATCAATACTGATAAGCTTCAATGGGTGTGGATGGCTGAAATGGGTAATTATTGTTGTAGTTGGGGTTTCTTTCTCGGGTTCAGTGGTTAATCTTCCCATCTCTCTCTAAAACACACACACAGAACACACAGTTAAGGGGTTAGGAGGAGAAAGCTATCACGGATGTATGATCTAACTCATTTAGTTGTGAGTGGTGGCAGATAGTACAATTTTCGATGACATTTAAAGATCTCAGATACACAGGTTACTGAAAGAGTTGACTTTTGGAGATATATGATGAAATAGTCTAACATTTTTTTTTGTTTGAGTCGTTTGATTAAATCAGGGTGCGCATATTACTTTTTATTTGGAACAATCTATAGTTTTCATCTCTAGCTCACGTTTGCAGCAATTTCATATTTGGTCAGATTCACAAAAACCACATTTGGTCCTTCATGTTTCAATAATTTAACACTTCTGATCATTTTTGTCAATTTAAGATTAATTCGCCAGTTAAGGTAGTGATGGGCTCATGACTGATTCCGTTAATACAAACAAAAAATTAATGAAAATGTGTTGAACTTTTTAATATAGGGACCAAATGTGTTCGTGAACATGAAAGACCGAATATGAAATCAGTGCAAATTAAAGGGATGGAAAATGTATTTTTCCACTTTTCATTTATTTATTTTCTTTTTGGATTTTTGATTCATCAAAGAAGTTATCTTATTGCAGAGTCTACTCGTCGAACTAGTCCCCATTTAATGGAAATTTTATCAAACATATGTCATCACAAAATTATACTGTGTTGTTGTATTGATAAATTCTTTTTCAGATATAAAATTCGGGTGCAAATTTAGACCGGATGGTCTGTTTTAATAAGAAAATCGGATGCCATAGGTTGATTGACACGTGGATAATTTCAATTAAAATATAATTAGTATTCTAATAATTGGAAAAAAAAAAGAAAAAGGAAAAAAGAAAACCCGAGCAGAACCCTTAACCCCTCTAACCATAATTATAATAGCGTGATTTATTAAGAGTTAGACTTAAAAGTGCCACATGTCAAAAAAATAGTGGAATCCGATTTATATTAAATATAGGCTCATCCCCTCAGAATTTAATCTCATAAAATTCGGCTTAATTAAAAGAATGGCATATGCTACGACTAGTGAGTTTGTTAAAATACTTGGCCAAAAACTTGTTAAAATAAATAAATATATTTTTTTTAACGGCAAATTGTACGTCACTCCCTATAAATTTATGATTTTCGTATTTTACCCCCTCTAAATTGAAAAAAATGTATGTCCCCTTCAAAATGTTGTTGCACATTGCTCCGAGAGCAAAATTGTGATGAATTATTCACCGAAATTGAGTATTTTTGTTGCACATTGCCCCTTTAAATGTTATTTTTGTTACACATTATCCCTGAAATATATTATTTTTTTAGCACGTTGCCCCTTTAAATGTCTTCCACAATGCCCACTGAAATTGGTTTTGGGGCAAAGTGCAACAAAAAAAATATTTTGAAGGGCGTTATCACTTTTTTGAATTTTTATGGGTGTGTAAACCACAAATTTTTCGAATTTGTTAAACATAAATACAAGACAAGAAAATAGAGGAAACAAATAAATTTATTATCAAACGAAAGCGGATTACAATCTCCGTGAATTCCCCTGATTCTTCTTTCATATTCTAGATTTTGATTCAAGGGCTTAAAAGCTTGTTCTTGAATCGAACATATGATTTCCTATCATGAACACCTCGAATTTAAATATGTTATGAATTCGAGGAATCGAACATATGATTTCCTATCACGAACACCTCGAATTCAAATATGTTATGAATCTGAGGCGGAGGCTCGAGACGTGAGCTTGAAAGCTCGATTTGTGTCTTTGTGAGTCTTGTTTTTTGCATGCACGGAATGCCTTAATTTATAGGCACAAGCTAGGGTTTCTTGATTTGCAGCATGGACCGGATATTTTAAAGCCTAAATATATTATGGACTTTAATTTGAGACCTAATTAATAACCGATTTATTTTGGTTATTAATTAGCAATTTATCTCAAAATTTCGATGTCTACTGGATGAAAGTGTAAAAATGATAAATTTACAGCAGTGGATCGGAGCATTTTGTCTTTATTATAGTAAAAAAAAGTATAAATTTTCGTATTACTATTATGTTATACTGTCGTAACAAATAAGAAAATATAAATTTATACAAGAATATGAAGAAGAAGAAAATTTCAGGGGGAACAAAAGCATATATTTATGTAATATTGTACTGAAAAGTAATTAAAAAAGATCTTGAAAGAGAGTGGATAGTTCTTCAAAAGGGCAAACATTGGCCTAAATTGTTGAAGCTAATAAGTCAATATATTAACTTAACCTGCTCCGGCTGTGTTCTGTACTTGAGGCTAATTGAGCCATCCACGTTATATGATTTTGTAGATCAACTCTATTCTTTATATAAGAAAATATAAATGTCAACGTACGACTTTTAAATATTTCCCTCAAGTCTCCTCATTGACCAGATTATATAATGCCAACTGCAGTTTTCATGCTCTGTAATAATTATTTCTTTTTTCATTAAAAACAATCTGGGAATCTCACCTTGTACCAAGTGTGGCTCCACTTAAGAGTTAAGAATATATATATATATATATATATATATATATATATATATATATATATATATATATATATATATATATATATATATATATATATATATATATATATATATATATATATATATATATATATTTATATATATACTCATATATATATATATGAGTAAATTGCAAACACCACCCCTTTATAATCCCGGATTGCTAAAAAAGTCCATGTGTTATTAAAACTAGCAAAAACCCCCCTTATCCATTGCGCGTCTCTCAAAACTTTGAACTTCCATTTTTCTTTCGATTTATTTGGTGATTGTTGCATGGCTTCGTGTTTAAAGAGATCGCCGGCGGTGGACGTTGTTGGAGATATGTATTTTCAGCTTTGCGGCGGTTGATTTCATGAGAGAAGGTTGCCGGCGGATTTTGGGGAGTTTATGATGATTAGTGATTGATGATTGGTTTGCTGCGGGGAGAGGTTGGTGGCGGATTGAAACTTCAGAAGGTTGGCGGTGATGGTTTGGTTAGTGTGTGCTTCAACTTAGATTTAAATCAATAATATGTTTGGAAAATTACAATTCAGTCCCCTAATTTAAGTTTTAGAAGTTTAGTAAAATATATATATATATATATATATATTAGGAATGTTTGTACAAGATCCAATAGTTCCAGCCATAAATTCATAGTTAGAGATAGAGTGGAAGAGATAGAATGTAAAATTAGCTCAAGCAAAGAGCTGCATGTGTAGACGCATAAAATTAATTAATTGGTTAATTAAACTAGTCAATTAAATTGTGTCTAACTTAAATTATATCTTGTCTTGCAAGACAAATCATGAAGATAAATATCAATTAATTAGACCAATAGGATTGCTTCCTCTCCTTCAAGTTTTAAGATATAAATATCAAATTAATAAATACCAATCAAATCGCGCCACGTCATCAAGAAGACTTTATGTAGGACTCTTATTCTACCACTTTAAATAGGGACCCTCCATATACAATTCAGGAGACAACTCAAGAAGAAGAAAAACCGTAGGAGAAAATTCTCTCTACAATATTCAAGTCAATCTTCATCAAATTCAAGGCGTTCTTCATCAAATCGAGGGAGTTCTTCAACAAATCAACATCGAAGATTGAAGGGCCAAATCCATCAAGAACTCCAAGATCTTCATGTCTAAACCCGTCAAAGTTCAGCGTTCGATCCGAGATTCAAGTCGCAAGACCCTCGGAAAACGTTATTCAAGTTCAAAATCAAATACGGAGAAGATCAAGTCAACGACCCAACTCCGAAATTCAAAGTCAACATATATTTTATTTTAATTCAATAAATTATTTTTATGCAAGTTTTTCTTGTTTTTTAAATCGCAGATAAGAATTTGTTGCTACAGTATGTATCATTAAACCCTCAGTCCCCTTAATCCAGAAGATCCAAGTTTGGTGGCAACTCCAAAACGAAAACAAGCACCAAGCAACAACCACTCACCCAAAACCCTAGATCTAGCCAGAACTCTCACTGGGTTGACTCACCAACACATGCACAGTCAACTCAGTCACAACTCATCCTCTACGCTCAGCACAAACCCCCAGTTTTCCTCACTCAGAGATCTTCAAGCACTCTAAGAAGAGTATTGGAGGTGAAAACACTCGGTTTGAATTTCACACTTGTCTCTCTATCACTGCAGTATTTATACACGAAGTTTCAACGGTCCGCAACATTAGATGTGCTGCGACGGCAAGGACACCCATTGTCCGGCAAGACCTACGACAGTGTCGCCAAAAAACAACAATGGATGAAATACTATAGAGAGAAGGAGATAAGAGGACAGGGGAACGGCGCAGCTAAAATGAGCTGCTAGGGTTTGAGAGAGGGTAAGAATAGATAAAGTGAACGTCCAGGATCAGTCATTCAAAATGGACGGTCAAGATCGAGTTTGACTTGGATAGTGGGTTTAAGTTGGTTTGGACCCAATCCCTTAAGTTGGACTGCCAATTTATAAAAACTAGCCCATATCACTGAAGATCATTTTTATTGGGCTCATATGTTAACAAGGAAGAACACACACTAGCACACACACAAACAGGTATAAATAATAAACATATTTTTCTCCATTTTACAATTATACTTATCTTATATAGCATTATTTTATCACATAGTCTGAGTTTCTTTGTTGTTAGATTGGGGAAGGACGTGGTGGATCGTAATTTGGAAATAGTTTGATTTGTTGAAGAGAAGCAAAAATAGGACTTAGTTGAAGGAGAATAGCTTTTATTAGTTATGAGCGAATAGATCAAATAATTCGGACATAGATCAGCAGCTAAAGTGACATATTGACAATGATTAAAGTTGCAGTACTTATATGCAAAGGAGTACATAGCAATATACATACTTACATAAATCTTGATTTGGACCTTAATCATCATTCATCGAGATGTTATTGTTTGCAACTTTTTTTTTTTTTTTTTATTTCAACAAAAGAAGAAAAGCACAACTTCTCATAAACAGTTCGAACTCGACACTACTCAGCCAAGTAAACTTCCAAGAATGTCTAACGCGCCACCACCATCACCACCCAACAATGACGCCATCGTATCTAGTCCTCCTCCACCCATTCCATCCAACAATGACGTCATCGTATCTAGTCCTCCTCCACCAATCCCGCCACCGGCGTTCATTAGTGTCTGCAGTAAGTCTTGGCCGCCGCCTACTCCACCACCACCACCACCAATAGCATTCATTACACCAGGGATGAGGCCGCCACCTCCACCACCACCAAAAGCATTCATCACACCAGAGATGCCGCCGCCACCACCACCAAGGCCGCCACCGTTATTAATGGAAGATATCATTTGCATCATCTGTTGAACACTGTCACCTCCAACGCCACCTACCCGACCAGCATAGCCCCCTCCGACCCCACCAGCGCCGCCTCCCAGTGCCGCCGACTGACCCATGATTTGCTGAAGGGTCGCATTATAGGAGGCCATATATTCACTGTGTTGTCTGTTAGCAACAAGATGAGGATGATTCAGGCCTCCTGCAGGAAGACCAATAGCTGGATTATTCATCATAGGCGGAGGAGGTCCGAAATTCTGCTGCATAGGCTGCGGCGCACCACCGAACTGCGGCCCAAACCCCTGCATCTGAGGCGGAGGCGGGGGCGCAGCCGCAAAATGCTGCCCAAAGCTCTGTATCTGAGGCGGAGGTACACCCCCGAACTGCGGCCCAAATCCCTGGCCCTGCACCGGAGGCGGCGGCACCGGAGCCGATCTAGTGAACGCCGTGAACTGTTGCGGCGGCGGCGTTTGAGACTGAAAACCCACCAAATTCGTGCGGACGTTCTGCTGATGCAACCGCGGGGAAACAGGCGGAGCGCCTCTGGCGCAGCTCAAGTGCGCGTCGAACCCACACGGGCTACACCTGTAAAGCCAGTGGTCCCCACCTGGCTTCTTACATATATCGCAGGAAAAGTCCTTGGTGTCATAAGGCGACTCGAAAGTAAGATCCAGCTTGTGCATGTGATGAGAGGCGTGCGTGAGGGTCAACGGCACCGCCGCGCAGAGCACGTGCAAGTCAACGCCGCAGGGTTTGCAGTGGTAGGAGAAGCACTTTCCGGCCTCACCGCAGGCATCGCATTTGAACTGGCCGTCTTCGTATGCCGGCACCGGCAGGAGTGTTAAAGCGTGGTCTTTGTGGAAAGGGTGGGTGATTTTCTTCGGCATGTCGAAACATTTCTTGTGAAGGAAAAAGTCTTTGCAAATTGTGCACGAGTAGAATATTGTCCCGGAAATGCTGAGACTGCATCCTGAACAAGAACAAGAAGATGATAAATTTAGGGTTTGCTCTTGTTGAGGATGATGGACAGTGTTGATTAGGGTTAACGGGTGTGGATGGCTGAAATGGGTTACTGTAGTTGGGGTTTGTTTCTGTGGTTCTGTAGTTATTCTTCCCATTTTTCTTACGGTCGAGATCTCAAACTGTTGATTACATACAGAGAGAACCCGAGTTATTATTATTATTATTATTATGGGGTTAATTTAAGAAGAGAAAATAGATTGGAATTGTGGTATGAGTTGACGCGTTCTACCGACAAGAGTGGACTTCTTTTGTACTAATAAAAGATTTTCTGAGTGGCGAAGAAATAGTCAGCAATTTCTGCTGTGAATAAATCCAGTGAAATAACTCAATATGAGATAGACTTGTGTATCAATTGAGTGATCAAGATTACTTCTTTGGAATGTGATCAAGTGCGAAGAAAGGGATTGATGCTACTGGTTTAATTTCTGGTTTTCTTTTTATTTAATTGATTTTCTTTTTTTTTTTGGAAGACGTTGACTCACGAACCTTTATATACACATAAAAACTCATAATCCATATAGCACGTACGAAAACTTCAACTTCTTAACGTATTCGTGTTTATTGTTTCGGGTACGTTTTGTGTCGGAAATTTGAGGATATCAGCCGGAGATATTTTGTAATTTCTGAAAAGTTAGAAACAACGTTTGAGTAATAAATTTCCAGATTTTTTTGTTGATTTCCTAATTATTTACGTGATTTAATGATCAATTGATAATTGATAATAATATATGTTTATTTATACCCCTGTACTTTTAATATTTATACATTTTCCCCAGATTCTTGTATTCTCATTTTCGGAACATACCATTTTCCCATTTTCCAGTATCGCCGTTACCGTTTCCGTGCTACATAGCCCATAATATACTTTCTTTTAATTTTTAACTAGAAATCCTCAAGTATAAAATAGCTATTCGTCCTCAGGTATGAAAAAACTACTGGCAAAGCGGATGAACTTACTTTTTATTTTGATTAAAGTTTCTCCATTCAAAATTTGATTTGCTAAAAGTTAAATTTGAATAGTCTTATAACTTTGTTATGACTATCTTGCGATATATTTGTTTCATTTCTTATAACTCATAGCTAATCAATAGTAAATTTTACGAAAATGGCGTAGTAGACGGTGAATTTTTAAAAATTGGTGCGAACCTGTAAAACTGTCAGTGAACTTATTAAAATTGAGTTTTCATGCCATTGCTCAATTTCAAATTTAATCTAATAAATTGATTATATATTCTACTAATTAACTAATTAATTAGTCAGGAGATAATTCAATATCATCTAATCAAGACTATATTGATTCCATACAGCTAACACAATAAGTTGCTTTATATAAAATAAAAGAGATGTAGATGAAATAATTCTTAATTAAGTCAACGTTCTAATGGAGACTTTCTGCACTCGAGTGATCCACGTTTTAAGGGAGATGTAACAATGTATATTGGTGTTTTGACATTGGAGACTATGTCTTAAAATCATTATTTGTTTCATAAGTGATTAACATCCATCTTCCACGAACTATGATCATTTAGCAATGACAACAATATATACATACTGGGTACCCATGAGATACGGTCAAATTACGAAATAATCCCTCATGTTTGGGTAATTGTTGATACCCGTCTCAACCATGAGTTTTGCTATATGTCCACCTTAATGGTGTCAAATTCAACATAATCTTCTAGATTACGTGGAATGTTCTCTAATTTGTACTCGTTTTGTGCAAAAATGCAGTTTCTGATGCACCACAATCTGATGTATACAAGCCGAAAAACATACCGTATGATCATCTTGCTTCAAAATGTGGAGCTCAAATGTATACGAACTAAAGAATATTCAATATAATCTAAAAGATTCCACAAAATTTGATACCGCAACAATGAGAGTGTAAGAACATTCATAGTTGTGGGGCTGATTGTAATTACCCAAACAGGAAGGGGATTTTCTTAATTTGACATTTTCTCATGGGTGGCCGTAATTTACCCATATATATTTCATGATCTAATTAAAAAAGGAGAATATAATCAAAATTATTTAAAAAAATTGAGTCCAGATCGATTCGAAATGAAATTTCGTGATTTTCCATTCTAATGTTCGTTTTTGTAAGACAACGAACATTCGGGCTAGCTAGCTAGACATCTTATGGTGTCGTGATGCGCCGAATGCTACGGTCTCCAAGAAAATACTTTCGCTTCGGCAGTGACCGTCTTTACGATGGTCTTTACACCACTCGACCTGAACTTAATTTAGCTCAAGCAATGTTCAACCGCTATTAGAAAGCTGAGTGATGTCTGATAATGGAATGAAACTAAATAAATAGCATCGATAATTAGGAATTAATTTTATACTTTCAAAGAATTGATTTTTTATAGAAAATGTTAATTTTTTTTAAATCCTTCAATTTAAACCCATAAATATAGTAAAAAAAACTAGTTTTTCATGGGAAAAAATAAATGATGGAGAGTGTGTGGTTGTCAAATCATTATAATCTAAGAGGTTAATACCGACCTTTATTTCACTTAAGAGGAGGTGAATGCAACAAAAGAAAATATTTGGGGTGTGATTGTGGAATATTCATAGTTCTGGAAAAGTTGGATGCCAGTTAACTTATTTTAATGATTTTAGGGTAAATTTCACTTAACCCCTGTGGTTTCCTAGTTTTGCATTTCACACCCTCTGGTATCAATTTAATCACTTTACCCCTAGTGGTTGTCAAGGTGTAGTGGCCATTTAAGAATTCTGTTAAAACTAACGGATAGTGTAGCCCACTCTCCCAAAGTGAGTGCATCTCACTTACCCAGTCCCTAAACATGTAATTTTTAAAATTAAGGGACCAAATTGAAAATAATGTTGAAACTAAAGGGATTGCAACTTTTTTAAAATTTAATTAAAATCCTTTCTTTCTTCATAATATCTGCCGCATGCACACACCCCCAACCTTTCACCTTATCCTCCAGCGACGCAAACACACACACACGCCCCCTATTCTTTCTTCTTTCCTTCAGAAAATCCACCGCACACCACCCTTCGCAAATCTCATTTGAGGGATGTATTTCTCCTTATCCGCTTCGATTCAACTCTCCAAAGCCAAATCCGAGTTTGCAGGTTCAAATACAAAATATATATAAGGGTTCAGTCATGGTTTTGACCATGGTTGTTAAATCGTAAATCGAATCGAAAATCGTTTTATCAAAAATGTGAATCGTAAATCAAATCGAATCGTAAATCGTAAGATTTAAAAAAAATATATTAATATTAATATATCCATAACATACTATTTTTCAGCAGAAATCATGTTGCATATAATAAAAATCCATGTCATATGTTTCTTTAAACATGGACTTTTCAACACAACAAAACCACAAAAAGTGTAATACAAAAATAGTATTGCTAATGTCATTAATAACTTGTTCGTCTTTTTCTTTTTCCAGGAATTTCACCAACATCATCTTTAACAAAATTTCCATCATCCTCATAATCTCCTTTCGTTTTTTGACTTTCCAGATAATTTAAAAAATAATTTCGAATTTCTTCAGAACATTTTGTACATAGTTCAACATTTTTTCTAGTTCCTGCTAAATGATCTTACTCGCATGTTTCCTTCATCAATCTTTTGGTAATGTTTCCATCCTGGATCATCACTGCTCTTGCTTTTCTTCCCCTTTGATTTCCCCATAAGAAATCTGCAAAATAATGATAATATACAAAATTTAGATATATATATCTAGAAGAATGTGCAAAGTGTAAAATAATTAATTACCTGTCTAACTTGGTTGAAGACCAAAGCAAGAAGAAGCCCTAGGCCTATCCTAGCAGCTTTGACGGCAGATGGTGGGAGTGGGATGATTTTTCTTCCTTGAATTTTGCTGAGAGAAGAGAGAATCAAGGAGAATGGCAAAAGACAACTTTTGTGGTTGGAAAGTGGGTCTTCTAGAAATCACTTCATAATTTAATAATATATAATATATAATATATTAACAATATAAAGCAAATCGCCCAACTCGTACAAATCGCACGATTTGGGCGATTTACCAACGATTTAAACGATTTGGTTACGATTTTTTTAATTTTTCGATTTATTCACCGATTTGAATCGAGTTGAGTCTGAATCGAATCGAATCGGACGATTCAAATCGTGAATCGTTCGATTTTGACAACCATGGTTTTGACCTTCAAATAGTAGAAAAATAAAATGGTATTTCAAGTATTTAATATTTTCCATCAGTTAATTAGACGGCTGCTACAAATAGATAACCACAACGGGTTTAAGTGTCTAAATTGATACGTGAGGGTGTAAAGTGCACAAAGGTGAAACCACATGGGGTAAAGTGCTATTTACCCATAATTTTATGCTTGATATCTAATTATCACAAATATTTGATAACTCAGTAGTCTATAGAACTATTTGAACTAAATGAAATAAAACATCAAATCAATTGAAAATTCAACAATTCAAAAAATTGATGATCCGAAAAGTCCCGCGGTAACGTCCAAAATTTATTTTGCCTAATTAATATATAAGAATTTAATTGCAACACCTTGTTATTTATATCATGTGGATTTAAACGATAGATTTGATTAAATAACTACCCACTAAATACACATATAGATGGATGTGTGTAATTATATGTAGATCTATCATTCAAATTCACGCATTTTAAATAATCAGGTGCAATATCTAATAATATATACCCTGTCAATCCCTATATTATTGACTATAAAATTTGATTTATAGAAATATATAATAAAATCAAGGTAACATTTAGCTAATCCGTATTCAATTTAGTAACCCAAAAAAATAAATAATAATAATATACAAATATATATATAATTATATATAGAAAGTCAATATTGACCCTTCTCTTCTCTGCAATATTCTTCCCTTCCATTTTCCTCCAAATCGTGATCTGCAATAATCTAATTTCTTCCATTATAAAAAGATTGAAAAGAATTCACACACACACACACACACAAAACACACACATACATATATTCCACACAACAAAATAATTCATTCTGCAAAATAAAACCTACAAAAAAATATGGCCATGATCATGAAAAGTAGTACTCCTCCTACCGACGAAACCGAAGCGCCTCCGAAAATATCAGAGAAGCAGCAATTCAGCCATTTCAGCCACCGCCACCCCTTGGAGCTATCCGAGGTCCACGAAGACGACCACGCCATCTGCTCCGGCTGCGAGCATGACATCATCTCCGGCTCGGCCTACATCTGCGCAAAATCCAAATGCAACTTTCTCCTCCACGACCTATGCTTCGACCTCCCCCGCCGGATCCGCCACCGCTGCCACCCCAAGCACCCCCTCAGCCTCTTCATCGCGCCGCCGTACTCCGACCGCGAGTTCACCTGCGACGCGTGCGGCGAATCCGGCCATGGGTTTACGTACCACTGCGGATCCTGCAAGTTTGACCTACACGTTGAGTGTGCTGCTTTGCCGGAGACCGAGAATCGGCCGGACCACCAGCACCCTTTGATCTTGGTGGGAGGTTTTGATCAGGAGAAAATGGCCGACGGTGTAGATTTTGTTTGCTACGTTTGCGGTGGTCCGATGGCGGAGGGTTGTTGGATTTATTCTTGTTTGGCTTGTAAATGCTGCGCCCATTTGGACTGTGCTACCGCCTGATTCTGGGATTAGTGGTGCATGTTTTTATTTGCACTATTTTTTTATTTTAATTTCAATTTGCTAATTAATTGTGGAATTGAGATTTTGAGTTTGGAGAGACAAGGAAAATTGTATACTCTAATTGGATGATGTTTTTGGATAATTGTTGTTGATGATTTTTCCAAGAATGTAAAGCAAAACAACAATAATCATGAGATTGCTCGTGAAACACATCGGCAATATTTGGTTTGAGGTTTGGTTTTCATTTCACTTTTATTCTTTTCTTGAAACGAATTCCTGTTTGTTACAACTCAACTTCTAAAATTTATCTCTCATTCTCCTTCAGATATGATTTGACTGCTACAGTGAAATCGTTATTAGTCCACAATTTCACCAACAAACCAACTTCGACCCAAATTTATACCTCCGTTGACCGTTGGTCAATGGTCTTGACTTTTCTTTTTTACTGTGTTAACCGATAAATACAATGATGTTATTGATTTACTGTGTTGACCGGTCAACACAGAAAAATTATAGTGTTAACCGATCCACACACTAACCGGTCAGCACTATCAGATTAATTATTTTCCAAAACAAATATTTATTAATTTTACCTAAGCAAATCTTATGCTATTATCTCTTAAGATTTTAGTAAATTTCAAGTTATATTGTATCAACTAATTATACGTTGTTAGCTAGTCTAGTTCATACTTCTTGAGCGATTTGTGATTTGTGTGATATTGCACGAGATCGAATTTACCAAAAACACTTCTAGGAGCTTTGATATTAGAAATAGTTAGTACTAGGGGTGAGAACGGTTCGGTTCGGTTCGGTTATAGGCACAAACCGGAACCGGAACCGAAGTGTTCGGTTCCTAAAGAACAAAAAACCAAACCGATCGGTTCCTTGCGGTTCGGTTCCGGTCGGTTTCGGTTCGGTTTCGGTTCCTTCTCGGTTCATAAAATTCTCGATTCGGTTTCAATAATGGTTCGGTTTTCGGTTCGGTTTTGGGCTCATTTGGGCCCGAAAATCAGCCCAAAAACGTCAATAAATCAACTCAAAATTAAGAAATAAAAAAATCAATAAAAAAACAAGCCCAAATGTAGGCCCAAAACAGGCCCAAAAATCAATGAAATTCGTTGAAGTAAAAAAAAAATATATATTTAATGAAACGACGTCGTATTGATGTCGGTTCGGTTCCTCGGTTCGGTTTCCTACTTGGAAAACCGAATATGAACCGAAAGTTTCGGTTCACATAAAATTGAAAACCGAGTATGCGGTTTATGCTTCGGTTCGGTGCAATTCGGTTCGGTTTTGTCGGTTTTCGGTTCGGTTCCTCGGTTCCTCGGTTTTTTTTTCTCACCCCTAGTTAGTACTTTAATATTAATTAGCTAACAAGAAATCCATGAATATATTATATCAAGATATATATTAATCTGTTAGGTTATTTGCAAAAATTATCCCTGTGAAAATATTTAATTGCCGAAAACACCCCTATGTTAAAAACATTAGCAAGGTTCTTATAAAAGTTTTGTCAAAGCCAAAAAAGGCCCCTGGCATGTTATCGTGCACTACACTCGCCGTATGTGCGTCTGGGTTGCGTGTTGGACCTAAAATGACCTAAATACCCTTTTATTTTAGAAATTTTAAAAATTACAGATTCACCACAAAATAAAAGATTGGAAGAAAAAAATTCGATTTTGACCATCAACTTCACCATTCTCGATAACACAAAACTTGAAATTAACCATTCACGATAACACAAAGCTCACTGCTGATGGAAAAGAAGATGACACCTGGGGCAACGGCGGAAGCTATGAAGGAGACGAATGTGTTTGTTGTTTCTTTAAGGAAGAATTTAACAGAATTTGTTGAGTTTGATGGTGTCTGGTCTCTTTTTGTTTTTTTTTTTTTTGGAAAGATGAGTAAAACGGATGGGAAAATCAACCGATTTTAAGTGGTGATGCGGCAGCGGGTGTGGTATTAAAAGTTGCCTGGGTTGGGATGAGGGGCTGGTTACGGGAAGAAGATAGAGTCTATTTTTTTTTAATATTAATTTATAATTTTCTTTTATTTTGCTTTATTAAAATTAAAATATTATTCAAAACTAATTAGGGACATTAGAGTCATTTCACATAAGTCAACAACTAATTTTTAAATAAAGGGTTGTGTGTGTTTTAAAATAAAAGATAGGGGGTTTTTATTAATATTTTTATCACAATGATTTTTTCAACAATTAGAAATAAGACTGGGGCTGTGGCTATTAGCTCTTATTTTGTCACTAGAAGCTCATTACGAGCCGAAACGTTTAATCTAATCGAAATGATACAGAGGTATCTATCTGTATAATGTATATTTAAAAGCAAGTCAACTCATAATTTTGCAAGTCAATGCCCATTATAGATCGAGAGGTGACTGATTCAATTCCCAGCCTGTAAAGAATCTCTTAACCTGGCACACCTTCATTAGTCACATACATACCTTAATTACGACCATCCCGATGAGGTAAGAACAAATTTGAAAAAATCGTTCATGTTTGGGCCATTATAATCATCCTCCCTCTTAAGTCTTAACTATTAATCTTCTTACACATGCAGTCAAATTTAGTGGAACTTTCTAGATTATGTAGAATATTCTTCAGTTTGTACACATTTTACTCAATTCGAGCTCCATATTTTGAAACAAGAAGATCATAAGAAGTGTTTGTTAGCTTATAAATATCAGATTGTGGTGTATCGAAAACTGCATTTTTGCACAAAACAAATACAAATTAGAGAACATTTCACGGAACCTAGATGATTATGTTGAATTTGACACTATAAGGGTGGACGTGTAAGAATATTCATAATTGAGGGGGTACTGTAATTACCCAAACATGAGAGATTTTTTCGTAATTTACTCTAACTTATTGTTTGAAATATATTATTCATTTATCAAAAGTCCGTTTTCAGAAATTAGCTACATTAGATTCATTTATTCGAATCGTAGATCTTCAATACATATTAATTTTATTTTCCATGTTCGATAAATGGAACCCGCTTGATTATTTTATTAAAGTTGGGTATAAACTCACTTTTTTCCAACACAAAGAGACGTGAATTTATTTGTCCAATCTTTTATGAGTAAGTTGCAAAAGGTATCCCTGTACAATTTTGAAATAGTAAAAACCTCCATATAATAAATAAACTAGCAAAAGATTCCTGTGAAATTTAGTCAAAAGCACTTTCATGTGGCACACTCGCGGATATATGTGAGTGTGCCAATCGCCGCACTCCACCATGGGCTGCTTCCCGGTGTTGCTCTCCAATCACTGCCGCTACCATCAAATCTTCACGAATTCTTCAAGTATATTTTTGTCTCTATAAAAAATGAAAGAAACCACCATAGATTAAAAAAAAAAACAATAGTAAACGTTCTATAAGATTAAAAATATTTAAATAAAATAATAATAAAATAAAATAAAAATGATAGAATAAATATTAAGTATGGAATGTTGCAACCATTAGGCATGTAGCTCTTTAAACCTCCACACTATGAACTTTTGTTTTTTTTTTTTGGAACGATATCACACTATGAACTTTTTTCTTTTTCGGAATGGTATAACATTATGAACTTCTTTTATTTTTCGGAACGGTATAACACTATGAACTTTATTTCTTTTTTGGAACGGTAACACACTATGAACTTTTTTTGGAACGATACCACCCTATCAACAGTGTAACATCGTAATTACATTAATTATAATTAGTGCTACTTGTATATGCATGAAGTGTAACATCCGTTGCACATACATTTTTTCATATACACTAATTCATTTATACTAATTCAACACCAATAATGGAAGAAACCACAATAGAATTCCTCCTTTTATAGATAAAAAAAAATATATAGAAGACGAGAAACAAAGTATTATATATGCTGCAATTTGCCACTAAATTTGGGTTTTGATTCATTTGCACAATCTTTTGTCGTCTTCAAAATCCAAACAAATCTAGAAAAAACAAGTTTTGCACCTCACAAAACCAAAAAAAAAAAAAACAAAAAAAAAAAAAGAAAGAAAAGAAAACGAAAACAACAACAAAGTACATGAACGGGCAATCCTTCAAGATTCATGGACAGTGAGAAGTCATCCTTCAAATAAGCCTGCAAGAAAATTAATACCATTTCCATCTCCAATTAATGATTGTTGATAACCTCCATCACCACTGATGACACTGTTAGATATTCTAACCAATCCCATCAATCCCTGAGCCATTGCTGTATTTGCTCTATTGTCGTTGATTTTCATTTGCCGAATTGCCGTTAATCCGCTGTTTTGTCTGCCGGCCCCAAAACGAGGCACATTAACCGAGACTTGGGCCTCCGGAAAACCTATTTTCGTCAGAGGGGCTGCTGAGACCTCTTGTCGCCGCTTCGTCGGCTCTATAGACTTTGACGGGGTGTGGGCAGGTGGAGCATCATCTTCGGTGGTGGCACATTTCACATGGGCATCAAATCCACAAGATTTGCACGTATAAAGCCATTGACACGAACCAATGCTCGTGCATATATCACACGAAAACTTCTTCTCAGGATAAGGTGACTCAAAAGTAAGGTTGAGCTTGTGCACGTGTGAGCCATGCGTGACGGATAACGGTAACATGGCGCAATGTACATGCAAATCAATGCCGCAAGGTTGACAATGGTAGGAGTAGCCCTTTCCTCTTTCCGAACATGCATCACATTGGAATCGGCCTTCTCCGTAAGCCGGCTCCGATAGAAGGGTTAATGTTGGCACAGCGGAAGATCGATAAAATGGATTTGCCCTTTGATATGGAAGAATATATATTGATGATAAAGAAGACAAAGAAGATGAACAAACAAGAGTGGATTTTTTTGGGGAACAATTGAGCTGGTGCTCTTTAATTATTTTTCTTGATGTCCCAAAATACTAGTACATGGAGTATTTAAGAAGGAGATAAGTCTCCAGAGAATTCTCCACATTAATGATGGAAGATGAAACGTGCTATTCTAGATAAATCTAAAATATTAATTTTTAAGATTACAAATTAACTTTTAACACCCTTGCTTAATTTGTAATCTTCAACTGAGCCTTGTGCTTCTCCAATTTCTCCAAACTCATGGCTTTTGTTAAGATATCAGCTGGTTGGTCACTTGTGCCAATGAACTCCATACGTACTTCTTCGTTGCTAACCAAGTCTCTTATATAATGGTGTCGTAGTTCAATATGCTTGGAACAAGCATGAAAAACTGGATTTTTGGCCATTGATATAGCAGATTTATTGTCGCAAAAGATCACCGTGGCCTCCTTTTGCTTAAGTTGTAAATCGGCAAGAAGTCTTCTTAGCCAAACCGCCTCACAAGCCGCATCAACCGCTGAAATGTATTCCGCTTCGGATGATGAAAGAGCAACTGTTTTTTGCTTTCTTGAGCTCCATGAAATCACGTTTGAGCCAAGGCAAAAGATATACCCCGATGTGCTTTTGCGATCATCTAGAGCGCCTGCCCAATCGCTATCCGTGTAGCCAATTAAATTGCACTCTTTCTCCTTCTTAAACAAGACACCTTGCTGCTTAGTTCCTTGGAGATACCGAAGTATCCGTTTCACTGCTGCATAATGATTTGAACTTGGATCGTTCATGAATCTAGACACAACACTTACCGGAAAAGCAATATCAGGTCTTGTGTGTGTAAGATAAATGAGTGATCCAACTAAACTTCTGAAAAGAGTAGCATCCGCCTTTTCCGAACCATCAAGTTGTTGTAGCTTTTCATTTATAACCATAGGCGTAGCTACTGGTTTGCATTTTTCCATATGAAACCTTTTCAACAAATCTTCGACATATTTTTCTTGCGAAAGAAAAATTTGTCCCTTGCTTTGCTTAACTTGGATTCCCAAAAAATACTTCATCATTCCCAAATCCGTCATCTCAAATTCGCTCATCATGTTTTTCTTAAACACTCGCACCATATTTTCATTAGATCCAAAATATATCAAATCATCAACATAAAGACAAATAACAAGAAAATCCATACCTTCCTTTTTTACATAAAGCGAAGGTTCATTTGGGCTCTTTTGAAAACCGGCTTGACAAAAGTATCCGCCGATTTTGCTATTCCACGCTCGTGGAGCCTGCTTCAGCCCGTATAATGCTTTTCGAAGGCGATAAACTTTGTCTTCCTTCCCTTTTACGGCGAATCCTTGTGGTTGTTCGACGTAAACCTCTTCTTGCAATTCTCCATTCAAGAAGGCTGATTTGACGTCAAGCTGGTACACTTGTAATTCAAAGTGAGCTGCAATTGCAAGAGCAGTCCTTATTGTCTCCATTCGAGCCACCGGAGCGAAAGTCTCATTGAAATCGAGACCGGGCTGTTGAGAGTACCCTTTGGCCACCAACCGCGCCTTATGCTTTTGTACGGAGCCATCTTCATTGTACTTGGTCTTGAAGATCCATTTCAAACCAATGACTTCTTTGTTGCTCGGCAAGTCTACGAGCTCCCACGTTTTATTCTTTTCAATAACACTCATTTCTTCACCCAATGCTTTAATCCAAACATTTTCCCTTGCTGCCTCTTCAAAGCTTTGTGGCTCGCAACTGAAAAAAGCAATGTCACAAGAATCATAAATATCCTTTAACAATCGAACTTTTCTCACTTGATTTTCAGAGTCTGAGCCTTCCTCGATTATTTGACTAGGGCCTGATTCCCTTTGAGGAGTGCTTGGTGAATATGGAGTTGCATTTTCTTGTGAATTTTGCGGAGAAGAATCAGCACCTCGAGTTGATAATGGTTCCACAAAATCAGAATTTTCAGCTCGTTGTTTATTCGATTCAACATTCCACTCCCAGGTTGTACTTTCGTCAAAGATAACATCTCTCGAAACCACAAGTTGATTCGAATCGGGATTTAGAAGTATGTATCCCTTCGACTCATCGCTATAGCCAATAAACAGATACTTTCTTCCCTTCTTGTCGAACTTTTCTCGATGTACAACTGGTATATGGGCATAGGCGATGCTGCCAAAAATTCTCAAGTTATCAACAACTGGTTTCCTTTTGTTCCACGCTTCAAACGGAGTGCGGTTTCGAACGGCTTTTGTTGGAGACCTGTTCAAGATATAAACGGCAGTGTTGACAGCCTCTGCCCATAAATTATTTAGGCCTTTGAATGTTAACATGCTCCTCGCCATCTCGACAACCGTACGATTTTTCCGTTCGGCCACTCCATTTTGCTGCGGGCTACGACTTACAGTGAGCAGCCTCGTAATGCCATTTTCTTTGCAATGGTTCAAAAATGGAGAATAAATAAATTCTCCCCCACGATCAGTCCGGAGAGTCTTCATTTGATGTCCACTTTGCCTCTCTGCCATTGCTTTGAAGTGGAGAAAAACCGAAAAAGCTTCCGATTTTTCTTGCAAAAAATACACCCACATCATTCTACTAAAATCATCAATAAAAAGAATGAAATACCTTTTTTGGTTGAAAGTTGGGGTGCGAACAGGACCACAGATATCCGAGTGAACCAATTCAAGAGAAGCTTTAGCACGCCAAGAGGTTTTCGGAAAAGGTAACCGGTGTATTTTTCCAAATACGCAGCCTTCACATACTTTTGTCTTCTCCTTTGATATCCGGGAGCCCGATAACCATTTTCTTTTGCTTCAAAATATGCAGCCCTTTCATATTCAAATGTCCGTATCTCAAATGCCAAAGATAAGAATCACGAACTTGCTCGGTTTTCAACGCAAATTCAGGATTAGATGGCATTATGAGAGGAAAGACTTTATTTTCAGTCATATAGACTTCGGCCACAATCATATTCTTTTTCTTGTCAAATATTACTCCCTTGTCATCATCAAAGGAAATGGAATATCCATTTCGCATTAGCTGACCAACGCTTAGAAGGTTATGCGTTAAATTAGGTACGTAAAGAACATCATGAATAAGCTTTTTCGTACCTCCCTTGTTGTAGACATAAATGGTTCCCTTTCCTTGAACACTACTCATTTTTCCGTCGCCAAGTTTCACTTGAGAGGCGAAGTTAGCGTCAAGCTGCTCAAAATGGTTTCGATTCCCCGTCATGTGGTTGCTACAACCACTATCGAGATACCAAACCTCTAACGACTCATGTTCGGCATTCAAGCACGTATAAAAGAGTTTTTCATCACTCTCTTCTTTGATAAAATTTGCTTCCGTAGAGTTATTCTTTTGAAACCAACAATCCCTTTGTGAATGATTGGGGATTTTACATCTCTCGCACTTGAATCGACAATCTCTTGAGTTATGATTCGTTTTGTTGCAAATAATGCAGAAAGGTCCATCACCCGATCTTTGCGGCTGCTCTTTGAACTTCCCCTTTGGTAGTTCATTTCCCTGTCGTCCTCGTCCAAATTGATTCTTGTGAAACGAGTACTTTCTTTGCTGCGATGTGTTACCTGGTTTTCGAGAAATGACGACTTTTGATTGAAAAGCTTGCTCGACGGGCTGATTTGCCGACCGATTAATCCTTTGTTCGTGGGCTTGCAACGAACTCATTAATTCATGCATTGTCATCTTTGACAGATCTTTCGACTCTTCGATGGCTGCTACACAATGGTCGAATCTGGCCGGTAGACTTCTAAGAATCTTCTCGATTACTTTCTTATCTTGGATGGTGTCGCCGAGGCTTTCAATATGATTCACAATTTCGGAGACTCGCGTGAAAAAATCTGAAATTTTTTCACTTTCTCTCATCGATAAATTATCAAAATTTCTCCATAAAGATTGCAGTCTTATGGAGACGACTTTGTCATTTCCTCGAAACTCTTTCTGCAAGACACTCCAAGCATCTTTTGTTTTTCTTTTGTTGAAGATGCGAGGGTAGATTGATTTGCTTACTCCTTGCTTAATGTATCGAAGTGCCGTGCAATCTTTCTTCTGATTTTCTTTGTACTCTTGTTGCTTCTCTTTTGTCCAGGTTGCGGAGGTTGCGTTTTCTGGTGGTTCTTCATAGTCCATCTCAATCACATCCCAAAGATCATGGGAGATGAAAAAATCCCTCATTTCGCTACTCCAATAATCGTAATGTTTTCCCTCAAAGATTGGTACTTCACTTGGGGAATATTTGAACATGGTGGTGACTGAATTTCCAGCCATTTCTTGTTTTTTTTAAGATTAATAGGAACCACAAAGTGGCTCTGATGCCAAATTTGTTGGCACAGCGGAAGATCGATAAAATGGATTTGCCCTTTGATATGGAAGAATATTGATGATAAAGAAGACAAAGAAGATGAACAAACAAGAGTGGATTTTTTTGGGGAACAATTGAGCTGCTGCTCTTTAATTATTTTTCTTGATGTCCCAAAATACTAGTACATGGAGTATTTAAGAAGGAGATAAGTCTCCAGAGAATTCTCCACATTAATGATGGAAGATGAAACGTGTTATTCTAGATAAATCTAAAATATTAATTTTTAAGATTACAAATTAACTTTTAACAGTTAAAACATGTTTTCCGTCAAAAGGGTGAGTTATTTTTTCAGGGAAATTATCACCACCACCACCACCACCAATTTCCATTACCGTCTGCAAAAAGTCATGGCCACCACTATGTTCGCGCACTACTGCCTGCAAAGATTCTTGATCACCACTACCACCACCGTCGATCTTGATAGCAGGCAGAGAGTCTCGACCGCCGCCGGCATCACAACCATCGTCAATTACCTCCTACGAAGATTCTTGACCACCACCGCCGTCATTGGCCGCGTGTAGAGATTTTTGACCACCAACACCACCACTATCCTCAATTACTGTGTGCAAAGCATGACCTGGTCCACCTCCATCACCACCACAGTCAATTACCTTATGCAAAGAGTCTTTGCCGTCACCGCCACCACCATTGTTCTTTGTTGTGTGCAAAGAGTCTTGGCTGCCTCCACCACTAGTGCCACTGTTGCTGCTAATGGCATATATCAACTCGATCAGCAGATGAAATCCCCTGATATCTCCAGAATCTCCTGCTGAAAGTATTGCCTGAGTTATGGCCTTACTATTGTTGGTAATCATTTGTTGAATGGCGAAAAGTGCCAAATCATTATTGTATCCATTACCGACCCTAGTAGAAGGCACACTAGAGACCTCCACTGGTAAAACACAAGGCACACTTTCCATCACAGGACGCGGCCGCAACTTCTGAGTCAGATCAGGCGGCATTGCCACAATGGGAGGCATTACCGCCACAATGGGAGGCGGCGTCACCACATTCGGAGGCGGCGCCGCTACCATAGAAGACGGCGTCTTCTCAACTAAAGGCGGTGGCGCCACCATAAGAGGTAGCGCGGCCACAACGGGAGGCGGTGTTGCGGGAGCCCATTTAGAGAACGTTGCCACCTCTCGTGGATCCAAATAATCTTTAGACTGAAAACTCATGACGCACTTGAGATGAGCATCAAATCCACATAAGCCGCATCGATAAAGCCAGTGGTCCCCACCGAGTTTCCTGCAAACATTGCAGCTAAAGCGTTTTGTAAGGAAGGGAGATCCAAAAGTGAGGTCGAGCTTGTGTGGGTGACATGTGGCATTTGTGACGCACAAGGGCATGATTGCGCAGAGTATGTGCAGATCAATACCGCAAGGGTCACAGTTGTAGGAGAAACCCTTGCCCTTTTCAAAGCAAGCGTCGCAGTTGAAGTTGCCGGTGGAGTAGGCAGGCCCCGGCACGAGGCTTAAAGCGTGGTCCTTGTCGAAAGGGTGTTCGATTTTTTTCGGCATGTCGAAGCATTTCTTGTGGAGGAAGAATTTGCAGTCTGTGCATGCGTAGAAATTTGTTCCGAAAATATTGAGATTGCACCCCGAACAAGAAGAATAGGATGATATATTTCGGGTAGTTTTGTGTTGATGATCGGTGGTGATGTGGATCAATGGGTGTGGATGGCCAATGTGGGTTACTGCAGTTGGGGTTTCTTTCTGGGGTTCCGAGGTTGTTCTTGTTAGAAAATTTATCGTATATACATACGAATTCCCAAGAACCAACATGCTTGAATCAACGAGAATTAAACCTAAACATAAACACGGAAGCGTACCTTACATCATGTAATCGAATCTTCGAATCTTCACCGGATTTGGGACCGGATTTGGGACAGGTCTTCCAAAGAATCCGCAGTTCCTTAATTATCTCTCTAACGATGGATTTTAGAAGAAACGGAATGATTGCGTTTCTTTGGGGACCACGACCCTTTATATAACTGTAGAGTCCAGTTATATTATAATTGTGATTCAGCCCCATCAATAAATCACAATTAAGCCCTAATTGTCTCTACACATTAGGCCCATAATTATAGTCGAATACCCATAAGTCCAACCCAATAATCTTTATTAGATCACAATTAATTTGGACTTTCTTTTAGATAGCCATACACATTTACTTCACATATGTGAGCCCACATAATTATTGAAATAATTCCAACAATCTCCCACTTGGGCCACATATGCTATATATCTTATAAATGTGTATACCTTATGAGCTCAAATATTGCTATCATATAAAAAAAAAAAGGTATTCCTTACAATCTCGTCCATTGACCATACTAATATAGGACTAAAGAGGCTTTCGTCACATTGATCGTGTCTAAACCCAACAGTAATCACATATACCAATATAGCCAAACGACATAGATCAAATCATGGTGTGTAGCATGGAAATTACATACTAATGTGATCTTAACATGCCTATTTCCAACTGGTCCTACTTTAAACTTTATTGAGACCAAACACTTACATAATTGTACAAAGTGTAGCCAAATGCTTTATTTCTGCAGAAAACCAATACACAAAATTGTGTCCAAACATATCATAGAGCTACCAAAATGTATTTATATGTACACATACGTACAAACTCCCACTGAACCAAAATATCCTTAAATGATATAACACCTACATGAGCAATGCTCATGAATACCTCATGTGTTAATCCTTTAGTAAGCGGATCCGCAATTGTGGAGTTTATCTTAATATGCTCTATGTACTGTTCACTTTGTACCTTTAACAACAAAGAACTTTCACAAGCTCTTGTTGTTGTTCGAAAGTATAGCTGTTAAATATTGTCACCGTATAACTTTAATACAAATCAACATGTGCAGCCTAATGACAAGTGTTTCTAGGTATATTCAAAATAAGATGCCAAAAAAAATTACCATAAATTCTTAACCATCGTGAAAAGAGCTTAAAGTGTTTGCTTAACACCCATGTCGAAATAGCTCAATCACTTTGGTCTACATTAACCAAAATGGATCTTTACTTTATACACATCATAAAAATCAAAATCATGAATAAACCACACGATCTCCCAAAATATATGATTTTGATAAATGAGCATATGTATATAACTTACATTCCCTATAATTACTGTATAACCCATTTGGCTGCTTTGCTAAATGATCCACTTTATAGGGTTATTCAAATATCTGCCTAACTTTATGCACACCTTAACCGAATGCGTACATTCTTTTACTTCAAATATTTATTGGGCATTGAAATGAGACTAAACAAGTCTCCTTTGTTGTGAGATTATCTCCCACTGATCCTTGGGTATGTACAATCATTAACTTTATTCATCGCAAAGTACATACGAGATAATTAGCTTATGATTGTAACATCATTAACGAGAATTTTAAATTTCATTAATGGACTACTTTAGTTTGCAATCAATATCCTTCAAATCTTTAAAATTTTATGGTTGCATTTTATTGTTCCAAAAATATTACTATCTGAGAAACATATTCCTTGTGTCCATAAATCTCTTAATAGAGTCGATATGAGTGAAATCTTTAATGACTAACGTACTATGTATCTTTCAATATTGCCCATTTGAATTATATTTGGTCTCAATTATTTGTAACCAAATAAATTCACACCTTATGGCAATTCGATAAGATCCTAATGTATTGTCATTCTAAATTCCAACTCATCTTTAATGGCTTATTCTCTTAAGGTTGTTGAGTTTGCTCTCTGTAGTGACAATTACCAAAACTTGATTTGGGTAATTGTTCAACATTGTCTTATCAAAACTCCAAATCTACTTTTCAAACAATGACAAGTATAAAAACATGCATATTGTCAAAAGCAGTATTACGAATCAAATTGATTCATCTTTAAAGACAATGTCTCTAATCTAAATTTCTCCCCTCAAACTCAACATCCTTAAAAGATTTTAAATTTCCCCTTTTAAAAATAATATATTACAGCACTTAATGTTTCTCCTAAATATACCTTAGTGAAGAAGAATGACTTATCATACTTCTTTGAATGTCTTTGAATGTTCTATTCTTGAATTTTGTACCATTTAAATTGCTTATGCAAGATTTTACTGTAAGAGACTTTTGCTTAAATTATAGGTTAAATTTTGAATTATAAAAAAGACCGAGCTTAATATTCCAAATGAACAAGCTAACCGAATTTGTTCAAGAGAAAATTTAAATCCATCTAATGACGGTACCAAAGGCCTATTTCATAATTCAAAAGAAAACCTAGGAGTCCTCATAGTCTCAATCCCAAATATCTTACATAACCTTTATAGATGTATCTTTCAACATCAATTGAATATTGCTTATGTAAATAACCCTTACATACACACTTACGTGAATAGTGTAACCCAGGATCTATTCACTAAATGTGTCAAGGTACAAAGTCAAAATATATTTTAGAACATATTAAAGTGAGAAACAAGCATAATTACGTTATTCAACGTACCTGAGATGTAAACTGCAATTATAAATATTTATCTTAAGGTGTACTAGTGAAATTAACACTTAGTCTTTTCCCCTTAATTATTTATTCTTCGTGTGTACGGTCAAATTTTTATTCTTTAAGTTTTACAACAAACCTTATATTGACCGTTCACGGAGAAAAATAAATTAAACCATATCCACTTTCAAGTCAGTGAAACCACACTAACTGAAGTGCTATAACTGAAAATGAGATTAGACTATTACTTGATGTGCTCATTTATGTTCCTTTCTTTATAAGCAATAGATGTCAAAATCTAATTTGTTGCAACTTTATCGTTTTAAAAATAAAACGTATCCTTGCTATCTTTAAGGAACTTTTTAGTACGTAGCCCCTAATTAAACCTTATGCCCCCAAAATTATTTAAAATAGATGCACCTAATGATCTTTAAATTTTATATTTAGAACGATGATATACTCTAGGTTCTTCTATTGTTCTATCCAAAATAAAAATTAAGATCTATGCACCATAATAAATAATAGGCAAATAATGTGTAAGCAGGTAAAACAATTAAATAGAGAACGTAAATAAAATCAATATGCTCACATTATAATCCAAAGTTTGTCTTTAAAATTTTAAATAACTATGGAATACATCTCAAGATGCCTAGCACAACATTAATATCAAGTCGTAGGGACACTAATATTAATTGTAAGTGACACTCTTGTTGTAGGGATGTAACTTTTATTCACATGGAGCCAAAGAATCATCACATGTTTATTACCACAGTTGCATATGTGGTTCGGCCAAGTATTAACCTACCGTAAGGGTAGTGTTAAAATTCGCATGAATTCACATACACATAAACATCTTGACATTCTCAATTAACTAATCTACACAGAGAGGTCACGTAGGGTTGCGTCATGCTTCAATTAGTTATTTTAAATGTCAGACAAACTTAATAACAAGTCGTTAGATGTACCCAAAAATTGTTCAAAAATTTAAAGTCGTTGTTGAACGCTAAGGCTCTAAAGACATCACTTGAGCGCTAACAGTCTATATTCAACACTAAGGTTGCCTCACCGTATTGTTTTCGAATCAATCTCAGTAATATGGTTATTCATAAAAAATGAGTATGAATTAAAAACATCAAATCCATCTTTATTTTGAATTTGAGCTAAAGATGATGTGGGGCTCACAATTCAATCTTATTTAGATTTAGTGGCCAAAATAAAATTTTAATCAATAAATTTAACCTGATATGGATTGGAACTAAATTAATAAACTTAATTAGACTTAAATAAAAGGCTTGAGTCAAATATCGAAAAAAAGTCAATCCTTATTTGGTTAATAATAACCACTATCCATATTTTGACTCAATAACGATGAAATGACAATGGATCATAAGCTTATTAAAAATTACTTAATAATTTAAGTCTAAACGGCATAAACTTTATCATCTGAAAATTCCCCAAATTAGCCTTAGAAAACCGAATTTGAAATTCAAAATGAATTTCACTTTATTGACCAAACAAAACCTTAAATGAATTTAAAATAATTCACATATTAGTACGGTCCCTCAAAATAATTGAAATATTTTAAACGGCCCCAAAACCTTAAATTAACTTTTATTCCTTAAAAATTGCCTTAGCCCCAAAACCAGAAAATCTTTCAACTTAAGGCGCTGAATTGAAATTTCGAAAGAAAATTATTTGAGTCAAAACGGACCTGAGATTCTTAAATGCTTAATTTTGGGGGTTAAAAATGTATTTTCTGAATGTATATCACAGTTTTGAGAGACTTTAAAAAATGGGGAGTAAAATGAAATTTTAGAAAGCTTGAGGTTGTAATACAGATTTTTCATTATTTCAAATCGACCCTGGCCCAAAATCAGGAATAACTTAAATTTAGGGGACTGAATAGCAATTTCGAAAACCTTAATTAAACAACCCTAATTGTCTTCTTCAACAACTTCAACTAGCCACACGCCGCCAGGCCCGGCACCATCTCATCTCCCTAATCTGGCTCCACCACCCTGATTTTCTCCGGAAAAATACAACCCACGAGCAAAAACGCCGCCAGAATCCACCGGCGGCGCCAATCGAGGCACTTTCAGCAAATTGTGCCGCCATTGTCGCGAACGACATAGGTACACAGATCTGCCGCCTCCGCCACCGAAAACTGAACGGAGATGGTCCTGAGTGTGGCTGCCTCGTTGGCTGCCCTGAATCGGGATGGGTTGCCGCACTCGTCTCGCCAGAACCGAATGGCGAGATAGGCGAAAACTGCAAAAACCCATTCCCCGTTTCCCTTAGGTGGCTGTAGTTTGTGGGAAATATGAAAGCAATGATGGTGGTGGCGTTCACACGGCGGCAAGTGGTGGTGGGGTTTCAAAACTGGTGGTGATGTGATGACGGCGCCCAGAAACCGGACGGCCACCGTCGTTAATTCACGTTGATTTGGAATTTCAGATTTGTTCTTTTAAACCTTATAATTGTTCATCCCAAGGGTTGAATCGAAGAACCATAATTCAATTGATTAAATTAAACAATGAACTTAATTCAAAACAAAATCAATCAGATTATAGCCACTAATTTCACGAAACTTAAATTTAATTCCAAATTGCAGACTTTCAATTAATCCTCCTACTTCGTTAAATTATGCAGTATGAATCTCCAAGATGAATCCGCATAATAATATATCATGGAAGAATTAGAAAAAACCCTAAATTTCCTTTACCCTTACATCAACGCAGAATTCAAGAAATCAAATAAGCATAACATAACTTTCGTATCATACTTAACCGAAGAGAATTAAAACATAAATCCTCGATAATTCAAAACATGGTGGCTCTGATACCACTTGTTAGAAAATTTATCGTATATACATACGAATTCCCAAGAACCAACATGCTTGAATCAACGAGAATTAAACCTAAACATAAACACGGAAGCGTACCTTACATCATGTAATCGAATCTTCGAATCTCCACCGGATTTTTACATCATGTAATCGAATCTTCGAATCTCCACCGGATTTGGGACAGGTCTTCCAAAGAATCCGCAGTTCCTTAATTATCTCTCTAACGATGGATTTTAGAAGAGACGGAATGATTGCGTTTGTTTGGGGACCACGACCCTTTATATAACTGTAGAGTCCAGTTATATTATAATTGTGATTCAGCCCCATCAATAAATCACAATTAAGCCCTAATTGTCTCTACACATTAGGCCCATAATTATAGTCGAATACCCATAAGTCCAACCCAATAATCTTTATTAGATCACAATTAATTTGGACTTTCTTTTAGATAGCCATACACATTTACTTCACATATGTGAGCCCACATAATTATTGAAATAATTCCAACAGTTCTTCCCATATCTCTCAAAAAACACACACACAGAACACGCAGTTAAGAAGGAGAAATATTTAACATAAGTAGATATATCATATATGTGATCTAACTCATTTAGTTGTCTAACAAAATAGACTACTTCATGAGTAACATTTATATATATATATATATATATATATATATATATATATATATATATATATATATATATATATATATATATATATATATATATATATATCAGGTACATATTATTGAAAGAGTTGACTTTTGGAGATATATGATGAAATAGTCAGCTTTCTTTATATTTGTTTGAGTCGTTTGATTAACAATCAGGGTTTGCAGATCAGTTCTTTATTTGGCTTTTTGATCCTAGTAGTTTTAATAATTTATTCTAAGTTAATTGAGACATCCACGTTCTATGTAACTCTACTCTATATAATTCTAATTCTTTCTCTCAAGTCTCCTCATTGACTGGATTATAACATACAAAATACAGTTTTCATGATCGGTAATATATACATAATTTTTTCAATTAAAAAACAATTTATGAATCAGGAAAAATACAATTTTTGTCCCTCATGTTTGCACCAAATTCACATTTGGTCCCCCATGTTCACACAAAAAAATGTATTTGATCCCTTATATTTCAAAAATTCAACACTTTTAGTCATTTCCGTTAATTTCCCGTTAAAACTAACGAAATCAAGCAGATGCACATCACTGCCTTAACTAACGATAAATTGACGAAAAAGGACCAAAAGTGTTAAATTATTGGAACATGAGGGATCAAATATTCTTTTTGTGAATATGGGGGGCCAAATACGAAATCGGTGCAAACTTGAGGGATGAAACCGTAATTTCCCTTCATGAATCTTATCTTGTACATAAGTGAAGGTTGGGTGTGGATGACAGCTTCTTTTTCCTTTATTTATTTATTCTTTTTCTTTTTTTCTTCTTTTTTTTTTTAATATTTATTTGAATTTAATATTAAAGATGCAAGTGAAGGGATGAATTTACTCCTCAAAATCTCACGTGCAAAGCACATGTTTTAACATTCCGGTTAAAATTGCTGGAAAATTGAGTTTAGAGGGCACCGTGCAACGAATTAACGAGTTCTGGTAAAAACGTGCATTTTTTTTTTGTTTGAGGGGTAAAGTGCAGATCAACCATTAGTTTAGGGGGCAAACTGCTTTTTACTCTTATTTTAACTTAGGGACTTTTGTAACAATTAGAAATTAGGGAAAATTTGACAAAACCCTCTAATTACACAAGTGTCATTACAATGAGCCCAATTTTATTCTATATTTTAAAGATAAATCCAAAATACTTTTTACCAATTAAAACCACCTAATTATCACTATTATACCCGTAATTAAAAAAATAATGTATATTTAATTTTAATATTAAAAGATATATAATATCTTTTCTTAGGATGCTAATAATTAGGGAATTAGTTACCCGTTTTAATGACATCCATTCTCTCTCTGTGCAGCCAATGGGGTGTTATCACTTTAAGAAGACATATATATATATATATATATATATATATATATATATATATATATATATATATATATATATATATGCCGTTTGTATTTGCTCAGATGTATGTACATGTTTTTTTTGCTTGAACGTTATGTAGTTGTTTATCCGAGCAAGAAAGCGAATTTGTAATTATATAGCGTGGTTTTCATGCTTACATGGCTATTATACATAGTGGTTTTCATGTTACATAACTGTTATACACATAGTGATTTTCGATGAACATATAGTGATGAATTACACTAATTTAACAGTGGTTTACACTAATTTAATAGTGAATTACGTTAATATTAATGTGTATTATGCTTATTTTATAGTAACTTTTTACTTTAATTTCATAGTGGTTTTCGATGAGTATGTAGTGGAATTCATTTTTGTTTAAATATAAACCATTTAAAAAACTGAAGAAAGTAAAAACAATTTTTGTTTTAAATTGTAAACAAAAAACAATTAAAAATTTAAAAAAATTGGGAAAGCATAAACTAAAATTAATGTGAGATATGTGATATGAGAGATAATAAGGGATGGTGTGAGATGGGGGAGAGAATAGGGGGATTTGCATATGACAAAAAATGGATTGATTTTTCCATAATAATATAGGGTAAATAGCATTAAACCACCTAAACTTTTTACGTTTTTGCGGATCACCACCTGAACAATTTTTGTTTGCAAGAGTTCACCTGTACTCAATTAATTGTGCCACTTTGCCGTTTTTTGCCCGTTTTCAGGTCATAATGACCGGTTCTGGACACACGCGCGTTGCACATGCGAAATCCAAGGGTATTGTTGGCTTTTTCATTTTTAAAATTGAATAAATGTTAATTTTCATTTATTTATTTTATTTTATGTTTCTTTTTTGAAATGAAATTTTCTTAAATAGAATAAGTAAAAAAAGAAAAAGAAAAACGTCATCTTGTTCCCAGCAACTCAGCCCTGTATTTTGAACTCATGGCCCAAAAAATCCGAACAAACCACCGACATAATTACTTTCTCGCCTCTGCAATTCCAAGGATGACCACTGCCGTCGCACCAATCTCACCACCCACTGCCCACCGGCGCACACCCGATCTCACGGCCGAGCGCCGCTCACCGCCGCCGTGGCATGGGGCGGCCTCAATTGTGAGAAGATCCTATAATCCTCCATTCGTTGGAAGAAGATCTAGTCGTTCGGAGGAAGAAATCGAAAGAAAATAGTGTTCATATAACTTGAATTGGGGAAAGGGGGAAATTAAATGAACATTTTGGACCTAATTTTAGGTCCAATTTCAGTCATGATGGCGGCGGATCTGAAGAAGATGTGGTGGTGGTGGTGAGCTTGGTGGTTGTGCAAGAGGCTGGTTACTCGGGGTGAGTGGCTGCAACATGAGAGAAATGGTTGATGAAAATTGTGAGTTAGATGAGTAGGGTGGGGGGGTTGGATATGGTCTGCCGCCGCCAACGCCGTTGGCCTTGATGAGTTCATCTATGTGAAATTACGGCTGATTGCCGGCGGGTAAACGGCGACGTTTTTCTTTTTGTTGGTCTGATGATGGTGATGATTAGGGAAAAATAAAGTAGCAGCAGTACAGTATATGTGGTGTTGTGGTGGATCTTCTTCTGGGATTGGGAACAAGACGAAGACCCTTTTGTTTTTTTTTTTTTTAATAATTATTCTATTTTACATTTATTCAATTTTAAAAATGAAAAAGCAAACAATACCCTTTGATTTCGCATGTGCAACGCGCGTGTGTCCAGAACCGGTTATTATGACCTCAAAACGGGCAAAAAACGGCAAAGTGGCACAATTAATTGAGTACAGGTGAACTCTTGCAAAAAAAAATTGTTCAGGTGGTGATCCGCAAAAACGTAAAAAGTTTAGGTGGTTTAATGCTATTTACCCAATAATATAATATAGTAATTTTCAGTAATAGTAAATAGGGGCATTTTGGATAATTAGAGTTAATTGGATTTATAACAAATATCAATTAAAAAAAATGAATTTATCAAGAAGTCAAAATTCAATGAAGGGTGTTTGTGAAATAGTCCTACAAATTATACAGGGATAGTCGATGCTAAAACGACCTTGTATATATCTATATATGTTTTAGGAACATCCATATATCTAAGAGAAAGAGAGCATGATATATCCTGCAATTGGCCAATAAAATTACTTATAAATTAACAACGAATATACCTGAATCTGCATAATCTTTTTATTGACATGAGCAATGGTAGAAAAGCAAAATTAAATCTTCGCAAGAAGGAAAAAGGAAGAAGAAAAAAACACATAGAAAATCACACAAATACAAATTGTAGAAAATTAATCTAGACAACCGCCATCGCCGCAGCTAACGCATCCTCCACCACCACCAACGTCACCGTCAGACACCACCGGCAGCGGCGCACCCCAAATGAGCATCAAACCCACAAGAACCGCACCTGTAAAGCCAGTGATCTTGACCAACGGCCTTGCATATATCGCAGGCGAAACTCTTGCTAACGTAAGGCGATCCGTAAACAAGATGGAGCTTATGCGCGTGAGCGGCGTGGGTGATGGTCAACGGCAAGGCGGCGCAGAGCAAGTGCAGATCCATTCGGCACGGCCTGCAGTGGTAGGAGAAGCCATTTACCACCCCCCAGCACGCATCGCATATGCAGGAGCCGGTGGCGTACGTGGGTTCCGGCAGGAGGGTGAAAGGATGGCCCTTATGGCCAACGTGGGTAATCATCTTCGGCATTTCGAAGCATTTCTTGTGGAGGAAGAATTCGCAGATTGTGCACGAGTAGATTACGCCCGAGGGCTTGAGAGTGCATCCCGGACAAGAAGAAGAAGGCGATAGCTCTTTGGTTTGCTGATTGCAGATGATGATCTCTAATGGGTGTGGATGGCTGAAATGATGGTAACTTGTCCCCATTACTGTAGTTGTAGTTGACGGAGTTTTTTTCTTTACCAATCACAACTCCTCTAATTTCACTACCACATAACACATAGTAGAGAATAGATTTTTTTTTTTTAATTTTTGTAATTAATACATGAATGATATGTGATCAAAAGCGGTTTGACTTCTTAAGATTGTTGAAAGAGTCAGCATTTCGAGGTTCGATATGTAACTCTCTCTGAAAATTACGGTTACCAGGTTGCATTGATTTCATAATTGGTCTTTAATGTTTAAAAAAACATATTTAGTCTATCATGTTTCAATAATTTTACACTTTTGGTCATTTTCGTCAATTTACCGTTAGTTCATCAGTTATGGCAGTGATGCACACACGCTTGATTCCGTTATTACTAACCGTAAAATGATGGAAAAGACTAAAAGTATTGAATTTTTGAAACATGAGAGACCAAATGTGTTTTTCGTAAACATGGAGGACCAAATTTGAAATCGGTGCAAACTTGAGGGACAAAAACTGTATTTTTTCCTGTAACTCACTATTATGTTCCTTATTTGTTGGGACAGTAACAGTTTTGGCAAAATCAATTTTATTATACAAACAACTAAAAATATATTTTTAAAATTACAATATATGTTTAATTGTTTTATACATATATTTTATTTTTAATAATTACAAAATAGAGAAATAAATAATACTCATAACATTAAACACAACTATGTAATAAAGTGTGGTATAACCATATTAATTACTTTTTTTGGATAAACAAATATAAAAGAAAATAAATAAATAATATTTCTAAATTAAATATAACGTACAAATTGGTAAAAATCCTCCTAGGGTATTTATGTTATTTCACATTTTTATTAGATTTATTCAGATTTTATTTATGTGGACGAAATTGTAAACAAAAAAAAAATGATATTGGGGCTAAATAAATAATATAAGTAAAAAGGAGTCGAAGTGCATTCTCGCGTGCCACGGATGTGAATTTTGCCATCCAACTTAACGGAAATTCAAACTGTGGACGGAAAGTGTAAAAAACCGATTATTTGAGAACCAATTTAATGGCAAAAAACATTTAAGGACCAAAATAAAAAACATGTATAATATAGGGACCAAAACTGTAATTACTCCTTATTTGTTCATAAATTGATAGAGAGAGAGAGATAGCACGCAATAAAGTCAATGGTTTTTTAACAGGACAAAAGTTTCAACCAAATTACATTTTTTTTTCTTCTTATTTTTGCATAATTCCAAATTAAATGGCGATGAAATGACAAATTATTCCACCACTAGACAAAATCTGATCAAATAAAAACGTCAGAAAGAAATATGAATTTAAAAGCAAGTCAACTCTTAATTTTGCAAGTCAACGCCATTAAAGAGGGGCGACCGGTTCAACTCCCAGCTTGTGATGAATCCCACATGCGGCCAGTTGGCACCCTAAGCATTCACATATACTTTATTCCAACTTGCTTAACGTGTTTGACAAAAAATTGTGTATATCAAGCACAAATTCACGTTGTACCCTTTACATAGAAATAAACGAAAAAAAAACAAATAAGAGAGAAATGGAGTTCAGGCATTTCAGCCACAATCACGGCCTAGTTTACCACCAAGTTGTTCAAGGATCTGAAATTCATTGCTCCGGCTGCAAATCTGCCGGCTCAGGAAACGTCTATGTTTGCTGGCAGTGCAGTTACTTCCTCCACGAGCACTGTTTTCGTTCTGAACGGTCGCTCAAGCACCCGTCTCACCCTCTTCATCCTCTTACTTTGGTTCCTTCTCCTACTTATCCGTCCGGATCTTTTTTCTGCAATTCTTGCAATCTTGGTGGAGATGGATTCTCCTACACTTGTTCCGAATGCGAATTCGATATTCATGTCCATTGTGCTCTTAATGTTCAAATTCCTAATCCTAATCTCAATCCACATTTATTCCCTTCCCCTGTTCCTAATCCTAATCCTAATCCTAATCCTGCGCAGAATTATAATCCCAATATCTATCCTCCTCCAATCCAATCTAATGCTTATCCAACTTATCCTCCTCAAAACACTGTTTCTCCCCCTAATCCAATTAATAACCCTTATCCCAATTTCACCCCTCCTAATCCAATTACACCACCAATTCCTCAAAATCCTGCATACCCACCCAATCAGAATAATGATCCAATTCCTCCTTACCCACAACCAAATACTGCACCCCCGTACAATTACGTTCCTCCGGCGCCACCACCACAGCCTACAGTGCCAATTTATAGTACTGTAGTGAACGCCACCCCTGCCACAAATCCGCCGCCACCTCAGCCCACCAAGCCGGAACCGAAACCTGCACCGAATATGATCAAGCATTTCAGCCACCCACACGTGCTCAAGGGCATGGAAATCGAGCAGAAGAATGCCAAAGTGTGCTCCGCTTGCGAGTGCGAGTTGACCGGTGCCGCCTACTGCTGCACCGAGTCCCAATGCAGTTTCAACCTCCACAAATCATGCTTCGACTCCGCCAGAGAGATCCGCCACAAGTCCCACCTCGAGCACCCGCTCACCTTGCTGGCGGAGCCGCCGTACAGCGAGGGGTTCACGTGCAACGCGTGCCTGAAAGAGGGCAGGGCGTTTACCTACACATGCGCCGCGTGCTCGTACGATCTGCACATAGATTGTGTCCAGTGGCCGGAGAAGGTGACCCGCTCGGACCACAAGCACACGCTGACCCTGTACTACTCGTCACCTGCGGCGGCGGCGGCCACGGCCGATCAGGAGTTGACTTTCATGTGCGATGTTTGTATGAACCCGGTGCACGAGATGGCGTGGTTGTACCAGTGCCGTGAGTGCAATTTTGGGACACATCTGGAGTGTGTGACTTCTGCGGTGAAGCAGCAGAGTACCGCCGGCAGCAGCAGCGGCGGCGGTGAGGCAAAAACTGAAGAGGTAACGATCACGGAAGCTGAGCTCAAATTTGCAGTTCTTCAATTTTTGCTCGAAGCCCAAGGCAGAAAGGCCGTTCTGGATAGTATTTGAATTTTATTTACTTGATGTAAAATCTCTTGGGCGTACAGTCGCAATTGATCAATATCGTGGACGTGTTCGATATAAATCTGGGGTGTGCATATTTTTTATATATTATTGATCAGTTGAGTGTAGAACTGTGTATGGGTGAAAATCGGATGAGTCGAATCCGAAGTGACACTTTCGGGAAGATTTTAATTCCGTTCCGAAAAAATTTGAAAAAAATGGGAATCTACATTTTCAGAAAATGTAATGATAAAACTTGTTCTAGAATCAAAAGCATTTCAGATCGGAATCGGAATTCGGAAATTCTATATTTTTTTTTTTTGTGTCACCTATAACATAATATAACAATATTTATACAGGAAACATATAATAATATTTATATTATAAGTGTAATTTGTGAATAAATATGATCGGAAGTTTCTGGAATTGAAATCGGTTCGGTATTGGAAATCTTATGTGTATTGCAATCACGTTAAAGAAATGGAAAACCCAAAAATTGGAACTTTGGTAATTGAGATGAAATGTTATTCCTAAAACAAAACAAAAAAAAAAAAAATCGTCTCGAAATTGGTATAATTCCAAAATTTCGTTCCAATTTCCATCTTAGGATTGTGAGTCGTAATTAAATGTTGTTGATTCTTGCTTAATAATATACTGAAGAACAAAATGCACTTCGCCCCCTTTGAAAATTTCAAATTTTGCACTTTCCACTACTAATTAAAAAAAGAGATTACCCCTCAAATTTGTGACTGCCGGAAGCAGCCCGAACCTCCATGTAACAAGTTTTGTCCGAATCGCATTTATTACTAAAAGGAAATCGCTTTCCACCGTAACTTGGGAGATACCCAATATCTTGCTAGCCGAAGACCTTGCAGAAGTGCAGAAATTTCTGCAAAATTATTGTTTGCGAGTTAAAATGAGCTTAGCCGTGTCAACTAAATGCGTAAGTAAGACAAGCCAAAATTTTAAATTTAAATAAAATAAAAAATGACAGAAAGATATATGCATTTATATGAAAGTCAACTCATAATTTCTAAAGTGAATGCTCATTACATAGTCTAGAGAGATGACTGATTCAACTCCCACCTTGTGAAGAATCTCGTAATGTTGGCATTCACATACTTTATATCCAATTTGCTTAACAATGTTTGACAAAAAAAAAATAATAATAAACAATAATAATAATAATAAATAGTATACATCAAATTTTGATCCCAGCAAAACACATTCAACTTGAACAGAAAAACCAAGAGAAAAGTAGGAATGGAGTTGAGGCATTTCAGCCACAACCACGGCATGGTTTTCCATCAGGTTGTTCAAGGATCTGAAATTCACTGCTCCGGCTGCAAATCTGCCGGCTCAGGCAACGTCTACGTTTGCTGGCAGTGCAGCTACTTCCTCCACGAACACTGTTTTCGTTCTGAACGATCTCTCAAGCACCCGTCTCACCCCCTTCATCCTCTAACACTGGTACCTTCTCCTACTTACCCCTCCGGTTCTTTTTTCTGCAATTCGTGCAGTCTTGGTGGAGATGGATTCTCCTACACTTGTTCCGAATGCGAATTCGATATTCATGTCCACTGTGCTCTTAATATTCCCATTCCTAATCTCAATCCACATTTATTCCCTTCCCTTGTTCCTAATCCTAATCCTAATCCTAATCATGCACATAATTATAATCTCAATATCTATCCTCCTTCAATCCAATCTAATGCTTATCCAACATATCCTCCTCAAAATACTGTTTATCCCCCTAATCCAAACCATCCTTATCCCAATTTTACCCCTTCTAATCCAATTACACCACCAATTCCGATTCCTCAAAATTCTGCATATCCACCCAATCACAACAATAATCCAATTCCTGCTTACCCACCACCAAATATTGCACCCCCATACAATTACGTTCCTCCGGGGAATCCCGCCGCTAATCCGCCGCATCCTACTGGGCCGATTTATAGTACTGTAGTGAATGCCACCCCCGCCACAAATACACCGCCACAACCGCAGCCTATAGGGCCGATTTATAGTAATGTAGTGAATGACACCCCCGCCACAAATCCGCCTCCACCGCAGCTTACAGAGCCGATTTATAGTACTGTAGTGAACGCCATAAATCCGCCGCCACCACCGCAGCCTACTGGGCCGATTTATAGTACTGTAGTGAACGCCACCCCCGCCACAAATCCACCGCCACCACCGCAGCCTGAAGGGCCGATTTATAGTACTGTAGTGAACGCCACCCCCGCCACAAATCCGCCGCCACCACCGCAGCTTGAAGGGCCGATTTATAGTACTGTAGTGAACGCCACCCCGACCACAAATCCGCCACCACCACCGCAGCCTACAGAGCTGATTTATAGTACTGTGGTGAACGCCACCCCGGCCACAAATCCGCCACCACCACCGCAGCCTACAGAGCTGATTTATAGTATTGTAGTGAACGCCACCCCCGCCACAAATCCGCCACCACCACCGCAGCCTACAGAGCCGATTTATAGTACTGTAGTGAACGCCACACCCGCCACAAAGCCACCACCACCGCACCCTACAGAGCCGATTTATAGTACTGTTGGGAACGCCACCCCCGCCACAAATCCGCCGCCACCACCGCAGCCTGAAGGGCCAATTTATAGTAATGTTGTGAATGCCACCCCCGCCACAAATCCACCGCCACCTCAGCCCACCAAGCCTGAACTGAAACCGGCACCAACCTTGATCAAGCATTTTAGCCACCCACACGTGCTCAACGGGATGGAAATCGAAACGGAGAACGCCAAAGTTTGCTCTGCTTGCGAGATGGAATTGACTGGCGCCGCCTACTGCTGCATCGAGTCCCAGTGCAGTTTCAACCTCCACCAAACGTGCTTCGACGCCCCCCGCGAGTTACCCCACAAGTCCCACCTCGAGCACCCGCTCACCTTGGTGACGGAGCCACCGTACAGCGAGGGGTTCACGTGCAACGCGTGCATGAAGGAGGGCAAGGCGTTCGCCTACACGTGCGCTACGTGCTCATACGATCTGCACATAAACTGCGTCCTATGGCCGGAGAAGGTGACCATTTCGGACCACAAGCACCCTTTGAGCCTGTACTACTCATCATCGTCGGCGGTGGGTTCGGCGAATCAGGAGGTGACTTGCACGTGCGATGTTTGTATGAACCCGGTGGACGATTCAGCATGGGTGTACTTTTGTCGTGAGTGCAATTTTGTGAGCCATCTGGATTGTGTGACTTCGGCATTGAAGCAACAAGAGTGCTGACGGCAGCAACGGCGATGGTGCAAAAAGTGAAGAGGTACGGAAGCTGATGAGATCAACATTGCTGTTTTTTAAGCTTTGCTCAATGCATAAGGCAGCCGTTGTTGAATGACCGCATCAACCAAGAGTTTAAGGTGCCTGCACGTGAACTATTTGAAATGAGTCATTGTGGAATTCGAACTTTGGACTTTTTCATTTGGCCTGACTCTATATCATGTTGAATAATGACATTCTCAATCAAAAGCTTAAGCTCTTAGTAAAATGTATCATTAATATTAATATCTTCAATAACCTAGGAGTGGTAAACGAGCCGAACCGGCTCGCGAACTCAACGAGCCGGCTCGACAAAGGCTCAAACTCGAGCTCGAGCTCGAGCTTCGGACGATCTCGAGCTCGAGCCCAAATCTAGTTGTTCGACAGCTCGCGAGCCGGCTCGCGAGCTGCCTTCTATATATATATTTTTTAATACATATATTATATATATATATATATATATATATATATATATATATATATATATATATATATATATATATATATTATTCCTATTCTTATTATTATTATTATTATTAACTAAATAGTAAATAGTCTATAATAATAAATATTTCTAGTATTTAAATAGAAACAAATCTATATTACTTAAATAATTCATAAGAATATAAAATATTATAATAATAATAGAAAAATTAAATATATATATATATTGGGACTTGTTCCCACCTAGGGCTGAAAGTCGGAAGGATCGGATCGGAATTAGCCTTTCGGAATATTTCCAAAAAAATTCGGAAGTACAAAATCAATTCCAATTCCAATTCCAAAATTTTCGGAATCTAAAAATTCATTCAAATTCCAAAAGGCCCGGAAATTTCGGAATTTCGGAAATTTTTCGGAAATGACATAAGTATTAAAATTTCGAAACTTCGCTGAAAATTTCATAATTTGCTAAAAATAAAAAACATCCACGTCGATAAAAATAACTACTAAATTTCAATTCAAAAAATAAACGACATCATAATATCCAATAAAACTTCTAGCAAAAATTAAATAAACTCTTTGGCTTTGCACAAGAAATAATAAAACGTAAAACTACGGTTTTACATAAAATAAACTAGAGCTTTTTTTAGGTGACATGGCCCATAAAGAATAAATACAACTAAATAATGTAAAATAAGTATATATATATATATATATATATATATATATATATATATATATATATATATATATATATATATATATGTATTCAAAGATGTATTTTTTGCAAAAAAATCGGTTTTTTTTCGGAAAAAAATCGGAATTTTTTCGGAATTAATTTCGGAAATAATCGGATCGGAAATCGGAAATTCCAATTTTTTTTATATAATTCCAATTACAATCCAAAAAAATCGGAAATCGGAATTTCGGAAATCGGAATGAAAAAAGTTGTTCCAAAATCGGAACTTTTCGGATCGGAACTGGCGGAAATCGGAATTTCCGTTCCAACTTGCACCCCTATTCCCACCCCTACAATAGCCGCATTGGGACTTGTTTGAGTTCGAATCCCACAACCACCCATTGTAAATATTGCAAGTGCAAGGCTTCAAATTTAATTATTCGTCTGCACTTGAGAGCGCGTATTGAAGATATAAATATTAAATGATATATATATTTCATTAACAGGTTAAGCTTTTGGGTGAGGTAAACATTCAACAAAATTGACAACACAACAAATTGATGGAGTCTCTTACCAGGCCGGTTCCAACGTCAAGACGAATGTAGCTATAATTTGTGTTTTTATATAATTTACCCCTAAAATATATAATTTGTGTTTTTATATCCAGTTTGCATATATATAATAAAAATAAATCACAAAATTATATTTTATACTCATTTGAATCAAATTTCAGAAATAGCAAATTTTAACGCCTGTAATTTAATATTTTATCTCTACTCATATGTTTTCCAACACAATTTGAATTTAAATCAACCAAATCAAAGTTTAATTTGGGGCTTATCCCCCACCACCAAATCCCATAGGTTGTTTTTCGATTAAAACGAAAATAAATAAATTAATAATTTTTTAGTATGATTTACATCTCTTGTTTGATGGACATGGTACAAGAATTTATATACACTACAGCAGAATATAGATTTATGCTAAAGTAACTTTAAGGTCCTTGTGGTATTAGTAATAACAACCACACCCCTGAAAACAATTACCGGAACCAAGATTTCGTGCCTTGAGGACGGATATGCACTATATTTATTTCGTGCGTGGACGTTAATGTAGACAAAACATTATAAATCCTATATAAAATAATAAGAATTTAAGAAATGTCAGGAGCACTATGTCATCCCTTAGCTATATGTTGTCTCCATCACTGTCTGAAACTAATAGTCGGTTAGAATCCTAACGAAATAACTTATCCAATTCATTATTCCGTTAGAGTCTCTAACAATGTTTCATGGGATAATTGTAATTACCAGTACTACAGGGATCTTAAAGTTATTTTATCATATATCAACTTGTGTAGGCGTAATTTACCTTAGATTGAACTGCAGATTCTTTCATTATATTCTATCTATACTATATATAAAAGCATGAATAGGGTGGTGGTTTCTTCCCTTTTATATAGTGACTATTATAGTTACTCAATCTATATAATCTATATAATATATAAAAGTTGAATTCCATAGCTAATTGATTGATATTTGGCAATTTCAATTGATGACATGTCATCAATTTCATCCCAAGTGGTGAATTGATTGGTGGAAATAAACCATCAAAAAACATGTCATCATTTTCCAAAATTAGAGGTAATTAAATATATTTAATTATTTTATTAATATATTTATATCCTACCATTTATAAAATGCTCTAATTATATCAACTTTCTTGGAAACCCTAAATAAATTTATTTTTGAATTTCAGTTTATAATTAATTTAATTTGAATTTAGTCAAATTCGAGTTAAAATCTTCCCTTATTATAATGCATGATTGGTGACGTTACGAATTTTTTTAATTTTAATTCATAAAATTAGATTTATATTAAAAAACATTACAAAATAAATTATTTGATATTATACATTTTACATGAACATGACTAGAGAATGTGTATTTTTTTTTACTAATTTAATATTATATATTAATATTATCTGTAAAAAAGAAAGATACATGTTTGAATTTACTATCTTGCGAAAATTGACACTATTTGTTATGCCATGTGTAGAGCAATGTTTTGAAAACCGGACCGGACATCGACCCGGTCAAGCTACCGGGTCACGGTTGGACCGGTCCAACCGGGGTCCAACCGGGTTTCATTCAATTTTTTTTATATATAATTATTTTATTTATTTAATACCTCAAATATAATATATTATATATTTTATTATTCGTATACTTTATTCCACTCACATCATTTTATAAAACAAAGAATAAAAAATTATTAATTTTCTTCCACTCCTCTCTCTCTCCTCTCTTTCTCTCTCTCCCTTCTTTCTTCTTACTTCTTTCTTCTTTCTTCCTCCTCTCGTTTTCACGCACAGTCCCCAATCCCCATCCCATTCTCTTCTTCCTTCCTTCTTTCCTTCTCTTCCTCCTTGTCTGTTCTTAATTCTTCCCATTTCCATCCAAACATTACTTTATTTTCTCCACTTTTTTCTTCATTTTTTTTTTCATTTTCACTTTCACCTTCTTCGTTTTCTTTTCTTTGGTGGATAGCCATGGCAGCTATCACTTGGATTGGGTCACATACTACCCAGATCCGTTCACCAGCAACCTTTTTCGACAAGATTCAGTAACCCACTACGTAGATCCGACGATGCCATTTTTTTTGAGCTAAAAACCGGTTTTCGGGTTAACCGGTTCTTACCGGTTGAACCGGATTTTTGGTGATTGACCCGGTTTTTTGAGCTTTGTGAGTTTTAACATCTAACCGGACCGGACATGGCGGCAATTCGCGGTTGGACCGGTCGGACCGGCCGGTCCGGTCCGGTTTTCAAAACATTGGTGTAGAGTAATGTACTCCCAATTATTTACCATATTGAAAATTATACTACATGAGTTTCATGTTATTACTTAAATAATTATTTTTTCTTCATTGAATCCAGTGACAATAAATTTTACGATTGATTTAACTTTTTAAATTATATACTAATTAAAATACAAATTTTATCATGATTATACTAATAAATTGAATAACCTAAGTTTAGTTTAATCAAATCATAAAAAAACGAATTGATTTTATATATTTGAAAATATAATAATTCTAAATCTTTGGAGTTAAATTTGTTTATCCACTTTATTTAATGGCTAACATTAAGAATATCAATTGTTTTGTTCAAAATGTATAATGATCGTATACACTATATATTGTATTCTATTAATAAGTATTTCATTATAACTCTAATAAATATAATTAAGTAAATATCTACAGCAACTCCAACCCAAAAGTATCAAACTGGGTTTGCAAATATTTATGTGTTATTTAATATTTTATTTTGATATTTATCTAAATGTATTTGTTCCAACCATAGGTATTAAATAGTTGTTAATTAAATATATCTAATTGCCACATGTTATTTATTATGCATGATTGCATAATGTATTTTTACATTCTAAAAGATGAAAGATCAAAATACCTCATTTCATAACTCTATTAGAATTAAAAATTACTATTTTGGAGTATAAAAATGGTGGTTAAATATTTTGATAGCTCATTTAATAATCCCACTAGAAGTGCTCTTGACGTAAATAGTTTATATTAATAATTCCCCTAATGTTTGTTTACGTCTTACATCGACCCCCTTATGGTATGATTTTTCAAGGAATTTTTTTATTACGTGGAATATTCCAATAATGCTTATTATACCCTGCACACACGACATTTCTTTATGGTATTTTTTAAAGACAAAAATTACCCTCAAGTGAACTTTACACGAAATATTTATTCTTCTTAAATAACACTTTCACAGATTTTTATTATTACCATGACCACCCCGAGGGTAATTTTTTAGTTTAAAAAGTGCGATAAAAGAAATGTCACATTTGCAAGGGTAGACTCCATACTTTTTGGGACATTACATGGAATAAAAAAGATTCCGTAAAAAAAACATACCATAAGGGGGTCGTGTAAGACAGAAACAAACATCAGGGGGAATTTTGGTATAATCACCGATAAGTGGGGGTGTTTTCTGTAATTTAGCCTAAGTTCAGGAGGATTTTCATAATTTATCTTATTAACAATGATTATTGTTCTTTTACGTCTTAACGTTTGCTTATACCCTTATAATATTTTAATTAATCTTAATGTCAGTTTGATAATATAATTAAATATTAATTTCTAATATATTTAATATGTGTTTTTTTATGCTTCAGCTACCACACATAAAAAATTGATATAAAGGTTTGAGATTGAATATAATTATTTTTTTATATTAAATAATAGATCATTGCAAAAAAAATTATTGCAAAATCAGAATTTGTGATTAATATTAGTATTAGAATTAGAATTATAATTAAGATTCTTTGAATTAATATTAGTATTATTACTAAAAATAGGATTCAAATTGTAATTAGAATTAATATATATACTATTAGGATTATGATTAATATTAGTATTAGAATTATAATTAAGATTATGATTATGCTTAGTACGATAATTAGTGAAATGCATTAGTAGTAGGATTATGATTAGCATTAGGATTGGGATTAGAATTAGAATTTACATTAGCATTAGCATTATTAGTATTAAAATTAATAGGCTTATGATTAGTGTTAGGAATAGGATTATGATTAGGATTACTATTAGAACTATTATTAGTGTTATGAATAGAATTAGGAATACGATAAGGATTTGGATAATATTAGAATTACAATCATAATTAGCATTAGCACAATAATTAGCATATCTAGATTATATTAGCATTAACATTAGCAATATTAACATATTAGTATTAATAATAATATTAATAATAGTATTAGTATTAATATTAGTATTAGTAATAGTATTAGTATTGGTATTAGTATTAGTGTTAGTGTTAGTATTAGTATTAATATAAGTATTAATATTAGTATTAGTATTAGTATCAGTATTAGTATTAGTAGGAATATATATATATTAGTATTAACATAAGTATAAGTATCCGTATCAATATTATTATCGGTATCAGTATAAGTATCAGTATAAGTATCAGTATCAGTATCAGTACCACAATATGTATCAGTACCTATATCGCTACCATTATTTGTATCATTATTAGTATCGGTATCAATATCGGTATCGATATCATAATAAGTATCAGTATCGGTATCGGTATCGGTATCAGTATATGTATATGTAACATACATTAGCATTAGCTCATTAGCATTAAAATTAGTTTTAGCATTTATATTAGTATTAGTAATAGTATTAGTATCAATATTAGTATTAATATTACTATTAGTAATAATATTAGTATTTTTACTAATATTAGTATTAATATCAGTATAGGTATCCGTATCAGTATTAATATCGATATCAGTACCAGTATCGGTATCAGTATCAGTATCAGTATATGTATCAGTATCGGTATCAATTTCAGTATCAAAATCAGTATGAGTATCAATATTAGTATGAATTTCAGTATCAATATCAATATTAATATTAGTATGAGTATTATGTGTATAATATTAGTATTAGTATTAGTATTTTTATCAACATCAATATCAGTATGAGTAACAATATTAATATCAGTATTAGTATGAGTATCACTATTAGTAATAGTATTAGTATTAATATTAATATTACTATGAATGTCAATATGAGTATCAACATCAGTATCACTATCAACATCAGTATCAGTACTAACATCAATATCAGTATCAGTACCACTATCCGTATCAGTATCAATATCAATATCAATATCAGTATCAGTATTTTTATTAATATCAGTAAGTATTAGTATTAGTATTAGTATTAGTATTAGTATTAGTATTAGTATTAGTATTAGTATTAGTATTAGTATTAGTATTAATATTAGTATTAGTATTAGTATTAGTATTAGTATTAGTATCGTATTAGTATTAGTATTAAGGTTAGTATTAGGATTAGAATTAAAATTAGTATGAGTACCCGTATTAGTACGAGTATCAGTATTAATATTAGTATCAATATTAATATCAGTATTAGTATTATTATTACTATCAATATTAATATTATTATTATTATTATTAGTATTAATATTAGTACTAATATTGATATTAGTATTAGCATTAGTGTTAGTATTAGTATTAGTATTAGTATTAGTATTAGTATTAATATTAGTATTAGTATTAGTATTAGTATTAGTATTAGTATTAGTATTAGTATTAGTATCAATATTAGTATCAAAATATTGATATCAACATTGGTATTATTATTGGTATTGGCGTATACATCTTTTCTAGGTTTTCTGTAATATTTATAAGTTGTGTTGTAGTTTGAGTAATGTGCATCACTAATTGAATGTTGTAAGTGATAAACTTAAAGGTTATTTGAATATATATCTATTGTGTTACATCCATGCTACTGTGTTTGTTGTTAAGTTAGTTATTTTGCAGAGGATTCACATTGCATTTCATGAAATAGAATTATACCATATGTTTTAAATTATTTCACTTAATCTTCATATCGTGTTTTGCGCCATTCGCATATTTTTATTACTAATATTTAATTGAATTTCATATGTTACAACTCTAATTTAAGAGATAATTTTTTTTTATTTCCTTCCATTTTGTTTTACTTGAATTGGTGTTGTTATAAAGAGGTAATCGTTTAAATATTATTATTTTTCTCATTTTAAAACTGATATCCGTGCAACGCACGGGTGAAGTACTAGTTGTAATACTAAATGGCTATGGTCAATTGAATAATTAATAATTTAAATAATAAATAGATCAAATTATATTTATCATTCTGATCTCTACAAAGAAAACATTAAAGAAGTTCATTTAATTTAGTCAATTTATTAATACGAAAAGTTTATTTACTAAAAAAATAATCATCATAGTATAAATTATGTAGTACTTAATAACACGTATGGATTTCACGATTAACCTCGAAAATAAAACAAAGTTGTTTTATTTAAGATAGAATGTAATTTCATTTACCATTTTTTTAATATATTAATTTAAGTTATTTCATTTTTGACTTTCTAGCCAAACAAAAAATAAAAATATTTTTTTACGAAATAGAATCTAATTTCATTTTTTTATTTGAATATATTAATTCAAATTAATCAAGATTCAGTGTTAATTTCATTTTTATTTACTTCTTATACTTGGGGCTTGAATAATTAAAACTATTATTTATAATATTAATATCATATGTTAATATTGTTATCGTTTGGATAAAAATAATTTACTTTCTCAATAATTTTAATATATATGCATAGTAACTTAAGAGAATAAAGAAAAAAAATACTATAAATATATGAAATTCAGAAAATATTCGATAATTATTATTCAATTTATTTTTATTTGTGATATAGTAAATTTTTATAACTTGAATAATATTTATAAATATTTATTAATAAATTTTAATAAATATTATGGAATTAAATTTATTAAATTTCAATTATGGACTATATTATTTAAATTTATTAAACTTTGTATTATAGAATACAAATATATTTGAGTGACATTTTGATGTGAAATATCGCTCGAAAAGATTAAACAGTGAGCTCGTAGGAAATCCACATGTCATAGTCCACAGGCTAACATATTTCATACGCTACAAGTGAAAATAAAAATGAGATCAAAGAGTAATGCACCCACAACTTAGGAAATGGACAAATAATATTGCACTTGGGAAACAAATCTCTTCATTATTCGTCTTTTACAGTGATGATGCATTGTCAGACTATGTCAAAGTGATAAAACAGTCTACAAGTATTCAACAAATTACATAATCTTCAAGATAAATGAATTAACAACTAATAAAAATTGGCCACGGACAAAGAAAAAAAAAATACCAACAACATCAATAACTATGTCAATAAAAAAAAATTTAATTAAATTGAGAGTAGGGAATTGTGAAAGAAGAATTGCGTTGCGCACCCAAAATTGCCTCTAATTGATGAAGATTAAATTACAATGAGCTCGTAGGAAATTCTCATGTCATAGCCCATAAATAAACGTATTTCATACGCTACAAGTGAGAAAAAATAAATCAAACAGTAATGCATCTAAAAGTAAATAAATGGAGAAATAGTAATACATCTGGGGGAAAAATATCTTAATCATTGTCTTTTAGACAAATGATGCATGGTTAGACTGATACGACAAAGAGCTATATAAAACTAAGTCTACAACCATCCAACAAATTCTATTTATTATTCAAGATAAATGAATTAACGAATAATGAAAATTGGTCAGGGACAAAGAAATGGAAAAACAAAAAAAACCAACAACATCAATAACTATTTCAATAAAAAAAAAAAAAAAAAGTAAAATTTAGAGTGGGGAATTGTGAATTGCATTTCACACCCAAAATTGACTCTAATTGCAAACTGGCGACTTGCATTCTAATACTTCAAATTTTGCAAAGGTCACTAGCAAATGGTATTTCTCATAGCAAACTGCAACATGCATTAAATTCTTGTGAGATTTTAATCAAAATTCAGTATATCGCGATAGTTTCACTTTTGAAAGAATTTTAATGTTTTATTGTATATTATGGTTTTAATTTCGTACTTTTACATTATTATTATATATTATTATACTTATAAGATAGATAAAAAAATACTAATTATCATTATTTATTTATTTATTTATTAATTAAAATTGAAATTACAATTTAATATTTTTTATCTTTTTAATTTTCAAAATTAATTCTAAGAAAATATAATACTCCAAAAATAAAAATTACATTATTTATGTATTAATTTACTTATTTGTTTATACTTTGTAGTATGCATCTACTTACTATACTCGATTTTTTTTATATTCAATTGTTGATTAAAAATCTCATTGCATTCTAAACGTGAGGTTCTTATATTATTTTAAATATATTAACTACATTACTTATAAAAAAAATTGAAACAATTTGAAATTAATTATCTCTAAAAAGGTGAAATATTTTTGAGACTCTACATACAGATTTAAAACCTTTTAAATTAGAATGGATATTTGGGTCATTTTTCACCGCTAAAAAACTATTTTATTTGACACCTTATTCTGTTTTAATCTATTTAACTTTTATCAACAATGATTTTTTATTCCCCAAAATAATAATGTTCCACATGTTTCGGTTTAATTTCTTGTAATATAGTATGTAACTTTATGGAAAATTGAGACTTTTGAATTATTTTGTACATTACACCTGAATAAAATAAGAAGTTTTTTTTTTTTTTTTTTTTTACTGTACTATAAAACACACACATAAAACATCAATTGTGTTTTGAAATTTTTAATACAAATAAAATAATTAAAAAATGTGAAGTAGAAAATAAAATATAAACAAGAAAAATATTTTTTTTAAGTTAAAGTATCTTGCTATATTGTTTTTTTGGTTAAAGTCTCGCAAAACAATATTTAGGGTGCATGCATTCTGCTATGATGCATATAATTTGTGGGTGAACTTTGTTAATTTTAAAAATTTCGAGTTCAAAATGTTAATTAGTTTCAGTTTTGATGTGCAAAACGCAATTCACTTGACTATAAGGAAGAAATACATGAAATATATATTGAGTTCCAATAAAATAAATGCTAAAAACATAACTAAGAAGCAAGTAAATGTCATTCAAAATTTTGATAACAACAATGATGAGTAAAAATTGTAATAATTGAACGAAAAGATAAGAAAATAACAGGGTCATAAATATACATAGGCAAAACCGTATGAAATTATTTATTATTTTACTATTAATTAATAAATAATTTTGAATTATATTAATTATATTCTAAATAATTATCAATATCACAAAATATTACTCTAATAACAATATAACTATTATATATAAATTATGGTAGATAGAAAATAAAATTAATACGACGCATATGCAACGTGTTTTCGTCCGTGGGGCTTGCGTCTTCTCCAAAACAACTTGGTCCGAACTCCGGTGAGAATACCTGCAACGCCGGGAGGGGTTCCCGGCGGGAAAGCTCCGACGATCAAGTTAGTGATCGGAATAGGAAAAATATGTATGCAATGTAAAAATAGTGATTAATGTATGTCTCCCCTGCGTGTATTTGAAGAACCTTCTATTTATAGATGAGGAAACCTTGGCCTCCAAGGTTTCCTTTTTTAGGGTTTCCTCTTACCCTCAAGTCACACGTTTTGGGCCTCTAATTATCATGGGCTCGTTTTACCCCGAGCTGATACTGGGCCTGCGAGCTAAGGTACCTCATTTCGTCTCTGAGGTCGTACGACCTAACGACCTAACTCCGCCTTACTGGGCTAAATTACCATGGGCTTTCCATTGTGGGCTTAATATCATTTGACCTTTTCATAATGGCCCGTATCAACTGCTCCCCCCTACTCCTTAATTATCGGACGAGAAGACTCTGTGTTATCTCATTTGGTAAATATGGAGTATGAGATGCGAAGTAATAGCTCGTTTTTAACTTTTACTTTTGATGGGGAAACGTGCCTCCCGCCTCTGACCGTCCTATCAATCAATGCGGTCGATTCGAGTTCCCTAGGTCATAATGAGGGGATTTCAATCGGTGCTTTTTGCGTCGAGTTCGAGGCGGCCTGCTTTTGATCTCGTTCGTCCGAATGGGTGGTTGAGATTTAATTTCCCTTCATCTTTTTCCCTATAAATACCCAGCTTGCCCAATTTGTAAAAATTTTCTCCTTTTTCCCTACGCGTTCCTCCTATTTGCTTTCTGGTGATTTTATTCTCTGAGACAGAGTTTTTCCTTCCTCGAGCTTACTACTTTCCCCGGTCAAGGTACTGCTTCTTTCCCCCATCTCTTATTACCCCTGCCTTTACTCTTCGAATTGATAATGTCTGCCCATTCTCCTGACCCTTTTGGCCAAAAAGTGCCCTCCGGGGAGGGGGGTGGAAACCCCGCCTTTTCTATCTCTTCTTCGTCGGAGGAGGGGCCTTACTTCTCCCTTTCGGGTAAACTCTTGGAACGACCCAAGAAGAGGGGCAAGAAAGAGGTTTCTTCTTCCGCGAGGAGTGGCTCGCCTTCATTATCCGAGGGACGAGATTTGGACGACCAATGGGGGCCCAGTACCCTAACCGAAATAGATCTGGCTAACTTAGTTCGCGACATAGGCCTCCCTACCGATGTCGAGTTAATTCTACCTTCGCGAGATGACCGCCCTTTAAATCCCCCTCTAGGTTTCAGTACTTGGTTTTCAGAGCAGTTCTATTTCGGTCTGTCCTTTCCTATCTCGCCCTGGTTTTCTGAAATTGCCCAACTATGTTATGTGTCTCTTAACCAATTCCACCCTCATGCCATAATAATCATGACCGGATTCCGCATGCTATGCGCTTGGTCGGGGGTGGTTCCTACACCAGCTCGCTTCCGAAGTGTCATGGTGTTGAAAAATTCTAGTCCCTTCCATATTTCCATCTCGGCTCGTCCGGGTTTCAAAATATTGATGCCACCCAACAAAACCGATGGGTGGCAAGGTCATTATTTTTTCGCAAGAAATCCCGTTGATACTCCCTATTTATGCTCTTGGCTTGCCACCTTGCCTGAGAAGAAAAGGGGAAAACCCTTGGCGGTTGATGAATGTTTGTTAAAAATGATATCTCACTTCCAACCGAGTTACGGCGTCCCGGATAGCCTCACCAGCTTTCCGCCGATGCTTCGTCACTTCTATTTTCACGACAACGGCACATATTCCTTAACTCGGGAAGATTTAGGTGGGTTTAGTTGTGACGCTTACTCTTTCCTCGAACCATTGTCTTACTTCGTATGATTGCTTTTGTTATCTCGTTAGTTACGTATTTATCTGTTTTGTTCCTCATTTACTTACCACCTTTTTTCCATTCTGGTGCGCAGATTTAAGGATGAAGAGGATGTTCCGAGGTGACAAACCGGCTACTCGTCATTCCGAGCCGGAGCCGGGGTTCGAAGCGTTCGAATTCCAGCGTCCTCTGGTCGCCGAATCTGAGAAGCACTCCTCGGAGGAGGGGGCTCTAAGACCCAGGCCTCCCAAGAAAAATGTCGCGCCTCCTCGCGCCCGAGGTGGGCCGCGTGCTGAGGATTCTGAACCTTCCCGGCGGTCTTCTGCCATAGTTCTGGCCTCCTCGCCACCTCCTCCTTCAACCGAAGAAGTGGTGGAAAAAGAGCCCGCTCCGAAGAAGCGGAGGACGGACTTGGCCCTTGGGCCGGCTGGGTCGTCCTTACCTGCCGGTTTTGGACTTCATCTCTGTCAAAACGCGGAGAACGCCATTGCCGCGTGTCGGTCTTTGGCCTTTCCTACCGATGTTGCTCATTTCGGGCAGATGAGTAAGGGCGACCGACTCGAGCTACTTCTTCACAACATTACACAGGTTTGTCTTATTTCGAACATGCGAACCAATTCCTTAATCTCATATCTTTTATTCAGGGTTAACCTTGTTTGAATTTCTTATACATGTAGCAATTCGCCATCGCTTTTTCGGGTCCTTTGGGGTGGTTTGACAGCGAACTCGACCTCCGTTCCCGTAGGATCAATGACTATTATCCCTGCCCCTGCCCCTGTTGCTGTAGATGACCCGTCCACATAAATTTTCCACTCTTTTTCGATAGGTATTCTGGTAGTCTCCCGGATGAAGTCTACCAGGGCCTGCCCTTTAACCGAGGTGCGGGGTTGATACTGAATCTCGTATTGTCCTAATTCGATGGCCCATTTAACAATTCGTCCTGACGCAGTAGGTTGACCTAGGGTTTGCCGAAGTGGTAGACTTGTACGGATTACCATGGTATGCGACAGGAAGTAAGGCCGGAGTCGTCGCGTAGTGAGGACCAGAGCATACGCTATTTTTTCGACTTCAGAATATTTGCTTTCCGACGTAGTCAGGATTTTACTAGTATAGTAGATCGGCTTTTGCTGGTTATTCACCTCTTTGAACAAGACCGAGCTGATTGATTCGTCGCCTACCGATAGGTATACGAACAGAGTTTCGCCCTTTTCAGGAGTGCTAAGAATCGGCAGACAAGTGAGGGATCGTTTTAATGCATCGAATGCGAGCTGGCACTCGTTAGTCCATTCGAATTGAGCTGTTTTCCTCAATATTTTAAAGAAAGATAGACTCTTATCAGCCATCCGTGATATAAACCGAGCTAGGGCTACTACCTTCCCTGCTAAGGCTTGAACTTCTTTGATGGAGCGAGGGGGTGTCATCTGGAGCACGGCCTCAACCTTATCCTGGTTCACCTTAATACCTTCTCGATTAACGACATATCCCAGAAATTTTCCAGCTTGTACTGCGAATGCACACTTCGCGGGGTTCAATTTCATTCCATATAGACGAAGGGTGGCAAAGGTCTCAGCTAGATCTGCGAGGTGCGTAGAACGCCTTTTGCTTTTAACTAGCATGTCATCAACGTAGACTTCGATGTTGCGTCCGAGTTGAGCCCGAAACATTCTATCCATCAATCGCTGATACGTGGCCCCTGCATTTTTCAAACCGAAAGGCATTACCACGTAGCAGTAAGTACCCGTGGCCGTGACAAAACTTACTGCCGGCTGGTCCTTTTCGTCCAGCGGAATCTGGTGGTATCCTTGCGAAGCATCCATCATACTAAGTAGTTCGCACCCGGTAGTGGCATCTACAAGTTGATCTATACGCGGTAAGGGATAATCGTCCTTTGGGCAAGCCTTGTTTAAGTCCCTGAAGTCGATGCACATTCGCCACTGGCCGTTGGCTTTTTGCACTAAAACCGCGTTGGACAGCCATGTGGGGAATTGGATTTCCCTGATATGTCCGATGTCCAGAAGTCGCTGAACCTCCTTGTGTATAATTTCGTCCTTTTCGGTACCGAAGTGCCGTCGTTTTTGTTTGACGGGTCTACACTCAGGTCGCAAATTGAGCCTGTGCACCACAGTACGAGGTGAGATACCGGTTAGGTCACTTGATTGCCATGCGAAGATGTCTTCATTAGATCGCAGTAACGCTATCAGCTCGTCTCGGAGAGGTGGTTCTAAATCCTTACTTATCCGGGTTTGTTTCATCATACCGGGGACGAGATCAATCATCATCAATTCGTCCATAGGTTGTACATGATTAATCTTATCTTCGGGGTCAACTCGGGGGCGTTTCTCGTCCCCCAAATCTTCTTTGGTGAGAGCATCACGTCGCCCTTTCTCCGCTAATTTAACCATCTCAACATAACATGATCTCGACTGGGCTTGATCTCCTCTGACCTCCCCTACCATTCCGTCGACTGGGAACTTGAGCTTCTGATGAATAGTTGAGGGGACCGCCCGAAAGGTATGCAGCATTGGTCGTCCTATTACAATGTTATACGAAGTCGGCGATCCTTCCACGATGACAAAATTAACAGCTTGCGTGCGGGTTCGAGGTGGCGTCCCTATAGTGACAGGGATTTTAACTTGGCCAATCGGTGTCAGGGATCCCCCTGTGAACCCGAATATCGGAGTGGTGACGGGGAAGACTGGGAGGTCCAGTTCCATTTGCAGGAAGCACTCATAGGATATAACATCGACTGAACTTCCTGGATCGACGAAGGCGCGAGCGACATCATACCCACCAACGTTAATTGTGATGAGGAGAGGGTCGCAATGGAAATCATCCAGATCTCCTTCATCTTCAGGACCAAATGATATGGTGGGGTATTGACGACCCTTCGGTGTAGAGATCTGGCAGACTTCGCGTTGGTTCTTAAGGCTACCGAGGTGGCGTCTCCTAGCCCGGTGAGTATCTCCTCCCGTAGGGCCCCCTGAAATCATTTGAATGTATCCCCTTTTTGGCATCGGTGGTGGAGGCGGTACGCGCGCTGGATTCCCAAACTGAGCCTCACGCTTTTGCCCACGAGGTGGGTCTATCTTCACAAATTCTCCGATCTTATTGTCTCTGATGAGACGTTCCACTTCGTCTTTTAAATGTGCACAATCGTCGGTCGTATGTCCATACTCATTATGGAAACGACAAAAGGTTCCCAGTGTGGGATCTCGTCGGGGGGCTCCTTGAGCAGTTCGAGGCCACCGAAGATCAGCTCTCTTCTCGATTGAGTACAGTACCTGGGATAGAGGAGCTGTAAGGGGCTGGTATGATTGGAACCGAGATCCCTTAGCATCCGGGACGATACTCCGACTGGGAATATTGGCATCCCTACGAGGTAACATGGACTCCTTGCCTCTCTTTACTTCGCTGACCCGCACGTTTGCGGTTTGGTGAGATTCTTCCACTTTCTACTGGCGGGCCTCTTCTAAGTTAATGAACCTAGATGCCCTTTCTAACAGATTATCGAAATCAGGTGATGGCTCCACACTACAACAAAAAACATCTATTAGGACACGAAAAAGTGTCTCTATATGGTACATATCGGGACATTTGTATATTTTAGGACACATATCATAAGTGTCGCATGTTTGAGTGTCCTATTAAGTTTTGGGACACTTAAAGTGCCTCTAAATGATATTTTATCGAGACACTTTGATATGTCATATAAGTTGAAATATAGGATTCATTCAAGTGTCTCTATATGAGTCTTATCGAGACACTTAAATATGTCATAATAGCATGCCAATAGGATACATATAAGTGTCTCATGATAAATTTATTGGGACACTTATTTATGCCTTCAAACATATTCGAGACATTTATATGTGCCCTTTAAAAATGAATGAGTCGTATGAAAAGATTATATTAGGACATTTATAAGTATCGTAAATATAATTGGAGACAAAACTAAGTGTCTCATAAGATATTATATTAGGACACACGTAAGTATCCTTTTATATTTTGAAGACAAATGTAAGTGCCCCATAAATATTGTATTAGGACATTTATATATATCATTATGTTTCGGGACAAATATTAATGTCACCTAATTATTATTTTGGGATATTTATAAGTATTGGTAAATAGTTTGAGGCAATTCTAAATGTCCCATTCAAACATTATTATCTTTTTTGGGACATTTTTATTTATCTAAAAGCCTACCATACATAATTAAAAGAACCTTAATAATTAAAATTAGTAAACTTGAACAAAAGTGCAAAATAATTACTGTAATCAAATATAACTTAATCCATCATCAAATGCATTTGTTACTTGAACAATCCAAGCAAATATCATTCAACAAAGTCAAATCTCATTTATGAATTGAAAAATAGTATGAAATAAATAATCTGCTATCCTGCAACTAGCAAACACAATGGAAATTTATCTCTGTCTCTTATGCTAAACTATAAACTAATAAATAATAAAATTCTAAGATTGATGATAGAGTAGTTGTTTGTTTTTTACTCATACACTGCATAATTGATGGTTCAGGACTGCATTTTCTCTAAGTATGCCATCTCTTCTCGATGCATCTCTCTTGATATATCTGTAAATTTTGAATTAGAATTGTTAGAATATGAATATTGTACTTCAAAATTCTACAACAAAATAGAGTAACGTTGTAAAAAACTAAACCTGTTATGCTAAAGCATTAAAATTCATTTTCATCCAAAGCAACCTATAAAACAGAAAATACATATTAACATTTCATTTTAGGTAAATCAAAGCGATAAAGTATTCAAAAATGTAAATTCTAAGTTACCAACTATTCTATAACGCTTAAAGAAAACTTCAATCCTTCAATACGATATTTGACTAAATTCAATTATTCACATAATCAAATTTATTACTACATACCAAGGATAACGGCCAAGCAACAGGTGCTCCAATAGAATCTCCGATGGTCTGTATGTGATCATAAGGTTTAAGCAAGCGCACATCTTTCTTAATATCAGACTGAATGGTTATTTCACACCATTCAGATCCCAATTCCTCACCGTTTACTCTAATAGAACCAATATTACAAACATATCCACTTGCAACAATCTCATTGATATTTCCCAAACTTTTTAGAACAACGGCAGAATTAACCTGCAATTTAAGCGTGCTTATAGTTTTTGTAATGAAATATTCATAACAATTTTCATTTAAAGGAGTTAACAAGCTTCAAGTAAATTACCCGAATCTGTCTCGGTTGAGAAATTGATGTAGACGAGCGTTGGTTGCTTTGAGAGGTAACGGGAACATTTTGTGCACTAGGTTGTACTCGTCCATGAACTGTTGCTGCTAGATTATCCACCTTCTCATTCAGTGCATCATATTGGTCTTTTGTTTTCAAATACTTGTCTTTATACTCCATCGCCAATCTATAACTTGCGTCACGACTTGGAATCGTGCCGTAGATATCAGCTGGTTTCACTCCCATACCATACATACGCACATATCCATGCTTATCCGTACCCAATACTTTTGCAAATGCATCATCAGGAGTAGGAGTAGGATCATCATCTGAATTCTGAGTTTCGTCTTCTTCGATTTCTTGCAATTGTTCCTGTAATAATTTAATATAATATTTAATCAACAATAAAGCTTGAGATTACATTGTAAAATAAACAAGGACATAAAATTTATAGTGAAATCTAACATAAATTTAAACTTACAATGGTTTCTAGCAACTTTGAACTTCTAGATGAACCATCTTCCTTGTAATAGCATTCTTTGAATAACTCGGCTCTTGTAGGATACCTACCAAGATTCTTCTTCTGCATAAAAATGAGGTCATATTACAAGTTCCAACGGAATAAATCAGTTAATAATAATTAATCCAAAAGAGAGGTTACCATTATTTCTTTGACTCGAGCGAAACTTTTTTTCCCCATACGGTGAAACAATTTCAATTCACCACGAGTGTCTCGATTCTTTTCACTTGTTTTCTAAAAGAATGAAAATTAGAAAACACATTAATAACCATAATTTTCATAACTTGTCAATATTACAATGTCGTGGAGTATTTTGAAGAATAAAGTCTAAATATTTAAGAATGAGACAGTTTGAGCACTAAAATATACACTTTTTTTTATTGTTAGTAGACGAAGTACTAATTGGTTACTTTGCTGCAAAGTTAAGTTGGTGTGTAATAAAAAAACATTTCATACCTTAAATTTGTCGGACTTCCAATGCTCAACAAGCATACGGTACTGCTCTTCATCCACCCTCGTAGGTACATTTACCAACTGCTGCTCAATAGGTATATCAGGTTCAAAATTCAAACTCTTCAAATAATTCTTCCAATTCCGCCACTTCTTGTTAATTGATTTCCATATGTAAGGCTCTTGTCCTGGCGGTAACTCAAATTTGGTCTATACAAACCAGATAATATCAACAACTAACTCCACACATTTGGATATTAAAAATAAATATATAACTAGAGTCACTAACCTTGACTGTATTAATCATTTCATCCTTATACGTTTGTGGCATTAACCTCCAATCTTTGTACTGTAACGGGCAATATCTTCCGTTTCTTGCAATTGTTCCTAAGAAATGAGATAATGTGCTTGTCTTTTGTTCATCGTTTGGTTGCCCGAGGTCATTGAATGAAATAGCCATAGGCTCTTCAACCGGTTGCCCCCAGACTTTAGGCATACAAGTAGGCCCTCTTACTCTTTTTTTTTTAGCCGCTGCTATAATTAAATACATGTATTTAATCCACTCTTCTGATATGAAAATTATATTCAAGAAAAAAAAAATTACCTAGCTCAGTAGCATCATCTTGAGATTCAGTCGCACTTCGTGTAGTTCTACCATGTTCACTCTCACCAATTTGCTCCCTAGTAGCATCTTGTGGATTTAAAGCCACTATATTCTGATTTCCTGTACATATTTTGAGTTAATATTGTTTACATTCACTTAAATATTGTATGATCTAAAAGTAAAAATATTGAAATCACAAACTACAAAATATAAATTTCATTAACTAAAATAAATAAGTAAATACAACCTGACTGATTTTTACTTCCACCTGGTCTAGGTGAGCGAAATCCAAACATTTGACTAGATTGGACACCTAAATCAGATCTGATGCGCTTGCTTCTACCTCCACGTGGTCCAAATGAGGCAAATTCAGGTAATTCATTGAGTTGATCGCTTAAATCATGTCGAGTGCCCTTGCTTTTAGGTCCACGTGAGCGAAATTCAGGTAATTGGTTGGATTGGTCACCTGAATCATGTCTGATGCGGTTGCTTTTGGGTCTAGTAGCAGGAGTCATGACCTGTAGAAAAAAAAATTAAGTTATCAAGTTAAAAAAAAAACACACTGATAAAAGATGTGCATAATATTTAAAAATCAAGAAAAATATTCATAAAAATAAATATAAACAACTATAGAGAAGAAAAAAATAAACCTAAATATTATCTTAATCCAATAAATTTCAAGTACTGTTTACTTAATTAAAAAAGAAAAAAAAAACATTTATTGGCTTTAAACTATCGTCCCTTCTACTTCTTCTCTAACCCAATTGGGTTCTTCATTGACGAGGTCTAATAAGATATCACTACTACTACTTTGATGTAATATTACTCCATCCAAATTCAAAATTGGATCCATGTCAAATGAATCTCTTGCTTTAGCAGTGACAACAATGTACCATCCCTTTTCCAGTGGATCTTCTACATAAAATACTTGATGTGCTTGAGAAGCTAAAATAAATGGCTCATCATGTTGTCTCGAATTAGAAAAATTGACTAAGGTAAAGCCATTGTCATCATGCTTTTGTGCCCTTCCAGGTGAAACCCAGTTGCACTCAAACATTACAATTTTGCTTCCCCCAAAATATTCTAATTCAATGATATCTTGTAGAACCCCATAGTAAGTAACATCACCAACAATGGGATTTTGATCTTTCCTGCTAGTGAAACTACTAGTTTGTGCATTGACGACCAATCCACTATTTTGTGTTCTTCTCCGGTTTTCAAACTTTTTCACATTAAATCGATAACCATTGACAATAAAGCCTCTATATCTCTTGCCAACTTCATTTGGGCCCCGAGCTAGAGCCCTAAGTTCATCTGGCAACTGATTTCCCTCAAGATGCATTCTCTCAACCTGTTAAGTACAATAAAGCGAGAATATCGATTATTACTAAACAAACATAAAAATAAATCATAGGTATCTATTGAGAAGATTTTATGTTATACTTACATGTTTCATAAACCAATTGGAAAATGTTCGACTGTGAATTCGTTCAATATCTCTTTTGCTAAGACGAGGATTTTGATCTTTGACAATGGTCTTGTGTTGTCTATATGTGAATTGTATTCAAATAAGCACAATTTCATAATAAATAATTAACTAATTGAACATCACTTATTCTTACTCGATAAATGATTCAATTGCATCACAATTGAACAACACATACTGGTGTGCCTTGGAACGTGTTTCAGTTTCCAGAACAACACACTCTTGCCTCCCAATATGGCGCCCAGGATTAGAGAAAATCTGGAAGGTTGATGCAATATGACTACTGTTATCGTCATTTCTTTTAACCCTATTGAATTTGGTCTCCACATCTTCTAAGTATCTTGAACAGAAGGTCAAACTCTCTTCCATCAAGTATGCTTCTGCAATAGAACCCTCGGGACGACTTCGATTCCGCACATATGATTTCAATGTTGATAGATATCTAGTTGATTTTTTTTGAAAGTTATCAAAAAATTCTATAGAATTTAAATAAAATATAATGATACTAAAAATATTATTTACCTTTCAATAGGATACATCCAACGATATTGAACTGGTCCCGAAATTCGAGCCTCATATGCTAGATGAATAGGTAGATGGATCATGATATCGAAGAATGATGGAGGAAAAATTTTCTCCAAATCACATAGAGTTTTAGCAACCTCTTTTTCCAAACGAATTAATTCTCGAGCATTGAGAACTTTAGAACAAAGTTCTCTAAAAAAAGTGCACAAACTAATCAAAGATGCTCTCACATGCTTTGGTAGTACTTTACGCAAAGCAATTGGAAGTAGTTGTTGCATTAAAATATGATTATCATGACTTTTTAGACCTGATATTTTAGGTGGTTTAATCTGCACGCGCCTTGATATATTTGATGCATAACCATCAGGTACTTTCACGGTCTTTAAAACTTCAAGAAATATTTCTCTCTCTTTTTTACTCATTGAAAACGAGGCTGCCGGCAAGTACCTTTTTCCTGAATCAAGCTGCATAGGATGCAGACCGGGCCTTATGCCCATATCTTGCAAATCAAGGCGAGAATTTTCATGGTCTTTTGTTTTCCCATCCAAATTTAATAAAGTCCCGAGCACACTGTCACATACATTCTTCTCTATATGCATCACGTCTAAATTATGACGCAACAAATTGTCTTTCCAGTACGGCAAATCAAAAAAAATGCTTCTCTTTTTCCAATTGTGAGGTAACACAGGATTATCATTTACTTTTTTTCCAAATTTCATATTGAACCCATTTAATTCCTCCAAAATCATATTTCCAGTTAATGGTACGGGAGCTCGCCGATATTCTTCTTTCCCGTCAAAAGATTTACTATCTTTTCTATAAGCATGATATTCACTTAGAAATCTCCGATGACCCATGTAACACTCTTTACGGCTATTGTACAAATATTGAAAGCAGGTATCTTTGTGGCATGATGGGCAGGCTAACTGGCCTTTCGTGCTCCAACCAGACAAATTTGCATATGCTGGAAAATCGTTTATAGTCCATAACAAAGCTGCACGCATACAAAAGTTTTGTTTATTTGATGCGTCATATGTTTCGACTCCATTCCACAATTCTTTTAGTTCCTCTATTAGTGGTTGCATGTAGACATCAATATTGTTGCCGGGAGCTGATGGACCAGGAATGAGTAGGGTCAAAAAGAAGTAAGGTTCTTTCATACACATCCATGGAGGTAAGTTGTACGGGGTTAATATAACTGGCCATGTGCTATGAGTAACACTCATGGTCCGAAATGGACTAAATCCATCAGCCGCTAGACCAAGTCTTACATTTCTTGAGTCTTTTGAAAAGTCACGATGTCGACGATCAAAATCATGCCAAAGCGGGGAATCACTAGGATGTCTCATGCAACCATCCTTAGTGCGAAGCTCTTGGTGCCATCTCATAAATGACGATGTTTTAGATGACATAAAGAGTCTTTGAAGACGAGTCTTCAATGGAAAATATCTCAATACTTTTGCTGGAATTTTTTTGAATTTACTTGAGGAATCTCCTTCATCAACATTCGTTTGAGCTTTGATCGTATCGAGATGTTTTACAAACATGACAAGCTATATCATTTTCATGCTCTTTCCAATACAACATGCAATCATTAGGACAAGCATGTATTTTAATACAAGTAAGTCCTAATTTTCCTATTATCTTTTGAACTTCATAATAAGAACTGGGCAGTGACTTAGTTGCTTCAGGAAAGGCCTCTTTCAACAACTCAAGAAGCATTGTAAATGATTTATTAGACCATTTACCAGTACACTTCAGGTGAAAGAGTCGTATGAGAAATGTAAGTTTAGAAAATTGTTTACATCCTGGATACAATTCTTTTTGAGCATCATCTAACAACTCAAAAAAAACCTTAGCTTGCCCGTTGGGTTCTTCTTCCATGTTTGAGTTTGTATCATTAACACCAAACGCATCATGTACTAACCCAGTCATATCCCCTAACATATTGAATTCGTTAAAATTTTGGGAATCCACATGATCAGTCAATGTGTCTTCGCCATGTGCGACCCAATTTGTGTAACCTTTCATAAAGCCATCAACTAACAAATGTTCTTCGGCAATGTCTCTAATTACCCATTTCCCATTCCTACACCGTTTGCACGGACAAATAATTTTTCCACTAAGACTTACTTTAGCAAAAGCCATATCAAGAAATTGATTCAATCCATTTTCATATTCTTTTGTTGATCTTGGTTTACTCATCCAACCCTTATCCATTATGAATCTACTAAAATCAAATAAGATATGTTAGATCAGATAATAAGCAAATACACCATCGTCAAATATAATAACAAAGTAATAACAATAAATTTTATGTCTCTAGTTCTGTATTAAAACTTAAGTCTATAATTAAATATAAAAAGAACTACGTTGGATGAGCAAATTAATTAAATAAAAAAGAACTCATTATTTACCTCGACAGTGGAATTCAAGAATTTCGAACAATCCCAAATCCAATTCCACCCGAACAATCCCAAATCCAATTCCACCCGAACAATCCCAAATCCAATTCCACCTTTAGTATTCCTGAACCCAACATGATAAATACATATTAAATAACTCGAACAAACAAATATATATATATATATATACTAGTCTGAAACTAAGTTTAAAACTATTCAGGAAAAAAATAGGAACCGTTCAGGCATACTTAAAAAAAAAGAACCAAGTAAAAAATAGTGTTTTTCCTCTATATTTTATCCAGTTACACCCAAGTAAAATTGACACAAGATGGTGCAGTGTTAGAATTTTATTACAATATACAACATATTTTATATAAGAAAAAACAACTGCACCACAAACACACTTTTCTAAATTCAGCCACAAAGGTAAGACAAAACATGAGCACATGTATGATGTTAATTAGTACACAAGATTCTTTTAAGAAAATAAAAATAAAAAATTAGGGAAAAAAGCAAACCCCCCATTCGATTCAATTCACAAAAAGAGTACAATCATAGATTCAATTTCACACTCTCTAATTCGCAAAACACACAACCCATTGACAAACAAAATCTTTAGTACATAGACTCAGCTTATACAAAAATTAGGGATTAGGGATTAGGGATTAGGGATAATGGAAAGAGAGAACCAAAAGGGGGAAAAAATAATTGAAAAAAAATTGTACCTTGAAGAACGCCGGCGCAGAATTACGGAGAAGTAGAATTGAATAGGTATATTCAAATAGAAGATTGTTGGAAGAAAAAAAAAGATACAGAAGAAACTAAAGAGTCAGGAAATAAGAAGAGGGAAACGAAAAAAAATTGTGCGGTAAAATTCCACAAAGTAAAGTCTTAGTCTTTTTTTATTGTTTCCAAATAATAAAGTTATTAATTAAATTAAAATGTCCTAATAAGTATTATTAACGGAATATAATATTAATTTCCTACTTTACCAAAAAGAAAAATCTCAGCCTTTTTAATATTTTCAAATATATAAATTATTGATTAATTAAAAATGTCCTAATAAATATTATTAACGGGATACTATATAACTAGTGCCCTAACAACTTAATTTTGGGACATTTATAAAAAACTGCCCTAAGAAAAGTGTCCTAATAGATGTTTTTTGTTGTAGTGCCAGCGCTAGAGCTCGAAAAAACTCGTCATCTCTTAACCCTTGTGAGAGAGCCGCCATGAGCACCTCGTCACTGGTAGTCGGGACTTCTAGGGTGGCTGAGGTAAACCGTTTGATGTAACTCCTGAGGCTTTCCTTCTCCTTCTGGCGAATGCTGAACAATGACAGCGAGGTCTTTTTGCACTTCTTTGAACTAGCGAATTGATTCATGAAGGCCTTAGCAAACTGTCCAAAAGAATGTATACTCCCTGGCAACAACAAACCGAACCAGGCCTGGGCTGGCCCAGCTAAAGTGGTGACGAAGGCGCGACACTTCACCCCCTCCGTGAGCTGGTGGAGCGAAGCTGTGTTGTTGAACCGACTCAAGTGCTCGGCTGGATCTGACGTGCCGTTATACTCGAACAGGATTGGTCGGTAGTTAGCCGGTATGGGGTCGTCATGGAGATGCTTGGCGAAAGGGCCAGATCCCGCGAGATCTCGCGTTGGCCCACTTCGCAGGGCCTTCAGCTCATCTATATCGCGCCTTAAGCTGTCGACTTCCGTTCTAACGCCATGACTGTTGCCTCCTCGATTCTCCGAATAGCTATCGCACTCATCCTCAGCTCGCCCTTCATTCTGGGAGCGTCTGAGATCTCTCTTGGGCCGGTTGTCTTGAGGTAAATTTTGCGTGTAGTTCCGGATAGCCGTAGTGATCATGGCTTCTACTTCATCCCGGGTGTACGTACGCTCATCGGGGGATGGAGCCGGTGCTGTAGCCGGTCTCTTCGGAGCAGCTCCACCGCTCTGAAATTCGAAAGAAGGGCTTCCTGAAAAGAGGGGGATCCGTCTTTCTTTCTCGGGCGTGAGCAGCCTGCACCCTGACTTCTCCCTCAAGTCAGACGGCGGATCGACGCCAGGTGTGTCGTGAACTGCTGCATCCAGCTCCTTTTGTAGGTTTCGGGTGATCGTTCCTTCTTCTTCCATTTTTCTCTACGTTCTTAGCTCAGATCTGGATTTCCGGGGGCAGATCTGATGTTTTTCCTGGAAATTGTGCTCCAAACTTATAAGGAGTTTCCCACAGACGGCGCCACTTGTTTTCGTCCGTGGGGCTTGCGTCTTCTCCAAAGCAACTTGGTCCGAACTCCGGTGAGAATACCTGCAACGCCGGGAGGGGTTCCCGGCGGGAAAGCTCCGACGATCAAGTCAGTGATCGGAATAGGAAAAATATGTATGCAATGTAAAAATAGTGATTAATGTATGTCTCCCCTACGTGTGTTTGAAGAACCTTCTATTTATAGATGAGGAAACCTTGGCCTCCAAGGTTTCCTTTTTTAGGGTTTCCTCTTACCCTCAAGTCACACGTTTTGGGCCTCTAATTATCATGGGCTCGTTTTACCCCGAGCTGATACTGGGCCTGCGAGCTAAGGTACCTCATTTCGTCTCTGAGGTCGTACGACCTAACGACCTAACTCCGCCTTACTGGGCTAAATTACCATGGGCTTTCCATTGTGGGCTTAATATCATTTGACCTTTTCATAATGGCCCGTATCACAACGCACGCGCACCTTTCTAGTATTTAGAAAAATAAAATAAAAGGGGAGTTGTCAATACAGCAAATTGATGGAATCTTGAAAGTCGACTTTTGATCAAATCGAAAGTTGACTTCCAATAAACAATTCCAAAGTCAAGATGAACTGTAGCAACATATAAAATTAGCCTTAAAGAAGGAAAAAACTATAAAAAATTATTTACTCGCAACTTTTGATGAATTGTGGCATTCATGTCATTCTAACATTATACTTTAAAAAAAATAGATTCTAGAACAAATTATGGGAGAGTGTTAAATCAAACTTTTGCAAAGAACTAACCCTTTTGCGAAGAGTGTTAAATCATACATTGCATTTGGGTAAATTTCATTCTTATGCATGCAATAGCTTTTGAATCGTATCAGAAATGTAAACAACACTAGACATATATATACGCCATTTGCAACAACTTAAAGTCAATCTTATGAGCAAATTAAACTTAATTACGTAATTATTGTCCGAGTCCTCTCATATATGGATTAGCGGAGCCATGATCTGAAGTCTGGCAGGATCGAATGCATTAAAAAAGATTGAGGAAGGAGGACTGTCATGTCAATGCTACTATACTGACTCCGCCACTGAATACATATAAATTAAATTGACTTTATTGGCTTTAGCGTCAACGCACAGAACACACGCATCACACACAAACCAAATCGCACATGCAGACACGAACTTATATATATATATATACTATTTTATTTGTACGTGCGAACCATATTTCATTTAATTTTTGTTCTGATCTCTATCAGAACCCTTAACTGTTCCGTCTCTAATATAAAAAACGTGTAATCAGTTTTTGAAGTATATGTTTGACAAATTAAAAATTTAAAATGTATATGATCATTATAAGTTATGTATTAGCTAGCAAATACATATTTAATAGTAATTTATAGGGTTAAAATATTGTTCTTCTTAAAACTTTGAAGAAACCATATATATATAATGCCAGACTAGCAAATTAAAGCTTTACCAAAATTAACAATTAACAAAAGATTAAAAATAAAAGTCTTAATTCCACTTTGCATCCTTGAAATGGAGCCTTTTAGCACTTTGCACCCTTGAAAAACAATAATAGCACTTTGCACCCTAAAAATACAATAAATCATTCACAATGCACCATGAATTTAATAATAATGGGAATTTCATTTTTTATTGGTTCTTTTTTCCCGGAATACAAAATAACATATTTAATTGTTATTTTCTTCAATCTCCAACATAATTTCGAGCACACAAAGTGCGAAAAAATAAAAGTTACACCGAATTATTAAAAATAATTATATTTTCTTACAAATAAAATAAAGTAAATTTTATGACTAAATTATTCGATTGATGGATCTTTTATTGCAACTGGTGGAAATATTAGGTAATAATATTTGGAATAAATTTGATTTTCAGGTAACTTGATAACGAAATATATGAATGATTTTTTTTCATAAAATATATTTGTGTGATAAAAAATATATAATTTTTAAATATGTTGATGAGATGTATTTTTATTCTTGCACTTATAATTTCAATATAATTGATGAATAAAAGAAAAGTTTGACATTTTTCATCCTAAAAAATACCACTTAAAATATTATATTACCTTTACTAGCTTTAAAAATTCATTTGGGGTGCATTATGCATGATATATTGTGTTTCGAGGGTGCAAAGTGCTATTAATTTGTTTAGAGGGTGTAAAGTGCCAAAATGGTATATTTTGATGGTGCAAAGTGGGATTAAGCCAAAATAAAACAAAAGGATAATCTCATTTTGCATGGCTTTTGAAATCCTACATGTGATGAAATACACCATGTGGTTTTAAAGCGTAGATTTGTATAAATAACCACCCACTAAACACACATTGCACATGGGAGAATGTGTAAATATGTGTAGATCTACTGTTTAAAACCATATGGTGTATTTCATTAGGTGTAGGTTGTATAAAAGCCATTTTTTTTTTTGCATATATTTAAGGACAAATTACTGTCATTCCCCTGAGTTATGGTCAAATTACGAAAAAACCCCCCATTATTTGGGTAATTACAGCCACGCCCCTCAACTATGTATTATCTTACGAAAAGACCCTCCAAAGGTAAATTTAGAGATGTTAATTCGATAAAACCGCAGCGAAATTTCGGTGCGCCAATATTTCGTACCGTTTACCGAAGTGAATATACGATTTGCTTCGGTATATAATCGAATTACATAAATTTTATGTAAAAATATTTAAAATAATGGGATGACTGTAATTACCCAAACAAAAGGGATTTTTTTTCTCGTAATTTAGCCATACCTCAAGGGTGGCTGTAATTGCCCTATATTTAATTGTAAAACTTAATAAATAAAATAATAGATTAAACATCTTTCAAGATTCTTTAGAAGGATAGCATCAGCACGAAATATCAAGAAGTTGACCTTCATTTTGATGATAAATATGTCAAGATCAATTCAACATAGAAATAAAATAAATAACTAATGAAATACATAGCTTGATTGATATATATATATATATATATATATATATATATATATATATATATATATATATATATATATATATATATATATATATATATATATATATATATATATATATATTACTATTAAATTTTGGTAACCTCTATAAATAGCAAGCCTGCTTCCACACAAAACCACATAGAGAAAAATCACACACACACACACACACACACAAAGATCAAACCAAGAAAAAAAGATGCAGCATTTTAGCCACCCTCATCAATTACACGACGTATCGACTACGGTGAGCCACAACAAAAACCTACCATGTTTCGGCTGTAAGTTACCCTTATCCGGCGGCACATGCTACGGTTGCTCAGCCTGCAATTTCTACCTCCACAAATTCTGCTTCGACCACCCGCAATCCGCCTACTTCGTCGACTCTCACCCGAAGCACACAGTAGGCCTTCTCTACCCGCCGTACTGCCAAGGCGCTGTGTGTGATGCATGCAGCGAGCCATGCAACGGATTCACGTACAACTGCACGCTTTGCGAATTCAACGTCCATGCAAACTGTGCTGCTTTTCTCCATGCCGATCCGAATAACGACCGCGATCGGTACGCGTCGATTTTTTTTAAACAGAAAGTGTCGGAGATAAAGACGTTGAAGAGTCAGTTGGATTCGTTCATGAAGCAGAAGCAGGAGAGTGAGGAAGAAGAAGCTTATGCTCTACAGATGCTGAGGGAACAGGAGTTGAGTCGGAGAAGGCAGAACATGTATACGCTGCAGATGATGAATTCGGCAGCTTCGATGAATGCTATGGGAAGGATTGGGTGAAGTTCCGTGTGTACCGGTCGATGGATTGACGATCATTTCGTTTGACGAAAGATTGATTGTTTGAGCATTTGATTTATATGTTTCTATTTAAAAAAAAAAATTGTTTTTTGTTGCCGAAATTGGTTTGCTTTGTTGGTGTTGTGTTATTGACCTTGTGGAAGAATGCGTGCATGTTTGTCGGGTTTGTTGGTATTTGTGTTCTTATATTTGTTGTGGGAAAATTTGAAAGCTTTGTGTTTTGATTTATTGATTTGGTTTCTTGAGAAGTTCATTATATATATTCAGATAAAGTAATAATTAGATGTACTTAAAGAAATTAAAATGAGGACCTTGAAAGTTTATCGTGTACTACACACGTAGATATTGCGTCTGGGTGTTTATTTTCGGCTCGGTAAAGAAAAAATATCCTTTTAATTAAAAATTTCAGAAATTATAGATTCACCCCATGATCCGGACCAATTACCGGACCAAAAAGCCCAAAACAGAAGGCCCATTAATGAAGGCCCGAACATGAAAAGAGTAGTTTGGCTAAATGAGGGTGGCCCAAGAAGGAAAAACTCAGCCCTTAAAACATACGCCCACTCCGTGATAAAACGACAAAAAAGGAGAGTGCGGTCCCGAGGGGACTAGCGCCGCTCGGAAAACCCACTAAAGGCGAAGGGACCGAGCAAGCGCGGGAAGAAAAACATAAATGCACTGACAGTACCCAGTGGCGCATTAAATACTCTAACCGTGGCATTTAATGCCCGAATGACTAGGTTCGGCCGGAAAACTGGAAAAGTCGGAGAGAGGACTGCCTGATACGCTTGAGTATGGTCACCAGAGAGGTCATCATGATCCGGGCCGCCCGTTTTCATGCAGGTTAAGTACACCGCATGACCGCTCGGCCGGGATTTAGGGCCTTGGGGGAATGGGCCAGCCGAGCACTATAAAAGGAGGCATATGCCCGCTCAAAAAGCAAAGTTTTTTACATATTTAAAAAGGGGATCACTATTTCAAATCCCAACTTTTGCTTACTTGAATACCAAAAAAATAAAAAATAAATAATTAATTGTAAATTACTTTAATACCCTTAATGAAATTAAAACTAAAAAAATATTACAAATACTATTTTTCTTTCTTAAATACCAAATAATCAAAAACTCAAAAAACCATTTCCCTCCTTCTCCACCTCCTTCTTCTCCCTCCCCAAAAACCCTTCTAAAAAATCTTCCTCACAACAAACCCTTCTAAAAAATCTCACAACAAACCCTTCTAAAAAATATCAAAACTAAAGAAATTAAAACCTCACAAAACGTATAAAATTGAGTTATAAGACAATAATATGGTAGTATATATGAAAGGAGAACACATTAAGGTAAGTATCGATGTCTTTTTTGAGCTTCGAAGTCGATTTTGAAGTTTTTTTTTTTTGAAACCCGTCGGCAATTTTCGACACATACAGGTCGATTTTTTGGTCAATTTTCGACACCAACGTGTCGAAAAAGAAAAAAAAAAAAAAAAAAAAAAAAAAAAAAACCAAATTTCGACACCTACCTGTCGAAAATTGTCCAAATTTCGACAGGTATGTGTCGAAAAAATACTGTTGGTAAAAAAAAAAAAAAAAAAAAAAAAATTTTTTTTTTATTATTTTTTTTTTTTACCAATAGTGTTTTTCGACACCTACCTGTCGAAAATTGTCCAAATTTCGACAGGAAGGTGTCGAAATTTGGTTTTTTTTTTTTTTTTTTTTTTTTTTTTTTTTTTTTTTTTTTTTTTCTTTTTCGACACGTTGGTGTCGAAAATTGACCAAAAATCGACCTGTATGTGTCGAAAATTGCCGACGGGTTTCAAAAAAAAAAACTTCAAAATCGACTTCGAAGCTCAAAAAAGACATCGATACTTACCTTAATGGCTTCTCTTTCCACATATACTACCATATTATTGTCTTATAACTCCATTTTATAAGTTTTGTGAGGTTTTGATTTTTTGAATTTGGAGATGTTTTGGAGGATTTAAGAAGATGAAAAAGATAGGGTTTAATTGGGTTGTCGCGGCAGTTACGAGCACGTACGGTGGCGTTCGGCGGCGGCGGCGGCGTCGGCGGCGGCGGCGGCGTCGGCGGCGGCGGCGGCGGTCAGGGTTGGAGAGGAGAAGAAATGGTGGAGGTTTTCTTTTTTTTACAACAAAGGGTTTTTTTTCTTTTTTTTTATTTGGTTTTTGAATAGGTAATTTCTAATAAAATTTGATATAATTGATATTTTGTATGAAAGGGTGTTTTTGTAATTTTCTTTTTATTTTGGTTTTAAAGTAAGAAAAAACTTATAAATATGTACTCAATTGTGGTTTTCAACTAGGTAGTATTCAACTAAGCAAAAATTAGTATTCAAAATAGTTGCCCCCATTTAAAAAAGATACGCATGTCTAAAAGAAAACCTTTGAAGTTACACGTGAACTACTATTAACTTGACCGTCGGAGTGCTTACTCCGGCGTCAGTCCGGCTTCCTCTCTTGCAGGGCACATAACCTCTGCGAAGAAGACTTGGGATCGTGTTTCTTTCGAACGGAACACCCCAAATTAAAAGTTTTCAATTCAGTCCTTAGCACTTGCAGAAACGCTATCTTCTTCAAATAAACCCAATTCTTTTTTCTTCAGGAATACTTAAATACCCCATAATCCCTCGATTGGCCTATCCATAGTCATTTCGCACAACTGAAACTTCGCACGCTATGCTTTCGGTTTCATGATAAGCAAATACATAGTCATCCTAATTTTGAATGTGCTTGCTTTCGATTTGCTTCATTTCAGCCTCTTCAAGCACAGTTCGAAGGGTGGTGAGTGTGCTGGAGAGCTTCTTCATTTCCATACACGTACCCATACCCATGATCCGTCCAATCTCCATGCTCTTTATTTGTTGTTTTTTGGGATTTTGTTTTTCATTTTTTTTTAATTTGGTAATTTTGTCATTTCATCTAAGTCAACCGCAAAAATTAAAATAAGTGAGAGTATGCTTCGGAAAAATTGAAATTGCGAGAAGAGATCTCTGTGGGGATAATTATGCTTTTTGTCCTTATAATTTGCTAGTTATTCAATTTCCGTCCCTAAATAAGATGATGTTACAATTTACGTCCCTAAATATGTCCCTTTTATGTTGTTTTTCTCCCCCCGTCCAATTGTCCAGTTAGTATGGACGGAAAATAGCATGTGCACCACCAGGGGCGGACCCAGGGGGTTTTGGGTAGGGGGGCGAAAAAAAGGTTTTGGGGTTAAATGGTATAAAATTTTAACTTTGGGGGGGGCTAAAGTGTATAAATTAATACATAAATAAGCCAAAATATTAAAAAAATAAATTAAAAAAGGTAAAAAAAAATTTTTCTGCAGGGGCGGGTGCCCCCCAACAGAAGCCTTGGGTCCGCCCCCACACATGACACTCTCCATTCATGTAAATGTAGGATTTTAAGATGAATTTCATAAGTACCCAAATTTCTCTTCAAAACCCTAATTCTTCATTTTTGAAATTTCTAAATTCCTTACAAATTCACCATTGAATCTCTTAAGCAAAACTTGAAAGCACGATTAGAAAGTGCGGAAGTCAATTAGAAAGTACGAAATACAGGCCTTTGGTGACGAATATTTTCCTCGGGTAAAGTAGTTTTTATTGTAGCTGAAATTGAAAATTTAGGATAGATAAAGAGAACGAAACTTACTTTTAATCCGTGGCCTCGGGTGTTGAAATTAGTTATTTTGGTCGAACAAACTTTTAAATTTTAATTGTGCACTTTCTAATTGTGCTTTCAAGTTTTGCCGAAGAGATTTCAATGGTTGATTCGTAAGAAATTTAGAGATTTCAGAAATTGGGGATTAGGACTTTGAAGAGAAATTTGGGTATTTACGAAATTCCTCTTAAAATCGTACATGTACATGAATGGGGGGTGGCTTTTATGTGTCATGTGTGGTGCACATGTTATTTTCCGTCTATACTAACTGGATAATAGACGGAGGGACCGAAACAACATTAAAGTGGCATGTTTAGGGACGTAAATTGTAACATCATCTTGTTTAGGGACGAAAATTGAATAAATGGCCCCATAGAGATCTCCTCTCGCAATTTCAAATCGAAAAGCTGGAATTTAGGAATTTTCCTTCTCAATCTCATGGGTGGTGATAGCGATGCCGCAGTTACCAACCACTCCGGTGGAAATAAATCGAACAAGAGAAGCGACCAGAATTCGGAGTAGTGTAAATATGCAGTTTTTTTGCCGATTGATTTTCACATGTTTCAAGTGAAGAAAATGACAGGGAGATGAGAGAGAAGAGAATAGAGGGAATCATATATCGCATATAGCATATAGGCAATTGCGTTATTTCACATAAAAAATAACAATAACAGCCGCACAAATGACGAGTGAGCCTCACGATCTCGCGTTATGGGGATTTACCTTTAACGGAATTTTACAGAAGAATTTATGCTAGTTTGAGATTACACATGTTTACTTTTTGCTATTTGCAGATCCTCATATTGTGACAGTAGTGGACTTTAACTGGTCGTTGAAATGAATTGATCAAATCACCTAGATGCGGGATAATTACACTTTTTGTCCCTATACTTTGCCACTTACACGATTTTCGTCCTTAAACAAGATGAAGTTACAATTTGCGTCCCTAAACATGTCACTTTTACGTTGTTTCTGTCCCTCCGTCCATTTGTCCAGTTAGTATGGACGGAAAATCGCACGTGCAACACACGTGACACACAAAATCACCTCCTCCCTCCCCCTCATAACGTCCAGATCACACATTACAGGTAGACACAACTTGCCCTAATTCTCTCTTGAAATCCAAATGCTCCATTTTCCAAATCCTTAATTTTTTCTACTCAAACTTGCATTAGATTGAACAAAAAAACAACACTGGAACCACAAACAACATCTTATTCACTAAACTAACCACTGAAAATTCTAACCACTAATTTTGATCAATACAATGACAATTAAATAACCTAAGACAATCAAAATAACTTTCAAGATCTTCATTCTATTGTTGTACTGGACAATTAGATTCTCCATTTTTTTTTTATTTTTCTTTCATAGGACTTCTTTTCCTTTGCCATCGTATCTTCTTGCTTTGCCATCATATCTTCTTCATTTTCCATAATATCTCCTGTTTCCTTATAGCTAGCCAATTCATCCTTCAAACAGTAAATTCTTCTTATCAATCTAGGGATAATATTCTTTGATAAAGCACACATTTCAGGATCATGCCATTTAAATACACCAGGATATTTTACTCTCTGTTCCAAAAGAAACACAATTATTGTGTGTCACCAATAATATATATATATATATATATATATATATATATATATATATATATATATATATATATATATATATATATATATATATATATATATAAACAAATTACCTCATAGTTTGGACAAGGCACGAAATCTTCTTCCAAGATTACTAGGAGTTCATGAGGTCAACAAGGGCATCTCATCTCCACATTTACAATAAAACAATTGACTTCTAGCAGCAGATCTTGAATTATAGCTAGAATCACTGTTTTGACTCATCCTTTAGGCTCCATTCTCCAATATAAAACAACAAATTCTTAACTTTTTATTCCAAATTAAAATATAGGATAAATAAAGAGAGAATGAAATGTACTTCGAATCCGCGACTGCAAGTGCTGAAATTAGCTACCTACGCTGAAGAAGCTTCAAAATATGAATTGTCCACTTTCTAATTGTGCTTTCAATGATGAATTCATGAGGAATTGAGAGATTTCGAAAAATTGGGCTGAGGATTTTGCTGAGAATTTGGATATTTATGAAATTATTCTGAAAATCTGAACATTATGAGGGGGAGGGGGTGCTTTTGTGTGTCACATGCGGCGCACGTGCGATTTTCCGTCCATACTAACTGGACAAATGGACGGAGGGACAGAAACAGCGTAAAAGTGACATGTTTAGGGACGAAAATTGTAACTTCATCTTGTTTAAGGACGAAAATCGTGTAAGTGGCAAAGTATAGGGACGAAAAGTGTAATTATCCCCCTAGATGCTGACTTCATATTACTGATTCCAATGCTGACTTCTGTTATACATACATACATATATATATATATATATAAATAAATTTGTCAAACCCCGTTATTAGAAACGGTTGTTACGGTAGGCCCAAAAAAATATTTAGATCTAGCAAAATTCAAATCGCATTTAACTAATAGAAAAAAATAAGTTTTACAAGTGTACGCTTTATTTGTAACTGGACATGTAATTAAGATTTAAATACTCTTAATCTGTTCTTTAATTATCTCACGTTTCACGTACGTAACGCTGATATTTCCACAAATTTGATTTTTATTTCTCAATTATGATCTTCATCTTCGTCTCACGTCTTTTTCTCACTCTCTTACGCCACATCACCCGCGCAATCCTCTCGCCGCCGATAAACTCCCGACCACCACCATCCTTGTCCCTGGGTCTTGGATCTCGTATTCACAATACTTATTAACTTAATTCTCGTCCTTATCGGTGTTGGATATAATTCGTTTGTTGGTTGAATAGTGGATTAGGATTGAATAAAAATAATTTCTAAAGTCAATGCTAATGACATAGCCTATAGAGATGAGTGATTCAACTCCCAGCTTGTGAAGAATTAATCTCGTAACTAGTTGGCATTCACATACTTTATATCCAATTTGCTTAACATTGTTTGACAAAAGAATAATAATAATTAAAAAACAAAATTTCAACTAGTATAAATAAAATTTTGATCCCCAACAAAACACATTCATCTTGAACCCGAAAAACCATGAGAGGAGTAGAAATGGAGTTCATGCATTTCAGCCACAATCACGGCCTGGTTTACCACCAGGCTATTCAAGGATATGAATTTCATTGCTCCGGCTGCAAATCTGCCGGCTCAGGCGATGTCTACGTTTGCTGGCAGTGCAATTACTTCCTCCACGAACACTGTTTTCGTTCCGAACGGTCTCTTAAGCACCCTTATCACCCCCTTCATCCTCTTACTTTGATGCCTTCTCCTACTTACCCCTCCGGTTCTTTTTCCTGCAATTCGTGCAGTCTTGATGGAGATGGATTCTCCTACAGTTGTTCCGAATGTGAATTTGATATTCATGTTCATTGTGCCCTTAATATTACTATTCCTAATCCTAATCCAAATTTATTACCTTCCGTTGTTCCTAATCCTTATCCTGCGCAGAATAATAATCCTCCTCGTCCAATCCAATCTAATGCTTATCCAACTTATCCTCCTCAAAACACTGGTTATTCCCCGAATCCAAACCACCCTTATCCCAATTTCACCACTCCTAATCACATTACACCACCATTTCCAATTCCAAAAGATCCACCCAATCAGAACAATAATTCAATTCCTGCTTACCCCCAACCAAATATTGGCCCCTCGTACAATTACGTTCCTCCGGCAAATCCCGCCGGTAATCCGCCGCCACCGAAACCGACACCGAACTTGATCAAGCATTTCAGCCACCCACACGGGCTCAAGGGCATGGAGATCAAAAAGAAGAACGCCAAAGTCTGCTCCGCTTGTGAGATAGAATTGAACGGCGCCGCCTACTGCTGCACCGAGTCCCAGTGCAATTTCAACCTGCACAAAACGTGCTTCGACGCGCCCCTCAAGCTCCGCCACAAGTCCCACCCCGAGCACCCGCTTACCTTGCTGACGGCACCGCCGTACGGCGAGGGGTTCACGTGCGATGCGTGCATGAAGGAGGGCAAGGCGTTCGTCTACACATGCACCACGTGCTCGAACGATCTGCACATAAACTGCGCCCAAAGGCCGGAGAAGATGGTGTCTCCGGGCCACAAGCACACGCTAACTCTGTACTACTCGTCGCGGGCAGCGGCGAATAGGGAGGTGACTTTCACGTGCGATGTTTGTATGAGCCTGATAGACGAGATGGCGTGGGTGTACTATTGTCGTAAGTGCGATTTCGGGACCCATCTGGACTGTGTGACTTCGGCAGTGAAGCAACAGAGCGGCGGCGGCAGCAGTAGTGACGTGGTACGGATCTCGGAAGCTGCTGATGCGGTCAACGCCGCTGCTATTGAGGCTTTTTTCAATGCAAAAGGCAGAATAGCCGCATGGGGACTTATTTGATCTTCTTTATTTATGATTATTTATTTTTCTTTTGATGTAAAATTTCATGTTGTTTTATTTCACACTGCAATATCGTTTAAGGGTTTTTTCTTTTTTCTTTTTTCAGTACCGTTGTGTGGTTACAAGAAATAAAACGTGATGACGATTTGTTGTTTCATTTGATTTCTTATTTGTTGAATATATGTAATGAAAAATTTAAATGATTATCGTAATATGTTGTCTGATGATTTTATCAGGATTCTCGAGTTTCGTCTAAATTTATCTTACAACAAAGTATTGATGAGTAAATTTAAAACTTCAATTTTTAATGCTTTTATGCTTAACATTTGGTCTATAGTTAATTAACTTACTTTCAATACTGGAACCATGGTACGGTTTGCCATGTTATCGAAATTAAAAATATACTAGAGCGCAGCTGCCAAACCTAGTTGCAGCATGCATCAAAGCTGGGCTTGGGTAATGAAGGTCTCATTAAATTATAGAAAGTTGGGCTCCTAAGGTCTTATCGAAAATCCTAGTTGCAGCAGCTGCCAAACCCTAGTCGCAGTCGCCGCAGCCATACTCACCTACCATCTTTGAAAAAATCTAGATCTGCCATCTTAATCCAAATCAAACAATATCTCTTACAAGAAATAAGAAACTCAAATTCAATTAGTTGAAAATATGGTTTCACAGACATAACCACACCCGCACTGCACAAACCCTCCGCCGCCACTTGCACCACGACTCCATCCGTCGCCGACGTCTCCACCCACCGCTCCCGCTCCCGCTCCTGCTCTCTCCGCCGCGCGCCCAGGGGAAATATAGGATTTGAATTTAGATTTATCACTCTACGGAAATTCAAAATCAAGGAGTTTTGTCAAATAACCCCTTCTTTCATTCCATGAGGCGCGACCGGTATTACTGTTCGCGTCTCTCTCTCTTATTATTTTATTTATTTATTTAATTTTGTTTAAACAGTATTAGTGTAACCTAATCCCAGTCTGAAAAAGGCTTCGACACCATTTTACTAACCTTATCATTTATCACGTCCTTAATCCATGTCAGCAAATTGATGGAGTCTTCATCGTTGACCATTGTTCACATAACTTGCAAGTTGACTTGCGATTACCAGTTCCAATGTCAATTTATATATATACATTTGATCTCATATTTGTTAGGAAACACATTAAATACTATAAAAAAAATATTCAAATTGACTAGTCTTGTAACAAAAGATTAAAAAAAGAAAAAAGAAAAATGATCAGGTGTTGTTTTATAATTTCTTTCTTTTAAGAAATAAACTTCCAGCAGGCGGCATGGGCATCATAAATAATGCTTTGAAGTTTTATAAATGTTATATAAAAATATCAAGGATTTCAGAAACATTAGGAGAACTATATATGTCACCCTCTAACTCTATATTGTCTCCACCACTGCCTAAAATTAATAGATCGTTAGAACCCTAACAAAATAACTATTCCAATACATTATTCTATTAGAGTCTCTAATAATGTTTCAGGGATAATTATAATTAGCAGTACTACAAAAACCTTAAAGTTATTTTATCATATATCAGTCTGTGTAGGTTTAATTTACCCTAGATTTAACTACAAATTCTTTCATTATACTATTAAAATAAAAAAAAATTGTCAATACAGCAAATTGATGGAGTCTTGAAAGTCGACTTTTGATCAAATCGTAAGTTGACTTCCAATAACCAATTCCAAAGTCAAGATGAACTGTAGCGACATATAAAATTAGCCTTAAAGAAGGAAAAAAACTATAAAAAACTATGGGTAAATTACAACCGCATCAGGTATGCTTAGATAATTATCATGTATCCTTAAATTATTTTAAGATCCCTGTGGGATTGATAATTATATTTACCTTTAAAACGTAGTTATAAACTCAAATGGGATAATGCATTGGATATGTTATTACGATAGAGTTCTAACGGACTATTGGTTTCAGGAAGTAGGGGAGACAACAAAGAGTTATGGGTGATTTAAGACATACTAGGGGAGTCATGTCACCCCATAACTCTCCATAACTCTATCTTATCTCCACCACTAGCTAAAAGTAATAGTTCATTAGAACTCTATCGGAATAATGTATTCAATGCATTATCCCGTTATCGATACCACATGGACCTTAAAATTATTTAAGCATACCTCAGGGATGTGTGTAATTTACCCAAAAACTATTTCCTCGCGACTTTGATGAATTGTGGTATTCATGTCATTCTAACACTATACTCTTAAAAAAAAGACTCGAGGACACATTATGGGAGAGCATTAAATCAAACTTTTGCGGAGAACTAACCTACAGTTAACGATACAATCCATTGGGTAAATTTCAATGCAATAGCTTTCGAATCGTATGAGAGAGGTAAACAAAACTAGATATATAAGTTATTTGCGACAACTTAAAGTCAATATTTTGAGCAAATTAAACTTAATTACTTAATTATTGTCCGAGCCCTCTCATATATGTATTAGTGGAGCCAAGATTTGAATTAAGTCCAGGAGCACTGAATGTGTTAAAAAAAATTGAGGGGACCGTCAATGCTATTATATACGATTTTTTAATATAATTTTATATAAATTAATAGATATTTGAGAAGTGTTGGGGGGCTGTGGCCCTCTGATCCTATACTGGCTCAGCCACTGAAATTATGTAAGTTAAATTGACTTTATTGGCTTGAGCCTCAACACATATACAAAACACACGCATAAACACGGACCAAAGCGCACATGCAGACACGAACTTATACACTATATAATTTGTACGTGCAACCCATATTTCATTTAATTTTTGTAATGATTCCTATCAAAACCCTTAGCTGTACCGTCCAAGAACTGGTTATATCGTTACATAGTCTCTATTATCAAAAATGTGTAATCAATTTTTGAAGTATATTGTTACAATTTATTTCGTGCAGATATAAATTATTTGTGTCAGATTCAGTTTTTCGTTACTGTTGCGTGAAGTGTTGCAACAGTTCGTGAAGCAGTTCGTAAAAACAGAAATAAACGAGACACAAATTTTAATGTGGTTCGGATACAATTGTACCCTACATCCACGGGGACCTGCAAATAAAATTTACTAATTTTTAGTTTTACGAATACAATAATAGGACTTAATCAAAATACAAAGACTCCCTCTTTGTTGACGTCGTTCTTGTATACTACGCTGAATTATAAATCTTCAATTTGCAGCACGTCCCTTGCTCCGCACGGTTGAACTCCCTTCAACGCTGATTTCTTCAGTCGGCGGATCGATCTCCTCCCGAGATCTGTTTAAGATCCTCTCCCGAAGAACCGATCTTCTTTTTATATAGAAGAAGCAAACTTGTGATACTTCTTGAATCTTGGTGTCTTCACCACAAAGCCTTGAAGCCGGTATATTTTCTATGAAAATCACGTATCACGATGGAACAATAAAAACGAGAGCCAAGAATATTTTCTCTGTATATTTTCTCTCGATAAAAAGGACGTTCCGGAGCAGCAAAAAATAAGAGCAGAAAAATATGTTTTTCTCTCCAATGAAACGCGTAAGAATGCTGTGCTCTGCTCCCTTATTTATACGTCATGTGAAAACCTGTTTGAGTCCAATAATAAAAAGACGTATAAGAATCGTAAAAGATATTTAATAATGTGATCATGCCTTATCACAAGATATTCAATCCTAATCTAATTCTAATTTCCATATAAAATAATATCACAATTAATGACAATATAATATATAAACCAATGGAAACCACTTCTTCCTTTTTAGAAAAAAAACACACGACCCATACAAGGCTTGTTGCCCAAGACTTTGAGAATAATTAGAATTCAATTTTGGTTCTAACAGTAAGAGACCTGCACACAAGAAAGTCTTGGGTTAAAATAAGAATAACTCTTTTAGAAGAATAATTCCTATTATAAATCAATTAATGACAAATTAAAAGAATTAAAAGCTACAAGGACTCTTCCCTTCTTTAGCTCACGGTATATGCAAACTTGTGGCACAAGTTTCATTAATTCTCGTATAATTAGAATCCAAGGGATTCTAACAATCTCCCCCTTTGTCGTTTATTGATTATAATCATTTTCTCCCGCTGAGTAAAAAACTGCTACAATAGTAAGTGCCACAGTTTCAGCAACTGTTCCCACAGTAGTGGCTTCGGCAGGTGGTTCACAACGGAGTCAGCTCCCCCTGCATGTGTATCTCCCTCTGTGAATGAACCTTAGACAGCTCCTCTTGTAAATGCATTCATTCTTCCTCTTTTACTAACTCGGCTTGATAGACTTGGAAGGCGGTGGATGACAACATGGTAAATTATCCACGTGATAAGAGACTCAGCAAATAACGTCGGCATTAACTCCTCCTTTTATATTCTTATGTTGCTCTGGAGAAATCAAACAAGGAAACCAATTAATGACAATTACCACAATAATAATAAAAAGATGGAATTCCTTCTAGACACGTTCAGGTGATTAATATGGAGAGATAATTTATTTCTTCTCAAATTATCTAATGAGATAACTAAGGAAATATGTTCCTCATCTTAATACACATCTCCATAGAATTCCACTTGGTGTTGTGGACTTAGAATCCCACCGAGATTCTAACACTCTCCCCCTTTGGCATTGATTGGTCAGAACATTTACTCCCCCTAAATATATGATATATGCATGAACAAGGGTCAGCAAATTCAAAATAACGTCTACAAATATAAACTGTTGCAACAGTTTATCAAACAGTTCAGAGAAAGTCAGTGGTTTGAACTCAACAAATAAAGAACAATAGAAAATATGCAGTAGCAGAATCAACTTCCCTTTATAATGAATTCATCAGTATTTTTCATGGATTTCTGCACTATTCCAACAACTGTATGATGCATTGTCTCAACAGCTGTCTGAACTCCCCCTGCATTCATGCACTGTTCCAGCAACTGTCTGATGCACTGTCGCAACAGTTGTCGGAACTCTCCCTGTGTTCATGCCATCGTTACTGTTCTTTTCTCCCCCTTTCTGGGCAATCACCATGCATAGATAACTCAACATGGACTAGTGATCTTGATGTGTCGAGCAATCTGTTCAAACACTTAACAAAAAGATCAAACAAAGAGAGAATCTTGAAAGTAAGTGAGAAGAGTCACCATACACAACTTGCAAACAAAGTCACAAACTCACAACTCAATACCACACGATAATTGCAATGCGAAAATCAAAGGATAGTGATATCAAATCCAACATTAAATAACAAAGACTACAGACTTTGCCAAACTTCATACGAAACGTGGAACTTTGAGTTGTAAGCTCAATAGATCCGGCTGCAACAAAAATCAAATTTAACCGGCACATAAACAAAAATCCCGTCTCTCTCTCTCCTTTTTTTTTTTTTTTTTTTTTTTTTTTTTTTTTAAATAATGCCTAATGCAAGACAAGAAGTAAATATGAGAAATAAACATGAGTGAAGAGACATATGTGAATAGGATACTGCATGGACAAACAAAACATATGGGATTTATCTTCACATTCACGATAAGCGCAACCCCCAAAAATCCGACCGCCAATGCAACCAATAAACTTAATAATCCCAAGTCAAACACAAAGATGCTCTTATTAGGTAGCGTACACACACGTCTAATGGTAGCTTTTTCCCATGAAAAACAGAGCAATTAAAAGGAATGAGATTATGGTGGTCGTGCAATGTGTAGTCCACTGGGCTTTCTAATTGAGCCTTGTAGTGAGTGTTCGGTCAAGTGGTTTACTGGCTCGACTCAACTAGGCTTCGAACTATTCACTGACCATATGTATAATTTATATTGGCCGTGCAATGTGTAGTCCCCTGGGCTTTCTAATTGAGCCTTGTAGCGAGCTTTCGACCACGTGATTTACTGGCTCGACTCAAAAAGGCTTCGAACTATTCACTGACCAAATGGTTGTAGATATATATATTAGGAACAGTAGTTCAAGAGTAGCTTTCACTCATTAAAAGAGGCAGCTTTTCCCTATAAAAACATCCAACCATGACAAGACTATTCAGAGAAATAAATAAGTTGGAGCCTTTTAAGTAATCATTTTGGGAATTGGTGAAGTTCTACCTCCACAAAATTTAGAAATACACGAAGTATCAAATTCACATTTGTCTCAATTATATGCAGTATGCTTAATGCAGGTCCTATATGAGATGCAATAACATATGAAGTGTCCTACCACTAAAAGTTGCAAGTCTGGACACACAGACTGTTGCAACAGTTCATGCAACTGCATCAGATTAAACAACATAAATTCCCAGCGATGTTCGCAAGGAATCAAATTTCTGTGCATCAAGGGTTTTTGCAAAAGCATCAGTTAATTCATTCTCCGTTGCAGCATAATCAATTGAGACAACCCCCTTTTCAACCAAGCCCCTTATGAAACAATGGCAAATTTCAGTAAGCTTAGTTCTCGAATGCTGAATTGGATTCATAAACTTATTTTTCGCATACAAATTATCACAATTCAGATTACCAAGTTTTGTATTCCTCAAACTAGCTTTGTCACCAGAACTGTTGGAACAGTTAGTACTATCATCACATGATTTTAAAGAATTAATGGCAGATAAACAATTAAGATCAGACTTCTTTACCCAGATTTTTTGTTGAGTTTTATTCACTAAATCAACCTTTATCTTGGGTTTTTGAGACGACACAAAAGTGTGATCAATTTTAGCGAAAAGTGGTGAGCGGGCCATTATTCTTTTAACCATTTTCAAGTACTTAAAACACCTGGGTCGTATATGACCAGAAACATGACAAAAATGACAAATAGGCACAAAACGTTTTCTTTGAGATGACTGTTTTGACGCAACAGTCGCAACAGTCTGTGAAACAGTGGATTGTTTAACAATATTGATTTTTCCTATTGGATATTCTTTCTGTTTCAAAGCATCATCAGATAGTTTATTACCCCCTCTACCTAGATGGCCATAGTTCGGCTGATTTGTTCTCAAAATTTCATTCAAATTTACCCTACCTGTATTTAATTTTGAAATAGAATCTTGGGTTTTAGCAAATTTAGCCTTCAAACTATCTGTTTCTCTACTAGCAGAAATAGCATTTTGTTCAAGAGTAGAAATTCTTACCTTCAACACCTTGTTTTCCTGAATTAGAACAAGCTTCTCTTTTTCTAAGAATTTATTCGACTCGCATACCTGAAGAAATTTTTCATACATCCTTTTGTAGCACGTCATTAATTCTTTCAAGGTTGCCTCGTCATCATCGCTGTTGTTTTCTGAATCCCCATCATCACCTGCAAGATTTAGCGGAGTTAATCTTTTATCAGGTATAGAGTGCAACTTATCATACCTAAGTTCTGTCTGAACTGTCTGTCCAACTGTTGCAACAGTTTGAGCGACAGTCTCTTTGCACTCGCTTATCTGAGTAGTTCCTTCGTAGGTCTCTTGTAGAACATCCCATGCCTCCTTTGCTGATTTGCACATTGATATCAGTTTGAATTGGTCGTCATCGATACAACTCAGGATAGCATTGGTTGCCTTGGAATTATAATCAGCTATTCGTACTTCTTCATCACTCCACTTCTCTTTTGGCGTTTGAATGATCTCGTGTGACTCATTCATTGAGGTAGGAGGTGTCCAACCAATTAGAATCGCACGCCAGGCCCATTCATCAATAGATTTGATGAACATCTTCATCCTTATTTTCCAATCAGAGTAGTTCAATTCACCCAAGAGAGGTGGTAGGAATGCGCCTTCACGATGATTATTCATATCTGCACACAAATAAAAATAAAAAAGAATTAAATCCCAAAATCTCACTAAGTGTATCTAGTGACAGGCTCTGATACCAATTGTTACAATTTATTTCGTGCAGATATAAATTATTTGTGTCAGATTCAGTTTTTCGTTACTGTTGCGTGAAGTGTTGCAACAGTTCGTGAAGCAGTTCGTAAAAACAGAAATAAACGAGACACAAATTTTAATGTGGTTCGGATACAATTGTACCCTACATCCACGGGGACCTGCAAATAAAATTTACTAATTTTTAGTTTTACGAATACAATAATAGGACTTAATCAAAATACAAAGACTCCCTCTTTGTTGACATCGTTCTTGTATACTACGCTGAATTATAAATCTTCAATTTGCAGCACGTCCCTTGCTCCGCACGGTTGAACTCCCTTCAACGCTGATTTCTTCAGTCGGCGGATCGATCTCCTCCCGAGATCTGTTTAAGCCCCTCTCCCGAAGAACCGATCTTCTTTTTATATAGAAGAAGCAAACTTGTGATACTTCTTGAATCTTGGTGTCTTCACCACAAAGCCTTGAAGCCGGTATATTTTCTATGAAAATCACGTATCACGATGGAACAATAAAAACGAGAGCCAAGAATATTTTCTCTGTATATTTTCTCTCGATAAAAAGGACGTTCCGGAGCAGCAAAAAATAAGAGCAGAAAAATATGTTTTTCTCTCCAATGAAACGCGTAAGAATGCTGTGCTCTGCTCCCTTATTTATACGTCATGTGAAAACCTGTTTGAGTCCAATAATAAAAAGACGTATAAGAATCGTAAAAGATATTTAATAATGTGATCATGCCTTATCACAAGATATTCAATCCTAATCTAATTCTAATTTCCATATAAAATAATATCACAATTAATGACAATATAATATATAAACCAATGGAAACCACTTCTTCCTTTTTAGAAAAAAAACACACGACCCATACAAGGCTTGTTGCCCAAGACTTTGAGAATAATTAGAATTCAATTTTGGTTCTAACAGTAAGAGACCTGCACACAAGAAAGTCTTGGGTTAAAATAAGAATAACTCTTTTAGAAGAATAATTCCTATTATAAATCAATTAATGACAAATTAAAAGAATTAAAAGCTACAAGGACTCTTCCCTTCTTTAGCTCACGGTATATGCAAACTTGTGGCACAAGTTTCATTAATTCTCGTATAATTAGAATCCAAGGGATTCTAACAATCTCCCCCTTTGTCGTTTATTGATTATAATCATTTTCTCCCGCTGAGTAAAAAACTGCTACAATAGTAAGTGCCACAGTTTCAGCAACTGTTCCCACAGTAGTGGCTTCGGCAGGTGGTTCACAACGGAGTCAGCTCCCCCTGCATGTGTATCTCCCTCTGTGAATGAACCTTAGACAGCTCCTCTTGTAAATGCATTCATTCTTCCTCTTTTACTAACTCGGCTTGATAGACTTGGAAGGCGGTGGATGACAACATGGTAAATTATCCACGTGATAAGAGACTCAGCAAATAACGTCGGCATTAACTCCTCCTTTTATATTCTTATGTTGCTCTGGAGAAATCAAACAAGGAAACCAATTAATGACAATTACCACAATAATAATAAAAAGATGGAATTCCTTCTAGACACGTTCAGGTGATTAATATGGAGAGATAATTTATTTCTTCTCAAATTATCTAATGAGATAACTAAGGAAATATGTTCCTCATCTTAATACACATCTCCATAGAATTCCACTTGGTGTTGTGGACTTAGAATCCCACCGAGATTCTAACACTCTCCCCCTTTGGCATTGATTGGTCAGAACATTTACTCCCCCTAAATATATGATATATGCATGAACAAGGGTCAGCAAATTCAAAATAACGTCTACAAATATAAACTGTTGCAACAGTTTATCAAACAGTTCAGAGAAAGTCAGTGGTTTGAACTCAACAAATAAAGAACAATAGAAAATATGCAGTAGCAGAATCAACTTCCCTTTATAATGAATTCATCAGTATTTTTCATGGATTTCTGCACTATTCCAACAACTGTATGATGCATTGTCTCAACAGCTGTCTGAACTCCCCCTGCATTCATGCACTGTTCCAGCAACTGTCTGATGCACTGTCGCAACAGTTGTCGGAACTCTCCCTGTGTTCATGCCATCGTTACTGTTCTTTTCTCCCCCTTTCTGGGCAATCACCATGCATAGATAACTCAACATGGACTAGTGATCTTGATGTGTCGAGCAATCTGTTCAAACACTTAACAAAAAGATCAAACAAATAATTTCTAAAGTCAATGCTAATGACATAGCCTAGAGAGATGAGTGATTCAACTCCCAGCTTGTGAAGAATTAATCTAGCTCGTAATTAGTTGGCATTCACATACTTTATATCCAATTTGCTTAACATTGTTTGACAAAAGAATAATAATAATTAAAAAACAAAATTTTAACTAGTATAAATAAAATTTAGATCCCCAACAAAACACATTCATCTTGAACCCGAAAAACCATGAGAGGAGTAGAAATGGAGTTCATGCATTTCAGCCACAATCACGGCCTGGTTTACCACCAGGCTATTCAAGGATATGAATTTCATTGCTCCGGCTGCAAATCTGCCGGCTCAGGCAATGTCTACGTTTGCTGGCAGTGCAGTTACTTCCTCCACGAACATTGTTTTCGTTCAGAAAGGTCTCTCAAGCACCCGTCTCACCCACTTCATATTCTGACTTTGATGCCTTCTCCTACTTATACCTCCCGTTCTTTTCAGTGCAATTCGTGCAGTCTTGGTGGAAATGGATTCTCCTACAGTTGTTCCGAATGTGAATTCGATATTCATGTTCATTGTGCCCTTAATATTACTATTCCTAATCCTAATCCAAATTTATTACCTTCCGTTGTTCCCAATCCTTATCCTGCTCGGAATAATAATCCTGTCAATCCTCCTCGTCCAATCCAATCTAATGCTTATCCAACTTATCCTCCTCAAAACACTGGTTATTCCCCGAACCCAAACCACCCTTATCCCAATTTCACCACTCCTAATCACATTGCACCACCAATTCCAATTCAACAAAATCGACCCTATCAGAAACGTAGCGGCGATGGTGCAAAAAGTGACGTAGGACAGATCACGGAAGCTGCTGATTGGGTCGACGCCGCTACTGCTGAGGCTTTGTTGAGGGCAAGAGGCAGAATAGGGGCAATGGCACTTATTTGATCTTCTTTATTTATGATTATTTATTTTTCTTTCGATGTGAAATTTCATGTTGTTTTATTTCTTTCAGTATCGTTTTAAGGGTTTTTTTTTTCTTTCAGTTCCGTTGTGCGGTTACAAGAAATAAAACGTGATGACGATATGTTGTTTCATTTGATTTCTTATTTCTTGAATGTATGTAATGAAAAATTTAAATGATTATCGTAATATGTTGTCTGATGATTTTATCAGGATTTTCGAGTTTCGTCTAAATTTATTTTACAACAAAGTATTGATGACTAAAAATTTAAAACTTCAACATTTAATGCTTTTATGCTTAACATTTGGTCTATAGTTAATTAACTTACTTTCAGTACTGGAACTTTGGTACGGTTTGCCATGTTATCGAAATTAAAAATATACGAGAGTGTAGGTTTACCCAATACCACTTATATGATTGGATGCACGTTCCTTCATTAATAATTAAAAATATAAAATAAAGAGCCATGCCCCTCAAGGGATGACATATAATTGGAGGCTGATTTTTTTGTATTAGTTAGGGGTGAAAATCGCACGGGTGTATCAACAATGATTTATTCGGAAATTTTTCATTTTTTTCGGAAGTTAGAAATGCGTTCCAATTTCCGTTCCAAAGAAATCGGAATTCTAAAATACATTCCGATTCCTGAATGCTTAGGAATCGCCGGGATTTCGAAACTTGCATTGATTCAAAATTATAGAAAGTTGGGCTCCTAAGGTCATATCGAAAATCCTAGTCGCAGCCGCCGCCAAACCCTAATCGCGGTCGCCGCAACCATATTCACCTACTATCTTTGGAAAAATCTAGATCTGTCATTTTGAACCCAAACCAAGCAAAATTTCTTTAATAAAAATAAGAAAATCAGACTCAATGAGTTCATAACCACAGCCCCTGCGCTGCACAACCCCCGTCGTCGCCACCTGCACCATGACTCCACCGGTCGCCGACGTCTCCACCACGACTCCACCCGTCGCCGACGTCAACACCACGACTCCACCCACCGCTCCCGCTCATGCTCTCTCCGACTCCGGCGTTCGTGCTGCTACTGGAGAGAGAGAGAGAGAGAGAGAGAGAGAGAGAGAGAGAGAGAGAGAGAGAGAGAGAGAGAGAGAGAGAGAGAGAGAGAGAGAGAGAGAGAGAGAGAGAGAGAGAGAGAGAGAGAGAGAGAGAGAGGGAGAGAGGGAGGGAGGGAGGGAGGGAGGGAGGGAGGGAGGGAGGGAGGGAGAGAGAGAGAGAGAGAGAGAGAGAGAGAGAGAGAGAGAGAGAGAGAGAGAGAGAGAGAGAGAGAGAGAGGGAGAGCGTGCGAGAGAAAATAGAAATAAAGAGAAATAAATCTGAAATTGAAGAAACGTGAATGTATAAGTTAGATAATTTAGGGTATAAGAGCAAGATATGAATAAAAAAAATTTAGAATGGGACTCATATATTAATTCAAACTAATGATTTAATTAAAAATTGGATTTAGACTTGTCATTTAGTTCAAATTAGGTTTAATTTCTTTGAGGGGCTCCTAGAATATTACCCATAAAAAAATACTTTATGTTTTAAAGACGAAATTAATATATAAAATTCTTTGATAAAAAAATACATTAAAAGAAGTGAAATAAAATTAAATAAGGAAAAGAAAACCTGAATATAAAAATAAAATAGAAATTAAAAATATATATCTAAAAAAAGACACTAAATTAGGATAATTTATGTATTTTGCAATCCAAGGATTATCTCAACTATAGGATTTGAAATTAGGTTTATCTCTCTACGGAATTTCAATCAGAGAGTTTTGTCAAATAATCCCTTCTTTCATCCCACGAGACGCCACCCATACTGTTGGCATCTCTCTCTCCCATACTGTTGGCGTACGTCTCTCTCTTATTACTTCTTTTATTTATTTAATTTTGTTTAAACAATATTAATATAACCTAATCCCAGTCTGAAAGAGGCTTCGACACCATTTTACTAACCTTATCATTTATCACGTCCTTAATCCATGTCAGCAAATTGATGGAGTCTTCATCGTTGACCATTGTTCACATAACGTGCAAGTAGACTTCCGATTACCCGTTCCAATGCCAATTTATATATATAAATACATTGATCTCATATTTGTTAGGAAACAAATTAAATACCATAAAAAATATTCAAATGAACTAGTTTTTTTTTTTAACAAAAGATTAAAAATAGAAAAAAGAAAAATGATCAGGTGTTGTTTTATAATTTCTTTCTTTAAGAAATAAACTTCCAGCAGGCGGCATAGGTATCATAAATAATTAGGGATGGCAACGATAAATATTACCCACGAGAAATAAGTAAAATTCAAAATGCAAGACAATTAGCGGTGGTCGACAAATGATAAATATTACCCACGAGAAATGAGATTCAAAAAATAAAATAGTGAAAATATGTAAATGAGAATAGACAAGATGGAAACTGATAGTTTGATAAATGAAATTCGAAATTATATATATATATATATATATATATATATATATATATATATATATATATATATATATATATATATATATATATATATATATATATATATATATATATATATATATATATATATATATATATACGGGTCGGTTCTGGGTCGGTTCCAATAAGACCCGTAACCCGACCCAGAACCATCCGGTTCTAGAAACTTAAACCCATTACCCGACCCAGAACTATTTAGCTGACTCAGACCCACCCCAAACGGGTCGGTTCCGGGTCCAAGACCCGCCTGTTAGAGAATATTATATTATAGAACTCTCCTAATATTATGATTCTAGTATGATTGAGTTACGTAGATCAGTTATGATTTAGTTACCTAGTCAAACTCTATTACCTTGCAATATTTCTCTATATATATTCCATGTAATCAACCCATAACATAATGGGGGTTTCTATTATATTACGTTATTTCTCTCTTTCTCCAATTGTATTCTTCCTATATGGTATCAAAGCACCAAGTTTAGGTTTTTTAACCTAGCCGCCTTCCTTCTCCATGGCGGTGACCACCCAATTTTCTCCCTCCCCCTGTGGTGGTACTCTAATATTTTTCTTTATTTTTCATGCACACCGCTCGAATATTCTCCCTCTCTCGGTGGTGCATCTTCTCTATCTTTTTCTCCATGGCGGTGACCACTCAATTTTCTCCCTCCCCCGATGGTGGTACTCTTAATATCTTTCTTTTTTCTTAATATCTTTCTTTTTCTATCTTTTCTATGAACACCACCCAAATTTTCTCCCTCCCCCGGTGGTTCTCTATCTTCTTCTTCTTCTTCTTCTTCTTCTTCTTCTTCTTCTTCTTCTTCTTCTTCTTCTTCTTCTTCTTCTTCTTCTTCTTCTTCTTCTTCTTCTTCTTCTTCTTCTTCTTCTTCTTCTTCTTCTTCTTCTTCTTCTTCTTCTTCTTCTTCTTCTTCTTCTTCTTCTTCTTCTTCTTCTTCTTCTTCTTCTTCTTCTTCTTCTTCTTCTTCTTCTTCTTCTTCTTCTTCTTCTTCTTCTTCTTCTTCTTCTTCTTCTTCTTCTTCTTCTTCTTCTTCTTCTTCTTCTTCTTCTTCTTCTTCTTCTTCTTCTTCTTCTTCTTCTTCTTCTTCTTCTTCTTCTTCTTCTTCTTCTTCTTCTTCTTCTTCTTCTTCTTCTTCTTCTTCTTCTTCTTCTTCTTCTTCTTCTTCTTCTTCTTCTTCTTCTTCTTCTTCTTCTTCTTCTTCTTCTTCTTCTTCTTCTTCTTCTTCTTCTTCTTCTTCTTCTTCTTCTTCTTCTTCTTCTTCTTCTTCTTCTTCTTCTTCTTCTTCTTCTTCTTCTTCTTCTTCTTCTTCTTCTTCTTCTTCTTCTTCTTCTTCTTCTTCTTCTTCTTCTTCTTCTTCTTCTTCTTCTTCTTCTTCTTCTTCTTCTTCTTCTTCTTCTTCTTCTTCTTCTTCTTCTTCTTCTTCTTCTTCTTCTTCTTCTTCTTCTTCTTCTTCTTCTTCTTCTTCTTCTTCTTCTTCTTCTTCTTCTTCTTCTTCTTCTTCTTCTTCTTCTTCTTCTTCTTCTTCTTCTTCTTCTTCTTCTTCTTCTTCTTCTTCTTCTTCTTCTTCTTCTTCTTCTTCTTCTTCTTCTTCTTCTTCTTCTTCTTCTTCTTCTTCTTCTTCTTCTTCTTCTTCTTCTTCTTCTTCTTCTTCTTCTTCTTCTTCTTCTTCTTCTTCTTCTTCTTCTTCTTCTTCTTCTTCTTCTTCTTTTTTTAGCTTCTTCTTCTTCTTCTTCTTCTTCTTCTTCTTCTTCTTCTTCTTCTTCTACTCCATGGCCTAAAACCTAGCCGCCACCTCTCTTCTTCTCCATGGCCGGCGACCACCAAACCAATTTTCTCCCTCCCCGGTGGTGGTAACGTATATTATTTTCCGACATCTTCTTCTTATTTTTCTTCTTCTTCTTAGTCGGTTAATCTCTTTTCTCTCTCTTGATCTCTATCCTTGTTTAATTATTCTTCTCTCTCTCATATCTTCTCTCTTTCTCTCGATTCAAAAAAAAAATAATAATAATAAAAAACAAAATTATTTCCATGTTACTTTCTTCTTTCTATTAATTTGGCAGATATTTTCACCAAGGATTTCACTACTGCTGAATTTCGTGGGTTTCTGTACAGTCTTCACATTGAAGTTTCTTCGTTCCGACTACAGGAGCATGCTAGCAAGTGTTGTCCAGTCTTCACGTTCGTCACGTTTCGACTGCGGGGGCGTGTTAGAGAATATTATATTATAGAACTCTCCTAATATTATGATTCTAGTATGATTGAGTTACGTAGATCAGTTATGATTTAGTTACCTAGTCAAACTCTATTACCTTGCAATATTTCTCTATATATATTCCATGTAATCAACCCATAACATAATGGGGGTTTCTATTATATTACGTTATTTCTCTCTTTCTCCAATTGTATTCTTCCTATACCGCCTAATCCGTACCCATTGCCATCCCTATAAATAATGCTTTGAAGTTTTATAAATGTTATATAAAATATTAAGGATTTCAGAAATGTTAGGAAAATTATGTCACCCTCTAGCTCTATATTGTCTTTATCACTACGTGAAACTAATAGATCGTTAGAACCCTAACAAAATAACTTATCTAATACATTATTCCATTAGAGTCTCTAAGAATGTTTCGGGGATAATTATAATTAGCAGTACTACAAGGACCTTAAAGTTATTTTATCATGCATTAATTTACCCTAGATTTAACTACATATTCTTTCATTATATTATTAAAATAAAAAAAAAAATTGTCAATACAGATAATTGATGGAGTCTTGAAAGTCGACTTTTGATCAAATCGTAAGTTGACTTCCAATAACCAATTCCAATGTCAATATGAACTATAGCGACATATAGAATTAGCCTTAAAGAAGGAAAAAACTATAAAAACTATGGGTAAATTACAACCGCATCCCTGAGGTATGCTTAAATTATTTTAAGATCACAGTGGTATTGATAATTACATTCACCCTTGAAACGTAGTTATAATCTCTAATGAGATAATGCATTGGATATGTTATTACAATAGAGTTCTAACGGTCTATTGGTTTCAGGAAGTAGTGGAGACAACAAATAGTTATGGGTGATTTAAGACATACTGGGGGAGCCATGTCACCCCATAACTCCCCATAACTCTATGTTATCTCCATCACTAGCTAAAAGTAATAGTCCATTAAACTCTATCGGAATAATGTATCCAATGCATTATTCCGTTAGAGTTTCTAACTACATTTCAGGGGGTGAGTGTAATTATCGATACCACATGGACCTTAAAATTATTTAAACATACCTCAAGGGTGTGTGTAATTTACCCAAAAACTATTTACTCGCGACTTTTGATGAATTGTGGTATTCATGTCATTCTAACACTATACTCTTAAAACAAAGATTCGAGGACAAATTATGGGAGAGCATTAAATCAAACTCTTGCGAAGAACTAGCCTACAGTTAACGATACAGTGCATTGGGTAAATTTCAATGCAATAGCTTTTGAATCGTACGAGAGAGGTAAACAACACTAAACATATAAGTTATTTGCAACAACTTAAAGTCAATCTTTTGAGCAAATTAAACATAATTACTTAATTATTGTCCGAGCCCTCTCATATATGTATTAGTGGAGTCAGGATTTGAATTAAGTCCAGCGGAACCGAATGTGTTAAAAATAATTGAGGGGATCGTCAATGCTATTGTATACGATTTTTTAATATATTTTTATATTAATTTATAGATATTTGAGAAATGTTGGGGGCCGTAGCCCCCCTAATCCTATACTGGCTCAGCCACTGAATTCATATAAGTTAAATTGACTTTATCGGCTTGAGCCTCAACACATGTACAAAACACAGGGACCAAAGCGCACATGCAGACACAAACTTATACACTATTTAATTTGTACGTGCAAACCATATTTCATTTAATTTTTGTTATGATCTCTATCAAAACCCTTAGCTGTACCGTCCAAGAAATGGTTATATCGTCACGTAGTCTCTATTATAAGAAATGTGTAATCAATTTTTGAAGTATATATATTTGACAAATTAAAATGTATATGTTCATTGTAAGGTATGTATTAGCTTGCAAGTACATATTTAATAGTAATTTATAAGGTTAATATAACTCTTCTTCTTAAAACTTTGAAGAATATATATATATATATATATATTACATACCCGTAACCAGGGGCATTCCCATACTTGTGGCTGGGGTGGCCCCCGCCCCCCCCAGAATTTTTTTTTAAGCTTCTTTTTTTTTTTTTGGTTATTTATGTATTTGTTAATGCATTTTCGTCCTCTCAAACTTTTAATTTTGTACACTTTAGTCCCAAAAAAAAAAAAAAAAAAAAACTGATCTCTTAAACTACCCCTATATTTCAGCCCCCCAAGAAATCTCCCTGGGTCCGCTCCTGCCCCTAGCCACCAAATAAACTAGGGATAAATCCAAGCTCAAATCATCATTTGACATACCCCCTGGAGAAGCGAAAGTACTATACGACATTTATATGCAATTTTCGGTCAAACTGCATTCATCATTTTTGGTCTTGCATTTATCATTTTCGCTGATTTATTTATTATTATTATTTTTTTTAATAAACCTGTTTGTTAAATTTGTATATATATATATATATATATATATATATATATATATATATATATATATATATATATATATATATATATATATATATATATATATATATATATATATATATATATATATATATACATATATATATATTTTAAATTTTTTTAATGTTTAAAAAAAAATAATTTTTTTGATTTTCAAATCAATATGTTTACTGTACTCAAAATAACTACATGTAACTGTAGTAACTATAGTAATGCGTAGTTATGTTCTTTTTCTTTTCCCCATATTTCTAGTCGATCAATTATATACACACACGAATATTGGCTTATACAAAAGAAATTCATAAATCCCAACAACAAAAATTTACAAATTTCAATATTTATATTATAAATCACCTCAGAACCAATAAAATACAAATATATGCATATGTAACTGCATGTTACTATAGTAATGTATAGTAATGTACAGTAATGTATACAGTCTGTTGAACAACGCAGATGTAACTTCAAACAAAAATTTGAACACCTTCAAGGAAAGGATCAATGGTCTTCATTAAGCAGCAATTGAAAAATCAAAACAAAAAAAATATTTTAGTGCAAATGAACAAAAAATAAAGAAACATCCTCAAAAAACAACAAACAGTAAGAGATCGAGAGAAATAAATCTGAAAATATAAAAATTAAAATTTAAAAATAAAATAAAATATAAAAATATAGAAATAAATCTGAAAATATAAAAATGAATGAAATTGACATCAAAATATAGATCCCGACAAGAGGAATCCAACGGTGAGTAGCCCGTCAAATTCCGACTGACGAAAACCAAATTTCACTTCTGGTAAGACCACCATCGTCTAAATACGCCGACTAAAAAAAATTGCAGAAACAGATCTAGCACTCAAAACTGAATGAAATACCCACCAAAAGAAAGAGCTCGACGAGAGAAATCCAACGATAGTTGAACCATCGAATTCCGACCACCGGAGAGAGAGTTACGACCATGAGAATCAAAATCGCCGGTTAGAGACCTTGGGGGGCGGGATTTGGATCTGAGAATTGAGAGAGGAAGATAAAGACCGATATGGGTTGGGTTAGGGTTTAAAACTGATTTAAAAAGGTATTCTGGGTACTTCAGGGTGGGCTAGGGGAGTATGTTAAATTATTATCTAAATGAAAGGGTCTCTAAAATAATCCATATATATATATATATATATATATATATATATATATATATATGCCACACTAGCAAATTAAAGCTTTACCAAAATTAGCAAAAGATTAAAATCAAAACAAAAGGATAATCTTATTTGGGGTTTTTGTGCATAAGTTTCTAACCAATTATCTTTATTATTCTAGGTTTAGGGGTTATATTTATTTCACCAATATGCCAATCGCTTTAATATTTATTATAAATAAAGGAAAAATTTATGTATATAACAAAATTACCCCCAACCCTTTACACACAATTCTTAATTGTAACCCCAATTTAATCAATTTTGACCACAAAAATCCAATTTTCATTTTCTATTTTCAAAAACTTTTTATGTTCAAAAAATAAATTTTGCCGCCGGATTCCGGCGTTGACTTTTTTTGTTGTTTTTCTTTTGGTCTGTTTTTTCCGCCGCTGGATCCCGACGTTGGCTTTTATTCTTTTTGTTTGATATGTTGACAAGTCAACGTAATTATATTACTGTCGTTGACAGTAAACTAACTGTAAACACAATAATATTACTGTCAACCACATTAATATTATTAATTTTTTGGGTTTTTTTGTTTTGTTCGAGTTATTCACGGAGTAACGTAATAATATTATTGTAATATTACTATGGTTGACGGTAATATTACTGTTGTTATAATAATATTACTGTCAACTACATCAATATTATTATTTTTTTGGGTTTTTTTGTTTTGTTTGAGTTATTCACGGAGTAACGTAGTAATATTACTGTCTATTATTGTGGTTGACGGTAATATTATTGTTGTTATAGTAATATTATTGTCACTCACCGTAATATTAATTGTTTTGGCTTTTTATTATGTTTACATTTGTTGAACGATCAACTTATTACTATTACTCTATTACACAATAATAATGAGTTTTGTTGTGTTAATATTACTGTGCTAGATATTAATATAGCAATATTACTGTGTTAAACTGTAGTATAGTTAATTTTATTATGTTTAACAGTAATATAGTTAGTATTACTGTCAATCACAGCTAGCAATATTGTTGCATAAACGTGGAAAAAAGATGTTTAAGAAGAAAAAAAAGTCAACGCCGGAGACCGGCGTTGACCGCGGTCAACAACGGAAACCGGCGGAAAAATCAGGAAGAGGGGGAAAAAAATCAACACCGGAGATCGGCGGTCAACGGCGCTGACGGACGAAATTGTCCATAAAAATGTGTTTTGGGTCAAAATTCAATAATTTATGAAATTTGGGGTCAAATTGAGGTTAGAATTAAATTAAATGATGAAATTGGAGGATATTAAAGTATGAGGGGTTATTTTAGTCTTTTACAAATCTATGGACCATGTGTGATTTTTTTTTTAAAAGCGTATATTGTCTGGATCTCTTTATGAGTAACTGAGTAAGTACACATTGATGGGCTTATTTGTAAAATACCCATCTTATTTTGCATATATTAATTGTAAAACTTGATGAATAAATGGGTAAATTCCACTTTCCCCCTTTATTTTGGTTTGATATCACTTTACCGCCTTCTACTCTCGATTGCATCGATTTGCCCCTACGCACTTGAAAAATTGTCTCAATGTGGCCCTCGCTGTTAGTTGTTAGACATTTGACTTTAACACCGTTTGATCTATTCTTTGAAATTACAAAAACGGCATCTCTCCCAATTTAAATAATTATTAAAAAAAATAATAATAATAATAAAATAATAAAAAAAATCAAGGCAACGAGAACATAGTCCACGACGCCACTCACATTTTATTTTTAATGTATATGTGCCCCCTCGCGATGAAATTCTAGCTTCAAAACTGATCCTCAAATTTTACGTTCGATTTACTCCCCACTTTTCTTTTGAGAAAAAATCCATTTTAAGGCTAATTTTCTTTTCCACTTTTTCCTCGAGAATACTTTACCTAATATTTATATTGCCACCAAACATGAAAATCAATCACCTAATATTTTCCCCTTTTTACTTACTATTTTCCTGTGTCCAACTCCGTAGAAGGAAAATGAAAGAACAAGAATATCTACGATGTGGATGTTCATGTAATTACACATAATACTTTTTTGTCATAATTCGGCATTACTTGGGAGGTTGTATAAAGAGGATGGGTGTTAAGTGTATATTTATACACTTAATTGTACCTTTTAATTGGAGCTTTTGGTGTGTTTTAATGATAATTGGTGCTTAAAATGGTTGTTATTTGTATTTTAGGTGCAAATTGAAGACTTGGCAACTTTTGGGGTGAAAACTGCAAATTCGGAGAAAAAGTGGGCCAAAAGTGAAAAAACCAGAATTCTGGAGAATTAGGACCGGACGGCCGTCCGAATTTTAAAGCTTAATCTCACACGGCCGTCCGGATGGGCGTCGGGGCGCAGTGAAGGAAGTTTAATTACACAAGGAAACCCGCCCTATTATATTTTTGCACCATATTTAAAGGCCATGAGCACACAATTAGATTTATCTTGGATCTTTTACCTTTTATCTTTATTTTTAGTTTTTATTCTTTCATCTTTCTACACGCGGGCAATTTACAAGAACGAAGACGAAGACTTGACGAATCTTCATCCTAGTTTTCCTTTTATTTTTATTTCTCGACTTTTATGAATTTTCATATTTTTATTATGCTTTTCGTTACGAACATGAGTAGCTAAGTTTTATTCTAGGATTTTATTGGAACCCTATGTGGTAACTCGAACCTATTTTTCTACTTTTATGCAAGTTTAATTCTTCGATTATTTCTTCTATCTTGATCGTATTTAGTGCATGAGCGTAGCTAACTTATGTTGCTATTAGTTATTGTTAGAATTGATTGACAGATCGTTTTAATAATTAGAACAGGGATAGAAGAGCCTTCGAGTAGTTTTTCACCGAATGCGTGTGTTGATTGCATGTATTATCGTAGACATACAGATAATACCTTAGGTAGCCGTTGTCGAGACTTGTTATTTAATGCTTTATTTATACTAGGTTTGCATAGACATATAGTGAATCTTTTATGAATAATAGGCTTATAGCACAACGACAGCTGGTTATGAGTAATTTCGTGTCTTGGGTTAATAATCGGGAATCGTAACTTGCATGATAGAAGATTAATTGGGTGAAGAATTATCGCATATGGGGAAGATAAAATCCTAGATCCGTTTTATCTTGATATTCTCTCGTGTTTAATTGCTTTCTTAATTAGTTTAATTTATTTAGTTAATTAATTTGACAAACTTGCGTAGGCTGGATAAAAATCGTAATTGTTAAAATTTGGTACTTAGGATTAAATAATTTGCGTATTCCCTGTGGGATCGACATCCGACTCTCACGAGTCTACTTTACTACTTGTTTGCGATACGTGCACTTGCGTGTGGGTATTTAGCACCCAACAATGGGACAATTGCATTTCTGCAAACAACCTATTAAAGCAAACTACAATCATAGTAACATACATCCATCCGCTAATAATCGTATAAGAGGACCGAACAGCACCGTACCTGGGGGAGCACGATAGCTTAGAAACACGACCATGGCGACTTTAAAATAAGAAGATAGGACAAAATACGTGGCAATCCCAAACAGTGCTATTATTACTCAGACGAGATACAAATACCCGACACAGCATAATTACAGATCAGATTAGAAAACACGATTTCACTTTATATATGTATATATATATATATATATATATATATATATATATATATATATATATATATATATATATATATATATATATATATATATATATATATATGAAGAAACTCGCAAGCCAACCGTATAGGTGCACTGGGTAAACGTATACTCTCGTATAATAGCTTGTAACCTAACGACCGTTGGCAAGAGGACTTGAACTTGGGTCAGTTGACACATAACCACTTTCTCCAACCGCTAGATCATCCCTTGCGGGACAAGAATGTAATTCATTTGTTGGTTGAATAGTGGATTAGGATTGAATAAAAATAATTTCTAAAGTCAATGCTAATTACATAGCCTAGAGAGAGGAGTGATTCAACTCCCAGCTTGTGAAGAATTAATCTCATAATTAGTTGGCATTCACATACTTTATATCCAATTTGCTTAGGGTTAATAGCATTTTGCCACCTGTATTTTGCCCGTTTTTGCGCTTTGCCACCTTAATTAAAAAAAGTTGTACGGGCACACCCAAACTCGTTTTTTTGACGCACATAACCACCTAAGGGGAATATTCTAGCGAATATTCTCATTTTTCCGGCACACGTGCGATGCACATGCTTAATGTGAGGATTTTAATTAGTCTTTTAATCTGAAGATATCATGTGGGGTTAAAATTGAAAGTTCCAAAGGATGAAATTGAAAGATTGAAAGTTCCAAGGGGTGAAATTGAAATATATTAAACTCTCATTTCTTCTTGTTCTTTGAACTAACAACTTTTGAAAAAATCCAAGAAAAAAAAATAAGGGGTTATCATCTCTCGTCAATTTAATCAAAGATCTCAATTTGGAACTTTCCTTGATGTTCCTCGTGATCGTCATCAACATATTCAGTCCAATTGTTTCTCTTAGTCTTGTTCGTTAGGTCTTGGATTGGAGAATTGTTGGAGGTACGTTCATCGGGGAGATGGAAGTGGTTTTGATTAGAGAATTAGCGAGACATGTTCAAAAGTCTGGACGAATTTGCGTACGGCCATGGATGATTGGGCAAAAATCTTCCTCACAAATTCCTCCTAGTTGCACACCACGCGACTCCGTCTGCTCTTCTTCTACTGCATCCCAATTTTGTTTTCATAGTTTAATTTTCTCACACAGACATATATCTACAGTGCAATTGATTTCAACATTTACTGTAAACCACAAAATCATATTGAGAATTAGAAAGAAAGAGAGAGAATTGCCTGCATAGTGGAGCATTCGAAGTATTGAAAAGGGTTTCTTTGAAAAATATTAATGGGGAGAAACTCCTATAGAAGAAGAAGACCCACTCCCATGGAAGAAGCAGACACACAACTTTATTTCAATTAATTTAGAATTTGGGCAAGTTTCATACAAAGTTCAATTGAGTCCTTACAATTTTCAGTTTTACCCCACATGATATCTTCAGATTAAAAGACTAAAAAACCCATGTATTTAGTCATGTGCATCGCGCATGTGACGGAATCTTTCAAGATTCGCCGGAATATTCCCCCTAGGTGGTTATGTGCGTCAAAAAAACAAGTTTGGGTGTGCCCGTGCAACTTTTTTTAGTTAAGGTGGCAAAGTACAAAAACGGGCAAAGTACAGGTGGCAAAATGCTATTAACCCATTTGCTTAACATTGTTTGACAAAAGAATAATAATAATTAAAAAACAAAATTTTAACTAGTATAAATAAAATTTTGATCCCCAACAAAACACATTCATCTTGAACCCGAAAAACCATGAGAGGAGTAGAAATGGAGTTCATGCATTTCAGCCACAATCACGGCCTGGTTTACCACCAGGCTATTCAAGGATATGAATTTCATTGCTCCGGCTGCAAATCTGCCGGCTCAGGCGATGTCTACGTTTGCTGGCAGTGCAATTACTTCCTCCACGAACACTGTTTTCGTTCCGAACGGTCTCTTAAGCACCCTTATCACCCCCTTCATCCTCTTACTTTGATGCCTTCTCCTACTTACCCCTCCGGTTCTTTTTCCTGCAATTCGTGCAGTCTTGATGGAGATGGATTCTCCTACAGTTGTTCCGAATGTGAATTTGATATTCATGTTCATTGTGCCCTTAATATTACTATTCCTAATCCTAATCCAAATTTATTACCTTCCGTTGTTCCTAATCCTTATCCTGCGCAGAATAATAATCCCGTCAATCCTCCTCGTCCAATCCAATCTAATGCTTATCCAACTTATCCTCCTCAAAACACTGGTTATTCCCCGAACCCAAACCACCCTTATCCCAATTTCACCACTCCTAATCACATTGCACCACCAATTCCAATTCAACAAAATCGACCCTATCAGAAACGTAGCGGCGATGGTGCAAAAAGTGACGTAGGACAGATCACGGAAGCTGCTGATTGGGTCGACGCCGCTACTGCTGAGGCTTTGTTGAGGGCAAGAGGCAGAATAGGGGCAATGGCACTTATTTGATCTTCTTTATTTATGATTATTTATTTTTCTTTCGATGTGAAATTTCATGTTGTTTTATTTCTTTCAGTATCGTTTTAAGGGTTTTTTTTTTCTTTCAGTTCCGTTGTGCGGTTACAAGAAATAAAACGTGATGACGATTTGTTGTTTCATTTGATTTCTTATTTCTTGAATGTATGTAATGAAAAATTTAAATGATTATCGTAACATGTTGTCTGATGATTTTATCAGGATTTTCGAGTTTCGTCTAAATTTATTTTACAACAAAGTATTGATGACTAAAAATTTAAAACTTCAACATTTAATGCTTTTATGCTTAACATTTGGTCTATAGTTAATTAACTTACTTTCAGTACTGGAACCTTGGTACGGTTTGCCATGTTATCGAAATTAAAAATATACGAGAGTGTAGGTTTACCCAATACCACTTATATGATTGGATGCATGTTCCTTCATTAATAATTAAAAATATAAAATAAAGAGCCATGCCCCTCAAGGGATGACATATAATTGGAGGCTGATTTTTTTGTATTAGTTAGGGGTGAAAATCGGACGGGTGTATCAACAATGATTTATTCGGAAATTTTTCATTTTTTTCGGAAGTTAGAAATGCGTTCCAATTTCCGTTCCAAGGAAATCGGAATTCTAAAATACATTCCGATTCCTGAATGCTTAGGAATCGCCGGGATTTCGAAACTTGCATTGATTCAAAATTATAGAAAGTTGGGCTCTGAAAGAATTTATGGTCCCGAATTCGTTTAATACAGAGATGTTGTCTTAAGTGTTATGACACTTAAATAAACATGCAGCGGAAAAATAACTATATAAAGACAATACTCAGATATTAAAATGTTCACAAGTAAATACTTGTGAACTTGCCCTTTACAGGACGGAAAAATATATTAAAATCAGTATTCCAAGAATACAAACAGAAGAGGTGCGAAAACTTCTTCCTTATGAATGAATCATTCTCATGACCATTCTTACATTCAAATCTAGATACAAAAAGAAAAATATTAAAAATTCTAGATTTCAAAGATGTACTCGTGAGGAGTACGTAAAGAACTTATGAATGAATCACTATCTTGATCATTCTTACAACCAAGTCTAGAAACATATATACTAAACAATCTTGACTACAAAGAATGTACTCATGAGAAGTACGTAAAGAATGTACTCATGAAGAGTACGTAAAGAATGTACTCATGAGGAGTACAAACGACCGATTCTAAAACCACTCTAAAACACTCATGTATTCTTTTCAGCTCTCGGTTTTTTATTTCGTAGAATTGATAAATTTCATTGAGTATTGAAATCGGTATTTATAGACATTTCAAGCTTCCACTCCTCAGCCCATGATCTGCAAGAAAACCAACCACAAGAGCACTCAAGAAAATGGGTTAGTGGGTTAGTTCAAAACTAAGGCCAAATAGCAAATAATCAAATTCCACTTTCTCCTACTGAGATTTTAAAGATGAAAACATTTTTCATGTCGAAATTTTAAGAAATTGCAGATTAGTCCTAAAGATTCATAGATCTACACATGCAACCCCAAAAATCTTGAAAACTCATTTTCTTTTCCCAAAATTCCAAAAATTCGAAATATGAAACCTTTAAACACAAAATGATTAGAATCACAGATTATAACATGGATTAGACATGCAAGAACACAAATAACAAGATTAACACAAGATTTCGGATTTTACACAAAAAGCCCTAATATTTTCGAAAAGTGAGGAAATCTTTTAGGTAGTTTCAAAAATTCTTTTCCATACTATGATACCCTTCGATTGCAGCAAGAAATTCGAGATTTCTTACCTATCAAGAGTGTTTGGCCGAAGAAAGAAAAAACCTTCAAAAGAAAAGAGGGTTTTTAGAGAGAGAAAGGAGGATGAAGAAAATGAAGAACACAAGGATACAATGTTACCTCCTTCAAGAAGTGGCTCCAAGATTGAACCAAGCTAGTTGAATGGAGAAGGTAAGAGCTTTGATATCAAGTTGGGAGGAGTTTAATTCTCCCGTAAGAGGGCAAGTGTTTTTGATGGTGTTCTTGGCATATTCAAGGGTGAAGCTTATATAGGGAAATATAAAAACCGATTTATTTCCGATTTATCACCGATTAATCACCGCCGCACCGATTAATCGTGAGTCGGTGCCTGACCGCCTCCGACACGATTACCGCTTTTTACAACCTTGCATACAACGACATGTGGGTTGAAATTAAATATGCACTAATTACTTGTTTTTAGGAAGTTTACGATAACGAATTACTTTAATATTATTACTTCATTGTTATATAAAGGGAAAATTATAGTTTTGGTCTTCTATGTTGGCCTATTTAAGAATTTGGTCTTCCAATGTCATGTTTCAGTTTTACATGCAATAACTTTGCAAATATAGTATTTTTTTAGTCCTATTTTGCATGATTTTTAATTTTATGACGCGATAAATAAACTTGACACATTTTACTTACGTAGACACTTGGAAACTAATAAATTAGACATCTAAGTTACCATTTGTAGAATTTTAATTATGTGAGACGACACATCTATAAACCAAGTTAGAGGAGCATTTATAATTTTTAAGTGTCCATATAAATAAGTTTCTGCGAGTTTGTTAGGTACATTATTAAGCGACGGCTAAAATTCAAAGTTCGAGTGAAATAGGACTAAAAATACTAATTTTGTATAGTTATTGCATGTAAAATTGAAGTACGACAACTTATAGGACTAAATCCCTAAAGAGGCCAACATATAGGACCAAAACTACAATATTCCCTTATATTAAACAATTGTACATCTAACAAGATTACTGTACGTATATTTAATTTTTTTTGTAATATTATATTACTAAAGAAACCTCTAAAATGCCCAACTATAAGATTATTTTCTTCTTGGTGCAAACTGCAAACCTTGTAGATTCAACCAATTAATTTATATCAACTTATTAACTAAGGGTCCATTTGGATGGAGGGATTTGGGGAGGGATTTGATTTGGGGAATGGATTTGAAATGACTCCAATTTTGGAGTCATTTGAAATCCATCACTATTGCTCCAAAATCAACTAAAAAGGAGGGGTGGGGATTTCAAATCCATCTCCAAATCCCTCAATCCAAACAAGTCCGAGGGATTTGTTATTATGGATTTGAAATCCCTCTCCCAAATCCCTCCATCCAAATGCACCCTAATTGAATTATTATATATCATATAAATATATAAAAAAATTATACAACATTAATAATATAAAATGCATCATTTTTTATTCCCGCCTAGGGCCTTTTAAATCCTAAGACCAGCCTGACATAAACCATACGAGAGATATAACTTATCCTGAAAAAATCATATTCGATGAAGCCGACCTATAAAATGTTAGTGTGGATAGGGTGATACTCGAGTCCGTCAACTATAAATATTAAGATATATATTGATCAAAGCATGTTACCAGAAGAATCGCGCACCAAGTGAAGCTTATTGTTAGCACATGATGGCTTTGTACAACCTACCTCTGATGAAATACACCATGTGTTTTTAAATCATAAATCTACACATAATAATACACACTCGTGTGTATGTGTACTTAGTGAATAGTTATTTATATAGATCTACAATTTTTAAACCACATTGAATATTTCACGAGTAGGATCTCAAAAGCCGAATATGATATATCTTGCGAAAAACCAAATGGTATGATTAACTTTCAATTACTTTAATTAATTTATTCTTTTTTTTTTTTTTGAATAATTATTTTAATTGACTTGAAAATGGTTGGACTTTGGCAAGTCAGTCAACTCTACCCTTAATTTTCGTGTAAACGCGCATAGAGAATGTCAACTGTGTGCTGGCACGAACCTGCCAAGTTGATGGCCATTCGGTTGACTTTTGATTCAAAGAATCTCACCCATCTCATCTCTATGGCATTTTTTGTATCTATATAATGAACTTATGAAGTGGAACAAATAAATTATCTTAAAAACAGAAAAAATAGTGGAAACAAACAATAGAACTTAAAATGTTTACAAGATTATGTGGCTAAAATGCAATATTTTCTAACAATTTTAAGAGTTTATATATGTTTAATTACATTCATGTTAGATTGAGAGTTTGTTAATTAAATCATCCATGTGGCATAATATGATTGGAATCCGATTATTGTACATAATCGGCTCATTCGGTGAGAATTTAAACTCAATTAAAAATTGTGTTCCAAATAATTGTTGATAACAATACAACTATGATTCAAAACATATATATACGATACACGCACTCATAATTTTTTAAATGTGTGTTATAGAAAACTTTTATACGAGAGTATAGGTTTACCCAGTCCACCTATATAATTAGCTGAGGGTTCCTTCATTATAAAAAAAAATGTGTGTTATACATGTATCACCAACTAAATATTATTTTGTTGCCATTTTAAAGGTCCTCTGATTTTTTCTTTATTGCATTATCTGAGTTCATCGAGGAATATATAGTCTTCTCACTCCAAAGATACAAATTTTATTTCTGCATGCAGAAATAACAAACCAAATGAAAAATCACTTATAACTTCAGAAAACAAACAGTAAAACGGAGACGACGACCCCTCGAGAAATCAACGGGAAGCGGTCGAATTACATTATTAAACAATCAATATTAACCCGAAAACACGCACGGGGTCGAAAACACACAAACACACATGCGCACACAACAAGATCAATTGATCAATATGAATTCATCAAGCATTAGTATCGAAACATGTTTGCCATAAACGTTGCGTTATTTTTAGACATTTGCAGTTGAAACTGAAGTAACGCCATCTGATTTTGTGCCTTGATATTCATAATCATTAATTTCTCTGCATCAGTTGCCCCCTCCGGGAATTCATATGCATCCTCCTCCTCATTTTTCTCTTCTTCTTTCGCAGGTGGACCATCAGCAGTAAAAGCACACTGTAAATCTGTAACAAAATTACAGTCTTTGCAGAAGTAAGACCAATACCCTTCCGTTATTCCACTCTCGCACACATCACACATCACAACACTACCATAAAAACGATCATCGGTAGGCTTCGGTGTGTCATGGCGAACGGCAAGTGTGTGCTCGTGCGCTTTGGAATCCACCGTTTCGGGCAAGAAAGCGCATTTCACATCGAGCCTGAAATTATTGTCGCATTCACCGCAGGCGAACGAAAAGTCGTCGATTAGTTCTCCGCATGCGTTGCAGTTGTAGTAAAGACTGTACTCTGGTGGCTCCGACAGGAGAGTGAGTTTGTGGTTAGGGTGGGACTTGTGTTGGAGTTCTTTCGGTAATTCGGAACAAGACTTGTCCGTCGGTACTGTAGGCTGCGGGGGAGGCAACGGATCAGCATCGGGATTTGCCGGAGGAGGAACGTCATTGTACGGCGGTACAATATTTGGTTGGCGGTCAGCAGGAATTGGATTATTGTTGTGATTGGGTGGATATGCAGGATTTTGTGGAACTGGAATTGGAGGTGTAATTGGATTAGGAGGGGTGAAATTGGGATAAGGGTTGTTTGGATTAGGGGGATAAACAGTGTTTTGAGGAGGATAAGTTGGATAAGCATTAGATTGGATTGGAGGAGGATAGATATTGGGATTATAATTCTGCGCAGGATTAGAATTAGGATTAGGATTAGGAACAGGGGAATGGAATAAATGTGGATTGGGATTAGTAATGGGAATATTAAGGGCACAATGAACATGAATATCGAATTCACATTCGGAACAACTGTAGGAGAATCCATCTCCATCAAGACTGCACGAATTGCAGGAAAAAGAACCGGAGGGGTAAGTAGGAGAAGGCATCAAAGTAAGAGGATGAAGGGGGTGATAAGGGTGCTTAAGAGACCGTTCAGAACGAAAACAGTGTTCGTGGAGGAAGTAATTGCACTGCCAGCAAACGTAGACATTGCCTGAGCCGGCAGATTTGCAGCCGGAGCAATGAATTTCAGATCCTTGAACAACCTGATGGAAAACCAGGCCGTGTTTGTGGCTGAAATGCCTCAACTCCATTTCTCTCTTATTTGTTTTCTTTTTTTCTTTTTTTTGTTTATCTCTCTATAATAAAAGGGTACAAGATGAATCTGTGCTTGTTATATATATAGAGTTTTTGATACCATGATGGCCCCAACATGGGTCCGAAACAAATTAAATTGGGCAAATTACCAAAATCCCCCTGAGGTAAGCCTAAATAACGAAAATCCCCCTCACGTTCTCGTAATTACGAAAACCCCCCTGAGGTATGCAGACATCTTACAAATCGCTCTAACGGTGTTAAACTCAATAGAATCTTTTTGATTCTCCCGAATATTCCTCCGATAATACCAATTTTGCCCTTGTACACGAAATTACCCTTAGGGGTATAATTGTAAGCATTTTATTTAACGAGGGGGGTCATAAATATATACTCTTCATGAAATATATAAGTGTCTGCAAAATACTTATTCTTCTTAAATTAAACCCAAATATAATCAATCATTATGAATGTACAATGTATTTTTATTGGATTAAAAAAATCAATGGATGAGATTTCAAAATTTAATTATTTTTTATATATAAAATTAAATATTTTACAATTCGAGAAATACAACCATGCATCATTCAAGCTAAAAGCATAAATCCGTATGAATACTCCTCTGGATAAAGAAAATCAATTAAAATATATAAATAAAAAAAATAAAAAAATTATAATATCAAATTATCAATACAAATTACAAAGTAATAAATAAATTTATAAAAACAATAAATCATCAAGTGAAAGGGATGTCAGGGGGGATTTTCGTTATTTAGGCTTACCTCAGGGGGTTTTTGGTAATTTGCCCTTTATTTCTTACATATTTAACAGAAGGATATAATAGACATTTCACGTTTTCGGTTAAAAAAATTCGGTCAACCGTTAGTCAAGGGGGGTTTTCGTAATTACGAGAACGTGAGGGGGATTTTCGTTATTTAGGCTTACCTCAGGGGAGTTTTGGTAATTTGCCCAATTAAATTAGCAAGTGGCAACTCTTAAACTAATGGTTACTGCACAATGATGGTTTAATTTATTTGGTTTATTTAACAACTATTTTCATTAGAAAACTAATGAAACATAATAATTAAGTTAAATGACAAATATGTGTATGAAAAAGAACACTTAATTAAGATAGGGATATCTAACTTCTTTTGTCTTGTAAATAAATTCACCTCATTCAAACTTATTTGCAAATAAGATTTTTTTTTTATATATATACTAAAATTATCCCCAACTCTTTGAAACCCTAATTCAACTCCAATTTTATGATTTACTCCTCAATTTAGTTCAATTCCACCAATTAACTAATTTTGACTCTTATTCCAATTTTGACCGCCCCGCCAAAGATTGTCGATCAGGCGTTGTTGACAGCCGGTTTCCGATAATGACTTTTCTTTTTCTTTTTTTCTTTTTTGATTTTTTTCTTGTTTTGATATTTTTTTCCCGGCAGGTCAACTGTTGTTGACCGCCGCCGTTCTCTGGCATTAAATTTTTTATCTTTTGAATTTTTATTTTCTTAAAAAAAATATTTTAATGAATATTACTGTCTTGACAGTAATACTAATATTATTGTCTCAGAGAGTAATTTTACTGTATTAATTGATTTTATCGTCTTGGCCTGCAATTTTGTTGTCTTCGACCATAATATGATTGTCTCGTGCAATAATATTACTGTTTGGGACAGTAATATTAATAATATTACTGTTTGGGACAATAATATTACTATTTTGGCATTCAATATTACTGTCTCACACAAAAAAAAATGTTGTTAACACAGTAACTTAGAGAGAAAAACAAAGTTTAAAAAAAAAATCAACGCCGGACTCTAGCCGGAAGAAAATTATTTTCTATAACGAAAAATATTTTTTCAAAAAATTATGGAAATGAGGGTTAATGTGATATATTTATTCAAATCCGAGGTCAATGTGCAATATTGATGGAGTTCGAGTATAATGGATGGAATTAATTATAATTATATTATGAGCGGTATTTTAGACAAAAGACGTGAAAATGAGTTTATTTGCAAGATTGTATTTTATCTGGATCTATGTGCATTTAAGTCCATGACATGCCTATTTGCCATTCGCCCAATAATGAAATCAAAGTTTTTATAGACGATTGATTCAATTATGTAATATACAAAATTTCTCTCTCTTCCATTTTAACAAGGGGGTCACTATTCCCAACTTTTGCTTACTTGAATACCAAAAAAATAAAAAATAAATAATTAATTGTAAATTACTTTAATATCCTTAATGAAAATTAAAACCAAAAAAATATTACAAATACTAATTTTCTTTCTTAAATACCAAATAATCAAAAACCCTAAAAAAACCGTTTCCCTCCTCACTCACAAACCCCTCACCTCCTCCACCTCCTTCTTCTCCCTCCCCAAAAACCCCACTAAAAAACCTCAAAACAAAAGAAATCAAAACCTTACACAACTTGCAAAATGGCGTCAAATGACAATAGAATGGTAGTTTACGAGCAAGGAGAACCCATTAAGGTATGTATTCATGTATTTTTTGAGCTAAAACATCGATTTTGATTTTTTTTTTTTTTTTAATTCGCCATCAATTTTCGACACATACAGGTCGAAAATATGCTTATTTTTCGACATGTATGTGTCGAAAAACATAACAATTGATATTTTATTCATTTTCGACACTTAAGTGTCGAATTTTGCTACAATTTTCGACACCTAAGTGTCGAAGATGACCCATATTTTCGACACTTAAGTGTCGAAAATGACCTCTATTTTCGACACTTAAGTGTCGAAAATGACTACACTTAAGTGTCGAAAATATGAGTCATTTTCGACACTTAAATGTCGATTTTGTGCTTGTTGCAAATTTACTTGTCTTATATTTTCGACACTTTTGTGTAGATCGATTGCACCCATTCATTTACCACGTCAGAAAAATTCCCAACAAAAGAAGCTTTATTGGCATGGGTTCGTAAAGTATGTAAAAGAATTGGAATGGTGTTAATGATTGCGGGTTCGAGTGACGGGGATAGAGGACGTAGGACACCGTATGTGATTGTTCGTTGTGAGCGTGGGGGCCATTATGTTGGCAAGAAGGTACCAGGTGAAGATGATCAAAGACCGGGAAAAAGGAGCACCATTCAAAGAAATGCAATTGTCCGTTTAAATTGAAGGGGACAAAAGAACACAAGGATGATGAAAAGGCTGAGTGGAAATTGGATGTTTATAGTGGTATTCACAACCACAGCTTGTTTGAAAACTTGCACGGACACTCTTATGCTGGAAGATTATCAAATGAGCAGACTTCCTTTGTTCACACTATGAAGAAAGCAATGGTGAAACCAAGGGCAATTCTAAGATCATTGAAGGAAAAGGACCCGTCTAATGTAACTGGTATGAAGACAATTTACAATACTATCTCTAAGTTAAATTTCAGTGAATTGTCTGGGAGATCTCAATTGCAATCATTGTTCGTCAAGTTGAAAGAAGATGAATACCTCTCGTACCATAGATCGAACGAGATGAATGCGATTACTGACTTGTTGTGGATCCACCCGAAATGCATTAAGTTGGCACAGTCGTATCCGTACGTATTCGTCATCGATTGCACGTACAAGACCAATCGTTACGGACTCCCATTTCTTGAGATTGTGGGTTTTACTTGTACCAACATGACGTTCTCCATTGCCTTTGCATACTTGGATCACGAAAAGACGGAAAATTTCGAATGGGCGTTGCATTGTTTGAAGGAGGCCATGACCAGTTGTCCTCGGCCTAATTGCATTGTAACAGATCGAGATTTGGGTTTAATGAAAGCAGTGGCCAATGTGTATCCATCGAGTCATCACTTGCTGTGTCGGTGGCATGTGAACAAGAATATATTGGCCAATTGTAAGAAATTGTTCACAAAGGACATCACCAAATGGAAGCAATTTCAGTCGGCTTTTTCGGCTCTTATTGAAAGAAATACCATAGAGGAGTTCAATGAGGATTGGGAGTCAATGAAAAGAACATTTATCGGTTATCCCCCGGCTATAGCATATGTAGCTAATTCATGGTTGGATCCGTACAAGGAGAGACTTGTATCGGTGTGGACAAATAAGTGTACTCATTTTGGAACGTACACTTCTAATAGGGTGGAGGGGGCACACGGACGAATGAAAAGGGATGTGCATAATTCAACTGGCACCTTTGTGGATTTGTATACGAAAGTCCACAACCAAATTGTCGAACAACACAATGACATCAAAGCTTCTTTTGTAGTTAGTAAAAATACTTACGAACACACTTTCAAAACGTTGATATACAATGAGCTTCGTGGAAGTATCTCAAAATACGCTCTGCAACTACTCAAAGTTGAGGTGGATAATGCGAAACTATTGCAACCGAGCGATATGGGTTGTAGTTGCGCCATCCGAACAACTCACGGTCTACCATGTAGCCATGAACTTCATGAGTATGTTGTTGTGAACAAATGTCCTATCCCACTTGAGTTAATAGGCTCGTATTGGAAACACATGAGCATGGAGCCCGTCACGACCACAGACGAAGTCATCCTACCAACCATCGACGAAGAATTATCGGAATACCAGAAGCTCTTTGAATGTGCCGACTCCTCTTCCAAACAATACTCCTCCCACCGATCAGAGAATCGTTCGCCATACGCAGCGAATATTGAGTTCTGGACTGATCGACCTTTGTTAACTAGAGCTTTGTACATATCTTTTGACATGTATACACGACCTGGAATTATTTGCACCCGGTTGAACTGCCTCAACACTCTGTCCGGATGATATGCCTCGAAGTGGTCCATGCAACATATCATCCCACTAAACCAAGCAGAATCTGGCATCGGGAAACGATCACGAATAGCCGTATACGGTGACCATAAAACCTAGTAAAATAAATTAAAAATTAGATTTAGAAACCTACTTAAGTAGTAATAAGAAATTATTAAACTGGTATTTTACCTAATCAGGGATCAAATCATCTAATCGAGATCGCAAGTACGACGCTCGTTCAGGAGTTGAAGTAGTCTTTGACTGAGGCTCCCATCGGCTCGCTAATGGCCCCTCGAATTCCGTCTTCAATGTGCCACCCGCCAAATAAGGAAAGTGCTCGTAAATCCATGATTGAAAGAGCGTCAGCCAGCCAGCCATCGAGTTCGTTGATTTTTGTGAGGCTGACGAAAGCTCATCGTACAACCAGCAAAGACATGCAGTGCCCCAAGCATACTCGCCGATCCGATCCAAATCAGAGACGAGATTTAGATACTCCACGCTTACCATGTTGCCTGTCTTGTCGCACAGTATAGTACACCCGAGCAAAAATAACAAATACGCCCGAATGGCGTATGTCCTCTTATCAGCACTATCTCTCGTGGTCACCTTGCTAAATTTAGTCTTCAACCATTCCAGTTTCACCGCTTTCTTCTTGTCTACATCGTCCGAGTACTCACCTAGCAACTCGAACATCAAACTACTGAGCTTCGTTTTAGAATCACGGATCAAACGCTCGCAAGATACGGTACGTCCAACAACTGGCAAACCGACCAACATACTCACATCATCAAGTGTGATGGTCATCTCTCCAACAGGTAAATGAAATGTGTTGGTAGCTGGCTGCCATCTCTCTATGAAGGCTCTAAGTAGATGGCCGTCCACAGTGTTGTACGATGCTTCTACAACTGACATTAATCCAGCTCTTTGTACTGCCTCTGTAATAAACGGCGCCGGCACCCAGCCTTTCAAAGTTCCTGTGTGATTTCGAATTCGAAATTATGAGCCGCGCTCCGAGCGCTCTGGCCCTCCGTTCACAATATGATAATCAATGTGCTTATCAAAATTTGTGTCCAATTCCGGTATCTCGGGACCTCGGACCGGTTCGTTGCTCGAATCACCAACTTCTACAGTCGAAAGTAGAGCCGGCACCGGATTCGTTGAGGAAGAACCCTCTCCAGACTTCTTCTTGGTCGTGGTCTTTTTCTTGGTCGTGATTGCCTTGCCCTTGCCTCTATCGGATAATTTCTTCCTCTTCTTACGGTTCGAGACAGTCGGAGGTATACGAGGTTCACGTGGTTCTTCCACTGCAAAATAACACACAAATAAAAATAAATATACATAATATAAACACAAGCAAATAAAAATAGGAAAGAAAACAAATTAATAAATTAAAAAAAAAAAAAATTACACAGACATAATTCGACAGCACACTGTCGAAAATTGGTTGATCATTCGACAGCTTCAATTCAAAGATTTCAAAACATTCGACAACTATATGTCGATTTTGGATGAATTTTCGACATCAATCTGTCGAAAATTTTGAAAAAATCGACATATACAGGTCGAATATTGTGAACGAAGAACCGACCCACGAATCTCAAATCAATGCTCAAATCGACTGAAATCAGATGCACCCATTACTAATTAACGATCATTCTTACCTAAAACAACCAAATCCTAATTACCCATATCAAACAATCAAATCCTAAATAAATATTAAAGAAAAAAAAATCGAAAACAAATATTACTTGTATTCGAAGACGGCGGCGGCTTGATAACAATGGATTCAGCGGCGGCGGCGTTGGGCGACGTTCGGCGGTGGTTGGCGGCGGCGTCCGGCGGCGGCGAGGGTTGGAGCGGCGGCGGCGTCCGGCTGCGAGGGAGGGTTGGACAGTGGAATGAAATGTTTTTTTTTTTCTTTTTTTTTTTTATTTGGTATTCAAATAGGTAATTTCAAAGAAAAATTGATATAATTGATATTTTGTATGAAATGGTGTTTTTGTACTTTTCTTTTTATTTTGGTATTAAAGTAAGAAAAAAACTTATAAATATGTACTCAATTGTGGTTTTTAACTTGGTAGTATTCAAGTAAGCAAAAGTTGGGATTTGAAATAGTTGCCCCCTTTTAACAATTGTCTTGAATATCTTGTACATTTCGTCCTCTCACAAGAGTTGGAGCAACCATTGCAGTTGATTTTTTTAATTTATCAAACCCTCCTTCCAGATTGCAATAAAAAATAAATAAACATCCTTTATTCAAATTACAAAATACTGTTTTTTACACATTGTTTTTAGCACATATAATTAAAAGTAGATTCAAACAAAGTAACAAACTAATGCCCATAATTTGACGGAGTACTTTGAAGGCCAACAATTACTTTGGTGTTTGGTTGGACAATTTTGGAGCTTCACATTTCACGAGGAGCTAGACACACGCAGTTATAATAATCGGGTGTAGCATCGAGGAAGCCGGACAATATAATGACCCCGTCCGCCCCGGTTTATATTGTTACCTATTGATGAATAGTAGATTTTTTTTTTTTTTTTGAGTAAAGATTAATAGTAGATTTTTATTAATGCAAATTTCGGATAAATTATCTCTCGTGTAATAGTTCACAAACCATCACCGAAAAAGTCGTGCCTCATGAACTAGACCTAGAAAATATTGGCATTCCGATTGTTAGAACTTAGACGTCACACTTTATGCTCCGTCAACGAAGTCATTATTAAGACCATATTAATTACGTACTCCCATTGACCAAGTTATGCATTGGCCATTATTAAGATCATATATTATTACTCTTATTGAGCAAGTTTTGATCTAATAATGGAAGTCAACACGATGCATGTTACCTGAAAAATGGCGCACCAAGTGAAGCTTACTATTATTCACTAATTTTTAAGCATATTATTGAACGGAAAAACAAAAGGGTAAATTCCACTTTACCCCCTTGTATTCTGCCAAAGAACCACTTTACCCCCTCGTACTCTTAATTTCGTCGATTTACCCCCTTGTACTTGTACAATTTCCCAATACAACCCTCTTCGTCAACTTTTTTCGATTTTGACTTGACGCCATTTGGTCAAGAGTCAAAATATTGACGTAAATATTGAATTTTTTCGATTTTGACTCTCGAGATTAGAAAAGAGAAAGTTTCACATATTCATATATTTTTTTTTTTTTTTGCACTGGATGGAATCGATCAATTTTTGGGTCTTGATTTTTACTAAGTTAGGGATTCAATTTTGGGATATCTTGGAAGGGGAAGTGGTGGGAGAAGAAGAAATGACAATATTGACGGAGGAGAAACGACGCGTTATAGGCAGTGGCAATTTTGTAATTTACAGAGTTGACCAAATGGGGTCAGAGTCAAATTTGACAAAAGTTGAAGGAAAGGGTTGTATTAGGAAATTGTACAAGTACAAGGGGGTAAATCGATAAAATTAAGAGTACGAGGGGGTAAAGTGATTCTCAGGCAGAGTAGGAGGAGGTAAAGTGGAATTTACCCAAAACAAAATGAAATAATCAATTTCTCGATCCTTAAATATCGGGTAACTCTACATTAGTCGATAGAGAAGGTCAACTGTGTGCTAGCAGGAATCTGCCAAGTTGATGGCCATTTCGTTGACTTTTAATTTAAAGAATCTCATCCTTATTTAATGGGGAAACCTGCAGCGAACAATATTAGTGCACTTGATAAACTTACACTATCGTATAATAGCTTGCAAATCATACGAAAGATGTAAACCACACTAGACTAACCAGAACCGGTCATGACAATATCGGGGCCCAAGCAAACTTTGAAAAAATGTCTCATTTCATTCTTTTTTTCTTTGAGTTGCGCCACGCGCCTACGCCACACACAAAGTTCTGCAAAAGAGACAATGACTTTTCTCTTATTTTTTCCCCAAACAGAAATGTTTTTTAATTAGACTAATCCTGCCCCTTTTAATTCCAACGTGTTGGGTATTGTAAATGATTTTTTTATATTATTTTGCAGAACTAGGATTTTTCATGCTAGAAAGCTCTCTCTCTCTCTCTCTCTCTCTCTCTCTCTCTATATATATATATATATATATATATATATATATATATATATATATATATATAATCTTCGTTTTACATATTTATATACTAGGTTTTTTTTTGTTTTTTTTTTTAATTTGGGGGCCCCTTAGGAATTGGGGGCCCAAAGCAACGTGCGGCAAATACTCAGGGCCGGCTCTGAGGCTAATCATGTGTGACAAGTTCAATCTAACTATCGTTGGCAAGAAAATTTGAACCTGAGTCAATGACACAGACTCACTTGCAACAACCGATAGGTCATCAATGGCGGGAATATGATTTTTTTTTACATGTATATGAAGTGGAATAAAGGTTTCATAGATGCTGTACTCGGCAAAATAATATATTGGATGATCCTGCAACATTGATCTACACATAATGACACACACAAGTGTACTTAGTAGGTGGTTTTTTTTATGGATCTATGGTACGAGACCACCCGGTATTACATTTTATAGACCGTGGAAATAATTTATAGAACTCAACGAATTACAAGATTGTTTGGCTTAAATATGCTGCAAGTTTTTCACATTATTTTCTAACACACTAAAATTAACTATATTACTGTTAAACACAGTAAAATTAATTATACTACAATGTAACACAATAATATTGTTATATTAATCTCTCACACAATAATATTAATACAACAAAGTCATTATTATTGCGTAATAGAGTAATATTAATATGTTGACCGTTCAACAAAGATAAACATAATAAAAAGTCAAAAGAATTAATATTATTGTGGTTGACAGAAATATTACTGTAACAAAAGTAATATTACCGTTAACCACATTAATATTATTGTGTTTACAGTAATATTACAATAATAGACAGTAATATTATTACGTTACTCCGTCAACAACTCAAACAAAACAAAAAACACAACAAAATAATAATATTGATGTGGTTGACAGTAGTATTATTGTGTTTACATTTATTTTACTGTCAACGGCAGTAATATAATTACGTTGACTTGTCAACAAATCAAACAAAATTAAGAAAAAAAAACTATACATTTATATAAATGTACTATCAACGACATTTACAATTACGTTAATGTACTGTCAATGACAGTATAATTACGTTAATGTAATGTCAGTGACAGTATAATAATTGTTAATGAAAGTACAATTACGGTCTATGTTTAGCGGCGGGCGTAAAAAAATGGGAACAAAAAATTCGAAAAAGTCAACGTAAGAAACCGGCGGCGGAAAAAACATACCAGAAAAAAAAATCGAAAAGTCAACGCCGGAAACCGGCGTCAAAAAAATAATTTCTGAAAAAAAAAAGTTAAAAAATTAAAAAAAAAGTCAAAATTGCATTTTTGTGATCAAAATTGATTAAATTGGGGTTACAATTAAGAATTTGGTGTAAATAGTTGGGGCTAATTTTGTCATATACATTAAATTTTCGTTGATTTATAATATATATTAAAATGATGGACTTATTAACGTAAAAGATATAACCCATAAATCTTGAATAATAAAGATGGTTTGTCAGAGATTTATGAAAAAAAACGCCTATTAAAATGGGTCTTTCTAGGGTGAGATACCCCATGTTCTAAACTTTTATGAGATATGCATTCATCACCATTAATTTTCTAAGATTAAATCTGGACCCTAGGAAAATAACATGGCTTATGTTCTAAAAAATGAAGTACATTACCATAATATCCTTCGATTATTTTTTTTACTAAATTAATATGAAATTGATTAACATTGAATTGTCTAATTTACCCCCTACTATATTTTAATTAAATAATTAATTTAAATTCATTGTGACTGAGTTTTATTTGATAAATAATCGAAAAAAACGCATTCATTGGAAATCGAACTTGTGACCTCTTAATACATTTATCACTTCTAACCATTCAAGCACATTAACCTGTTATAAAATATTTAACCATAATTGTATAAATACTGTTAATGCAAATATTAATTGCAACATTCATTATTATTAAATGGTATTAAATAAATTATTAACAAATTTAATAAAATAAAGTTTGAAAAATATAAAGAATTGCAGTTCAATACGCCAAACATCTATCATTAATTATATAATATTAGAAGTATTAATAAAATCCACAATTTAAAAATGTAAAGAATGCTCAATTAAATAAAAAAAAAATGCATAACTTAATTCAAACTCACTTATGTTATTTAATCAATAGTGTGGCAAATCCAAATAAAATAAAATAATATGTTTATTTAGAAGAAGAAAAAATTATAACTCATTCCAATTAGTAGTTTTCTTACTTTAAAATAAAATTATATACTACAAATACTATATTGTGAATTTTCTTTTAATATTTAATTTAATCAACTAGTAAGATTTGAATCGATGAAGTGCAAACCCTTTCAATTAGTAAACATTATTCAAATATTTGAATCGGTTGCTTAACTATTGACATAACATGTTACAAAATTGATTTAACTATTTATAAGTAATGTCTAATATCTTTTTAATTCAATTTTGTCATAAAAATAATAAATTTAATTCCTAACACATGTAAGAACCTAATCGTAAATCATAATATTTTATCAAAGCGTAATATTTGAACTAATTAAGCTCAAGTCCTTTCAATTCGTAAACATTATTCAAATATTTGAATCGATTCATTAGCGCGCTCAACTATTGACAAGAACGTCTTAATCAAATTAACTATTATTAATAAAAGTGTAATACATTTTTAATTCAATTTTATCATAAAAAAGTAATTCCTAAATTACACAAGAATCAAATCATAAGATTAATTAAAGCGTATGATTTGAATCAATTAAGCGCAAATCCTTTTAATTTGTAAATATTATTCAAAAATTTGAATCGATTAAGTTCAACCACTGACAAGAACGTATTAATCGAGTTAACTATTTATAATTAAAGTCTACTATCCTTTTAATTCAGTTTTAACAACAAAATAATAATTTAATTCGTAAAATCGTAAGAATCAGATTGCAAATCATAAGATTTAATCTAACCATGAACCAATTAAATCTTACGATTTTTACCAATTAAATTTTATTATTTTTTATGATAAAATTCAATAAAAAAAAGGTTACTAAACTTTAACTATACACAGATTGATTAATACGCTATTGTAAATTATTGAGTTTAACCGATTCAAATATTTGAATATTGTCTACGAATTGAAATGAGTTGAGCTTAATCGATCAAATCTTTGAATATTGTTTTTGAATTGAAAACACACGAGTTTAATTGATTCAAATATTACGATTTAATTAAATCTTACAATTTACGATTCAATTCAAACTTCAAATTCTTTCGAAATTAATTTTTAAATTACACGAGTTGAACAACATTTCCTTAGATTTTTAAATTATATTATATAAAGATTTGTTAGTATGGGATATTTTTAATATATAATAATAATAATTATTATATGAGAATTAATAATTTATTTAACATTATTTATATAAGTTTTATAATCATTATAAATTGTAGCTTTGTGATATATATCCATATTGTTAGTTTATTATCAATTATGTGTTGTGTCTTAATGGTAAGTATTCTTGTATGTTTTCAGTTGGTCACAGGTTTGAATTTAGGTTGATGCAATTTTGGATGGGTTGTTTAATGATTTTTTATAAATTTTAGGGCAAATTACCAAAACCCCCCTGAGGTAAGCCTAAATAACGAAAATCCCCCCATGTTCTTGTAATTACGAAAACCCCCCTGAGGTATGCAGACATCTTACAAATCGCTCTAACGGTGTTAAACTCGATAGAATCTTTTTGATTCTCCCGAATATTCCTCCGATAATACCAATTTTGCCCTTGTACACGAAATTACCCTTAGGGGTGTAATTGTAAGCATTTTATTTAATGAGGGGTCATAAATATATACTCTTCATGAAATCATCTTTCTTTTACAGTCCCAGTAGTTTAAATGACTGGGTAATTTCTTCGGCTTCTGGAGCTGATCGGCCGGCTGGCAAAATCTACGCGTGTTCTTGGACCGGGATTCGGTGCAGTGCCAATTCCTCCAAATACGTCGGTTTAGACCTGTCGATGAAGAATCTCGGCGGCTCGTTATCCGGGAAGCAGTTCGGTTTGTTTTCCGATCTCGTCGATCTTAATCTGAGTCATAACTCGTTTTCCGGCCAACTTCCCGCCGGTGTTTTCAACCTCACTAACCTGGAATCGTTGGACATCAGTAGGAACAATTTCTCTAGGGGTTTTCCGAGTGGGATTCCGCGGCTCCGGAGTTTGGTCGTTCTCGACGCGTTCAGCAACAGCTTCGCCGGAAACCTACCGGCCGACGTCTCTCAGGTGGAGTCTCTCAAAGTGCTGAATTTCGCCGGAAGCTACTTCAGCGGTCCAATCCCGTCGGAGTACGGCTCGTTCAAATATCTCGAGTTCATCCACCTCGCCGGAAATTTCCTCTGCGGCGCAATACCGCCGGAGCTGGGGAATCTGAGATTTCTCTCACACATGGAGATCGGCTACAACTCTTATGAGGGCGAAATCCCTTGGCAATTCGGTAAAATGAGCATGAGCGACCTCCAGTACCTCGATATCGCCGACGCAAATATCTCCGGCCAAATCCCTAAACAATTTGCCCTTTTTCTTTTATCGCGGACCTCCAGTGGGGGGATTTTCGTTATTTAGGCTTACCTCATGGGGGTTTTGGTAATTTGCCCTTTTTCTTTTATTTTCACATATTTAACAGAAGGATATAATAGACATTTCACATTTTCGGTTAAAAAAATTCGGTCAACCGTTAGTCAAGGGGGGTTTTTGTAATTACGAGAACGTGGGGGGGATTTTCGTTATTTAGGCTTACCTCAGGGGGGTTTTGGTAATTTGCCCTAAATTTTAATTCAGCAATAAATATATATTTAAAATTGCATTAAAATAGAGAGGGTAAAATTGACATTTCATTAATAATTTATAATTGCTGATCTTTTTATAATAATAATTATAAAAATGGTATTTGCGACAATACATAAATGAAGAAAAAATAGGTTTTTTTGCTCGGATACGTGTCACAATTTGAAGGGGTATCTCATAAAAGTTTAGAACAAGGATCTCACCCTAGAAAGAGCCTATTAAAATTTAGGATAGATTATAGAAACATATCCTTCAAATATGACTTAATTATTAGAAACCAACTAAATAATAATTCATAAGACTTAATTATTAGAAACCAACTAAATAATAATTCATAAGTATAATCTTAATTATTAGAAACCAAATTTTATTTCTGCATGCAGAAAAAACAAATCCAAAGAAAACAAACAGTAAAACGGAGACGACGACCCCTAGATAGAAATCAATGGGAAGCAATCGAATTACATTATTAAACAATCAATATTAACCGGAAAACACGCACAGGATCGAAAACACACACACACACACAAACAAAAACAACAAGAACAATTGATCAACATGAATTCAAACATTAGTATCGAAACATGTTTGCCACTGCATATGAGTTATTTTTAGCCAGTTGCAGCCGAAGTTGAATCATCGCCATCCGATTTTGTGCGTTGATAGTCGCAATCATTAATTTCTCTGCTTCGGTTGTCCCCTCCGGGTATTCTTCTGTTTCCTCCTCCTTCTCTTCTTCTTCTTCTTCTTCTTCTTCCTCCTCTTCTTCTTCCTTTTCTTCTTTTTTCACCGGTGGAGCATCGGCAGTAAAAGCGCACTGTAAATCTGTAACAAAATTACAGTCTTTACAGAAGTAAGACCAATACTCTTCCTCTATTCCCCTCTCGCACACTTCACACATCACACCACTGCGGTCAGCAGGCTGCGATGTGTCGTGGCGAACTACAAGTGTGTGCTCATGCGCTTTAGAATCGACGGTTTCAGGCAAGAAAGCGCATTTCACATGGAGCCTGAACCTGGTGCATTCGTGGCACCGGAACGAAAAGCCCTTGATTTCTTCTCCGCATGCGCTGCACTCGTAGTAAATACTGTAATACGGTGGCTCCAACAGGAGATTGAGTTTGTGGTCGTGGTGGGAGTTGCGTTGGAGTTCTTCCGGCAAATCGAAACACGACTTGTGGAGGGAGAACTCGCAGTCGCGTTCTGGGCAGGTGTAGGCTTCTTCGCCGGCGGTAAATTTTCGCTCGCAGCCTGAGCATGTTTTCTCGTCGGAATATCCATCTTCTGTTGGTTTCGCTATTTCGGAGAGGCTTAAGGCGTGAGTATGGGCCGGGTGGCTACGCAAGGGTTGCGAGTTGTGTTGGAGTTCTTTTGGCAATTCGGAACACGGCTTGTACGGCGGCACTGTAGCGTCGGGATTTGCCGGAGGAGGAACGTAATTGTACGACGGTACAATATTTGGTTGGGGGTCAGGAATTGGAATTGGCGGTGTAATTGCATTAGGAGGGGTGAAATTGGGATAAGGGTTGTTTGGATTAGGGGGATAAGTATAACCAGTGTTTTGAGGAGGACAAGTGGGATAAGCATTAGATTGGATTGGAGGAGGATAGATATTGGGATTATAATTATGCGCGCTGGCGCTCTGTTGCTTCACTTCCGAAGTCACACAGTCCAGATGGGTCCCGAAATCGCACTTACGACAATAGTACACCCACGCCATCTCGTCTATCAGGCTCATACAAACATCGCACGTGAAAGTCACCTCCCTATTCGCCGCTGCCCGCGACGAGTAGTATAGAGTCAGCGTGTGCTTGTGGCCCGGACACACCACCTTCTCCGGCGTTTGTGGAATTGAATCGGGTGGATTTTGTGGAACTGGAATTGGCGGTTTAATTGCATTAGGAGGGGTGAAATTGGGATAAGGGTGGTTTTGATTAGGGGGATAAACAGTGTTTTGAGGAGGATAAGTTGGATAAGCATTAGATTGGATTGGACGAGGAGGATTGACGGGATTATTATTCTGCGCAGGATAAGGATTAGGAACAACGGAAGGTAATAAATTTGGATTAGGATTAGGAATAGTAATATTAAGGGCACAATGGACATGAATATCGAAATCACATTCGGAACAAGTGTAGGAGAATCCATCTCCATCAAGGTTGCACGAATTGCAGGAAAAAGAACCGGAGGGGTAAGTAGGAGAAGGCATCAAAGTCAGAGGATGAAGGGGGTGAGACGGGTGCTTAAGAGACCTCTCGGAACGAAAACAGTGTTCGTGGAGGAAGTAATTGCACTGCCAGCAAACGTAGACGTTGCCTGAGCCGGCAGACTTGCAGCCGGAGCAATGAATTTCAGATCCTTGAACAACCTGATGGAAAACCAGGCCGTGTTTGTGGCTGAAATGTCTGGACTCCATTTCTCTCTCTCTTTTTTTTTTTTGTTTATCTCTCTGTATTTAAAGGGTACAAGATGAATGTGTGCTTGATATATTTATACAGTTTTTGATACCGTATCCGAAACAAGTTTAGCAAGTGGGAACTCTTAAACTAATGGTTAGTGCACTATATTATGGTTTAATTGTTTTGTTTATTTAACAATAATTGTCATTAGAAAACTAATAAACCATAATAATTAAACTAGAGTTTATATTTAAGTTCACTTTTGTTATTTAAAAATTTTCTCCCTCTTCATTATTTTGTACATTTTTTCCTCTCACCAGAATTGGAGCAACCATCGCTACACTTGGAAATATAATTAAACCATAATTGTGAGACACGTGCAGTGGCCAGTTCAGAAATTTGGTACAGGGTGGGCTTAAATTTTCGGGGGTTCGAGAACAGCGCCCCTGAAAGAAATTTTAGAGTTTGTTTTTACATTAATTTGGATTTTGGGTGTGCTAATCAATAAAATTTGGGACTTTTTTGCATTAATTTAGATTTTGAGTGAGCTAATTGATAGAAAAATGGGGCTTCTTTTCCTTAATTGAAATTTTGGCTGGCTAATTAATAAAATTTGGATGGGCTAAATAGATATATAGCATAATATAGGGGGAAATTGTAAACTGAGGGTGGGCTTGAGTCCACTCTTGCCGTGGACTCACCCGTGTCACGAGGAGGCACACCCGGTTATAATAACTGGTGTAGCATCCAAGAAGCCGGACAATGACCCCGTCCACCCCAACTTATATTGTTGCCTGTAGATGAGTAGTTCACAAACCCCGAGCGATGTAAATCGCACCGAAAAAGCGGTGCCTAATGAACTAGACCTAGAAAATATTGGCATTCCGATTGTTAGAAGCCACACTTTATGCTCCGTCAATATTAAGACCATATTAATTAGGTACTCATTGACCAAGTTTTGCATTAGCCATTATTAAGACCATATATTATTACTATTATTGATCAAGTTTTGATCTAATAATGGAAAGTCAACACGATGCATGTTACCCGAAAAATGGCGCACCAAGTGAAGCTTACTATTATTCACTAATTTTTAAGCATATATTATTGAAAGTCAACACGATGCATGGATAGTCAACACGATGCATGTTCTGGATCCTTATTTTTTGGGTAACTCTACATTAGTCCATATAGAGAAGGTCAACTATGTGCTGGCAAGAATCTGCCAAGTTGATGGCCATTCCGTTGATGACTTCTAATATAAAGAATCTTATCCCCATGACATTTCTTTTTACATGTATATGAAGTGGAATATTTATCTTTCAGGGAAAAAAAAAGTGCAATAAAGGTTTTGTAGATGTTATATCTGATGAATAATACACTGGTAATTCTGCCATTGATCAATATATAATAACATGCACCCTTGTGTATGTGTGTTTAGTGAGTGATTATTTTATGGATTTATTGTACAAAACTACCCGGTACTTTTCACCCGGTGTAGCATTACATAGCCAGTGGTATAAATTAATAGAACTCAACGAATTACAAGATTCTTCGGCTTTAAATGCTGCAAGTTTTTCACAATATATTCTAGCATTTCAAGAGTTTTTAAGTGGTTTAAATAAAGGGCAAATTACGGCCAAACCTCTGAGGTAAAAAGTGAAGTTATGAAAAAACCTCAGTTGTTTGAAAATTACAACTACTCCTTTAATTATGTATTTTCTTATATGTTTATTCTTACAGTGTCAAATTTATCTACTGAAAAAAAGACTTTTTTTCGTTACATGTTGAGAATGTGTAAGGAGTAAGGACTACCAGCTTCGTCATTGATCATACACGAAAACCCCTTTAAACTGATGCTAAATTATGAAAAACATATCCACTTATCCGTAATTACCAAAATTCCTCTGATCTTTGTTTTCGTCTTATATTGACCCCCTTACGTTGTGATTGTTTACGTAATCTTTTTTATTCTAGGAAATATCCCCTGAAAAATGCCGATATAACCCCTGCAGATGGCGCAATCACAGTATTTATTGGATAAGTTCGCTTTTGTGCAATAGCTCACAAACCAGAGTCGTCCAAAGAACATGGTCAAGAGACCTGCGTCTTAGACCTAAAAACTGATTTTTTTTTTTTTAATTAACTGTTGTGTATATTTCCTTCATTTATTTAGTGATTTTGGATGGGCAAGTTATGGCCACCCTTCAAGTATGTTCAAATTTACGAAAAAATCTCTCATGCTTGATTAATTACGTCCATTCTTACGGTGTCAAATTTACTTACTGTAGAAGGGAATTTTTTGTAAGAAAATACATAGTTAAAGAGGTGGTTGTCATTATCCAAACATGAGGGGGTTTTCGTAATTTGGTCTTTCCTCGGGTGGCCATAGTTTACCCGTCTTGGATATAAGAAGAAAAGGTTTCCAAAAAAGCACAATAATATTATTACTTCATTGTTAGATAAAATAATTTTAAGTCCAACAAGATTACTGTATGTATATTTTATTTTCTCTGTAATATTATATTACTAAAGAAACCTCTAAAATGCCCAACTATAAGATTATTTTCTTCTTGGTCCAAACCTTCTAAATTCAACCAATTAATTTATATCAATTTATTAACTAATTGAATTATTATGTATGATATAAATATATCAAAAAAAAATTACTTAAGATTAATAATATAAAAGGCATCATTTTTATTCCCGCTTAAGGCCTTTTCAATCCTGAGACTAGCCACACATAAACCACACGAGAGATATAAATTATCTTGAAAAATAAATTATATTTAACAAAGTCGACCTATAAATTAATGTTAGTATATGGATAGGGTCATACTCGAGTCCGTCAACTATGAATATTACGACTACGTCAATTACTATATATATTGATCAAAGCATGTTACAAGAAGAATCGCGCACCATGTGAAGCTTATTGTTAGCACTTAGCATATGATATATCATACGGAAAAACCAAATGGTGTGATTAACTTTCAATTAATTTATTCCTTTTTTTTAATAATTATTTGGGTAAATATAACTTTCTTCTTTTGTACTTTGGTTCGATATCACTTTACCCCTTCTATTCTTGATTGCATCGATTTGCCCCCATGTACTTGAAAAATTGTCTCAATGTGACCTCACAGTCAATTTTCAAACATTTGACCTTAAAACCGTTTGATCTCAGTCTAAAAATTACCAAAAAAACACACCCCTCCCAATTTAAATAATTATTAAAAATAATAATAATAATAATAAATTGTGGTTGGCGTCGTGGACTATGTTTCCTCGTTATCTTGAATTTTTTTATTATTTAAACTGGGAGATGTGGCGTTTTTTGTAATTTCAGAGCTTAGATAAAATGGTGTTAAGGTCAAAAATGTCTCACAACTAACACTGATGGTCACATTGAGACAATTTTTTAAGGGCGGGGGGCAAATCGACACAATCGAGAGAATAATAGGGTAAAATGATACCGAATAAAAGTACAAGGGTGGAAAATGAAATTTACACTAAATATTTTAGTTGACTTGAAAATGATTGGACTTTGGCAAGTCAGTCAACTCTACCCTTAATTTTCGGGTAAACGCACATAGAGAATGTCAACTGTGTGCTGGCACGAACCTGCCAAGTTGATGGCCATTCGGTTGACTTTTGATTCAAAGAATCTCATCCATCTCATCTCTATGGCATTCTTTGTATCTATATGATAAACTTATGAAGTGGAACAAATAAATTATCTTAAAAACAAAAAAATAGTGGAAACAAAAAACAGAACTTAAAATGTTTACAAGATTGTTTGGCTAAATTGCAATATTTTCTAACATTTTTAAGAGTTTATATATGTTTAATTACATGCATGTTAGATAAATATCTTGTGAATAACTTAATAATAATATGAAGGGTAAATAGTAGTTAAACCGCTTGTGGTTACAAGCTTTTGTAGATGAGCTCCTTATGCTTGTAATATCAACACATAAACTTTTGTGGTTGATAGACGTAGTGTCCATTAATTTTTTTTAAAATTAATTGTGCGTGTCAAGTATCAAATATTGAATTTTTGTTGATGACTGTCTCGTGCTTACATTTTTTTCAAATTTGTTTTTTTTCAGAGGATCACCTTGAAGTTTGACCGCATAATTAGGTTTGACGGAATCATTAAGGGATGCTACTCCCATCAACTACAATGGGGTTATGAGCTGATACAACAAGCGCAAGGGATCATCTGCAAAAGCTTGCAATCACAGGGGTTTAAGTGATATTTATCCTATTTAAAATTATAAAAAAAATTCCATCAAATACGACTTAAAGGTGCAAATTTAGACCGGATGACCTGTTTTAATAGGAAAATCGGATGCCATAGGATGATTGACACGTTGATAGTTTAAATAAAAACATAATTATGATTCTAATAATTGGAAAAAAAAAAAAGAAAAAAAAAACAGCAGAACCCGTAACCCCTCTAACCCTAATTATAATCGGCGTGATTTATTAAGAGTTAAGACTTAAGAGTGTCACGTGTCAACAAATTAGTGGAATCCGATTTATATTAAATATCGGCTGATCCGCTCAGAATTTAATCTCACGACTTAAACAACAAAATAAATTAAATATATTCGATTATAGATACCGTCTTAATATTTATTTTTACTTTGCAAATTAATCCTAATTGCTAAATGTAATTAGTTGTTCGTTTTCTTAAACTAAACTCAATTTTATATATAGACATATTTTCTAATTCAACGTAAAATTTAGGGTAAATAGCACTTAACCCCTATGATTACAAGTTTTTACAAATAAACCCCTTATAATTAATGGGGTAGCTTCGTCAATTTTACCTTCAAACTTAACCGTTTGTGACAAACGTATATATATCATACCACTACACCACCCATTACCAAAATACCAACTCATATATGATTCAAAAAAGATAAATTAGTAATAATAATTAGTCGTATAAATTAAAATACCACCTACTAACTCAATAATGTACACGAAAAAAATGATCTACTTATAAAAATCACATCCCACAAAAATTTCTAAGAGAAAAAAAAAAAAAAATGAAACATCTTACAGATCATTCCCATGACCTAAAACCCTACGATTCATCGTCATCGGCTAAGCAAGAAGATGAAGATATTGTTATCTGCTCAGTCTGCAATCTACAGCTCTTATTCGATTCATACGCCTGCACGAAAACCGACTGCAAATTCATCATCCATAAATCGTGTTTCGAATTACCGCACAAGTTCAAGCACAAATCCCATCCGGACCACGTTTTCACCCTACTCTCCGAGTTGCATCCCAGCAGTACTACTAGCCTTTCCTGCAGTGCGTGCAGTGACACCGTAAACGGGTTCGTGTTCCAGTGCGACAGCTGCGATTACAAGATGCATGTGAGGTGCGCTTTATTGCCTGAAACCGTGGAGTGCAGAGCCCACGAGCACAAGCATCTTGATCTGTACTATTCGACGTCGAAGATTCGTTACGAGGAATATTCTAATGTCTTCCCCTGTGACGTATGCGATGGTGACGTGGTGGAAGGGTATTGGACGTATTACTGTAAGGAGTGCGATTTCGGTGCGCATTTGGATTGCGCAACGGCGGCCACCGCTGAAGCTGTGAAGAACGGAGAAGGGAAAGGAAGAGATGGCGGTCTTTGTTTTTTCGGTTTGATGTCTAAGTGTTTTTGTTTGCCGTAGAATTTATGTTGAGATTCGTTCAATTAATTTTTGTTTTTTTTTTCATTTGGAGATAATGATGAGGTAATTATGTGGTTAATTATTCTTCGTAATTGCAGTTTAATTTTTTTTTTCTTTTAATTGTGGTGTTGGAATTTGTTTTGGATCAAAATATTTTTTCTTTCGTGAATGGTGTTTAGTCCGATCCATGTTCTTGGGGGTATTTATGCCTTGTACGTCAAAATTTCCTTCACCAGCCGCGAGTGCCCAACACGAACTCGAGGTAGGGGGAAAATTCACAAGGTCTTTGACTAAAATTTATAGGGAGGTTTGAGTGATATTTTATAACACAAGGACTTTTTCTGCAGTTGCACAATTCACAAGGGTATTTTTGCAAAAAAAAAAACTCTAATAACTTAACTAACTATTCGTGTTCAAGTTGTAAAAGGCAAATTTTATTTGGCATATATGTGATAAAATGATTTATGTTGTTAGAGAGTTAGAAGAAATTTGGTGTGGCACCGGTGTATATATATTTATTCAAATTTACAGGATAGGAACACGCCAGTGAAGATGATTGAAGGCAAGAATTTTGAATGGATCATACAAATTTTGCTTTTGCCAAGTTGTTATACTACCCACTAATAAGCACACATACGCATAGGTGTGTGTATTACTGTGCGTAGATCTACGGTTTAAAATTACATGGTGTATTTCACTACGTGTAGGTTCGACAAAACCATCTTATTTCTAAGTCATTCTACGCAGTGGTTATTTTTATGCTACACCCACAAATCCCACCCAGAACACGTTTTTACCCTAACCTCCAAACTAATCCCCAGGCCGTACACCCTTTCCCGTTCTTGCGACGCATGTGGTGACCTTATAAATGTGTTTGCATATTTAATATTAATATATCAAATATGCCTCCTCAAGTGCAGACAAATTACATTTGAAGCCTTACACTTGAAATATTTGAAATGGTGGCAGTGAGATTTGAACTCTGGACCTTTCATTTGGTTTGACTCTGATACCATGTTGAATGACCATCTCAACAAAAAACTTAAGCTGTTAATGAAATGTATCATTTAATATTAATATCTCCAATAGCGACGATTTAAGAATTTCGAATGCAAATGGTGAAACTTAATGCACAAGCAATGGCCTCGTTTTCTCGGATGCCCTTTAGATGGTTTTTAATTTGTATGTTTTTTTCGTGTGTTTCTTCACGTTGTTGTTAAGTTCAGCCAATGGAGTTTGTTGAGATGTTGGTTGTTGAAGATATTATTATTAAATGATATATTTCACTACAGCTCAAGTTTTTAGTTGAGATGGTCATTCAACATTGGTAATAATGAAGTTCTAATGTTGTTGTCATGAATATGATTGTTCTACTATATTTTATAAAATATCTAGAACATCCTCAAACTAATAGGTATTTTTTGTCTATTTGAGGAGTACAAAGAAGTAAAAAAGAAACGGTTACAACTTACAATCTTTATTAAATTTGGGACTATGTAAATAACCGGCCTTAAAGTTGGGGTGTTTTTACAGATTCACCCCATAACTTTCATAACACAAAATGAGATTTTTAGAATTTCCAATTCAATCCCTGACATTTTCAAAACATCCTCTTTCCAAATCATCAAAATCCTATCGCCCATTTTCTTCCAACAGAATTCAAATTCATATATAAAGTACAGCAAGTCGATAAATCCTTCCACGAAAACAACACACGCCCAACTTGAAAGGAAAAAAAAAATACCTAGAGGGGAATCCTTTGCCGCCTCTTGCAGTGCCGCCACAGCCGTGCTCTAGAACAAGGTATCGAAGATATTATGTTTAGTAAGCTTTTGGGCTTCCGTTTCCATTTTATTCTGGAGAAAGGTATTTTGGAAGAAGAATTTAGAAATAAAATAAAGTTTGTTTGTGTTTTGAGAGGGGATAATTTGTACTGTAGCAAGTCAAATCATGTCTGAAAGGTGTTGGTAAAAGGTATTTTTGAAGAAGAATTTAAAAGATAAAGTGATTTGGTTTTGTATTTTAGTGAAGACAATTTTCACTGTAGCGGTCAAATCATGTTTGTTAGAGAGAGAAATATTTAAATTTATTTTGGGGAAAGTTTTTGAAAATAGTGTAGAAAGATAATTTTCATTTAAGAATTTGAAAATGTTACCAAACATAATATTAAATGATACATTCCACTAACAACTTAAGAATTTGGTTGAGGTGGTCATTCAACATGGTATTAGAGTCAGGCCAACTGGAAGGTTTTGAGTTCGAATTCCACTGTCATCCATTTCAAATATTTCAAGTGCAAGGCTTCAAATATAAAACTTCTGCACTTGAGGGGGCGTATTGGAGATACTAATATTAAATGATACATTTCACTAACAGCTTAAGCTTTTGGTTGAGGTGATCATTAAACACAAGGAATCAGTGTTAAAGTCCTGAGCAATTTCTGGAGCGATCTTTTGGTACTTGCAAAAGCGGTGGGGCTTCTTCGTACTCCGCCGGTGCCTTGGTTGTGGGCTGTTTCCTCGTCGCCTTGCGTAGACGATGGTATTTGCCTTGGTGATCCAAGGTTTACTTTTTCTTTCTTACTTCTATTTTATTAATATGTAACGTATATTTTTATATGTATTTGTTAAAAATCTGAAAGTTGCTAAAAATTCTTTTAATAATTAAATAATTAAGATTATTACAAATATACAAAGTAATCATAAAATATTTAGATAAAAATTGTTATATTACAAATTAATTTAGTTTAACAATTGTTATATTTACACGCATAAATATGATCCGTGTATATTTTAAGGATGAATTTAGAAAAAAAAAAATTGTTATGTATTTCCATCTTTTGATTATACGTGAGATGATTGTAAGCTTGGTTTCGATGAAAAAGAAATTGAGATTAATGAACTTGATTGAGCATGTAATAGATTATTTAGCGTTTACATATTTTTTAACAATATTAATTTTTGTGTCCATTAATAATGCTTATTTTTATCTATTTTGTTCATATGTACATACATTATTATTAATTTAATTTGTACGTTCAATTAGTTTCTATAATATTATTTCAATAAATTTGGATCATATTTATTTTTTTATTTTTATTATATTGTAAATCAAAATGTATTTATCATCTATATATAATATAAAAAGAGGATATATGCATCTATAAAAGAAATATGGCAAATGTCTATTTCATATCTCCAAATTGCTTAGTTGAAGTTCAATTGATGATGTGTATTCCCCAATTGATTAGTTGACGTTTTGATTTTGGTACGTATTTAAGTTCTTACATATTTAACATTTCTACCACTCATTTAAATATTTACCACATGTATATATATATATATATATATATATATATATATATATATATATATATTTTTGTATTAGTATCAGTATCAGTATAAGTATCAGTATCGGTATCGGTATCAGTATCAGTAATAGTATTAGTATTTGTATTAGTATTAATATTAGTATTAGTATTAATATTAGTATTAGTATTAATATTAGTATTAGTATTAGTATTCATATCAATATCAATAGTAGTATTAGTATTAATAACAATATCAGTATCACTATGAGTATGAGTATGAGTATGAATATGAGTATGATTATGGGTATGAGTATGAATATGAGTATGAGTATGAGTATAAGTATGAGTATGAGTATGAATATGAGTATGATTATGGGTATGAGTATGAATATGAGTATGAGTATGAGTATAAGTATGTGTATAAATAACCGTATCAGTATCCGTATAAGTATCAGTATAAGTATCAGTATAATATTAGTATCAGTAACATTAATAGTATCAATATCAGTATCAATATGAGTATCAGTATTAGTATTAGTATAAGTATTAGTATATATAAGTATTAGTATTAGTATTAGTATTAGTATTAGTATTAGTATTCATATTAGTATTAGTGTTAGTATTAGTATTATATTAGTATTAGTATTAGGATTAGTATTAGTATTAGTATTCGAAGTCATATTAGTCTTGGCGTGTTAGCATTAACATTAGCATTAGCATTAGCATTAGTCTTAATATTAGTATTAGTATTAGTATTAGTATTAGTATTAGTATTAGTATTAGTATTAGTATTAGTATTAGTATTAGTATTAGTATTAGTATTAGTATTAGTATTAGTATTAGTATTAGTATTAGTATTAGTATTAGTATTAGTATTAGTATTAGTATTAGTATTAGTATTAGTATTAGTATTAGTATTAGTATTAGTATTAGTATTAGTATTAGTATTAGTATTATTAGATGTATTAGTATTAGTATTAGTATTAGTATTGATATTAGTATTAGTATTAGTATTAGTATTAGTATTAGTATTAGTATTAGTATTAGTATTAGTATTAGTATTAGTATTAGTACTAGTATTAGTATTAGTATTAGTATTAGTATTAGTATTAGTATTAGTATTAGTATTAGTATTCGTATTAGTATTGGCGTATTAGTTTAAACATCAAATATTTGTATTAGGATTGGCGTATTATTACTAATAGTAGTGTTGATATTAATATTAGTATTATACTATTAGTGTTAATCATCGTATTAATATTAGGATTAATAGTATTAATATTAGTATTAGTATAAGTATTAGTATCAGTATCGGTATCGGTATCAGTATCAGTATCAATATGTGTATGTGTATCGGTATCAGTATCAATATGTGTATGTGTATGTGTATCAGTATGTGTATTAATATTAGTATCAATATTAATATGAGTAGTAATATCAATATCAATATTAGTATTATTATCATTATTATTATCATTACTATCGGTTTTAGTATTAGTATGAGTATTAGTATCAGTATCAGTATCAGTATCGGTATCAGTATCAATATGTGTATGTGTATCAGTATGTAAATTAATATTAGTATCAATATTAATATCAGTAGCAGTATTAATATCAATATTAGCATTATTATCATTTTCATTATCATTATTAGTATTATTATTAGTATTTGAATTCATATTTATCTTGCCGTATTAGCCTTAGTCTTAATATTAGTATTAGTATGAGTATTAGTGTTCGTATTAGTATTGGCGTATTAGTTTAAACATTAAATATTCGTATTGGCGTATTATTATTAATAGTAGTGTTGATTTTTATTTTATTTTTGAGTAAATTCAAGTCCATTATATTACAAGGAGAAGTAGGGGGGGACTCAAACCCTAGATCTTTACCCTATTGGAAAATGTTAGGTACCAACTCTCCTAATGAGGGTTGGTTAATAGTAGTGTTGATATTAATATTAGTTTAGACTATTAGTATTAATTATCGTATTAATATTAGGATTAGTATTAATATTAGTATTATTAGTGTTGGTTTTAGTATTAATAGTAGTATTGGTATTAGTATTATCAATGCTGGTTTTAGTATTAGTATTAGTAGTTGTTGTTACTGTAATATTAGGGTGGCAATAGGTAATTGTACGCCGCAATGTCCAGCGTTAAAAGTAGATCTGAGATAAAGATATTTATCAACTCAGAATCGGGAGATATAACTAACTTTACGAGCAATGTTGTGTGCACAAAAGATTTTCAGTTAATATGAAGGTAAATCACAAACGAATGTATATTTTGATTCAATAAAATATTTTTTTGGGTATTATTTACATGTATCTCAACTGTTCAAAGTTTTCGTTCGTTTTATTTTATCCAAAATAATTTAAAAAAAAAATTGATTTCGTACATCTCACGGGTGAATTACTAGTTCTTTTAACAATTAAATAATTAAAATTATTACAAATATACAAAGTAATCATAAAATATTTAGAGTGAGTTTTTCTCAAATGGAAAAAATAATTTGGACCTTTCTCTATTAAAAGAAGTATTGATGGATTATATCAAAGAGTCCCTTGTTTTATTTGAAAATTAAAACAAAAATTAAAGAGTTTCCTTAATCGACTATGCGTCATAGTCGATTTACCTTAATCGACTATGCTTCATTGTCGATTAATAAAACTGATACAGACACACTACAAGAAAGTTCGCATTTGGCTACAACAAATTTCGTTGTGGAAAGTGTATAATTTCGTTGCTAATTCCATTCCCAACGAAAATAAGTCGTTGCTAGTTTCGTTGTCTTTTATTTGTTACGGAAAGTTCGGGCAACGAATTAAAAGTTGTTGCCAATACATTTAGTTTGCGCAACGAATTCATGTCGTTGGCAAATATTTTTCTTGCCTACACATTTAGAATGCACAATGAATATATTTTGTTGGCAATTATATATCGTTGCCAATGTATTATGTATACACAACGAATTTATTTTCGTCGCCAATAGTATACACAACGAATTTATTTTCGTTGCTAACGAATTTATTTCATTGCAAAACTATGGTCCGGATTTTTATCGAAGCCGAAACCACATCCGCCAACCCGACCCACATCCATTGGACCACCGAGCTACTTCGGAATATGAATACTTGGGTGGAACTGAGGACCGGCCAAAAGGGCTAATAAATGTTAAATATATGAGAATATGGCAATGGTAGGAATTGAACCCTGGATGATTTGAAGTTATAGCCCCTTCAAACCGTTGGGGCAACATTATATTCTGCAAATTAGCTGAAAATAAATTTATAAAAACTAAATAGACAAGGAAAAATGTTTAATATAGTTATATAAATAAATAAGATTTTTTTTATCATATTTTATTATATAATAATAATAATAATAATAATAATAATAATAATAATAATAATAATAATAATAATAATAATAATAATAATAATAATAATAATAATAATAATAATAATAATAATAATAATAATAATAATAATAATAATAATAATAATAATAATAATAATAATAATAATAATAATAATAATAATAATAATAATAATAATAATAATAATAATAATAATAATAATAATAATACTAATAATAATAATAATAATAATAATAATAATAATAATAATAATAATAATAATAATAATAATAATAATAATAATAATAATAATAATAATAATAATAATAATAATAATAATAATAATAATAATAATAATAATAATAATAATAATAATAATAATAATAATAATAATATATTCAATAAATTAAAATCAAGAAAAAATAGTTAGTTTGTAAATTGGCAACGATTATATTTTGTTGCCAAATCACTTGCAACATTTACAAACGATTATATTTTGTTGCCGAATCACTTGGAGCATTTAGAACAAAATATTTCGTTGTCTTTTATCACTTACTGGCAACAAAATAAATTTGTTGTCGTTGTATATGTATTTACTACAATTTTATATCGTAGCAAAAAGAAACACTCTTTTGCAACAAATGAAGTCGTTGTCTTACATTAAATTCGTTGCGAAATATATATGATACTATTCACAACAATAGTTTTCGTTGCCTATGAGATTCAAAGGCAACAAAAATTTCTTGTTACAAAAAGGTTATTTTTTAGCCACAAATACTATATTTCGTTGCTAAAATATAATTATTGGCAACGAAATTAATTTCATCCACAAAGAAATCGTTGTCTATTTTACATTTTCTTGTAGTGACAAGAAGAAAAAAACAGAAAGAAAAAGAAAAAAGAAAAAAAACAAACGCTCATGACCAGCGCGACGCAGTGATGACGTGGCAGACGGGGGCAAAATTGGAGAAAATAATTGCTGAAAATGGTTGTGGACTTTTCTCAAATGGAGTAAAATATTTTGGGCCTCCCCAATTAAAAAAAAAGTAATAGGGAATTTTCTCAAAGAGCCTCAGAAATAAAAAATGTATTCTCATTTTAAACCCCATATTAGTTACTAATTGTATACAAATCACAATAAGTACCAATAAGTTCGAACTTAAGATCCTTATAAATTTTTATTTTTTATATGATACTTAGTTAACGGAATTTTGGAAATAAATATTTGCAATATGCACAGTTATTAATTATACAATATTCTGAATACATTGGGTAAATTACGGCCTCTCTGAGGTAAGGTTAAATAACGAAAAATTTCCTCATGCTTGGGTAATGACAATCACTCTTTCAACTATGAATCTTCTTACTCGTCCATCATTATGGTGTCAAATTTAGTGAAATCTTCTAGAAAATGTGGAGTAGTATTCAGTTTTTACCCGTTTTATCTTATTTGAGCTCCACATTTTGAAACCAAGATGATCATAAAATGTGTTTTTTGACTTGTAAATATCAGATTGTGGTGCAGAAATAACATTTTTGAACAAAACAAATACAAACTAGAGAACAATCTACAAAATCTAGAAGATTATGTTGAATTTGACATCATAAAAGTGGACTGTAGGAAGATTCAAAGTTGAGGAGGGTTATAATGAAGTTCTAATATGTTGTTGTCATGAATATGATTATTCTAGTATAGTTTATAAAATATCTAAAACATCCTCAAACTAATAGGTTATTTTTTGTCTATCTGAGGAGTACCACGGAGAAGTAAAAATGAAATGGTTACAATTTACAATCCTAATTAAATTTGGGATTGGGTAAAGAACCGGCCTTAAAGCTCGAGTGTATTTGACCCTAGAAAACCAAAATACCCTTCAAATTTTACAGATTCATCCCATAACTATCATATCCCAAAATAAAATTTTATAATTTTAAATTCAATCCCTGACAATTTCAAAATACCCTCTTTCCAAATCATCAAAAATCCTATCGCCATTTTCTTCCACCATAGTTCAAGTTCATATACAAAGTACAGCAAATCGATAGATCCTTCCACGAAAACAACACACCCCCAACTTAAAAGGGAAAAAAAATCCCTAGACATGAATCCTCTGCCGCCTCTTGCAGCGCCGCCACGGCCGTGCTCTAGAACAAGGTATTGGAGATGTTAATATTAAATGATACATTTCACTAATAATTTAAGATTTTGTTTGAGGTGGTCATTCAACATGGTATTAGAGTCAGGCCAACTGGAAGGTCCTGAGTTCGAATTCCACTTCCACCCATTTCAAATATTTCAAGTGCAAGGCTTCAGCACCCACTTTGCATAAATTGGGCATACAGGCATTTCAGCCCGTTTTAGTGGAGGGGCGGGCTATTTGTTTACATCCATTAGTTTGTAAGGGAATGTAATGTGTCTGCACTTGAGGGGGCGTATTGGAGATATTAATATTAAATGATACATTTCACTAACAGCTTTTGGTTGGGGTGGTCATGCACTTGAGGGGGCGTATTGGAGATATTAATATTAAATGATACATTTTATTAGTCGTATCTTTATGTATCTTTATTAATATATATATTATAGATAAATATTGTATTATTGGTATGTATATCTCCTAGTTCCCTTGTGTAAAAGGTTAGGGTTTTCACACATGTAATATATATATATCACAATAAACGTGAGAGATCAATTATTCTCTCTTCTCTCCAAATATTTACCTTCATTCAACACAAGAAATCAGTGTTGAAGTCCTGAGCAATTTCGGGAGCGAGCTTTTGGTACTTGCAGAAGCGGTGGGGCTTCTTCACTCCGCCGGTGGCTATAGAATATTTTACGACGGCCTTGGTTGTGGGCTGCTTCCTCGTCGCCTTGCGTAGACTATGGTATTTGCCTTAGAGCCTGTTTGGCTAAGCTTATAAGCTCCTAAAAACATCTTATAAGATGTTTAAGAGCTTATAAGCTGTTAAAAAGTGTTTGGTAAAAAAATTCGATAAGATCTTATTTTTTCAAAAAATAAGCTGTTAGGGAGCTTATAAGATGTTTTTAAAAAAGTACCCCCACCCCACCTTTTTTCAATAAGATCTTATTTGCTTCTTTACTAACACACTCAAAATACAAAATTACCCTCAAATACTTTATTATATTACATGAATACTAATAACATTTATATTTTATCAAAACAACATATTCTTGTAATCAAGATTAATAATTAGTTAAAATATAATTATCATAATAATTGTAAAAAAAATGTTCTCTATTTATATTTTATATGTATATAAAAATATCCGAATATTCTTATTATCTCAATAATAAATTATATTTCTTTTATCTAGCTATAAAAAAAATATATTTCTTTTACAACCTTTATATTATTATATATTAATATATTAATGATTAAAACTTTCACAAATCTGTTTCATTAAAATATTTTATTACACTTCATTTTATTTTAAAAAATTGTCAAATGTCATATCAACATACATAAAAAAATATTTGATATGTTTAATATATAATTTTATATTATTATTTTTATTTGAAAAATTAATTTGTAAATATTATTATAATAACATTTTAGGAACAAAATTATTTAAGTCGAATTAGTTTGACAGTTATAATGGTGTCATGTATTTTTTTGTCATTATATTGATAAACAGACCTTTTATTTCCAAACACCTGAACAACTTATAAAAACTAAAATTAACTTATAAGTTACATATCCAAACACCTTAAAAATTAATTTTTAAAATAAGATCTAACAGCTTATCAGCTCCTAAAACATCTTATCAGATGTAGGAGCTTATAAGATGTTTTAAATAAGCTTAGCCAAACGGGCTCTTAGTGAGCCAAGGTTTACTTTTTCTTTCTTACTTCTATTTTATTAATATGTAACGTATATTTTTATATGTATTTGTTAAAAATCTGAAAGTTGCTATGAGTTCTGTTAACAGTTAAATAATAAAAATTATTAAAACTATAGAAAGTAATTATAAAATATTTAGATAAAATTTGATATAGTCAATTTAATTCTATAATATATTTATAAATAAAAAAAATAAAGAAGAATAATACTTATAATATTTTGATACAATTTGATTTTGAGGGGTATTTTGTTGTTATATTTTTTGGGTGAGGGAGTATTTGTTTTATTTAATTTGTAACAAGGGGTAAGTTAGTAATTTCTGGTAAGTCAACACCCCATTTCGCAATAAGGAACAATGTACTTTGTCATAAATTATATAGGAGAGTATGTGCTAATTTTTTTAACATAGAAATTATATTTTTTTTAAAGTCAATAATTAATAATTATATTACATATAAATAAACAATGGAGTCAATCAACGTCATACATTATTCAATAGTATCGTTGTTCAATATGAACATATCAACAAAAATAGATTTAATTAATTCAATTGAAAAATATTTTGATTTGAACTTGTGATCTTTCCCTATTGGTGAGCATATAACATTTGAGCCAGTCTATGTATGTCAAGTTTCCCACTTGTTTAGAGTACAAAGCCCTAACATTGATGCGATACAAACTTTCATATATATATATATATATATATATATATATATATATATATATATATATGAAAGCTAGTTTAGAATTGAGAAAGTCGCATAGAAAGAAAAATGAAGAGGGAGGAGATCAGTAGTAATAATAATAATAAGCAGCATTTCAGCCACAAGCACATCTTGACACGCCTCCAGCTCGACGACGAAGTCGAAGAAATCAGATGCAATGCGTGCGGATGTGATGTGGACTGCGACTGGGACGAGGACGAGGACGAGGAGCAATTATACGGGTGCACAGACTGCAAATACTTCCTCCATGAGAAATGCGCAGAAGCTCCTCGGTCCATTGAGCACCGATCCCATCCCTCTCATCCCCTTACCCTCCATGCAGCTCCAACCTATTCTAATCAAAGCTTCATCTGCAACGCCTGTGGACACGTAGGGTATGGCTTTTGTTACAGCTGCGCGCATTCTTCGTTTGATCTTCACTTTTTCTGCTCGACTTTGCCTCATACTACCTTAGAAGAAGAGGAACATCCGCATGAACTCCAACTTGTTTGTGAACAAGACAAACTATTAACTCCTAATATGATCTCCATTTGCTACTTATGTGATGCCGTGAATACCGTATGTCGTTGGATTTATTATTGTGAAACGTGCAATTTTGGATTCCATTTACATTGCAAGGTCTCAAAAGTACTTGAAGAAGAAGAAGGAGAAGAAGAAGAAGAAGAAGAAGTAAATGAAGAAGAAGAAGAAGAAGAAGAAGAAGAAGAAGAAGAAGAAGAAGAAGAAGAAGAAGAAGAAGAAGAAGAAGAAGAAGAAGAAGAAGAAGAAGAAGAAGAAGAAGAAGAAGAAGAAGAAGAAGAAGAAGAAGAAGAAGAAGAAGAAGAAGAAGAAGAAGAAGAAGAAGATGTAAATGAAGAAGAAACGGCAAATCCGGAGATTTCTGCTGGTTCTGATAATGAGGAATACTTCTCACTATCACCACCATGCATCCTCATCATCATCGTCTTTAACATCGTTGCCAATATTATCAAGTGTTAGACGAATAAACGAAGCTAACTCCAGAGCAAAGACGACCAAACAAGAATTAGAACATGCCATCTTAGAATCTCTCAGGGGACCTTCTTAATGTTGCTAGCCGTTGATAACAAAGAGGTATGGAAGCTATTTCAGCATTAATAATTTGTTTGTAATTATTAATAATTTCTGCAAATTTCCTAGGTAGTAATTTGTTTGTGTGTGCCGCGCGTGGTGTCAATCTTATTATATATAGAAATTTGGCTTAACCAGAGATCTGAAGTGAGAGATGTATGTTCTAATTTCAGGGTGACTGGTGAACCCTGTATAGCCTGGTGCTTAATTGCAGAACCCTGTTTTTTTTTATTATTGTTTTCTTCTTCAACATCTTTTTGCCCGTTTTAATAGTAATACTGTTGTGGTCAGGGGCGAGTCCACCCAAGGGCTAGGGTGGACTCAAGCCCCCCCTCACTTCAAAATTTTTCCCTACTATATATATATATATATATATATATATATATATATATATATATATATATATATATATATATATATATATATATATATATATATATATATATATATATATATATATATATATATATATATATATATATATTCCTTTTTTTTGTTTTTTTTTTTGCCTACCCAATTATATTATTTTATCCACTTAGGGCTCGTTCGGTTTCCTATATTGGATTAGATTGGATTACATGAGATTAGATTAACTCTCTACTGACTAATTAATTAATTAGTTAGTAGCATGTTCGATTTCTTAGATTAGATTTTCTATTAAATTGTTAAAATCGGTTATTATATATGAATTGTCTATAAAACCACTTAGTTTACAATAATAAAATATGATTTTAAGGATAAAACTGTCTTTTTCCTTTTTAGTCACCCCCTATTAAATTAATCTCAGGGGGAGGGGTGCTACTAATTTAATGAAATAGTAGCATCTAATAGCGGGCTTTGATTTTAGTAGCGGTTTCGAATAAGTGTGAACCTTGCCAACCGGACATGCTATTAGCCCCTACTATTTAGTCAGTAGAACCTTATAGCGGTAACCGAACGAGCCCTTACTTTTACTCTAGTTAAGTTCACTTATTCAAAGTCGTCTCACTTCTCAAAGCCCCCTTCATGTCTAACTTTCGTCTTCTATTTCCCAACTTAGTTCTCGTTATTTGAAAAAGAAAAAAAAACTTTGTTCTATTGCATAGGCGCATTAATGGCGGTTAAATTGCTACCCACCGGCGATCGAACGTACATTGGCGATCAATTAACGTTTGATGTCTTTTCTTTCATCTTAAGAATATTAATTATAAGTCAATTGTGTAAATTTTATAATCGACTTGATATTCATGTTTCTTAGATTTTTATAGTAATTTAGGCAATGTTTGGAACCATTTCCATTTTGTTTTCATTGTTTCCCCAAAACAAATGAGATTTATTACACTTTTTAAATCATTTTTTCAAAACAATTTCAAAAGTTTCTCTCTCCTTCAGACATGATGTGACTGCTACAGTAAAATGATTTGACTGCTACAGTAAAAAATGTCTTCACTAAAAAACAAATAAACATCACTTCATCTTTCATTTTTTTTCTTCAAAATACCTTTTTCTAACACCTTTAAACATGATTTGACTGCTATAGTGTATTTTGTCTCCTTCCAAAATACAAACAAACATTACTTTCATTCTCAAATTATTCCCCCAAAACATATTTACTCAAAATGAAATCAAAATAAGATCCAAAACGCTTCCAAACATTGCCTTAACTTTCGCGATTCGTTTTGGTATTATCTTACGAAAATAGAGAGAAAAAAAATTCAAATCAAATTTTCATCTTAAATTTCTTTGATAGCAAAAAATTTTTCGGGGGCTCTGCCCCCGAACCCCCGATATGTTTAAGCCCCCCCTCACAATTTTTTCTAGCCTCGCCACTGGTTGTGGTTGACCGTCATATTAACTATATTACTGTTTAATACAATAATATTAACTATACTACAGTTTAACACTTAGCAGGTCAACTATATTTTCTTTTCTTTTTTTAGAGTCACTATATTTCAAAAATCTAAAACTTAATACCAATAATCAATTTCTTCAATAACTAATGAAACCAACATAAACACCAATACCAACTAATACAAACACATTTATTAAAGTTCACATAATAAAAAGGAGGACATAAATCAAAGCACAAACAACACACATACATATCATATTATTAAACCAACAGCTGTCTTGTTTTTATTATATCTCAAATTTTGGCCTTTGTGAGAGTAAATATTATACATACTAAACCAATATTTACATTATGGCGCCACTACAAGAAAAACAAATTTTAACAACTTGCATTTAACAAAATGCGCCAAAAGTAAGTGGTCATATTATATATTTCAAAAGGTGCCTTAATGTATGTTGTCTATAATGTCAACAAAATATATTTTACGACATGCCTATTTTGCATGTGAAACATACATATTACAAGATGCACTTCCGTCTTGTAAAATTAATGTTTACATATAACAAGATACATAAGTACGTTGTAAATATAAAATATATATATTGATTTTCTAATAGTTAACTTCCAATTAATCAATGTTATTTTCGGGTGACATTTAAATTGTATATATACCTATTAATTCTAATATTTGCATCTCTATGTCCAAAGACATTTGGTATAACCAATTATTTTCACAATATTTTTTTAGAAGGGAAAATTACGTTTCATGTCTTTAAATTTTACCACTGAAGCAATTTATGTCCTCAAATATTTTAATCTACGAAATATGTCCTTGAACTTGTCACTTTTGATCAATTTATGTTATGCCGTTACATGTTAGCCAACTTGGACGGAAATAGCACGTGTGGCTCAGGTGACGTCTATCTGGCCGTTAAATGTGACGTGGAATAACATATGACATTGAAATATTGACCTGACAAACAAATATACTAATTTTCCCTCACATTTTTACCTCACTTTCCCTAATCACACTTCACGTTTCATCTCATAAACCCTAGCCATCCAATTTCAAAATATCTTTCAATCTCCTCAACCCACTCTCAAATTTCCAATCCGTTGTGCATTCTTGGTCGTACCAATGTCAAACTCGAAGTCATAAACCAATAAAAAATTCAGACTTTCTCACATTGCAAGAGTTCTTCCCTTCAAGACGTCGGGCTAATTTGGGTGAAATCAAAACTACCACAGACCTCCCAAAATTCCAAAATCAAAGTTGAAAGATATTAATTTGAAAAAACTTACTCAAAATCAGAAATTGTTGCTCGATAATGATGTCTCAGCTCCACAAATGTTCGAAACTCTGCGAAATTAGGGTTGGGCAATCTTGTTGTTGCGGAATTTCACCTCAATTTTAAGCTATCTATAGGTAATTTGGGGGTAGGGTTTCTGCTTCTTTGTTCAATAAATTTGGGTGTTATGAAATGTGAGTGTTGGTGAGATTGAAATAGAGGAATCGATTTAGTCAGATCCACGTCACATTTAACGGCCAGATAGACGTCACGAGTGCCACACGTACTATTTCCGTCGAAGTTGACTGACGGCGTTAACGGTAGAGCATAAATTGATCAAAAGTGGCAAATTTGAGGACATATTTTGTGGATTGAAATGTTTGAGGACATAAATCGTTTTAGTGGTAAAGTTTAGGGACATAAAATGTAATTTTCCCTACATAAATAGGTTGTAAATATAAAATATAGGGGTTTTTGTACATAAGTCTCTAACCAAGGATCTTTATTATTCTAGGTTTAGGGGTTATATCTATTTCACCAATAAGCCCATCCCTTTTATATTTATTATAAATAAAGAAAACATTCATGTATATGACAAAATTACCCCCAACTTATTATACCGAATTCTTAATTGTAACCCCAATTTAATCAACTTTGACCATAAAAATCCAATTTTGACTTTTTTTTATCAAATTTTTTTTTTTCAAAGTAGAAAAAAGTCAATCAAGAAGAAGTTGTTTTGACACGCTAGCCCCAGTGTTCTTGCTGCCATTCCTCTACATTGGACTCAACAAGGACTAAAAACTCGCTCTGACTTTCTTTCATTCTTAGACCAAGGTCGTTGAATTTTCGATTTTTTTTTCTGGTTTATTTTTTCCGCCGCCGGATTCCAGCGTTGACTTTTTTCTTTCTTTTTTTTTTTTTTTTTTTACGTCCGCCACTAAACGTTGACCGTAATTGTGTTGTCACCAACAGTAAAATAATGTAATTATACTTTCAGTGACAGTACATTAACGTAATTGTACTGCCGTTGACAATACATTTATGTAATTATTGACAGTAAATTAACGTAATATTATTATGTTTTATTTTTTGTTTTTTTTTATTTTGTTTGATTTGTTGACAAGTCAACGTAACAGTAAAATAAATGTGAACGCAATAATACTACTGTCAACCATACATCAATATTATTATTTTTTTGGGTTTTTTTTTGTTTTGTTTGAGTTATTCACGGAGTAACGTGTTAATATTACTGTCTATTATTGTAATATTACTGTAAACACAATAATATTACTGTGGTTGACGGTAATATTACTGTTGTTATAGTAATATTGTTGTCAACCACATCAATATTATTATTGTATTTTGATTTTTTGTTTGTTTCAGTTATTCACGGAGTAACGTACGTAATAATATTACTGTCATTATTGTAATATTACTGTGGTTGACGGTAATATTACTGTTGTTATAGTAATATTACTGTCAGTCACAGTAATATTAATTCTTTTGCCTTTTTATTATGTTTACATTTGTTAAACGGTCAATATATAATATTACTCTATTTACATAATAATAATGAGTTTTTTTGTATTAATATTACTGTGCTAAAGATTAATATAGCAATTTTACTGTGTTAAACTGTAGTATAGTTAATTTTACTATGTTTAACAGTAATATAGTTAATATTACTGTCAGTCACAGCAATATCGTTGTTTAAACGAAAAAAAAAAGAAGTTACAGAAAGAAAGAAAAAAAAAATCGAAAAAGTCAACGCCGGAGACCGGCGTTGATCGCCAGTCAACACCGGAAACCGGTGACGGAAAATTCAAGAAGAGGAAAAAAAGAAAAGGTCAACGCTAGAAACCGGCGGTCAATGGCGGTGACGGACGAAATTGTCCATAAAAATGTGTTTTGGGTCAAAATTGAATAATTTGTGAAATTTATGGTTAAATTGAGGTTAAATTAAATTAAATGACGAAATTGGAGCATAACGAAGTATGAGGGGCTATTTTAGTCTTTTACAAAAATCTGGACCATGTGTACTTTTTTTATAAAGAAATTTATTGTTTGAATCTCTTTATGAATAAGTACCAATTAATATACTTATTTGGGTGACATTTAAATTGTATATGCCTATTAATTCTAATATCTGCATCTCTATGATTGGTAATTAATCGCCATTGCGTACTGAGTATATATAGATTTCACAGGCTGGTGCCTGGTAGGTGGTAAGTGGTAACATGTACAGTTGAATTGAATGATAAAAAAATATTGTGAAAATAATTGGTTATACCAACTGTCTTTGTACATAGACTAAAAATTATTACGAAATTTTAACGAGTACCGTACGTAACGAGAACAATTCGTTGTTTAAACTGTACATGACGTCAAATATAAAATAAGATATATAGATTTTTGTTTTTTAAGTTATTCGTGTTTATATTGGACTTAATGGCAAACAGGCAAACACTAATTTTGCAACGCAATTAACAAATAATAATAATAATAATAATAATAATAATAATAATAATAATAATAATAATAATAATAATAATAATAATAATAATAATAATAATAATAATAATAATAATAATAATAATAATAATAATAATAATAATAATAATAATAATAATAATAATAATAATAATAATAATAATAATAATAATAATAATAATAATAATAATAATAATAATAATAATAATAATAATAATAATAATAATAATAATAATAATAATAATAATAATAATAATAATAATAATAATAATAATAATAATAATAATAATAATAATAATAATAATAATAATAATAATAATAATAATAATAATAATAATAATAATAATAATAATAATAATAATAATAATAATAATAATAATAATAATAATAATAATAATAATAATAATAATATACAACTTTTTTTTTGGCCCTTTGAATGAGTATAAATGTATAATACGTATTGGCCGTTAGATGTAGCAAGAAGTTGTTCAGAAATGTAATGTAGCACGAAATTGGAAGAATAACAGACTAGTATTATATCTTAATTAATTAGCCTGCTTAATAACTTTCCCTATTGGTAGATCAATGAATTTGTGACCCAGTCTAAAATATAATTTTGAGGGAGTCTAATTAATTAGTTGGTCTCCACTAATTAATTTTGAACGGAGTCTAATTAATCTCTAATAAATATAATAATCTAATTAATCGCAACTTTGGTGTGGAGCTAATAGCAATGACCCCCCTGTGTTATTTCTAATTGGCGAATACCCCCATGTATTATAAATATTAGCACAAAGCCCCCTATATTGTGTTTGGCATTGCACACCGCCACCTATTCATCATTTGGCTGTTGACTAAAGTAAAAAGACTATATTACCCCTAATGTAAAAAAATTAAAAAAACCCCCCAAAACTCAAAACACCTGCTACGTGTTCTCAAAACCAAAAATATCCACCTCTCCCAAATTCAATCCCAAATTGAAGAGAAAAAAAAAACCCTAAACTCCAAACTCAATTTCGATCGAAATACTCTCCCAAATGCCTTCTATTTAAAGATTCTCGAAGAAAGACGTGAAGACGACTGTGAAATTTCGATTAAAGAGGTATGAAGTTTTTGGGGAGTTGTGGGTTGTGGTCCAGACATTTGTATTAAAATAGTAGGGTTTAAGTTTCTGAGGTTTTCGTTTTTTTGGGGGAGTTGTAGGTTGGAGTCCAAACTTTATGTATTTTTTTCGAGAATGTGGGTTGTTGTCGAGACATTGTCTGGATCTTTTGGGGATTGTGGATTAGTGGTCCATTTTTTGATATTATTGTTTTATGTAGGGTATATGTTGTCTATATCTTCAAGAGACATCTGGGGTCTTATTTTTTGGGGGTTTCAATTTTTTAATTTTTTTATTCAAATTTTTGTTTATGATTTTTGTCCAGACATTGTCTGCATTTCTTTTTTTTTACTGTTGAGATTTTTAGGGTTTTCTGTTTTTTTTTTTTTTATTAACTATTGTAGAGTTTTTTCACTTAAAGTTTTATTATTTATGCAGATGAACCTGTTGTGCGAAATATCTGTATGGTTGGATGGGGTTTTCGTATATAATCCTGAATTGTGTTATGTTGGAGGGAGAAATGTAGTGGCTGGAAAGATTTGCTTGGACTACTTGAACAGGCAGTTACTATATGATATGTACAAAGCATGTGGAGGTAAAAAAATGAATGTCAACTTTTACTTCTTGTACCCTGGGCAATCACTTGAACATGGGCTCAAGTACATTATAGATGATGTAAGTATTGCATGGTTGGTGAATGTTCATGAAGAACTGGACCAGTTGACACTTTACACTGAAGATGTAGACATAGAGCCAATCATTGCAGTTGATAAGGATGGGAATGTAATTGAAAAGAGGAAAGAAATTCTTTATTTGCGGAATGGTGATGAAGATACAGTTGATGAAGACTCAACAACTGCACAACCTCAGCCTGAAGAACCTCATCCTGAAGAACCAACTAGTGAAGAAGTACAAACTGAAGAACCAACAAGTGAAGAACTACATCATGAAGAAGCAGCAGCTGAAGAAGTACAGCCTGAAGAACCAACAAGTGAAGAACTACATCATGAAGAAGCAGCAGCTGAAGAAGTACAGCCTGAAGAACCAACACTTGAAGAGATTTTTGCTGAATTCCTAACCACTGAAGAACCAACACCTGAAGATGTGTTTGTTGAAGTACCAAGAAATGAACAACAACCAACTGAAGAACCAAGAAATGAAGATACCAGAAATGATGATGTGGTGTTTTCTGAGGATGATGATTCAGATGATGGTGACTACATTCAGCCTGAAGATTGTTCAGATGATGTTGATGTACATTCTGATGCTCCAAGTGAAGAGTTAGAAGACATTGAGGGGTCTTCAGATGATGACATTTTTTTGAATAGACAGTTCAGTAAGCAAGACTTGATCAAGATGTTGAAAAGAATGGGCAAGAAATCCAAAAGACCAGCTAGAAGGTTGCAGAAATGTGCAGTGCAACCATCTACAACCCAATGGTACAGTGAGGCAGAAGATGATGATACTATTGAGAATCTGAATGACTCAACTAAAGCCAAATGCCCTATATTCAGTGAAGGACAGAGTATGAAGAATAAAAATTTAGAAGAGTTGATGAAATTTTCAAATGTTGATGCATTTAGAGAGGCTCTCACAGATTGGTTAGTGAGAAATGGGTATGAACTTGAATTTTTGAAAAATGAAAGGAAAAGGGTAACTGCAGAATGCAAAGAAAAAGGATGTAGTTGGAGAATCCATGCATCTGCTGTACAAGGTGGTCCAATATTTCAGGTATTTAAATATTATATTTTTTGTGTACTATTCTATTTTATATTATGGTTTCTTGGTTTCTGTTTTTTTTTAATATTTATGTACTTATCTATTATGTATTATTTTTTAATTAAGTATTTTTAATTTATTTATTGTAGATCAAGAAACTAACTGGAGAACACACCTGTTCAAGGAAAAGAATTAACAAGCATGCTAGTGCAAAATATATTGGAAGGAGAATGGGAGACTCCATTAAAGACAATCCAGATGTTGAAATATGCAAACTTGGAAACTCAGTGATGAGAAAGGTGGGTGTAGAAGCTGGCTACTGGAAGACTTTGAGGGCAAAAAAAGGTGCACTCAACAAAATAAGGGGACAAGATGCTCAAGAATACAGTCTCTTGTGGGATTACTGTGAAACTGTTAGAGCTAGAAACCCTGGTGCTAAGTTATTGCTGAGAAAGATTCTTTATTCAGATCCTCCAATCTTTGAGAGGATGTATTTCAGCCTTCCCCCAATGAGGTTGGGATTTCTTGCAGGATGCAGGCCACTAATTGGATTAGATGGCTGTTTTTTGAAAACACCACATGGAGGGCAGCTTCTTTGTGCTGTTGGGAGGGATGGGAATGATAACCTTTTTCCAATTTCTCTAGCTGTGGTTCCAGTTGAGAACAGAGAATCCTGGACATGGTTTTTGGGTGAGTTGCTAGAAGAAATTGGAGGTGTTGAAGAAAGGAAATGGACCTTCATTTCTGACAGGCAAAAAGGTCTTCTTGAAGCTATTAAAGATGTTGCCCCTGGTTGTGATCACAGGTTTTGTGTGAGGCACATCTACCAGAATTTCAAGCAAAAATGGCCAGCTTTGGAGCTGAAAACAATGTTATGGAGAGCTGTTTCCACAGGCAACAAGAATGAATTTGAAGCAGTTATGGTGGAGATTGGCAGGTTTGATAAAGCTGCAGCAGAATATTTAAGAAAAATTCCTCCATGTCATTGGGCCAGATCTTATTTGTCAAGAAGCTGCAAGACAGATGTGTTAGTAAACAATCTGTGTGAATCCTTCAATAGCTACATCCTTGATGCTAGAGAGAAGCCTATCATTAGCATGTTTGAGTGGATCAGAAGTAGATTGACAAGCAGAATTCAAACAAAAAAGGCTGGAATGGAGAAGTATGAAGGGTCTATCTGTCCTAATATCTTGAAAAAGATCAACAAGTCTCAACAACTTGCAAGAAATTGTTTTCCAAGATGGCATGGACAAGAATAATTTGAAGTGGATATTCATAATGACAGATATGTCGTGGACCTAGCTACCAGAACATGCACATGTGGATTGTTTCAATTAAATGGGTATCCTTGTCATCATGCATGGGCTTGCATTGCAGATAGGAGGTATAAAGTTGAGGACTATGTGGACTCGTGGTATAAAAAAGATACATACTTGAAGGTTTATGCATATATGATACATGCAGTCCCTGGACCAAAAGACTACATCAAGACCTCTTTCGAGCCACTTGCAGCCCCAAAGTTGAACAAGAAAGCTGGGAGACCTAAGAAAATGAGAAGAAGAGGTCCAGATGAACTTCACACCACTTCTTACAGAAAGGGTCTCACACATACTTGTAAGAACTGCCTACAACTAGGCCATAACAAGACATCGTGTAAAAATCCTACAAATCCAAGGTCTAAACTTTACAAGGTATTTGTAGCTTTTTAATATTTTTTTTCCTTTTAATTACTTGAATTTTTTATTGAAGGATTTCAAGCATTAATTGTTATTTGTTGGTTTATTTGTCTGTGATAGGGAAACCCTGCAAATGAGGAAATTCAAAATTCTCAAGTTGCTCCTCCATCTTCCAGTCAAGGACCATCAACCTCTGTTGCACCAACTTCTGTTCAAACAAACTCTTCTACACCAAGGTCAAATATTTCTAGCTCTGTTGCACCATCTTCTACTCAACCAAGTTCTTCCATTCAAGATCAATCTGCTGTTGCACCAGGAAGGGTTAGAAACATTAAAAATTGTTTTATCTTTCTGCTCTTTCTGCCCCATTTATTTTTCTAATTCATAGGTTACAATTGTAGGTATATGTGGGAAGAAGGAATGAGGGTTTACTAGGAAGAAGTAAGAAAATCAAAAACCCGCGGGCAACAAATCAAACACAAAGAGTGCCTGCTGTTAGGGGTGTAAACGAGCCGAGCCGACTCGTGAGCTCGAAGAGCCGGCTCGTAAAAAGCTCGAACTCGAACTCGAGATTTTCGAGCTCGAGCTCGAGCTCGCGAGCTCGAGCCTTCTGATGAGCCGAGCTCGAGCCGGTTTTCAGTTGTTCACGAGCTCGCGAGCCGGCTCGCGAGCCGGATTTATTATTATTTTTTTATTATTTTTTTTATTTTTTATATGTTATTTTTATTTAAATAATGTATAATAATGTAAAATATTATAGAAATAAATACAAATATTAAAAATATATATAATTACAATTTAGTTTTTATTTTTTATTTTTTTAAATAATTTTTAATAATAAAATAATAATTAAAAAAATATTTAAAAAAAAAAAAAAAAAAAAAAAAGACAATGGGCTCGAGCTCGAGCTCGACACAACTGACACGAGCTCGAGCTCGAGCCAAAAAAAGAGGAACTCGCGAGCTCAAGCTCGAGCTCGAGCTCGACAAAATAAACTCGAGCTCGAGCTCGAGCCAGCCAAAAGAGGCGAGCTCGGCTCGAGCTCGGCTCGTTTACACCCCTACCTGCTGTTGTACCAACGGTTCCTCCAACTTCACAAGCAGCTGTTCCTCCAATGGCAACAGCTAATGTTCCTCCAAATGTTCCAAATTCCAGCAACCCTCCTGTGCGCAAAAGGAAGCCTCAAATATCCGAAGTCCTTCATAATATTAGGGAGGCTGCCAAGAAGAAACGCATTTGGAAAGTTTGACTTGTGTTGAAAGTTGAACATTTTTTTTGATGACTTTTGCTGGTATTTTTGGGTTTTTGATGCAATTATAACAGCCTGTGATGGTTTGATATGTTGGCTGTCTATTGAACATGCAATTGTAACAGCCTGTAATGTCTATTGAACATTATTTTTTGTTGTTGGCTGTTTCTGAAAAATATTGTTGTTTGTTTGAGATGTTTTTTATGGATTGTTTATTGTTATTGTTTATTTGTAGATGTTGCTTGTTGGTTATTGTTGATATATGAATTGGTTGTTGCTGGCAAATACAGGGAAATTGAAAAAACAGTGGAGATACTTGCCAATTTTCATTAACATAGGGGGGTATTTGCTAATTAATTTCAAATCATAGGGGGTGGTTGCTGATATTTATTTATATGCGGGGTTATTTGCTAATTTGCTAACCAAATACTGGAAAATTAGAAAATTTTACAGAATTTTACAGAATTTTATCATTGCAAAGTTAAACAAATAATGAACAAATAACATCTCAAACTCTCAATAATACTTGAATAAATAACATTGTCAATACTACATTGATAAACAACAACACTACATTATATCTTGCATTGAATAAAACATATTAAATTGATTAAAGGTTTCAAATCTTCATCAACAACACCTAAATAACATTGTCAATACTACATTGATAAACAACAAAACTACATTATATCTTGCATTGAATAAAACATATTAAATTGATTAAAGGTTTCAAATCTTCATCAACAACACCAGAACAATGGCGAACAATGCTACGCATATAACCCATGAGATTTTCAACAAGATTCGATCATGCCGATAGTTTTCTTTTTTCTCTTCGACGCTACCTTTAGAAATAACTTCATCTAGCTCTTCGATATCATCTGGCAAACCTTGCTCAGCATATTCCCAACCTGGATATTGTACAGTCACCCCAATGGGTTCCCAAGTTGTTCGATACGGGTCACACCAACGGAAAAACTGGCATTGACGAAACTGACAAGAATAATACAATCTTCCTTTTGATGGTTTTGTTGCAGTTTCGACCACCCTTATACAAGATTTCAAATTGCAGAAACAAAATGGGTTAAATGGATACCTCATATCCATATATGGCTTGCATTCTTTTCTCTTCGTCGCGTTGCTTGAGGTGTGAGAAGACATGATTTCTCTAATTTGCTGGGAATTACAGACTATGAACACAAGAAATTGGGGAAGAAGACGAGCATGATTTCTCTAATTTGCTGGGAATTACAGACTATGAACACAACAAATTGGGGAAGAAGACGAGTAAAACCCCTAATTTGCTGGGAATTGCAGAATATATGGGGAAGATGATATAAAACGATGTCGTTCAGTTCCTTGAGGAATTTAAGGCTATTTTTGACTTTTCCGGGTATTTTTTGACGCAAAATACACAACCATTCGCATAATTTGCGCGTGCGCTACACGAAAAGCTGTCAGGGGGTTTTGTGACCTTGACTAAATTTCATAGGGGGGTATTTGCTAATAATTTTATCACAGGTGGTTTTCCGACAATTAGAGATAACACAGGGGTGGTTTTTGCAAAAATCCCCTTTGGTGTGTGTAGTAATTAGTATATATGATTTGATGAGAAACCAGAGAGCAAATTAGAAGAAAACAATGAAGCATGCATGTTAATAAGCGGCATTTCAGCCACGAGCACGTGCTGGTACCCCTTGAACCGGACGACGACGGAGAAGAAATCACATGCAACGGGTGCAAAGGTGAGATAGACGAGCAGTTCTACGGTTGCATAGACTGCAAATTCTGCCTCCACGAGGATTGCGTGGAATTAAGCTCCTCGGTCCATGGAGCACCCGTCTCATCCATCCCTCTCATCCATTGGCCCTCCATGCAACGCCTACCTACCCGAGCCGAACCTTTTGTTGCGCTGCATGTGGAGAAGTAGGTAAAGGCTTCGGCTTCAGCTGCGCCCATTGTTCGTTTGATCTACATGTTTTCTGCTCGCATATGGATCCAACTGTTTTTGACGAAGATGAACATCCGCACGGACTCAAACTTGTTTGTGAACCGGAGAAATTAACCGCCGAGCTCGTCTGCAATAAATGTTGTCTTCCGAATGAGGGTTACTGGCTTTATTATTGCGAAATGTGTAAATTCGCCGTCCATGTAAGTTGCATGGATGATGATGATGATGATGATGATGATGGTGGTGGAAAAGATGAAGAAGAAAAAAAAGAAGAAGAAGAAGACCACAAAAAAGAAAAAGCAATTAATTCAGAGATTTTTTATAATGAGGAATTCTTTTCGCTACCACCGCCTTCATCGCCATCGTTATCATCATTGTCAAGTAGTCGTCGAATACAGGGAACCGAGAGGGAGAAAGACCAGATTGCCCGACAGTTGCTGCGCGACGCACTTAATGCGGCTGCTGACTATGTCGGAACATCACATACAAGAAGAAACAAATTCCCCTGATATATATATATATATATATATATATATATATATATATATATATATATATATATATATATATATATATATATATATATATATATATATATATATATATATATATATATATATATATATATATATATATATATATATATATATGTTAGAATTTATTTCGTGCATATATAAATTATTTGTGTCAGATTCAGTTTTTTGTTACTGTTGCGTGAAGTGTTGCATCAGTTCGTGAAGCAGTTCGTAAAAACAGAAATAAACGAGACACAAATTTAATGTGGTTCGGATACAATTGTACTCTACATCCACGGGGACCTGCAAATAAAATTTACTAATTTTTAGTTTTACGAATACAATATTAGGACTTAATCAAAATACAAAGACTCCCTCTTTGTTGACGCCGTACTTGTATACTACGCTGAATTATAAATCTTCAATTTGCAGCACGTCCCTTGCTCCGCACGGTTGAACTCCCTTCAACGCTGAATCCCTCAGTCGGCGGATCGATCTCCTCCCGAGATCTGTTTAAGCCCCTCTCCCGAAGAACCGATCTTCTTTTTATATAGAAGAAGCAAACTTGTGATACTCCTTGAATCTTGATGTCTTCACCACAAAGCCTTGAAGCCGGTATATTTTCTATGAAAATCACGTATCACGATGGAGCAATAAAAACGAGAGCAAATAATATTTTCTATGTTAATTTTTCTCTCGATAAAAAGACTCTGGAAGAGCAACACAGAAAAGAGAAAATCTTTCTCTCCAAAAAGCCGCACTCAATCACGTTGTGATGTCTTCCCTTTTATACGTGATTGAATCTTCCTGTACAAGAAAAATAATTAGGTTAAAGAGTCATGGTCAAGAAGGAAAAGGAATTTCATAATATAGAAAACTAAATATTTATTCCTTATCTAATCTAATTTCCACAATTAACAAAATACTAATTAATGGAAATAGATGAGAATCCGTAAGAGGAATTCTTGACTTTTATTCCTAATAGAAGACTCCTTATAATAAATAATTCTTAATTAATGACAAACAAGAAAAATATCAATATATAAAAGAAATCTCTTTCTCTTTCACAAATCACACGTATGTGTGTAATAAATGGCAAGAAGGAATTCTTCTTTCACAAGACTTCTACACAAGTCATTAAGTTAAGAATAAATCTTTTTAATTAATAAGATAGTTTCCTATATAAAAGAAACAATTAATGACAAATTAAAGAATTAGAGTAAACAAGGAGACTTCCCTTTTGTGTTTCACGGTACATAAGGACTTGTTGCACAAGTCTTTACTCATCCCTTGTTTATTAGAATCCAATTAGATTCTAACAATCTCCCCCTTTGTCATTGATTGATTCTAATCATTTTCTCCCCCTGAATAAAATGCCTGAAAATAAAACAATAGGATATAAGGAAACAATAAAACTAAAGATCATCCTCAGCATCAAAAGAACAACTCATCATCATAATCTCTTTCAGCAACAAGAGTGGCATGAACTGCTGCAATAGCAAGTGCCACAGTTTCAGCAACTGCTCCCACAGTAGTGGCTTCGGCAGATGGTTCATAATGTAGTCAGCTCCCCCTGCATGCGTTTCTCCCCCTGTAAATGATCCTTAGGCAGCTTCTCTTGTAAATGACTTCACTCTTCCCCTTGCTTACTTGGCTTGGTAGACTTTCGAAGGCGACGTGGTATATCATCCACGTGATAAAAGACTCAGCAAATAACGTAAGCATTAGCTCCTCCTTTTATATTCTTGTGAAGACCTAAACCAATTAATGACAATAAATACAATATTAGAAAAAGTGAAATTTCTTCTATTTTGGATACACACGTTCAGGTGTTAATATGGAGAGATAAATTATTTCTTCTCAAATTATCTAATGAGATAACTAAGGGAAATATGTTTCTCGTATTAATACACATCTCCATAGAATTCCACTTCGTGTTGTGGACTTAGAATCCCGCCGAGATTCTAACACTCTCCCCCTTTGGCATTGATTGGTCAGAATATTTACTCCCCCTAAATATATGATACCTGCATGAACAAGGGTTAGCAAATTCAGAATAACATCTGCACATATAAACTGTTGCAACAGTTTATCAAACAGTTCAGCAGATAGTGTAAACCGTAAATAAACCATAGTTCCAAAATAAAAGCAGATAATTCGTTCAGATAAGCACGAGATAAAAGGATATGCAGTAGCAGAAACAACTTCTCTGCACAATGCATATTATTTTTCCTATATTTCTGCCCAGCAACTGTCTGATGCACTGTAGCAACAGTTGTCGGAACTCCCCCTGTGTTCATGCCATCGTTACTGTTATTTTCTCCCCCTTTCTGGGCAATCACCATGCATAGATAACGAAACATGGACTAATGATCTTGATGATTCGAGCAAGCTGTTCAAACACTTAACAAAAAGATCAAACGAAGAGAGAATCTTGAAAGTAAGTGAGAAGAATCACCATACATAACATGCACACAAAGTCACAAACTCACAACTCAATACCACACGATAATTGCAATGCGAAAATCAAAGGATAATGATATCAAATCCAACATTAAATAACAAAGACTACAGACTTTGCCAAACTTCATACGAAACGTGGAAATGTGAGTAGTAGGCCCAATAGATCCGGTTGAAACAAAAGATCAAATTTAACCGGCACATAAACAAAAATCCCGTCTCTCTCTCTCTTTTTTTTTTTTTTTTTTTTAAATAATGCCTAATGCAAGACAAGAAGTAAACATGAGAAATAAACATGAGTGAAGAGACATATGTGAATAGGATACTGCATGGACAAACAAAACATATGGGATTTATCTTCACATTTACGACAAGTGCAATCCCCAAAAATCCGACTGCCAATGGAACCAATAAACTTAATAATCCCAAGTCAAACACAAAGATGCTCTTATTAGGTAGCGTACACACACGTCTAATGGTAGCTTTTTCCCATAAAAACGAGAGCAAATAATATTTTCTATGTTAATTTTTCTCTCGATAAAAAGACTCTGCAAGAGCAACACAGAAAAGAGAAAATCTTTCTCTCCAAAAAGCCGCACTCAATCACGTTGTGATGTCTTCCCTTTTATACGTGATTGAATCTTCCTGTACAAGAAAAATAATTAGGTTAAAGAGTCATGGTCAAGAAGGAAAAGGAATTTCATAATATAGAAAACTAAATATTTATTCCTTATCTAATCTAATTTCCACAATTAACAAAATACTAATTAATGGAAATAGATGAGAATCCGTAAGAGGAATTCTTGACTTTTATTCCTAATAGAAGACTCCTTATAATAAATAATTCTTAATTAATGACAAACAAGAAAAATATCAATATATAAAAGAAATCTCTTTCTCTTTCACAAATCACACGTATGTGTGTAATATATGGCAAGAAGGAATTCTTCTTTCACAAGACTTCTACACAAGTCATTAAGTTAAGAATAAATCTTTTTAATTAATAAGATAGTTTCCTATATAAAAGAAACAATTAATGACAAATTAAAGAATTAGAGTAAACAAGGAGACTTCCCTTTTGTGTTTCACGGTACATAAGGACTTGTTGCACAAGTCTTTACTCATCCCTTGTTTATTAGAATCCAATTAGATTCTAACAATCTCCCCCTTTGTCATTGATTGATTCTAATCATTTTCTCCCCCTGAATAAAATGCCTGAAAATAAAACAATAGGATATAAGGAAACAATAAAACTAAAGATCATCCTCAGCATCAAAAGAACAACTCATCATCATAATCTCTTTCAGCAACAAGAGTGGCATGAACTGCTGCAATAGCAAGTGCCACAGTTTCAGCAACTGCTCCCACAGTAGTGGCTTCGGCAGATGGTTCATAATGTAGTCAGCTCCCCCTGCATACGTTTCTCCCCCTGTAAATGATCCTTAGGCAGCTTCTCTTGTAAATGACTTCACTCTTCCCCTTGCTTACTTGGCTTGGTAGACTTTCGAAGGCGACGTGGTATATCATCCACGTGATAAAAGACTCAGCAAATAACGTAAGCATTAGCTCCTCATTTTATATTCTTGTGAAGACCTAAACCAATTAATGACAATAAATACAATATTAGAAAAAGTGAAATTTCTTCTATTTTGGATACACACGTTCAGGTGTTAATATGGAGAGATAATTTGTATGCGAAAAATAAGTTTGGGGAATAAAAAACTTGGTAATCTGAATTGTGATAATTTGTATGCGAAAAATAAGTTTATGAATCCAATTCAGCATTCGAGAACTAAGCTTACTGATATTTGTCATCTTTTCATAAGGGGCTTGGTTGAAAAGGGGGTTGTCTCAATTGATTATGCTGCAACGAAGAATGAATTAACTGATGCTTTTGCAAAAACCCTTGATGCACAGAGATTTGATTCCTTGCGAAAATCGCTGGGAATTTATGTTGCTTAATCTGATGCAGTTGCATGAACTGTTGCAACAGTCTGTGTGTCCAAACTTGCAACTTTTAGTGGTAGGACACTTCATATGTTTTTGCATCTCATATAGGATCTGCATTAAGCATACTGCATCCGATTGAGACAAATGTGAATTTGATGCTTCATGTACTTCTAATCTTTGTGGGGGTAGAACTTCACCAATTCCCAAAATGATTACTTAAAAGGCTCCAACTTATTTATTTCTCTGAATAGTCTTGTCATGGTTGGATGTTTTTATAGGGAAAAGCTGCCTCTTTTAATGAGTGAAAGCTACTCTTGAACTACTGTTACTAATATATATATATATCTACAACCATTTGGTCAGTGAATAGTTCGAAGCCTTTTTTAGTCGAGCCAGTAAATCACGTGGCCGAAAGCTCGCTACAAGGCTCAATTAGAAAGCCCAGGGGACTACACATTGCACGGCCAATATAAATTATATATATGGTCAGTGAATAGTTCGAAGCCTAGTTGAGTCGAGCCAGTAAACCACTTGACCGAACACTTACTACAAAGCTCAATTAGAAAGCCCAGGGGACTACACATTGCACGACCAGCATAATCTCGTTCCTTTTAATTGCTCTGTTTTTCATGGGAAAAAGCTACCATTAGACGTGTGTGTACGCTACCTAATAAGAGCATCTTTGTGTTTGACTTGGGATTATTAAGTTTATTGGTTGCATTGGCAGTCGGATTTTTGGGGATTGCACTTGTCGTAAATGTGAAGATAAATCCCATATGTTTTGTTTGTCCATGCAATATCCTATTCACATATGTCTCTTCACTCATGTTTATTTCTCATGTTTACTTCTTGTCTTGCATTAGGCATTATTTAAAAAAAAAAAAAAAAAAGAGAGAGAGAGAGAGAGACGGGATTTTTGTTTATGTGCCGGTTAAATTTGATCTTTTGTTTCAACCGGATCTATTGGGCCTACTACTCACATTTCCACGTTTCGTATGAAGTTTGGCAAAGTCTGTAGTCTTTGTTATTTAATGTTGGATTTGATATCATTATCCTTTGATTTTCGCATTGCAATTATCGTGTGGTATTGAGTTGTGAGTTTGTGACTTTGTGTGCATATTATGTATGGTGATTCTTCTCACTTACTTTCAAGATTCTCTCTTCGTTTGATCTTTTTGTTAAGTGTTTGAACAGCTTGCTCGAATCATCAAGATCATTAGTCCATGTTTCGTTATCTATGCATGGTGATTGCCCAGAAAGGGGGAGAAAATAACAGTAACGATGGCATGAACACAGGGGGAGTTCCGACAACTGTTGCTACAGTGCATCAGACAGTTGCTGGGCAGAAATATAGGAAAAATAATATGCATTGTGCAGAGAAGTTGTTTCTGCTACTGCATATCCTTTTATCTCGTGCTTATCTGAACGAATTATCTGCTTTTATTTTGGAACTATGGTTTATTTACGGTTTACACTATCTGCTGAACTGTTTGATAAACTGTTGCAACAGTTTATATGTGCAGATGTTATTCTGAATTTGCTAACCCTTGTTCATGCAGGTATCATATATTTAGGGGGAGTAAATATTCTGACCAATCAATGCCAAAGGGGGAGAGTGTTAGAATCTCGGCGGGATTCTAAGTCCACAACACGAAGTGGAATTCTATGGAGATGTGTATTAATACGAGAAACATATTTCCCTTAGTTATCTCATTAGATAATTTGAGAAGAAATAATTGGATTCTAATAAACAAGGGATGAGTAAAGACTTGTGCAACAAGTCCTTATGTACCGTGAAACACAAAAGGGAAGTCTCCTTGTTTACTCTAATTCTTTAATTTGTCATTAATTGTTTCTTTTATATAGGAAACTATCTTATTAATTAAAAAGATTTATTCTTAACTTAATGACTTGTGTAGAAGTCTTGTGAAAGAAGAATTCCTTCTTGCCATATATTACACACATACGTGTGATTTGTGAAAGAGAAAGAGATTTCTTTTAGGATTTTCTTTCTGTTTCGATGCACCAGTAGATAGCTGGTTACCCCCTATACCTATACGACAGTAGTTTGGCTGATTTTTGTTCAAAATTTCATTCAAAGTTACTCTACCAGTATTAAACTTAGAAATAACATCTTGGGTTTGAGCAAATTTAGCCTTCAAGCTATCTATTTCTCTACTAGAAGAAATAACATTTTGTTCAAGAGTAGAAATTCTTACCTTCAACACTTTATTTTCCTCTATGAGAACATGCTTATCATTTTCAAGGCGCTTATTTACCTCAGATACTTCAAGCCACTTCCGGTACATTTTTTCATATACATCTTTCACCTCTTCGAGGGTTGGCTCTTCATCATCACTACTGCTCTCAGATTCACCTACAAAATTAAATGGTGAAGTCAGACTATTGTCCTTATTTAAAGATAATTCATCATACCTGAAATCTGTCGGACAGACTGTTGCAACAGTTCCCTCGGTTCTGCTCATTGAAGTAGTACCACTGAATGCCATAAAGTTAGTGGTTTGATCTTCTTTGTTGTTCTCATCCTCATCACTGTCCTCTTTATCACTCCAAACAGTGGTGAGTGACATCTTGTTTTTCTTCAAAGTGTTCGCACACTCGGCCTGAATATGTCCAAAACCCCCACACTCTCGACATTGCATTCTCCTAGACTTTGCATCACCAGAATAACCATTATTAGAAAACTTTTTAAATTTGTTAGGGTTAACAAACTTACCTGATTGAGAGGAATTTCCTCTATTTTCAATTTTTTGACGCAGGCTTTCGAGGTTATTTGACATAATTGCTAAGGATTCTTCAACATCAATGTCACACTCATGAAATGTTTGGCCTTGTGGGATGCCATGGGAAGCTTCAGCCTGGAATGCCACATTCTTCACCTTTTTCTTTTCTCGAATATTTGCTCTAAAATTCATTTCTTGGGTTTGCAGTTTACCCATGAGTTCATCTAGTTTTAGCGTATTGATATCTCTCACTTCTTCGATTGCTGCAACTCTGTAAGCGAATCTTTCTGGTAATGAACGTAGTGCCTTTCTTACCAACTTTGTTTCCGAGTATTGTTCACCTAGTGCATACGATTCATTTGAAATATCACACAGCTTAGCGTGGAAATCAGCAATCGTCTCGTCCTCCTCCATATGAAGACTCTCAAATCTCGTGGCTAGCATCTGCAGCTTAGATGTTTTAACAGTTGATGTGCCTTCATACGTCACTTGTAGGATCTCCCATGCCCTTTTTGCTGATTCACACGATGCTATCAGTTTGAACTGATTGTCACCAACGCCACTGAAAATTGAGTTTATCGCCCTTGAGTTGTAATTGGCAAGTAATATCTCTTCATTAGTCCATGCTTCTTCTGGTTTTACCGTTTGCATACCATCCGTTCCTTTAGCCATGGGCGGGGTCCAACCAGTCATGATAGCACGCCAAGCTCGTTCATCAACGGACTTGATGAACATCTTCATCTTCGATTTCCAGTAAGAGTAATTTGATCCATCCAAGAGAGGTGGTCGTACTGTAGACGCTCCTTCACGATGAAGCATATCTGCACAAAACAAATAAATAATTAAATCCCAAAATCTCACTAAGTGTATCTAGTGACAGGCTCTTGATGCCAATTGTTAGAATTTATTTCGTGCATATATAAATTATTTGTGTTAGATTCAGTTTTTTGTTACTGTTGCGTGAAGTGTTGCAACAGTTCGTGAAGCAGTTCGTAAAAACAGAAATAAACGAGACACAAATTTAATGTGGTTCGGATACAATTGTACCCTACATCCACGGGGACCTGCAAATAAAATTTACTAATTTTTAGTTTTACGAATACAATATTAGGACTTAATCAAAATACAAAGACTCCCTCTTTGTTGACGCCGTTCTTGTATACTACGCTGAATTATAAATCTTCAATTTGCAGCACGTCCCTTGCTCCGCACGGTTGAACTCCCTTCAACGCTGAATCCCTCAGTCGGCGGATCGATCTCCTCCCGAGATCTGTTTAAGCCCCTCTCCCGAAGAACCGATCTTCTTTTTATATAGAAGAAGCAAACTTGTGATACTCCTTGAATCTTGATGTCTTCACCACAAAGCCTTGAAGCCGGTATATTTTCTATGAAAATCACGTATCACGATGGAGCAATAAAAACGAGAGCAAATAATATTTTCTATGTTAATTTTTCTCTCGATAAAAAGACTCTGGAAGAGCAACACAGAAAAGAGAAAATCTTTCTCTCCAAAAAGCCGCACTCAATCACGTTGTGATGTCTTCCCTTTTATACGTGATTGAATCTTCTTGTACAAGAAAAATAATTAGGTTAAAGAGTCATGGTCAAGAAGGAAAAGGAATTTCATAATATAGAAAACTAAATATTTATTCCTTATCTAATCTAATTTCCACAATTAACAAAATACTAATTAATGGAAATAGATGAGAATCCGTAAGAGGAATTCTTGACTTTTATTCCTAATAGAAGACTCCTTATAATAAATAATTCTTAATTGGGCATATTACAAATAAGCCCATCAGTGGGAACTTATTCATAAAGAGATCCAGACAATATTCTCCTTTACCAATAAGTCCACACATGGTCCAGATTTATGTAAAGGACTAAAATAACCCCTCTTACTTTTATATGCTCCAATTTCATCCTTAACTTAATTTAACTTCAATTTGACCCCAAATTTCACAAATTATTCAATTTTGACCCAAAACTTTTTTTTTTTCAAAAATTTTTTTTTTCCGCCGGATTCCGGCGTTGACCGGCGGTCAACGCCGGTCTCCGGCGTTGACTTTTTTTTTTTTTTTTTTTTTTCTTCCGGATTTTTTTTTTTCCGGATTCCGGCGTTGACCGGCGGTTGACTTTTAAATTTTTTTTTTTTCTTTTTTTTTTTTTTCTTCCGGATTTTTTTTTTCCGGATTCCGGCGTTGACTTTAATTTTTTTTTTTTTTTTTTTTTTTTTTTTTTTTTTCTTCCGGATTTTTTTTCCGGATTCCGGCGTTGACCGGCGGTAAACACCGGTCTCCGGCGTTGACTTTTTTTTATTTTTTTTATTTTATTTTTTTTTTAATTTTTTTTTCTGTAACTTTTTTTTCCGTTTAAACAACAATATTGCTTTGAATGACAGTAATATTAACTATATTACTGTTAAACACAGTAAAAATAACTAAACTATAGTTTAACACAGTGATATTGCTATATTAATCTCTAGCACATTAATATTAACACAACAAAATTCATTATTATTGTATAATAAAGTAATATTACTATGTTGTCCGTTCAACAAATGTAAACAAAATAAAAAAAACCAAAAGAATTAATATTACTGTGAGTGACAGTAATATTACTATAGCAACAGTAATATTACTATAGCAACAGTAATATTACAATAGTAGACAGTAATATTATTACGTTACTCCGTGAATAACTCAAACAAACAAAATATCCAAACAAAAGAATAATATTGATGTGGTTGACAGGAATATTACTATAACAAACAGTAATATTACCGTCAACCACAGTAATATTATTGTGTTTACAGTAATATTACAATAATAGACAGTAATATTAATACAAACACCACAAAAAAATAATAATATTGATGTTGTTGACAGTAATATTATTGTGTTTACAGTTATTTTACTGTCAACGACAGTAATATAATTACGTTGACTTGTCAACAAATCAAAAAAAAATAAAAAAAAATAATAATAAATAAAAAATATAATATTGCATTAATTTACTGTCAACGGCAACACAATTACATAAATGTAATGTCAACGGCAGTACAATTACGTTAATTAACTATCATTGACAGTATAATTACGTTAATTTACTGTCAGTGACAGCACAATTACGGTCAACGTTTAGCGGCGGACGTGGAAAAACAAAACAAACCAAACAAAACAAAACAAAACAAAAAACTTAAAAAAACACTAAAAAAAGAGACCGCCGGAAACCGGCGAAAAAATCCTGAAGAAAAGAAAAGAAAAAAAAAAAGAAAAAAGCAAAAAAAAAAAAAAAAAAAAAAGTCAACGCCGGAGACCGGCGTTGACCGCCGGTCAACGCTGGAAACCGGCGAAAAAATCCGGAAGAAAGAAAAAAAAAAAAAAAAAAAAAAAAATTTAAAAAAGTCAACGCCGGAATCCGGCGGCAAAAAAAAAGTTTTTGAAAAAAAAAATATTTTTTGAAAAAAAAAAAATTTTTGGGTCAAAATTTAATAATTTGTGAAATTTGGGGTCAAATTGAGATTAAATTAAGTTAAGGATGAAATTGGAGCATATTAAATTATACTCCAAAAAAAAGTCAAAATTGAATTTTTGTGGTCAAAATTGAACTTTTATGGACAAAATTGATTAATTTGGATTACAATTAAGAATTGGGTATAAATGGTTGAGGGTAATATTGGGATATACATGAATGTTTCCTTTAGTTATAATAAATATTAAAGGGATGAGCTTATTGGTAAAAGAGATATGTCCCCTAAACCTAGAATAATAAACATGCTTGGTTGGGGACTTTTGCATAAAAATCCCTTCTTAATTAATGACAAACAAGAAAAATATCAATATATAAAAGAAATCTCTTTCTCTTTCACAAATCACACGTATGTGTGTAATATATGGCAAGAAGGAATTCTTCTTTCACAAGACTTCTACACAAGTCATTAAGTTAAGAATAAATCTTTTTAATTAATAAGATAGTTTCCTATATAAAAGAAACAATTAATGACAAATTAAAGAATTAGAGTAAACAAGGAGACTTCCCTTTTGTGTTTCACGGTACATAAGGACTTGTTGCACAAGTCTTTACTCATCCCTTGTTTATTAGAATCCAATTAGATTCTAACAAAATATATATATATATATATATATATATATATATATATATATATATATATATATATATATATATATATATATATATATATATATATATATATATATATATATATATATACTGTTTAATAAGAGTCTATGAGCAATAATATGTGATGAAATTTCCGGGTAGGAATTTGGTTGTGCCGCGCATGGTGTTGTAATATTTATTATATTGTCGGTGTGATTGATCTAGTTCAAGATCGAGTAATTGATGCATCAAAAAGAAAAAAGAGAGAGTATAATGATACATAAGGGTGGAATATTTTTTACCAATTACAGATTATTACAGAATGTAAATCGAAGATTATCGAAAAATATCACAGTAGAGGTTACAAAATTGGTACGGTATTAATATTGTACCGGAGTACCGCAAATAATTGATACGGTAATGGTATTACATCCTCTATACCATGGTAATATTGTATCGTACCATACCTAGTATTATAGTGTAACTTCCTATATACATAGGAATGAATTGTGCTACATACATGGCGTCATAAAATTACTTGCAATTTTTATCTCAACAAATATATAAACATATTCAAATAATATAACTTTATATACTACGAAATTCAAAAAATTGATAAGATTTCCGTTTCAAACTTTTAGCTTAATATAAGATAATATGGTAGATCATAACAAATTACAACTGCGGAAAAATACAAAATCAACTATATATTTTAAAAACAAAAATATACAAACATTATAAATGATTTTTACAATTGGAATACTTATCAAAACAAAAAAAAAAACAAAAAAAATTGGAATCAATGAACAAAAAATCCAACAAAATTGGAGTCGATCAACCTTAACCAACTACCAGAGCATAGTCGATTAGCTTAATCGACTATTGAACATGTACATAGTCAATTAAGATTCCAGTCTGCACAAATTTCTCTACACGCGACGTCATCCGCCCGATCCACCAAAAAACCCTAAATCTACCTTCCTATCGTCACCACACTGTCGCACCACACAAATATTCAACCAATTATTAACAAGAATAAAATAAATAATTCATACACAAATTAGCATTTCAATGTCCACAAAAACAAATACATTCATCAACAATTTCCTTTAATTCTCCTTTGACGACGAGTGCTTCCTCTTCTTTCTCAAAGCATGTTCCTCTTCTTCCTACGCACGCCGACGGGGTAGAATGCGTTGTTGAAAAGAAGAGTGTTTCTCCTCTACACGCGGACGACAAATGCTTCATCTTCTTTCTTTCTCTATCTTCCGGCGGCAGCGGTGGGGAGAAGATAGCCGGGAAAAAAAAAAAGAAAAAAAAAGAAGAAAACAGAGAAGAGAGAAAAGGTGGAAATGTGAAAGCGGCGGAATGAAAAATTACAAATAAGATTAGGGGGTTTTGAAAGAGTATAATAGACAATTAAGAGTAGTTTTGGAATTATGAAAAATATCACATGCGTAAAACATTAACTAAGGGGATTTTCTCTAATTATTTTTGGGAATGGGTGTTTTCTTAACTATATTTCCTAGATGGAGTTTTTTCTCTAATTTTTCCTTTGTAATAATAACATTATTATTATCATCAGTTCACAATGTCTTCCCATTTTCCAATAATCCCTTATTGAAGATTAAATTTTGAGCGGATCAGTCGATATTTAATATTAATCGGATTCCACTAATTTTTTGACATGTGGCACTCTTAAGTCTTAACTCTTAATAAATCAGGCTATTATAATTAGGGTTAGAGGGGTTATGGGTTATGCTGGGGTTTTCTCTTTTTTTTTTCATTTTATTTTCTTCCAATTATTAGAATCATAATTATATTTTTATTTAAACTATCCACGTGTCAATCATCCTATAACATCCAATTTTCCTATTAAAACAGACCATCCGGTCTAAATTTGCACCCTCCCTTATTATATATATGTCAAGTGCATGGCAAGTTGCCAAGTTTACTAATCGATTGTATCCTTATTTTTAGGGTAAACACACATTATTATAAACCAAGTAGCACTAGTAGAAAATTTGCTTATTACTACGAATTTGTTTGCTATGGTGAAAAACCGTAATAAAATGTACCTTTTACTACGGAACAACTTTGAAGTCGTAGTAAATACTAGGATTTACCGTAGCAGAAAAGTATTTGGTACGGCCATTTACCGTAGCAAAACTTTTGTCACGCCCGTATATGCTACGGGGTAAATTCATAGCAAATGCGTAGCACAAGCCTTTTTACTACGAATTTAATACCTTTTGCTACGGTTAACGATCGTAGTAAAAAATCGTAAAAAATCATTTTTCTATTAGTGTAGACGTGTCGACTTATTTATCTGGCTGGCATTTGGCAAGACTTTGGTAAAGCCGGCCTTATTAACATTTCACCTATTTTTATTGAAAAATACCATAAAGAATAAATATGTAATTCTCATTTTCAAACCCATATTCACTAATTGTATACAAATCACAGTAACCTGCCAATAAATTTGAACTTGAGATCTTTATAAAAAATTATTTTATATTATACATGGTTAACAAAATTTTGCAAAAAAATATTTTTCCAATATGCACAATTATTAATTATACAAAATTATTAACAGATTTAATAAACATAAATTTCTAAATTAAATGACCTATAACTTTATTTAATAAAAAATGTACATGTAACTCAAGTGGTTTTCACTATATTTTTTTAAAATACAAACTTCATTAAATTAAATACTTCATATATATATATATATATATATATATATATATATATATATATATATATATATATATATATTAAAGTTAAAGTCAATAATTATATTACATATAAATAAACAATGGGATCAATCAACTTCATACATTATTCAATAGTATCGTTGTTCAATATATATGACCATATCAACAAAAATATATTTAATTAATTCAATGGAAATTGTGTGTTGGAAATATTTTGATTTGAACAATTGTGATATTTCCCTATTGGTGAGCATATAACATTTGAGCCAGTCTATATATGTATGTCATGTTTCCCACTTCTTTGTTGTTTAGAGTACAATCCATCCCTAATATTGATCATGACTTACAAACTTTGTCTCTCTCTCTCTCTCTCTCTCTCTCTCTCTCTCTCTATATATATATATATATATATATATATATATATATATATATATATATATATATATATATATATATGTATGTATGTATGAAAGCTAGTTTAGAGTTGAGAAAGCATAGAAAGAAAAATGAACAGGGAGGAGAGTAATAATAATAAGCAGCATTTCAGCCACAAACACATCTTGACACGCCTCCAGCTCGACGAAGTCGAAGAAATCAGATGCAATGCGTGCGAATGGGCCGAGTACGAGGATGAGGAGCAATTATACGGGTGCACAGACTGCAAATACTTCCTCCATGAGAAATGCGCAGAAGCTCCTCGGTCCATTGAGCACCGATCCCATCCCTCGCATCCCCTTACCCTCCATGCAGCTCCAACCTACTCGAACCAAAGCTTCATGTGCGACGCCTGTGGACATGTAGGTGACAGCTTCTGTTACAGCTGTGCGCATTGCTCTTTCGATATCCACCTTGTATGCTTGTCTTTGCCTCATACTATCTCACGTGAAGAGGAACATCCGCATGAACTCCAACTTGTTTGTGAACAAGACATACTATTAACTGTTAATATGATCTTAGTTTGCTCCTTATGTGATGCCGTGAATACCGAATGTCGTTGGATTTATTATTGTGAAACGTGCAATTTTGGATTCCATTTAAATTGCATGATGTCAAAAGTAGAAGAAGAAGAAGAAGAAGAAGAAGAAGAAGAAGAAGAAGAAGAAGAAGAAGAAGAAGAAGAAGAAGAAGAAGAAGAAGAAGAAGAAGAAGAAGAAGAAGAAGAAGAAGAAGAAGAAGAAGAAGAAGAAGAAGAAGAAGAAGATGTAAATGAAGAAGAAACGGCAAATCCGGAGATTTCTGCTGCTTCTGATAATGAGGAATACTTCTCACTATCACCATCCTCATCATCATCGTCTTTAACATCCTTACCATTATTACCAAGTGGTCCGGAAATAAACGAAGCTAACTCCAGAGCAAAGACCAGACAAGAATTAGAACAGGCCATCTTAGAATCTCTCAGGGGAATGGCTCGCCTTGCCCAAAAGTTGGTCGTCGACTTGCTTAATGCTGCTGCCGACTATGTTGCTAGCCGTTGATCATATATATATATATATATATATATATATATATATATATATATATATATATATATATATATATATATATATATATATATATACACAAATTCCTAGGTAGTAATTTGTTTATGTGTGTGCCGCGCGTGGTGTCAATCTTATTATATATAGAAATTTGGCTTAACCAGAGATCTGAAGTGAGATATGTATGTTCTAATTTCAGGGTGACCTGTATAATCTGCTTAATTGCAGAACCCCTGTATTTTTTATTTTTTTTTAATTGCCAAACAAGTATTATTATTATAATAATAGGGGGAACGGACTATAGGCTCCGACCCAAAATTCCCCATCAACTACAAACTGGGACAGTTTGTACCCATCTGTCAATGTGATGTCTGCAAACGCTGAGGTGGAGGTTTGACTTTTGCTTTTGTGTAATGAATGGTTGTTTGGATCTGTAAAATGTATATGCGTCTGTTGGCAGAGTATGTAAGGAATGCGATTGAGTTTGCTATTTGGAATCAAAGTTGCAGCCGTCTGGGATGAATCGAGATTGGAACAGATCCTTTGATACTCTCGAATCCGATGCGGATCGCTGGAGCTCCGGCTTCTGTTTCGGTTCGAAATTGGATGAATGCGGGTATGGGTCGAGGCCCTTGAGCCTGGCGATAGCGTCCACTTGGAGGTCGGTGTTATTGATCTCCATCGACGGCGCCGCTTGCAATATTATTCTCTCTGTTTGAGGCCACGGTGGCGGAGGTGGTTGTTTGAATCTGTTTGGGGTGGAGGCCTCCTTTTGTGTCGGTTGTAGCCCTGCTGTCGAGCGACAACCTTGGGGCTTCCTTGCTGAACTTCCGAAGACGACTTTGTGCCTCATTTCAATTCGAATATCGAGAGAGGAAGAGGTGGTTTAGCCGGCAATTCAGCCACCGCCACAGCCGGAGGTGATCGCAACGCCGCCGGAGTCTGCTTTTACTTCTGTAGTGGCTTAAGAGAATCAACAATGGTCTCTAGCGACGTTGACATTTTTTTTATTTTTTTATTGTTTTTTTCTTCAACATCCTTTTGCCTATTTAAACAGTAATATTATTGTGATTGACGTCATATTAACTTGGTAATATTAACTATACTATAATGTAATCCTTAAAGGTCAACTATATATAGGGGTGGAAATCGGACGGATCGGATCGGATTTGGGTGTTTCGGAAAATTTCCGATTTTTTTCGGAAGTCCAAAACGACTTCCGATTCCGATTCCGATTTTTTCGGAATTCAAAAAGTGATTCCGATTCCGATTTTTTCGGAATTTTCGGAAAATCGGAATTTTTCGGAAATCTTCATTTTCGGAATTTTCGGAATTTTTTCGGAAATTGTTTGGAAATTTTCGGAATTTTTCGGAAATTTTTCGGAATTTTCCCAAAAAAAAAAAAAAGAAAGAAAAAAAAAAATGAGCACCGACACAGTAGCAAAACAGAACATACTCACACAAAAACACACAACAGACACCAAAAAACACACAATAGACTCACAATTCACAAACATAGCTTAATTGAAAATAAAATCCAAACAAATATTCTTAATAAACACCGGGAGGCGCTGGTGGTGGTGGTCTTCGGAGAGCCGCGAGGCCTGGTTGCGATGGTGGTGGTTGAAGAATCGGGAGGCGCAAGTGGTGGAGGTCGTCGGAGAATCGCGAGGCGCTGCTGGTGGTGGTGGTCGTCGGAGAGTCGAGATGCGCTAGTGGTGGTGGTCGTCGGAGAACGGGGAGGCAGTGGTGGTGGTGGTCGTCGGAGAAGGCGCTGGTGGTGGTGGGGGAGAAAGAAAGGTCGGATTGAGAGAGAGAGTCGGGAAATTAGGGTTTCGAAGTAATTTTAATAAATTTTGAGTTTTTGACTTTTGTATGTTTTAGAAAATTAAAAAATAATAATATGTCCATATATATATATATATATATATATATATATATATATATATATATATATATATATATATATATATATATATATATATATAATAATTGGAAAAAAAAATAGTAATATACTAGTAATTAGTACAGGCGGATAGATATATACATATATTATATATTATATTTATAATTGGAAAAATCGGAATAAATCGGAAATAATCGGAAATAATCGGAATAATTTCGGATCGGAAATCGGAAATTCCGAAATTATGTTATGTATTTCCGATTCCGATCCGATTTTTTTCGGAATTTTCGGAAATCGGAATTTCGGAATTTGGAATTGAAAAAGTCGTTCCAAAATCGGAATATTTCGGATCGGATTCGGCGGAAATCGGAATTTTCGTTCCAATTTCCACCCCTAACTATATATATTTCATTTTTAAATCATTATATTTGAAAAATCTTCAACTTGATAGCAATAATCATTTTATTCAATAACTAATGAAAGTAACATAAACACCAATACCGACTAATACAAAGACACTTATTAAAGCTCACATAATAAAAAAAAAGAAAACATAAATCAAAGCACAAACAACACACATACATATCATATTATTAAACGACCAGCTGTCTTGTTTTAATTAGATCTTGAATGTTAAATCAGGTGAACCCTGGAACTTGATCTCGACGAGCTTCTTCATGCGCTCAGCCATGTCGGGAGTCAAATAATTGGTCCAGTCTCCAACTCTTCCTTTCCTAAAGAATGTATTATTCTTAAATAAACCGTTGAAGGAATATCCATTCTTGTCCACATTCTCCAAACTCTGAAAGCTGCACATCTTCGAGATCTCTTCAACCATGCCTCGTTCTTCTTCCTCTGACGAAAACGGACAACCAAGAAAATCGGCAATCTTCTTCACATTGAAAACAATATCCTCTTTCATATCCTCGTACTTTAGAAACAACACTTTACCAGGATTCTCCAAATGGGCATTCCAGTAGCCAGTCATATGCTCCCAAAAGGGCCCATACGGATGAGTTCCCTCACAAAACATATCGAAACTCTCGTCTAGTCCAAGTGGGCCCGCGTGATCTTTCTTAAGCTTGTTTTCGGTTAAGAAATGGCGAATTGAGATGAACTGATCCAAAGGGTTTCTGCACACGTAAATGATTTTGCATGCAGATTTACGTATCGAATCAGCTAGGGCTTCGAAAGGCACGTGGGTCGCGAATATTCTTGGATCAGTGGGTTGATCGAATTCATGAGGGTTGTTTTCTTCAAACATGACTAGGAAGGGCACAAGTGTGTGGGGATTGCATGTGAGTAGAGGGTTTTGACCAATGTCGCGATAGATAGTATCGCGGTTGACTATTGAGAAAGCGAGGGCTTTCAGCCAGGTGGTTCCTGATTTAGGAAGGGTCGACAATATTATGTCAGGATCTCTTGCTTTGAAGTGCTTATGAGACGAAAGTACTGGTCGGAAAAACATATTCAAATACCAAAAGCCTCGGTATTTCACCATCGGACTGCCATCCCAGTTTGTTTGTTGCTCAAGTGATTGAAGAAACAACTCTGAAAACTCGTCATCCTCGTTTCTCTCTTGTTTTTTCTCCATCTATATATATTTTAATTAATTTCCGATGAATATTACAACTCACCCTCGTCTGTTCTTTTATAGCTAGCATGCGTGGATTCATTATATTATTAATATGTAGCATTAAATATATAAAAAAGGACAAAGAAAATAAAAAGTTAGGCATTATATTCATAAATATATACAGCTTTAAAGAAAGGTTAGGCACTTCTAGAGGTTTGCTGCAACGTACGTTTTGAGAGCTAGGAATGTACGGGGATGTGGAAATTGTGACATATTGCATTTCTACCCCTATATAATTTTGCCAACCCCTATTGGATCATGTGATTGATATTAATTAGATCATACCTAATTCATGTTGAATCCTCTATATAAAAGAAGGGTTATTTGTTAAACACTCCCATTGAGATTTTACTTCTTGATAAATCTTTAATTTGTAATTGATATTTAACTTAAGTTTATTGGGTCTAAAAAATCTTATATGCCCTCACTAATTAGTATAATTATTTTAAATTAAAAGTACGGTGAATTAAATGCATAATCCCTCTCAAAATCACATTACCTAAAGGCTAAAAATCCTCCCAATATTTCTCTCCCCAAAATCCTCCCAATATTTCTCCATCTCTCCACAAATCTCGCCCCCAACTTCCCTAGTATCTCGAAAATCCATTTTATCTTTTTTTCTCTTGATCTCCAAATACTGCAACAATGGTTTCACGTATATTGTAAGAAAATCTACTATTATTCTTGGACAAAAACTTCTTCTCTTTAGGGCAAACAACATACATATATATATTGGTTCAACATCACACAAGCTTTTTCGGTAAAAAATTGACGTGTATTACAGTAGAAATGGCAAAATTCACTTTGCACAATAGTGGATTCAATAAAATGGGAAGGTCAAAATCCATGGATTTAATAAGGGAATGGCAGAAACCACTATGCGCGCAAAAACCACTATGTGCACGAAAACCACTATGCGTACAAAAATCACTCTTGGATTTGTTTAATTATCAACACAACGTGTACAGTGCACCAGACATATATATATCAACAAAACGTGTACGTACACATACAAATTACTGTCCTAGTAAATCAATACAAAACCTCACTTATAACTTATCTTAAATTTTCATGGGAGCCGAAAACCACCATGTGAATCTGCACCGCCGCCGCTTATCCAATGGCACAAACAATTATTATTTATGTGAGTTACAATTTCAATTCCACATAAACGGAATGTGCAATCAATAAGCGTTAATGGTGGGATTAATTGAAAAAATGCTCATTAAAATATTTATGTAGAAGATATTATGTATCTTCTCTAATAACAGATATTAAAAACACGTGTATCAATTAGTTAGGGGCATAGTAGTGATAATTAAGGGTTTTTAATTAATAAAAGCTCTTTTGGATTTATTTTAAAATTGAAAAATAAATTGGGCCTAATGTAATGACCCTTGTATAATGGAGGAGTTTTGTCAAATTATCCTTATAAAAATGATAATTACATTTAATTTTAAAGATCAAGGAATATATATATATATATATATATATATATATATATATATATATATATATATATATATATATATATATATATATATATATTTAAAATAATAGTATGGTTTTGGGCCTTGATGGAACCCGATTAGCTCGATGGGCCCAATTGGGCTTGTACTTTTAAATTTATTTTTTTCTGATTTTTTTTTGTCGTCAGTAATTTTTTTGTCTTTTTTTTTCCTTTTCTTTAAAGCAATTTCCCCCACTAATCGGGGTTTCTTCGACCCTACACCCGGTGAAAAACACCGGGTGGGTCTTCTGCTGCCACGTGTTCTTTCTTTTATTTTTCTAAAACCCCTAAAGGTAAACCCTAGCGGGGAATCTATTATAAAATACAAAAAAGAGACACGTGGCAGCAGAAGACCCACCCGGTGTTTTTCACCGGGTGTAGGGTCGAACAAATCCACTAATCGGTGTTCACCACATTAATATTATTGTGCTTGACAACAATGTTATTGTACTATTAAGTAATATTATTATTAACCACATTAAGATTATTTTTGTTCCTTTTTTTTTACCGGTCAACACAATAATATTATTGTTTGTATCGAGCAAAAATGTTCAAAAAAAATATCAAGTGATTAAATAATAAAATAAAAAGGTCAACACCGGTCTCGGGCGTTGACCGTCGGTCAAAGCAGACAAAAGAATCAGGAAAAATAAAAATCAAAAGAATATCAAAAAAAAAGTTAACGCCGAAAATTGGGGTAAAATTAAGGTTAAAGGGATAAAGTTGAAATATATTAAAATTTGAGGGGGTATTTTAGTTGTTTGTAAAGGAGTTTTTTGGATGGACCTGGTTATAAATAAACAATACACCATGGATGATGCTGGCAAAAACCTGCAGCACAAAAGAGACAGAAAACGATAGATGACCTAGAACTACTGAACTGGCAATAGTAGCCTCAAACGACGCTACTAATCGCGGAGTCACTCAAGGCGACCAAGTCACTCACTTCTACAAAGAGGAATCATTCACTCTCAATACAATTAACTTGCAAAACTATGAACTTAAACAATCATACTGATTTTATTCATTGATAGGGTTTATATAGGAGTTTGGAACATTCCTCCAAATATTGAAAAAATTACAACTTTGAATGACTTCTCAACTTTGTATTCTAGAAAATAAATAATCTTGACGCTGATTCATGAAATGCATAGAATATGACCTGATTAACTAATAACAATATGAATCATTCAAAATTAGATTAATAAAATAAATAAAACACTAAGAAATACCAAAAGACACAAGTGTCTTTTCCCGAGTGCAGTTACGTTGGCAGATTCTAGAAAATTGAACATAACTTCTTCTTCTAACCTTTGTTTCATAAACCCTTTTTTTTATTGAAAATTAGACTTTCATACCTTTTTAACCATACATTATACATAACTTAACTCTTTTAGAATTGCAACAGATGATTTTTCCAAGTTGACTGATCAACACCAATTCTGCATCAATGGACTTAGAATTGGTAATAGCCAATCCTTCTAATATAATGCGTGTGATGAGTAGATATGTATACGTGCAGAAGTAATCCTGCAATCAATCATTTATTTTTTCTCGCCTAGGGCACATTTCTTTCAATTGATAAAATATATATTCTCATTCATTTCCAACTCCATATATTTAATATAGGATTAAATGCAGTTTACACTCCTAGATCATATCTTCTATAATACTTATTCAATACATAACTAAAAGTAATCTTAATTGTTTAAATTTACTTTAGTTCATTAATTTCTTAAAATATATTTCATTCATTATTATACAATATATTTACTTTTTAATGTTTTTTCTATTATTTAATTTTAGCTACTTTTCATTTTGTTATGATCCTATAATGATTAATTTTTTATGTTTATTATGTTTTAAATTTTAAAAATTAAATAATTGGTGCTGAGGAAAGTAAGTGTTACAAATAATATTTTAAGGGGTAAATATTAATTACATAAGCTATACATCAGGGGTGTAAAGTGTATTTAACTCTAAAGTATAATACTTTACATATACTTCAATTTAAAAACTAAATAAATATTTTCAACCCAAAAAAAATAATTAAAAATAATAATCTCCACTTCATGTTTGTAACTTTGTTTAGCTTATCTGTCCCTGTCAAATATGACTTTGCAGTTTGAGCAAGTCTACACTATACCAAGTCTTTAACTAGTTCCGGACGAAGTCTAATCTCAAATATAAGGGTAAATTATGAAAACTCCCTAAACTTAGATTAAATTACAAAAACCACCTCCACCTATTCATAATTACCAAAAACTCCCTGAGGTTTGTTTCCGTCTTACACCAACCCCGTACAACTTTTCACGAATTTTTTTTTTTATTTCAGCAAATAAATTTTACACAATTTCATATATTTTCTTGTATTCCTCACCCATTTAACAAATATAATGTACACATTTAAAAAAAAAAAAAAAAAAAAAAAACCTCGATCAACAATTAATCAGATGGGAATATTTTGTTATTACGGATAGCTGGGGTGTTTTTCGTTATTTAGCCTAAGTTCAGGGTTTTTTTCGAAATTTACCCCTAATATACATATATTACCTTGTTTTGATCATAAAAAACACACACACACACAACACACACCAAAAAAAAATGAAGCAGTACCACAATAAGCAGCATTTCAGCCACGAGCACATCCTGGCACCCCTCCATCTAGACGCCGGCGAAGAAATCAAATGCGACGGCTGCGAAGAACTTGTCTCCGACACCTTCTACGGCTGCCTTGAGTGCAATTTCTTCCTCCACACGGTTTGCTCGGAGGCCCCTCGGTCCATGGTGCACCCTTCCCACCCGGACCACCCGCTAACCCTCCATCAGAACCCAACCTACTCGAGCCGAGCCTACTGCTGCGACGCCTGTGGGTCCGGCGGCAAAGGCTTCAGCTTCAGCTGCGCCCACTGCGAGTTCGATCTCCACATCCTCTGCGCGGCTCTTGCGCCGACTTTCCTCTTCAAGAAGGAGCACCCGCACGTGTTCAAACTCGTGTGCGAGCCGGAGAGGGTTAAGAAGCTCACGTGCTACGTATGCGGTGTCGGGAACCAGGGGTACTGGCTCTACTACTGCGGCGCGTGCGGTATCGGCGCGCATGTGAATTGCTTGTCGTCCAAGCATGATGAGGATATAGGGAGAGTGAATGATGGTGGTGTAAAGATGAAGAAGCAGGTTTCTGTTAAGGGGGAGGAGGAGTCTTCGTCGTCGGTATCGGGCGGTCAGAAAACGGAAGCGGAGGCGAGGCGGCAGCGAGATGTGGAGGAGGCGACGCTGGAGGCTCAGAGGCAGCTGCTGGAAGAGAGGCTGGCGCAGCAGTTGATGCTTGATGCTATGGATAATGCTAGTGACTATGTTGGACCGTCCTATACCAGAAAATACTATTACTATTGACATACATATATATGTGTGTGTAGCATCATCATGTATGGTTATAAATTAAATCTGAATGATATATAATAAGAGTTTTCTTTAATTTTTGGCGATTATTCTGCTGTATAAATTTGTTAGAATTACTTAATCGCGCGTGTTATTACTTAATTGTTGTGGGGGTGATGTATAATTCCAAGAGTTGTGAGATATCATATATGTTTTGATAAGAATGAAAAGTGAGATGCGTTTGATTTTGTCAAATGCATTTTTTTTTTTTGTGTTTTAACCTTATATATTTATTAAAGGGAAAACACATTCGGTACCTCGTGTTTAAACAATTTAATATTTTTTGTCACTTTCATCCGTTTACCGTGTCAGTTAAAGCAGTGATGGGCAACGCTTGATTCCTTCAGTACTAACGGAAAATTGTTTATAAGTGTTTTTGGAACATGAGGGATCAAATGTGTTTTTTTTTTGTGAACATAGGGACTAAATGTGGAATTGATGATAACTTGAGGGACCAAAATTGTATTTTTCCATTAACTAAACTATAAGTATTACCTTTCGCTATCACATCATTAAATAATGATCAAGGTTATTTCAATCTTTTTAACGTGTTTTTCCTAAAATCAAGTCACTACACAGTATTCTTATAAATACTGTGTGAAACTGAAAAACGACAATTAATTAGAAATGAAGGGAGTAACAATTAGAGATCAGGGTCCACATCATAGTTGAATAAACAATTAAATTCTAACATATAAATTTTAACTTCTGAGGATCAAATCATGACAAAATATAAGTTCTTGACAAGAAAAATATTTATTTTATTTTCAATTAAAAAATGACAATTTAATTAGTAATTAATAACTAGTTTTTTTTTAGTAAATTGAATCTATTTTTAGTAAAAACCCTAAAAGTTGACTTGGAAGATTAATAATTGTGGATATATTGAACTATGAGAACTGAGCATTGAGAGACTCGAAATTAGATGCTACGTCTGATCTGGTTATTTACATCAGATGCTTGTTAATCATAAATTTATATATAAGGGTAAATTACAACTATCTCTGAGGTATGGTTAAATTACGAAAACCCTTCTCTTGTTTGGGTAATTACAATCACCCCCTCAGTTATAAATTTTCTTACTCATCCATCCTTGCGGTTTCAAATTTAATAGAATCTTCTAGATTATATGAAATATTATCACTTTTGTATTTGTTTAATAACATTCGAGCGCCACATATTTTGAAGCAAGATGATCATAATATGTGTTATTTGGCTTGTATATATCAAATTGTGGTGCATCAGAAAGTGTATTTCTTACACAAAACGAGTACAAACTAGAGCACATTCCACGGAATCTAGATGATTATGTTGAATTTGATACCATATATAAGAGTGGAGGTGTAAAAAGATTTATACTTGAGGTCGTAAGTGTAATTATCCAAACAAGAGGGGGTTTTTCGTAATTTGACCATACATTAAGGGAGTGGTTGTAATTTACCCTATATATAATTACACATACTCATGTGTATGTATGCTTAATGGGTAGTTATTTGACATAATCTATAGTTAACAACCACCCGATGTATATAGCCGGTTGTAAACTCCCCGAATTTTGACTTATGTAACAAATATATAAAATATTATCAAATGATTTTAGTGTCTTTATCCAAATTGTAACTGGTTTCTTACTCGAAGCACCTTTGCGATCGTGCCAAATTGAATTTGGTGTCAATATAATATATAATCAGCCCTCCATTATTTCATCTTTGAAGTAACGTGATAATCATTTACACGCACGATCATCAAATAATTATTATCATATATAAGTCTTAAATCAACGACTATTTAAATTTAATAGTCTCCTTTAATTAGTATAACAATCCATGCATGTATACACGATATTCATCTCTAGAGAGAGAAAGAGAAGAGAGGAGAGAGAGAGTCGAAAATGAGGCACAAGGGCAAGCAACACTTCAGCCACGAGCACATGCTAATCCCCATCGAACTCGACGAGGGCGAAGAGTTCAAATGCAAAGCATGCGAAATGCCGATCGACGACCCCTTCTACGGGTGCCCGCCATGCAAATACTTTCTGTTAGAATTTATTTCGTGCAGATATAAATTATTTGTGTCAGATTCAGTTTTTCGTTACTGTTGCGTGAAGAGTTGCAACAGTTCGTGAAACAGTTTGTAAAAACAGAAATAAACGAGACACAAATTTAATGTGGTTCGGATACAACTGTACCCTACATCCACGGGGACCTGCAAATAAAATTTACTAATTTTTAGTTTTACGAATACAATAATAGGACTTAATCAAAATACAAAGACTCCCTCTTTGTTGACGCCGTTCTTGTATACTACGCTGAATTATAAATCTTCAATTTGCAGCACGTCCCTTGCTCCGCACGGTTGAACTCCCTTCAACGCTGAATCCCTCAGTCGGCGGATCGATCTCCTCCCGAGATCTATTTAAGCCCCTCTCCCGAAGAACCGATCTTCTTTTTATATAGAAGAAGCAAACTTGTGATACTCCTTGAATCTTGGTGTCTTCACCACAAAGCCTTGAAGCCGATATATTTTCTATGAAAATCACGTATCACGATGGAACAATAAAAACGAGAGCCAAGAATATTTTATGTGAAAACTTCTCTCGATGAAAAAGACGTTCCGGGCGCAGCAAATAAAAAGAGCAGAAAAATATGATTTTTCTCTCCAACGAAAGGCGTAGAGTATGAGGCGCCGTTGTGCTGTATTTATACGTCTATGGGAGATAAGAATCCTACAAGGAAAATAGAGTCCATTAGGGTTAGGAAACTCTTAATTACGTAGGAAACAATATTTTCAATACAAGGAAACTCTTTAGAAGAATAATTCCTATTATAAATCAATTAATGACAAATTAAAGGAATTAAAAGCTACAAGGACTCTTCCCTTCTTTAGATCACGGTATATGAAAACTTGTGGCACAAGTTTTATTAATTCTCGTATAATTAGAATCCATGGGATTCTAACAATCTCCCCCTTTGTCGTTTATTGATTATAATTATTTTGTCCCGCTGAGTAAAAAAAAAACCTGAAAATAAAACAATCAGATCATTAGACCGAAGCAAATAAAACGAAAGATCATCATCAACTCTTTTCAACAACAAGAGTGGCATCAACTGCTGCAACAGTAAGTGCCACAGTTTCAGCAACTGTTCCCACAGTAGTGGCTTCGGCAGGTGGTTCACAACGGAGTCAGCTCCCCCTGCATGTGTATCTCCCTCTGTGAATGATCCTTAGGTAGCTCCTCTTGTAATGTCATTCATTCTTCCCCTTTGCTTACTCGGCTTGATAGACTTGGAAGGCGGTGGATGACAACGTGGTAAATTATCCACGTGATAAGAGACTCAGCAAATAACGTCGGCATTAGCTCCTCCTTTTATATTCTTGTGAAGCTCTGGAGAAATCAAACAAGGAAACCAATTAATGACAATTACCACAATAACATGTAAAAAGATGGAATTCCTTCTAGACACGTTCAGGTGATTAATATGGAGAGATAATTTATTTCTTCTCAAATTATCTAATGAGATAACTAAGGAAAATATGTTCCTCATATTAATACACATCTCCATAGAATTCCACTTGGTGTTGTAGACTTAGAATCCCACCGAGATTCTAACACTCTCCCCCTTTGGCATTGATTGGTCAGAACATTTACTCCCCCTAAATATATGTTATATGCATGAACAAGGGTCAGCAAATTCAATAATAACGTCTGCAAATATAAACTGTTGCAACAGTTTATCAAACAGTTCAGAGAAAGTTAGTGGTTTGAACTCAACAAATAAAGAACAACAGAAAATACGCAGTAGCAGAATCAACTTCCCTTTACAATGTCAACAGTTGTCTGAACTCCCCCTGCATTCATGCACTGTTCCAGCAACTGTCTGATGCACTGTCGCAACAGTTGTCGGAACTCTCCCTGTGTTCATGCCATCGTTAAATATACTTTTCTCCCCCTTTCTGGGCAATCACCATGCATAGATAAATCAACATGGACTAATGATCTCGATGTGACGAGCAACCTGTTCAAACACTTAACAAAGAGATCAAACGTAGAGAGAATGTTGAAAGTAAGTAAGAAGAGTCACCAAACATAACGAGCACATAAAATCACAACCTCATAAACTCAATACCACATGATAATTGCAATGCGAAAATCAAAGGATAGTGATATCAAATCCAACATTAAATAGCAAAGACTACAGACTTTGCCAAACTTCATAAGAAACGTGGAAATGTGAGGAGTAAGCCCAATCGATCCGGTTGCAACAAAAAATCAAATTTAACCGGCACATAAACAAAAATCCCGTCTCTTTTTTTTTTTTTTTTTTTTTTTTTTTTTTTTTTTTTTTTTTTTTAAATGCCTAATGCAAGACAAGAAGTAAACATGAAAAATAAACATGAGTGAAGAGACATATGTGAATAGGATACTGCATGGACAAACAAAACATATAGGATTTATCTTCACATTTACGACAAACGCAATCCCCAAAAATCCAACTGCCAATGCAACCAATAAACTTAATAATCCCAAGTCAAGCACAAAGATGCTCTTATTAGGTAGCGTACACACACGTCTAATGGTAGCTTTTTCCCATGAAAAACAGAGCAATTAAAAGGAACGAGATTATGCTGGTCGTGCAATGTGTAGTCCCCTGGGCTTTCTAATTGAGCTTTGTAGTAAGTGTTCGGTCAAGTGGTTTACTGGCTCGACTCAACTAGGCTTCGAACTATTCACTGACCATATATATATAATTTATATTGGCCGTGCAATGTGTAGTCCCCTGGGCTTTCTAATTGAGCCTTGTAGCGAGCTTTCGGCCACGTGATTTACTGGCTCGACTCAAAAAGGCTTCGAACTATTCACTGACCAAATGGTTGTAGATATATATATATATTAGTAACAGCAGTTCAAGAGTAGCTTTCACTCATTAAAAGAGGCAGCTTTTCCCTATAAAAACATCCAACCATGACAAGACTATTCAGAGAAATAAATAAGTTGGAGCCTTTTAAGTAATCATTTTGGGAATTGGTGAAGTTCTACCCCACAGAATTTAGAAATACACGAAGTATCAAATTCACATTTGTCTCAATCATATGCAGTATGCTTAATGCAGGTCCTATATGAGATGCAAAAACATATGAAGTGTCCTACCTCTAAAAGTTGCAAGTCTGGACACACAGACTGTTGCAACAGTTCATGCAACTGCATCAGATTAAACAACATAAATTCCCAGCGATTTTCGCAAGGAATCAAATTTCTGTGCATCAAGGGTTTTTGCAAAAGCATCAGTTAATTCATTCTCCGTTGCACCATAATCAATTGAGACAACCCCCTTTTCGACCAAGCCCCTTATGAAAAGATGACAAATATCAGTAAGCTTAGTTCTCGAATGCTGAATTGGATTCATAAACTTATTTTTCGCATACAAATTATCACAATTCAGATTACCAAGTTTTTTATTCCCCAAACTAGCTTTGTCACCAGAACTGTTGGAACAGTTAGTACTATCATCACATGAGTTTAAAGAAGTAATGGCAGATAAACAATTAAGATCAGACTTCTTTACCCAGATTTTTTGTTGAGTTTTATTCACTAAATCAACCTTTATCTTGGGTTTTTGAGACGACACAAAAGTATGATCAATTTTAGCGGAAAGTGGTGAGCGGGCCATTATTCTTTTAACTAATTTCAAGTACTTAAAACACCTAGGTCGTATATGACCAGGAGCATGACAAAAATGACAGGTAGGGACAAAACGTTTTCTTTGAGATGACTGAGTTGATGCAACTGTCGCAACAGTTTGTGAAACAGTGGATTGTTTAACAAAATTGATTTTTCTTTTTGGATCTTCTTTCTGTTTCAATGCATCATTAGATAGCTGATTACGCCCTATACCTATACGACAGTAGTTCGGCTGATTTTTGTTCAAAATTTCATTCAAAGTTACTCTACCAGTATTAAACTTAGAAATAACATCTTGGGTTTGAACAAATTTAGCCTGCAAGCTATCTATTTCTCTACTAGAGGAAATAACATTTTGTTCAAGAGTAGAAATTCTTACCTTCAATACTTTGTTTTCCTCAATTAGAACAAGCTTCTCTTTTTCTAAGAATTTATTCGACTCGCATACCTGAAGCAATTTTTCGTACATCATTTCGTAGGACTTCTTTAATTCTTCCAAGGTTGTCTCGTCATCATCACTGTTGTTTTCTGAATCCTCATCATCACCTGCAAGAATAAAGGAAGTTAAATCGTTGTCGTCTATTGAAGGCAAATTATCATACCTGAGTTTTGTTGGAACTGTCTGTCCAACTGTTGCGACAGTTTCAGCGACAGTCTCTTTGCACTTGCTCATCTGAGTAGTTCCTTCGTAGGTCTCTTGTAGAACATCCCATGCCTCCTTTGCTGATTTGCACATCGATATCAGTTTGAATTGGTCGTCATCAATACAACTCAAGATAGCATTGATTGCCTTGGAATTATAATTTGCTATTCGTACTTCTTCATCACTCCACTTCTCTTTTGGCGTTTGAATGATCTCGTGTGACTCATTCATTGAGGTAGGAGGTGTCCAACCAATTAGAATCGCGCGCCAGGCCCATTCATCGATAGATTTGATGAACATCTTCATCCTTATTTTCCAATCAGAGTAGTTCAATTCACCCAAGAGAGGTGGTAGGAATGCGCCTTCACGATGATTATTCATGTCTGCACAAAAAAAATAAAAAATAATTAAATCCCAAAATCTCACTAAGTGTATCTAGTGACAGGCTCTTGATGCCAATTGTTAGAATTTATATCTGCACGAAATAAATTCTAACACTTTCTCCACGCAATTATTTGCTACGACGCACCTCGGTCCACCGTGCACCCATCTCACCCAGCTCATCCATTGGCCCTCACGCCAATGCCGACCTATCCCAGCCGTTCGTTTACATGCAACGCGTGTGGATCCGACGGTAATAAGGGCTTCAGTCTGAGTTGCGCGCACTGCGAGTTCGATCTCCACCTCCATTGTGCCGAATTGCCCGGAACTTTTTTCTACGAGCGTGAACATGCCCATGATCTCAAGCTTGTTTTCGAACCGTCTTTGTGTAGGGATAAAACGACGAATGATCGGAATATTCCGTGCTATATATGTAATGAAGATCAGATTTCGTGGTTGTATTATTGTGAGGAGTGCAAGTATGTTGTGCATATGAAATGCTTGTACTCGAAATATCACTACTAGAAAAATAGCTTTTCGTGACACTCAAATGACGGCTTAATATGACAGCTTAAAAAATCCGTCTCAATATCTATTATTTTGTGACGCCTTAAATTAAAAGTATGCCGTTTAATTTTGATATTTATATTTTCAGGTTTTTTAATTCCCAAAAATATACTTTTAAGACGCTTTTGAACAAAATGTCATAACATACGTCTTTTATTGAGACAGACGTTATAAACCGTCATAACACGCTTTTAGCAAGGGTCACAACAAGTTAAAAAAATTAGCGTCCAATTCTCGCAAAATTGATTCATTTAAGTTTTTGCCTTCAAAAAAGGGATTTCCGCATAACCCTTATTCCTTTTTCCCTTCCCACCGCCCTACTTCTCTCTCAATTGATTTGCCATTTTTATTCACTTCATATCTTCTTCCTTTCCCTCCTTACTTTGCTGCCATGTATTTAGTTCCCGTCCCCTTCACATATCCTTCCCCTTTTCCATGTCGCGCTGATGTAGATTTTCATTTTAGTGCGGTTGTTTTTTTAGCCCCTTTTACACAGCTCCATATATATTTCAATCGGGCAATGAGTTATCATTTACACAATAATTAACTCATATATGTTGCGATCCAGCCCCCATATTGGATTATTGGTGATGACCATTTGGTAAAACGGATCGAGGTATATTTTTTACTGAAACACCCTTTTTAATACTGTTTTTCCATATTTTTGTAGCTATACTTTTAATAAATTTACCACGCAATGGCTTATATTTTTCAATGTTTAATTTAAAAATGTGTTCAGGATATTTATTTTTATTAATTTCGTATTATTATTAGATTAAGTTAGTAAAATATACTTTTTTTTTTTTAAATTGAAATTGTGTTTTACTTTTTCTTCTTTTGTTTAACAGGGTATGTATGGCATTTTAAAATTAGATTTTACACATGTCTGTGTGGAGTTTGCTAATCGATTATTTTTGTTGATGGAAGATTCACATTGGAAGTTGTGTTAGTACTATGTCGTTGCATGTTCTAGGTAAATTTAATTTAGGGTGAAATTTGATTTCATTGAATTTGAACATTTAATTCAATTTTATCATTATTTTCCAATGTTCTTGTTCCTCCGGCCATATCGCCTTTGTTGTTCTTCGACATAATAGAATCTTATTCTGCCAAATTAGTACAAGGTTATTAATTATGTATTTTGATTATATTCTGAAGTGCAAAGAGTCACTAACAACATATCGAGCGAATGAGATGTTCAAAAGGTTCTCTGTGCACGTTTATTATGAGTCAATAGTTGGCTCGTTGGCCATTTTCTTGTTCAATGTACTGCTGTGCAAATCATATTATGCTTCGATTATACTTTGTAACTATGTCTGGTATCATTTTTACTGTGTCTGGTATCACGCAGCTAAGTGTTGATGATGTAATGAAGTCTAAAGGTGGCAAGAAAAGTGTAGTAGTACTTGCTTACTCTGCGAAGCTTCCCGAGGATATAGCATTGAGAAATTTGGATGTGTGCGTATTTAGGTGTAAGTCTTAATACCCTAGTTATTGACAACTTTTGGTTTTGCAAATCTCACTATAAGTTACTTATTTAGGTACTCTAGGAATAAATGATCTTCTCTTCCTATCACCTTATGGGTATATTATTTTGTAGTTTTAGTGATTGTTATTTTTTTTTGCTGTAATTATTTCCAAAACTTGTGTATTTCTATCTCATGAGAATATTATAACTTTGTCATATTCTACATTTATACAGGGGCAGTGACATAGCAAAGGTAAAGAGTTAATTTTGTTAAGTTTTCATTCTATATGATGTTAGTATATTTCATATATAGTTATTGATTACAAGCGTTCTCCTTTTTTGTGTATTTAGACGATAAGTGGTAAAAACAAAGAAAAAAGAGAAACAATGTCTGTCATTTTACAGATAAAAAGGAGTTTCGCTCAGAGGTATGTAATTGTTTTTCGTTGTAAGCTTATCCACTAAAATATGTTTGTTTACTCTATTATTTTGGTAATTTAAATAATTTACATATAATAGGTATACATTCAATTGTATCAGAAAGAATAACTGGAAACGTGTGGAAACGTGCAGTAAAGAGTCTATTGAAAGATGTATTTCCAAAAATTTGCAGAAACGTTTGCTACCCTTATCTCAAGGTCTGTCCACTAAGTGTAATTCTAATATTGGTATTGACCAATAATTTATCTTGATTTGTATTGATGACTTTCATTAGGTTGCAAATTGTTACTGAGATTTTCTTCATACTTGTATCTACGAATAGCAGGTCAGCAAAGGAATTACATTTGCACAGGTGAAAGGGCATCATTGAGTAGAATAAACGAGCAAGTTAGCAAGAACACTAGAACATTTTTATGTATTCCATTTGGGGTGACGAGGATGTCGAAACTTATGCCCACAGAGTTGTACAATCCTTGTTGTAAAATACATTTGTTCTCCTTTTTGTCTTATTTTGGTGGTGAATAGTAGTTGAAATATTTAAGTATGCGACTTTCAGAAAAAACTTTTTAATTATTGTGTTTGACATATAATGCATTTGGGTTGAATTGCTTTAGATAAGATGTTTGTTTGTAATTTTCACCAAGCTTTGTTGTGGCATTAAAAGGGGTAACAATAATTTGGCTAATAACATAAAAATAATAATGCTTTTGTGACGGCCCAATTAATCAGGATAATACATTTTATGACGCTTCGGAATGTCATAAATTCAATCAAATAAAGTAGGTGGAGATCATTATATGACACAAAAACGCGTCACAAGAGAGGCATTTCAAGACGTTTATGGGCGTCAAATTACCGTGGCTTTTGGGACGACACCTAAGCCGTCATAATAACATATTACCACGGCCACCTACGTGACGCTTTAACGCGGTGTCACAATAGCTCTAGCGTCACAACAGCCTCTTTTGGTGACACATTGCAGCGTCACAAAAAATAGTTTTTCTAGTAGTGTATGACGGTAAAAAAGATACGAACGGGTCCGATGTCGCTTCTGTCGAAGCGGGACCCACTCATGGGGATGATGAGAATGTTATTAATGAGATTGATCATTGAGCTAACGCTAATTGAGGATTATAAATAAGATGATTAAGGGGTGTGTGTGTGTGTATATATATATATATATATGTGTGCAATATTTAATTTGTAATATGACTTCAATTATATTACAAGTTATTTACTATTGAAATTTTTAGGGGTTTTGTTAATTTGTTACAAAAATGATGTTAAAATTGCTTTCAAATAAAAAAAGTTCAACGACAACAAAAAAAAAAAAAAAAAAAAAAATCAGAAAAAAAATAAATAAATTCGGTAGTACAAGCCCAATTGGTCGCATCGATCGAGCTAATCGGGTTCAATCAAATATATAAATATTCTTTAATCTTTAAAACTAAAGGGAATCATCATTTATTACATAGAGGTAGGGGTGGAAATCGGAATGAAACTTCCGATTTCTGCCGATTCCGACCCGAATATTTCCAATTTTGGAGCAATCTTTTGTAGCCCGATTTCTGAAATTTCCGATTTCCGAAATTGCCGAAAAAATTCGGATCGGATTCAGAATTTGATATAGAATATTCGGAATTTCGAATTCCGATCCGAAATGAATTCCGAATAATTCCGTTATTATATTTACATATATATATTATGTATAGGGATTTTCATATTAAAACCAAAATTGCTGCTGTGGGCTTCAACTAATTGTTTTAAAGACTTTTATGGCCCATAAAATAGTGGCCCATTTATAATTACACTAACAACCCCTATCTTCTAATTTCTTCTTTCTTCACTGCGTCGCTGTGAGCTTATCTTATCCCTCTTCAGTGGATAGAATTTTTTTGGTTTTATCTCTTTTTTTTAATAGAAAAATTCAGATTAAATCGGAATCGAATCTCATTTTCAGATTCCGAAATTTTCGGAACATAGATTGTTGTTCCGAATAAAATAATCAGAAATATTCCAAAAGGCTCATTTTCCGATCGGAGAGGATTCAACATGAAGTAGGTATGATCTAAATTCTAATTAATATCAACCACATTGGCAAAATTATGTAGTAGTGCCAAACATATCTTTCTTTAAAGCTGTATATATTTATGAATATATATAATGCCTAACCTTTTCTTCTTCTTTTTTTTTTATTTATATATATTTAATGTTGCAGATTAATAATGAACCCATGCTATAAAAGAACAGACGAGGGTGAGTTGTAATATTCGCTGAAAATTAATTAAAATATATAGATGGATAAAAAACAAGAGAAAAACGAGGATGACGAGTTTTCGGAGTCGTTTCTTCAAACACTTGAGCAACAAACAAACTGGGACGGAAGTCCGATGGTGAAATACCGAGGCTTTTGGTATGTGAAAAGATTTATCCGACAGGAACTTTCGTCTCATAAGCACTTCAAAGCAAGAGATTCCGACATAATATTGTCGACCCTTCCTAAATCAGGAACCACCTGGCTAAAAGCCCTGGCTTACGCAATAGTCAACCGCGACACTATCTATCGCGACATTGGTCAAAACCCTCTACTCACATGCAATCCCCACACACTTGTGCCCTTCCTATTCATGTTTGAAGAAAACAACCCTCATGAATTCGATCAACCCACCGATCCAAGAATCTTTGCAACCCACACGCCTTTCGAAGCCCTAGCTGATTCGATACGCGAGTCCGCATGCAAAATCATCTACGTGTGTAGAAACCCTTTGGATCAGTTCGTCTCGATCCGCCATTTCTTGATCGACAACAAGCTTGAGAAAGACCACGCGGGCCCGCTTGGACTAGATGAGAGTTTCGATATGTTTTGCGAGGGAACTCATCCGGTCGGGCCCTTTTGGGACCATATGACTGGCTACTGGAATGCCCAATTGGAGAATCCCCGTAAAGTGTTGTTTCTAAAGTACGAGGATATGAAAGAGGATATTGTTTTCAATGTGAAGAAGATTGCCGATTTTCTTGGTTGTCCGTTTTCGTCGGAGGAAGAAGAACGGGGCATGGTTGAAGAGATCTCGGAGATGTGCAGCTTTCAGAGTTTGAAGAATGTGGACAAGAATGGATATTCCTTCAAGGGTATATTTAAGAATAGTACATTCTTTAGGAAGGGAAAAGTTGGAGACTGGAGCAATTATTTGACTCCCGCCATGGCTGAACGCATGAAGAAGCTCGTCGAGATCAAGTTCCAGGGGTCTCCTGGTTTAACATTCAAGATCTGATTAATAAAAACAAGACAGCTGTTAATTCGTGTAATAATATGATATGTATGTGTGTTGTTTGTGCTTTGATTTATGCTCTCATTCTTATTATGTGAACTTTAATAAGTGTGCTTGTATTAGTTGGTATTGGTGTTTATGTTGCTTTCTTTGGTTATTGAATAAAATGATTATTGGTATCAAGTTTTTAGAGTATCCAAATGTAGTGTGATTTAGAGCTCGCTTGGTTACGTATCGGATTAATTTTGGTTTAGGTGTGATTGGATTAATTAATTCATTAATTAGATGTCTGATTTCTTAGATTAAATATTGTATAATTAGTTGATAACTTGTGGTATGATACGTGATTTGTCTATAAACCGTCTTATATAACAAAAGTGAGACGTATTTTCTACAGATTAAATTGTTTTTTCCTTCTTTAATTAGTCACACCCTATTGAAACTAATCTCAACTAATTTTAAGAGAAAGCAAAATATATTTACAAATATTCAAAAACATATTATGAGCCAAAAAAAGCTCGTAATCCTTTTTCAATTTTTTTTTTTTTTTGGCAAATACCATCTTAATTAGTTGGTCTATATATCTCTCAAGGTCAACGACGTTTAATATAAGTATAACAAAATCCAAAATTCAAATAACATTTAGGGTAAATTACAGCTACACCCTTGAGGTATGCTAAAATAACTTTAAGGTCTCTGTAGTATCGGTAATTATAATCGTCTCTCTGATACATTGTTAGAAACCCTGACGGAATAATGCGTTGGATAAGTTATTTCGTTATGGTTCTAACGGATTATTAGTCGTTTCAGGCAGTGGTGTAGACAACATAGAGTTAGGGGGTGACATGACTCTCCAAACATTTCTTAAGTCTTTATTATTTTATATAAGATTTATAAATTTACGTCTATGGTAGCATTAACAGCCTCCCGGGAAACAAATCTGGTGCATATCGGTCCCCGAGACATGAAATCTTGACTCCAGTAATTGTTTCAAGGGTGTGGCTATAGTTACCAATACCACAAAAACCTTAAAGTTATTTTAGCATACCTTAGGGATGTAGGTGTAATTTACAGATAACATTTAATAAAATTGTAATTTTAATATAATATCTTTCCAAAACAAAATATGCCTAGACATGTCAACATTGATTTTGGGCAGTTGGTCAAGTTGTTATTATACATAACTGGGTCAAATTGGCATCATAAATTCGGTCAGAAGGGCAGCATTGATCAGATTACAGATCAATGATCTTATTAAAAAACTGATATGCTAAATCCCACACCAATTTTACCAAATCATACATACATTTGAAATTTTTTCTCTCTCGAAAATCTCATTTTTTCCTTCCCCACTTTTCTTCTTTTTCCCTAATTTTTTCACAAAATCACACACTAAAAACGTCCATATCATTCCAAGTTCGAATTTGAGAAAAATCTTCATGTGTTCAAACTAAAATAAAGTTGGAATTTGAGAAAAAAATTCGAATTAATATGAATTTAAATATTAAAAAAGCATAAAGAAATTGAAAAGTATTAAATAAACCTAAACTCAATTTTTATGATTATTCACGTGAAAGATTAACAAATTTTGAGTGACTTGGAAAAAAATATTATAGAAAAAAGTTAGAGAGAGATTTTTTTTTTAATTTATGTGTGTGATTTAGTAAATTTTAGTGTAGGATTTAGCATGCCCCATTAAAAAAATCATTTATACCCACCAGAGAAACTGCTATACATGTTTGATTAGGTTTTAGTCTTCTAATTTTTTTTATTATTTCTTCTTTAATTTGTTACGCCAAACTGAAGTAAAACCGAATATATAATCATTAATTCATTTTTCATCCACACACAAACAAAAGTACAAATATTGGTCACAGCTTATAATACATGAACTTTAAAGATCTATCTGATGTATATTTCACCGAGTGTAGCATGAATCAGAATTAATTATCGAGTTATCTAATCACCATACCCCCTTAATCATAAGCAATACTAATATAGGGTAAATTACAATCACCCCCTGAGATATGGTCAAATTACAAAAAAAAAAACCTCTTGTTTAGGTAATTACAACCACCCCTCAACTATAAATCTTTTTACACGTCCACTCTTGCGGTTTCAAATTTCGTGGAATTTTCGACATTATATGGATTACTATCACTTTTGTACCCGTTTTATCCTATTCGAACTCCACATTTTAAAGCAAGATGATCATAATATGTGTTTTTAAGCTTGTATATATCAGATTATGGTGCATCAGAAACTGTATTTTTACACAAAACGAGTACAAACTAGAGCACATTTCACGAAATCTAGATGATTATGTTGAATTTGACGCCATAAGGATGGAGATGTAAGAAAAAATTATAGCCGAGGGTAGATGTAATTATCCAAACAAGAGGGGTTTTTTCGTAAATTGATTATACCTCAGGGGTGGTTGTAATTTACCCTACTAATATAATAACCCCATTCCACCCACCTAAAACACCCATATACATTTGCTGATTAATACCATCAACCATTAAAACTCAACTAATCAGAGAGAGAGAGAGAGAGAGAGAGAGAGAGAGCAATAATGAAGCACGAAGGCAAGTACCATTTCAGCCACGAGCACATAATGATACCCATCGAACTAGACGAAGACGAAGAAGTCAAATGCAACGCCTGCGAACAGCTCCTCACGGAGCCGTTCATCGGGTGCCCGCCTTGCCAATTCTTCCTCCACGAGAACTGCTTTCATGTTCCTCGGTCAATGGACCACCCATCGCACCCCTCTCATCCATTAACCCTCGATCCAACGCCTCCACATTCGTACACTTGCAATGCGTGTGGGACCCACGGTAAAGCCTTCGTCTTCGGATGTGGGGCCCACTGCGAGTTTCGTCTCCACTTGCGCTGCGCGATCTTGCCTGAGACTTTTTCGTACGGAGACGAGCACCCGCATGGTCTCGAGCTAGTTTTCGAACCACCTTCGTTCAAGAATATCGGAACAAGCGACGATAGTCAACTAGTTAAGATTCCGTGTTACATATGTAACGAAAATCAGGTTTCGTGGTTGTACTATTGTGAAGCGTGCGAATATGTCGCCCATCTCAAATGCTTGTTGTCGAAATACGAAGAGATGGAATCGTATGTTGTTTCTGATTATTCGTCCGATCAAGAAGATGACGATTATGATGACATCATTCAAAACCTTCGGATTTGATGGGGTGATGCATGTGACATATAATCAACCATATCTATATATGTCCGATTTGATGTTTTAACTTCAATTTTTTAGCATCAAAGTGAAATTCACTTATTTTTTATTTGTATTAAGCCTTGGAACTATTTTTTGTAGTAAAAGTAAAACCTGCTAAAAAAATTGTTCCGATTTTTCCATTTTTTTCTGGAAGGGTATTATTTAGAGTAAACTGCAAATACTACCCCTGTGTTATCTTGAAATAGCGAAAACCCCCCTGTGATAAATAAACTAGCAAAAACCCCCCTGTGAAATTTAGTCAAAGGCAAAATCCCCCCTAGCTGATTTTTTAGACTTGAAATGACAAAATTGTCCCTCAAAATGTATTTATATATATACATATTTTATGTATATTTATTATTTTTAATATGTTTGTTTAGAAATTAAAAAAAAATAGTAAACAACTAAATTGATTATTTTTTAAATAAAATAATTAAAATATTTATAAAATATAAGAATTTATTAATTGCAAGACTCCAGGGGTATTTGTGTCTTTTTATATCAAGTCAACCCTCAAATAGTTCCATAGGGGGGTTTTTGCTATTTAAATAATTTCACGGGGGAGGTTTTTGCTAGTTTATTTATCACAGGGGGGTTTTTGCTATTTCGAGATTACACAGGGGTAGTTTTTGCAGTTTACTCTATTATTTATTATACAATAAATATTAGATTTTGATTTACCATCCGATTTTAATTTCTGAAAATTCCAATATTTTTTTTTCGGAAATTACACTTACAAACTATAATACTGATGATATTATGATGTTTTTTTTTTATATTGTAGGCCGATGACTAAAAATGAAAATTCATGAATTCCGCTGATTCCGGTCCGAAATTTTAAAATTTTGGAACAAGTTTCTCATTCCAAATTTCCGATCAAGCTTCGTTGGGTTCGGTTCGATCTGTTTACCGACCGAATGAACACCCCAAGGTAAATTTTATACCCGAAAAAAATAGAATATCCATCTTTCGTTGTTTTGGATCCAAATATTTCCATATTTGAGCCTAGAGACAAAAACTGTAGTTTCCCCGCCATATCACAACTAAAAACCCCTATAACTGTATTTCCATCCTTTTTACTTTCTTCATAATATATCCGATAGATGCGCATGCTAACCAACTCCAGGTGATCAGAGAGAGAGATATATAGATATGTCTATATCTATATCGGATATAGAGAAATATATAGATATAAATATCCGATATATGAACACCATTTTGTTTTTTTAATAATTATTTAAACTGAGAGAGGTGGGTTTTTTTTAATTTTCATAACTAGATCAAACAGTGATAAGGTCAAATATCTGACAACTAGCGAGAACCACATTGAGACAATTTTTCAAGTGCAGGGGCACAAATCGATGCAGTCGAGAGTAGAAGAAAGTAAAGTGATACCAAACAACAGTACAAGGGGTTTTGACTTTTTGTTCAAGGGGGAAAGTGGAATTTACCGATATATATATACATAAAACTAGCTGCAAAATATATATCCTATTTATGACATATGCAAACTACACAACAGTCAATTAACTTATATACACACGTATATATACAGTAAATATGATTAAGCAGCATAAAAGTATTATTCATCGAACACGCCTTCTACTACTCTTTGTTGCTGGACGAGCGATCCTTCTTGGGCCCACCAAGAATTCGAGATATTTGCAAACCTCTGCTAAAAGCTTGATTAAACAACATTCGAGTTTGGAACTCCGAAACAAAAGGGAACCAAGCCAAGAAAGCCACCGGAATGAACAACAACATTCCGATTATAAACTCATAGCCTCGTGCAAGGGCCCGAACCGACCCCCATATTCCGGCCCGAACTACTAGAGGCTTCAAAGCTTGCGCCATCTGTTTTTAGTTTTTTTTAATTTAATACAAGTTCATTATTTTTGGCGGGGAAGAAAAAATATAAAAATAAAGAGAAATTATACGTACCAAAAGCATTCCCCATCCGGTTGGCATGAATGCGAGTATGGCGACAATGACATCGAGAAATGTCATGTTGAGAAGAACTATTAGGGTGATCAGAATCGAAACAAACGAGAGAAAAATAAAGACCTCGATGAATCGAAACACGATCTGGAAATCAGCACTGAATTGCCTCCTTCCAGCAGAAATCACCTGCACAACTCCAGCACAATTAGGGGGGCTTCGAATTCCAAAAGTTTCAATTTTCATTTTTTCTCAATTTTTTTTTGGAACGGAATTGGAAATGGCATACTAGATTTCGATATTCTATTCTATTTTTAATTTTGAAAATATTTCAAAAATCCCAAAAAACAAAATCCGATTTTAGAACAAGCTTTTTCATTCCAATTTCTGATATTCCGATTTCCGATTTTTCTTTTTTTTCTTTTTTTTTTTTTGGGAACGGAATTGAAATTAATTTTTCGTTTCTGAAAAAAGTTGATTTTTTTCTTCCGAAAGCGGTAATTCGGATTCAATCCGTCCAGTACTAATGCAACTCAACGGCAGTTCTTACCTTCATAAGTAGCAGGACTGCAAAGATCACTAACCACGAAATACCATACACCTGCGCCCGAATAAAACAAACACCGATAAATATAATAAAATAATCGAAATCAAGAAAACAAGGGAAAAAAATCGAAAATCTCACCAAAAAGCTCTTGTTTTTGTTGATAAAGCTAAGGTGATAAACCAGCCCGAACTGATATATAAAAAACCGCACAGACAGCAACATCTCGAAAATAATGCCACGTGTACCCGAATGCGATAAATGCTCTTGTTCTTTCTCCCACCAAGATTCCCAACTCTTTTCCGGTGGCACACCGATTCCTCCTCGATTATTCATCCACTTGTTCCAATCCGTCCAATCATCCAATATCTTCTGCCACTCGTACCCCGACGGATTGAAGAAAAACGGGGCGAAAAGCCACGTGCCCACAAGAAACCATATCGATACAGTAATAAACACGTACGCAAGAACACCTCTGTACGCGTGTCCGAATATATGATAAACGAGAAGCAGAATCATCAGTTCGATCCCCTTCACAAAATGGCTCCGAGAATACAATCGGTAATTATCGGCGAATTTCGCGTGGAACACGACGAATCCACGCCCCGTGCCTCGGTATCGAGCGCCGCCGTGAAGCAGGGTTCGTCCGAAATAATGCGTTCTTGTGCCGAGAGAGAACGTGAAGAATACGGGAGCGAGCTGGAGCTGCATTAGTACGAAATCGGTTAACGCGTTACGGAAGCCTCGTTCGAGACCGATCTCCATCATCATAGGCAACGCCATTAGTAGCCCGATTTGGACGAATGATTGAGAGGCGAGAGCTACTTGAAGAGGCTTGTTGTCTCGTATTGCGGGATGACTGTTTAACCCTTCTTCGAGGCCGCTTAGTACGAGGTAGAGACGGCCGTAGAGAAATACGTACACCGTTAGCACAGTTAGCTGTCGAAAAAAAAAAAAAAAAAAAAAAAAAAAAAAGATTTCGTGAGATACAAGCAAACACTTCGAAAAGATCGGGAGTTTGTTTTCGAGTAAAAAAATTACCAAAGTGCTGAAGTAGAAGCCGACTGTAGTGAAGTAACACGACAACATGCGGAAAAAGTCGAAGCGATGGCCTAAACGGTAAATATCACGGCTCAAGGCTTGTTCGCCGTTGCCGCAGCCGATCTTCGCCTCGAAGAGCGAGATTTGGTTGAGGCCTACGTCTCTTCCTTTGCCCACTTGTATGTATTCGTGATGTGTCACGTTGCCTCCGCGAAGCGTGGAATTGAAACCTTTTTAAACGGACGTTGTTAATAAACACGCGTGAGAAATGCTGAAACAAAATTAATTTTGAAAAAATTCGAGAGTTTGGTGTTTGGTGTAAGAGAATAGAATACGATGCCTGCAAAGATGTCCTCGCTTAAGTTGATGATTTTAGACGCTTTGCTGACGCCGCCTCTTGTCAGGTGAAATAGTCGGTCGAATACATCGGGGTGGCCATAATGGAATCGAACCCTGAAATACCACAAAACCATTGGAACCGTTAATTGTGATTTTACAAGATTGTGTAATTTATTCTTGGGTAAACTACGGTCACCCCTGATATTATGAAAAAAAAAAAAAAAAAAAAAAAAAGAACTTTTTTTTGGTTTACTACAACCACCCCTCAACTATAAATCTTTTTACACGTCCACCTTATGGTCAAATTCAACATAATCTAATATAGAATCTAATCCAGTTCTCTAATTTATACTCGTTTTGTGCAAAAATACAGTTTCTGATGCACCACAATTGGATTTTTACAAGCCACGAGACACATTCTATGATCATTTTGTTTCAAAATATGGAGCTCGAATGGAGTAAAAACTAGTAGAAACTGAAGAATATTGCACATAAGCTAGAAGATTCAACTAAATTTGACACTGCAAGGGTGGACGCGTAAGAAGATTCATAGTTTAGAGGAGGTTGCAATTATCCAAACATGAGGGGTTTTTTTCGTAATTTGACCTTACCTCAGGGGTGGCCGTAATTTATAATTTCTAATCCTGAACACTTCTAATAAAAATCTGATTCAAAAACTTACTTCAATGGATTCGCGAGCAACCTTTGGCCAATCGTCACGAAACTATTCTCTTGATTCGACATAAACCAGGCAAGCGAAGAGACACTAAATAAACAGAGATTAAATAGTTAAAAAAAAACTATTAAATTTCAAAATCAAGAACGCAACGATGAAACAAGTTTCTAATTCGGGTTCTCGGAGTTGCCAGCCATACCTTCCGGTAAATATGTGCTCTCTAAGCCCGAGAATAGTCGGTTTCCTCACACCGTGCTTTTTAAGAAACTCTTGCAACAAGTTTCTCATTTTGAAGGCTTCTTCCATATAGTTGTCCTGAAAAACGAAAACGTTTAATCATACAGTTTCGGTAATAATCCGTTTTCTCGCACACGCCAACTTAAAATACCTGGTTCATATCAATTGTTTGCAAGCCTTCGCCACGTGTAAAGATTATGGCGTGGTTTTGATTCTCCGGTTTTCCCTCGCCTAATATGGCGGGCCCGGGAAGTTTTATCCGATAAATAACCTGGAAATGACAATAACCAAATGTCGAACGAAGACAATATTTTATCCGACTAAACAACTAAGCATTGAGGATTTTTACCTGATCTAACTTCTGATCTGGCTCAGACGAGTCAACCGATTTCGGTGCGGCCTTTACGAGGGCTGAATAATACACTTTCTCGACCTTTTTAACGGCTGTATCTCGATTTTTATCTCTACCTCTTTCTTCAACTTCTTCAACCTCGTCAACATAAGCTACTCGAACAGATGGATACCTGATCATAGTATTATCGAAACAAAGCTCTCGCATATTCAAGATTTAAAAAAACTAATAATAAAAATAAAAATAAAAATAAAATAAAATAAAAAAATCGTACTTCGTCATGAGTCTCAAAATATCGGTGGCACGGCGATCGCCGGATCTTTTCTGGATTCCGTATTGTTGGCAAGATACCACGTACGTAAATTTCATATCTGCCACAGCTTGACATTGTGTTAATAACGAACCCTCAATTTTCACTTGTTCGTCGGTATTCATTTCGGCAGCAGCCTTGTAGCCTTTCATTAAATCTGCGGCGAGCATATTTAATGAATAAATTATTATGTCGTCGGTAAAAATAAATAAATAAATTCCTCGAGCAACCTTCTTCCTTTGCCATATCGAGAAAAGCCTGAAGCTCCAATGCTTGACGATTGTACATCATGCCACGTACTGTACACCACCGAAGAAAAAACGACTATGAACATAACAGAATTAACTGCCGGTTTTAAAATAATAAAAAATAAATAACAGAATTAACTACCGGTTTTGGTCAATGTTTGTCCTCTATAGGACGCCCATAAACGTAGCTCCTCTTCTAATCTCGTATTTCCCTTGAGATCCTCTTCGCTACTGCAACCGACCCGTTCGAGAAAGTTCTCCCATTCATCTGCTCGATTTAGGAAATACTTGTCCGTATTAGAGGGTTACTAAAGTCATTTCACTACGTCGGTCGACATTAAAAATTTCAAAAAAAAAACCTGGGAAAATCTTTTGTAGATAGAATAATATGGAAACACCGTCTTCGTTCGGCTGTTCGAGCAAATCAATCGAGAAGAGTACCTCTTCGTCATAGTAAGGAGTTAAGATGCTACACGCACAAATATATGAAATTTACTTCATGCTCAATTGTGCAATAGATAAGTAAAAGGGTAAATTACGGCCACCCCCGAGGTATGCTCAAATTACGAAAAAGCCCCTCATGTTTGGATAATTACAACCACCCCTCAACTATGTACCTGAACTATGTACTGTCTTACACGTCCACCCTTATGGTGTCAAATTTACCTACCGAAGTATAGGTTTTTCTGTAAGACGATACATAGTTAAAGGGGTGGTTGTAATTATCCAAATAGGAGGGGTATTTTCGTAATTTGAGCATACCTCGGGGGTGGCCGTAATTTGCTCTAAATAAAATAATTCGATAAAATAATTTTATTTTTTTAAAAGAGGCTTACGAAAAGGAGATCATATTGCGAACTTTGGGAGCTACAGGCATGTCCATGAACAATGAATTCGAGAAAAATGACATTCGTCTCCTCGCTTCTAAATTCGACGGAACATCCATAGCAGATTCCTTCACTGTAAGCAACAGATGAAGCCGTCTAATCTGATAAAAAAAAATAATAATAATAATAAATAAAAAACCACCTTTTCTTTAGGACATTAAAATAAAATAAATCCAGGTAACTATCGAAAGTGACACTTCCTATTTAACTTTACCTTCTCTTTCCACGCCTCTGTTTCTTCGGTTACGGGAAAATGAAGTGTCCCGAAGTACTGATACTGTTGATCGAGAGGCATCATGCCTTGATGCATTCCGTACGACCCACCGTGGCTCGACTCTTGCAAACTACAAAAAACAAAAAAAAAACAAAAAAAAAAACAACGAGTCGGTAAAGAGTGATTTCGACATTAAGCATTTGACATTAAAAATAGCTGCGCCTCGTCGTTTACCTAGGAACGGTGTCGTCCAATATGTCTCTAGTGACAACCTCGAGCATGTTAAGCAAGACAATTACAACTTTATCCTTGTCCTCTTTTTTATTTTCCATCTGCATTATTCTTACAATCACAACAAACACGTGGCGCAATAATAGCATTTGCAAAAAAACGAGTGCGAAAAAATAATTTTTACCAGATATTCGATCAGCTGCACAAACTGCACGTACAGGCTAGGCAGAGCGCTCATATTAAATTCAACCAACAGATCACCCTGCTCTATGTGATGATCAACTTTCGAAAAGATCTCGTTTATCACACTTATAAAATCATAAACACGAACAGAAATCAGTTTCCGCGATACAAAAGATGAAAATGAAAAAAAAAAATCGATTTTTTTTAATTTACGTACAGCTCTTCACGTTCTCCGAGAACCAAGAAGTTGATGATGTTTTTACACAAAGCGTAGCACTCGCGAATCGCGCAGCCCATATATACGTCGGCGTTCAATCTCTTGTTCAGCTCCGTATCCCTCCCGTTGCTATCTTTCGCCATGTCCAGTGCTATCGGAAGCTATATATATATATATAGTAGAACCTCGATAAATTAATACTTGATAAATTAATAACCGAGCTTAAATAATAGTTTCTTCTGGTCCCGATTCGGTAAAAACCTACTAAAATTATTAGTTCGATAATTTAATATTTCGCTTAATTAATAGAATTTTGTTAGTCCCGGGGTTTAACTGTATAAACAATTATTATATATCGTTTGTCGAGCTTAAAAAATTATACGAAAGGAATTCACACCTTGCTAGCTAGTAAAAACGGAGGCCATTGGATAAGGTCCAATTCACGGTCAGCTCGATACGGCACGAGTAATAGGTTCATTTCCCTGTTTAATTCCAACTAAATTAAATATTTAAATAATAAAACAATATAAACAACAAAATTTTCGGGAAATCAATTTTGCCTGTAATTAATTAGATCCTCCTCTCGGAAACTTTCGATGATTTTGTTCCACATTTGAGAAAATTTTGCTGCCTCCTTGTCCTTATTAGATTTAATCTGCAAAAGGCCGGTGAATTCCGATTAATAAATACGAAAACTTAAAATAAGAGATATTAACTGCGAAAATTATCGTAATCGAAACCTCTGCGAATTTTCGGGAAAATGTAGCTTTAAGCCCCTTGGGTTTTTCTACTTTTTCTGCTGGAATTAAGCAGGCGTTGAAAGCGCCGGGCAATGACTGAAAACGAGACCTTAGCATTCCCAACGTTCGAATCTGATGGCAGAGTTGAAATTTTCTGAGTTTTCGAAAAACAGAAAATTAAAAAGTTTAATAACTAAAAGTTAAAACTACCTCTCCAAGACGACGAAATGCTCCGTATATACCTCCAAATATAGTGGAGAAAATAGCATACCAAATCTGAGTGTCCATGAAATATACCTGAAAAATACTCATGATTAAGATATTGTATTGCGAAATCGAATGAGTACGAATACGTAGAAATCGATCACGACGAAGAATTTACATTTTACTTACGATGATTATCGGAGACCAGAGTGCAATTATTACTCCAATGTTGTTTTTCGCTGAAAACAAAAACAAACAGAAAAAATCGACATGTAATTGCTTCTTACATCCTCTTTTAAGACATGTGTGTAATAGATTAAACAAGTACAGTTAAACCACCTCTATAAATTAATAGAGTTGAGACTAGCAAAATTCTATTAATTTAGCGAAATATTAAATTATCGAACTATTAATTTAATACATTTTCACCGAGTCGGGACCTGAAGAAACTATTATTTAAGCGATGATGTTATTAATTTATCGAGATTCTACTGTACTGACTAATAAAATATAACTACCTTGAGGGAAGAACTCGTGCCACTGGTAAGTTGATATATGAACCTGCATGATTTCTTTCGTCGGACCAACTAGAGGCTTTATCTGCATCAAACCAAAAAAAAAGAAAAAAAGCATCCGTAACCAATTATATCATAAATCATGAATAAAATCGGATTAACATAAAAAAAAAAAAAAAAAAAAAAAAGCAGCTCACATTAAAAAAATTAAATAAATAAAAAATGAAGGCACCTCTATATAAAAGCTAAATGCCAACTTTGCCGTAAGGAGAAGAACCCAGTACATCGTGTACTTGAAAACAGAAAACGCGCTCTCTTGCATCCCCCTCCCAACATATAGCCGAGGCTGCAGCGAATACCAAAACGACAAGTGTCACAAAAAATACCGACAAGACAACATAGTACAAAAAAAATTACGTACCTGGGACCACCACATCATAAACCTCACAATTCTGTAGTCCGATCGCTCGAGAGACCTCCGAATAAGCGGGAACAAAAACAACACGGCGGAGAGCATGTTTGGAGATAAGTAAATCAAGACCGCAATTATAAATAAAGAAGGCGACCCTTTGCTATTGCCAAACCAGTTCTTAATTGTTTGCGCAAATCCCGAAGGATTTTTCCAACTGTACGCGTAAGTCACCGGCAATACAATCACCCATGCAGAAACGGAGATGAACTTTAGTAAGTATCGGAGCTGTACGTGCGACGACATGCTCTTTCTTGCTTTCCAGCTCATCACAATATCGAGAACCGCTGCATAACAATTTTTAACAATTAAAATACTTAGGCCTCGTTTGGTTGCCAAGATTAGATTAGCCAAGATAAGATTAAAACAATCTAATAAAAAACACCATAAAAGACAAGATAAGGCAAGATAAACCATGATAACATAATATTTGCGGGTCGACCCGACAAATTATTAGGGTTACCAAACATCAAACAAAGTCCAATTATTTAGTTAATCATGACTAATCTCCCCAACCAAACGAGGCCTTAGAATAGATTGTCAACTTTGTATTTTGGTATTATTATTACCTTGTGCGAATTTTAGTATGGCTGCTGTGATGAAAATGCTCGATACTTTCTGGAATACGTCTCCGTCGATTATACCGCTTAAATCACCGGAGCCATTCCAAGCAATTATGATCATTGCCTTGAAAAGAAAATAAATTGAAAATTGATATGATATAATATGTTAGATACTACGGTTAGTTAAAATAGGGCAAATTACGGTCAACCCCTGAGGTATGGTCAAATTACGAAAACCCCCCTCTTGTTTGGGTAATTACAGCCACCCCTAAAGCCACCCCCTAAACTATGTATTATCTTACAAAAATACCCCTCCATAGGTATGTTAAATCGGTAAATTTCAGTACGCCAACATTTCATACCGTTTACCGAACTGAATATACGATTTGGTTCGGTAAATAACCGAGCTACATAAATTTTATGTAAAAATATTTGCAAAGAGGGGTGGCTGTAATTACCCAAACAAAGAGGAGTTTTTTCGTAATTTGGCCACAGGGGTTGGCCGTAATTTTGCCCGTTAAAATATAAGGACGAAAAACAGTCGAGGTTGTTTACCTGTAGGCACAAAATGAAGAAGCTCCACATTCTGTCGTTACTCCTAAATATGTGCCAAAACGAACGTGTCTCGACGAAATTGATTTTTCCGATCCATCGATCTCCTTTCACAGTTTCACTGCCCTCGGTTCTGTCTGCACGTATCTCTTCTACGGGAAGGCAGAAAAAGTCGGCTTCGTCGCGCATCGGCCAACCTAGTTTGAAACAATTAACCGACCTACAAAACACGGTCACACGACAAATAGTTACACAACGCAACATTTCTCAATTATACGTACAAAGAGAGAGAACGAAAAAAAATTATTATTTAATTATTACCAGAAGTATTCGTTCAAATCATCGTAGTTTCTCCACTCGGAGTGCTTAGATTTCCCGCCTTTGCTATGCCTAGCTTCCTAAGAGACGCATTGAACAAATTAGTCGTAAAAATAATAAAATAAAAAATCGGACCAGGGCACTAAGGAATATTCACCGTAGCGATCACGTTGTAAATCGGAGTAACTATTTTCCTCAAGAAAACCTCTTCTTCACCGCCGTAGGCTGGTTTGATGTTTTCACCCGTCATGGGACTAACACTTCCAGCTAGCATGCCGTACAGCTCGAATGCCATCTAAAAAAACGAACAGTTATCCGCTTGCAAAAATATTATTATAAAAAAAAAAAAAAAAAAGAAGGGATGCTAGAAAATAAGATGACGATAATTAAACGAACGTACGTGATGATATATATAGCAGAGACATTCCGGCATAAATCGCAAGTTTGCAGCTTCTCCCCATATAAGAAGATACAGTCCCATGTATAGTAATTTTCTTTGCTGAACTTCCTGTTGTATGGTCGGCAACCTTTTTTTTTTTTTTAAATTAAATTAAAAACAAAAAAGGACTTTGAGATATAGTGGTGACGAACAATTAGTACGAATAATGTTTAGGCCTCGTTTGGTTGGGGAGATTAGCCATAATTATCTAAATAATTGGACGTTGTTTTTTCGTATTTGGTAAACCCAATAATTTTCCGAGTCGACCCGGAAATACTATTTTATTACCATGGCCTATCTTGCCTTTTACGGAAATTAATACAATTGGATTTTCGTTACATTATTTTAATCGGAAAATTACAGTTTTCATCCCTCAAGTTTGCACCGATTTCACATTCGGTCCTCCATGTTCGCAAAAAATAAATTTGGTCCCTCGTGTTTCAAAAATTAAACACTTTTAGTCATTTCCGTTAGTACTAACGGAATCAAATGGTGTAGCAATCACTGCATTAACTATCCGACTAACGGTAAATTGAAGGAAAGGACAAAAGTGTTAAATTATTGAAACATTAGGGACCAAATGTGAAATTGGTGCAAACTTGAGGGACGAAAACTGTAATTTTTCCATTATTTAATCTTATCTTAAGAACCAAACGAGGCCTTATAATGCAAAGAAAAAATCAAAAACAAAAAGAGAATATTCCCTCACCATAAGCTACTCTTTCGACCAAGATACTTGCACCACTTCTTGTAGTTTTTGAAAAGTTTCGTCATGACTTCCGTAAGTGCCCGATCGTCCAACTGAAAAAAAGACAGCAAAATAAAGAGAACTGCCGTGTAATAAAACTTTGAGCTCGATTGATTATAGAAAGAATAATACCTTGGGTTGCTGATCGGGATTCGGTTGCCTAATGTGTACATTGGCTAGCAATAAAATCAGATGTTCTCTTTGGTTCGCCACACTGTCTTTCTGCACTCGAAAATTTCGAACAACTGTTAAAAATATATTTTAAGATATATATATATACTTACACTCGAACTATATATATATATATATATATATATATATATATATATATATATATATATATATATATATATATATATATATATATATATATATATATATATATATATATATATATATATATATATATATATATATATATATATATATATCGAAACCTGAAAACCAAACATAGCCTTAAGCCAGTCGAGAATATCTTCGTCCACTTTCTTCTTGTGGCCCTTTGGCCATGGTAGACCTCTCGTGTTACGAAGCGCAATAACCGAAGCTTGAATCTATTAACACGGAAGCTTCCGATTAATTTTATTTTATTTAAAAAAAAAAATAGTATTACGAAATTTACGAAGAAAAAAAAAATTGACCTCCGGGTATCTCATGATTGGTTGATGTGAACTCTCGGGGTCGAGCGGAAGTATATTATACGGCACGTATATCTGAGTCTTTTCCGTTACCTTGGTGTGTTTTTCAAGAATCTTCGTACAAATACGAATATAATGTTAAAAAGCGTTCGATAAATATTTCGGCAAAAAAATTAAAGGAAGTGAGTTGAAAAAATTCGGGATTATAAGTACCTCGTCGTCAACTTCTACAGCTTCTGTTAAATTAACGGCCTTTAGGACCTCAAACAGCACGGCGGCTGTTTGATAAGCTTTCGTAAGTCGAGCACTGTATCGAATAATAAAAAAACAATATAAGTTCAAGAAAATTAAAATTGAGAAAAATTTAGTGACGAAAAATTGAACGAACTAACCGGTCTGCTTTATCGGCTGCATTTTGCAAAGCCTCGATATACTTCCTGTAGTAATGCTGATAGAAGCTCTTCATTTCACGCGCATCGCTTCCTCTTTTTGCCGTCGATGTCGTCTCGTTTTCCTTGCAAATAATTTTTCATGTCAGAAGTCTGTCTAAACGAATTACTCCGCGTCGAAAGTTTATTTTTTTTTTTTGGCGGTGACAGTTAGAAATATAATGTACCCGTTCGAGGCGCTGAAGAAGGGCAGTTTTGAACTGGCGAACTCCTCGTCCACTAGACGTTGGATCGAGACGGTGAGCTTTTTCGAAGGCGTAGAATCGACCTGATTCCAAAATAGTCGTCAACTAAAAGATATATAAAAGCTTATAATTTCAGACAGCATCTTAATTTATTTATAATTTAATTTCCTCTCGTGCGAAGCAGGGAAATCTCAAACTGTGGTCTGCGGCGAGTAAATGTCTAATTTTTTTTTGCTAACTAGATGGAACTCCGTAAAAGATGAAACGATAGTCCAGAAATCGAAGAGTCAAAGATAAAGCAAAATAATGTGAAAACAGTGAGAATAGTAAAATAATCAGATTACATTACAGTTTTAATTAGAAATAACAACCAAAAATCCAGCTCGATTTTTATTCGGTGAAGCCCAATGACTACGCTTGAAGACGTTTTCACTAACAATACATTTCAATTTTCCAATATATGCTGACTCATTTTGACATAATTGGAAACAACATTCAGGAAATGAAACAGATAGTACAGAACCAAAGAGAAGCTAGACAACATTGAAAAAAAAATTAATAATAATAATAAATTAATTAATTTTAAAAAAAAGATGTAATAATCAGCAAAATCAACTGCAAATATGAATTGCACAAAAAAATAATAATAATAACAATGCAGATGTATCACTACAGAATTATGGAAAGAATTTCCAGTCTAAATTTCTTGATAGTATGTATATTTTACTGTGGAGTTAAAAAAATCCCATTCGAGCGCAAAGTAGAAAAATTGGTTCAAAGCAGAAAATCGGCCTCAAGAAACCAGATTACGGAATCGAATGAAATGAAAATATACGAAAAATACAAACGGCGATCCATATTCTAAAGTATTCAGACAAATGAAAGTCACAATAAGGACTTACAAAGGTAAGCGACACGAGGATTGATAGGCTCGACCTCGTTTGCCACACGAAGAATCGGGGCAATCTCAACTAGAGAAGAGGGGACCACCTCACTATCCATCATCGATTCCCCTAAATTCCCGACTGTCTGAGTTCGCAGAATCCGCCTCTGCGGCTGCATATTATTATTCGACTCCCTTCTTTGATAAGCCATATTAATTATTAACTAACCCTAAACCCACAAACTAAACTTCAATCCACTTTAATTTGCCTGTCCGAAAATAAAAAACATTAGGAAAAATCTCTTCAGACAAGTCATGAAATATTTCAAAAGATGACGAAAAAGATTCGAAACTACACGAACCGTTACGCGGGCTAATCGGGTTGCATCAAGAATCCTCTGTTCGGGTTTTCGATGAAACAGCGGACTCATGTCCGAAAATAATTCTCTGCTCCGAGAGTGGAAAACCCTAAAGTATTAAGAAACCACACAAATTTCTGAAGAACAACAGAAATAAAAGTAAATTAAAAAAAAAAAATTAATCATGATGAATATATCTAAATACAATTTCAAGAATTTTTTTTTTACTATTTTGATTAATCAGACTATTGTTCTTGCAAAATACTATATAATCAAGAAACAGAAACAGAGAAACCATATCATCAAGAAACATTTGAGAAAAAACAAAGGAAGATTAAATAAACATAAATCAAGAAATCAATATTATTAACAGGAGAATTGAGAATTGAAATTACCATATGAGAAATCACCAAAAAAAAAAGCAGAGTGAAGTTTCTTGAAAAGCAAAAAACAGGGGTTTTCTCTGCTTAAACAGAGAGAAGCTTGTAGAAGAAATATCAGTAATTTATGTTGACTGTGTATGGAAAGGTAAATCAGATGAATTTTAGAGAGAGAAAGATGAGAGAGAAAGAGGGGTGCCGTAAGAAAGAGACACCTAACCTTATTGAAAGGAAAGAGAAACTTCGCGGGTGACAACAACGGTAATAAAAATCAAAAAATAAACAAAAAAGCAACGGTAATAATAATAATTTAATATTCAACGGCTGGTCATAATTACGAAAAGGGCCACGTTGCCTTTTTTTTTTAGCGGTTTAGGCTTTAGCCCTTTGGGTTTTTACTCGTAGGTATTAATTATTACTCCCTCTGTTCCACAATAACTGTCTTTTTTTAAAATTATTTTTGTACCATATTATCTGTCACTTTACATTTCCAACACTGCATTAATTGTGTAATTATCAATTTTACCCTTATTAACTATCTTCAACACTCTCTCACATTAATTATTGGCAAGGGCATTTTAGTATAAGCACATGTATTTTTCTAAAATTAAGCAAAATTTATTGAGATCCTTAATCCTTGTGCACAAGCTAAAAACGACACTTATAAAGGAACGGAGGGAGTATTAATAGAAAATTTGTTCTATAATCCTAAAATTATTTAGTTGTAGAAAAATAGGGGAACTCTAATTTTATAGTGCAATCAGCATGTACGATTGGCCCACATCATTCGATTGCAGTCCCCCAATACTCAAGACTCCGCCACGTAGGCAATTGATATCATACACACAAACCAAGGTCGAAATGATTGAAAAAATAAGTCATTCACAACCACTGATAAAAGTAATTTCTTTTTAGAAATTGAGAACGGAAGGTAAACAAAATTGATGTTAGATAATTTTCATTAAAGATAAAATTGTATTTTTTTCATATACAGTACAAACACAGGTGTAGGGAATTTTTTTGCTCGAAAATGATGAGTATTTGTTGCAAATATATCATAGAATACATATTCGCGTGCTCGATTTGGTCCTCAAATTTTTTTTTTTTTTAGTACGTATGGACTATAATCAAATTTTTTAGATGCTCGGTGAGATTTTAAGTTATGTTACACGATAATAGAAATTTACTCAGTACCATATGGCTATAGTTTTTATTTATAAAAACAAAAATTAGATGAAAATAAATAAAAATTAAGCTTCTAATTTTACTTTTATTTTACTAAAAATCGTTGTGAGATTAATTATCTTTATTGACTATTAACTATTGAGTATTGGGGGCACTTGAAATAAGCTTTCAAGGAGGTAGAAGAGCCACCTAAAAGAATCCTATTAATTAGTCATTAGGTATTCTAAATAGTAAATTTCGTTGGGTATTATAAATAGTATACTGAAAATAGCAATTCTTATCTCGTGAAAAAGGAACATGTCTTGTCGTATACAATAATTAATCGATAATCACCCCCAACTACTTTTCCTAATTAATTTGTAATTTTAGGATTTGGTAAGAAAATTAAGTTGACCAATTATAGAAAATATTATTTCATGAGTTTCCTTGAGCTTTCTCTTGAATTCTATTATATTTATTTCACAATCCATTAAAAAATGTGTGTTGACTTACAAAGATAGGGCTTCACTATTTAGGACTTCATTAAATATCTGTGAAGAGAAAATTGGTTTATAATAATATAATTATGATAATTAATATATAAATAGCTCTAACAATATATTAAGTAATATTCTAATAGTTCTGAAATATTAAATTTAAAATTCTTCATAATTTTCACAAAATTCGTCTCTTCAACAATTTACATGAATGGCCTATATATTGAGTGATAAGTAATATATTGAGTGAAACTTATCAGACTCGTGCATGTGTATAGTTTACTATAGTTAAACCTCTATAAATTAGTACAGTCGAGATTAGCAAAATTATATTAATTTAATACATTTTCATTGAGTTGGGACCAGAAGATCAAATGATTATTGAAGTCAAGTTATTAATTTATCGAGTATTAATTTATTGAAATTCTACTGTACTAGAAGGAAAGAAATGCATAATAGATTAACCCATAATACAAAAATTAACATTAATTGCGTAATTTAAATGACAAAAAATATCTACATATATAGTTACAACAATTATTACTCACAACTCACAAGCTTAATAGTGATATAATTGTATATATTAAAGTTATCATTAAATATATTTATTGTCGTACGTGTAAGTTTATAACACCCAAAATAATTTCTGGTGTTTACCTATTTATGACTGAGAATTCAAGAATTAAGAGAAACAATAATATATATATATATATATATATATATATATAAAAGATGTTAGATATATATAAATTAATAAATTGTCCATCTACAAATAATTAGTGTGGTGGGGTATCTATAGCTGAAAATATAGAGCAACTTTCGTTATCTCCATGATTATTTGATGACTTTTTTTTTTAATTATTTTTTCTCGATTATTTTTTTACATTTCCCTCTTTTAAATATAAAAGATAATTCGTTAACTTTAATTAGAAAGAAAAAAGAGAAAAAGGAAAAGTTTCACGCGCTAGTGGTCTCATCATTTTTCTATGTGTTAAGAAATAATGGCCAACTAATTTGATGACCTCCATAAATTCAATTTGATGTGATATATTCATAATTTCATATATACACAAATGAATTATATTTAACATATTATCTATCACGTCAACGTTAACAGAAAGTCATCATGCATGATTATATATATAATATACATACGCATTTGGTGGAAATCAACCTAACATATATATTATAAAATACAAAGGTATCAATTATCAAAATTTATATCTTAATACTTTGACCAACACTAAAACGTATTTAACTGTTTCCCATCTTTAACTTCATCGACTCCAATTTTGATTTTTTTCATTGTTCTCTTATCAATATTGAACTCGCTGTTTAAATTTCTTGGACCTATACATGTTGAAAAAAAAATAGGATTGTAAATCATGAACTCGTACAAATTGTACAAACCCCAGTCGAAATCGCACTTGAATCACAAGAATCTATAGAAATTAGAATTTCGGTTGCCATATTGTGAAAATTCTTGGAGAAATTGAAGAGGGAAAGGTGAATTAGGGTTGAGAATTTGAAGATATTTGTTTAAATGTGTTTTTCAGGACTTTATTTTTTATTTTTTTTATATTGTACTCATATCGTAAATACTATATTGTATCGCGATATAGCAATATGATACGATATCATGATATTTAACAATACTTATAACTGATACACAAGACGAATTGTATTATTTTGGTCCAATCGTAAGTTTAACTGCCATGAACTCAACCCATTAGTCCAATTTTTTTAAATGGAAGGTGGGCCAAAGTAATATTTTGTGCCAACGTAAACTCATATCATTATCTTTTGACTTTAATTAGGATTAGACCCATAAAAATACGTTTGGCATTATATTAGTATTTTAACATATTTGTAATTTATTAATTTTCTAAATACGTGTACTTAACCTGAACGATACTTCCTCCGTCTCAATTTAAATGAAGTTTTGGGTTATTGCACATGTCTTAAGAAAAATGTACATGTATTATAGTTAAAAGTATAGAAAATTATTTAAAAAGCATTTATATTAATTGTCTTATAACTAATTAATTATGAGTGGTAAAGCGTAAAATTAAAAATAATGCAATTAATATTTTATTTAAAATCTAAATTGACAAATAATATGGGACAAAGAGTGTACTTAATTTGAAACGAACAGGGGATATACTATGAATTATATACTAAATAGAGATCGATAACTAACACTTTCATAAAAGATCCATCTTTTTTACGAAACTAAAATACTAATACCAATTCCATTATGATAAAATTTTGGAAAATTAATATAAAAAATCAGTGTTGTCAGAACTGGACCAGACATAAAACCGGATAAGTATTGGGGGGGGGGGAGGGTTAGACGGGTTCAACCGAATTCGACCCGAGTTTTTTAACTTTTTTAATTTCTAATTATTTTATTAATTTTAATATTATGGAAATACTATTTTCGCTATTTTTTTAATATATTTTACTCAAGTTTTTCACTATCCATCCTATTCAACTTTTTTACGTTCATATTTTTATTTAATTAACTAATTAGTATTTTTTTATTTAATTATTTAATATCCACCTTATATTGTTTTTCTTTATTCTAATTACATGGGCCTTTCTTCATCTCCCTCCCCACTCTCTCTCTACCTCTACGACCCTCTCTCTCTTCCGAATCTGAACCCACTCTCTCTCTTCTCAACTCCTTTTTTCTTCTTCTTTTATCTCCATATTTAGACCATTTAACCTCCATTTCCGGCGACCTAGCACTCGGATTCCGCTGCCCATTACCCTAATTGGTTCGATCCGTCCAGATCCGGCCGTCCGTGAACACGAACAAGGCATTTCCGACGAAAACCGGGGTCTCTACCGGTTTTTGGCCGAACCGGCGTTTTTGTCTAATAACTCCGGTTTGTTTTTCAATTTTTTCTGGGTTTCGATGTTGAACCAAACCGGATATGTGGCGGGTCGCGGTCGGACCGCCCGGTCCGGTTCTGACAACCGTGTAAAAAATATATATTCCAAAATATTATTGAGATTATAATATTTTTTTTTTAGGTGTAAAGAATTGGAATTTTCGGATTGAAATTGGGATAAATTGGATATTCCAATCCCAATTTAATTCTTCGATTATAAAATGTAGATTAGCGACTCTAGTGTTGACCTTTGGCACAATACAGGAGCCGTAGCTCAGTTGACCGGTGGTCCCCTTTTCTCTCTCTCCAGCGGTTTAACAGTACAAAATACTATCTCCGGCCGCCATCTCATTTTGCGTTCTCGTCTTAATTTCACACCGTCAGACCCAAACCCTTGGTTCGGAAATCAATCCGAATCCTTTTTTGGTTTCTCTCAGCAGCATCGCTTATTCCAATTCACCAATTTTCAGATACGAATTCAGCATCCAATTCTCTTTCGGAACAACAATTCACGGAGAAAAAGTTGGATACCATGCGCCCCTGCATATCCAGTATTGCCAAATGGCATTCGCGTCTGAGGAATTTCAGTTCGGTACGTCGCAATTTCTTAATTTTATTTTTTTGGAATTTGTTCAACTCAATCTGTAATCATGATTTATCAATCTGTATTCAGTATTCATGCTTCGCAAAAGCATGCTTTGGGCTCGATTCGCTGCTTTCTGAGTCGAAACCGTTTGTTCTTCATTAGAGTTGAAAATGAAGTACAAATATATGTTAAGCAGAGAGTGATAATAATTGTTCTAATCGAATTCAGATCAGAATGTTATTGTATCAATTGTTCATAATCACATGTTGAAAATCGAAGCCTGCGGAATTAGTTTTAAGTCGTAGTTCGCTAATGACAAAATCAAATTTAATTTTCAGGCTAATTGCAAAGTTGCATCTCTCATTCTACACGAAACCAGTAATGGATCGAACTTAAGTAGCAGTCATATTGATAGAACCGTGTCGAAGATGTACGCTACTTCATGTGAAAAATCTCCAGCGGACGCGCATAAAGACAATCCCGTTTTCGATATGTTGTCCGATTCGTTCGGTAGGCAACATACTTATCTGAGGATTTCACTGTCCGAACGCTGTAATTTGCGATGCCAGTACTGTATGCCCGCTGAAGGCGTAGAGCTTACGCCCACTCCTCAACTTCTATCACCGAACGAGATTGTTCGCCTGGCGAGTCTTTTCGTCAGTTCTGGCGTTAGTAAAATTCGTCTAACTGGTGGTGAGCCTACTATAAGGAAAGATATCGAAGAAATTTGCTTGCAGCTGTCGAGTTTGAGTGGATTAAAGACACTTGCGATGACTACTAATGGAATCACCCTTGCGAATAAACTTCCGAGGTTAAAAGAGTGCGGGCTCAGTTTGTTGAATATAAGTTTAGACACGTTGGTTCCTGCGAAGTTTGAATTTATGAGCAGGCGAAAAGGGCACGACAGAGTGATGAAAGCCATTGATGCTGCTATAGAGCTGGGTTATAATCCCGTCAAAGTATGTTTTTTACCTACGACTTATGTTATTACATTCAATTAAGAGTAGTCAATATTTTATGAGAGAGAAAATGAAAATCAAGTATATGTTCTTGGCTTTAATTTGTGTCAGGTAAATTGTGTTGTAATGCGCGGATTCAATGACGATGAAATATGCGATTTTGTTGAGCTGACACGTGAGAAGCCGATCAATATACGGTTTATCGAGTTCATGCCTTTTGATGGGAATGTCTGGAAAGTAAAGAAACTCGTACCTTACTCTGAAATGATGGATATTGTGGTAAGGTAGAATTCTGTATTCCCAATATTTGGCTTCTTAATGTATATATATATATATATATATATATATATATATATATATATATATATATATATATATATATTCTTATACATTCCCCTGAGTGTCTCAATCTTACTGAGCACTCAATCTTACTGAGCAGGTTAAACAATTCACAGGACTTGAAAGGATTAAGGATGATCCCACGGAGACAGCTAAGAATTTTAGGATCGAAGGGCATCGTGGTACAGTTTCTTTCATTACATCGATGACAGAGCATTTTTGTGCTGGTTGTAATAGATTGAGACTTCTTGCTGACGGGAACTTTAAGGTTTGCCTCTTCGGTCCTTCAGAGGTAAAGCATCTGCTACTCATTGACTGACAGTTTTGAAGTTTCCGATTGATTTTATTTTACCTTTTTTTTTCAAAACTATTTTAAAGTTTCCGATTGATTTAGAAGTATTTTGTCCACTTCTAGGCTAGTCATAATGCAAGGTTATGTTTGCCTGATCATTGTTTTTATTTCATCCCTTTGTATTTCAGGTTTCTATTTTATTCAAAAATTAGTCGAAGCTCTAATTTCTTATGTTGCAATAACTTGTGAAAATATTTGTTTATTTCGTTGTTCTCAAATCAGGCTAACATATATGATGTGTGTGTATGTGTGTGTGTGTGTGTGTGTGTATTTTAATCTAAAAAACCATCATGTGCTTCTGTCTTAATTACAGTAGCCTTTTACACTATATTTTTATTGTTTTGGCTTATTTTTAATATTACCTTTTATTCTTTTGAATATATCAAAAATGAAAAATTTAAATTACTAATGTCTTCTTTTCTATGTTGCAACTTCCACAAATTCCTCTATTGTCTCGTGTACTTTCTTCAACTGTAAAAATGTTGGATCACCTTAGAGATTTAATACGTCAGAATTTTAGACTTACAATCAAAATTTTTATCTCATTCTCGTGGGGAGACGTTTTTTTCATTTCAGGTTAGCTTGAGGGACCCGCTGCGCAGCGGTGCTGATGATAACGAGCTTAGGGAGATTATTGGAGCAGCGGTACGTACAATGTAGCTCTTATGTTCTTGATAATACAGTTTCAAACACCAGTTTCTTACAGCCTTTTGACGATGCAGGCTGATGAGTTATAATATTTAACAATTCCGAGAATTATTACTTTGAATATTTGTGTAGCTCTACTTAGGAATCTTACAGCTGTAAACATTTATTGCCAATAAAACCAGGTCAAAAGAAAGAAGGCGTCTCATGCTGGAATGTTCGACATTGCAAAGACTCCAAACAGACCAATGATTCATATCGGTGGCTAGGGATATACGGTATATACCCCTTGTGCATTATTATTCTCTATGTGGAAACGGCAATACTCATTTATCAATAGCATTTTGCCATTTTCTTTTAGGGATAAAATCGTATTTTTTGCTTTTTAAGTATCTTCCTACAAAATTCAATCACGCGCGTGGGTAGGTACTAATTTTATCGATTAGTAACATTTAGTGGCGGACTTCTGCTTTGAATTAAACCGACTGCTACAACCTTATTCTTCATGCACAATATCGATCTTATTACTCGGAGATTTTATTCAAATTTCTTGTATATTTTTTTTTCTCTGTCAGGTACGTACTACTTGTAACCGCGCAAGTGGAATTTTAGCGTACGCTTTGGTTCTTCAGTTTTGGTTGATCGTCGCATCACACACACCGAATAAAGAGAAAAAGGCAAGTGCTGAAGAAATAGAGACATCTAATACAAAAACCATGTTTTTTTTTTTTATTATTTTCAAGGCTGTATATTATTACAGTAATGTTTTTTGGGTGATTACAATTTTAATTTTCTCACATATTATTTTCATTGTAATGTAACTGTAACTTATTATTCCAGAGGCCAAACAGTTTTTCAATAGTTTATCTCTCCTAATTACAAATTTATTCAGTTTCCAATGGTATTACATTATGTATTCTGTTTCACCTATATAAAATGATAGTGTGTGTGTGTATATATATATATATATATATATATATATATATATATATATATGCAATAAGGGATGGAACACTTTTGTTCAACATAAGAATTAAGATTCACAGTGTCATTTGCAGTCGAGAGATCGAGAGAGATCGTTTCAAGCCAAAACGCACTTTTCAATCTGTGTAATTAATTACAACAAACAACCGGGAATCGAAAGTCGATATACAGTGTACAAACGGGAAGAGATTCTATCCTCTTTCGTTTTAGGTTGATCAATCAAAGATTCTAACACTACTCCCTGCTGTTTCTAAACAGAATCGAATATTATATATATCACCAATAAATTAAATAAACATCCCAAATATACACCAAAAACAAAACCAATTAATCTGTTACGACTTCGTGTTAACGGTATGAGAATCCGAATCCGTTACCATCTCCCGACAGCAAGAATACTCTTCATTGATCATCATAGGATTTGTTATCCCTTTTCTTTTCTAACTCCGATTCTACTGACTGAGATAACTTGTATATATATACGTGTACATATATATCCTGTTTCTTGGATCGAGCAATCATCATAGCAAACTCCAAAACAAAAAAGCGAAACGTGGGTTTCCGTTGAACTCCAAATTCAGCCACCACTCATCAAAAGCATATCAATCTGACCTTAATTAGTAGTAATCTCCTCGATCTTCCGAGGGGAAAACAAACTAATTAAAACGAACAACGTTTTGTAAAAATTCTTTCACACAAACTAAGTAAGTTGTTGTAAGAAGTAGCACGATCGATCAAATGCCAACCAAAAATGTACGTTCAGCAGAAATGCACCTCGCCAAATGTCGAAGACCTGATCATCGGAAATCCATTCATGTACGGAACATTGAATCCATCTTGTTCATCGTCGTCGTCTCCCAAATAACTCAAGAACGCGTTCGGATTCTCTTCGTCGTTGTACATTTCTTCAATCTCCTCCTTCGCCGATCTTTGCATATTTTCTTGCGGTATGATCGGTAGACAAGGTAGCTTCGGCGGCAAGACTCGAGATATTATTGAAGCTGCATTATTATTGTGATTATTATTATTTTCCTTGCCTTTTCTGCTTTCTTTTGCTTCTGCTGGTTTACCGGTTAGTTTCTGCACGAGCTCCCGGAAATTTTGGACGTCGGTCTTTATGATTTCGGGTGCAACTATGTGAATTATGCGAATCTTCGGCTTCACTTTGGCGATCGTGCGCGAGTATTCGTTCACCACAAACTTCGATGGAACTAAGCTGGTCGCATCGAATGAGTACTGATGCTTCATCGGTCGTCGATCTGAGAGAGAGAGAGAGAGAGAGAGAGAGAGAGAGAGAGAGAGAGAGAGAGAGAGAGAGAGAGAGAGAGAGAGAGAGAGAGAGAGAGAGAGAGAGAGAGAGAGAGAGAGATTGGAATTGCTTGTGGATGTTGCTGATGAAGATTGAGAGTTAGATATTTATGTATATGTTAGACAAGCAACATAAAGTCTAACTTAATTAGAGAAAGACAAAAATTAAAAAAATTAAAAAATAATAAAACACACACAAACACAAAAATTGTGTCTTTTGGGAGTGATGATTAGATAGATGCTTGTCTGAATTAATTGATGTACATCCCCGTACATGCCCATGATAGGGACGTCATGAGAAAATTAATATAAATATATTATTTTATTTAATATAATTTCCACCTTTGATGTGTATTAGGAGTAATAATACTATGTAGGTATATATTTAATTATTTATCAAATTCCAACTCATACATACATGGATAATTAATAATTAATGTATATCATTACATAAACTTACAAGAATCATGAACCATCTGATCATCTGTTTCATAAAAAGTCAATCTTTGTCAATTAAGTATAATATATGTTTATATATAATATATTATTATATATATACTTACAACTTGTTTGTATTGCTGTCATCCCACTAATCTTATTCTCAGTTTGCAGTTGTTGTTCATAATTTTAGTCATTGACTTGATTATCAAGAATTTATTGTTATTATTATTTTTTTTATTATTTAAATTATTATTATTATTTATTGATTTAATTTAATATAAAAAAAAGTTGGTTGAGAGCATAAAGTCGTCGTTTACACGTTCTTGTTCACATTGTAACGTGTAGAATACTCGTGTTTTTTTTCTCGTTTCTGTTGTGTTGGGCGGCGGGTGACAAGGGAAACTATAGATTAAATTTTGTCAAATTGTGATTATTTTTTTGTTAATTAACGACTTTAGTTATAATCCCATCGATCTAGGGTCTTTGTTTAAGAATTAATGAATGGTTTTAAGCCTTGTTTGGGGAGGAATTAATTGAAACTGTGTACTGTCGGTTGTCACTGCAGTCTATTTTTTTTATTTTATTTTTGTAATGGACAGCAATCAATTATATAGGTGCATTGGTAATTTTACACTCTCGTATAATAGCTTGCAAGCTATACGAGAGACGGACATAAACCACACTAGGACTGACTATGTGTGACAAGCTACATCTGGGGACCGTTGACAGACGGCCGATTCAAATTTGGATCAATTGATGCTCGTTATTTTTCTTTTTTTTTTTTACAGTCATTTTCCAAATCGTTTGATATATTACTCGAAGGGAAGATAGCAAATTTCTATGTTTATGATTGTGGTTTTAGAAATTAAACACGTGGTAAAACAGTCATAATATACTTATGAGTGATTTAATTTTAGAAATGATAGTGATAAAGTAAAGAACTTTTTAGCTAAGGAAAATATTTATTTTTACTCGTGGTTAACTAGTGTCCTTTACGTAGCACGGAAATGGAAACGTCGATACGGGTAAATGGGGAAATAGATACGGGGAAACGGCATGTTTCAAAAAGGGATACGAAAACTTGGAGTAAACGTGTATATATTAAAAGTATAGGGGTATATTTATAAATATTCTATTGAAAATATATAAATTTTTATTTATATATAAATTCTTTTTATATATTTTTATACAAACATATTCAAAATAAATTTTACTTTCAACTATCATTTTGCAGTTGATCATCAGATCATGTAAATAATTTGGGAATACAAAAGTATTTAAAAAAATTGCTATTCGAACATGTTTCTAACTTTTTAGAAATTGTAAAATAGTCCAGAAGGTGTCCGGCAGTTGTGTTCGAGTTTCTGACACAAAACGTTCCCGAATCGCGGAAACGTTATCAAGATGGTGTTTCCGTGTTGCATAGCTATTAACTAAGCAAACATAAGGTTAATTAAGAATGTTTAATGTTTTTAAAAATAGATCCATGTGAAGTTTCATTAGGTCTGATTTTATTTTGGTCTACATTTCAAATTTATTTCTGATGAATCAACATATTTTCCGTGTGTAATTATCATTTTCTCGTTCGATTGCCACTATTAAGTATTTAAGTTTTATTGCATAATTAGTAAAATGTAAGATAAATCTAATACTACTATTAATGGCAAAATTGCCAGAATTAAGCACCTTAATTACTGTCATAATTAATTGGAAATGCATTCCACTTTTGAATAAAGATGATTATATTAAGAATAAGTGTCTCTATAATGAATACTTATGTATGAGCTGTGAGTACAAACAATGGCTGGAATTTTGTCTGAAGCCCATTGCTGATGTCATACTGATGACGCTTTTATGCACGTTTATTACACGACTTTGTGCTTAAGAAAAATATAAGTGAAAAAATAATTAAACAAGTTGTGAAGGTGAAGGTCTTATTTTATTAATTTTTAGGAGGCTTCAGATTTGTGGCCTGTAGATTATGTGGAATGTAAAACTATATGTTTATTAATTATTAGAGTAAGGGCTCGTTCGGTTACCTATATTTGATTAGATTGGATTACATGAGTTTGGATTAACTTCCTACTGACTAATTAATTATTTATTTAGTAGCATGTACGGTTTCTTAGATTAAAATTTCTATTAAATTTGTTAAAATCAGTTATTACATATGAATTGTCCATAAAACCACTTAGTTTACAATAATAAAATATAATTTTAAGGATAAAATTGTATTTTTCCTTTTTAGTCACCCCCTATTAAATTAATCTCAGGGGGATGTGCTACTAATTTAATGAAATAGTAGCATTTAATAGCGGACTTTGAATTTAGTAGCGGGTTTGAAAAAGTGTGAATCTTACCAACCGGACATGCTATTAGCCCCTACTATTTAGTCAGTAGAACAGTAACCGAACGAGCCATAATTCATAAAAATAATATTGGCTTTTATTTATAAGAAAATTAAATTTTGATTTACCAAACGAATTGGGCCGGGCAGGTTGAGCTAGTGGCCCAACCCGAATTGCTCTATATTATTTTTAAGATATAGGAGGACACGTGGCAATTCAAATTACTAAAAAATTCAAAAGCAAAAGGGATTTGCTGAATGTCGTTTCAGTTTTAATAATACCGACACGACTTCAAGTATGATCTTGGTCATTTTTTAAGGCTGAATTTAGCAAAACTCAAAAGACGGAATTTGTAATTCTTTGAATTAGCTTTCAATTTCAACTTGAATCACCGAGATTAGATATCGGGTGAGAAATATATGGATGAATCAATAAACACTTGTTCACAACTTTGATGCTCTGAGTTAACTAGAATTCAAGTTGTAATTCATTTATACGTAACTTTGTCACCCGGCATCCAATCTAGCTCATTCAATTTGGATTAGAATACTATCTTAAAGGACTACGATTTCCGTAGTTTCAATTTCGCCAAAATCAGATTAGAAAATGGTCATTATAACGTTCGAAGTTAAAAAGGTATTAGTAAAATTGAAACGAGAGTTAACATTTCAAAAAACAAAATTAGGATCCTTCATATGCTTAAGCATAAACCATAATTGGAATCGTTACTAACCCAAATCGAGCAAATTGTTTTGGTTATAACAAAAAAGAAAGCCAATCTTCAATCACAACTCAAAGAAAAGTTCTTAAGATACAACAAATCATTTGGTTTACTATACACCAAAATTTGCAACATAAAGTTTTCAAATAAAATTACGAGCACCGATTACATTTTCCTCTAGAAAAACGGAGCACCAAAGGGAAGGAAAGAAGAGAAGGGCAAGAGCGTCACACTTTCTTTTTATTATTATAAACATAAGCTCAATAATTCATGGCTAATTACACTTCACCGTGCCATTATGATGATAAAACGGCCAGTTCGTCCTAGGAAATATACATCACCTGATCACAAAAATGAAACAAATCCATTAAATATTAGATTCATATTCTAAATAAATGCCTTTGCAAACTCTCGTATTTGTATATAAAAAAATCATGATCGTAAGTATTACACAAGAGTGGCATATTTACGAAGAGGGCTATGAGTATGAAGTGAGTTTGAACTTTGAAGACAAAACAAAAAAAGACTACCGCATTCATACTCGAAGTGACTCTTCAGCTGTATAATACTCTTACAAGTTACAACCGATATAATAATACATTTTATCGAAAACTAAAAACCAATTTGCTATAAACCTAAGGCAAAGCATCAACCGAGGAACAATAAACACATGAAAATCAAGAAAGAACTATATAAAAACTAGTTTAATCTGGTGATTTCCAAGAAAACTATTTGACACACAATTGTTGATGATGTTGTATAGGACAACGGCAACATACGTACGTGGCCAAGCATTTGAAAGCTGATTTTCGAGAATACAGTTTTGTTCTAAAATCGTTTAAAGATTCAATTTTTTTTACAGAATTCTGAATAAGTTTAAATGGTTACTTGACCTACACTGCTTACAATACGCTATGCCATGTACGTAAACTACGATATACGTTTGGTTTTCTTTAAAGCAGCAAAATTGATTCTTGCTTGTGCAAATACAAAGAGAAAAGTTGTTTTTAAGTGCCGATGCACTTGTGAAAAGACCGTAAAAGCCTAAGCTACCCCAAAGTTGTAGGCTTTTGCTAGCAAAAAAGTGTAAATGATATACCTCGGGATATACACAAAACCGACATGAGAAAAATCGAAACTTTACATCAGAAATCAACTCCATTCAACTACTGACAGTTGATCTGAACTAAGAAACGAAATCGAGAAAGAAATGGGATTAGTTTGAAACACCAATATTGCAACCAAGAACAAACAATAACCATTCTAACCGATCGAAAAAAAAAAAAAATAATCTTGTCATCGACAGAGGAAAATTTCATTGAAAAAAGCTTCAAACTGCACCTCAGCTAAAAATTATTGAACTACAAACATTCATCGACAACAAACGAAACAATTAATTCACACTTATAAAGCAATTTAAGCAAGAAAAAACTAAGAAGAGCAACCGAATAATACCTCGGGTTCTGCCAAAAAACGGAACAGAATCCAATTCAACACCGCACAAGGACACAATCAACTCCTACCAAATGCATCAATATCATCATTTCCTCTGCCACCTCCACCGCTACCGACACCTCTCTCTTCGACCTGCCACCTCGGCCAACTCGACACAGTCTCCACACTATTTTCTCTCTCTAAGACCCCATCTCCTCTCTCCACCTCCCCAATTTGTGTCGGAGAAAACAAATTCCCCTCACTCCCACTTCCAATGTTCCCCTCATCGTTCCACCGATGCCTCCTCGCGATATTCCTAAGGCTGTTCCTAAACCCGTACAAATCCGACTCGTCGTCGACTAATTCTTCGAGCGTAAAAGACCTCGCGTACCCCTCCGCGGCCCCATTCGCCGCCTCCGCCTCACCCCTGGGCAGCTTGAATCGGCACACGGGGCACGAATTATTGATCTCGAGCCACGGCACAATGCAATCGGAGTGGTAGCTGTGCTTGCACGGCATCAATTTCGCGACAGAGTCCGCCACGAACGGGTCCTTGCACACCGGGCAGAGCAGGGTGGGGTCGCTGTCGGCGGTGATTGTGACCTCCTGCAAGGACTCGATCGAGGATTTGGGGGCCGGGTCGGATCTCGGATTGGCGGCAGCGGCGGCGGCGGAGGTGGTGGCGGCGAGATAATCGATGAGGCGGCTGAGGTAGGGGCTGGTGAGGAGGAAGTTGTCGTCGGGCGGGGTTAAGGCGGAGGCGGAGGTGTGGTGGTCGACGGGGAAGGGGTTTCTCGGGGCGGGGGAGGGTGGGGTGGTGATGGAATCCTCCATATCCATCTGCTCGAGGGAGTCGCGGTGGCAGTGGGGGCAGAGGAGGGCGGTTGGGGTGGGGGAGGGGGGTAGGCCGATGCTCATGTCGCACGAGTGGCACCAATAGGCTGGGTGGTAGAAGAGGCGGGGAACCGCGGTGGATGGGGAGGCTGACATGGCGCGGCGGCGGCGACGGCGACGGCGGCGGTGGCGGTGGCGGTGGGTCGGGATCTGGGATTAGGGATTTAAACGTGGGAAATTGGATTTGGGGGAAAATTGAGGAAGAGCTAAGGTAGCTAATAACTATAGTGGGGTTAGGTCCAACGTTTAGTCACTGTCCGTTTGGAAGACGTTGATTTTGACCTTCAACGTTTTACTCCTAAATTATCACCAATTAATAATGTTAAAAACCATATATATATATATTACGACCGAAGCCGCAGCCAACCGTAGAATAGCTTGCAAATCATATGAGAAGTACTTGTTCGTTTTTTCTTGTTTTTTTTAATGAAGGAACATGCAGTCAACTGCATAATACCTTGTAAATCATACGAGACGAAAAGTAAATGAAGAAACATGCAGCCAACCGTGTAACAAGTTGCAGAGCATACGTGAGACGTACAACCACTCTAATATAATCATGTGTGATAAATTTTACGTAGCGACCGTTGACAATAGAATTCGAATTTTTGTCAATTGACACAGTTCACTTACTTTAACTGCTAATGCTAGCAGATACCTTACGGACGGGACACTTGTTGAGTTTCTACTACTACTACATGGAATTGATTATTCGGTTGTTGAGGTTCAAAGTTCAACCTAACTCATATCTACAATTAAAATTTGGAGCTGTTGAAATTCGTACTTAAATGTTATTTTCTTAATAGAATTAGTAGCTTTAGTTTTTACTAGAGATTATGATATTCAACATGCTAAAATATTACAAAACACGATATGATGATTATTATTATTGATGGGGATCGGTTTGTCAAGTTTGGGCCGAACTTCCCATATTGGACTTATTAATAATGATTAAATGTATGAATCGAAAGAGATTTATTGGGCTCACCGACCCAATACACGTCAAAGACAAGGTCTCTTTAGAAGCTCGCGGCTAACGAGCTCGCCAGCTCATCCAAACATGCTAGAGACAAATCAATGGGATAGGTGACGAGGTGAATGAGAGCCGGTGGAAAAGAAAACCCAAAATATATGCTCCCTAAATAGATAAGGAAACCATGTCAATTAAGAAGAGTAATTGAACAATGACAAGTAAAGAGATCCTAAATTAGGAAATGTCTAAATAGAAATACTCTATATAAATGAACGTAAAGACCTGATTAAGGGTCCGATTGAATATCAATAATGAATATTTTATACTCTCTTCCAAATACTCTCTCTCTCTCTCTCTCTTTATATTTATATTTTTCGTTCGTCGAATTAATCTTCTCCGGTGAAGAACTGGTGTTTGATTGGTTTTCCAATGGTCAAGAGAGTTGAGTTTGAAAGGAGGTCTTAAGGATGTAGATACTACACCATTAATTATTATTATTAGATTATGTGAGCAAATTAAGTTTTGAACTTGATACTTCTAATTTTAAATTACTATTAAGAACGCGACATCTTTGTAAATAGCTAATTAAATAGTCGAACGAAATTGATACGATATGATATGAATGAAAACGATATAATCAATGACTTATACCACATAACCCTTAATTAACCCTAAAACGATTGGGAAAATTTGTCTTCATATGTTAAAATCACAGAGATTAGTATAGTCTACTGGGCCACTGGTATACTTGTTTGATATACACGTTGATTATAATAATACTGACAATGATTTCAACAAAGTCGCTTTGGCCGAGTGGTTAAGGCGTGTGCCTGCTAAGTACATGGGGTTTCCCCGCGAGAGTTCGAATCTCTCAGGCGACGATTATTTCTTATTTTTTTGGGCTTAGTTTTCGGTTTTTTTTGTTCTGATTTATTATTTCACCATTGTATGTTCAATAATATGTGACAAGGTAAGAATAAAATTACAGCACATAGTAAAAATTCATTACACACCTCCAGAAAACCCAAAACAAGTTCCGATCCAGACAAGGAAATTAAACAAACGATTATTAATTTATTTAAAAAAAAAAAAAAACACAAAAACTAGTTCGATTTGGTACGAGGAAATTAAACCCCCTAGCCGGAAAGCTTGGACGCCTCGAGATCAGCGGCTTTCTTGAGGAAGCCGCTATCGTCGTCTTCAAGAGCCATCTGAATGGGGCTCGAGCCGAGCCCATCGGCTATAGCCAGCAGTATATTCTTCAGCTCAGCCGTGAACTCCATCTGGTCGACTGTCCCACTCTTGTCGCAGTCGAACTGGTTGAAGATCGAGTCGTACAGCTTCGTCAGCTCCTCCGGCGGCGTCGCCACGTCCACGCCGAAGTGTGTCTCGATCAGCCTCAGCGACTCGAACGCCCGCCGGAGCTCCGATCTCGACAGGACGCCGTCGCTGTTCAGATCCAGCGCCGCGAAGGCCTCGTCGGCGCTTTTCTTGAACTGGGCCTCGTCTTCCACGAACGAACGGACTGTTGATCCGTCGATTATCACCACCCCCATTACTGCGTGTTCTCTGTGTTTTTTGTTTCTTGTTTTTTTTTTTTCTTTTTTTGGGTTTTAATAAAATTTAATTAATTTGTGTGATTTAAAATGAGAAAAAAGGGGATAAGAAGACACGTTGATTTCTTCAAACCGTGTAATGGGTAAGATTTGGACATAGATATTGGGCACGTGGTTTCTTTGCGTTGGCCTCAAAATGGAAATCACACGTCATTTCCCAATTACGATTTTTTTTTTTAAAGTATTTTTATTTTGAAGCTATTTTCTTCATATGGATTTTCAAATTCGATAGTTTTTTCGATCGGTTTTAATTTTTCGAAAGCACTTTTGCAAAATTCATAATACAGTTTGAATATTATATATTAACTAGTAATTCACCCGTGCGATGCACGGATCAATTATTTTTTTTAAATTATTTTGGATAAAATAAAACGAACAAAAACTTTGAACAGTTGGCATACATGTAAATAATACCCAAAAAAAATGTTTTATTGAATCAAAATATACATTTGTTTGTGATTTACGTTCCGCTGAAAATCTTTTGTGCACACAACATTGCTCATAAAGTTAGTTATATCGCCCGATTCTGAGTAAATAAATATCTTTATCTCAAATCTACTTTTAACTCTAGACATTGCGGCGTACAATTGGCTATGCCACCCTAATATGACACTAATATTACACTAAAAACAACTACTAATACTAAAACCAACATTGATAATACTAATACCAATACTAATATTAATACTAAAACCAACACTAATAATACTAATATTAATATTAATCCTAATATTAATACGATGATTAATACTAATAGTATAATACTAATATTAATATCAACACTACTATTAACCAACCCTCAATAGGAGAGTTGGTACCTAGAATTTACCAATAGGGTAAAGGTCTAGGGTTCGAGTCCCCCCTCCCCTACTTCCCCTTGTATTGGACTTGAATTTACTCAAAAAAAAAAAAATCAACATTACTATTAATAATAATACGCCAATTCTAATACGGATATTTAATGTTTAAACTAACACGTCAATACTAATACGAACACTAATACTCATACTAATATTAATACTAATACTAATATTAAGACTAATGCTAATGTTAATGTTAATACGCCTAGACAAATACTAATATCCATACTAATACTATTATTAATACTAATACAAATAATAATAATGATAAATATAATGATAATAATACTGATATTGATATTGATACTACTACTGGTATTAATATTGATACTAATATTAATATACATACTGATACACATACACATATTGATACTGATATCGATACCGATATTGATACTAATATTCATACTAATACTATTATTAATATTAATACCAATACTAATACCAATATTAGTATTCATACCAATACTTATACAGATATTGATACTGATACTGATATTCATACTCATACTCATACTCATACTGGTGTTGTTATTGATAATGATACTAATACTAATAAAGATACTAATACTAATATTAATACTAATATTAAGACTAATGCTAATGCTAATGCTAATGTTAATGCCAATACTCCTAGACTAATATGACTTCGAATACTAATAATAATACTAATAATGATAATAATAATACTGATATTGATATTGATACTGATACTGATACTGCTACGGATATTAATATTGATACTAATATTAATACACATACACATATTGATACTGATATTGATATTGATACTAATACTATTATTAATACTAATATCAATACAAATACCAATATTAATATTCATACCAATATTCATACCAATACTCATACAGATATTGATACTAATACTGATACTCATACTCATACTCATACTCATACTGATATTGATACTGATATTGATGTTGTTATTGATAATGATACTAATACTGATAGTGATACTGATATTAATACTTATATTGATACTAATACTGATACTGATACTGATACTAATACTATTACTAATATCATACTAACACTAATACTAATACTAATACTAATACTAATACTAATACCAATACTAATACTAAGAGCAACTCCAACCCACAAATATCAAAATGAATTATCAAATATTTATTTGATATTTTATATTTTAGTTTGATACCTAAATAAATTTATTTGCTCCAACCATAGTTATCAAATAGTTGGTAATTAAAAATAAATAATGTGATTATATATTTTAATTAACACATGTCATTTTCTAATTGGTTATTTAGGTGGTTAAGTTGTGTAACTTCCAATTGGTATTATTTCATCCGGATGTATTTTTACATCCCAAAAATTAAAATATCAAAGTAGAAACTCACTTGATAACTCCATTGGAGTGGAAAATTTCTAACTTCAATTATCAAAATGGTAGTTAAGAATTTTGATATCCCATTTAATAACTCCATTAGAGTTGCTCTAATACTAATACTAATACTAATACTAATACTAATACTAATACTAATACTAATACTAATACTAATACTAATACTAATACTAATACTAATACTAATATTAATATTAATATTAAGACTAATGCTAACGTTAATGCTAATACGCCAAGACTAATATGACTTCGAATACTAATAATAATACTAATAATGATAATAATAATAATAAAACTGACATAATACTGATATTGATATTGATACTGATACTGATACTGCTACGGATATTAATATTGATACTAATATTAATACACATACTAATACACATACACATATTGATACTGATATTGATACTGATAGTAATAATATTATTAATAATAATATCAATACTAATACCAATATTAATATTCATACCAATATTCATACCAATACTCATACAAATATTGATAAATATACTGATATTGATACATATACTCATACTCATACTCATACTAATATTGATGTTGTTATTGATAATGATACTAATACTGATAGTGATATTGATACTAATACTGATATGATACTAATACTGATACTGATACTACTACTAATACTAATATCATACTAATACTAATACTAATACTAATACTAATACTAATACTAATACTAATACTAATACTAATACTAATACTAATACTAATACTAATACTAATACTAATACTTATACTAATATTAATACTAATATTGAAACTAATACTAATATTAATATTAATATTGATATTAACACTAATACAAATACTAATACTAATATTGATAGTGATACTGATATTAATATTAATACTAATACTAATACTAATACTAATACTAATACTAATATTAATACTAATACTAATACTAATACTAATACTGATGCTGATAGTGATACTAATATTGATGCTCATTCTAATACTAATACTAATACTAATACTAATACTAATATTAATACTAATACTAATACTAATACTAATACTAATACTAATACTAATACTAATACTAATACTAATACTAATACTAATACTAATACTAATACTAATACTAATACTAATACTAATACTAATACTGATACTGATACTGATACTGATATTGATACTGATACTGATACTGATATTGATATCATTAATGTTACTGATACTGATATTATACTGATACTTATACTAATACTTATACGGATACTGATACTGATATTTATACCCATATTTATACTCATACCCATACTCATATTCATACTCATACACATACTCATACTTATATTCATACTCATAATCATACTCATACTCATACTCATAGTGATACCGATACTGTTATTAATACTAATACTAATATTGATATTGATATGGATACGAATACTAATACTAATACTAATACTAATATTAATACTAATACTAATACTAATACTAATACTAATACTAATACTGATACTGATACTGATACCGATACTGATATTGATACTGATACTAATACTAATACTCATACGTAAGTAATGTTGACATAATTATAAATTAAACGTTTAAATTTAGTAATTTTCCCGCATAATGAAATTAGTGATTATTTGTTTACTGTTAGTTGAATAAAATTATTATTATTTGAAACAAATTAAAAGAAGATACATAAAACATGTGTCAAATGTAGGTACTACTACTTGTCAAAAATATAGTTTCCATTTACACTTTATATAGAATCATATCAATTAATATCAATTATTAATTTCTTTTTTTCTCTAATTATTATTCTGAGTATATGATAAACAATAAAAATAAGTTTACGATTTATATACTTAAACATAAATTAAATAGCAAAAGGAAAAGAAAAAAGAAGATTGACACATATAATAGAAAGTAAATAACAAATTATGAAACAAAAATCTGGAAATACAACTATCAATATATAATGAGTATCGAGAAAATATGTGGGTATCTTTAAAATTTTATTTGATCTAGAAAAAATATGTGGGTATCATCCATATGTAACATTTATATTGACCATTTAATATAGCAGAATATATATATATATATATATATATATATATATATATATATATATATAATCAAATATAATTAAATTAAAAAATATATAAATATTCAAATTTTATACAGATATTGCAAAATATTTAAAATAATTAGAACGAAATGAATATATTTTTTCAAATCATTCCAAATACACTAAAATTTCATAAATTATTCGAATGTATATTTAAATTACAAAATTATTAACATAACTATTTAATAAAAATTTAAATAAAAATAATACTAAAAAAAGAATCAAAATATTACATTTTTCGGAAAATGAAATTATAAATAAGATAATAGCTTTAGGATTTATAGAATATAATTTTTTTAAATAATATATATATATATATATATATATATATATATATATATATATATATATATATATATATATATATATATATATATATATTTAACGTATAGAAATGTTAAATATGTAAGAACTTAAATACATACCAAAATCAAAATGTCAACTAATCAATTGAAGAATACACTTCATCAATTGAACTTCAACTAAGCCATTTGGAGATATGACATAGACTTTTGCCACATTTCTTTCGTAGATGGCATATATCCTCTTTTTATATTATATATAGATGGTAAATACAATTTTATTTACAATAATACTAAAAATAAACAAATAAATATGATCCAAATTTATTGAAATAAAATTATAGAAACTAATATGAAAGTACAAATTAATAATAATGTATGTACATATGAACAAAATAGATAAAAATAAGCATTATTAATGGACACAAAAATTAATATTTTTACAAAAATATGCAAACGCTAAATAATCTATTACATGCTCAATCAAGTTCATTAATCTCAATTTCTTTTTCATCGAAACCAAGCGTACAATCATCTCACGTATAATCAAAAGATGGAAATGCATAACTATTTTTTTCTAAATTCATCCTTAAAATATACACGGATCATATTTATGCATGCTATACAACGTCGCAGGACTTCTCTCTTGCTAATGTCGTCGCGTATAACACAAACGATGATATCCATGGATCTGCAAAAACTAAAAAAAAAAAAAAAAAAAAAAACAAACATAAGTTAGATTGTTATATGCACACATACATAATAAATGAATAACATCATAAATATTCAACGACAAATAAATGCTTCAAGCGAACATATCGATAAATACTAATTGCATTATGAATTTGCAAAACAAAAGGAATAAAAAAAAAAGTTTAAGATGAGAACCTTAGTTTAGCATGATTATAACAAAATATGCAAATTCAAATAACTTATAAATGAGTTGGGGTTGAGATTGAGGGTATTTATACTTAATTTTCACACACTAAATAAGTAAATAAAAGATTTTAAGAAAATCATATATTGTTTATATTAGTTAATGTATATATACTAAAACATGTATACATATATATTTCACCATAATTGGACATAATTAAAATAAATGTAAATTGATTTCATAAAATAAAAAATAGACATGATTGACAACAAATCCGGTGATTGATTTTATTTGATGCAAATTCAAATAACTTATTAATAATTAATAATTGAAAGTCAAACTTTACATAAATTAAAATTAATTATGGTGATATTATTTCCATAAGTTATCAATATATAATAGATATGATATTGATGATATATATGTATATATAAATGATTTAGATAATAAATGCATATCCGAATTTTAATAAAAATCAAAATATATGAAATATACACACTATTTTTTTTTTATCTTTTATCTTTTTTTCGTATTATAGTAATAAAAATATAAATTTCATAATATATTAAACAACAACTTAATTAAATTTAAAATTTTAAACGTCCAAGTCCATAAATATACTATATTTGCAAAAGGAAATAAAATAAATCCAAATTAATATGATTGATATAATCTATATCAATCAATGATATAGTTTATATATAATTATTTCCATGTATATTGATAAATTAATTTATTAATTTATTAATTTGAATTATTAATTAATATATTAATTAAAATTAGAAAAAATATATATATGTGAATTTCATGTATAATGATATTTGAATATATTAATAAAATATATATTTTATTATATTTCATTTGATTATGATTAATTAAAAAATACTAAATTAATATATTCAAATGAAAAAATTATGAAATATATATTAATTTATTAATATATTCATTTTATACAGATATCCCAATTTTTTTTTATTGAATGGATATTCGAATATTCCAAAATATTGAAAATTCAAAAAAAACAAACAATTGTATTCTTTTATTTTAATATAATATTAAAAAAATATTTTTTCTGAAAATTATTTGAATATTCGTAAAAAAATTGAGTATCGTGAATTTTTTCAATAAATGTATTTTGAAATACTGAAAATATAAATAAGACTTTTTTATTTCGAATTTATAAAATATTAACTTTGTAAATAATATATATACATGTGGTAATTGTTTAAATGATTGTATAAATATTAAATAGGAAATAAATTAAATACATACCAAAATAAAATTGACAACTCATCAATTGAAGAATCCACCTCATCAATTGAACTCCAACTAAGCAATTTTGATAAATGACATCATCATTTGCCACATGTCAATCATTGAGGGCATAGATCCTCTTTTTATATTATATATAGATGCTGCAATTCCGACCGCTTCTTGAGATCACGTATCGTCGAACTCATTTCGTCTTGAAAAATATACGTCACGGACCTACAAATAGGTTGGAAGCACTGCTCCCGATTGTTAGCACTTTAATGCCCAAGTTAGAAATCTCCCAAATTCAAAAGAGAGTGAATCGTTATTTTTCTTAGGGGATATGAACATCTATTTACAGTAGAGATATTTGTGAATGTCATTGGGTTTTTTCAATTCAATCAATTGAGTCATTTCAAATTCAGAATATTTCTGCAATAGTGTCTAAGTCATGAAATGACACTTGCTACTTTTAGCTGGTAGCTCGTCATCTCGTTAACTACCGTATATTAACATGTGAGTCATATTTCTTGGGCCTGTTATAACGGGACTTGTCATATCTCAATATTTTGGGCCGACTTTATCAAAATCCAAAGAAGTAAACAAATGAGGCTTGTATCCCCATGAAGTCCTATCACCTCCTCTGGGCATCGGCCAATTCCCCTCGGTTTTGCTTAGTTGTGTCGTGTTAAATCCTACTGAATCGTATAATGCATAATACAACTACCATTATAATTTCATACTAGTCTTTGAACGATATAATTTCCTTCTTCCGGAAAAAAAAAAAAAAACTAATCTGATCCATTTAGTTCGGTTTTCACCCATTTGGACACAGTTACAAGTAGTTAGTGCAACATAATATCGTGAGACGACCCAACAAGTTATTAGGGATGCTAAACATGAAATAAAGTTGAATTATTTAGTTAATGATGATTAATTTTTCCAATCAGACAAGACCTAAATATAATATTAATGGGCTTTGAATTTGTAGAAGGCCCAATATAGTAGCATTGGTAGAGGCCCATTTCATTTCTTCATCGAGGTGTAACTGATATGGACTACACTATATATTTGACGAAAGAAGATATTTAACATTTAATATTGCAATTAGGTAGGTCTATAAACCCTAATTGAACTGTATTATTAACGAGTGGGCCCATGGTTTGTTGATATTAATTAATTAAAACAATTACGTGCAGAAATCTTGATCTTCATATTATTTTTTCCAAGTATTATACTCTTTTGAAGGTAAACTTTGTAATTTTGGTCGTCTAGATTGGGTTACTTTAGGCATTTAGTTTATATTTCAACGATTTTGGTCTTATTTCACTTGAATTTCAGTTTTACCTGTTAATTAATGACCGAGTTAGATGATAAACAATAAATTTATAATTTTGTGACATATATACTACATCGATTAAAGTTGTTTGTCGTGTTATAAATTAAATATTCAAGTGAAATACGACGAATATAATGATGAATAATTTGTAGGTTTTTACATAAAAATATGATAAAAATTTGTAATTTTCCCTACTTTAAATATTGACATCCTACTTTCGTCCGTTTTATCTTCCTAATTTAATTTTATACGGTAATTGAGATGCTACGCGAGTGAAATCCACTTGGTGATTTCTAATCGTTGATCAGAAAAAATAAATTTTCAATAGCTCACGTATACATGGTTATATGTGAATACATGTAGATCAGTATAATTACTCAATATATTTCACGAAATCTAGCATTAAATAAACCAATATATAATAAAGTCACATCTAATTTTGAGTGATCCTAGCTATTTCAACCATACAAAAAGTCAAAATTAGTGGTTAAAAACAAACTTTAGTTCATTGTATACTATTATTATAAACTAGTCTAATTTCCGGGTATTTTGAAAAATATAAATAGGACCACTTTTGAAGTTTGAATAGTGCAAGAGTATAGTGTAAGAATAAATATAAAATAATAATACATCATTAATTTAAAGAAACATTATTTAATTAGGAGTTACATTATCAACTAATTACCTTCCACTATACAAATTAAACCCCAGATCACAAGTACATCATCAATAATTAAAAACAAAAAAAAATCCAAATATCCACATTAAAACGTACTACTAAATTAAACCTTTTCTTTTTTTCTTTTTTTTTATTTAATTATTTTTTTTAATACAAAATCTACAAATAATCACACACACACGCGCAGACCGGCGCGAGTGATCAACTAAGCAGAGGGAACCAACGGTCTCTAAAATCAGATTGGTAAGAAATCATGAAGAAGAGAATGACGAGGAGGAGGCCGACGCCCCACGGCGTGCCGCCGGCGCGGTGGAGGGATTCCTGCTCCGGCAAGGGGATGAAGAAGAAGGCGGAGGTTTCGAAGGTGGAGAGGAGGTGTACGGCGAGGAGGAGGAGGAGCGGCGACACCATGAGAAGAAGCTTTATCTGGTCGAACAACCCCTCGAAGATTGACTCGTAGTTTATGTACCAGGTGATTCCGACGAACATGGTGAGTATTAGGAGGAAGAAGCAAAGGTGGAGAGACGGCGGCGATGGGTGGTGGTTGTTGTTGTTGTAGTATCCGTTTGTTGACATGGTGGCGGTGGAGATTGTGTACGGTGGTGGTTTTAATTGTGGTGGTGGTGGAAGTGTGGAATTTGAGGGTTGTTTATATAGAAAATTTGGGGGTTTAGGTTTTGTTAATTGTTCGGCTTTGTTGATTAATTAGGCACGCGCTTTCACTAAAAGTGGCTGCCACGCACTACACAGCTGCACATGCATTTTTCCCTTTTTTTTTATTATTATATTTTTATTTTTATTTTGTGTACTTGGCCAATTTTTTTAAGCAAACTAAGCAACAGCCCGTAAAAATTAACTTTTGCAGAACGGAAATTTCAACTTGTTAATGTATTTGTGTTTCGGACGCATTCTATATCCGATACTCGAGGACACCTGAGTCATGATGGATAACTTATGAGTTATTTTGCAATTTCAGAAAAGTTAGAAACATGCTTGAATATCAATTTTTTTTTCCAAATATTTTTGTTGTTACCATAATTATTTACATGATTTAAAGATCAATTGTAAATTAATAGTTGATAATAATACTCATTTGAATATATTTGTACGATTTTCAAAAAAAAAAATATTTTTACGGAAACATATAAAAATAATTTATATATTAATAAAAACTTATATAGATTTATATAGCAACTTTTAATATTTACACGTTTCCTCCGATTTTTGGTATTCCCATTTTCTGGACATGCTCTTTCCTCGTGTCTATCTTTTCGTTTATATATGGTAAGAAAATTGCAATTCAACCCATCTTATTTATTCTTTTTATTTTGATGTTTTTTTAATGTTGCATATATTATTTAGTGATGATTAAACGAATGTTAGAAAGATCACTTAAAAAAAATAACAATATACTGTCCATTTAAAAAATAATAGTATGCCACTTACTTTTAAAGAAAAAGACATTTTCGACACTGTTTTAGTGAAAAAAAGCTTCATTATGCTTTTGTGCTTTACGTGGCAAAATTAAACCATATTTATATATAAAGAAGAAATTGGGGTGCATGTGACTTTAGCGCGTGTGATAGAAGATTTTCTTCCAGGTGAAGAATTTGATTGAGCTGCATTATTTTATTTATTATAGGATTCTCTTTTTTCTTTCATATTAAAATTAGAAATTCAGTTTTGTACGAAAATCCCCAAAATGGGCGGTGAAACTGTACATAAATATGGCTGCGACTAATTGCAACCTTACACGTGTCACCGACCCGGGCCAGATCTTGAGGTTCTCCTTGCTCTAAACCCTACCCTTCGATCAATTTAGTTTGTGCTTGTTAAAAATAAGCAAAATTACGGTCAACTCCTTGAGGTCAAATTGCGAAAATTTATTTTACGTTTGCGTGATTAAAATCACCTTCATTATGTTTTGTTTTACACGTTTATTTTTACGGTATTTGATTTACCTAAGAAATGATGGGGTTTTTTGTAAGAAAATACATAGTTGATGAGGATGGTTGTAATTACCCAAACATTAAGTTTTTTTTTTTCGTAATTTGACTTATCTCAAGGGGTATGCGTAATTTATCTTTAAGAATATAATAGTGTATTCTAAAAAAATGTTTTAATATAAATTTGATTAAAGTAAGGTAGTTGTAAAAGTTTATTCGATAGCAGAAGTTAGTGATTCTGAGTTAAGGTGGTGTTTGCAAACGCTTTTCTAAAGTGATTATGAGTTTTTTTTAGTTCAAAATCAGTTTTTTTAAACAAAAAGCTCATAACCACTTTGGAAAAGCGTTTGCAAACACCAACTAAGAGGGTGTTTGGCTAAGCTTATTTTAAACAGCTGATAAGCTCTTACATCTGATAAGATGTTTTTAGAGCTGATAAGCTGTTATATCTTATTTTTAGGATTAATTTATAGAGTTTTTGGATAATGAGTTTATTTCCTATTTTTACTCATTATAAGATCTTAAATAAAAACGTGGGGTAGATGTACTTATTTAAAAAGATCTTATTTGGTCTCCAACAGCTTATTTTAAAAAAAATTAAGATATTTTTTAAAAAAATTACCAAACACTTTGGAAGAGCTTATAAGCTCTAAAACATCTTATAAGCTCTTTTTAACATCTTATAAGCTTAGCCAAACACCCTCTAAGTAGTGGATATTAAGTGCTTATTTATAAAAATTGAGTTGTTTACGAATTGCAAATATATTGGAAAATCAACATAAATAGAAAAAACAGGTCTAAGGGTGCTTCTAAAAAACTAGCTAAAAACAACTTATTTTAAGTTAAGTAAAATAAAAGTTAATTCTACAAACACCAAAAAAAATTATGCTGTAAAAAAAAGCTTGAAAGAAGTTGTTTCTAAAAGCTTTTTCAAACACCACTTAAGTCAAATATAAATCAATGAGATTAAATGGGGGGTCTAATCTAAATCTGGTAGAACTTTATTAACCTAAATGAAGCTAATAGCTAGCCTTAATGGAACTATTGAATATTGAACTGAACTAATTACCCCTTTTTGAAACTTTTATTACCTATATATAGATGTAGTTCTCAATTAGTTTTTTTTTTTTAAAACTGTTTTTTTTTTTTTTACTGTTGATTTAAAATAACAATTGAAAAAAAACAAATAAGTTACATAAGATACCTCAATTAGTGAAATACTCCCAAGAAATGAATGGTTAATAATAACATTTAACAATATGTAGTGGGATACTATATAGTAAATATTTAATTTTGATTCCTGAAATTTTCAGGAGAATTTCTTGATTTAAAAAAGATGACGCGATCAAGGCAGTTTTTATTTATTTATTTTTATTTTTTATAGTTATTTATTGACAATTGTGACACCTAATAAATCCGATCAGATCCACTCTTTCTTACTAGTTTAGTCGAAGTCCGTACCATTCAGAATGGGCTTCCACTTGCTAATTGCATCATTAATGATAATTACAACAAATTAAAATAAAACTTTTATATTGTCTAAAATTCTAAATTGTTTCTTTAATTTGTACTATCTCACTTTAATTTCATACAATTTCCAGAATTTTCTTCAATCTTAAGGATCATATAAAGTAAAGCTATATGTGGAGCCATCAAATCAATCATCATAATAATATTATGACTTTAATCTTTTTGGGTAATTATAATCAAGTTTTTATGGGGGGCTCTTTGGGTAATTGATTTTAATTTATCTTTCATTAGACCAATCTAATAAATATTGATTATATTTGTATTTAGGGTAAATTGCGGCCAACATCCAGAAGTAATGTAAAATTAAAAAAAAAAAAAATCATCTTGTTTGGATAATTACAATGCAATCAGCCTCCAATTATGTCTTGGATTACATATCCATACTCACTCTGTCAAACTTATCTACTGAAAAATGTGTTTTTAATAAGATAATACATTATTGAGGGGATAGTTGTAAATATCCAAACACAATGGATTTCTTTGTAAATTTAACCTTACGTTAGGAGGGTGGCCGTAATTTGATCACACATGTAATTAATTATCTAAACTTTTCTCGGCATCAGTTTTTGGGGTTTGAAGTTGTATACGTGGATTATTTTTTATTATTTTTATTTAAAAATTTCATTTAAGATATTTTGCAAAAACAATTGCAATTATGCCAAAAATTTATTTAAATTCAGTCATGACTTTTTAGAAATACTACCAAAGTTAACAAGAAAAGGTGAAAGTGGTCCTGAAAAATGAGAGCCGAAAGTGTATTAGTAGAACTATGGCTGGCAACCTATTTGGCTCCACTTTCACAATAATATCTTCAGTAGTTCATTAAAAAAAAATCAGAAAAATCTAAATTTTAATTATTGTTTGTGATATGGGCCACTTCGCCGACATGGGTTTTCGCCTACAGTATGAACATTGCCTAAGAAAAAAACGGCCCAAAATAAGAAGCCCAACTATGTTAAAAGAGCATACGAAGGCCTAACAAAGGCAGGAGGTGGGTCCCATCTCGCAACGTACGACGTCACGAGACCATATCTCGGGCCGATGTGGAAAAGCCCCGGGTCGTAGTTATTAACGAGCTAGGATACGTATTTAACCTAAAAGCCCATTAAAGTTAAAAACTATAATGAAGCTTGTATCTCAAGTCACGACGACGTGTCTATAAATTGGGAGCTCGTTAAAACTCGAAGCCCCTAATGCTTTTTCTACAAGAAACACATATATAATATATTCTCAAACACTGGACTGACTTGATCGTCGGAGCTTCTACATCGAAAAACTTATGCCGACGTTGCACGAGCGCTCCCATTTTCCACTACTAGCTAAAATAACAACTACTATTGAAGATTTAGATATGTCTTGTCTTTTTCTCTACACTGAACTTCTCTTTGGTGGACATATTATACAGCACTGAACTTCTATAATCAAATGGTGCCATGTTACCCCAAGTTATAAAATATATATAAATGAGAAAATACAAATTTCATCCCTCAAGTTTGCATTTATTTCGCATTTAGTTCCTCATGTTCGTAAAAACCACATTTGGTCCTTCATGTTTAGGGATGGCAAAAAAACCCGAACCGCTAGCTATCCGCGGGTATCCGCTCCGTTTAAAATCCGTTACCGAAACCATTAGGGTTTGGTAATGGTTTTGGTAAGAGAAAAGAAAACCGTCATGGTTTTGGTATGGTTCTGGTTTTACCTTCACGGTCATGGGTACCCGACCATTTAATATATATATATATATATATATATATATATATATATATATATATATATATATATATATTAATTCAACAAAATATGAATAAAAAAGATATTTTGGCAAAATTTTAAATAAAGTATTAAATAATTTAGGGAGGATATATTTTTTTCTCTTTTCTTTTTTTCTTCCTCTTTTCTGAGAGTTACTTAAACGTTATCGGACCCAAAGTTATTTTTTATTACCGTAAATTTAAATGGTAAATGGGTACCCGTGGGTACCCGGATATTCGCGGTAATGGTTCTGGTTTTTCCATGAACTTTTTAAATGGATTTGGTATGGTCATGGTTTGAGCTATATTAAATGGTAATGGTTCTGGTATTGCTCTTTTTCGAGGGTACCCGCTCCGCTGCCATCCCTATTCATGTTTCAAAAATTCAATTTTGTTTTTTGCCATTTCCATCAATTTTTCGTTAGTAATAACGGAATCAAGCATGTTTCCAACACTGTCTTATGTCTTACCTGACGGACTAACGATAAATTGATGAAAACAGCCAAGAGTGTTAAATTGTTGGAATATGAGGGACTAAATGTGAAATCGGTGCAAACTTGAGGGATGAAAACTGTAATTTTCCATATATATATATATATATATATATATATATATATATATATATATATATATATATATATATATATATATGACACTATGATGAAATTTTTATATTGACCCTTTGTATAGTGAGTGGGGTTGGTGAAGTGAGAACACTATTTTCATATTGAATCATCATTGATAATGATCAAGACATACTCTCCACTTTCTTTTTATAACATTTAGTCATTTCCCTTTAAAAGGCAAACCCTAAAAAAATCTTCATATATTTATGTAACACCCCTCTCTCTTTAATTTCTACACCCGAAACCCGAAAAAAAAAAAGAAAAAAGAAAAAAACAAGAATGAATAATTTTCAGACAAACAACACAATATGTATCCTAGTACTAATATTGTTGGTATGTTATTCAGGAGAATGTGATAATGCAAAGGAAAAGGAAGAGTGTACAGAGTCATTAGTTGGACTAGCAACATGTTTGCCTTATGTTGGAGGAACTGCTAAATCCCCTACCCCAGATTGCTGTGCTGGCCTCAAACAGCTTTTGAAAACAAACAAAAAATGCCTTTGTGTTATTATTAAAGATCGGAACGATCCCGATTTAGGCCTCGATATTAACGCCACACTTGCTTTAGGCCTTCCTATTGCTTGCAACGCCCCCGCCAATATTTCCGAGTGCCCCGGTAAGTCGTTTTAGCTCTGTAAATTATATGAGTTTATTGCATTTAGTACATACCCTGTGTTATACTGAATTGCTAAAAAAATCTTCGTGTTGTGTCATGCATTTTTTAGGGGTAATTTGGTAATAAAATTGAATGGTAGGGGAAATTTTGATAATTTTTATGACGTTAAGGAGTTTCTTGACAATTAAATTGAACAGAAGGGGTGCTAAATGCAATACACCCGAAATTGTATATGCCGATCATTAATTAGTTGTTTAAATTGATATAGTGCTCGTTTGGTTAGTTGAATGAAATTTAATTAGGCGTGACGCGACACAAATATTTTCAAATATATTGACACGAGAAATTTGCGAAAACTGAACACTTGTCTCGGTCGAACGAGACGATTGATTGCGCGCTCGTAAAATTATTTGAGTTTTGATTAATAGAGGAATTAATTCAAATGTTTGAGTACTAACTAGTAAGTGTTAATAATATACTGCATGCAGCTCTCCTGAACCTGCCTCCAGATTCACCTGATGCTCAGATTTTCTACCGGAACAATACTAGTGCTACTCCCCCTGTGTCCAATGGTACGTTGACACGTGTCCTAATTAATTAATTATTATCCAATAAAAAATTAAATTATCCATTTATTTATTTATTTATTTATTTTTTAATTTTTGTGAAAAAGTGCCTAATCCAGCAATAAGTGTGACTCCTAGTCCAGGAGGCAGTATTCAGCAGAAGAGTAGTGGTTGTGGCATTGAGAAGAGATGTATGGGATTGGGAATATTCTTTTGTGGACTTGTTTTGTTTTTGTCTTTTACTGCAGATTTTATTATTATTATTATTTAATATTAATAATTATCTGTTTAATTTGTAAAATCCATGGGATTAATATGTTGGATTACTACTACTATATGTTTCAATAAGATGTAAACCTAGATTTACTCACAAAACAAACTTAATCTTGATGCATTATTTTGGTTGTGTTCGCGAATACGGCGCGGTTTGAGTCATTATGCACCATGTACGTATCGATATTTTTCAGTTTTCGTGAAAATAAATACCGTGCATACAATTTTTTAGTCGGGACGGTACTTAACGGCTCGTTTTTTAAATTGAATGAGAGATTCATAAACATTGAAATTGTTTCAACTAAATTTTACTATCTAATAATATTAGTAGTTGCCTCATCTTGTCATTTTATAGATAGTTGAGAACTCACATTTAATATTAGAGAAACATTTTTATTACTTCTAGGACAAATAAACAAATATCTAATTAACTCACTAATCATTGAGTTATTAGAAAATGAATACAATTCAATCTAGATACACAAATAATAGAATATAATTTGAAATTGATGATATATTGTAATACAATCTGAAAGAATGAAATAAAGGCCAAAAAGAATATTAAAAATTAGAAAATGTGTATCATTTAGAATAAATAGCACTTAAACCCCTGTGGTTTCAACTTTGTGCAGATGACCCCTTATACTTTCAATATGGCACATAAACCCCCTTTCAAAAATTTCCTCTTTCTAATAAGGGTAACTTACAAACACCCCCCTGAGGTATGGTCAATTTACGAAAAAACCCCTCTTATTTGGATAATTACATCTACCCATCAACTGTGATTTTTTCTTACATCTCCACCCTTATGGTGCCAAATTCAACATAATCATCTAGATTTCGTGGAATGTGTTCTAGTTTGTACTCGTTTTGTATATAAATACAGTTTCTGATGCACCACAATCTAATATATACAAGCCAAAAACCACATATTATGATCATCTTGCTTCAAAATGTGGAATTCGAATAAGATAAAATGGCTACAAAAGTGATAATATTCCATATAATCTAGAAGATTCCACTAAATTTGAAACCGCAAGGGTGGACGTGTAAGAAAATTTATAGTTGAGGGTGGTTGTAATTACCAAAAAATAGGGGGGGTTTGTAATTTAATCATACCTTAGGGGGTGGTTGTAATCAAGATCATTTATCATGTGGAATACCATAAAGGGGGTTATTTGCTTATATTAAAAGGACAAGGGGGTCATGTTCACAAAGTTGAAACTATAGTGGATCATGTGCTTATATTATAAGTGTAAGGGGTCATATGCACATAGCTCAAACAACAGGGTGTTAATTGATATTTACCCTACATTCTATTTTGCAGGCGCTGAGGTTTATCCTCCTCTCCCCCCACAGTCCCGCTTAAATCTCCCCATTTCCCTTCGTCAACATTTTTCAGAACCAAAACAGAGCATAAATCAAGCAAAAATGGCGGTTCTGTTTTCAACCATCTCTCTCCCTCCAAGCGCCGCCAATCTCAACATCAGGCTATCGTCGAAGAACAGTATTGAAGCAACAGGATTTCACCTTTTTACTGGTAATTTTTTTTTAGTTTCTTCCCAAATTTCCCTCGTTTTTTATTGCACATTCATTCGATAATCACAATACCCAGTAGTTCTAAATCAATTTATTTACAGGACTGGATGTAGGAATAAAGAAGGATAAATGTATGAAGAAATGTGTGCACTCAATTCGAAGTGGTGAAGCAATTATTCAGAAAACCGAGAAAAAATATGTGAGAAACCCTAGAAAAGTCGATAGGGGTTTAATTTTGAGCGAAGGTAGAGATGGGGATGAGAATTACGGGCTCATATGCCCTGGTTGTGGTGTGTTCATGCAAGAGAAAAACCCTAATCTTCCAGGGTTTTTTCAGCAAAGAAAAGTTGAAATTGAGGCAGAGTCGATTGATACTATAGACGATTTGTTGGATGAAAATTTCGACGATTCTGATGAATTTGATGAAGATGATGATGATTTTGAGGATGACATTGAGGCAAATTTGGAAGACGAAGACGAAGAAGATGATGATGGTGAAATTGAGGGTGAATCTGATTGGGAATCAGAAGAATGGGAGGATTCGGATTTCGAAGATGGCGAAAACGAGTATTTAAAAGAGTTGGACGGATTTACCCCTGCCGGAGCAGGTTACGGCAACGTTACAGAGGAAACAATCGAGAAGGGCAAAAGGAAGAGACTCTCCAAAGCAGAGAGGAAAAGAATCTCAAGAGAGGCTCCAAAAGAGAAGGATGAGGTGACAGTCTGCACCAGGTGTCACTCCCTAAGGCACTACGGTCAAGTGAAGAATCAGTTGGCCGATAATTTAATACCCGATTTCGATTTCGACCGCTTGATAAGCACGAGATTAATGAAACCCACCGGAAACGCAGACTCCACGGTGGTTGTGATGGTGGTCGACTGTGTTGACTTCGACGGGTCTTTCCCGAAACGGGCAGCCAAGTCATTGTTCAAAGCACTTCAAGGAGGTGGAATCGAAGGTTCAAAACTAAGTAAAAAATTGCCGAAGCTCGTTCTTGTAGCTACGAAAGTTGATCTTCTTCCGTCGCAGATTTCGCCAGCTAGGCTGGATAGGTGGGTCCGGCATAGGGCGAAGGCGAACGGGGCACCTAGGCTGAGTGGGGTCCACATGGTTAGTGCTAGGAAAGATTTGGGCGTGAAGAATTTGCTGACGTTTATAAAGGATTTGGCGGGGCCCAGAGGGAATGTTTGGGTAATTGGGGCTCAAAATGCAGGGAAATCAACTTTGATCAATGCGTTCTCGAAGAAGGAAGGTGTTAAAGTCGCAAAACTGACGGAAGCTTCTATTCCTGGAACTACGCTCGGGATATTGAGGATTGGAGGGATTTTGCCAGCTAAGGCAAAGATGTACGATACTCCAGGACTTTTGCACCCGTATTTGATGTCCATGAGATTGAATAGGGACGAGCAGAAGATGGTCGAGATACGGAAAGAGCTTCAGCCTCGAACTTTTCGGATCAAGGTAAGTTATATAAAGTACTTCGAAAACTGAATGCCTCTTTAAATTGCCAGAATTGAAAATATTAATGGAGTTGGTAGATATTGTTATTGTAATATATATAATAGCAAGAATGGCTTTATATTAGGTTATTGTGAACTTTGAATGTGGCGAAAAGAGTTGGTTAGGTTATATTTTTCTCTTTCGCGAAACTTAGGGATTGAGCAGGATTTTTCAAGAAAGCATATAACGATATCACCATTGACTTACGGTTTTATTTCTTTCCCGATCTTCCATTTAATCAAGACAAATACGAACATATTTTCATAGGTAAGATGTGCATTGTCTTCCGTTCCTCCTTCAGTCTCCTTTCCGCTTTTACCAGTTAATGTGTTAGCTGATGTGCTGATTCTTCTGCCAAATTATGGTTTTATGTAGTTGGAAGATATTTGCTATTGTAACTATATTAACCTTTTTTTGTGTGTGTGTGTTTGTTTTATGTAGGCTGGTCAAGCTATACATGTCGGTGGATTAGTGAGACTGGATCTTGACCAGTCTTCGGTAGAAACGATCTATGTCACAGTCTGGGCATCGCCCTGTGTTTCTCTTCATCTCGGAAAGATTGAAAACTCTGATGAGATTAAGATCAAGCATGCCGGAATTAGGTTGCAGGTAAATGATTCTGAGCCACTTATACATTTCATAAAAAACATTCTTGTAATTTTGCAATTCAAAGTCTTATCATATGCCTATGCTCTTCCGTTTACAATACTTTTTTTTTTTTTTTTAATATTACTTTTGGTTTGTTTCAGCCACCTATTGGTATAGACAGAGTTTCGGAACTCGGTGAATGGGTAAAACGAGACGTAAAAGCAACTGGAGTGAGCTGGGATGTGAACGCAGTAGATGTATCTGTTGCAGGGTTGGGTTGGTTCTCTTTGGGTTTGAAAGGTGAAGCAAACTTAACCCTATGGACTTACGATGGCATCCAAATCGTTTTCCGTGAGCCTTTGGTGCTCGATCGGGCTTCGTTTCTCGAGCGGCCCGGTTTTTGGCTGCCAAAGGCTATTTCCGAAGCTATTGGCAAAGAAACCAGGCTCGAAGCTCAATCTAAGAGAAAGGATTCTGACAGCATTATGGATTGAGCAGTTATATTGAAAAAAGGGTTTTATTACGTTTTTGCCCTTCTTCGAAAGCTGCCCCCTTGTGCATGTTGTGGGCACCATCGGAATAGGATGATTGGTTTTCTCAGACCTTGGATTTTGTGGTGGGCCCGAGTGGTGAAACGAGGGCTTTATTTCGGGCTGGTGGGCTTGTTTGATTTCTTCCCGTACGTAAATTTGCTTTACGCGGGAGATGAGATGGAGATAGACGAAGTTTACTTACTGAGAACCTGTGGTTACATTTTATGTATAATTTACTTATTGAGGCTATGTTTGGTCCGGCCTTGGTGCTATATTTTGGGAGAAGATTGTTTGTTTTTATTTTGAGTAAACACATTGTTATGTAATAATTTGTATTGTCTTGAGATTGTAGCTTTATAACTAGTTATTTTTAAAGAAGCTGAAATAAAAGTTACATTTGAAAACACTAAAGAAAATTTGTGCACTTCGAGTGGCTGTATATTCTCTCTATTATATATTTAAAAAAAAAAAAAAAAAAAAAAAAACCCGGATTTTTGGAAATTAGCAATTAATTAGAATTTTACTCACAAGTCACAAACGCCAATATTTACTTTTGGAAACCTATGCAAATAAGCAACTTTGATAGATTTGTATTTTTGGTTTTTGGTTGCAATTCATAGTAATGAAGAAAACAAAACTTGATGACAAGATAGGTAGATCATGTTCTTGGACATTTGCAAGAAAACTGGGGATCCAATTTGGATAATAATAATAAGGGTAAATTACACACACCCCCCTGAGGTAAGCTTAAATAACTGTAAGGTCCCTGTGGTATCGATAATTACATTCACCCCCCTGAAAGGTAGTTAAAAACTCTAACGGGATAATGCATTGTATACATTATTCCAATAGGGTTCTAATGGACTATTGGTTTCAGAAAGTGGTGAAGACAACTAAGAGTTATGGGTGTTTTAATGAGCCACATTTGACTCAATTCCCACCAGATTTAAATTATTATTATTAATATTAATACCAGATTTGTGTGGCTGAACATTTGACTGCCTACATGCCATTGTAGTCATGGGTTTCCATCTCTCAAATCAACTGCAATTGTCCGACAACATTCAATAAAAAAGAACAATCTTTTTTTCCTTTATTATTCTAGTCGTAAAAAAAATCTTGCTTCTTGAATTTCGTCCAATCAAATTCATCGAGTATAATTAATATCGAAATTCGCCGAATATACGTTTAATTTTGATTTTGATTTTCTGTTTTTGTTTGGTTAATTAATTCCCAGGTCCCAAAATAGTAAATAAAGGGCTGATAAAGTTTGCCAGTTTAGGTGATTGGTATAAAAATGGGTTCACAAACTCCAAAGCATCACATTCTTGCTCATTTCCCATGCACATTATTACCTCTTCACACTAAATTAAATATTACTATGATGATTTATTGAATTTTTTTTAATTTTTTTGTATTTTTAAATTTTTTTTTATGTGTACTCAGACATGATTTATGTTATTACATTAAAAAATCTCTCTACTAAAATATAAATATCTGAAACTGGCAAAATGAAATAGGAGTGCCAAATGAAATATGAATAGAGCTTGAATATATTTCCAATTACATCATCATCATTCTATTTTGAATTAATAAAAAAATATATTTATATTATTGTTGATGGACTTTAAATTTAAATAAACTTGGATTGAAATTCATGGACGAACTTGACCTAAAAAACGTCCACATCCAAGTCCAACCCCACACCGCACACCTACGTAGTAACTACGTAACCCTTTATATATTTTTGGGCAAATTATGGTCGTATAATCAAATTACCAAAAATCTATATTGTTTGAATAATTACAGGTATCCCTTTTTTTAAATATGTTTATATAAAAATAAATAATTCGGTTATTTACCGAAACAAATTGTATATTTAGTTTAGTAAATTGTATATGAAATGTTATTGTATCGAAATTTCAATTCGGTTTTACCGATTTAACATCCTTAAATTTACATCAGGAGCAATTTTTTCGTAAGATAATACATAGTTGAAGGGTAGTTTTCAAGCAGAAGATAGTTTTTTGTAATTTGACCATAAAGGGATCGCCGTAATTTGCCTTATATTTTTTTTTGTTAACAAGTGAATAAAATATATTAAATAAATGTTCTTATTTACAATTTTAATTGATACATTTTTTTAATTTTATCCTTATTATTCATAAATTCTCCGAAATTAACTATCATCAATGGAGAAATGACAGAATTGACAAAAAATGCAATTAACGCATCATTGAAATTATAAAATAGCAAATAATAATAAAAAAAATATCTAACAAATAAATTTGGCATGAAATAACTAATTGACTATTTATTTAGCGTTGACTTTATGCATCTATATAATCTATAAAATTTATAAGTCCAAATTCTACTAAGCATATTAATGAAATTGAGCATACATTAAATGTATAAATATTTAGTCACACTTTTTAATAGGCATAAATTCCTACTCCGATTTCCTACTCTACTATGTGTTTTTTAGGGTGAAAAATCAGTTAGATAAAATTGAATTGCAATCGAGAAATTCCAATTTATCTATATAGAAAAAAAAAAGAATAATAATAACATTTTCTTTTTGTGCGTAATTTGAAATGAATGAATTTGTTATTTTTTTTCAAAATTAGAAAATTGAGAAACGGGGTCAACGAAAATTTAAAAATTTCCTTCCAATTTTCACCACACGAAAAAAAAAAAAAAAAAAAAAGGAAAAGTAAACTAGGGGTATTAAAGTAATTTGCTATTACCACATTTGAGTTTCCCAACGTATATAGAGAGGTGGCGCCTTCGTCGTCAAAATTAAATCCCCAAACACAAGCTGAGAAGGAAAAACTGCACACACTACAAGCTGTTTCTCTCTCTATCTCTCTCTCTCTCTTCGCCCTACAAATTATAAAATCTCTTCCCTTTTTCTTAACCCAACAAACAGGCTTTAAAAAAAAAAAACAATTTTTTTATTTATAATTATTGATAGGGTGATGGAATTGGGATAATCTGCTTCGAGGTACGAAAATTTTACTCTATTATTACACACATTCAGATGTATTTATGTACAGAGAGTGTTGATTTTCATCTCTGCCGTGTTTTAGGGTTTTTAAAGTTTCCCATGCATCCATTTCTCTCTCCTTCCAAGATTCTGTTTTTTCTCTCTCTGTGTTTATGTTTAGTGTGTGTGTGTGTGTGTGTTTAAATTTTTATTATCAATGGGTAGGGCATGTAATTTGTCAAATATGGGAGCAATTGGATTCAAAGGGCTTTTAGCTCTATATATATATAGCGATGAAACTCTTCCAATTGCCAATTGATTTTGGTTATAATTTTGAAATGCTTTTGACCTGATCAAGTAATTTTTTATTATTTCCCCCCCCCTGATTATTTCCTCGAAAAGATTACTAGTATCCAAAAATTGATAATGAATGATTAGTGTCCGAATTTCTCAGTGAAGAAGTTTGTGTATATCTTCTCATTTTCGATTTTCGTATATGGTGTACGTAATTGCGGACATAAAAAAGAGTAGGGATGTGATAAATGTCGTTCGAGTTTTAATAATACCGTTACGACTTCAAACATGATTTTGATCATTTTTTATTCCAAATTTCGCAAAACCCGAAAAATAGAATTTGTAGTATTCTGAGTTAGTTTTCTAATCCAACTTGAACTACCAAAATTGGATGTCGGACGAGAAAGATATACATGAATCAATGGATCAATGGATACTGTCCACAACTTTGATGTATTGAGGTATCTAAAATTCAAAATGTGACTCATTCATGCATAAATTTGTTAATCTAACGGGATTTAAGTTGGATTAGAAAGTTAACCCAAAGGACTACAGTTTTCGTGTTTTACATTTTGCCAAAATCAAGATAGAAATATGTCAAAATCAGGTTCGAAGTCAAAACGACATTAGTAAAATTGAAACGGCATTTAACATTTCAGAAAAGAGTATTCTCTTGATTTTGAGCCCAAATTTAGCATAAAAATAATGCGCTTAAACCTTCTAAATAAAATAGTTCTTTACGCACGTCATCGATTTTTTTTTTTTTTTTTTTTTTTTAATATGGTTGAAGAGATGTGAATTATGAATTAACTCACAGGATTTCACCACTTCGGAGTATTTCGATTTTTTTGGTCCGAAAGTGTATGACACGGAGCAGAAGGGGTGCTGAGTCACCCCTTGGAAGGTGCTCGGTATTGTATTACGGTGTGGGCCATATGCTCAATGATATTACATCTGCTTGTTGGTTCACTTATCTCTTAGTCTTTTTGACCGATATTGGTCTCCCTCCAAGGTTCGTACATTTTTATTAAACCGTAAAAACAAATATTAATTAATCTGTTAATTATTGCCGTTGTAATTAGTTGTGATTTTTTTCCGTTAACAGAGACGCTGCTATTGTCATGCTCGCCGGTCAAGTTGCTGATGGATTCACGACCGTTTTTGCAGGTGAACTCGTAAGTATTACACATTTTAAATCAATATTCTAATACGTCTATAAATATATATATATATATATATATATATATATATATTGAGCGAAATGAAATATATAATTGCGACAAGAAACTGATTTATTCAAATTTTATTTATTTATTTATTATTATAGATAGACAGGTATGGACGTTTTAAGGTATGGCATGGTGCAGGATCTTTATTAGTTGCTGTTTCGTTTTCTTCGGTTTTTGGTGGTTGCTTGCCATGCAAGATTCTAGGATCCTATTCGTCGTCCATGCGTACCATCAGTTATAGCTTCTTTGCTGCAGTTTTCAACGTCGGATGGGCTGCCACTCAAGTTTCCCACATGTAACAAAAAAAAAATACATTTCAGAATATGTGACGAAATTAGATTTTGATTTATGAGTAAGGGGTGAAATTTGATTTTGTAGGTCAATGGTCAACTGCATCACCCTGAACTCTACAAGCAGAGTAGTGTTGGCCAGCTGTCGCAATGCCTTTACAATGGTAATATTATTTTCTTGAATTATATTATTTTCGGTGTTTTATTTGTGAAGTAATAATATCTCGATCGTTCATTTGTTCTGAAGATTGCCAATCTTAGTGTATATGCCGTTGCTTTTGTTGTATTCAACATTAACACGAAAGGGTCGGTTATTGATGTTGAGAATCAGGTAAACAATATTTTTTTTCTTCTTATTATTTTTTTAGATTTTTTTATTTATTTCTCACTTCTCTATAAGTTTATCAGTATCGATGGATAGCATATTCCTCGATCCTCATTGGATGTTGTTTTGTGGTTATATTTCATCTCGGTACAGCCGAGCCAAGGTTTGTCATGGTCCTCTTTTTTTTTTAAATAAATTTTTTCTTCTATTTATGATACTCACATTTATTAATCTTGCGAAATCGTTTTTTGTAACAATCCGATTCTCGTAGATTGAAAAGGGAAGCTCGTGAAAAGGGCCACGCCAGAATTTCGTGGACTTACTGGTTTAACAAGTTATTATACTACCAAGTGGCAATTGTTTACGTGCTAACTAGACTCGTCACAAATGTTTCACAGGTTAGTTAATAAGCATTTTTTCGCTTAATTATTCAAAATAAGAGATTTCTCTGTTTTTTCTTTATTTTTTGGGGAAATCACGGCCACCCATGAGGTAAGGTCAAATTATGAAAATACCCCTCTTGTTTGAGTAATTACAACTATCTCCCTCAACTATGTGTTCTCTTACGAAAGAACCCCTTATCCAGTAGGACACCATAAGGGTGGATGTGTAAGACAATACATAGTTGAGGTGGGTGATTGTAATTAACCAAAAAAGAGGGGTTTTTTCGTAATTTAACCTTACCTTTGGGGGGTTGCCGTAATTTCCGGTACGCTATAAAAATATTTGACGCATTTTTTTTATTGCAATTGTTGATCAGGCATTTCTTGCATTCTATGTCATCAATGATCTGCAAATGACCCAATCTTCCAAAGCTTTGGTAAATACTTCCCTCGTCGCCTAATTTTCCGTTATAATTATTTAATTTATCATTAATTATTTTTAATATTTGTGTTCTTAGGTTCCTGCAGTGATCTATATTTGCAGCTTCATCGTATCAGTCCTCTTACAGGTTCCCTAAAATCTCGGAAATATTAAATATTTCTTCTATTTAAATATTAAATCGTCTTACTAATTTATCCTCATTATATATATATATATATATATATATATATATATATATATATATATATATATATATATATATATAGGAAATAACATGGAACCGTAATCGAGTAAAGGCGTTCTATTCTTGCGGAGGTCTTCTTTGGATGATTTCTGGTGCAGGGATCCTCTTTCTGCCAATCAGCATGAATTATTTCATGTACGTTTTGTCGATAGTGATTGGAGTTGCGAACGCCTTAATCATGGTAAAGAATAAAACAATATTTTCCTTTTTTTTTAAACTTAAAATTATCGGAATGAGTTTGTTGATTTTACGGAATGACAGGTGTCGGGGGTGAGCATGCAGAGTTTTCTAGTCGGCGACGATCTCAACGGATGTGCCTTTGTGTATGGATCGTTGAGTTTTATGGACAAAATATTATGCGGGCTTGCATTGAGTGTTCTCGAGTCGTACCAAAGTAAGTTATTTGTTTTTATTTTTTATTTTTCATTTAATAGTTTCTGCAACAATTTCGTTGTGCTTAACATTTTATTTTATTTTTTTGTTGTGTAGGCTCGACTGAAGAAGTGCGCAACTGTCATCGACCGAATTTCTCTTTCTCCGTAACGAGATTTGGGTTAGGTCTAGTTCCGGCTATTTGTGCACTAATTGGGGTATTAGTGACACTAACCATGAATCTTCCGGAACCCGCGTTAGTGCCTTTGATGGAACCGCTACTCGCATAGGCCATCGAAAAGGTGTCGAGATTTTGATAATTGAGCCATTATTGAATGGATGGGAGCATATTCTGCAGATGTTTGTAGGAATTTATTTTCTCTAAAAAAGAATATATATATTGTGTGTATGTAAATATATGTTTTCTTTTTGGGTTTTGGTTGTAACTTGTTATAGATAATTTTGATTCTTGGGAAATAATTCTTGATTGGTAAAGCTAAGGTTTTGTAGAAAGAGACAACCTAAAAAATACAGTTCTTGAATTGTTGACATTTATGATCATAGTTGGGAGTCTATTTTCAACCACATTCTTACAGAATATCTGCAGTTGGTGTATGTGTGTGGTGGGGGCATCATAAAAGTTGAAAGAAATATATAAAAATAAATAAAAAATAATAATAGTAATAATAATAATAATAATAATAATAATAATAATAATAATAATAATAATAATAATAATAATAATAATAATAATAATAATAATAATAATAATAATAAATAATAATAAATAATAAAATAACATAAATAATATTATTAATAATTGAAAGAATCAATGGACCTAGACATCACCACAGTTAGAACCGGAACTGAACCATGGTCGACGTATTTTTAACCAGAACTGAAAAAATCGGTTTAGTTCCGGTTCCCCGGTTTTTTTTGACTGCTAACTGCCAGTTAGAACCGGTCTAACCGTTTTTTTTAATAAAATATTAATTCTAACAGTCGAATTAAAAAAAAAAAAGAATAAATTAAAATTCCACGTGGCGGCCTCAAGCGGTCGAATTAAAAAAAAAAGGTTCATAACCGGTTAGAACCGGAACCGGAACCGACGGTTTTTGAACAGTTTCAAACCGTAAATATTCGGTTCGGTTTCAGTTTTTCCAAAATTGAAACGAGAACCAGCGGTTTGGAACCGGAACGGAACTGTAATCAAGTGTAAATGGACCTAAATTTTGCAGTAAATAATCAAAACATAATTTAATACATACAAGTAAAGATTTGTAGACTGCCTTAAGGGGTGAAATGTACTTATATAAACAACATTACAATAATAAAAAAGAAATGAAGTAAACGATTTTCCCTCGACACAAAATAATATGAGCTCTCCCTAAATATGTGAACCACGGCTAAAACAAATATACATATTACAAAAGGTGGGAAAAATATATAAACCAAAAACGAGGAACATAATTCAAAGTAGTGCAAATGAAAACCAAAATAACATAGGCTGTGGCTATATGCAAGACTAATTCTACTTGTGCAAGACCAAATTAAAATTTTCAATGTGTAAATATTATAATACCCTTATTTATTAAAAAATAAAAAATTCCAAATACGCAAGACCAAAAATTCAAAAACACAAAAAACCCTCGCACAAGACCACAAAACCACAAGACCAACTCTCATCTTCTCCATCTTCCAAAACCCACAAGACCTTTCTCATTCCTCCTCCATTAACCCACAAAACCTAGAAATTCAAAATCATCAAAACTCCTAGAAATTCAAAATCATCAAAACTCAACAAATCTTACAAAGATGGCAAGTATGGAGTCAGAAGACATCAAAATAGAAGATTCTACGATGGAAGAACCCAAAAATATATGCATTTATGGGTTTTTTTAGCTAGAATCTCGATTTTCCAAAAAAAATCCCGCGCAAACGAATTCGACATGTACAGGTCGAATTTTATAGGTAAAAATCGACATTTAGATGTCGATTTTGAGGTATAAAATTCGACATTTGAATTTGTGCTATAAATTCGACATGTCAATGTCGATTTTTACCTATGAAACTTGACGCTTAAGTGTCGATTTGTAGCATAGTTTTTCGACACCTTGGTGTCGATTTTTGTTTTTTTCTCATTATTTGTATTTGGTCTTACATGAGAAAAAAAGCCAATTTATGGGCATACTTGTCATTCCATCTTAATAAAATAGAATATTTTGGAATCTTTCTTTAACTTGATCTTGCACAAGTGAAATGAGTATTGCATATAGCCGCAGCCAATAACATATTCAAATAATAAAACATAATACATAGAAAATATATCAAAATGTTCAACACATAATAACTTTTCAAAACATTACATAGACTCCTTTATTTTTTACTTGAAGAAATAAATAAGTCATACCAATTTTAGATTATTTTATAAATAAAAATAGCTTACAAAATTTTAAATGCATTATTTAAAAATAAAATAAAATAAAGAAAATAAAATTAAATGATGAGGTTACTACATAATAAGTTTTTTATTTGAATCTCAATTGACATATTCTTTCACATATGTAAATTGTTGTTTTAATAAACTCTAAACTCAATTTACAAATATAAATAAACAATTGGAGGAGGAAATTAAAACTACTAATGATAATAAAAAAATAAAAAAATTAACACGTCAGCAAAATGAATTAAAAAGCAGATCGATATTTGCATTTGATTCTCTCTCTCTCTCTCTCTCCCCTCGGTTCCACCATCTTCCTCCGCTCGCACTCTTCGCGAGTTTTCTCTCTCTTCTTTTTCTCTCTCTACTTTTACATCTACAGTCCCGTGAATCTTGGTCTAGGTTTTAAGGTGTATCTGGCTGAGGCGCCGGACTCAACAACGGTGGATCTGATACAAGAGAATAAAGCAAGATGAGCGCGGATCTGGTGGCTGAGAGCACTAATGGGAATCTCGACGAGCAGATTGCTCAGCTTATGCAGTGCAAGCCATTGCCGGAGTCTGAGGTTTTTCTTCCTTCTATTTTTTCTCTTAATTTTCTGTTTTTGTAAGATTTATTCGGTTTAGTATTTACAGATCTGGTCAATTTGTCATGTTTAGGGATATATGCGATTGTTGTATTATCAGTATATTGTTATTTTCATGATTTTTTGGAGGTTTTCGTTTTGCCAACATAGAGATTGAGGAAGATGAGAAATTAAAATCGTGGGAGGGAAATATAGATTTTATTTACCTAGAAAAAAAAAAGGATTTTGCTACATTTGTGAATTTGACGATTGGTGATTTTATGGTTATTAAAGTAAATTTTGAGGTGTGTTAGTGTAGAGGAATGTTAGTTGATGAGATAATTGTTAACCTTGCAAGAAAACCAGTTTGTATAGCAAGATAGATGGAAATAGAACATCAACTTTCAAGTTTTATGTGTGTGTGTGTGTGTGTGTGGGTGTGTGTGTGTGTGTGTGTGTGTGTGTGTGTGTGTGTGTGTGTGTGTGTGTGTGTGTGTGTGTGTGTGTGTGTGCTTTGGCTTGAAATATTTCCTAGTAGTTACTAGTCAGTACTTTCTAATAAATAGGTATCAGTTGAAGATCTATATATTATTGATGTATATCCACTACAGTTGTACATATTATTCACGTGTGTGTAACCTTCCTGAAAACACAACCTATATTGACCAAAAAGTATTTCATAGATGGGAAGAACCAGCTGCGAGACTTGTCTCGCTAAGCTATATGAAAATAGTTCTTAACCCCCTTATGAATCTGTCCGCTCTAGGTATATAATATGAAGAGAACCTTATCCCATATGGAACTGTATTTGAAGAATGATATTCAATGTGACAAAATGAATTTTAACTTGATTTGATTATTGGCATAATAGGGATTGATTTGAATAAATAGTGTCTCTCATTTCTTACCAATGCTAAACAAATTGTTCCAGAGAATTGGTAGATGAGCAGAAAGAAGTAGCTGGTTGTTCTTACCACCACATTCTAAAGGGGATTGGTGTGTGGATCCCCTTTATTCACAGAAGTCACTTGTATTGGCCAATACAATAACTCTTCTAAGTTGTATCTATTTAGCCTCGTTTGACAGTCTCAACCAAGTCTGTAATATAGCGATACTTTTTTGGGCCAGTCCATCAGTTTTACTCTCTCCGTACTAATTATATTAGGCTAAAGTTGGTAAATCAGTAGGCTTCGACAAGTTTCTTGGAAATGAAGCATCTGATGTATCCATGACTTGCTTTGTCAAAATGGTAAATGGATGGTGGAAGAGATGATTTCTAACTTATTCTTTTTATTTTGTGCGTTCTGATTGTTTTTACTCAATCCATTCGTATCTGCTCATTTGCTCCACCAAACACTGTGTGGTTAACATTAGCAGCTTTGTCAACTTACTTGTAGCTTAATTGAGGATTGCTATGACACTGTACCTTGCTATAGCTGATCGATTCACCTTCTTGTCAGATCTATATTTGTGTTTTATGTGTTTTAACTTCAGTGTCTTCTCATGTATATTATCTCTGAGGTGAAATGGAATTGCTGATTGAGATTGTCGATCATTGTGTAAATGTAGGTTAGGACTTTGTGCGAGAAGGCTAAAGAAATACTAATGGAGGAAAGTAACGTTCAGGTATGAATTTTGTATTTCTCTTCTCTCATATTTTTTTTGTACAGGTATATATGAACAATCCATACTGGCTAAATGGTGATGAATTAACGGGAAGAAGCTATATTTTTTACATTGATAGGTGACAGTGTAACTCATTCTATGTGGCTTATACTTGAAGTAAGCCTCTCATATTTTATAGAGAGAGATTGGTTCCATTAGGGATACAGAAATAACTTCATTTTCTTTACTGAGGGAAAGAGTAAGAGGTAGTCAAAGTAGCAGCTGTCTGCAAACTTAAAGTTTTCCATTGTTTTTGTTTTGGCATTCATAACCTTAAATTAGCTCGCATTTTTACCAGTTGGTTAAATAGTGTGTGTGTGTGTGTGTGTGTGTGTGTGTGTGTAAGATTCCGGTATCTAAATTGCTTTGCTTTCAAATAAGTTTAAAACAATGTTTTCATAATATTCCTGTAGAAAAAAATGTTCATACATTCTCTACTATAAACAGATTTCCACATTTTGAATCTTAGTATTAGTGGCATTATTAATGCACTCGATCCTTATACTTTTATAGGGTGTTTAGTCATACATTCACGCCTAATTTGATTTGTCATTTTCCTCTGAAATAACATAATTGAAAATTATTTCTGTTCAAGATGCTATATTGATTCCTTTGTTGCTGTATGCAGCCGGTAAAAAGTCCTGTGACAATTTGTGGTGATATTCATGGCCAATTTCATGATCTTGCAGAACTTTTTCGCATTGGAGGGAAGGTATTATAGTTTCCATTGACGGTCATATGTGTTTCTTCTTTGTGTATTTTTATTAATATTATGATAGGAGAAGGGAATCTTTCAGTCAAAGAAACAGACTTGAGGATGGTCTTGGTCTTATCATTTTATAACAAGTTGAAATGGTTAAAAATATATATTTTTCAGTTATAGAGGCTTACTTGTTTACTACATGCCGACTCCTAGTTGTTAGATACATTTCTGTCATGCCTTATTAAGAATGATGGAATCCTCTGTATTACCTCTTTCATGATGCTTTTCTTTGTTGTTCGAGTTATTTACCACAAAGAAGTTTGGGGATGGGGATATGTGATTTTTGCTGGGGTTTCTTGTCTCTCCCACTTTATGGAGACTGTGAAATAATTATTGAAAGTTTTTGATATAGTTCCATTCTCTTATTGACAGTGTCCCGACACAAATTATCTATTTATGGGAGATTATGTTGATCGTGGGTACTATTCTGTTGAAACCGTCACTGTAAGTTCACTTTAAATGATATTTGATTTTCATTATACTGTCATACTTTGAAGCTTTTGTCATGTTAGTGGTACATTTATTTTGGATTATGTATCCTGCTTCTCCTTCTACTTGGGAACCGGGATTCTTCTTCTCATGTTTCTCTTTTATGTTCCCTTTCTTGTGGTGGGCTGGGGCACATTTGTGGATTAAGTAGTGTTGTTTTACATGTTATTGTGTCGTGGACCTCACAGTAATTGGAACATAATTTATTGGAAATGCTGATATACTTATTTCCTGCAGCTTTTAGTGTCATTGAAAGTGCGCTATCCACAACGTATCACAATTCTTAGAGGAAATCATGAAAGTCGACAGGTATTCATATTTTATTAGTTTATATTTTCCTTTTCATAACCTTACAGGGTTACGAATTGTTTTTTCCTTTAGACTTATTTATTGACATTGTGGGATGATTTAATCATTATGATGACATGCCGACCTCATTTACGCTAGAAGTGATTTGTTGAATTTAGTGCTTTATGTGGTTTTAATCTTATAATTTGTACTTCTCCCATGTATTGCGTGTGTGTGCTTGCTCCAGTTTAGTTAATTACAATGGCATGGTTACGTGATTATAACTGAGATTATGATCATATTACATGATTTTAGGTTTAAAATCATAGTTGAACTCAATTAATACCCCATTTGGCTCTTGCATAAAATTGAGAACTGGAGATTGACTTACTGACCTTTCTCTATCAATTAGATGTGGTACATAATGATATATTTCTCGGATTTTGTGTCGTCATCATCTTGTTTATTCCTCCCGTGTTATTTATTTTGCCTCGCATTTGGAACTTCGTAAGCCGAGGAACTGAAAATTCAAGATACTAGTAAGGAGAACATATTTTCTTTAGTTATTTGCTCTGAGATTGCTGAATGAAAATGTTTTTGCTCTCTTGCAGATCACTCAAGTATACGGTTTCTATGACGAATGTCTGCGGAAGTGAGTTTTTGTGTTCTCATATGACCTGTTTCTGATTTGGTTGAGTAGTTTGTATCATTTACCTATATTCTCTTCTACAAAAGATCTGGAAAGACTCAGGCAATTTTTGGAAGCTCTTTGGGCATATTATCATATCGTTTTGGGGAGATGATACAATGTCTGGAGGTTTTAGTTGATGAATAAATAATTTTTTTTAATATATTTAAATTGATAAAATGATTGGATGATAGTTAGTGAGAGTGGCAGATCTGGGGAGAAGTTATTGAGTGGAGCTGTAGAGAGAGAGAAGGGAAGTGTGGGAGGGACAATTTTCTGTCATTTGGGTGGCGGAGGTTGGTTTGAGGAGAAAAGCAAAATGTGTCCCTCAGTATCTTTTCGCTAAAAAAGGAAAAGGGAAAATCAAAATATTTTGAAATGCTTTAGCAAACACCTTTTCGCTTCAGGCAAAGCTCCAAAAGTTTTTTGAAATGATTCCAAACATTGCGTCAGGCTGTTTGAATACTGCTAATCAGCAATAAATATTCTTTTTGTTAATGGAACTTTCCTGGTTAGACTAGGTGTCGTATAATCAAGATAGTGTTTGTTGTGTGATTTCTGGCAATCACTTTATTTGTATTTAGATATTGCATACTTATAACAGAAAGTTTACATATTAGAAAGTAAGTAGGTTGAAATAGTTAGAGAGATAATTTTATTAGAAACATTTCCTCGTCTACCTAACTGTATTTTGCCTTTTGCTTGTGTTGCACTTCTTGGATTAACATGTCCATGTTTTTCATCATATTCCTTTTTCATTCTATGTTAATGCTAACAGCTTGCAAATTCCACTTTTGGTTACAGGTATGGAAATGCCAATGTTTGGAAGATATTCACCGATCTGTTTGACTATTTCCCTTTGACTGCATTGGTTAGTAGAACTTTCTTCCTCATTATCTCTCTCTCGTTTTTTATTCTTTTTGTCCTTGTTAAACTTGTATTGTGTATTTTTGTGTAGGTTGAATCGGAAATATTTTGTCTGCACGGTGGATTATCCCCCTCGGTGGAAACCCTTGACAACATAAGAAACTTCGATCGTGTTCAAGAAGTTCCACACGAGGGTCCGATGTGCGATTTGTTGTGGTCTGATCCCGATGACCGTTGTGGTTGGGGTATTTCCCCCCGTGGTGCTGGATACACTTTCGGCCAGGTTTTCTCCTCTATAATACTTATTCTCGGTTCATTATTATTTTACACGCTCCTTTTAAAAAATGTTATAATTCTGGCAATTTTTGTGCCTATATGTTTTTCAGGACATATCGGAGCAGTTCAACCACACAAACAACCTTAAACTAATTGCTAGAGCTCATCAACTTGTTATGGAAGGATATAACTGGGCCCATGTAATTTTCTATATACAAAATCTTTCTTGTTTGTATATGTATTCAATATTACGATAAGTAGAAACAGAGTGCTGACAGTTGAGATTTTTGCCTTCATACCCACAGGAGCAAAAGGTTGTCACTATTTTTAGTGCGCCGAATTATTGCTATCGCTGTGGAAATATGGCATCTATTCTGGAAGTGGATGATTGCAGGGAGCATACCTTTATCCAGGTCTCTCTCTCTCTCTCTCTCTCTCTCTCTCTATATATATATATATATATATATATATATATATATATATATATATATATATATATATATATATATCACACACACACACACGTAACTCTTTCTCTCTTTCTGTTAACCGAAATGTTGTGATTATGTGAGCGCAGTTTGAGCCAGCTCCAAGGAGAGGAGAACCAGATGTGACTCGGAGGACACCCGACTATTTCTTGTAGAGCTGAAGACAGTGTAAGAGACTGTTTTTGTCTGCAAGGTGTCGATTTACATGTCTTCTCGTGAAATTTGATTTTCCAAGTTACCGAGCATCCCTTTATGAAGGTGTGTGTGGGAAGAGATGCATGTAGAATAGCGATAAAAGGTCTTTTTAAGTTATTATCCTAACCTGTGTCTTAGGGTTTAGAGTTGGGGAAGTTGGGTTAGGAGATGCGTTTGTGTATCATTTGTCTTATATTTTCTTTTTTTGATGTTTTTTTTTCTTCTTTCTCGTCTACTAATAATTTTCTTTAATTTTTTTTTCTTTCTTGATTTTCCTTTCAATCGCTGCCGTTTTGTGGACAGGGATTTTGTGGAAGTGATCCCGAACTTGTATCCATTAATTGATCTTTATTATTCTTGTTGTTGCTTTTCTGAACTAGTAGTCGAATGCTGATTTTCAATCTTTTGGTCGTGGTTGGCTTTATTGCTTAAGATCGTCTCGTTTGGTAGTTTTATAATTTTCGTACTGTAGTTTTGATACAAACCGAGATTGTTTTGTGACTTTTATAGGGTTTAATTAAATATGCCACTCTTCTATTTTATGGAGTTTTGGTGTTTTATTTCATCAAATCTATTACTGAGCTGAAGTATATATTTTGTTCAAAAATGTAATTTTCGAACAGTATAGGTTAATTCGTCAGTGTTGTCGAATCGAACTTACGAAACAAGATTAAGACGACGATTGCTTAAGTCAGCTGTTTAAGGTTAGTTTGATACTGTTGTAATAAATCAAGAAAAAGATTGATACAACATAAGTTTATTTTTTGAGCATCATTAGATGGTGAAATGTCGTTTTATTTTGGGTAAATTTTGGCCACCTTCTGAGGTAAGGTCAAATTATGAAAAAAAAAATTCTCTTGTTTGCTAATTACAAGTTACAACTTACAACCACCCTTCTATTAAGAATCTTCTTACACGTATATCTTCGCGGTGTCAAATTTAGTGGAATCTTCTAGATTATGTGGAATATTCTTCAATTTGTACACGTTTTACCCCATTCGAGCTCTGCATTTTGAAACAAGATGATCATAAGATGTTTCTCTTAGCTTGTAAATATCAGATTGTGGTGCATCAGAAACTGCATTTTTCTACAAAATGAGTACAAACTAGAGAACATTCCACGAAATCTAGAAGATTGTGTTGAATTTGACACCATAAGGGTGGACATGTAAGAAGATTTATGGTTGAGGGGATGGTTGTAATTACCGATACATGATGGGGGCTTTTGTAATTTGAGCATACCTTAGGTAGGTGGCTGTAATTTACCCTTTTAGTTTTTGTTGATCAATTAACATATTCAAATTGTTTTTTTTTTGTTCACCATTATATCATATATGCAAAGTCTACTTATCAGAATAATCAAAGCTGTAATTCTTGTCAACTTTTTTTTCTCGTTTTTTATACATTTGCGAGTTTGCGCTATTCGAACGGTATTAGCAACTAAGATTTTCTCGTCGCTAAAACATCGAAACTCCAGAAGAATTAAATAAACACAAAACAGTAACTAACCAAAAAGAGAAAAAAAAAAAAAAAAAAAGAAAAAAAGAATTCCTGACAATGATAATTCAGTTAGTAAACTTTAGTCCTTAGTTATAGTGATCTTGATCTCTTTCCCAGCAGCATTAGCCTTAGACAAAGCTTTCATGAACTCGCACGATCTCATATGCGAGTGTAGTTTCTCCGGATTGAACGGCTTTCCGCATTGCCTTATACACCCAACCACAAAAATGATAATCATTAAAACCGACCATTCTTGTCATTCTTGTATACGAAAACAAAAACACGAAACAAACTTACGAGCAATTTGGCCAGTTAAGTTGCTTGTAATTAGCAGCACAAGTTGCTGTTTTCTCCTTCGATTCACTCTTGTTCTTCCCTGATCCCTTTACCCCATCACAGCTCTTCCTGTTTCCATTTTCAAGAATTTCACATATGCACACACACACAGAGAGAGAGAGAGAGAGAGAGAGAGAGATTGTGAAAACCTGGCACCCCATTTTTGTTGAGTCCAATTCGGAGTTCCGAACACCCTCTGAGAGCCACCCATTCTATCACTTTTGCACACCTCTGCCGAATATACATTTTCAAGATCATTTGAGCACATATTCAATAATGCCTTCTTATTATTACTCTGCTTATTATTATTAACTGCCACAACTGCCGAATCATTCGTTTCCACAGCTCCACATGTAATCAAGTTCCGGAATATACTCGAACCTCCATTCGAAGAGCCCTTGCTCTTGCTCTTCGACAAACGAGGCTCCTTCGATGAATCTGTAACCGCACCTTCTCGATCTTCTGCTATACTTGTAACTTTTTCATTAATAGTAACTTTCTTAGTACTACTACTTCTTTCCTTCTTCTCCTTCTTCTTCTTGCTCAAAAGTGCCGAGTAAAAATTCGAGGACCGCTGCGTTTTCTCTTCGAGAGATGGATCTTCGTGTTTGTCCTTCTCGATTTTCCCGGAATCGTCCGTCAAAGTGGATGTTTCCGAGCCGAAAGAAGTCGGAGACTCTTCTTCGATTTCGCATGATTTTGTCGAGACGTAAATTGAGGTTTCCGATGAATGGCTGTGGTTATTCTCTTCTTCTTTGGATGATGCCTTTTGATTTTCTTCTGTTTTGTAACAAAAATCTCGTCATAATTAAAGTAACGAAGTATATATATATATATATATATATATATATATATATATATATATATATATAATTTGGTTAAATTAAATATAATACCTTTAATATTATTAATAATAATGGAGGAAATCTCAGATCCTTTGAGCACATATTCATTGTCTGAGATTGGAGTAACTAAATCATCATCCATTAAATCTTGCCATACATACCCTGTTTTATATCTCCTGCATTTCCAATTAAATTAAATCAACAAATTATTATTTTTTTCGCAAAAAAACAATCGGATTCCAAATCCGATTTACAATAAATTTTCGACAATAATTAATTTTTAAATTATATATAATATGTGGAATTAATTTACCTCTTGTATGACCAAGAAAATGATTCTGGCATGTCTTTTCCTCTTAATTCTCCCAACCATCTCTTGATATCTGATTACGCGCGTATACGTATACATTAGACGAACACGCGTATAAATTATGTCGAACGAACAAACTTACATTATGCATGCATAGAAAATTAATCATGATTAATAATAAAGAACGAGTAGTGATGTATAATTACTAAATAAATTAAACCTCGTAATCGAACACCGTTTCTAGAGAGATGATGGACGCGAACGAGATGAGGGTGTTCGATTCGGCCTTTTCGACTAAGAAAGTATACTATATGAAGTCTTCTCACTTCTGCACCACCACCACCACCGCCATCGCTACCGCCACCGCCACCCTGTGCCGCCTCCATTGAATCTTCTGTACTCAATGGCAAACAACACAGCCAAAGAAAAGAAATGCAAATTTAAATTAAATTAAATACAAGCTTCTTTTTAGGCTGCAAAACACAAATAAATAATATATATTTATATATTATGAAATAAATATAAAAACAAAAACAAAAGATCAAACATGTGAAACCCAAGACAGAAGAAAGATCTTTGTTCTATGCCGGCCTGCTCTTACAATAAAAAGCTAAAAAAAAAAAGAAGGGATTAATTAATTAACAAATTCTTCGTGTTTAACCAAGTTGTCTGAAAAAAAGAATCACAAGAAAACATGCATGGATGTGCAGGCCTATTTTATATATATATATACACACTTTTTGTATCTATATATATATATATATGCTTTATGGAAGAGAGTGAAGCTAAACAATAATGAAAATTCTTACTCAAATCGAAATGAGCATTGGATAAAGAGAAGTTGTTTTACGTATGCATATATACATTATAGTAATAATAAATAAAAATAAATCTTTTATTTAATTAATAGAAAATATTGTGGGTTAATAATGCATTTGGATTAGATCTGTAACTAAAATAGACTATAAAAAAGGAGTAATAAACTTGGTCTACACAAAGAAGTTGTATCTGATTTCGGGGGATTTTGTTATCTATGTATTTTTGGCAGCTTTTGACCTAAAGAAACTTTCGGGTAAAATTACGGACACCCCTAATGTATAATTAAATTACGAAAAAAACACTTATGTTTGGGTAATTACAATCATCTCTCCAACTACGAATTTTCTTACACATTTACCCTTACAGTGTCAAACTTAGTGGAATTCTATGGATTATGTGGAATATTCTCTCCACTTTGTATATATCCATTTTACCCCATTCGAGCTCCACATTTTGAAATAAGATGATCATAAAGTGTCTCTTGACTTTTAAATATCAAATTGTGGTGCATCAGAAACTGCATTTTTGCACAAAACGAATGCAAACTTAAGAACATTTCATGAAATCTAGAAGATTATATTGAATTTGACACGATAAGAGTAGACGTGTAAGAAGATTCATAGTTGTAAGAGGTGGTTGTAATTATCCAAACATTATGGGTTATTCGTAATTTGGCATTACCTTAGGGGTTTGCCGTAATTTACCCATGATTTTATAATGATTTATAATATATAATCATATATTTTATAAGATTGTAATAAATTATATTACCTTTCTTGGCGTGTGGTTAAATCTTCGCCATTTTTATATTTGATCTTACGTTTTTCTTTTTATGGTAGGATGCTAGCTTCATTATAAAATTAGTCCTACAAATTTTGGTATAGTCTTTTTATTTCAAAATTTCTATTTGGTCATGTACTTTTTCCATTTTTTTTTTCTTTTCAAAGAATGATCGCAAAAGTAAAAGAAAAAAAAATTAATAGAAGGAATATTGTAAAAATGTTTTGACGAGAGAACTCGCAGTCATTAAAAATGGCCTATGTAAATTCTGCTTTCGTGTAATAGCTCATAAATTATACGAAAGATGTCTAGTAGGCTTTTTTTCGAACCCAAATGTTGGTTAGTGTTTAAATCGAATAATCAACTAAAATTTGTCGTTGTTAAATCGACGAACACTATTTTATTATTTTTGACAAAGTTCTATAGTTAAAGGACTAGTTGTGAATAAGCCTATGGTAAAAATGCACTCACTAATCATGGCAATTTAACATAACTTGATTTGTATTCTGCTCAAACCTATCTCGAACACAACTTTTATAATTCGATTAAAAGAAATAAAAAATCAAAAAAACTTGAACATAAATGACTGATGGTGGGGTGGGGTGGGGTGGGTGGGGGGTGGGTGTTTGAACATGATTTACCAACAAATTAATCTATATTTAACTATATAAACTTTTGTTTTCTTGGAAAGTAAGGTTTAACCGTATAACATTAAAATAGAATTTAATTAACGTAGTGCATAAGTACTGTTGTTAAATAACTGTCTGAAGATGAGGGGTTCTGTTTTCAATTGTCATTTGTCAATGTTTGCTTATGATTAGTGTTTTGTTTGAGGGGTTACATCACCATTATGATTAGTGTTTTACAAAATAAAATTAAAAAAAAAAGTTGGATAAAATGCAAAAATACCCTTGAACTATCACGAATTACTAATATACCCTTATCGAATAAGTTTCTTAAGGAAAAAAGTATAAGGTCTATATTCTATAATACCTTTGGTTCAAAAAAAGAAAAATAAAAAGGGTAAATTATAAAAACCTCTTGATGGTGCAAAATTTGTACTCTCAAGATCTTCCTTCAAACTCCACTTGTTTTGGCTGACGGAGAGCTCACCGGACGTGGGACCTAGAGCAGGCAGCGGCGAAACAGTGAACGGAAAATAATAACGAGAGCTAATTTGAGAAGAGAGTGTAAATAATGTATTATTGATAATGAATAGTAACCCTAATAGGTTATCATACATTTGTTTATATAGAGAATTATATATGACTATTTTCTAATTTAGAAGCTCTTTATTCGTTCGAGATTTACATCGATTAGCGAATCACCGATCTTAATTTATACACTTTCTTTATTTTATGGAAATTATCTCGAGATCTCTTCTTGAACTGCCATCTCCGAGCTCGCCACCTACTACCTATTATTCTTCCTTTAGTGCGAGTTGATGAATGTGAGTGAGCACTACACACGAGTTGCATGTTGGCGATCTTCTTTATCATTTGAGCCTTCTTACAACAAACGCTTTAGTTCATGTTGATACTTACCATTCATCGGGGTTTGCCTAATGGGCTTAGTTCATATCGCTCATCGGACCTTGACTCAATAATTTTGGGTAGGGAAGGATTCAACCCAATATTGTTGAACTGACCCAATCACCTTTGATCAAGGTAGAATTGAATTATCGGAAAAACTCTTAGATATCAATAATATTGTATTTGAAGACTTGGCGAATCCTATATATTTTTGGGCGAACTTCGACGTCATATAATTTCGGTCTAATGAATTTTTCAGCGACATTCCCGCGACTTTGTTTGTAGTGCCATTTCAACGACTTTTTTTAATGACTTTTTGATAATATTTATTATTATGTACTTTGTATTATAAGTGAATTAAAAAATACAATTTTCAAATTTTGTCGATTTAGATACAAAAGTTTCTGATTTTGATGGTAGTTTTTTTGGTTCCAATTTTTTAAATTTTATTTTTCGATTTTTTCCGAATATTTTTTGAATAAAATTAGAATTAAAATTCTAAACACTAAAATTAAATTTTCCACCCATACACAACAACAACTAGCGCACAACGTTCGAATTCTATTCCAAAACAATAACACAATTACCCCTCAAGAGATTGAGGTAAGTATATATATAAATACAAGAATCAAGATACCATTCCATACAAACCATACATAAGAAACTTCAATCTTAAAAGAAAATACAAAAAATAAATAAATAAAAAAACCCTAAATTTTAAATTTAAAAGACATAGCAAACAATATTAATAAAATTAAAATTCACACAAAGAAATCAAGATTATTCATCACCAATCCAACTATTTTTCCACTTAGGTCCAATAGGCCCTTCTTCACCAAACACCTCATTAGGGAGACTCCTCACAATTTTATCAAACACACTTTTCAATTTTCCCGGCAAAACTTTCTCCACCTTCCTAATTTCATCCTCCCTATTATAGCTTATTTTCGGGCCCCATTTTCGCGCATAATTCAACCACGGCGGCTCGACTCCGTCCACCACTACACACCTCGCTCCGACATCCATCGAAAACTTGCTCTTTGCACTGTCGTTTCGAATCCCAACATTCCCATTCCCTTGCAAAACCAACCCTTCCTTCGGATAAGACGCGTGCCCGTGTAAAGACGAAAATGCCCTCGGTCTATTACTCCCGTTTTCAAACTCCAAATCCGATGCCTCCACCCAAACCCCATTACTATGTTGACCAAAATACACACTCTTTAGCTCTCCACTTAAATTGCTAACCCTCAAAGTAACATGTTCCCAATCTCCGACGTGCTCTCCGATTCTCCCCAAAGAAACGTTCAAGAACTCGATTTTCGCCCTAGCGGGCCCGTTGAAAGGGTAAAATAGCCATATTGCTATGTCGGTAAAAGTCCCACCAAACATTGGCTTCACGTGCAAGTAAGCACATGCAGAAGCTAAGTCGCCTTTCTTGACTCTCTCCTTGGATGCATTGTCTATCGGAAGGTCAATCCAATACTCATCATCGTTTCCACCACCTTCCGGAAGATTCGAACCCGCCGGGCTTATATTCACAGGCTTCGACTCTTCGCCCTTCTTATACAATAGTGCTCCGTTTTCAAAGAACCACTCAACCGAAGAAGGGAAGTATTGTTCATTAGGGTGGAAATATATATATGGAGAGTAGGTTTGAATTAAGGCATTAATTTGATCTTCATTAGGCATTAAATCTTGATTAGCATTACCATTATTCTTCAAATAAGGCAAATCGAGATTAGTCCTATTGCTAATTTGTGCCGAAAAAGTGCCGGTTGGAAACCCCATCCCCTGTATTCCCCTGTTTCTTGATCCTGATCTATACACACTTATCCCATTCGCATTCACATCACCCCAAATCACGGCCTCGTTCTCGCCGGAATATTCCGTGAAATCCAACCGCACGCACCGGATTTTGTCCACCGGCGGCTTCTCCTGCGAGCCCGTGATGAGATATCCGACGGGGTCATAGCCATCGGGTGGCGTAGGGAGCCAGATATAGGCTGCCCCGTCTTGCTTGATTTTTAACGACTCGCTGCTCCAAACAAGTGTGTAATCAGTTGGCGGCTTTAGGGCGGCGGTATTATTATTATTTGTTGTGACATCTTTTCCGACAAGAACATAACCGGACAACGGCTTGTTGTTCGGTTGGCTGTAGCAACCGAGCATGGAGAATCCTTCCGGTATTGAAGAGGGCTCGAAAAACGTCGCCCCAAGATTTGCGGGCCCGCCTTCTAGTGCAGCCCAAATCTTGTCGAACTTCGACACCTGGCGAATTTCGAGCCCTCCTAGATCAATGATCCCACTTGCAAATCCTTCACCTGAAAACCATACTTAACAGAAATATTAAAACTAACTAAAAAAATAAAAGAATGTTGACATATATATATGTATCTATATGTATGTGTGTGTGTGTGTGTATGTGTGTGTGTTTTGATGTTAGAGAATGATGAACCTGCAGGCCAGGAGGGAAGTGGAGAAGGAAGAGTGAAGAGGGTTTCAATGGGAAGAGGCTTCTTTGATTTTTTCTTGAAAAGATTATTTGATATTTTTGAAGAAAGACTGATTTGATTTCCCATTCTTGAAAAATTGAAAAATTGAATATAACTACTTTTGGACAAGAGATTAGTGATTATATATATAGTGAGTGTGTAATGAAGTATTGAATATAAGAAATGAAATGGGATACAAAAACCAAAGGCCAAGCAAGAAAAACCTTTTTGTTTTTATTTTTTAAAGAAAATGTAGATTTCGTGCAAGGTATAATTCTTACATGAATTGTGGATAACTATGCTTTTAAGAACATCTATCCTTTGACAAATATTTAAAACATGGGGAAATACATTTTAAACCGTAGATCAACATAAATAATTATCCACTACATGTTGTATTTCATCAGGTGTAGGTTCTACAAAATCGACCGATGGGGTTTTGTAGTTAATAGTCTTAACTACTTTGTGCAAATGGATTAGACTTGACAAATGACAATTAATGTACATTGTACACACATAAATGTGACTAAAGTGACAATTCATTTCTTTTTTCTTTTTTTTTTTCATAGGAAAGAGAATTTTGTAGTTATTACAAAAGTTTGTTGCAACTTACAAATGGGAAAGCTAATTAAATGGTTTTGATATTTGGTTTGGCCAACGGTTCCTTTTCGCTTTTGTTAGTTTTGATTTAAGTTTTGCTTTCATGTTGCTTGGCCGTCTTATACTGATAGCTCATCCATAAGGGAACTAACGGCGTATGATGTAATGTGATTCTGTCTTATCAGTTATATGTGATATTATAACTCAAGATTAAAAATAATAACGTTAAATATTTAATGAAAGAACCTGCAGTCAAGTATATAGATCCAAAGAGTATAATAGCTTGCAAATTGTATGAGACACGTTAGTTACACTAGACTAATCATATGTGACAAGCTCGACCTAGCTATCGTTGGTAAGAGAATTCGAACTTTGGTCAATTCATACAAGCTCACTTGCTCCAACTTGACTCGTTTGAAGTTAGGTTATTCCATATTCTTTCATTTTTCTTTGAGGAAATTTCTTATTTATCACCTCAATTTATTGACTTAAAGTACACAAATACCTAATCATTTGCCTTCAAGTGGACTCATAAGCTCCCCTATTTTTTTAGGGCATCTGCAAACATCAATATTCACAAATAAGCAATTATTTTAAATTTGATTCACAATCACCAACTTCTTATTCTTAAAAGCGGTTGCAAATACAAACTAATACGGAAATGAGTTTTATTTAGAACTTTTAAAACCTATTTTAAAGGAAGAGTTAATTTATCCAGATAACGAATAAGAGGAACACCGATTGCGCCAAACTTTAGGTAGTCGAAATTCAAAAATTCAGTTACAACCGTAGTAAATGCTCATTACCCAAAAGAACCCTGAAAAACGAATTCGTAACCATATTAAATTGATTAATGATAATTACAATGTGAAGCTATTTCTTAAGCATACAATTGTCAACCAACACCTCACTCTTTGAAGAATCTTACGTCTCTAAGCGGCCGTATAAGTTACGAAGATTTGTTTATCGTAAATCGTTTGTCGGCCGGCCGTCTTAGTTTATGTTCATAGTCTTCTCCAATGAATTCTTAGTAAAATAGTGACTAAAAAATTAGTATATTTTAACTGAAATTTGAACTTAAAAATGATATAAATACACATAAGAAATAGTATCATATTTGGCTTATTGCAATTGACAAAGCTATGGGTTATAGGACTAACCCTTCTTTTAATCCTCCCTTAATCTCAATAATTATTCTCTGTGCAACGGTGTACACAATTCCTCTAATCTCAGCCGTTGGATATCCAATCAACGTTTGGCCCAAGCCCACCACATTCAACTGGTCACGCCCACAGGCAATCCCACTCTCTCCAAATTTCACAATCTCCGCCCTACCCCACCGCTACCTCACCACCGCCGTCCAACGCTACCTCCGCCAAATTCTAACCGAGCACCACCGCCCCCTCGTACCCCCACCACTCAACCTTACGTCAGCGCCGCCTCTCGCCACCCTCACCGTCACCGTCTCCGACGTCGCCTCCCCGCTGAGCCACGGCGTCAACGAGTCGTACTCCCTCACCATCCCCTGCGCCGGAGGCGCGGCGGCGTTGGACGCTGCAACCCCATGGGGGGCGATGCGGGGGCCGGAGACTTTCTCGCAGCTCGTGTACTCGAATCCGTCGAGGGCGGCGTGCGGGTTGTACATTTCCGACGCGCCGCTGTTTGCGCACAGGGGAATTATGCTCGACACTTCGAGAAATTACTTCGGAATTGGGGATTTGCTGCGGCTAATTAGGGCAATCAGTATGAATAAATTGAACGTCTTCCATTGGCATATCACCGATTCCCATTCGTTTCCGTTGGTGGTGCCGTCGGAGCCGGAATTGGGGGCGAAAGGAGCCTACAGCGAGGAGATGATGTACACGGCGGCGGACGTGCAGACGGTGGTGGAATACGGCATGGAGTTTGGGGTTAGGGTTATACCGGAGATTGATATGCCTGGTGAGTTAATTAATTAATTAAATTAAATTACTGTAATCTAATTTATAAATTAAATTAAATCATTTTTGCAGCACACACAGGATCATGGGGTGAAGCTTACCCCGACATTGTCACCTGTGCAAACAAATTCTGGTGGCCGGCGGAATCCGATTGGACTGACCGGTTGGCGGCGGAACCGGGAACCGGTCAACTAAACCCCTTAAACCCCAAAACCTACGAAATAGTCAAAAACGTCGTAAACGACGTCGTTTCAATGTTCCCCGATCAATTCTACCATGCAGGAGCCGACGAAATCACTCCAAATTGCTGGAAAATCGACCCTTTAATCCAAGCTTTTCTTTCCAAAAACGGAACTCTAAGTCAGATTCTTGAGACCTTCGTTAATTCCACTCTACCGTACATCGTATCTTTAAATCGAACGGTGATATATTGGGAGGATGTTTTGTTGGACGCCAATGTCAAAGTCTCCCCTTTGTTTCTCCCACGAGAAAACGTAATTCTTCAATCCTGGAATAGCGGGCCGATTAACGTAAAAAAAATCGTGGATTCCGGTTATCGTGCTATAGTTTCTTCGTCGGATTTTTATTATTTGGATTGCGGGCATGGTGATTTCATCGGAAACGACAGTGAGTATAATCTGCCGCCGGGCACCGATCAGGGACAGGGCGGGTCGTGGTGCGGGCCATTCAAGACGTGGCAGACGATTTACAACTACGATATAACGTATGGATTGACGGAGGAGGAATCGAAGCTTGTGATTGGTGGGGAGGCGGCGTTGTGGTCGGAGCAAGCTGATTGGACGGTTCTGGACGCTAGGGTTTGGCCTAGGGGGGCGGCGATGGGGGAGGCGTTGTGGTCGGGGAATAGGGACGAAATGGGGAATAAGAGATTTGCGGAGGCGACTGATAGGTTGAGTGAGTGGAGATGGAGAATGGTGACTCGGGGGATTGGGGCTGAGCCTATTCAGCCACTCTGGTGTATCAAGAATCCAGGCATGTGTAACACTGTTCATCCATTTTAGCTTGCCTAGTCTTCTAGAACCTTTTTTCTTTTTTTTTTTTTTTCTTTCTGAATTTCTTTTGGTGAGTGTTATTACATTTGGTGGAATGAAATTGAAACCATTTTTCTGATGATATCTCAAATTCTTGTTCCTTTGGTGTACATGAGAGAGAGAGAGAGAGAGAGAGAGAGAGAGAGAGAGAGAGAGAGAGAGAGAGAGTACATGAGAGAGAGATCCTTCCAATTTTTGGACAATCACACAAAACAGTTTTACATTTTACATGAAAAAAAGGAAGAAAAAAAAAATAATAATAAGTGCATGTTTCTTCTGTTCAAGAAACTTCACCAGCACTAGAACAATCACATCTCACTTTCCCTACATTATATATGCACTCTACATGCAGAAAAATCAACACAAAACAGAACATTCTAATATCCTATAAGAAGCTTCCGTTTTCGAATCCTAAATCGAAAGGGGGGTTTTACAAGAAGGAAAACCAACCAAAACCACAATCTTTTTTTTTTTTGCACGGAAACATATATATATCTATATAAACCCGTTTTGGCTTTTCGGTCCTTCGAACTTACTGGCAATTAGGGTTTCTGCCAGGCCCTCCGTAGTAGAAGAAATTGCCCCATTCACCATTCTTGCCAAGCCGAACATCGTAGCAACTAGATTGCTCGGTGAAAACGTCTATGTCTTTAGGCGCCCTCAAGTTGTTCGATTCGTCCACAACTTGAATGTTTCGTATATAACTCGCCTTGCCAAACCCTTCGTCGGGAAAATGACCACTCCCCATCTGCGTGGTGGTGTGTTCTCCGTCGGATTCCGAGTTCACCACTTCTCCACCCCACTCAATCATTGAAGCACTGTCTGATAAATACGAAAACAAGAAAGCCGGCCAGTACCCTAATACGTAGTCGTTCCCAAATTGCATCCACCAGTTCCCCTCTTTCGGGTCCTACATTCAACATAAATAAAATCATTTAACTTTTGCGAATTTTTTTTATCGAAAAACGAAGCCCTTATATCGAAATAATTTCTCGACGAGGGCTTTTTCGCAATTATTCCCTATTTTTAAAATGTGTGCCAGCCTGAATATGCTGAAAGATGTGTTAGCAAACAAAACAGAGAGAGCATGTAAAAACTGTCAGAGATTCCATGTAGTATAGTGCATCCAAGATTTAATAAATACCTATTAATCAGCTTCTTGATAATATAATAATAATTACAGTGGGGGTGGTGTGTAGGGGGTTGGGGGTGGGGGTCACCTTCCAGATAAGTATGCTGATGTCATACTGAGAACTGTGGTAGGAAGAAATGGGGAATATGCTTGCACCCATTGCTATTTCATTGCTGATTTGAATAAAACCTGAGCACAGCAAATTGTAGCACCCTGTTGCTTGATATGCATCACTCTGTAATTTTAAAAATTGGTTTTTTTTATTCAGACAAGATAAAGAAACCATTTTTATGTATTCATATGCAATGTAAGAAAAAGATCTCGAATTTTCGAAGATTTGAATAGACTTACAGTCCAGTAGGTGAAGAGTCTTGTGTTGTTATCTCCATATAAATCTGGGCTAACCTGTAATTAAAATTAAATAAATAAAGATTAATATATTTATAGGCAAGAATTGAAAATAAATGTTTATTATTTTTTTTTTCTTTTTTTTTTTACCTGCCAACCGGCCTCGATGCTGTTGAGATCGGAGGCGAACGAGCCTCCGAGAATCCATAGCTGCGACAAACTGAATTCGTTTGGCTGTTGGATTTTAGGATCCCATACATTTATTGTTGCCTTTGCTCCATAATATTGATCTCCCTCAACATAAGCTATGGCATGCTAAACAACTCCAAAATTACCAAAATACCCCCGAAAAACGATCGATTAATTACTTTCAATATTTACAACTTGACAACATTTGCAAGAAAAAAAAAGAATTCGGTAATGGAATTCGCAAAAGATGAATTCGGAATTTCGATTCGGAAGAAGGACAAAAAAAAGACGGAGAATTTGTCAATTTGATCGGGAATCGGGATTACCTGATGGCCATTTTGATTGATAAGGTCGGGTTCGGGAGCAGCAGATGTTGGTGGTCGAGGTAAGGATTTCTTGTTCTTCTTGCCGTATTTCTTGATTGAGCTTGCTCGGAAGATATCCGATTTCCGTGTTCTTCTTACCGGGATTGTTCCCTCCGGGCATCTACCGTTCATGTGCCACATCTGCGTTATCGGCTTCGGTCCGATTTCGTTTTTCGACACTTTTTCGGTCTGTCCGAATAGCCCTTCTGGATGATAACTAGGCCTCATCTTCAATAAATCAAATACACACACTCAATCACCTTTAACAAAACTATGTATACATACATACATACATACATAAAAAAGAAATTGTAATAAAACCTGAATTGTGTGGTTTTTAAGGTGAGGATGATCAAAAGCTGGCTGGTGTGACATGTGTACGCAGTCTATGACGTCACCATCTGGGCTCTTTTTTTTTCAGAAAAAAAAAACAGAATTTATAGTCTCAGAGATTAATTACACACAGAGAAGAATATATGTGTATATATATATATATATGTATGTATATATATACCTTGATGGACTTGAGAGAAGGCTTGTTCAGGCGCCTTAAGTGCCGCTTAACTTCAAGATCCCGGCGGGCGGCGGCGGCGGCTCCGATCAACGGCGCCGCCGTGAAGAGAAAAACGAAACAGAAAATTAAAAGATCCACCTTCATATCTGCCTTCCAAGAAAAAAAGTACACTTTCTCAAGGTGTGATTACACAGAGTGCATGAGTTTTTGAGCAAAAAAAATTCAAAACAAATCTCTAGCTTATTATTATCCTTTTGTAGCTCCCTTTGGTTTTGTCTTCACTCACAGAATTAAGTGGTAAATACTTTTTGTGAGCTGGGATTTGAATACTTCCAAGAAAACTTGCCGACGCTTGTGATTATTTTTTCTTCTCTCTCTCTAGACTCTGAGATAGAGATAGAGAGAGAGAGAGAGACAGGGGTAGAATGGGAATAGTGGCGTTTACGAGTACGGTGGGGATGTGGTGGACATAGCTGATGGCCCGACGTCGTTTCGCTTCCACTAGTTGGATCTCTCTCTCTCTCTCTCTCTCTCTCTCTCTCTCTCTCTCTCTCTCTCTCTATTTGTATTTTAATTATTTCAATCAGTAACAGTAACGTTGGTTCATGATTGTCGCTTCAGTTCCCACTTCCCACTATTGATGCTCTCTTGTTGTTCTTATTTCCCAGGGTAAATTCCACTTTACCCCCTTGTACTCTGCCCAAGAACCACTTTACCCCCTCGTACTCTTAATTTCGTCGATTTACCCCCTTGTACTTGTACAATTTTCCAATACAACCCTCTTCGTCAACTTTTTTCGATTTTGACTCTGACGCCATTTGGTCAAGAGTCAAAATATTGACGTAAATATTGAATTTTTTCGATTTTGACTCTCGAGATTAGAAAAGAGAAAGTTTCACACATTCATATATTTTTTTCTTCGCACTGGGTGGAATCGATCAATTTTTGGGTCTTGATTTTTACTAAGTTAGGGGTTCAATTTGGGGATATCTTGGAAGGGGAAGTGGTGGGAAAAGAAGAAATGGCAATATTGACGGAGGAGAAACGACGCGTTATAGGCAGTGGCAATTTTGTAATTTACAGAGTTGACCAAATGACGTTAGAGTCAAAATTGACAAAAATTGAAGAAAAGGGCTGTATTGGGAAATTGTACAAGTACAAGGGGGTAAATCGATAAAATTGAGAGTAGGAGGGGGTAAAGTGACTCTTAGGCAGAGTACGAGGGGGTAAAGTGGAATTTACCCTATTTCCCATGTGACCTTTTTCTTTTCTTTTTTTTTTTTTTTTAAATTTTTAGGAGAGAGAGAAATTATTCATTTCTTTTATACCAATCGTTGAATTATTGCCTTCTATTTATCATTATCATATGATTTTTTTTCTAAATCATTAAATTTTAGGGTCGTTTGGTTATCGGTATAATTGCACTGGGATAGGTCCACTTTTTGAAAATAATTAGTCATAATCGTCTTAGTATGTTTTTTCTTTTGAAATTCTAGATCACCATATATTTTTCTCGCGAAATTTTGGATGTAAATCGACTATGTTGTTTGGGTAGTTGATTTATTAATCGACTATAGTTGATTAAAATATTAAAGTGTATATTAGACCTAAGGCAATGAATTAACTATAAAAGAAATAACATAGTTGATTATTACTGGATTATAGATGATTACGTACTGTCACATAACAATACTAAAAACGTTGGCATAAAACTGGAGTATATTGGCCTGATGGGAGAAGTTCAGCCACGCAATGCGTTGGTTAGGGACGTAGAGGAAGAAGTTGTCGGTTTATGAGATGAGGGTCATTTCAGTTCCGCGCGGCGGAAGTGTTTGATGTGCAGAGGGTGGTGCATCAACGACAATGGAGATCTTTTGATGTCCAGACTCCTCAACGACAATGGAGATTTTCTATATCCATGTGGTGGTGCCTCGGCATCAGTGAAGGTACTTGATGTCCAGACACCGGTGCCTCGGCTCGTCAGTGAGGAGGAGATAATCGAGAGGATCGAACTACTCAAATAGTAGGACTTTTGTCTAATTCCTTATTATTGTAACATTTGGGGCTATATCTAAGAGCTCCATAAATTTAATTTGCTACTTTAATTAATCTTATATTAATCCATTCATTTGATAATAGTAAATTCCAACCCACTTTAAAAAATAAAATTACACTATATAATAGCATATGCCAAAGTTTGTTAGAAAATTGAAGTCTTTGTAGGATGGACCCATAATTAGGAAGAAGAGCACTAAAATGCAATAGTAAATTGATTTTTTATTCTATTATGAATAAGGGTAGGGAGAAAACACTTTATAAAGTTGACATGTGATAGTCAATTATCTTTTTAATTGGACCATATTACATGTTTTCTTATTACTCTTATGCTGAAAATATAATTAACTATGACTATTTTTTTAATAAATTAATGCAAACCTACACTTTCGTATAATAACTTATAAACTAGACTAATCATGTGTGACAAATTCAATCTAGCGACCGTTGTCAAGGAGATTCTAATCTGAATCATTTGACACCCAGATTCACTTGTTCGTACCGTTAAATCATCCCTTACGGGACTATAAGTTAATGCATCTCGAATCTTGATTGTTTGTTTTATTTATTTGGACAATAAATAAATGAACGTACGATCAAAAATAGGAATTTCTACCAATTGAAAGAACAGAACATGCAATTTGTTTGCAGTATATATAGATATTTGGAGGCAAACACAATTAATGTTTCTTGTTTGTACTTAGGAAATTGACAAATATCTATTGTATGGTGGTGGTTCTTTTAGCCATGAGATAAAGTATTGTGGCCACTTATGCAATATATAAAGAGTTGTTACAGAATTGACAGGTTGTGTTTGTGATGTGTTTGAGGGGCAATTTTTTTTTTGGGTTGTTTTAATATAGAGTTTTTAAAATGGGGTTGTTATTGGAGTAGTAATTAAATTGGGGTTGGCCGCCACCGGCAACGGCGGCATCTGCCGGAGACGCCACTGCCAATGGCGGCACCGGCTGGAGACGCCGCCACCGGTGGCGTCTTCTACTTTTTTTTAAATTTTTAATATTTTAATAATTTAATATTTTAATATTATAATATTTTAATAATTTAATAATTTAATATTTTATTATTTTCTAATATTTTATTATTTTAATATTTTTATTAATTTTTAATATTTTAATATTTTAATATTTTCTATTTTTTTAATATTTTTTGATTTTTAATTTTTTTTACAAATAAAATAATTCTAACTACATTCATTAGTTTGATGTTAGTATTAAATTTATTACATTTTATCAATTAGTATTAAATTAATGATGACACCAAGTTTGTTGATGATGTATCGGCAAATCCTGACATTCGTCGAGATGGTAGGTCGCGTAGGACTAGACGGGCACCTGCATGTGACACTGGTTCACTTAGGCACTGACTTCATAGTGCCAATTTTATTTTCTTGTACTCATTTTGTCTTTTTACTCATTTTGGACCTATTTATTTTATATAACTCTTTTATTTTCTAGAACTCCTTTTGTTTTTGTCTACATGTTTTTAAGATTGTACCATATTTTATTGTGTTGATTAGATAAATATATGCAATGACCGGATGACACCCAGTTTGTTGATGATGTACCGGCAGTAAATTTAATACTAACATCAAACTAATGAATGTAGTTAGAATTATTTTATTTGTAAAAAAAATTAAAAATCAAAAAATATTAAAAAAATAGAAAATATTAAAATATTAAAATATTAAAAATTAATAAAAATATTAAAAAATAATAAATTAATAAAATATTAAAATAATAAAATATTAAAATATATTAAAATATTAAAATATTATAATATTAAAATATTAAATTATTAAATTATTAAAAATTAAAAAAAAAGTAGAAGACGCCACCGGTGGCGGCGTCTCCAGCCGGTGCCGCCGTTGCCGGTGGCGGCCAACTCCAATTTAATTACTACCCCAAAAACAACCCCATTTTAAAAATTCGATATTAAAACAACCCCAAAAAAAAAATTGCCCCTGTGTTTGAAGATAAAAACACAATTATGTATATATAGTGTTTTGCAATAAATGTAAGAATTTGTCACATGATTAATATTTACCTTAAAGTCCAACATGTATAATATTCACTGTATATTTCATCCGATGTAAGGAATATTTATCCCATTATTCATTGTTTATTTGTACTCAAATGTCGTTTCAGTTTTAATAATACCGTTCTTATTTCAATTTTTTTTTTTTTACCATATTTTAGTTTGAATTTGGCAAAACTCAGAACACATAATTTGTATTTTTCGAGTTGGCTTTTATATCCAACTTAAATCACCAAGATTGAATGTCAGATGAGAACGATATGCTTTAATCAATGAACATTGTCAACAACTTCAATGTTTAGAGTTGTCTAAAATTCAAAATATATCGCATTCACACATAAATTTGTCACCTGACATTCAATCTAGATAATCGAAGTTTGATAAGAAACTAATTCAAAGTACTACATTTTTTCGTGTTTTAAATTTTGTTAAAATCAGAATAAAAAAATAAATCAAAATTACGTTCAAAGTTAAAAACTGTGTCAGTACAATAAATTAAATATCTTGCTAACTAATTAATTACTTAGTTAAAAAAAATTGATTCAGATTCGAATTTTCTTCTCAAATTTGAATTATTTTGCGCGTTAGGCCATGTGGCACTAAACATTTTAATTTTGACTAAACTTTACATATGCCTTTTTCCTTATCTTGATTGACCAATGATGGGGAATGAGCTGTCCTAATTTCTTTTTAGATTTTATTTTAAATTTAATTTAATTTAATTTTATTTTGGGATGATTTCCTTTTAGTGGATCTTCCACTAGTGGAAAAAATTCACGTTAAGATGGCAAATCGCCAGATTCCGATTCAACTATTTCTTATCATTAACATAACAAAATACTGTACTCTTTATTTTTTCCTTAATTGGACTAATGATTTTGTGACTAAGGTGGGAGATCTAATTCAATTTACAAACTAAAAATACATATATTTGTAGGTAAATACGTGCGGCAAATTTGTTTAATGCCGCCTTTAATACCAAAAGGGTATTTCTGTAACTTCATCTCATATTGGGCGTAAACAGAGGACTTGCAGTAGATATCGTAAACTCGCGTGTCCTGTTGGCTAAAAAAATATTTTTTCAAGGAGCAACGGCCATTTTCCCCTATATTTAGCCAAATTGATTTTGAGGATAATTCATTATTGAACTAATCCGGTCAATTGAATAATCGAGGACTGAACCAAACATAACATAATGTTGTAGAGTGATCAGCAACCGATAATTAAATCGACTCGAAAATAGTACATTTTTTTTAGGATAATCCCGTGTTCTGAGTTTTGCCAAATCAAATTCTAGACACAAATTTAATAAATAAAAAAAATCCGTTATGAAAATTCCGATTGTTTTGAGTCCAAATCAAACGTAATTTTTACCAATTTTCTCTTTATTAAAATCGAATTCTAGACACAAATTTTCCATGAATTTCATAAGAGAGGAACCAATGGGCCTGGAGATATTTGAATACCAAAATCTGGTTCTCTGTTTATGAAATTCTGTACTGGGCAATAAAGTTACAGCCCATATTATGTATCTATCAGTTTTGAGCCCAAATTATGGATGAAATAATCAGTTTTTTTTTTCTTCTCCAAATTAATTTAATAAAAATAAATAAATCACATACCTATAAAAATTAGTCGCCATGATCAACATATGCATCAATTATGTACATGAGTATGTTGTGTTGGTCCCATTTAATTTCAATTTCCATGCTCCCTTCCTCCTAATTCAATCAGTTTTGGACCTACAGGAAAGCAACTAATCATCACATTATTTTTCTATTGAAAAATATAATAACACTGAAATTAACAATAATCATTTATTTAATTAAAAAAATGAAAATTAAAGAAAAAACTTGGCTGTAAAGCAATAGAGAAGAAGGGTTTATGAAGAGAGGTCCCATTAGAATGTAGCTTTATTTGCATGTGAATGGCCACCCCCCACTTAGATCCATCCATAAACATAATCAACATTTTCAACTCTGAGCCTACATTCTCCACCGACCCTATTATAAATAATTAATAATAATTAAAAAAAAAAAAAAAAAGTCCATTTCAAGCCCCACATTAAAATTGTGGGACCTTGCTATATGTAGAGATAATGTCAAATTACGAAAAAAAAAAAAAAAAAAAAACCACCTCGGGTAATTACAGTCACCTATCTCCTTAACTATGAATCTTTCTTATACGTCCATTACTGCGGTATTAAATTTAGTGAAATCTTTTAGATTATGTGGAATATTCTCCAGTTTGTGCCCGTTTTACCCCATTCGAGCTCCACACTTTGAAACAATATAATCATGAGACGTGTCTCTTCACTTGTAAATATCAGATTGCGGTGCATTAAAAACTGTATTTTTACACAAAACGAGTAGAAAGTAGACAACAATCTACGGAATTTAAAAGATTGTGTTGAATGACACAATAAAGGTTTATTATGTGTAAGAAGATTCATATTTAATGAGTGGTCGTAATAAGTAATATACCAAACAAGAGAGAATTTTTTGTAATTTAACGTTAACCCAGAGGTGACCGTAATTTACCATGTAATAAAATGTATCAACTTTTCCAGTCAGAGGAGAAAAAGTGTCCAAATTTAAGAATGTTTTTTTGTAGCAGTACAGCCTGCAACTGCAATCCTATGATGATCAATCTTTACAACTAGAATCCCCATGTGATTCTTATACATTATTCTTCTCCTTTATCTTTTCCTCTCTCTTTTTTTTTAAATAATATAAAATAATCCAACTCTGTACTAGAAATTCAATAACAAAGACCCTCTGCTCAACTGAAGAGAGATTAATTGAAGTATTAAAATGAGAAAGTGCAATAATTTTAAAGAGGTTAACACAGGGGCAGGAATGTCATTTTCTGCAAATCTTTGTAAACCCCATTTATTAAAAGAGAAAATTAAGGTAAAGGGGGCCAACCATTTTTTTAAAGAGAACAAAAATTAAATCATTTTTGCCACCCCCCATTTGGAGGTAGCACCAACTACTTTTGGCTGGTGATGCACATCATTTTGCAGGATGCAATCATACCTGCATTTTTTTTTGGAGTTGTACTAAATGAGCTTGATCTTGTTGTACAATCAATTCTAGCACACTACTTACCTTCCAAAAGTAGGATGCCACATCAGCATCTGACGTGGACCGAGAATAGAAGAGTTGACAGGTGGTGTGGTGGGGTAGGGTGAGGTGGGGTGGGGGGTGGCTGCACTGCCTTTTGCTTTTGTGTTTTCACCACCTTCATTACTACCTCTGCTTTTGGTCTGCATTGAAAAACATTCCTTTTCTCCTTCTCATTCTCTTTCTCTCTCTCTCCTTTCCTTCTTTCTCTCTCTCTCTAGACGAACAAAAACCGAGCAGTCTCTTCTCGTTTTGTAGTATTCGATGATCGTATAGCCTTCACAGGGAGATCAAAAATGGTGAGTTTTTGGTGATTGTTCCATTTCACATGCATTAGCTGCTATATTTATATAAATTATAGTAAAAAGAAAAAAAGAACAATCTTTTCTGCTTCTTCAATGGTTCAGGGTACTCCAGTAAACATTATAGTCGGGTCCCACGTCTGGACCGAGGATCCCGAACTCGCCTGGATCGATGGAGAAGTGCTGCAAATCAAAGGAACAAATGCAACTATAGTCACTACAACTGGGAAAACCGTAAGTTAATTATCACTTCATTAAATTTGTAGAAACTTTGCAAATCTAAATCCAAACGTTTGAAATAATTCTCGATTTCAGATAGTTGCAGCGATTAAAAGCATATACCCAAAAGACACAGAAGCACCCCCTTGTGGGGTTGATGATATGACCAAGCTAGCTTATCTCCACGAACCGGGAGTACTATACAACCTTGCTTCTCGGTTTGCTCTCAATGAGATATACGTAAGTTTTATTCACCGATTGATTATAAATTTTGCTTCATCAAAGAATAGACCATAAAAATCTTAATGTGAAATATGCAGACTTACACGGGGAATATTCTGATAGCGGTGAATCCTTTCTGTAGACTGCCGCATTTGTACGATATCCACATGATGCAGCAATATAAAGGAGCTGCTTTCGGAGAGCTGAGTCCGCATCTTTTTGCAGTTGCAGATACTTGTTACAGGTACGTTCTTGGAGAGGATCGTATTTTTTATTGAATTTCAACTGCGTATTGACAGAGCTAATTTCCGTACCTCAGGTCGATAATTAATGAACACGGAAGCCAGTCTATTTTGGTGAGTGGAGAGAGTGGAGCTGGAAAAACCGAGACCACAAAAATGCTAATGAGATATCTTGCATTCATGGGCGGGAGATCCGGTACAGAAGGGAGAACAGTCGAACAACAGGTTCTCGAGGTGAGTAAAGATTAACTCAAATCTTTAGTCACTCGACAACAGCATTTCTTATTGCAAGATTCATAGAAAACTGAAGAGTTCCATTTCTTCAGTCCAATCCAGTCCTAGAAGCATTTGGGAATGCAAAGACCGTTAAAAATAACAACTCCAGGTATTTAACACCGTAATATTCTCATGTTCAAGTTTTAACCACAAGAAGCTCACATGGCCGAGTGGGGTTGTGTACCAGTCGTTTTGGCAAATTTGTAGAGATTCAATTCGATAAGCACGGTAAGATATCAGGAGCTGCGGTACGAACTTATCTCCTGGAAAGATCGCGTGTTTGCCAAGTCTCCGATCCAGAGAGGAATTACCATTGCTTCTACATGCTTTGCGCAGCTCCACCAGAGGTGACTGAAATTTTATATAAGAACGAAAAATTTAGACGACCTTCGTGTGTGTGTGTGTGTGTGTGTGTGTGTGTATATATATATATATATATATATATATAGACTGCTAAAAGTAACCGTTATCTCTGCAGGAAGCAGAGAAGTTCAAACTCGGAGATCCGAGATCGTTTCACTATCTAAATCAAAGTAGCTGTTATCAAGTGTCGAATGTAGACGATGCCAGAGAGTACCTGGAAACGAGAAACGCCATGGATATAGTTGGAATCAGCCAGGATGAACAGGTGTGTAATATAAAGGAGTAGACAGAATTGGACAATGGACAGTAATCAATAATCATAATTTTCTTACAGCCTTTGTGTTTTTTGTTTTTGAACTTTGATGAGTAGGACGCTATATTCCGTGTTGTGGCTGCGATACTCCATTTAGGGAATGTTGAGTTCGTCAAGGGGAGTGAAACGGATTCTTCCAAGCTAAAAAATGACAAGGCTCGCCATCACCTTCAGACAGCAGCAGAGCTGCTTATGTCAGTACTATTTTTCACTTTCGGCACTCCATTTTGAATTTTTTAACCTGTAATATTTCAATTTTAATATTTTCATTCGACTTGCATTTGTGCAGGTGTAGCGAGAAGGCGCTGGAAGATTCTCTTTGCAAACGTGTTATTGTCACTCCAGACGGAAGCATCACAAAACCACTCGATCCATCTGCAGCTGTCACAAGCAGAGATGCTTTGGCAAAGACAATGTATTCCAGATTATTTGATTGGTAAGTGAAATCCAATTCTGTATGGATGACAAAGTGATGTTCGTGTGATATGATCAAGAAATTCAGACAACCAAAAAATTTGATTGAATGTAATAATGAAATAAGAAAGGACTATACATATTGCTTGTCTATTATGATGACAGGATTGTGGACAAGATAAACAATTCTATTGGTCAAGATCCCAATGCTAAAAGCATAATCGGGGTCCTGGATATTTATGGGTTCGAGAGCTTCAAAATTAACAGGTACTTTCTCTTTTAACTTACTCGAGGCGGTTTTGCATCAACACTAACTTGCCCTTAACCTAAATATGGCAGTTTTGAACAGCTATGCATTAACCTAACGAACGAAAAGCTGCAACAGCATTTCAATCAGGTTCGACGAGATTCATCTTAATAATTTCCAACCAACTATACTTTCAATCTCATGAACATGAATATTTAAGCTGATTAAATTGGACAAACACGTGTACGTACAGCATGTATTCAAGATGGAACAAGAAGAGTACACAAAAGAGGAAATAAACTGGAGTTATGTTGAATTCGTAGACAACCAAGATGTCTTAGATCTTATTGAAAAGGTAAGTGCAGCAGACTCTTACACTAGAGAAGAGTGAGTAATAGAGCAAATTCATAGCCTTAACAATACACTTGTGAATCACATTGGATATTTACCTGCAGAAACAAGGAGGAATAATTGCTCTTCTTGATGAAGCCTGGTAAGCGACTCTTATTCGCAATCTCATACTATAGAAACGCTTGAAAAGCAGAACGCCCCAACCATAAGACACCTGCATTATTATTTGATAAAGATTCTATCATACCTAGCATATTTGAAAAACGACGTACATATATATATATAGCTGATGTTTTTCATATTTGCAGCATGTTTCCGAAAGCAACTCACGAAACATTTGCGCAGAAGATGTACCAGACTTATAAAGGACACAAACGCTTTAGCAAGCCAAAACTTGCTCGAACTGATTTTACAATAAATCATTATGCTGGTGATGTATGCACATTTATGGACAAATGATTCATTAGTCTCGAGCAGAGCATTTTCTTTTTTATCTTACCATTCTGGCAAAACAGGTTACTTATCAAGCTGACTATTTCCTGGACAAGAATAAGGACTATGTTATTGCAGAACATCAAGCTCTTTTGACTGATTCGAAGTGCTCGTTTGTTGCAAATCTCTTCCCTCAATTGCCCGACGAAACGTCAAAGCAGTCCAAGTTTTCTTCCATCGGTGCGCGCTTCAAGGTAAGTGTTTCAGCAAAGTTGCGCGACGGTCCAATTCCGAGAATCTTAATAGCCACAAACATTTGATAACAATCATAAATATGCAGCAACAACTACAATCGTTGATGGAAACCCTGAGCACAACAGAGCCACATTATATTAGATGTGTAAAGCCCAATGCAGTTCTGAAGCCTGGAATATTCGAGAACTACAATGTCTTAAACCAGTTACGATGTGGAGTAAGCTACTTGTTCATCTCTGATACGTGATAGTATTTCAAGTTTCTAAAATACGCTGATACCCTGTTTTCTTGCATTTACAAACGGTCTGCGGAAATTGTGACAGGGTGTATTAGAGGCCATAAGAATAAGTTGTGCTGGATATCCAACGAAAAGAACATTTGACGAGTTCATAGACCGGTTCGGAATGCTAGCACCAGATGTTGTGGATGGGTATGCAACGCCATCTCCATCTAATTTTGGCGTATTTCAAACATGCATACCCGTGGCATTACAAATTAAGAATACCAAGGGGAATAGTTATACTCTTACTTAACCACATGTTTATTGATTTCTGCATTACAGGTTTGATGAAAAATCGGCATGCATTGAAATATGCGACAAAATGGGCTTACGTGGCTATCAGGTACCTAATCTAATAATTACTAATGTATCGACTAATAGGTAAAAAATGCATATGCTTTGCTATTTAGCATTTACTGAAATATGGGCTTCAGATTGGAAAAAGCAAGGTGTTTCTTAGAGCAGGGCAGATGGCTGAATTAGACGCTAGAAGAGCTGAAGTTCTGGCTCATGCAGCAAAACGTATTCAGAGGCAGATCCGAACACACCTTACCAGAAGGGAGTTTATTATCCTACGAAGGGCTTCCATTAATATCCAGAAACTCTGGAGAGGTAATCGAGTGGCATATGTTGAAACGGAAATGCTCACTAGCTCACATGAAATTCTCAAAAAAACTAGATTAATTGTTTTTATTGTTTTTTGGTTGCTTATACAGCAAGACTTGCACGTATGCTTTATGAAATCATGAAGAGAGAAGCTGCTTCAATCCGAATACAGAAACATGCACGTGCTCACGCATCGAGAAGATCTTATACCAAATTACAGGGAGCAGCAATAGTTATTCAAACTGGTTTGCGAGCAATGGCAGCACGAAATGAGTTCAGACGTAGAAGACAAAACAAAGCAGCAACCATCATTCAGGTAATAAACTTTGAAAGAATTAAATTAGGGACGATAGGAAACTTACACAAATCTGCATCTTTTAGATGAATCAATTGATTAACTTTGTAGTCTGTTGTGCCTTAAGCAAGTCATGTTCACCAAGGCTCACCTTGGTGCCATATTCATTTTCTTACATATCTTCGTTTTTTTCAGACACGATGTAGAAGTTTCCATGCACTTTCTGCATTTAATCGGCTGAAGAAGTCCACTCTTTCACTCCAATGCCTATGGCGAGGGAGGTTAGCAAGGAAGGAGCTCCGAAAACTGAGGATGGTCAGCATATCCTATTAATAAAACCACACCCGCATTTTCTATAACTGCTAAAAAGTGCACAGCGGTTAATAGCTAATGTTAAAATTCTATGAATGCAGGCAGCAAGGGACACAGGAGCACTCAAGGAAGCAAAGGACAAGCTGGAAAAGCGTGTCGAGGAGTTAACATGGAGATTAGACATTGAGAAGCACTTACGAGTATTACTAAAACACACTCTCCAATTACAGTAAAAACTCAAAAGATGATGTAGATAAAAGACTACTTTTATCATTTTTTAGTGTCAAAATTTGACATAATGTCAGTAAATATTAGCAAACAGATCGCCAACTATTCGTCCAAAAAATGTTAGCTGGTCAGTGCAAAGCACATAAAACACAGTAGTCGATAGAAACAAGATAACTTCCATTTGCTAGTTGAAGTATCTGAAAATGTAGTTAAACTTGTGGTGGTATACAAAAAGGATTTAATTTATACATGTCCTAAAACAATGATCATCTGGCAGGTGGATATTGAAGAAGCAAAAGGGAAAGAAGTAGCAAAACTACAGAATGCTTTACAAGATATGGAAGCGCAGCTTATCGAAGCACGTGCCGCAATCGTTCATGAAAGAGAAGCTGCCAAGATAGCAATCGAACAAGCCCCGCCAGTTATCAAAGAGGTGCCTGTTGTTGATAACATAAAGGTGGAGCAATTGACACTTCAAAACCACGAACTTGAGGTACACTACATTTGTAAGGGCAGTACTTTTCGTTTAGAGTAATCATGATTACAAGCAAGAGCATTTGATACATCATACATGTTATATATAGAGCCAAAAATCATCTATATCCCTCGACCATAATCACGTAGGAAGAATAAAATTAACAAATCTAAAATCGAAGAGCCATGCAATACAGCGCAATATATCTAGAAGGATGCATAATTCACAAATGACTGGTAGAGGAGAATTTGATGAATAAACTCAAACGAAGTGGATATCTGATGACTGAGTGACACACACAAAGAAAACTGAAAATAGATACATGATGATAGCATAAAATCATGAAATGATGATCTTTAAATAATATTTTTAGAAGAAGGAGAAACAATGATGAGAGAGACAGAAATACATGTAGATATATTCCAACACACTGTTCGATTCCCGTTTCAGATAACATTAGAAACTAGCACATTTCACACGCATAGAGCATGCAACCTAATATCAAGTGCAAATGCGCAGGAAATCATTAATGAACTAAAGAAGCGGGTAGAGGAATTTGAGCAGAGTTACTCCGAGGTGGAAAAAGAAAGACATGAGAGGCTTAAAGAAGCAGAAGAATCACAGATCAGAGCTTCACAATTACAGGAAACCATTGAAAGGTATGTGATTCTCGCTATCTGCGTATCTGAACTTATCAGTTATCATAGTCGTTAACTATGTTATGACTGTATTCCACTTAACATCTCTTCAGACTAGAAGTGAACCTATCAACTCTTGAATCGGAGAATCAGGTTCTACGCCAGCAGGCTTTGGCTGCATCAGCTAAAGAGGACTTCACTGAGGAAATGGAAGTGTAAGAATATAAAGAACGAACTTTTCAGCTTAAGATTTCAAATATTTGTTCCTGTGGCACTTGATAAAAATCTGGGCTACCATTAGTGGGAAGGTCATAACATTTTTCCTCCAAAACGAGAGATATAAGTTTTCATGGCTAACTTTCTACAACTTGAAGTTGTCAAATATAGATCTGTTCACTTAGATAAGTTCTTGAAGGCAGTCCATGATCGAAATCTGAAAAGGCTTTTTTTCCAGATTGAGAGTAAAGATAAGAGATTTGGAGTCTGAGAATAGGGTTCTCCACAGTAGAGAAGTGGTTGTGGAGCAAATATCAACTTCTCATAACCAAGTTGTAAAGGTATATAAGGTTTTACTTGTTTATACTAATTGCTACAGTAATATCCAATTAACTGATGGCTTCTGTAATCACAGGATTTGGACAATGGATATCAGACTCATATTAATGGCTTTCAAACGACAGACCAGGATCCAATAAGAAATGTAGAACAGCACGTAACTAACGTAAACCAAGATTCTATGCAAAGATTTTATAAATAAACAAGTTTTCCACACTAGTGTAATGCGATATCAGTTAATATGAAAGTTGTTTCGTCTGCAGGATCCTGAGGCTACTCCCATTCGCCTCACTAAACAGAGATCCTTGACAGAGAAGCAGCAGGTATATCATTTGAAAACCATCTCTTATTAACGGTAATTAAAAAAAAAAAAAAAAAAAAAAAAAAAAAAAAAAAGAGGTGCTGCTTTACAGGCATGAAATTTATAATTGCATTCTTATGAATCTTTGTACCTCATGCATCAGGAAAACCACGATGCACTAATCAAATGTCTCCTTGAAGACAATCGTTTTGACAAGAACAGGCCTGTTGCTGCCTGTATTGTGTACAAAGCACTCGTTCAGTGGAGATCCTTCGAAGCAGATAAAACAAATATTTTTGATAGGATTATTCATGCAATCCAATCATCAATAGAGGTAGTAGAACTAACTTATGGATTACAATATATTGTTTAAATCGTTATTGAAAAGTGTAAGCGTAAACAAGGTTCTAAGGCTATTCTTGTGTGCAGAACCAGGAGAACAGCAATAATCTCGCCCACTGGCTGTCAACAACTTCAACTCTTTTGTTTCTTATACAAAGAACAATCAAAGCAAGCAATACGTCGACATTGTCTTCAAAACGTAACCGGAGTTCACCAATCACACTGTTTGCTAGAATGGCACAGGTAAAAACATTGGATGCAAATCAATTACCAAATAAACTGTAAACATATATTAAATATATATCGTCATTCTGTCAGGTGCGATCATCTTCTATGACCACCGGACTATCTAGTGGATACAGCGGGATGGAGGGTAATCCGATTTTAAAATCAAGAATCGAAGCTAAATACCCGGCGTTATTGTTTAAGCAACACTTGACCGCCTGTGTTGAGAAAATATATGGGATGATTCGTGATGGCTTAAAGAAAGAGATCAGTCCATTTCTCAATTTGTGTATCCAAGTAAGCAATCCACTCCATGGGATTACCAACCAATAAATCATAAGATTCGGTATTTATATCTTAAAATGCCGCAAACAGGCACCAAGAGCTGCAAGGATCAGACCAATAAAAGGGTCGTCTAAGAACATCCATTTACATATCATATCAAAACAACAGGGCTCTAGCATACACTGGCAGAATATCGTCCGCAGTTTGGATGATACCATGGGGATATTGTCAGCAAATTATGTAAGCAGAGCTCTTATATTTCATCTTCTTTGCTTGAGCTAATGAATATTAATGAAAATTATTTTTCTTTAAATGGATCTGGTTTTTAGGTTCCTTCTACAATCACCAGGAAAATTTTCAGCCAGGTATTCTCGTTCATAAATGCTCAGCTCTTCAATAGGTAAGGAATTATCCCTACTCCATTCTTACTACAGTAAAGAATTTCAGAACTTAAAGTTTGCAATCTGATAAATAATGTCACAACTATCATTTTGCCGTTTGTAGCTTACTACTCCGCCGTGAATGCTGCTCATTTAGCAATGGTGAATATGTAAAAGCTGGTTTACAAGAATTAGAACATTGGTGTGCGAGAGTAACAAATGAGGTAAGCATGTCTATGAAAAAACAAATACTAGCAGAATAATGTCAAGAAGTTCAACTAATTGAAAACAGATGAAATCTCACCTCTTTCCCGTCATGATGTAGTGTGCTGGATCCTCATGGGGCGAGCTCCAACACATAAGACAAGCTGTAGCTTTTCTGGTACGATTTAATAGATCTTATTCAGTTTGCCATTAAATTCAAATAATTCATAAATGATTAAACCATGCTTTAACTTTCTCAGGTCTTGCATCAGAAAACTCACAAGTCATTGGATGAGATCACGAACGAACTCTGCCCGGTAAACAATAAGATTATGCTTTATTCATCATTTCATCTCTCAATTAAAACAGTGAAAACATATATACAACTTCACCATATCAAGTTTTCTTTTCTTTTTACCATTTTCATTGCCTTTGATCAGGTATTGAGCATCGCACAAATATATAGAATTGGAACCATGTTTTGGGATGACAAATATGGAACCCAAGGATTATCTTCAGAGGTAATGGCTATCATTTTGTTCATATCAGCATCATTCAGCTCTCCTTCGGGAAATTATGTTTGCATAGATTTATTATACCGAAATAATCGAAAAACAGGTTTAGCCAGATCTATATACGCAGACTTTGCCAGTATAATTCCATATCATTGATCTCGTAACCCCAAGAAAATCATCTATCGGCATCATATATTAGGATCAATCATTATCTCCACATTGAAAGGTTTACGTGTTTCATAAACGGTGGATTTGAACTATCTGCACACAGGTGATTGCAAAGATGAAGGTGATGACAGTAGAAGATTCAATTAGTACACCAAACAATACGTTCTTGCTTGACGTGGATTCAAGGTAACGAAGCTTAATAATCAAGACTATAGAACTTGAAAAACAAAGCAAGCACAATCACTAAATAATATTTTCAAAATTGCAGCATACCTTTCTCCATGGATGAGATATCACAATCTTTCCAAGATATCAATCTATCCGACGTGGATCCACCGCCCCTCCTTCGTCAGAGATCAGACTTCCATTTTCTGTTGCAGACAACAGAATAAGATTTTTTTTGCATTTCTACAAATTTTGATTCCGTAGAAAGCAGTACAGTTTTCTCCATTTCTGAAGAAAACCCATCTTTTTTTTCTTTTGGGTGGTGAGAGAGTGAGTGTGAGTGTGAGTGTTCAGAATATAAACCCTAATTTTTCATTTGACAAATGTTAATTTTTTTTCCGATTAAATTTGTCCCTTGTAATCGAAACAGCAATCACATTTATGCAAGAGAAACATCAGTTGAAAGAGAAATCACCAAGTGCAAATCAATCTATTTTCTCTATCCCAATTTCTTCGCTACTGATCAAAACCATATACTGTAGATAATTAAAAAAGAAAGAGAATTTTGGTAATTTTCTTCTGAGTTTTTCCCCCTTTTCGGTGTGTTAGGCTTTGTTTGGGTTAGAGTTTTTCTGGGTCTTTTTTTTTTTAGTATTCGCGCCAATTTATTCAATTTCACATGATCAATTTAATTTAACATTGTGGAATAATTACAATTTTGGTCCCTCTATTATACCCTTTTCTATTTTGGCCCTTACATTTTTTGTGACACGAAATTTGTCCTCAAATAACTAATTTTTTTTACAACTTTCGTCCACCGTTTAAAACTGTTGTTAGTTTGGACGGAAAATTCCCGTTGAGGCACGTGGCAATTCACATCAACCCCTTCATTTTACCTATATTATTTATTTAGTCCCAATAAAATGTAGAGAGTAAATGAAAATTGATATAAATTTTAATCATAAAATCCATTATAAAGAGTAACTAATTCAAAGGTCGTAAGACAAAATTTAAAATAAAATAAATAACTACAACATTGTCAGCAACAAGCAAAACCAACGCTATATATATTTCGTATATAAAAGATTATTTATTTATTGTATATTAATAAATTATTATATTGCATAATATAAACAAATCGACATTGTTTTATATGGTGGAGAGGGAACCTATTATTAAAAATAAAATAAAAATCTTACACCATCTCAGGACCAAATCTTAATGATGAATCTATCCGTTCAGTATTTTTTTTTTTTTTGAGTAAATTCAAGTCCATTACAAGGGATATTTAAAATGTTCAATGAATTGATGGATCCGACTTACTCACACTTAATTCAAATAGACACAATTACTCGTGTTGCTTTTTTATTAAATCATTATTCTAGTTAAAGAATTTAAAGATTCTCGTATAATATTCCTGTAATTTTAATATTTAAATATCAATAAAAAAAAAGTCGCACTTGAAAAAACTAGATAGGAAACTTTATATGTTTTTATTTTACTAAAATTACAGTTAAACCTCTATGAATTTATACAATTGGGACTGACAAAATTTTATTAATTTAGCGAAATATTAAATTATCGAGTTAATAATTTAGTACATTTTTGCTGATCCAAAACCGTAAAAAATATTATTTAAAAGAGACTATTAGTTTACCAAGATTCTACCGCAGATAGTTAAATCAAGATTAAACGAGGCTATTTCATATAATAGCAAAGAAACAATTTAAAAAAAATCAAAATACACTCTAATGCCAAACGTCCCCTAACAACGTCTCGCCCAGTAGTTGTACTCTGCCCAACAGATGTTGTACCTTTTGTGACATTTCTAATCTGTAATTTTCTCCGTCTACTCGCCGCCGCTTAAACCCTGGAACTCCACCCCCTCCACTCCATACCACCACCAGGTCCACCACCACTCTCCCCACGGCCATTGCCACACACACAAACACACAGTGAAAAACACTGATAATTTGGCTATCTAGAATCAGCAAACTGAAAAAACAATTCAATTCAGTAAAAAAAAAGCCCTCATTATCTAATTTCATTCCAGAATGTCGTTCCACTCCGTCGTAATCCAGAAACTCCTCACCACAAACGCCCACATCGGCCGCCGCGTGACGGAGCACCACTTCAAGATCTTCTCCGAGGGCACCCGCAACGCCGTCAGCGTCATCGATTCCGACAAGACCCTAATCTGCCTCCGCAACGCCTGCAATTTCATCGGCCACCTCGCCCGCAGCAACGCGCGGTTCATCTTCGTCAACACCAATTCCCTCTTCGACGAAATCATCAACCAGATGACCAAAACCGTCGGGATTAAGAACGACACCACGTGGCGCCTCGGTGGATTTCTGACGAACAGTTCGAGCCCTAGGAAATTTCGCGGGAGGAACAAAAAATTCAATCTCGGCTCCGTTCAGGCTCCCGATTGTATCGTGATCTTCGACACTGATCGGAAGAGCTCGGTGATTAGGGAGGCGTACAATCTGCAGATCCCCATTGTTGGGCTGGTTGATTCCAGCATGCCTTGGGATATTTACAAGAGGATAACTTATCCTATACCTGCTAATGATTCTGTTGAGTTTGTGTATTTGTTTTGTAATTTGATCACCAAGACTATCTTGAAAGAGCAGGAGGCCATGCCCAAAATCGATGAGAAGTTATTAACAGGGTACGTAAATGTTGATTCAGTAGTTCCTGTTTTAATTTTTAACATTATCATGCTTGATTCGCGGTCTGTATTGATTAAGCTAATGATGCCACGTTTTGTTGTTTTTAGCATACTTCATCTGTCAACTGCATTCCTCAAGCTTCTCATTTACAGTAAATGTATGCGTATGACTATTTTCTCCCTTTTCGTGTGTATCGTATACATACGCATTTTTAGACGATTCAATGAATTCGTACTTCTTTTTATTGTATTTGTGTCAGAAGATCAGCTTTTCTATGTTTAATATGTTTCTCGACAAGTTCTATTTTTTTATTATCCCTTAATCCATCAGAGATGTAATTTTGGTATGATGGGAAATTCCGTTACAGATTAAGGCTTGATAAGTTTCTCGACAAGTTCTATGTTTTGTTTGCCCTTAATCCATCAGAGATGTATTTCTGCTATGATTTAGACAATTCCGTCACAGCACTATTTTTGTTGGTGGTCTCAGTGTATTATGTAAGACAGTGATGTGATCATTGAATGGTATTATTTTTCGATTATACGGTGGAGAATATTGTACTAGGTCTAGGCTGTGTACATGATTATATTAATACTCATATTTCTTTTTTGTGATAATCATATATGTTCATTGATATTGCGTGAAAACAACATCCTTTTTGTCCTTTCTAAATCAACTTCAAATTGATTTCATTCTTTATGTATCAATATTAAGCTTCGACATTTTGAGTTAGTACTTCGACATTTTGAGTTAGTACTTATTTGCTCATGTTGATTTTGCATGTGCCAGAGGAGACGTCGAACAAGATGACCAGATTGATAAGACGGCCAATAAATTTGTCTTTGCTTATGAAAACTTACAGGCTCTCCCGGATGGTAAATGGATACATAATAACTTTAACGAAATTATTAACCAATCAATTTTTTATTTTTATTTTACCAGTCAAATTTTTTTATCCTCTTTTTATTCCGCCAAACATTCTATCGACGTGCTAATTCAATTATTTTTCTCTATGCATCTTTTAAATACAGGAATAGTCATTTTTTAATGATTTTTTTTGTTAATAGGAATGAAATATTTCATTTTTAACAACAACTGAATTACCGTCGACGGACATGTTAAGGCTTTGATGATCATGACGAGCTTGATAGCTTTGCTTACTGTCCCACTTTCAGTTGCTTTGATTCAAATACTGAATAACTCATTCGGTTGTGTCATTCACTTCTACAGATAGCACAGAAACCAAGCAGCTTTTGGACAAGCTTGTCATTTTGAAGTTTAACGGTAGTCTGGGGACTAAGATTGGCTTTAACGGACCCAAGTAAGTGCTTCTCCAAGTCAGAAAATCTAGTCTAGATAATTTCATTTTGAACAAGTGATGGTTAGGGCTTACTTCTAGAATTAGGGTGAGGGCTTGTGGTCTGTATAATTTACTATTTGTTATAAATAATGATATTTATCGCCTTACAGAAAATCTGTTCTCACAATTTTGCTGGATTGGTCTTTTTGCTTGACGCTAATTGCGAGATTAGTACTTGTAGCACACGGACTTGAGAAACATGTGCATACTTAAGTGCAAAAAATATTACTCAGAACGTAGTTATTTCTGTATGTAATGGAAGTACCTCCAGAAGTTTATTGATCTATCTTGTAATGTCTTCCAAAAGAAACTATTTTGCAGATTACTTACTGCAATCTATTATAAGTGTCACTGTTTCTTGCAAATTATGTGATTGTATGTTGTGTCTAAATATGTGAGTTTGGTTCTTGTATCTATGAGCAGTTAAATTCGAATTATTACTATTTGTGTCATGCTTAGGATGCACATATGAGCCTCTCTGCGCTCTATGAGCTTCTCACATTCATTTGTGCATGATGCAGATGTGCTATGGAAATTGGTGCTGGTTTGACATGCCTCGACTTGATAATCCATCAAATCGAGGTCTTATTCCACTCCTTGGTGCATTTTTTGCAATCTAAAAAATATCTTTTGGTACATTATTTGATTTTGAGGTCTGATTATCTTCCTGTTTATAGGCTCTCAATGCAAAATATGGATGCAATATTCCTCTGCTTTTGGTGAATGGAGTCAATGTACACGAGGATATATCCAAGGTAATGGTTCCTTCTATATTTAGATGGGATCGATCTTTTCTTAGAAACTGATATTTGTTACTTATTTGATGGCAGGTGTTGGAGAAGCACTCGGATAAGAACATTCATTCTGCTATACAGGTTCTATGTTCCCATGCTTTATGTGTGTATATCTGTGATTTATCTCCAGCAACTGGATATTGGTCTTAAATTTCATTTACTTAATTTTCAACGCCTGACATGTTCTTGCAGAGTCAGGATCACCTAGAAGACGCTGACAACCTTCTGCCTTCCTCAGCTAAAGGGCGTGATAAACAGGATGAAATGTATGTTATTTCCTCTCTTTCCAAAATAAAACAGTAATGAATTATATTCCACTGAGCACAGTTGAATTTATTTTTAATTGTTTTGAATTTCCTTGGAAAATGTTTGCCGAATTCTGTAGTGCTAGAAAGAATACTTGACCATTTCGCACCATACCGCACCTGTACTGTTAATTTTATAGGTTGGTTGTGCAAATTTGCACAATTATCCTATCAATCCAAGTAGCTCTTATCCAGCACTTCTGCAATTTTAACAGTAATTTGAAATTTCAAAACCTGACAGTAAAAGCCCCCAGATAAAGGAGATGTTATGCACGAACTTGAGAAATTTGTAAACTGCAAGCTAATCTATACTTCATATTTTTTCTTGTTAGTGATCGTATATATACATAAGAAAATATGTTTATATTATGTTGAACTTTCTTACATGTGAAGGAATTCCGTCAATCTTGCTAAGGTCTTTGCCCCATTGGTGGATGCTGGGAAATTGGATATACTATTATCACAGGTTAGAAATGTTCATCATTCATCTCATGTTTACATAACAAATTTTTGAATGCCTCATCTATGATTTTTGTTTGGACATAGAATTACCTTATGCTGTTAGTTTGGGCACCAACTTCGAATGTACCCTAAAAAGCTTTCTTTTCTTTTTTTTCAACAGGGGAAAGAGTATATCCTAATGCTGACTTCAGATAATCTTGCTCATGTTGTTGACCCAAGTATCCTCATCATGAATCACTGTCATACTGATTTGTTGATTTCTTACATTCTCCTTAATTTCATATGACATTTCCATCTGTGTCTCCTGCATATACTACTAAACCTGAAAGTTATGACAATTGAGCTCCTTAATGAAGGTTTTAGAAATCTTAAACCATTTGATTCAGAACAATGTTGATTTCTGTTTGGAGGTATGCTCAACTAATCTCCTCACTTTTCAGCTTTTGTTGGTAACTGTTTCTAAGCTCATGTGTGCAGGTCATGCCTAAATCCTCTGAATTAGAAGAGAAGATGCTTTCACCAAATGAAGAAGATATTCCGGTTAGTTATGTTTGTCACCTGTCGTGCATTTTTTGAATCCTCACATCTATGCAAAAGTTCGTCGTTTTTTTATTATTTAATGGTGCAAGCCTGCTCCTCCAAATATTCCGAGTAATAGGTAAAAATTTAGAAATTGAATTTTAGTCTAAATTAATAGGTAAAAACTAGTTAAAAAATTTCTCTCTATACCGTTGTCCCTTATGCAGTCAATATTTTCTTTTAACTTTTTGTCCCTCAGAATTTGATCTGTCCTTTTACGTTTTTTTTTTGTTGTTGGCATCTTGAAGATTCTAACGCCCAAGAAAGATTGGAAATTCATTGACACAATGTAAGTTATTTCTCTTGGGAACTTCTTTTCCTCTTCAGAGAAGGAAAAAAAACTATATCTTTCATTCCTCATCCATCCCAATCTTTAATAGGTGGATGAATATCGACTCTGTCCAAGGCATTATGGGAAGAGTTTCAGCAGAAAACCACTTGAACATTTCAAAGGTAGCAAATGTAGATATTCTAGCAACGCCGTTTTGGATGAATATGAACACTTGAATCATACATACTCCGTGTCCTAAAATATTTCTGCTGCTAGAAAAGCAACTTATTTCCTTTATACAGGATCTACTTTGATTCTTATTTTTTTTTTTCATGTTTTTATAGATTACTGTATTGCTTATTGCTATCTCCTCTTATATGGATCTTTCAGCTGTTTGATCAGCATTTTGCTTTAAGTGTTCCTAAGTCGAGATATATTCCAGTAGAAACAACGTCAGACCTATTTCTACTGCAGGTTCACTTTATGTCCCAGCTTCCGTGTCCTTTTTTTTTTTAATATGCTAGTGTATATATATTATATTTCTTACTATTTTTTTTCTTATGCAGTCCGATCTGTACACCCTTACGGACGGCACCCTGACTCGAAATACAGCTAGAGAAAATCCCTCTGATCCGTCCATTGAATTGGAACCATTATTTGAAAATGTACTGCTTTTAAAACTTGGAATTTGTTAAATGCTCTTTCCTTTTACTGGTACTTGAAATTTCATAATTGTTTCTTTCTCCTTTTTTTAGGTCGACGACTTTAAACAACGCTTCAAGTCAATTCCTAGTGTTGTTGCCCTTGACAGCTTAGATGTGACCGGTGATGTTTGGTTTGGAACCGATATTACTCTCAAGGTAACAAACAAAGTTTCTTCATTAGCAGAATTTCATGTCATTTTCCAAATGTCTTGCTTATTGGTAACTCGACAGAGTTTTGTGCCATCTGGGCTTGAAACATTGGTGCATCTGCTTCCATTAATGAAACCAAAGCGATGTCAAGCTATTTTTCTAGGATACCACGAAGTAGTGATGTGAGATGTTCATATTAAGTTATAAATTGTGATGATAACATCAAGTGGATAATAATCTTCGTAAAAGAAATATTTCACCAGCTTTCTTGTGTTATCTATGAGCTTTCAACCTCAATAGAATTGAACGGGAAACCTTTGCAAGGTGCATTCTGGCAAAAGAAACTGCTTCAGCATTTTTAAAAGTACAAGAGGTTATAGATAGGAATCCGTGCCATGCTAAGAGAATCACATTAAACATATTGATTCACAGTTTGTATTAACTACTTCGTTGATCTTGTGTTGTTTCGTGTTGGTTATCTTATAGGGAAAAGTCAGCATCCATGCTAGACTGGGAATGAAGATAGTAATTCCCGACGGAACTGTGCTTGAAGATAAGGTAGGAACATCTGAAAGTTGAAGTTTAACATTTTTTTTTTCTGTTTCTGATGACTTCATGGTTTATTGACTGAACTCAATTTCTCTTTTACAGATTATTACTAGCCAAAATGACCTTGGAGGAGTATCCTTGTAGTTTTATCGAGTAAACAATGCCAGAAATTTGATGAATTTTGCTTTTAAGTTTTCTAGATCTAGGAACATTCTTCTTACACTATCCATGTTAAGGAACTTCGCATCTATAAATACAATAATCTTCCTGGGTGAGTCTAGTCTCGTTTTCAAGAGAATTACTAGATACAAAACCCCTCGTTCGATTTTATTGCCTGTTTAAGATTAGCCTTGAGAAAGGAAGAAAACATTTTTATCTAATATCGCAAATCCGTTGTAGCCAATGGAAGAAGCCAGTGCACTGGTGATTTTGTTTATTTACTTGTTATATTTGTTTTTATGCTGAGCCAGTAGAACAAGTTGTAGCTCTGAGGACACTGTATTTTGCATTTCATAGTATTCACTATTCATTAAATTTTCCATTATAAAGCTGTGTATTGTAAGCAATGTTTAAAGGATGCAAAATGTGTCACTGCTCTGAATTCTCCAGAGAATATTTAATTGTTGTGTGCATGAATGATGATATGTTTGGTGTATTTCACGCGGTGTAGTTATTACGGAATAAATCGGGGGATGGATTGAGAAAAAGGACAATATTTTGCCTACTATGTAATGAAAAAATCAGTGGTGTAATTTTACTCTCGAAAGAATGAATAGCATTGCTTTCAGTATAACATTACTAGTTACTAGCTGGCACAAAGTTTCAACAATCAGCATCAAAATCAGGTTCCGGTGGTTTAGCAAACGTCACCCTCCTCTCAGAACCCGATTCACTACGAAACTTGTGGACCCCACGCATAGCGTTCGCAGCAAATCTGGAAGCCAGCATAGTCGCACCAATTCTCGTCGAACCACTCCTAATCAACCCAGTGTTTACGTCATCTTCTTCATCTTCTTCTTCTTCCTCTGTACTCTCACTATCAAACTCACTCTGGTGAAGCTCCGCCAACTTCCTTCTAGAGTACCGCCGCCACGCCGCCTGAATAAAAGTTGCCGCCCAAGTCCTCCACTGCTGCGAGTAGAATCTGAACGTCTGCTGAACCTGCCGACTCTGGATTCTCTTAAACTGACTCGTGATAAATTTCAATTCATCCGCTATTAAAGCAAACGCCTCCACTTCCGTAAGAGCCTTCACTGTACGAGTGGATGGCGGTAAATTGGAAGCTGATTTAGGATCAAGAGCCCATGTTAGTAACTCCTCACCACAGAAATCGCCTTCTTTGAGGTAACCGCGGTTAAAGAAACCTGACCGCCCACCATCTGTGGTCACACTCTCGAGTCGACCGCGGATTATGAAGAGCATTTCGTCTACTGGGTCCCCCTCACGAAGTATGTATGTGCTTTCTGTGTATAAACTAGGTTTGAGTCTTTCGCAAATGGCGTCAAGCAATCTATCATCCATGTTTGCAAAAAGAGGTACCTGTACATTTGTATCTTTATCAAGATCCTAGTGGAAAATTCTATTAGCATTAGCAATAGATAGTAGTGGATAGTGGTGGAAATCATACGGAACGAATCGGACCGGAATTAGCACTTTCGGAAAAAAAATCCATTTTTTTTTCGAAAGTCGAACTATATAAAAAACGGAAATCGGAACAAAAGAACTTGTTCCAAAATCGAAAATTTCTGGATTTCCATTTTTAAGTTACTTGTAATATAAAATGCATTATAATATTGATATTATAAGTGCAATTTTTGAGGGAAAAAAAAACCAGGAATTTTCGGATATAATTTCGGAAATTAAAATCGGATTGAAATCAGAATATAATATGCATTCCGATTCCATTAAAAATAAATCGGAAATCGGAACTTTCATTCGAATTTCCACCATTAGTAGTGAATGATACTTACCCTTCTAACCAGATTCAAACAGAGGTGGCGCTTGATGTCTCGTCTGAGGTCTTTGGGTAGGTTTTGGACCAAGCTTTCTTCATCGACTCCTCTGGTTTCGAGCCATTTGTATTGGTCGTAACGGCGTACTCTTTCTCTCAGCTCCGGTGGGAGTACTCTGTGATGCATCCATTGCTCTGAATCACGTTTCTTGATTCTCATCTCCTCCAATCGGACTGTGAGAGATTGGAGATACGTCTGTGGCAACAACGGTAAAAAAAATTAAAAAAAAAATCGTAAACTCAAAACTTGGCCATAAGTGATTTCAACGTTTTTTTATCAGCATTAAGCAGATGAAGTCTGAGTAAACTAGGCTACTAGAGTGGTGGAATACAGAACTTCATTCAAACTAACTTACCGAAAAAGGGATTAGTTTAGAACTTTCAAGAATTATAACCTTTCAACTAAAAGTAGATAAGATCGACTATTGAAACGATAATAAGAAAGAAATCCACAGAACAAAAACGATGAAGCGTATATACATATACCTGCATATTACCAATAAGAAGAGCAAAGAGGAGGAGCCCGAAAATGGCTACCGCAATGGAAAACAAAACTTCTCCAGGATACGTACTCGTTACGAGCCCCTGACCAAGTGTGCTGCACGTATTTAAAAATAAAATTTAGCTACTATTCAAAAAAACAAAATAAAATATCCCCTAAACTAAAATAACACTAGCAGTGTATTTCACCTTAAATTCTGCAGGCCCCACCACAAACAGTAGAAGTATTTGGAGACAAAATGCTGAGATTCAAGAACACCAGATGATAAAGCTTGGGCATATATTCCATAGTTAAACGGCGGTTTCTCATCGTCCTTCACTTCACATTTTGGTCCGATAAGAGTCTTGCTGAGGTTTTTCCACGAGTCAATATTCGAAATCTCATGAGCACAATAGAGATAATTTGGATCACACTCTGTACTTTCCTTGCAAGCTTTATCCCAGCATGTATCTTTGCGTTCGATGGCTAAAAGGTACCATAAGGCACCGACAATCTGTGTATGCAATTCACAGTAGCATGTGAACTCAAATTTTATTAAAAAAAAGTAAAGAAAAGAAGAGAATCTAAAATAAATATATAAAAAACATACTTACATGACTAGCGAGTAAGAACCACAGCAAGTAATAAGCTGCACCAGCCCATGCAGTTTCGGCAAAAACACCTGCAGTCTTCTTCAACTCCGAAGTAAGAGGCACAAATCGTAAGAACCTTGGAATGTATTGAAGAAACACAATTATCACTAGAGCTCGTTTTGTACCCAATACATCGGAACCTTTCGCACGGTGCAAAAACCTCCACACTACAATCTGCATGACAAGAAATGATGCATCCCTCATATATATATATATATATATATATATATATATATATATATATATATATATATATATATATAGAGAGAGAGAGAGAGAGAGAGAGAGAGAGAGAGAGAGAGAGAGAGAGAGAGAGAGAGAGAGAGAGAGAGAGAGAGAGAGAGAGAGAGAGAGAGAGAGAGAGAGAGAGAGAGAGAGAGAGAGAGAGAGAGGGGGGGGGGAGGTGCTAAAGGTCGTTTCAATTTTATTGGTACTATTTTGACTTAAAATGTGATTTTGACCTTTTTTCAGTCCGAATTTGGCAAAATTCAAAAAATCAAATATGTATTCCTTTGAGTTGTATTTCTAATACAATTCGAATCAGTTACACTCGATGGCGGTTGAAAGAATTATGCATGAATGAATCTCAGAAAATTCAAAACATCAAAGTTGTAGCCAATGTTCATTCATTCATGGATATCTCTCTCAACCAACATCCAATCTAACTGATTCAAGTTGGATTAGGAAGCCAACTCAAAGGATCACAAATTTCGTTCGTTGAGTTTTGTCAAGCTCACATTTGATGTTAGAACGATACCAGTAAAATTGAAACGACACTTAGCACCTCCCCCATTCAAGAATAGTCCACATTCTCCATACCTGTGGTAGAGGTAGCACGGAGAAAAGATCCACGAAAAAATAACGATGTATATACCGGTGTGCTATTTCCGTGGGGTCAATCACAAGTTCCCCACGCCCAAAAACCCGAGATGAAGGCGCAATAAAAGCCGTTCGGAACTGCAAAACCATGCGCACGATGTAAAAGGCATCAATTATAGACCTGAGGGTGGTGGTTGTGTAAGCCAAACTATTATGGATATGAAGGCACATTTTATCATCCTGAAAAACGGGGAGATACAAAAACAGAGGATCGATTGATACTGCAAGAATGCAGGAGATGACTAAGAGCTTGTTCCACAGCAGAAGACTCTTGTCTTGTGGATCGAATATCTTTCTTTCGGAAACTTTGAGATCCTCTGGGAAAACGGCTCGTGTGACTCCGGATCTTAAAGACCGACCGAATGTGAGAAGACCTTCGGAACCTCTTTGAAAGCCCATTTTAAAGGACTTTGATGTGGTCTTATTCGAAGATGCTGGTGCAGTTAACCCCTCTAAACTAAACGTACCCCTGTTCTTTCCAGCCATTTCTGGTCTATAAGAGTCCAGGTCATCCAACCTATTATATAAACCAGCACCGCAAAAAAAAAAAAAAAAAAAGTTTGTCATTTTACCAAAATCTAGCAATTTAATGTGTTGCATAAGATTTCCGAGTGTGAACGTATTTTTACAAGGCTGAGAAAGGGGACATTTTCGTGGAGACATTTTTACGAATAGCTGGAGGGAGTGTCGTCGAATGGGATTACCTTACGAATTTCTCCTTCTGTCCGCCTATGTATTGTGACTTGTAATTGGAATCGAACATGGTTTCAGACCGACTGCATAGCAAATCGAGGTTGGAATATCACCTCATCACCGGAAACAGACAAGATTCTATTCAACTTACATACGGAATCATGAAATACCATGTCTAGTAAAACCTGCAGGTAATACATACATACAGGGTTGATCAGTGATCAAATACAATCAAGGAAAAGGGTAAATTTCTGACCATTTTCATCTAAAAAATTAACTGATCTCATAAAATTGAACCCAACGCCACGCAGAGAAAGATCATACATAAATCATAGCATAATGAAGAAAATTGGCAGATTCGATCATGAAACAAATTTACATTTTAGGGCACGAAACTAATCGATCTAAATACTTGCAGAAAGAGGAAATGAAAAATAGAAATATTAATTAATCCATGTTTCTAAATAAAATCATACCCAAAAGCAACGGAGGAAGAAAGATCTGGAATACAGAAGATCAACCGGAAAACGCCGCCTCTTTTTCACAACGAATGCGTGAAGAAATTGTTGCATGGTAATTTTGAGATTTTTTTTTCGATTTTTGTTCTTCTGTTTTTCGTTCTGTATTTTGTGGGTAAGAGAGTGATTTTCGCGCCAGTGTGAAGGAGAAGCAGCTATCCGACTCCCATTAATCAAGGGTTTAATTACAAAACAGCTCCTCTATTTTTTGTAAAATACTAATTTAGCCACTATATTTTAGTTATACAGTTAAACCTCTATAAATTAATACAGTTGGGACCATCAAAATTTCATTACTTTAGCGAAATATTAACTTATCTAAAAATTAATAATTATTAATTTATATATTACTTAATAACTTATTAATTTATGAAATTACTTTTATTATTATTTCAATAAATATATTTTTTTATTTTTTTCACGTGTATATTATTTATTGTACTATTAGTTCAATGCACTATAGAACTCGTTTCATTGACGGAAGCTCTTAAAGCAGCAATTGTATAGAACGATTTATGTTGAGTTATGAGAAAACTATACCGAAACTCTAACCATGTTAAGAAAAGTGAGAGAAGAGATTGATGGTAATGTGAATTTCAACAAGAAACAAGCGACAATTAAATTACATTGTGTTAAGCCCTCATAGATCTATAAAATATGTGTTGTACCGTGTAATTTAAGAATTATTTTTATTGATTATTAATTTATATATTACATGGGGCTTCTTAAAATTTTCGAATGTGTATTATCTTATAAATTTAGCGAATTATTAATTTTGCACGTTGTCCCCGAGTCGGGACCGAGAAATTTATTATTTAAGCGAGGTTATTAATTTATCGATGTTCTACTGTAGTTTGAAAACCACCTGCGTCATCTCGAATAGTCGAATTAATGGCACTTCTTGCAAATTACCTATTATGTCCTTGAAATTATCAAACATTTGGTTAGTATGGTTATGATTTAAGATTTCATTCGTCCATTCTTTTCGATTTTTAAGTTTATCGAACTAAATCTTAAAGAAATTGTGCATTTATTATTTCATACGAAAGCACACGAGATAAGAAAACGAGAGATACGTTCGACGCATCGCAATATATTTTGCATTGAGTTTGCCATGGGAATGAAAAAATTAACAGCAAAGATGATGATGTGCAATGCAATTATCTAAACCAAGAGAAAGTCATATGTAATTAATCAAAACTTCAGGGGCATATATGCAATAAATTAAAAAAATTCAAAATTATCATTCTTGCCTTTTGGAACACATCCTTACATGAACCAAAAAAAACAAACCTTGTATTTTTGTAATAATACAAAAATGTGCTATTAACAATTAAAAAGAAAAAGAAAGATCTGAACTATTCACTCTCTAACAACAACCAGAACAACGAGCCTCAAGAATGAAGGTGTCGATTTAACGAATGCAACGCTCCGCAAAGTGTGATCTTGTGCTAACCGAAATGACTCTAACGCCCTCGAGACATGAAACGAGGCAGGGGTAGCGCGGGGTGGGGTGGGGTGGGGGGTTTAGTGTTACTGCATTACGTACTGTTGCAACTGCTTGGTTCTTTTCTTGTTCTTCAACTTACGAAACGCGCAAGATTCAATCTGCCTCACTCTCTCTCTGCTCACACCCATAAGCTCGCCGATTTCTTGCAAAGTCTTCATTCTACCATCTTCGATACCAAACCTCCACTTCACAACTTGCTTCTCTCTCGGGTTTAAACTATCGAGAACGTCCGCCAAATCCTGTTTCATAAACTGCTTTATCAGCAACTCTTCCGATGTTTCGGCTTCAGGGTCTGAAATCACTTCCTGCCCAAGAAAACGAGACAACAGCGTAAGATGTATAGTGTGTGTAAAGAGAAATTAACTTCAAGAATTAGAATTATTATGTTACCAACATACCGAGGGTTTGAGGTCTTGATTAACCCCGATTTTCTGGTCAAGGGATCGAGGTGGTTTAGGAGTCAACATCACTGCAGAAAGCCGTTTCATTGATAGACCTGTCGCTTCAGCAACTTCTTCATCGTTCGGAACTCTTCCGTTTTCACTGTACAGTTGCTTTCTAGCCTCCTTCACTCTGTACGTTGCCTCAACCATGTGAAACTGCCAAAGAAAAAAAAAACCCGCAAATTTTTAAACAATAATTGAATCAGAGCATTCCAAGAAAGATTGAATTTTTATTGTTTTATTTATGAGCATTCCAAGAAAGATTGAATTTTTATTGTTTTTTTATTATACATGAAATATGATATTGATGAAAATGTGTGGTCTTACGGGTAGTCTAATTGTTCTGGACTGGTCGGAAAGGGATTTCCTCACTGCTTGCTTTATCCACCAGTGAGCGTATGTGGAGAATTTAAAACCTTTCGTGGCATCGAATTTCTCCGCACCTCTCACAAGGCCTCGACATCCTTCCTGTTTGACGAGAATAAATAATTAAATATAAATACAAAATACGAGAGAGATCAACATTTTTTTATTTTTACGAAAACGGGTTGTAAAAAGTAAAAAAAAAAAAGTGAATACCTGAACCAAATCTTGAAGATTCATTCCAGCTCCTTGGTAATTTTTGGCAATAGAAATAACTAGTCGTATATTGCTCTTAATCATTTTGTCTTTGCAGAGAATACCGTAATTTATTTGCTCCCTCAATGTTTTCTGATCTACACCAGCAGCAGCAGCCCATTGTGAATAACTAGGCTCACCACCGAAACGCTCGATAAGCTCCACTTGTAGTCTTTCCAACTTCAGCAGAACCTGCATTCACAGTCGATATAAATCAGTATCTAGAGAGAGAGAGACAGTATCTAGAGAGAGAGAGAGAGTCCATCTATGATTACCTGAATCCCTTCGGACAACACCTGTTCTTCCGAGGCAGTAAGTAACCTAGTACTACTTGTCGTAGCTCTCAAGTAACGAAGAGGATCGGAGTAATCCACTTCTTGTACAGGAGATCGTTTTTTCTTCGAAGAACCAGATTTCACAGACACAACGTTCGCTGCCGCCTTCTCCGCTGCCCTGCCTCTCCTCACTTTCCGCTCTATTTGACGCTTCGATCTAACAGCTATACTACTGGAGAGCTGCAAATCGAGCAATTCAAGTTCCTCCGCACTAGGCTCCTCCGAATCATCGGATTCCCCAAGGACATGATCGTCATTTTCCCCCGACCCAATTTCAGCCTCTCTTACAACAACTCTTTCAGCTGAGGTGTCAACTTCAAGAAAGCTTTTTGTATCGGGTTTTGTCGATCTGTGTAGGCTGACCATCATAGCTGCATCTTTCGCTACCTTTACCGCTGCCTTAGCCAAAGCCAGTGCTTCGGATGCAGCAGCTGTAATAACAGCTTCGTCACTTGTAATAAGAGCCTCCTTATCCAAATTTGCTCCAAGATTTATCTGCATTTAACACACATAATCAGCATTTTCCGGGTTTTCTTATCCTTCCATTTATCCTCCAACGGGTTCAAGATAATTTGCTGAAAAAGCTTCTTTTTTTTTTTTCAATCTTACCTCAGAAGGGGGGCCAACTGATCCGACATACGTCAATGTTTTGTTCGAAGCAACGGGTAAGGAAGTTAATTTGTCGAGGTCGAGCAATGACGTTTTAGCCCTTGGTGTAGTCCACGATCTATCAGCAGGGAGTGAATTGGGAATAGTCTCTAATGGCGATAGCTGTAGCTTCTCAAACTCAAGGAGTGTAGTTGTTGCCGCCATAGTTGGTGGCGGAGATGTGGTAGATAAGACACATTGTGTTCGGAAATTGATCGATTCTCTACTTTTCGCTGCATTCAAATGCACTTACGTGTGAAACAAACACACAATCCAAATTTAGGAACCCAAAATTGCTTACATGACTAAAGCACATTTACCATACATTTGACATTGCCTTTACATTAACTTATGATTTCCCAGTACCGAACTACTCGTAATAGTACACGAATTTCGAACAATGGTGTTACTTAGTGAAATAGGTGATTCTATAATTAGCTGACTGATTTGCTAAATTTAGTAGATTTGTTTAGAATGTAACCTATTATTAGTTGTTTTTTTCGATATTTTCGAGGATTGTTTCCTAGGTATCTCTGTAAATTCTGTCTGAATTTAGTTTATTTCCGAAAAACAAACCCCCAACCAACATCATAAATCCTCCACAATTATCAAAACCACAATTTGCAGATTGAATTCAGCAAAACACCATCACCAAGGTTTCTTTCTACACACACCACAACTCAAAAAAAAAAAAAAAAAAAAAAAGTAGAGAGAGAATGCAGCATCATCAAATTCAAGAATTCAACACAAGACAAAAAAACACATTTTTTTATCTGCAAAAAAAAAAAAAAAAAAAAAAAAGGCTTACAGGAGTGGACGGTGAAAAGGGTCTGAGACTTGAAGTTGACTGCAAAAGTGTCCGGCGAGCACTTGAATTGCGGCAGCAGGCACGACATCCTTCTCCTATACACTCATTCACATACATACATATATATATATCCAACTTTCAAATATCTTTCTTCCGTACAATTCCCCCCTTCATCCTTGGTAAAAGAGCAATCTTTTTTTTTTTTTGTGTATTTTGATTGTTCAGTCAAAAGAAGCAAGCAAGACTGTGTTTTGCTTAGAGATTGTATGCAGTCAGACAAAATGTCGAGAAGTAGATACAGAACACTAGAAATATTTCTAGAGAGAGAAAGAAGAGAGAGAGAAGGGGGGAATGGCAGAAAGAGATAAAATGTAAGGATAAGAGAAGTGGCAATTTGCCTTTGAGCAATTGAGGATGAGAGGAAGACAAGGATCCACCATCTCTCTTCTCTCTCTCTCTCTCTCTCTCTCTCTTGTTGTTTGATATTTGGGCTTTTTGTTTAGGGCTAATTATTTTCTAGCCCATTTTCTTACTGGACTACCTTCGTTTTGACCCGACCCGACCCGACCCGACCCGAATAGATCGGGTTGTAATTGCATTTAGCATACAAATCTTTCGGCAAGGTTTTCCCTCTTTCCACTCACACTCTCTCTCTCTCTCCGCCTCCGTGAATTTCAACTCAACCCCGCCGTGAGCGTCCCCGCCCACCAAAACCCTAACAGAAAACCAATGTCAACTCCGTCAGGGTTTCTCCGGGGAACTAGGGCGCTGTTCGCCGCAGCCGCCAAGTCCGCCGCTCCACTTCCCAAGACCAACGTCGCTTCCACCTCGAGCAAAAAGCCCACCGCCGCCGCCGCCGCCGCCGCGAAACCATCGAAGGAGAAGAAGGCTTCAACCTCCGGGATAATGAAACCCACGCCCATATCGCCGACCCTCCAGAGCCTAGTGGGCGCCCCGGAAATCTCTCGTGTGGGAGCTGTTAAGAAAATCTGGGAGTACATCAAGCTCCACAATCTCCAGGTACTAATTTACCACAATCTCTCCTTTCTGGCCATGGCGGAATGGTTGCTAAACCATAAAAATAATTTTAAAAAATGTGGAAATTTTATTAGGGTTTTCATGTTTGAGACAAATTTAGCTTGAATCCCCTTCAGTTTGAGATCCGATTGGTTTATTTGCAAGTAGAGCTCCGTATTTTACGAAATACGGCCACCCCTGAGTTAAGGTCAAATTATAAAAAGAACCCCTCTTGTTTGAGTAATTACAAGTACCCTCAACTATGTATCCTATTAAACGTTCATCTTTGTAGTGTCAAATGCAACAGAATTTTCTAGGTTCCGTAGAATGTTCTCTAGTTTGTATTCGTTTTTTTGCAAAAATGTAGTTTCTGATGTACCACAATGAAACATATCTTATGATCATCTTGTTTCAACAAAATGTGGAGCTCGAATGGGCTAAAACGGGTACAAACTTGAGAATATTCCACGTGATCTAGAAGATTCCACTAAATTTAACTCCACAAGAGTGGACGTGTAAGAAGATCCATAATTGGGGGTAGTTGTAATTACACAAACAGGAGGGGTTTTTTCGTAATTTGACCTTACCTCGGGGATGGCCATAATTTACCCTATATTTATTTCATTCACATCCCTTTTCTCCCTTTTTATATATAAGGCCTTTTTCCTTATATACTGTGTGATGCTTTTGAAAGGAAGAAAGTCTTTCACACGAGTTACTCGTTTGTACTTCACAAGAACGTATATAGAAAGATCTATTATAATAAAACGTCTTCCATGACCAAATACTATACATGGTTTTGTAGCAGATTTTTTTTATACACGAACCTTAAAATTACATGTTTCTTCTTGTTCGTTATAACTTTGCATGTTTGAGATATTTCAATATTTTATTGTATCTTTGTAGAAGTATGCTTAAACCTTTATCCGTTTTCCGTTGATCATTCCAAAACACATACAACTTTCGATCATATTTACTGGTCCATCGTGTTAAACTCAGAAGTGTTTTGTTTGGAAAGTTTAATGTGAACTACAGGTTGATTGTACGAGTTTGAAATGCGTAAAAATATTAATTCAATATCCAGCATAAAATTTGAACGAAAAGTCATGTTTGGTTGTCACGAAATGATTAGGATCTGAAAATCTTATCTTCAGCTAGTATGTAAAGAATTACTTCACGAGTGCTATATTTACCCCCAATGCATTATTATTATTGTTCGTTTATATTGTTGGTGATGATTGTTGAGAACATATTTGCAAATTCTGTATCGAGTAACGTATGTAAATTTTCTCGTTTTACTTAGTTCTCTCTTGAAGTGATACATACTGAATTGATTGGTTATCGAACTTCACACTAAATTGGTCAATAGTTATACATCGGGTAATGCATGTATAATCAGAACTCAGTTTTCATTAATTGTTTACTGATACCCGTATTTGCGCATATTTACGTGCAGAACCCATCGGATAAGAGAGAGATCATTTGTGATGACAAGCTCAAGAAACTGTTTAATGGACAGGATAAGGTCGGGTTTCTTCAGATTGCAAAGCTGCTTTCACCCCATTTTATCAAGACTGTTTAGTCTAACCGCTCATTTACTAGGGTTTTTTTTTTGGTGGGCGATTACTTTCGAACCCTTGTCCGGGAATCGTTGAACACACTCTCTCTCTCTCAAACCTGTTGAAATATTGCAAACAAGTTTGTATCTATCCTATGTTTTGGGAATGTTGGCATCTTTTGTTACTAGCTTTGTCATCATGTACAAAAATTGTAGGATGATTTCATGTGTTTATGACATTTGCTTCTGCTCCTTCTAATTCTCTGTGTCGTTTCTAAATTTTTTTTTGGAAATGTTATTATTAATGTATAACTATGGAAACAAGCTTTATTTCCAAAGTTTCCGAATGAATAAATACAACAATATACACAACTAATTGCTTGTGATTAAGTGCCTAAACGTGCAATTAGTCGAGGAGGTGGTTTATCCACTGCTTTACAACCGACGGAGAACCGTACCAAAGTCTCGTTTCATCGTCAGAACCAACGGGTGAGTGATAAACTCCGTCCAGAGTTATGTTTAGTGCACCTTCCAAATGTGCAGATATTTCAGGCACAACTCCATCTCCCCATACATCTGCTTGCCCACATACCTAGTAATGCATTCTCCAAATAATCACACATAATGATCTCCAAATAATCACACATAATGACCAAAAATTGCGTGTATTAACCGGAAAAACAAAAATTCAAGAAATCTGAATGTACAAACAGCAATCCTATTTTTACCTGCTTATATCCTTGACCAACAAATCGAGCTTGCAATGTGGCAGATGATGGTGCTGGATTATCAATGGCGGTCATTTCACCAACTGGTTGGTCAATTTCGACTGTAACTCTAGAAATATCGTTATTGCTCGATCCAACCAAACGAGCCCCTTGTATGTACCTGCAATATGCAATAATCAGCTTAGTTTCCTAGTTTTTGGCAGACCATGTAGTGATTAATTGAATTATTCTTTTGCCCCGATATGAATATTTGAATCAAGAAATTATTCAGGAATATGTAAGTATTTTTTTTTCTCTGCGAGTGAATAAAAATTCATGACAATGTCCCATAGCTTAGTTCAAACCTAAAGAGTAAGATGCATTTCACCTTCTGTATATTTACTTGCAATATAATTTTTACCTCCCTGCAACGCACACATATCTAAATTCCGGGGTATAAACAGCTTGAGCACAATGCTTTTCGACATAATCCAAAAGTCCCCTCGTTTGATCTATGACTCCCGACACGCCTTTAGGTGGTGGGCTGACAAAAGGAAAACAAAGAACCTCTATCAAAATCCACAAACCACAGGTCCATTAATTTAACAAATCGGATCATTTAGTAACCACGAGTAAAAACCAAATATATTTAAATGACGGGAACTAATCAAGAAGTATGCTGTAAATATATACATACAGGTGAGGGGTGCCTAATGTCAACAGTAGGGAAACATCGGAAAGGCCATATTCTTGCAAGTAAACACGGGCCAGCCATCCACCCGCTGAGTGCCCAATCAAAGATAAGGTTGAACCTACAACAAAAATGGCTTCATTATGGATGTAATGACCGAGTCATGTTTAATACCAAAAAAAAAAAAGTCAACTGATCTAAACACAACTCCCACCTAATAAAAGTATGGAGTTATGGTGAAAACTGTAACATATCCTGTTAGACGGAAAGGATTACTTGGGTTAATCACAGTTCCACTTTTTACCTAGGAAACCAAGAAAAGAAACAGATTTAACTTGAAATGAAAAACATTGAAGTACATGATGTTTTTAACCAGATTCTCGACAACCCTTCTCCAATCTACACATCACAATATTGGATGCTTGAGAATCGAGATAGTAAAAATGACTCGGGAAATGTGTTACAAATGCTTGAACAAGAACGGTAGTTTCTGAGACAAAATAATATCAAAGAAGCAAAACTACATATAAAGTTCATCAGTTTCATGTATTTGATGGCAGTGCAATTATGGAACCAATGAGGAATTTCTTCTCGTCCGATGAAAAGATAATTGCTATTTGCATCTATTTTTGTCAACTGTTTTCACATTTTGCACTTTCCAAGCTTAAAAGAAATCAATGATAGCCTCAACGATCAAGGTACTACACGTGGGATTGTGCCTTGTGAACCGAACCAACTGTATATTACAATTATAAACATCCAATAGCTATAGCAGTCAGCACGTCAGCATGAGTGTACGATAGTTTCTCTAAAACCCTAAGAGGCAGACTTTAAAATAGAACCCCTGTGATGCACACAAATCGGATCACAATTTCAGCTATATGTCGATGTCTCTGGCATGCATTTTACGAGGGCTGAAATGGTATGTTGACACAAATATCTAGATTGAAACAAATCTCAACGAACATCATCATCAACGTTGCAAGCAAGATAAATACATACATACATATATACACATATATAGACATTAGACACACCTTGGGCCAATTCCTTTGCCTCGTTCACGGCTTCTTCAACCCTCTCAAGATACCTGCCATAAAACATAGAAAACGTAAACATCCGCCGAATGCCGAGACGTATAATTAAAAACAATGGATGGAATCCGATTATCACCAGTCAACAACCGGTCGAGGGCGGAGGGTGCCTCGCCAATAATTCGAGTCCAACAAGCCAGCAGCATTTCTCAGCCAATCAATTCTGGAAACCTTGGCAATCACAGTGGGAACCCCGTAATCTTTCAAAATTAGGGCTAATTTCTGGTAGTCATTTGTATTATTCCCCAATCCCTGCAACAAACAGATTTTTTTTTTTTAAATTGCTGCTAAAATTGAGAAATTGATTTTGTTAATAATCCAATAAATTAACAATATAGAGGAAAATGCAACATTTATTTAGAAATTGGGGGAGAGAAGATTAACTGGAAGAATGACGGCGGGGCGATAGGTGGTGGAAACGATGGGTGGGGAAGAAATAGAGTCACTCTGAGACAGCGTGGAACTGCAACGGAAGCGGCAGCGGCTCCTCGATGATATCGAGAGTTTCGACGGCGGTGATGGTGGAGGAAGTGGCGGCGAAGACAGAGCCACGGCCATCTTCTTCCACCGCTCGACGTTTGTGGTGGTTTTTGCCCAGTACTTTTTCCTTACTAGATAGGAGTATATTTGAACGGAGACTGTTTTTGCAACGGTTTTGTAGATAGCTATAACTTAACACGAATTTTAGAATAATTACACTTTGGACCCCTAAACTTAGCATTTAAAACGATTTACGCCCCAACTATTTACTGTCACGAATTTTATCCTCAAACTATTTACTGTCACGAACTATAGCTTAACAGTAATTACACCACTGCCCTCGAGTTGAATCCAAATTGCCGACCTTAGCTTATACATACTTACCAACATAACGATTTTTCAATCATAAAACTAGTAATCCTACCCATGCGCCTTTAAAAAAAATCTACCAGTTCGATACACGGTATATGAATATAATCTTCAATTAATGATTATACTAAATTATGTTATATTACATAAGAAGATTCACACGACAAGTTACATGTATAGATTTATTATGCTCGTTTTTTGATGGGCCGTAAATTATATTAGCTTATCCGCGTGGGCTTCCCTCCAATATTTGAATCTTCCAAGAAATTCGCCGAGGGGATAAAGATGATGAAACTTCAATCCGATGATATGAAGACCTTTTTAGAATAAAAATAAAATAAAAAATTTGAATCATTGATTAATTTATAGTATAGATAGTAAATATATATAGACGAGTAGATTGATAAAGAAGTTAGAAATATGGGGTTGAATATTAAATATTAAAATACAAAGTACATTGCCACATACTAGAATATTGAAATAGAGTAGACTAGCAATTTTGATTTTTTGATAAGATGGACGTATAATTAAATAACGGAAATTGTTGAATGGAGTTGGTGATAATTACCATATAATCCAAGATTAGTGGTTGATGATCATCGTCAGCAAATTAATCATGTATGTATATGTATATGTTCCACACTTTTCATTGAATCTTTTGGGAAATATTCTAAGTTTGGACAAACTTGACGTGACTAAAATGGTTGGCTACTTTAATAATAGGATTTTATTTAATAATAGGATTTGGAGGAAAAATTTCGAACCATATTCGATAATGAATTTCAAATTCTTGACTTCTAGATTGAACTAATTTTCGAATGGCTATAACTTATGTAACATGGCCACACGGAAACGGCAATACGAGAAAATGGGAAAACATATTGAAAACAACTTGTGAAAATGAGGATACAAGAATTTGGGGGAAACATGTAAATATTAAAAGTATAAGAATATATTTATAAATATACTATATAACATATATAAGATTTTATGTGTATATAAATTCATTGTATATTGTTATCAACAGTCAATTTGCAATTGATTATTAAACCATGTAAATAATTACATAAACAATAAAAATATTTAGAAATTTGCTATTCGCACATATTTCTAACTTTTCAGAAATTGCAAAATAAGTCCATAAGGTGTCCGGCAGGTGTCCTCGAACGTCAAACACGAAACGCGTCGAAATGCATGACTATAAATAAAATTCAAAATTCACCTAATACTTCATCTCAAAAAGCTAATTAATTTCTTTTTATTATTAAATGTAGAATTATTCCATGTAAATGCAATGTCTATATTTTTTAGGGGTATAAATTGAAAAAGTTGATTCGAAAACTTTGTGGCTAAGTGTACGCGTGGGGAGAACGCGTGAACCAGTACGATAAATACACAAGGCGCAACGGCTTATTAATAACAACACGTAACACAGCAGGAGAATTTTGTTTAATCTTCCAAAACCAAAAATTGAGAAAAAACAAAAAAAAAAAAAAAGCTCGCACAGAATTGAGGAGAATCCGAATTCCGAATTCCGAATTCCTATTAGGTAAATTATAATTTCTCTGTTGCTCGTCAAATTCATATCTGAAATAACGGTTGAATTATTTGAATTATTCGTAAAAGAAAAAGGTTATTTTTATGGAGGTTGATCGATGATTTTGTATCTGCTTTTTAAAAATTTATTTTCGATACAGTTTTTTTCCCTTGTTTCTTCAATAGCAATTGCTTTGAAAATATATGTTTATCTGCCTTTGTTGATGCATGTGTGCATGCACAAGTTTCTAATTTGGCGATGCCCTTTACTGTTTTCCTCTGTGCCTTCGTCGTAATTGAAATTTGAAACCCTAATTTTGTCAGAAATGATTTTAGGTTTCTTTCTGGTTTTCCTTTTGTTTGGGGAAGAATGGGAGAAGGCCTTTTTTTTATTTATTTTTATTAATTTTTTATAATCCTATTACAAATAGGGAAGTAGGAGGTTAGGTACCACCTTTCCTGATAAATAGGGTTAGGGATTTGATATGGAGATTGATCGGAAACTTTTTTTATCCGATTGTACGTTTTTTCGGAAAAAGTAGCCTCGAGATTTATGATTAAGGTTGGGGATTGAAATGAAAGATCAAGATATTGTATTTTTATCTTCTTTGTTTTAACAAAGCTAGATGTAAGTAATTGCTGAATTCTTGAATCAATAGTATAATATTCCATTGAAACCATCGATTTCCGATGTTAATTTCTAAAAACAGAACACCAATTACTCGTAAATACCCGTTCCATTTCTGTTTGCTATTTAATTTCATTGCTATAATATTAAATACACGCTCTCTGTACGTTAAAACACGGCATGTTACTGACGGGTGATTTTGTTGATCGATTTGTCGCAGCCTTTGCGGGTTTTTAACTAAAGTAAGAAACAGAAAAAAGATGGGAGATCGAAAGGACAATCACGACGAAACTCAGGACAAAGGGCTGTTCTCTGGTCTTGCAGCATATGCCGCCGGAGCTGGAAGAGGGCATTACCCTCCGCATCCCGGACCTTATCCTTATCCTCCACAAGTAGGATATCCACCGCACGTTGGATATCCTCCACACGTAGGATATCCTCCACATGGCGGATATCCTCCTCCTCCGCCCGGATATCCTCCCATGGCTGGTGGGTACCCACCCGCAGGGTACCCTCCGGCAGGGTACCCTCCCCCTCATGGATATCATCCATCGGGTTATCCCGGCCCTTCTCATTCAGGTATTTCAAATATTGATTATTGTTGAATTTTACTACTAGCCAATAAATTATATCGTCCTGTTTCATGCTTGTGAATTTGTGATTGATCCCTCGGTTTAGAATTTGTGATTAATCCCTCGGTTTAGAATTTGTGATTATCCTGGATGTTTTTTTTTTCCCCATTCGGTTACTAATTTCTTGTACTGATCGATTGGTAATATTTTCATAGAAGTTGTAATAAGGAAACTATATTTTGCAGGACATGGAATGGGAGCAGTCCTGGCTGGCGGCGCAGCAGCGGCAGCAGCTGCTTATGGGGCCCACCACATGGCGCATGGACATGGTGGATACGGCCATCATCATGGAGGATATTACGGACACTACCCTCACCACGGGAAATTTAAGCACGGAAAGTTCAAGCACGGGAAGCATGGAATGTTCGGGAGGCACAAGTTCATGAGGTACAAGAAATGGAAGTGATTTATGTATGTACACGTCTCGATCAACGGTGGCATATAATGCCTTTTATTCTAGTTTTATTTCTGTATTTCGTGATTTCTAGTGAATTCTGGTATTGATTAAAACATATATAGCTTGTCACATTATGGTTTTGTATAGAGCTGAGGATTTAATTACCGATTATTTCCTTTTTTTTTCTTTTTAATTGAATTGATGCATATTTATTAGTGGGCCGAGTTCAGAACAGGTTCAATATGAGGGTTCTAAATTAAGATATTAAGACGGCCCAATATCTTTTAATTCAATCTATATATATATATATATATATATATATATATATATATATATATATATATATATATATATAAAGATATTGAAATAAATAAATAAAAAATGATAGACATATTAAGCAAAAGGAGGAGACAAGTATCCCCCTAACTAGCTCTTTGTCTGTGGAGCCAATGCCCTCAGGTTCAGGTGCTATCCCTGTGCCCTTATTCATTGCTTTCTCTCAACCACATACATTTCAAGAATATATATATATATATATATATAATTTATAATTTATAATTTTATGTGATACCAGTTATTTTAAAACCAATTGGTGGTAGGAAAGACGCATACATGGACCATACGGTATGATAAACATGGACATAGTTTGGTGTTCGATTATGAGTCGACTCACTCCCGACACTCGACCGCAGATCGAGTAGTGAGTCGACTCAACGCAGAATGAGCTAACTATATATGATTTGATGATGATGATCGACGAAATCGTTTTGGAGTCGCAATCGTATTGCAATTATTTATTTAATTTATAATTTTACACTTCATTTTCAGCTGCCCTTTTTTTCCAATAAAAATTCTTTAATTTTGAGGTCAATAATCTTTTAGCAATACATCCCCCATGTGCTGCTGTCTCACCATTACGTTGTTTTTCTCATTAATACAGTGAACTATATATATATACATACATACAAGTTGTGCTATTTAATAAAATAACCAACATATTTTTTCAAGTTGTATTTAATTTCCATGGCATTAGATAATTTGCCAGCTGGAAAATCGGCCCGAGCCACATGTCAGTCAATTACTTGTCTCGTGATATAATCCTAGACCTTTCTTGAAATTCAATATATATATTTAAATTTTCATATTCCCCTCATATTTATTTAATTTATAGTCGCTCAAAATTAATTGCATCTTTAAATGACAGTTCAATAACATAAAAGCTATACATATGATATATCCATGTTATAGACATTGTTTTGAAACTTGGACCGCAAAACCACGAGACAACGTTGTCTTGCCCAGTTCGATTTGACTAATTGAACCTAATGTCGTAACTCAAGTGAAAATCGAATTTATTTTTTCACCTAAAATTGTGCGTTTTTTAAATAAACAAAACAAAATGTCCAACGTCTTTTGATAGGGGTTTTTGTGTACATTTTCCTTAATACGTGGGGTTTTATGTGATTAAACTCATACTTAATTAGGCCTAATACCCAACTAATCTCTTATAATATTTTCAGTTTCATCAACTTGATAAATTGTAAATCCACTATGAGATAGCAGTCCACATCAAATATAGACAGTATATTAATTAATTAATTGGGATCTTTAACATAGAAGAAAGAGTCCCCACAAAATTTTACAATTGCATTTAATTTACAATATTTCATAGAGTTGCCTGATTCTATCGTGGACCACTTTATTGTTCCGTTTTATTAAAAATACAACAAGAAAATAATTAATTTTTTTGTTACATAAATGTTTCCCGAGAAAAAATGCAGCAAACATGTGTAGGGTTTGAACATAAATACATAATGCATGTTTTATGTTTCAATTGATATACGGTTTATACTATGCTACACCGAGTAGATTTTTACCGTTCATATGCACACAAACACACACATTCACATTGGTGTGTGTAAATTAATAATAAAGATTCACCTATTGTAACCTTCATCGGGTGTAGCATAGAAATAACTCTAATATTCCCAGACAGTTACTTTTTTGCCAGAAAAGTCTTTGATGGAGTTGATTTGGCAAACTATTGTGCTCGTATAAATATTTGGGATTAAGTCTATTGATGGACCGTGATCCAATAATATTATGTTTAATCGACTCAGAATTAGGTCAAACCTCAAGAATAAATATGATTTGTAAATATCTCATATTCGGACCAATAAGAGGTACATTTTATTTACACACTAAAACACGTTCTAAGACATCGAACTCGCATCACACTCTCCATTCATTTTCCTTATCATTTTGCTCTCTCTTTGAACTGTTTTCCCTGAAACTAACTTGTGCGTCGGAGAGTCTCCCACGGGGCTAAAGCCCCGAATTTCAGGTTCGGTGATCGAGATGTTAGAAAGTGTTCTAGGAGGGGCAATGTTGGTGAGGGTTCAATCGACCTCCATCAATAGAATGTGATTAGATGAAGTTTATTGATTTTTTAGCATTTAACCAAAGAATTAGTACTAAGAGAGAGAAAAAAAAAATGGTGAATTTGGCGCGCTTTGTGTTGGCCTGGTCTTAAAAGTCGCATGTGCGATTTGGCGGCAAAGTCGCTATTTTGGGGCCCGCGCCGCTACTTACACTTGCGCATTAGCTGTCATTCATCAATATTCTTTGCTCTATATTCCTTTTTCAAACATTTTTTCTCCCACTATTTCTTTTTTGCTATTTTTTCCTAGTTCAAATATTTTTTTAAAACAATAATAAATAAAAAGTTAAAAGTAAAACAAATAAATAAATAAAAATCTTTTTGTGTGGCATTTTCTTGCTATCATTTTTTAGTACTTAGACTCCATGTAAAGACTCTTTTGAAAAGAAAAAAAAAAAAAAAGAGAATACATATATATATATATATTGTTAATTGTCTTGTTTCTTTTTCTTGCTGGAATATTTCATTTTTTCCCTAAATAATTATAACATATATTGTTAATTTTTAATACTTAAACATTATACAGATATTGAAGATTCAGATATCATGTCACGTAGATGAAATCAAATTTAATTTATATATTCAACAAATTGCAATAAAAAAAAAAAGTACTTGCAATAATTGGAAGTGCAAATCAATTCCATCTGTTTTCTGTTTTTCCATCAGATGTATAAAGACCTGGCTCAGTCAAATGCTTTTTATTTTATTGAGAATTATTATAAAACTGTTTTAAGACAAATTTAGAAAGAAAAAAAAAAAAAAAAAAACCCAATCGAGAAACCAAGACGGTTTCATATTTTCGTTTACTTTGCCATTACGATTCGATTTGTCAAAAGACCAATGCCGATCGAGCAAGTGTGATGAAAATTTCAAATATTTAAAATAAAATTTTATGAGAGGCAGTAGATGCAAAATACTCTATTAATAAAGTCTAAATTATATACTGCGAGAAGCAAACCCGACTTTTGATCAGAATGACAAAGTACTTTAGTATGACAAACCCCCAACGAGGGTCAAACTCCTTCTCTTCGCTCATAATTCCGACGTTTTTTACTCTCGGATGATTACTTTGTAATTTTTATTTTTCTCTGTAAATTATTAAATTGATTTATAACTTATTGAATTTACATATGACCAAAGCAATGACTAGGTGTGACGTCAAATTCTTGTTGCTTAAAAAAAATTGCAACATAACACAAATAATGTGAACCCATCTTTTGACTTTAATTACAAGTGTTGTTATACAATGTATTTAATTATTTATACTCAATACATATTATGTATATATTAACTAATATTATATATTAAGCAAACTGAAATTCGTACATTAATTCCTACAAGGCTATGCTCAAATTTAAATATAAATAATTAAAGCAAATGAGTGTTGTTTAATGTGTACAAAATAGTTGGGCACAGCTGTAAGTATTAATGGAAAAAGAAAGATAAAAGAAAAGGCCCACTCTTTTTTTTTACATACATATAGTGTATATATATTGTATCTAAATGTTAAATAATAATATATTATTTATCTTTTACCAACAATATCTTCAATTAAATAATCCAATATTCTACCTTTGCCAACTGCCCATCAAACCAAACTCTATTTTTATTTATCGCCAAAATAGATGTGAAAGGATATAATAATTTGCAAGAATTAAAAAAAGAAAATTGGGCCTATAATCAAAACTTGATTGCTTAGCCCGATTATATATGAGTCGAGCCTATTTTTAGTGGCCGGATCAAGTTTGAGCCATTTTATTAAACCTGATTTATTTACGAGCCAAGTTTGAGTTCGCTATAGCTCGACCTAAATAAGGTCCGTCCGATTAGTTTAATAATTAAAATAAAAAATAAAACTTTCGTTTTGGACCATGATGCAAAAAATACAAGTTACATTTAGAACTGCTTCTATTTGTTTTATATTTATTCATTTTGGAAAATGACGCATTTCTAGTCATATAATTACTTAACAAATTGAAAGTTTATATGATCAATTCGAAACCCGACAAAATATATAAGTCGAGTTTGAGTCCATAATAATGAGGTCTGATAATTTCTGAGCTTCAGCCAAGATTAAAATTCAACTCACATGGTCCGATTACCAATTACAATCAAAAGTAATTAATCGCCGAAAGTTTATACAAGTTCATTAAATAACAAGAAGATGATTTAAGGCTTATTAGTAGTTACTATCAAATATATTTTATATAAGCTTAATACAATGATAAATGCCAAATACTAAAATACAATGATAAGTGCCATTTAGTCAATTTGAAAATGTAACATTTCTTTTCTTCAAATGATAAACTTCCCACATCGGATTCCTATGAAGTACTCTCATTAATTTAATTATAAAATGGTAAATTACAGCCAACTCCTTGAGATAATATCACATTATAAAAAACTTCTTTTTGTTTAGATAATTGCAACTACGGCATCTTAAGATAAGATCAAATTACGAAAAAACCCTTATTGTTTGGGTAATTAAAATCACGTGGAATGTTCTCAATTTCTGATGCAACACAAAATCTGATATCTACGAGCCAAGAGACACATATTATGATCATCTTGTTTTAAAATGTGGAGCTCGAATGAGGTAAAATGGGTACAAACTGAAGAATATTCCACATAACCTACAAGATTCCACTAAATTTGGCACCGTAAGAGTGGACGTGTAAGAAAATTCATCATTAAGGGAGGTGGTTGCAATTAACCAAACATAAAGGGTTTTTTCGTAATTTGATCTTATCTCAGGAGGTCACCGTAATTTAATTTTTTTTTATATTGCATAAATTTCAAATAGTAGAATTCATTTAGTCAATATTAATAATTCTTAGTTCAATTTTTGAAATGGATAAACTAATTTTTTAATTTTTTTAATTTTCTCCACTTGTAATTTTAGTTTCGGATAGAAAGAATGTAAGGAATGTGGTCTGTCATCCACTTCTGTCAGTTCAAGAAGTAGTAATAAGTAATTCAATACTTATATATATATATATGTCAATATATACATTCCTTTCACTTTTCCTCTAATTTTCTGGTTCTTTGTACACACACAGATACACAATACACACAGTATGTAGTGAAGAAACATTTACACATACGACAACACACACACAAACACAGTTGATAAAAAAAGTTCAACCCCAAGAAACACACACTCATACACAGTTTGCATTTCTCGTGATCTGTGCATAGTCTATGTGACAATTTCTTGGAGGTTGTGTTTGGTGGTAATACTTTTTTTTTTTTCTTTTTCCAATCATTAATTAATACACACTTTCTATTCGTCCAAAAATCCTATCTTTTGATCACTCTCCTGCATTACCTTTTTCTTGGATCTGCAAAACAGTGAAAAGAGAAAAAGAGCCCATTTTAGTGTGTGTCTGTGTGTGTATTTTGCTGAAAACCTTAACTTTTTTTTTTTTCTTTTATGAAATTGTTTGGGGAAAAAGCCATGGGAATTTGGCAGCTTTCTGGGATGAAAAGTTGAGTTCTTTATATTTTCAACTGTTGAAGTGGGGTTTTGTTTTCCATGTAGAACAAGACTTTTCTTTTTTCCCACATCAAAGGTGGGTTCTTTGGTAATTTCTCTCTCTCTCTCTCTCTCTCTCTCTCTCTCTCTCTCTTGTTGCATGATTGTTTAAATGCTTATAGTTTTCTGGGTTTTCTGTGAATTTGACTTTTGTTTTGTGTTCCCCAATTGCTTATATGAAATTTTGTGTGTGTGTTTATTTTTATTTTTAATTTTTAATTTTTTTGATTTAATTTTTTTGGGGTGTTTGGATAATGGAGGAAATTATGAGTTAAAGATTTGATTTTTATGAGTGACAGACTTTTTAACAATTGAATTAGTCAACAGGGTTGATCTGTATGTTTTAATCTCAGATGAGGGGAAAAATTGAGTTAAGAATTTAGAATAAAGATTTTTTTTTTGTTACAAAGGAAAGATAACAATTTGCAATGGAGGGCTTTCACAATTCATAATCCAATTCTATTAGGGTTAGTAATGATTATAGAAAAAAAATAAAAAATAAAAAGAAGAAGCTTTCTAGAATTACTGCCCGGAGTGTTTCGACGAAACGTGGCTTCTGTGAGGATTAATGCCCAGCTATTACAGGCTTTATGTGGGCGTTTATGGTGGTCAATTTACTCGATTTTACGGACTTTGGTGTCAACTTATACCGAAAATTGCTTTGAAATATATTATAGCTTCCTTTTCATTACAACGGCGAATTCAAGAAAATAAGAAGCAAGGGTAAATAATTATTCATATCTACAAGAATGTAGTTTAGTTGCAATCTTGAAGTGTTATATAAGTTTATTACAAGGATTCTCAGCTTACTTTTCCTAGTCTTTATAATCATTTCGGTACAAGATTCAAGATTCTTGCTTTACGTTCTATTTGATTAAACTTTTATTCGTAAATGATGTTATTCTAATTATCGGTTTACTTACGTGACAATTTATTCCAGCAAATGGGCGATTTCTTCTGATTAGGCGAAATGGACCCTCAAGCATTTATCAGATTATCAATCGGCTCTCTCGGAATTAGATTCCCCGAGGCATCAAAATCCAGTACCCCTGCATTATCGTCTCCATGCGCGTGCGAGATTCGCCTACGTGGATTTCCCGTTCAGACAACACAAATCCCATTTATATCATCTCCCATCAATAATAACTCTCACGCCGTTGCATCAACTTTTTACCTCGAAGAATCGGACTTGAAGGTACTATCTTCACCTCGGTGTTTCTACAACGCGCGTGCGTTTCTCGAGGTGGTTGTTTTCACGGGGAGGAGAGGGACCCACTGCGGGGTGGGTACGAAGAGGCGGCAAATAGGGGTGTTTAAGTTGAATGTGGGGCCCGAATGGGGAGAAGGGAAGCCCGTGATTCTTTTCAACGGGTGGGTTGGGATCGGGAAAAACGGGCAGGAGCTTGGTGGGGCGGAGCTCCATTTGAAGGTGAAGTTGGATCCTGATCCGAGATACGTGTTTCAGTTCGAAGACGAGACTAAGTTGAGTCCACAAATTGTGCAGCTGCAAGGCAATGTGAAGCAGCCTATTTTCAGCTGCAAATTCATTCGAGACAGGTGAATTAAAATAAAGATGCTTGCTCGTTCTTTTTTTTCGTCTTTTGCAAAAAAAAAAAAATCGAAATGATAGAAAATACATATAGATAACAAAGGTAATTGATCGATAGTTGGTTTAGATTTGACTAGTTATATTTCTTAAGGTCTCGTTTGGGAATGTTGATGGGATTGATAAGATTGATTGAATTGGTTAAGACTCCATTTTCCGTAATAATGTTAATCGGGAGGTGCTAATTGCTAAATGTTGTTTCAATTTTACTAGCAAAGTCCCGACTCAAAGGACTACAAAATTTGGTTTTTTGAGTTTTGCGAAATTCGAGCAGAAAAAAAGGACGAAATCACATTTGAAGTCGGAACGGTACCCGAAAAATTGAAATGAACATTTAGTATTTCAGTAATTTAGTATGCGATTATCTTACGTTTTAGGATCTGTGATTACACAATATTCCGTAGTAACCTTCGTAGAATTGTGTAAATATCATTTATTGTGTATCGAGCTTAATCACGATTCCCAAACATGGCCTAATTGTTTGTTTGAATACAAATTACAGGGTATCCCAAGTGGATCCACTTAGCACGTTCGCGTCAAGCTCCGGCGACGGGTCCCACCAAGACACCGAGAGAAGAGAGAGAAAGGGTTGGAACGTAAAAATACACGACCTCTCCGGCTCGGCAGTTGCAGCAGCCTTCATAACAACCCCCTTCGTACCGTCAACGGGCTGCGATTGGGTCGCCCGATCCAACCCGGGGGCCTGGCTGATAGTCCGGCCCGACCCGTACCAGCACGACAGCTGGCAGCCGTGGGGCAAGCTCGAAGCGTGGCGCGAGCGGCGAGGCGGTGGAATCATCCGAGACTCCGTCAACTTCCGCTTCCACGTCTTCTCCGACGGTCAAGAAGGGGGCAAGAACCTCCTAATCTCCGAGATATCGCTCGGAGCGGAGAAGGGCGGCGAGTTCTTCATAGACACCGACCGCCAGATTCGGGCAACGGCCGAGGCGGCGGCGGCGGCGGCCGTGCCGAGCCCGCAGAGCAGCGGCGACTTCACGGAGTTGAGCCCGGTGGCCGGAGGGTTTGTGATGAGCTGTCGGGTGTGTGGGGAGGGGAAATCGAGCAAGCCGACGGTACAGCTGGCGATGAGGCACGTGACGTGCGTCGAGGATGCTGCTATATTTATGGCTCTTGCTGCTGCTGTTGATCTTAGTATCGAGGCTTGTAGACCGTTTCGGAGAAAGATTCGAGTGAGTAGTAGTCGTAATTCTTGGTGAAAGATGGTTTCTTTTTCGAGCCAAGAATTGCGGGCCCCGATTTTCTTGAAATGTTGTAAGATATTTGTGCAGGATTTACAATGCAAATTGGCATACTGGGAAAAAAATTTCCCAGTTGTTCATTGTTGTATACTCTTATTTATTATATCCCTCCTCTTAAAACAGAATATTCCCCTTTTGGTTTGGTAATATTTTTTCCTTACCTTAAAAGGTGCTGTTTGTAATTTACTGACATTGTTTGGACCTAATTGTAATAAAACCTTAAATACAACAAAGTGACAAAATGAGATATAAATCAATTAATTACACAATGGCATGAACCTAGTTGAACCTTACAAGCACCTGAGTGACAGAAAAAATGAGAAATAAATCATTTAATTACAATTGGGTAAAAAATCAGCGAAAAAAATAACGAAAAAACGAGAAGCGTTTTGCCCGATCAGCCATTGAATTCTTGATAAATTTTTGCAAGTTCTTGCTTATGCTTATGTAAATCCTCCATAGCACCTGTTCTTTCATCAAAATCACCACTTGCATCTAATATCTTGGTTTTCTTGCTTATTTTTCTCTTTATACTTTTTATCTGCAATTTCATGATTTATCTCATAAATATATATATATATATATATATATATATATATATATAGAGAGAGAGAGAGAGAGAGAGAGAGAGAGAGAGAGAGAGAGAGAGAGAGAGAGAGAGAGAGAGAGAGAGAGAGAGAGAAACCTTTCGGTAAGGCCACCTCAAGACGCCATTTCTGCGGCATATCTTCTTCAACACAGTCGGGCATATATTCATCTTCCGCGCGGCATCTTCTATCGGAAGATCAAAGTAATCAATAAAATCCTTCAACTTCAGGTTTCTAGTTCTTTCCCTCTGCAAAATTAAAGTTTCAAAACCAAATTCATTCTTCATTTTTCAGGAAAAAAAATAATTATACTAAAAAAAATAAAAAAATAACCTGCATAGCAAGTGGGATTTTCATGGATCCCATCTGGTTGCTTCCACCCTCCCGTTTCTTCAGCGTTTCTTGTTCGTTAAACACGCAATCACCTATAATACAACAGATCAATTAATTCCGAGGATTTATTATTTATGTTTTTTTTGCTCGTGTTGGAATCGTATAATTGGTTATTTTATACGTACATACCTGCGCTTTCTGGTGTGAATTGACAGTAATCATCGAGATTATCTTCGGGTTCGTTCAGTCCAACACAAAGCACTTCGTAAAAAGTCGAGAGTGGATCTTGCAGTATATTATACCCCTCTTGTTTACAAGCCTCCAAATATTGGACCAAGAACTTCTTCACAGTCTGCGTGCTCTCGTTTTGGAAACTATATACATACGAAACAAATGTGAAACAGAGTTCGATTTTTTTTCAACATCCGTTAAAAAAATAACTTATTTTATAGATAGATAGATAGATAGATAGATAGATACACTTACTCGAACATTTGAATATCCTGGCTTTGAGAAGACGAATCAAAATCGTAGATACCGAGAACCGCGTGAGTGATGACTCCGAATATTCCGTGAATCTCGAGCCGCTTTACGTTCATTCCTACAATTTTTTACATTTAATCAAATTTCACAATTACACGTTTTTACGTTCATTCCTACAAATTATAATTTGATTTAATCGAACCGAATTGTACTTAAAAAAAGGTTATGATTTAATCAACTTAGAAATTAGGGATTCACACCGTTAGTGTGTGTGATTTCTCGAAGTATTTGGCAGAAAGTGCAATTATACGGAGATTGTGGAACGGAGAAGACAGAAATCGGCATTGGTTGATCTTCGAAAATTGGAATTTCGGGGGCGTTATTGAAGTCGCCGTCGATGGCGTGGCTGCTGCAGCCTTCTCCAGCGAACGTGGAATGGCCGGCGGGAGAATTTCCGGTTCCATCTTCGGTGCCATTGCAAAAAGCCCAAATAGCAGGATCCAACAACGGATCGTCTGCGTCCAATATATCGTTCAATTCCTGACCTGGTTGACTCGGGTCGAAATTGAAGTAGGTCTGGTCGTCGTCCAACGGAGGATTAGGGTTTCCGGCTAAGAAATCGTAGGACAATGGGTCGATGATCGGGGTTTCTTCTGCGAAGGGGTGGTTGTGAAACGCAAATACGGCGGTGGAATCCATCGCGGAATTAGGTTTTCAATTTGGGAGAAGCGGTGGTGGTGGTGGTGGCGGCGACGCCTGGTGTGGACCAAGCGCCGCGGGCGGAGTGGTGTTAGGGTTAGCGAATGTTGCCAGATTCTCCGAGGAAGAAAATTAAGATTATCTGTTAGTTCAAATTGATAACCGGCGGGAGAAGAAGAAGCGGTTTATGACTGTTGAGAAAACGGTTAATTTTCGAATATTTACTAATTTACGCTGCAACACCCCCAAATTTGATACTAATATCAAACTAGTCCTCAATGTCTCTAGAATATTCCAAATCGGTACCCAATGTTTACTACAACTATCAAATAGATCTATGGAGATTATGAACTCATCCTTGTTATCCTTTTCTTTTTAGACTTGTTATCTAAATGTCACTCCGTTCGTTTTAATTTAACTGTCTTGTTTCGGAATTCCAATATATTATTTTATGTTTTCTTTCAATTTCACCCTTACTACTAATAAAGTATTTCAAATATCAATTCTCACATCAGGGGTGTGGTTGTAATTTACTCAAAAAAATAAATTGCATCTAGATTTTAATAAAGGATAAGGACCGAAAAGATATATGGAAAAATTACGGAAATATGTGTATTGGAACTTTTGATTTTACAATATGTTCATTTGGGTACAAAAATTTGGCAAGATATACAAGGCCACGTGGCAAACAATCAAATGTAGAAGAATAGATCATCAGCAATGTTGACATTCTCAGCAATTTTGACCTCGTCAGATCGAGTCAAATCATCGGTGACTTGGCTGTCAGCATCCGACGGCTTAGATTCGTCCACGTCAGCACCATTGAAAATCTCTGTTTCCCGCATTTTCCTCGCAGTGCTGATCGGGCAGAGGAGATCTCCTCCTTCGATCCCGATGGCGTTGAAATCACAATGAGTGACACCGTCGTCATCTATTGTATCCGCCGGCGCCGGAGAAATTTCTGAGTTCTGCCCCGACGGAACCGGCGTTGGGCTGCCGGTGGTACTTACGATGCTCAGAGCTGCCCCAGACGGAGAAATTTCGGAGTTCTGCCCTGACGGAATCGGCGACGGGCTGCCGGTGGTACTTTCGATGGTCGGAGATGCCGGTGACGGAGAAAAATCTGAGTTCTGGCCAGACGGAACCGGCGACGGGCTGCCGATGGTACTTACGATGCTCGGGGATAAATCGTCAATCTCTCTGTCGAGATCTGGCTCCGGAGATGGAGTCAGATCTGAATTAACCGGCGCTGGGCTAGGGCTATCGTTCACAGCTTCCACATAGTACGAAGGCGCCGGAGAAGGAATTCTAGGTGAATTAGCAGGCGCAGAACCGCCGGAGAATGGACTGGGAGAAGGAATTCTAGGTGAATTACCAGGGGCAGAAATGCCCGAAAATTGAATCGGAGAAGGAATTATAGGTGAATTAGCAGGCGTAGAAACGCCGGGAAATGGACTCGGAGAAGGAATTCTAGGTGAATTAGCCGGCGCAGAAACGCCGGAAAGTGGACTGGGAGAAGGAATTATAGGTGAATTAGCGGGCGCAGAAACGCCGGAAAATGGAGTCGGAGAAGGAGTCAGATCGTCGGATACTGCGGCGGCAAACGGCGATTTGCCTTGAGAATTGACGGCGTCATCCAATGACGTCATGATTGAGAGCACAACAATCCACCCGCTGCGATAAACCTCCGTCACGTCCACCGCGACGCCGTTAACGTTAACCGCGCCGTCGACGGAACTGACGAGGAGAGTCATGTTCGGAGCCAAAGTGCCGACCTCCATTCCAACAGACATCGAAGCCAAAAGACCTGCAATACAGTACCGCGACGGAACGACGTGGTGACGGAAATCGTAACGGAAACCTTGGGGTTTCAGGAACAGATTCTCGTCGGAAACTGCGAAAACAGTGACGGACGTCAAAGTTAACAGATCTGATCTTCTGACGGACATAGCCGCAGCCACCACACTGTACCCCTTCCTCCTCAACACCCGCATCGCACGGTCGAGAAAAACCCGGTTCACCAGAATTGAACCGGACTCCGCCGCCGGATCAACAACATCTGAAACAGTGCATTTTCTAGCAAACGTTGGGTCCAATACGCCGTCGATTCCGTGGACGGTGAGATGCTCGTCCACGTAAAGATCTGGCTGGCGGATTTTGACCGCCAGGGCTGGGTTCCTGAACGGAGACGAAGAAATCGAAACTTCGGCGCCGTACGATTTCTTAAAGAGGTAAAGGCAGTTGTTGTTGAAAAAAGTGCGGAGCTCATCGCCGTCGTCGTGGGAGGAGAGGTCCGGCCACGTGAGAACGAACGGCGGTTTGAGGGTGTGGTATTGGAGGAGGGAGATGGAGGGGCGGGGGTTGGTCAAGAATTTGGCGGTGGCGAAGGAGAACGCAAAGTCCGGCGGGGCGAGCAGGGTGCCGGTGAAGTTGGCCGTCGACGAGAAAGAGACAATCACGGATGCGAAGAGGGTATAGCCTCTGGTGCGGAGGGTGTCGGCGGCGAGTAGAGCGGAGGAGGGCGGCGGAAGGAAAGTGGCGGCGGTGGAGCTCAAAGACAGGAGGCACAACAGGGGAAGCGTGAACGTGAAGAGCTTGATGCACCTGCTGCAATGGTAAGAATCCATAGCTCTCTCTCTCTGTGGTTGAATTTCTTGGTTTCTGTGTATCTGTGTGTAACTGTATTGCTTGGGTTTAGAACGAAGATGGTGGGTTTTGGGGGTAAACTGAAACTGTAACTGCTTTTGAAAACAAACACTCTGAAAAGCAGGGGCCTGTATTTTAAACCAGCAGCCTGAATTTTGAAAGCAGTTTTCAGCTCCATTCTCAATTTGTTTTTTAATTAATTAATTTAAATATATCATATATAATTATATATTGAATAAACATTTTATATATGATAACCATTTTGGATTCTTCATATCATTAAATAAAAATCTCCATAGTTTTCTCAAAGGATATAAAGCTATGCTCCCATACTAATTTAGTGGAAAATTCTCATTAATGTGTATTAAATGTCAATCCCCCAAAACCCTTAGAGATAATCTCATTCATCTCTGTCCATTAAATGAATTTTGCCATTCTTCAATATATATACAGACACCTGCACCACACAAATCCTCCAAGACAACAATCATGGCTAGAACAAACATGGTTTTTCTACCTTGCATCGCCTTACTCTTCACAGTCATCTCCGTTTCCGACGGAGCTGGTTTCACCGTTGATCTCATCCACCGAGACTCGTTACGACCACACTCGGACGTAAAAGTTCAAGACGCCCTCCAAAGATCGTTCAACCGTGCCAAAAGCCTCGTCAATAATGATATCATCTTTCCGCAATCGACCTCGACCGAAATAGTTTCGGATAGAGGTGAGTATCTAATGAAGATCTCTCTTGGTACACCTGCGGTCGAAACCCTGGCAATCGCTGACACGGGCAGTGACCTCACGTGGATACAGTGCAAGCCATGCATTTCGTGCTTCAAACAGAACTCGCCCATCTTCGACCCGAAAGGTTCCTCGACGTACAAACAGGTTTCTTGCAGTTCAACCACTTGCACTTCCCTCCAAAGAAGCTCCTGCAATAGCACGACAGGTACGTGCCTTTATACGATGATGTACGGCGACAGATCGTACAGCAAGGGCGACCTCGCCACAGAAAAGATCACGTTAAAGGGCGTTTCTATCCCTAACGTGATCATAGGCTGCGGGCATGTGGACCAAGGCACGTTTGGTGCAGGTGCGTCGGGTATTGTGGGGCTAGGTGGCGGTCGAGAATCTTTAATAACTCAAATGGGATCTTCGATCGAGGGCAAGTTTTCTTACTGCCTTGTGCCTTTCCTCAGCGGGAATGCGAAATCGAGCAAGATGAATTTCGGAGAAAACGCGGTTGTTTCGGGCGCTGGTGTGGTGTCGACGCCTATAGTGGAGAAAACTCCCAAGACTTTCTATTACTTGACTTTGGAAGGGTTGACAGTTGGCAAGCAGAGATTGGATGTGTCTTCTTTATATGGTTCGAGCGCGTCCGAAGAAGGGAACATGATCATTGACTCGGGTACGACGTTGACTTTTCTGCCGTCTGATCTGTACTATCAGGTCGTAACGGCGGTGAAGAGTCAGGTGAAGTTGAAGCAGATTAGTGATCCACAGGGGGTGTTGAATCTGTGCTATTTGTCTACAGGGGAGGTTCCTCAGGTTCCTGCAATTACTGCACATTTTAAGGGGGCAGATGTGAAGTTGAAAACCGTGAACACGTTTATTAGGACCGGAGATAACTCACTGTGCTTTGCTTTCGCACCCGCTACGAGTTTCGGGATTTACGGCAATGTGGCGCAGATGAATTTCTTGGTTGGTTATGACTTGAAGAAGAAAACCGTGTCGTTTAAGCCGACTGATTGTAGCAAAGCTTAACATACAGAAGAAAACCGTGTCGTTTTTATTTAAATCTTTATTGGTTGGTAATTGAAACGGCTATTTGTTTGTTTCGTATGAATGATTCACTGAATATCATGTTTAAGGTGTTGGACCCTGTCCAAATTCTTGGCATTCGGGCAAAGGGTGGAATGCGGAACGGAATTCTCAAATTCCGTCGATTTCAATAAGAAAATTTCCGATTTCAGCGCAATATTTCTCATTCCAATTTCCGATTTCCCGATTTTATTTTTTACTAGAATTGGAAATCTCAATCTGATTTAAATCTCCGAAAGTTAATTCGAAATTTCGATCTTTCTGATAATTACAATCATAATAGCAATATTAATATTTATTTTAATTTCGCCGATTTCCGACAATATCATGATTTCCGACAGTTAGCTGCCTGAAATGAGACAGTCCTCTTCTGAAGATCATACCCAACGAAGAAATTCTTCTGCGCCACATTCCCGTAAACCGCAACATCATCGACAGGCTGAGCAGCAAAGCAGAGTGACACGTCGCTTGTTCGTACGAACAGATTCTCTTGCCTCAACTTCACGTCACCCCCTTCGAAATGAACCGTCACATCGGGAATATTCTTTATGCCGTCTCTCGAAAAGAAGCATAAACTCAACTCCCCTCGCGGATCCTTAATCTTTCTCAACTTAATCAACCTCCCCATCGCACTCTCCACTTTCGCGTGAAAATCGAACGGAAGCAAAGTCAACGTAGTACCCGAGTCAATGACAATGTTTCCTTTGACCCCACTACTGAAATCGTCGAATTTCAGCCGTTGATTCCCGATGCTGATTCCCTCCAAAGTTAAGTAGTAGAACGTTTCGGGATATTTTTTAACCAATGGGGTCGAAACGACACCTCTCCCTAAGACGACAGCACTGTCGCCGAAACTCAGCTGACTAGGCCTCGAGTTGTCTGAAGACAAGCAGTAAGAGAATTTGCCATTAGCTAAAGGGCCTAATTGTCGCACGAGCGAAGCGGGCCCACCTCCGAGACCGACGATTCCCGACTCTCCAGCAGGAATGAGGAGACTATTGCTAAATCCACAACCGAATATAATATTAGGTGCGGAAATAGTACGTCGGCCGTTTGATGAGGCGAATGTGATCGTATCTATAGAAAGATCGCCCTGAGTGGACGATCCATCTCCGTACGTTTCGGTGTAGACGCATTTTTTTTCGCTGCAAGAAGTTTCTTGGAAGGATTTGCAGTTGTTTGTATCGCATGGGATGTTTTTGTACGTGGAAGAAATTTTCGGTCTGAAAAACGGGAGTTTTTGCTTGAAGCAATCCTGACAGGGCTGGCATTGCGTCCAGATGATGTCACTGCCCGTGTCGGCGACTCCTAATGAGGGGATCGGTGGTGTGCCGATAGCGTATTTCATTAGGTATTCCGCACCGGAGTTGGTTATTTCCGAGACGGGAGATTCTGATCCAAGGCGATTCGTTTTGAATCGACGGACGCGATTGAACGATCTTTGGACTGCGTTTGCGAGGCGTTGGTAAGGAGATTGAGAGTGATTGTAGTGAGGAGATTGAGGAGAGTCTCTGTGGATTAGTTGTGTAGTAAAACCTGTGGTGTTTGTTGTTTTTGTTAATGAATTACATTTAGACATGTAAATTAGGAAAATTAGTGCTATGAAATTTGATTTGAGGATCATTGTTTTGACCATGTTTTTTTTTTTTTTTTTTTTTTTTAATGATTTTGATCTGGAGAAGAAGTGCAAAGGTTATTCTTATAGGGGGGAAAATTGTTATGGAGTGAGAGTTTGTTTTGTATTATTTTAAAGATTTTCTTGATATATTTTTGGTATTAATTTAAAGATTTTCTTGACATTTTTTAGAAAACTATTAATTAGTTGAAATTGCAAGATTATACTCATTGACTTTGACAAGTCAAAGAGACATCTTGAAATTTGGTATATGTTCTAAACTTCTAATGCGATGTGATTTACTTCTGTATATTACTCAAATCTTTTGTAACAGGTCAAATAAGTCATTGAATAATTAAGAGATGGGGCGTGGAAAATCTTACACTAAAAATTACTAAATCAAAAAAAAAAAAAAAAAAAAAGAGAGAAATCGGGGAATTCGTTCAAACCATGAAATTAGTAGCTACATAAATGTAGCTTAAATTTGTGAAGATTTTCCTCAAATTTCTACTTTGAATTTTTTGGTGTCTGATTTTGTGGTAGAAAACAAGTATGGTTTTTTTCGGTGTTGGAGGATTTTAACGTGTGCGTGATTCGATAATTTTAGTTATTTAGCATTTTAGTTAAGGAATTAGACTTATATTCATGACTCATTTTGAATCTTCCCTTCATTAACTTATAAAAATCTTGAAATTAATTACATAAGTTCAAGATCTATATTATTTTTTTTTATCTAAATAATTTTTTTTTTAATCACGGTCGACCACAATCGGCAGCCTTAAACGACACCGTCCTCTTCGAAAGATCGTACCCGACCAAGAAATTCACCTGCCACAAGTTTCCATAAATAGCCTCGCCTTCGACCGGCCGCGCCGCCAAGCACACCGACGTTTCACTCGTCCGAACAAAAACATTGTCTTGCTTCAAGTCCACATTCGCCCCTCTGAAGTGCACGGTGACACGTGGCATCTTGATCGCGTCATCCTTCGAATAATAGCAAAGTTCCAACACCCCTTGTGGATCCTCAATCTCCTTCAACTTTATACTACTCTTTAACGCCTTCACAATCCTATCGTACAAACCGAACGGTAGCAAAGTCAACGTCGTCCCGGAATCGATGATAATATTGCCCTCCGGACGTGCTCTAGGGTTTTTGTCATCGTCGAATCTCAGCCGTTGGTTCCCGATGGTGATCCCTTCCATCGTCAAGTAGTAGAACGTCTCGGGATCCTTCCGGACCATGGGGGTCGAAACCACCCCCCGTCCCAAAACCCTAGCGCGGGCCCCGAAACTCAACTTGCTCGAGTTCGACCTATTGTCCGACAACGACACGAGGCAGTAAGCGAATCTCCCCCGAGCATACGGCAGTTGCCTCGCCAGCGAGGCGGGCCCGCCTCCGAGACCCACGATCCCCGATTCGCCAGCTGTAAACGGCATGTTGTTGCTGAATCCGCACCCGAATTTGAAATTCGGGGAAATGACCGTTTTGCCCTTAGTGCTAGAGGCTAGTGTCAATGTATCTAGAGCGAGCTCGCCGTTTGTGGAGGATCCGTCGGCGTAATACTCCCCATATAGGCAGTTTTTTTTCCGGGATTTGCTGCAGAAGGTTTCTTTCAAGGAAGTGCACTTCGGGTTGTTGCATGGGATTCGTCGGTACGTGGAGGAAGCGTTTGGCGTAAAGATCGGAAGTTTTTGCGTAAAGCATTTCAGACAGGGCTTGCATTGAGTCCACAAAAGGTCGCTCCCCGTGTCGAAAATGCCCAACGACGAGACCGGCGGAGTGCCGATCGAGTATTGGATGAGGTACTCTCCTCTTGCGTTGACGATTTCCGGTCGAGGGTCCGTTTGTTTGGATTCGATCCTCTTCGTGTCGAACCGACGGGCGCGATCTCTCGATCTCTCGACCGCGTTTGCGAGACGTTGGTAGGGCGATAGCGACGGGTCGTACGAAGGGGATTGAGGGGAGTACTCTCTGTGGATTAGGTCGACGGTGAAACCCGATTTCGACGAAGATGCATCGCATTTCGAGATGGAGATAAGGGAAATTATTATTATTATTAGTGATGCTACATAGGTTATGAAAATGGATTTGAAGCTCATTGTATTTGCCATTTTCTTTGTAAGATTAATGAAGAACAATGAACCATTATTTATAATTGTTCATTGACTACACTAGATGAATTTATGTACGTAATTTATGCTAATTAAGTATCATTGACTAGATTTTGTATATTCTTTAGACAATTTTGGCAATATATCAATTGGAAAAAAAAAAAAAAAGAATCTGAGACAAAATTGTAAACGAGATTGGGGTTTTAATTGAATTTAATTCATAGATTTCATATATTTTTACATATTCAAAAAGAAATACATATACCAATTTCTTATACATATTTTTTTTGAATTTCAAAACATATATCCGTTATTTTTAGGGCTAATTTAAGGCACTTCCTAAGCTAGATTTAATTTTTAATGATTCCAAATTCTAAAAATAATGATTTTCCGAGTTTTTTGTTTAATACTTTGGATCGGAAATGGAATAAAATACTATACATCAATTTTAAATCCGACTTTAACTCCTGAAAATAATTAATTTTTTTTTTTTTACAATTTCATTTATAATATTAATTGACTATGTTTTTTATATTATAGGTGAAAAATTGGCTAATTTCATGAAATTTTCATTTCGGCCAGTGTTGATCTGATTTTTTTTTTTTTTTTTTTTGTTTTTTTTTGTAACAAGTGTTTTCATTCCTAATTTTGAAAATTATTTTTCAAAATTTTCCAATTTTTTTTTGGAACAAAACTAGAATTTGTTTGTTCAGTTCGTGAAAAATATTCAAACTTTTCGGAAAGTGCCGATTTCGACTTGATCTGCTCGATTTCCGCACCCATATATATCCATTGTGTATCGCTCCTTTTGAAACTTGGAGTCAATATAATTTGAATAATTTGAAAAGATAGCTAAATTTAAGCTAATAGATTTATCTATATCAAATCTCCTACTCTCCCTGCGATATTCTCGATTTCAGTTTTTAGCAATGTTATCAGAACCGACCCGGACGCAAAACCGGACAGGCATTTGGGTCACGGTTGGACCGGTTCAACCGGGTTCGACCCGGGTTTTTTATTTTTTTTAATTTTTAATTTTTTTAATTTTTTTTAATTATTTTATTAATTTTAAGCTTCAAAAATATTATATTTCTATATATCTTTTTCCACATTTTTCCATATTAATACCACATTTGCCTAATCTCATTTTACTTTATTTTATTTTTTTATTCATATTTCTTTCATCTTTGACTTTCTCTCTCTTCCACTTCCTTTTTCTTTCTTCTTCACGTTGGCAGCCCCCCCCTCCCTGTCTCTCTCTCTCTCTCTCCTCTCCATCTCTGTCCTTGAATCCAAAAAACCCTTATTCCTTCTTTTCTTTTTCTCCTTGATACGGACCAAATTGTCCTCATGGGGTTTCCTAATCAATTATTGGGCCGTGGATTGAGTTTTCACTTGTATTCGGCCCAAAGCCATATCAGGCCCAAGAAGAGGAGTTAGGGCAAGTTTGCTTATTTTTTACCCATCAAATATCCTCAACTATAAATAGGGAGTTACTCTCAACTTATTAGAGATATGCTCTTTCTTACATATCATACTCGATTATCTCTCGATAAACACTGACTTGATCGTCGGAGCTTCTACGCCGGGAAACCCCTCCCGGTGTTGCAGGTACACCGCCGGCGGAATTTCCGGCCAGCTATCATCAAAATATCGTCCAAAGAAGACAGGTCATCATCTCAACAATTCCGGAGCAAATCACTCCTTATCTTTTCCCCATTTCTTTCTCTATTTCTAGCCTTCAACCACCGAATTCAGCCCACGGCCGCCCAGATCCGCCCACTTATCAGTCTTCACAGCTCAGATCCGTCCACGGCGGGCCTCCGACCACCGGATTCAGCCGCCGCCGCGCAGGTCCGCCCACATAACAGCCTCTTACGGGCGAGATCCGTCCACCATTTACTTGGTTTGACAAAAACCGGGGTTATCAACCGGTTCGCCGGTTTCCGGGTTTCGCCCGGTTGAACCGGGTTTCGGTCATTTGACCCCGGTTTTTGATTTTTCCGGTTTTGGAGCTCAAACCGGACCGCCTTGTCGCCGGGTCGCGGTTGAACCGGTCCGACCGGCCGGTTCGGTCCGGTTCTTATAACATTGGTTTTTAGCATATCCCTCGGTCAATTCAAATTGGTGTTTGTTGATTTGGATAAACTCTTCAACTAGCAGTGTAAATCGCACAAATCATATCAGAATTAGCCTTTTCGGAATATTTTTAATTTTTTTCGGAAATTAAAAACTAGTTCCAATTCCGTTCCAAGAAAATCGGAAAAAATCGGAAATCGGAGTGAAAAAACTTGTTCCAAAATTGGAAAATTCGAATCAAAATCAGTGGAATTCGGAAAGTTCCAGTTTTGGTCGCCTTAAATATAAAATACGGTAATAATATTAGTATTTTGAGTATAATATTCGAAAAAAAAGAAAAAGGATTTTTTTCGGAATTATTTTCGAAACTTAAATCGGATCGGCAATCGGGAACCTCATATAAATTCCAATTTCATAATTTCAGGAAAATTGGAATTCGAACCGAAAAATATTGTTCCAAAATCGAAAAATTTCAAATTGAAATCGGCGAAAATAAAAAATTCCGTTCCAATTTTTACCCCGATCTTCAGCAGTCCCAAAATCAAGAATACAATCGAAAAGTGTTTAATTAATGATTTCAATACAGGAAGATACATACATGTACCATCAAGAACAGATAAAGAAGATCCGAATCTCACACGAATAAAAATATATAAAAATCTTAATTAGTGATTTCAGCATCTATGAATTTCTTTATTCAGCCAAAATCAAAAACCAATAGTAAATAATCATTGGCCACAATCAGCAGCCTTAAACGACACCGTTCTCTTCACCAAATCATACCCCACCAAGAAATTCACCTGCCACAAGTTTCCATAAATTGCATCCCGCCCCTCAACCGGCATCGCCGCCAAGCACACCATGACGTCACTCATCCGCGCAAACACGTTATCCTCCGTCAGCCTCACGTCAGCCCCTCTGAAATGAACCGTGACAGCTGGCATGTTCATGACGTCACCACTCTTCAGACGGTAGCACAGCTCCAACACCCCCTGTGGGTCCGCCACGCGCTCCACCTTTATACTACTCTTCATAACCTCCACAATCCTTCCGTACAAACCAAACGGCAGCAAAGTCAACGTTGTCCCGGAGTCAATGACAATATTACCCTCTTCTTCTTTATCCCATGCTTTTCCTTTCGGTTTCGGTTTCGGTTTCTTCTCGTCGTCGGAGTATCTTAGCCGTCGGTTCCCGATGCTGATTCCTTCCATCGTCAAGTAGTAGAAAGTCACCGGTTCCTTCCACGCCATGGGGGTCGAAACCACCCCCCTCCCCGAAACCCTAGCGTTGACCCCGAAATTCAACTTGCTCGAGTTCGATTGATCGGTCACCGAGACGAGGCAGTACGAGAATTTTCCACGTGTCCAACGTCCCAACTGCCTCACGAGCGACGACGGGCCGCCTCCGAGGCCCACCACCCCCGACTCGCCCCCGCCCCCGGACGGAACCCCGTTCCTAAACCCGCACCCGAATTTAACGTGCGGAATCGAGACCGTTTTGCCCCGACACGTGGATAGGGTTAGGGTGTCCACCGCCAGCTCACCCTCGGAGAAGCTTCCGCCCGCGTAGCTCTCCGAGTAGAGGCACGTCTTTCTCGGGGTCTTACTGCACGTGGTCTGTTGGAAGGCGGTGCAACGGGGGTGGTTGCATGGGATCGTTTTGTACGTGGACGAGTACTTGTGGGGCGCGAATATCGGCAGGTTCTGCGCGAAGCAATTCTTGCATGGCTTGCATTGAGTCCACGTCACGTCGCTCGCGGTGTCGAACACGCCGAGCGAAGGGAAAGGCGGGGTGCCGATGGCGTACTGCACGAGGTACTCGCCGAGATGGTTGACGATGTTCGTTTGAGGGGTGTGCGTCGAGATCCACCTCGTGGCGTTGAAGAACCGATGCGCGCGGTCGTACGATCGGTGGACGGCGTTCGTGAGCCGTTGGTGCGGCGACAGCGACGGATCGTACGACGGGGATTTCGGGGAGTCGCGGTGGATTAGGTCAACTGAGAAACCCTCTGATTTGGGTATTGAAGTAATTAGGGCTATGTAGGAAATGAAAATTGATCTAAGTATAATAGTATTGGCCATGTTTTTTCTTTTTTGTTTTTTTTTTTTTTTACAGAATCATTAATTGGGAAAAATATTGGTTTTTGGAGATGAATAAATGAAGTGTTATTTATAGGAGAAGGATGAATAACTATGTGATTCCTTGATTGATGGGTGCGGTTTCTTGATTTGACCATGTAAATAAGAGGGGCTATATTTTATATTTGAATTTTAATAAACCTTAAACATATGTCTCTAACAAATATGCAGAAATATTGTTCAATGCGAATAACATGTTAACAGGTTGAACAAATTTTCCATTTTTTAAGGAAGAACTAATTTGTTTCGATGAAAATTGGTAGTGAACTTTATTAAAATTGTGGAATTTAAATAAATTATTTTTCATAATTTAAAAATAACTGGAGGCCAACAGTTTGGAGCGAGTGAGTCTGTGTGAAATTGACACAGTTTCGTATCCCCTTGTCAACGTCGTTAGGTGTATCTTGCCACAAAATTCGTAAATTTCTCGCAAGTATCGATACAATTTCAATATAAAAAACGAAAAAAGTAACAAGAAGAATAGATGAAGATCTGAATCTTATACTGGGAACTATCAATTCTGGGGATTTTATTAGCAAATGAATTTCATTATTTTGAACAAATTTGTTTCATTTTAACAATTCATAATTTACTACATGGAGTAGGCTTGAATTCGAATCCTCTTGCCAATGGCTGCTAGGTCGAGTTTGTAACACATGGTTAGCGTAGTGTGGTTTGCAAGTAACAGCCGCTTGTAGTTCTCAACCAAAGGCACGACCACACCCTCGTTGTTTCCCTTATTATCGGCCCACCACCAACAATCCTCTATTTCAGTTTAGATTCTACGCCGACGACGAATCTCTTCAAAAGTGGAGATGATGAAAAAGTGAAGGAATAGAAAAGGTGAAGGACGGATCTCGTGTCCACGGTTTCCGAGCAAGCCAAATACTTTTTGAGTTTTTGGTTTGAGACTATATTTGATTTTTTTTTTCAATTAAGTTTTACATGAATTCGATTACAAGCTAATTAGGGAACAGTTTAAAGTTGATTTCAACATTTTATAACTGTTTTCGATAGTTTTTGGCTGTTTTCGACATTTGTAGTTCTTTCCGATTTATTATGGTTGATTTCGACAATTTTGTAGTTGATTTTGATGTTTTTATACTTGATTTCGTTAATTCGTAGTTGTTTTTATTTCTGGTAAACCTGCTACTATAACTATTTGTGTGGTTGTTTTAGAGTTTTCGTTAAGTTGATTCGGGGAAAAAAGTAGAAAAAAGAATATATTTGTTTTCCGTAATTTTGTAGTTGATTATGAAAAAACAAGCCAAACAAAAAAAAAAAAAAAAAAACAAAAGTGTTGTTTCACAAATATTGTAGCCCTAATAAATAAATAAATAAATATAATAATCACGATTTGGCACAATCAGCAGCCTCAAACGACACCGTTCTCTTAACCAAATCATACCCCACCAAAAAATTAACCTGCCCTAAATTCCCAAAAATACCAATCTCCGTCGACGCCGCCGCGGCCAAGCAAACCGCCACGTCACTTATCCGGACAAAAACATTCTCGTACCTCCACCTCAAATCCGCCCCCCTGAAATGAACTGTCACATCAGGAATATTCCTTATATCCTCTCTCGTCAAATAGCACAAACTGAAATCCCCACTTGGATCCTTAAACTCCTTCAGCTTAACAATACCCCTAATCGCCTTCTCGTACTTTCCGTACAAATCAGCCGGAAGCAAAGTCAACGTCGTACCCGAGTCAATGATCACGTTTCCATCTATACCGTTGACCTCGGAACCGAATTCTTTATCAGAGAATCCGAGCCGTTCACTCCCGACACTGATTCCTTCCAAAGTCAAATAGTAGTAAGTGTCCGGTTCTTTCTTGACCAAGGGGGTGGTCACCACGCCCTCACCCGAAACCCCAGCGCTGTCGCCGAAATTCAACTTACTCGAGCTCGATTTATTGTCCGATAACGGGAGCAAGCAGTAAGAGAACATCCCTTGACCTAATTGCCTAACGAGCGAAGCCGTTCCGCCTCCGAGGCCGACAATTCCCGATTCGCCCCCGTCGAATATCCCGCCGTTTTTAAATCCACATCCAAATATGAGATTTGGAAACGAAACCCTTTTCCCGTCGCTAGAGTCTAGCGTGATGGTTTCCGTCGCAAGAAAGCCGTTTGTGAATGACCCGTCGCCGTACGTCTCGGAGTAGAGACAGTTTTTCCCAGTCCTACTGCAAGAAGTTTCGTACAACGATTTGCACTTCCGGTCACTGCATGGGATGGTTTTGTACGTGGACGAACTTTTAGGTTTGAATATCGGTAGGGTTTGGTTGAAGCATTGGATGCACGGCTGGCACTGCGTCCATATGATGTCGCTGCCCGTGTCAGCGATTGCGAGTGACGCGATTGGCGGTGTGCCGATCGAGTATTTCATTAGGTACTCTCCGTCCGAGTTGATGACATCCGACCGCGGAGATTTCGACGAGGTCTTGAATCGATGGACACGATTGAACGATCTTTGAACCGCGCTCGTGAGGCGTTGGTAACGAGATTGAGACGGATCGTAGTACGGAGAGTGAGGAGAGTCTCGGTGGATTAGGTCGACGGTGAAAGCTTCACATTGTGTTAAGGAAATTAAGGCTATGAGAATTGATTTGAAAATCATGGTTGTTTCGGCCATGATTTGAAACCTGTGGTGATTTTTAGAGACGATTTTTCTAAGTGTTTATTTATAGAGAGGTGGAAGAAATATGATTTTGTATTTTCTTTCAAAGATTTTTTTGTTGATTTTGATTTTGGTTTTGGTGAAATATTCACTAAATTAAAGATTATATTATGAAAGAGAAGATTTTGTTTGACCTGCTTACTATCCGTGAAATTTCAAATTTGGTAGCACTTTTAATGGGGTATTATTACAATTTACAAGGTTTAACTTTAATGTTTACATTACTTGTATTTAATTTTGATATTTGGTGAATGTGAACAAATAAATACACAAAGTGCTACAATAATCATATTCCCATCTCCTGTTACGTGCATGAGGAAGAGAGAGCAAAACGACGCCGTAGGGTGGAAAACGGATACTCACTTAAAGAAACGCTGAGGAAAGAAACGCGCTTTTGGAGGCTAGGGCTGTTTAAAAACTCACCAATCCGAGAACGACACGTGGCGCGGCCGTTAGTTGTTAGATTCAGCTGAAAGTCTATAAATAGGACTGGAGCTGCATTCATGTAGCTCACGTTAGATATTTTGGGGGTAAAATCCTGTAATTTTTCAATTGTAGATCACACATTCAATACAATTCCAGTTTTACGATCTGAAAGCTAACATCTCCACCCTTAATCTTGGAATCCGAATCATCATCATCGACAAAATCCAGCCATTGATTTCCAACACTAATTCCCTCCAAATTCAAATAGTACACGGTCACCGGATCTTCTTAACCAAGGGGGCTAACACCACCCCACTATTTGTAACCTTTGCATCAGTCCCGAAGTTCAATTTACTCGAGCTCGATTTATTACTATTGTTATTAAATACATACACCAAGCAATAAGTGAATTCCCCGTGACCTAATTGTTTAACAAGTGAGCCGGGCCTGCCCCTGAGGCCCCACAATACCCGATTCGCCCCCGGCGAATATTCCACCATTTTTAAGTAATAGAATCTATTTTGATGTCTGTTAATAAAAAAAATAGAGGTTTCTATAATTTGCAAGGTATTGAAGATGACGGCGAATATATGCAAGTCCATTTGTTTATTAGTTCAAATCCATATAAAGGGGTTTATTAGCTCAAGTCCGTATATTAATTTAATTTTATTACATCAAGACCAAAGATGACGAATATATCCTCATCCACAAATAATACTCAAATACAAACAAACCTTGTTTTTAATTTGTTCAAAGACAAAAAATTCAAAAAAAAAATGAGGAATAAAAATAAAAATCACGACTGTCGCCGCCAGACCGTCGCGACGCCGACCAGAGAGATTTCCACTGCGTTGTCGACGACCAGTGACCACCACCACCGCACCACCACCAACAAGCAAGTCCTTTTTACTAAACTTTTGTTTGTAAATTCGAAAACATTAATCGAGCATCGATTCTTGATAAATATGCGTGGGTGAACATTAATCTATGCTTATTTCTTGTAGGGTTGCAATGCTTTAGCCGATTTTGGAAAAAAAATTGAGATTGAAATTGGTTTTTTTGTGTGTTTTCGTTGGCTTCTCAAATCGGTTTATCCAGACCGATTTTGTACACGAAAATCGGCATCATAATGCCTATTTTTGTTAACCAAAATCGGCGTTGTAATGTCGATTATTGAGTACAAAATCGGTTTTCGGATACCGATTTTTGCTTTTGAATTTCATTAAGGGTAAATTAGTATTTTTATGTTAGAGGTCTTAAATCAATAAAAAAATGGGCTTGCATATATCCGCCACCATTGAAGATTTCGAAACAAAAATATTAAAAATCCAGAAATTTTATTTCAGCAATTGATTGAATCATCTTTATTCCAAAAAAATCCGATTTTCTTTTTACACCAATCAAAAGATATATCCCTAATAAATAAATATAATAATCACGATTTGGCACAATAAGCAGCCTTAAACGACACCGTCCTCTTAACCAAATCATACCCCACCAAAAAATTAACCTGCCCTAAATTCCCAAATATACCAATCTCCGTCGACGCCTCCGCCGCCAAACAAACCGCCACGTCACTTATCCGGACAAAAACATTCTCGTACCTCCACCTCAAATCCGCCCCCCTGAAATGAACTGTCACATCAGGAATATTCCTTATATCCTCTCTCGTCAAATAGCACAAACTGAAAACCCCCTTTGGATCCTTAAACTCCTTCAGCTTAACAATACCCCTAATCGCCTTCTCGTACTTTCCGTACAAATCAGCCGGAAGCAAAGTCAACGTCGTACCCGAGTCAATGATCACGTTTCCATCTATACCGTTGACCTCGGAATCGGATTCTTTATCAGAGAATCCGAGCCGTTGACTCCCAACACTGATTCCTTCCAAAGTCAAATAGTAGTAAGTGTCCGGTTCTTTTTTAACCAAGGGAGTGGTCACCACCCCCTTACCCGAAACCCTAGCGCTGTCGCCGAAATTCAATTTACTCGAGCTCGATTTATTGTCCGATAACGGGATCAAGCAGTAAGAGAACATCCCTTGACCTAATTGCCTAACGAGAGAAGCCGTTCCGCCTCCGAGGCCGACAATTCCCGATTCGCCCCCGTCGAATATCCCGCCGTTTTTAAATCCACATCCGAATATTAAATTCGGAAACGAAACCCTTTTCCCGTCGCTGGAGTCTAGCGTGATAGTTTCCGTCGCAAGCAAGCCGTTTGTGAATGACCCGTCGCCGTACGTCTCGGTGTAGAGGCAGTTTCTCCGAGTCCTACTGCAAGAAGTCTCGTACAACGATTTGCACTTCCGGTCGCTGCATGGGATGGTTTTGTACGTGGACGAACTTTTAGGTTTGAATATCGGTAGGGTTTGGTTGAAGCATTCGATGCACGGCTGGCATTGCGTCCATATGATGTCGCTGCCCGTGTCGGCGATTGCTAGCGACGCGATTGGCGGTGTGCCGATCGAGTATTTCATTAGGTACTCTCCGTCCGAGTTGATGACATCCGACCGCGGAGATTTCGACGAGGTCTTGAATCGATGGACACGATTGAACGATCTTTGAACCGCGCTCGTGAGGCGTTGGTAACGAGATTGAGACGGATTGTAGTACGGAGAGTGAGGCGAGTCTCGGTGGATTAGGTCGACGGTGAAAGCTTCACATTGTGTTAAGGAAATTAAGGCTATGAGAATTGATTTGAAAATCATGGTTGTTTCGGCCGTGATTTGAAACCTGTTGGTGACTTTTAGAGAAGATTTTTGAAGTGTTTATTTATAGAGAGGTGGAAAAATATGATTTTGTATTTTCTTTCAAAGATTTTTTTGTTGATTTTGATTTTGGTGAAATATTCACTAAATTAAAGATTATATTATGAAAGAGAAGATTTTGTTTGACCTGCTTATCTGTGAAATTTTCAAATTTGGTAGCACTTTTAATGGGGTATTATTACAATTTACAAGGTTTAACTTTAATGTTTACATTACTTGTATTTAATTTTGATATTTGGTGAATGTGAACAAATAAATACACAAAGTACTACAATGAGTGATTGCCTTCCTCATTTTGTTCAAGCTTATTTGATTTTCTTATCGAGATTTAAAAGTTGTGTTTTAGCTAATTAATGAGTGTGTAGGGTTGGGTAGGGGTGGTAAACGAGCCGAGCCGACTCGTGAGCTCGATGAGCCGGCTTGAAAAAAGCTCGAACTCGGACTCGAGTTTTTCAAGCTCGAGCTCGAGCCAATTTTTAGTTGTTCATGAGCTCACGAGCCGGCTCGCGAGTCTTATTTATTATTATTATTATTATTATTATTATTATTATTATTATTATTATATATATATATATATATATATATATATATATATATATATATATATATATATATATATATATATATATATATATATATATATATTAATTTAAAAAATGTATAATAATATTAAAATAAATAAAAATAAAATATAAATATTTAATTATATATATCTAATTACAATTTATTGTTTATTTTGTAATTTTTTTAAATAATTTTTAATAATAATAAAATAATAATAATAAAATATTTAAAAAAAAAACAAAAATACAAATTGAGCTTGGGCTCGAGCTCGAGCAAAAAAGAACGAACTCGACGAGCTCGAGCTCGATAAAATAGACTCGAGCTCGAGCTCAAGCCTGCCAAAAGAGGCGAGCTCGGCTCGTTCACACCCCTAGGGCTGGGCATGAGTCGGTTTTATCGGCGAACCGGCCCACTTTCGACCCGGTTTTTTTGGCCAATTATAATTTTTTTGTCGGACCGATAATTTTAACCAACCCAAATATAAATGGGCCGGTCGTTGATTTCAATTTACTCAAAAGTTATTTGGTCGGGTAATATCGATCAATCTATCTTTTTAATAATAAAATTTTATTATAGATATTTAATTGTAATTCTTATTGAATTAACAGAGAAATAATATATAAAAGCAGTACAATTCAAAAACTCGAAACACAAATTTATAAACATTCTAAAATACTCTAATAGAAAATATTATTTAGCCCAATTGAATTTTTTGACTTTGAACTTATATATTTATTGCATCAAGACCCATAACAAAATCATAATTAATTAATCATTTGCCACAATCAGCAGCCTTAAACGACACCGTTCTCTTCACAAGATCATACCCCACAAGGAAATCCATTTGTGCCAAATTACCATAAATATAATAGCCAGCCCCAGGCACAGGTCTAGCCGCCAAGCACACCGCCACGTCACTCGTCCTGACAAAAACATTCTCGTACTTCAACTTCACATCCGCCCCTCTAAAGTGAACTGTCACATCAGGAATATTCTTTATGTCGGTTTTCGAGTGGTAGCACAAAGTCAACACATGTTGTGGGTCCTCAATCTGCTTCAACTTAATATAGCTCTTGATTGCGTTCATGTAGCTCAAGTAGAATTCGAACGGCAAAAAAGTCAACGTCGTCCCCGAGTCGATGATAATGTTCCCGTCTTCACGAGCCGTCGGATCGCCGAACTCCAGCCGTTGATTCCCGACGCTAATTCCTTCCAACGTCAAATAGTAGAAAGTTTCCGGAACTTTCTTGACCAAGGGCGTGGTCGCCACCCCACTACCCGAAACGTCCGCGTTAGCACCGAAATTCAATTTACTTGAGCTCGATTTAGTACTATTATTATTATCGGATGGTGACACCAAGCAATAAGAGAACTTCCCTTGACCTAATTGATTAACGAGCGAGGCGGGCCCACCTCCAAGACCGACAATTCCCGATTCTCCCCCGTCGAATATCCCACCGTTTTTAAATCCACATCCAAATTTAATATCGGGAAAAGAAACGACGCTTTTGCCATCGTCGTCACTAGAGTCTAATGTAATAGTATCGGTGGCGAGGTCGCCCTTTGTGAATGAGCCGTCACCGTAAGCCGCAGAATAAATACAATTTTTATTATTGTCGCTGCAAGAAGTCCGTCGGAAAGAACTGCAGTATTTAGTATCGCAAGGGATATTTTTGTACGTTGAGGAATTTTTCGGGTCGAAAAGGGGTAACTTTTGCTTGAAGCATTCGGTGCACGGCTGGCATTGCGTCCATGTGATGTCACTGCCCGTGTCAGCGATTGCTAACGAAGGGATTGGCGGTGTGCCGATAGAGTATTCCATTAGGTACTCTCCGTTTGAGAGGATTAAATCCGATTCGGGTGATTTTGGCGAGATGGGGTCCAATTTAAATCGACGGGCACGATCGAACGATCTTCGCATCGCATTTGCGAGACGTTGATAAGGAGATAAAGAAGGATTGTAGTAAGGAGATTGAGGAGAGTCTCTGTGGATTAGGTCAACGGTCAACCCTTTAGTTGATGATGGATTACATTTAGAAATGGAAATAATTAGGGAAATAATTAGGGCTATGAAAATTGATTTGAACACCATGGTTTTTTTGGCAATGATTTTTGTAAGAGGATGGGATGGTGTGGTTTAGAGATGAAGATTAAATTATTATTTATAGAGGCAAATTAAATTAAAACATGTTTGAAATTGTGTTTACTTTTAAAGAATTTTCGTAATATTGTAGAATATTTTGTAGACAATTAATTAAAATTGTATATTGTTTCTGTAATTTGCAGAATTAGCTTTAACATTAATGTAATGTACATTGTCCATTAGTTGTTCAACCTTTCACAATCAAATTTGGTAGATCTTCTATTAGTACAAATTTATTACAAGTAATTACTTTTTTTAGTGACTGAATTATATTAATACTCAAAATAAAACTTCGGAAGATTATAAAAGATTATGTTAAGAGGATGGATTTTATTACTACTTAATCTTTATTAATTTATTTTAATTTTTAATTATAGTTTTCCCAAAAATGTTCATTTTATATTAGGGAAAGTACAATTTTCATCCCTCAAGTTTGCACCGATTTCATATTTGGTCATCCATATTCACAAAAAACACATATGATGTCCCTCATGTTCCAAAAATTTAACACTTTTGGTCTTTTTCGTCAATTTACCGTTAGTCCGTGAGTTAATGCAATGATGGGCACACGCTTGATTCCGTTTGGTTTTAAGGGGAGATTGACGGAAATGACTAAAATTGTTGAATTTTTGAAACATAAGGGACCAAATGTGAAATCGGTGTCCACTCGAAGGATGAAAACTGTATTTTTGCCATTTTATATTCTATATAAATGTCATGTATGGATAGGAATCTTCAAATATTATGGTACAAAAATAGCATTGTATAAAAATATTCCAATATACTGAAATTTTATATCATTTCAATTAATTAAATACATAGATTTCCAGTTAATTAATTAATTATTCCCCCAAGTCTAATGGGATGGAACTCATACATTAATCAAATTAAAAATTAAACTAATATTTGCCACAATCAGTGGGCTTAAACGACACCGTCTGCTTGACAAGATCATACCCCACCAAGAAATTCGTGTGGGCCAAGTTACCATAAACAGAAAACCCAAGATTCACCGGTTGCGCCGCCAAACACACCGCCACGTCACTCGTCCTAACAAAAAGATTCTCGTACTTCCACTTCACATCACCCCCTCTGAAGTGAACTGTCACATCAGGAATATTCTTTATGTCCCCTTCCGAGTGGTAGCACAAAGTCAACGCCCCTTGTGGATCTTGAATCTCCTTCAACTTAATAAAACTCCTTATGGCATCCTCAAATCTGTTGTAGAAAGGGACAGGGAACAAAGTCAACGTGGTCCCCGAATCGATGACGATGTTTCCGTCTGCGCGGTACGTCGCGTTGAGAAACTCGAGGCGTCGACCCCCGACGCTGATTCCTTCCAGAGTCAAATAGTAGAAAGTGTCCGGTTCTTTCTTGACCAACGGTGTCGTCACAACCCCGTTACCCGAAACCCTAGCGTTGTGTCCGAAGTTCAACTTACTCGATTTTTTCGATTCGTTATCCGACATAGACACCAAGCAATAAGAGAATCTCCCTTGACCTAATTGCCTAACGAGCGAAACTTTCCCACCTCCGAGACCGACAATTCCCGATTCCACCCCTCCGAACACGCCGCCGTTTCTAAATCCACACCCGAATATAATATTCGAAAACGACGCCGTTTTTCCGTCACTCGACCCTAATGTAATAGTGTCCGTTGCGAGGTCGCCATTAGTGAAGGATTGGTCGCCGTAAACCTCGGAATAAAGACAATGATTATTCGTAGTATTATTGCTGCAAGAACTTCTTCGGAAAGATTTGCAGCTATCGGCATTGCAAGGGATGTTTTTGTACGTGCGTGATTTTTTCGGATCGAACAAGGGTAGTTCTTGCTTGAAGCATTCCGTGCACGGCTGGCACTGCGTCCATATGATGTCACTGCCCGTGTCGGCGATCGCTAGCGACGGGATTGCCGGTGTGCCGATCGAGTATTTCATTAGGTACTCTCCGTTCGAGAGGATTACATCCGATCTCGGCGGTTTTGAACAATTGAATCGACGGACACGATCGAACGATCTTCGCAGCGAGTTTGCGAGGCGTTGAGACGGAGATAGAGTAGGATTGTAGTAAGGAGATTGAGGAGAGTCTCTGTGGATTAGATCAACGGTCAACCCTTTAGTTGATAATGGATTACATTTAGAAATTGAAATAATTAGGGAAATAATTAGGGCTATGAAAATTGATTTGAACTTCATGGTTTTTTTTTTTTTGTAAGGGGATGTTTGTGATTTTAGATAAAAAACATAACAGTTATTATTTATAGAGCAAAATTATTAGTGTAATATGCTATATTAATGCAATATTATTACAAGTATTTATTTTGAACAGTCAAAACAAAATGTTATAAGATTAAAAAGATTTATTTAAAAAGGACTAAAATTATGGTTGACTTTCCCAATTCATATGCCAAAAAAGTAAAATTTACGGTTCAGATCCACCCGATAGATAATACAATAAAATATAATTTTCAAGTAATTTAGTGAGAAAATGATTGAACGGTGGGGGAATAAACAATTTATTTTGCCACCTTACGCAACAAAAATAAATATTATTGCAAAAACGAAAATACTGAAATGCCCTCAACGAATACCCTCATACGAAAGTATTTCTCTTCTTTGTGCAAAGTATTAAAATTTTAATTTTTTTACCCTTCAAATATGTTTACACCAAGTTACATAAAAAGTATATGTTCCATATAATCCTTTATTATTTTTGTAATTTTAATATAATCCGATAATCTTGAAATATTTCAGTTGACTGTTCAATACAAAATCAGGCAGACATTTCAACCTTTGTACTACAGTTTGTCCACATTCGCTCATTTCTTAATAATGTAATAAGTTTTCCAATTTTGATAATTCACAAACTAAATTAAAAGGTATTAATATTAATGCTAGATCAATTAAAAATTTATTTCCACCAAGTCAAAGGTATAATCTCAATTAAGATAATTCAAAACTCCATATACAATTTTATTACAAAATCTTCTCTCTAAGAAAAACATCTTATTACCTCTATTATACATTTGGGTGTGGATTTGAAAACGGGGGAATATTCGACGGGGGCGAATCGGGAATTATCGGTCTTGGAGGTGGAAATGCCTCACTTGTAAGGCGGTCAACGGAAATTCTCTTATTGATTGGTGCCGATTTCAGACGATAAATCGAGCTCGAGTAAATTCAATTTTGGAGTCAACGCTAGGGTTTCGGGTGAAGGGGTGGTCTCCACTCCCTTAGTACTTAGAGAAAACATTTCAACTTTCTATTCAATGATCACGTTTCCATCTATACCGTTGCCCTTGGAATCCGATTTGTTGTGGTCACGGAATCCGAGGCGTTGACTCCCGATACTGATTCCTTCCAAAGTCAAATAGTAGTAAGTGTCCGGTTCTTTCTTGACCAAGGGGGTGGTCACCACCCCCTCACCCGAAACCCTAGCGCTGTCGCCGAAATTCAACTTACTCGAGCTCGATTTATTGTCCGATAACGGGATCAAGCAGTAAGAGAACATCCCTTCACCTAATTGCTTAACGAGCGAAGCCGTCCCGCCTCCGAACCCGACGATTCCCGATTCGCCCCCGTCGAATATCCCGCCGTTTTTAAATCCACATCCGAATATTAAATTCGGGAACGAAACCCTTTTTCCGTCGCTAGAGTCTAGCGTGATGGTTTCCGTCGCAAGAAGGCCGTTTGTGAATGACCCGTCGCCGTACGTCTCGGTGTAGAGACAGTTTTTCCGAGTCCTACTGCAAGAAGTCTCGTACAATGATTTGCACTTGCGGTCGCTGCATGGGATGGTTTTGTACGTGGACGAACTCTTAGGTTTGAATATCGGTAGGGTTTGGTTGAAGCATTCGATGCACGGCTGGCACTGCGTCCATATATGATGTCGCTGCCCGTGGCGGCAATCGCTAGCGACGCGATTGGCGGTGTGCCGATGGAGTATTTCATTAGATACTCTCCGTCCGAGTTGATGACATCCGACCGTGGTGATTTTGATGAGGTCTTGAACCGATGGACACGATTGAACGATCTTTGGACCGCGCTCGTGAGGCGCTGATAATGAGATTGAGACGGATTGTAGTACGGAGAGTGAGGCGAGTCTCGGTGGATTAGGTCGACGGTGAAAGCTTCACATTGTGTTAAGGAGATTAGGGCTATGAGGATTGATTTGAAACTCATGGTTGTTTCGGCCATGATTTGAAACCTGTGGTGATTTTTAGAGAAGATTTTTCAAGGGTTTATTTATAGAGAGGTGGAAAAATATGATTTTGTATTTTTTTTCAAAGATTTTTTTGTGGATTTTGATTTTGGTGAAATATTCACTAAATTAAATATTACTAGTAATACACCCGTGCGATGCACGGGGTATTCATCGTAAAACAAATATTGAATAATTAAAAAGGTTCTCGAAATAGTAATATTAATTGTTAATAAGTAAAAGAAATAAATAGAAAATATTCAAAAATAAAACTAATTTGTATGGTGTAAGTGATGAAATAAGTCGATATAAGTGAAAAAACTAAACATCGAAGGTTTTAATTTCCATATACAAAAGAGCGAATATATAGTAGGTCCCAAACTTGTACAACCACAATGAGATGAAAGTTGAAAACTTGAATTGTTTGATACCAACCGCCCTAAACCCATGCAACAAATCCGATACAATGCAACTGTTTAATGGTATAAAATCATTGTACAAAAATTACCAAAACAATACCAATAGAACTGACCTGCATATGTTGTACAATGGTGACACGAAATATGTAAATTGTTACCAAAACAATACCAATATCACTGTTTAATGGCATAAAATCATTGTAATAAAATTATCTTCATGATATATAGTGAGCGGAGTCCATAGCAAGTTCCTAGTACAATTAAAATAAACCTACAAATGGGAAATAACAAAACATATAAATAATAGAATATAAAGGTGGTCAATGAATATTGTAATTTTTTGTATATAGAATTACCTTCATATATGCTGAAAAACTTTCTTGTATACAACATTATTTGTAACATTGGTCCTATCACCAGATTCCGAGTTAAACAAAATCTATATGCCACTTCGACTCTTAACTCTCGAGAGTGCGACATAGAGTTGCATGTGACTGAAAACAGGTCTCGGCAAATACAGACCCACGTGAGAAAGAGTCTGTCATAGACTTTTATTGATTGTCATTGCGAATGATACCATCAGCGGAAACTGACGTTGCTGGAATTTAATAGACAATGTAGAGTTGGACGGTACCAAAGTCATCTAGGAATGAACACCAAATCACCAATATGTTTACCGGATAGGAACCTGGAGTTGAAAACGTGTTTTCCCATATTAACAACCTGAAGCCTTGTTCCATTGCACAATCCTCTGGCCTGATCAATATTTCTGATGAGCATAACGGGAATACCTCTTTCCAATATCAACTTATGCGGTGGAATTCTGGAGTATGATATGGTGTTGAGAAACTCAGGTGAGTATATATCTGCGTTGACATCCGACAATAACTCCTCCTTGCACATACTATCGGAGCTGAAATAGACCTTCTCCTCTCCAGTTATGATCGACAAAAAATGATCGTTCACAAAACCGACACTTTCATTAGTGGGTGCAAGAATTGCTCTGCCTTCGAAATACTCGGGAGTGAAAAGGTTGGTCACCAGATCGGGATAGACAAATTCTATAAGATCCAAAAAGAGATCTGAAGAATTCCGAATCTGCATGTCATCGGGAATTTCAAATGCGGCATCACCGTCATTTACCTCGCCACCATCGCCATTGCCGATTCTCAATATCTATTTCGCAAATTCTCTTATTTCATCTGCATTGGCGGAAGAGGAGGACAACTCAAGTCTCATGTTCTTGTTCAACTTCATAACGTTACATTGTATCAACAACGGTGATGAATTGATTGTATCATGAACAATGTCTTGTCTCAACGCTTTCAACACAACTGGCAGAATTTGCCGAAAGTCCCCTCCAAACACTACAACCTTGCATCCGAATTGCATATCTTAATCAAGTATAGATTTCATTGTTTTGTCGACTGCTTCGAAACAGTACCTGTTCATCATCGGTGCCTCGTCCCATATGATTAGCTTTGCGCTAGACAACAATTCTACCTGTGGGCTCTGTTGTTTGATGTTGCATGTGGAGTTGTCATGTACAATTATTGGCAGTCCAAATCTCGAATGAGCAGTTCTGCCACCTGGAAGTAGAAGCGAAGCAAAACCACTGGAAGCAACATTTATAACTATTTCGTCTTTTGAGCGGATAGCAGCCGATAAAGTTTTCCATACGAAAGTCTTTCGTGTTCCTTTATGCCCATAAAGAAAGAACAGTCCACCTATGTCTTTTGTAACAGCATCCATGATATAATCGAACACTTTTTAATAAATAGTTTCCTCCATTGAGTTCTAACAAATATTTGATAAAAAATTTCTCCAAATAATAAAATGAATGGTTGATATGCAATACAAAGCAGTAGAAAACATTTAAATAAAAACTATTTCGTAAAGTATAAGTGATCAATTAAGCCAAAATAAGTGGAAAAGTTAAAAATCAAAGGTTTATTTACCGTATACAAAGAGTGAATACACCGTTGGTCCCAAAATTGTACAACCATAACGACCAATTAATTCAAATTCTTAATTTGATCCAAACAATTATTGTTATTGCGTTTGATAACAACAACCCTAACGCATGTATCTAATACAGTGCGAGTAACCTATATATTTTGTACAGTGGTCATACGAAATAACAAACAATTATCAAAACAACAACAATATAAATGTTTAATGAAATAAAATCATTTTACACTAAATTTACCTTGATAAAAAATCTCGAGTGGAATCGATAGTAAGTTCATAGTACAATACAAATTACGAATAACCATACATATAATTAATAAAAAATTAAAGGTTGTTATTTAATAATGTATACAATTTTACGTAGTTACCTTAATATATGATGAAAAGTTTCCAGGTGTACCACATTGTTTGTAACGTTGGTCAAATCCCCAGATTCCTACTTGATAAAAATCGTACATATGGGTTATTTAATTGAACAGGTTGCACACCAGATTTGGATAAACAAACTCTATAAGTTCCAAAAAATGAATCGAAAGAATCATGAATTGGCATGTCATTGGGAATTTCAATTCCAGTACTGTTTTATTAATATCAATCTTAATCATAATCCTCAATTTATTTTATGCTACACCCAATAAAATACACCAGGTAGATCTTTACCATTCATATGTGCACAAATATACAAACACATACATTGGTTTGTGGATCCAAGGTAAAAAAATCACCCAGTGTAGTCTTCATCGGTTGTAGCAGAGAAATAACCCATAATCCTCGTACTAATACTAATAATAATACTAATACTAATACTAATAATATTATTACATATATCATATGATAATGCTAACTTTAATATACTAATGTCAATACTAATACTAATATTAATATACCAATAACAAAAACAATACTACTACCAATATCAATACCAATACCAGTAACAATACCAAAACCAAAACCAAAACCAACACCAGCACCAACACCAACACCAACACCAACACCATTACCATTACCATTACCATTACCATTACCATTACCATTACTATTACCAATCACATTACCATTACCGTTACCATATCCCTTACCATTCCCGTTAAAATTGCCATTATTATTGCCATTATTATTACCATTATCAATACCATTACCATTGCCATTACATGTACCATTATCAATACCAATAAAAATACTAATACTAATATCAATACCAATACTAATATCAATACCAATACCAATATAACCACAAATACCAATACCAATATTAATACCAATATCAATACCAATACTAATACCGATGTCAATACCAATATCAATATTAATACCAATACCAATAGAAATATCAATAACAATAACAATACCATTACCAATACCATTACAATTATTATTACCATTACCATTACTAATAATCTTAATCCTACTCCTAATTGAAATTCTAATCATAATCCTATTCGTAATACTAATGTTAATCATAATACTAATCACTGTTCTAATCATAGTCATAATACTAATGCTAATGCTAATGATAATACTAATACTACTACTAATACTAATAATAATATGAATATCAATACCAATAGTACTAATGTCATTATCAATACCATTACCATTATCATTATCATTATCATTATCATAACCATTACCATTACCATTACCACTACCATTACCATTACCACTACCGTTACTATTACCATTACCAAAGCTAATATACTAATGCTAATCATAATGCTAATGTTACTCCTAACCCTAATTATAATCCTAATACCCATTCTAATTATAACTATAATCCTAATCACAATCCGGATCATAATTATAATCATAAGGCTAATACTAATCTTAATCCTAATACTAATTCTAATCATAATCCTAATAATAATAATATTGATCCTAATTCTTATCCTAATAAAAATCGAAATATGCTAATGATAACGCTATTCTTAATACCAATCCTAATATGCTAATGGTACTGCTAATCCTAATCCTAATTCTAATGATAATGATAATACTAATACTACTACTAATTATAATCATAAAGCTAACCCTAATAATAATATGCATACTGATATTAATCATAATATGCTAATGCTAATGCTAATATTAATGCTAACAGAATAATACTAATATTAATACTATTACTATTACTAATACGAATAATAATATTAATACTAATACCAATACTAATACTAATACCAATACCAATACCAATACCAATACCAATACCAATACCAATACCAATACCAATACCAATACCAATACCAATACCAATACCAATACCAATACCAATACCAATACCAATACCAATACCAATACCAATACCAATACCAATACCAATACCAATACTAATACCAATAATAATACTAATACTAATACTAATACTAATACTAATACTAATACTAATACTAATACTAATACTAATACTAATACTAATACTAATATAAATACTAATAGTAATACTAATATTAATATTGTTACTGATACTAATACTAATACTGATATTGGTACTAATAAAGCTACTGATATTGATAATAATATTAATATTGATACTGGTAGTGATACTAATACTAATACTGATACTTGTACTAATACTCATAATAATACTCATACTGATATTAATTTAAATGTTAATACTAATACTAATACTAATACTCATATTCATACTGATACTAATGCTAATAATAATAATAATACTCATATTGATACTGATACTCATAGTAATATTAATATTCATATTAATAGTAATACTAATATGATATTAATACTGATACTGATACGCATACTAATACTCATACTAATACTCATACTGTTACTCATACTAATACTGATACTAATACTGATAATGATACTGATATTGGTAATGATAATAATGATACTGATATTGATACTGATACCTATACTAATACTGATACTGATACTAATACTGATTATGATACCGATATTGATAGTGATGTTAATATTGATATTAATACTAATATAAATATTAATACTAATACTAATACTAATGCTAATACTATTACTATTACTAATATTAATATTAATATTAATATTATTACTAATACTAATATGTTAATATTGTTAATGTTAATGCTAATGTACTAATGCTAATACCAATTATAATGCTAATGCTAATCTGGATATGCTAATCATTGTGCTAAGAGCAACTCCAATGGAGTTATTAAATGGGGTATCAAAACCCTTAACTACCATTTTGATAATTGAAATTAGAAATTTTCCACTCCAATGGAGTTATCAAATGAGTTTCTATTTTGATATTTTAATTTTTGGGATGTAAAAATACATCCGGAAGAAATAATACTTATTGGAAGTTACCTAATTTAACCACCTTAATAACCAATTAGAAAATGACATGTGTTAATTAAAATATATAATCACATTATTTATTTTTAATTATGAACTATTTGATAACATGGTTGGAGCAAATAAATTTATTTAGGTATCAAAGTAAAATATAAAATATCAAATAAATATTTGATAATTCATTTTGATATTTATGGTGATCCGGAACGGAAACCCCTAAAGCCCAAGAAGGCATTTCTTAGCCCAAATCAGAATATCTTGTGGACCCTCTTGCCGTTGGGCCCAATAAAGGATGGGCCAAGGCCCATCCTTCTCCTCCAGAGCGTTGACCCCCCGAGGGGATTAGCTCCCGAAGGGCTCGTGGGCCCCTTCCGAGGTCCTTTTAGCGGCGATGGAAAAGACCACATTAATGACGACTGACAGTTTCTCAGTAGACTGGCTCCGGCGCATTAATGGCCCTGTCAAATCGCATTTAATGTTTGAATGACTAAAAGATCCGCCGTTAGGGAAAAGTCCCTCGTTTAGGCTAGTCCGTCCGGTACGTAAGGGAGCCGCTCTAGCCTCCCCGAGGAAATGATGTCCGACGCCGCCCGAAGAAAGGGGAAAAGCAGCCACCTCGACAGTGTATCCGGTTTTCCCGGGAACACCGGGTTGGAATGCTATAAATAACTGCCCACACTCAATAGGTAAAGGCAGGTAAGAATCCCAAATCAATACATGCATCATACACCCCTCCAAACCACTGTGTCTTATCACTGACTTGACCGTCGGAGTGCTAACCCCGGCATTAGTCCGGTTAGCCCCCTTTGTGGATACAGGTCAACAGGTCGGTAGCCCACGCAGAAGTCAGACACTTCAAATCGTACTGCCGAGCACCCAAGGTGGTTTTGGAGGATCAACTGGCGCCGTCTGTGGGAAGCGCTTACTAAAAGCAAGCCAATCCAAGCTACGCCAGCAGGCGGTAGCATCCGACTCGTTCCAAGTAGTAACATGAGCTCCTCATCCGGCATTGTTCGTGACTTATCCGATCAGATGGAACGAGAAGCTACTCCCCCCCCTGTGGGGACAATAGGGCGAGGGCCAAGTTCGGAGCCTACGGGACTCGGGACCACTCCCGCTGAAGCAAGCACTCTGCGAGGAGCTGAGGCCTCTACAGTAACCCTTACGGTGGAACACCTGCAGGTCCTCATAGCCGCCGCATACAAGGGAGGACCTCTCCCGAGCCCAACCACTAGCGCGCCCTTCAAACGAGGACCACCGGGCCAGCTGGAGCCCCACCATGTTGACCCGGAGGAGGATACACCTGTGCTCGGGGAGGACTATGAAACCGAGGGAACACCTTTCACGAAGAGAATACAAGGAGGTGGTCTGCCGGCCACGTTCCGACCCATTACATACGAGTACACGGGGGTAACGGACCCCTGGGAGCACATATCGCGGTTTAATACTACCGCATCATTGCATCGACTGGCCGATGGGGTGAGATGTCTGGTGTTCGCGACCACCCTAGCAGGGCCGGCTCAGAGGTGGTTCAGCCAACTCCCGAGGGACTCGGTGGACAGCTTCGCTCAACTGAGAGAAATCATCCTGAATCACTTTGCAAGCTCCAAAAAACAGAAAAGAAGTACCCTCACGCTATTCGCTGTTCGTCAGAGGGAGAATGAGCCATTACGAAGTTATGTGCGGAGATTCAACACAGCGACGCTGGAAATACCCGCGACTAGTGAGGAGGTACTCATTAACGCATTAGCACAGGGACTACGTATGGGGGAATTCTTTGATTCCATTTCAAAAAAGGCTCCGACCTCTTTCAATGACCTACTGAGGAGGGCGGAGAAATACATAAACGCAAAAGAAGCACGCCAGAGCCGGGCCTCCGAAATGACCAGAGTACCAGAAAGAAGAAAGGAGAGGGGCAAAGATGACGGAAGGAAGCCCCCGGAGGTATTCCCCCGAAGGGAGGGAGGTGCCGAAAGGCGCACAGGGCCGCGGTTCGAAAATTACGCTCCCCTAAACGCGCCACCCTCGGAAATCCTGGTCGCCATAGCCCACCACCCGCGACTAAAGTGGCCCCGGACATACTCGGAGGTCCCAAAGAAGCCAATGGGATCGGGCGCATACTGTCGTTTCCATAATGATCACGGCCACTCCACTGACGACTGCCAACATCTGCGTGATGAGATAGAAAGGCTAATAAGAAACAAGAATCTATCAGAATTCGTGAGGGAAGGCCGAGAAGTGACGCCCAAGGGTTCCAGGAAACCCGGGTTGCCCCCTCCGGGTACAGAGAAGCCAGGGAAAACTGAGGCTCCTCAACCTCCTAACAACTACATCCACACGATTTTTGGAGGACCCGCCGGAGGAGATTCGAACCGGGCTCGGCGAGCCCATCTGCGCGAGCTTCAGGAGCTACGAGGAGAGCTGGCTATGATGTACCAGGTGTCCCTCGCCCCACCCATCACGTTTGGAGTAGAGGACGAGACAGGTATACACCAGCCGCACAACGACGCGCTCGTAATCACGGCAATGGGTGCCAACTATGATGTCGCAAGGATATTAGTAGATACGGGAAGCTCAGCGGACATAATATACTACGATTGTTTCAGACAAATGCGTTTGAACCTAGAGGTGCGACGAGTTGATACGGCGTTGGTAGGCTTCGCGGGAGAAGTAGTGCAGCCAATGGGAGAAGTTACCCTACCTATATCCTTGGGGACTGAGCCCCTCCGAGCCACCCGATCGGTTAGGTTTCTAATCATTGACGCTCCGTCCACCTACAACATGATAATGGGTCGCCCGTCAATGAACGTCTTCGAAGCAATAGTATCTACCTTCCACATGAAAATGAAATTCCTGGTAATGGACAAGGTGGGGGAAGTAAGAGGCGATCAGGAGCTCGCGAGAAAGTGCTATAACCTCGCCCTGCGAGAGAGCAGACGCATCAATCCGGTAAGTTGGGGAAAAACAGAAAGGCCCCGGGAAGATGATATAGGAAGATCCGAGGAGAAAAGACCCCGAGTAGACCCTGAAGAAAAAGAGGAGACACATATACAACCAATGGAGGAGCTGGCAGTAGTACATTTAAGCGAGGAGGATCCGAGTCGGATAACAAAAATGGGCACTAGGATGAGCCCGGATACCGCGGAGAAACTGCAGTTGTTCCTACAAGAAAACCAAGACGTGTTCGCATGGACTCCTCGCGATCTGCGAGGAATTGACCCCATGGTTACGGAACACTGCTTAAATGTCAGACCTGACGCTCGCCCGGTCAAGCAAAAGAGGAGACACTTCGGCGCCGAAAAGGACAAGGTGATAGAAGCTGAGGTTAAAAAGTTGCTCGAGGCGGGACACATCCGAGAGGTGAGATTCCCGTCCTGGTTGTCAAATGCGGTCCTCGTCAGGAAAGCAGATGGATCATGGCGAATGTGCGTGGACTTTCGCGACCTCAACCAGGCCTGTCCCAAAGATCATTACCCGCTCCCGAGGATCGATCAGCTGGTAGACTCAACAGCCGGGTGCGCAATGTTAAGCATGATGGACGCATCCCAAGGGTACCACCAAATTCGTCTAAGGGAAGAGGATCAGGAGAAGGTCAGTTTCGTCACCTCCACAGGAACATACTGCTATGTAGTAATGCCTTTTGGATTGAAGAACGCGGGAGCAACATACCAAAGGCTAGTGGATAAGATGTTCCGGGAGCAGTTGGGAAAAAAACATGGAAGTCTACGTGGACGACATGCTCGTCAAAAGCAAAGAAGTCGACACACATATAAAGTGACCTAAGGGAGACATTCGGCACGCTGCGCAAGTACGGGATGAAGCTTAACCCATCTAAATGCGCGTTCGGAGTACAAACGGGAAAATTTCTAGGCTATATGGTGACACCAAGAGGGGTTGAGGCCAACCCCGAAAAAGTGCGAGCCGTCATGGAAATGAGGCCACCAAGAAGCATAAAGGAGGTACAGACATTGGCGGGAAGGATAACCGCCTTGAGCCGTTTCATTTCCCGAGTAGCAGACGTCAGTCACCCGTTTTTTAGGATTTTACGAAAGAGTCAGCGGTTCGAGTGGGACGAGGCCGCCGACAAAGCGTTCGAGCAATTAAAGGTAGCCTTGACGCAGCTCCCACTCCTAGTAAAACCAGAGACCGGGGAGCAATTGTATGTGTACATGGCAGTAGGAGAGCAAGCCATCAGCGCGGTGCTCCTTAGCGAGAGGAAGGGGGCGCAGTACCCGATCTACTATGTGAGCAGGATGCTTAAAGGAGCGGAGAAAAGGTACTCGGAAATCGAAAAGATGGGGCTAGCGTTCGTTACTGCTGCTCGGAAGCTAAGGCCATACTTCCTCTCTCACTCAATTGTCGTCAGGACCAATTTCCCCCTCAAAGCAACTCTGGGGAAAATAGACGTTTCAGGGAGAATGGTCAAATGGGCGGTCGAGTTAGGGCAATTTGATATAGAGTACGAGCCGAGAATTTCCATCAAGGCTCAGGCTTTAGCGGACTTCTTACAGGAAACCACACGAAGTGAGGAAGAGCAAATGTGGAAAATATATATTGACGGATCGTCAAGTCCGGTCGGGAGCGGGGCCGGCGTGGTTATAATAAGTCCCGAGAAGGAAGAGTACGAGTACGCTATCAAACTGACATTTAAGGCTTCTAACAACAAAGCCGAGTACGAAGCCTTGATACATGCACTTCAGATAGCCGCTGAGGTAGGAGCTGATGTGGTGGAAATATACTCAGACTCTCAATTGGTCGTACAGCAGGTCAACGGAGCATTCGAGACAAGGGACGAGAGGATGGAAGAATATAGGGCTAAGGCGAAAGCCCTGATGAGTAACTTTCGACGGGCAATTCTCGAGCAAATCCCTAGGGAAGAGAATGAAAAGGCAGATTTCCTGGCAAGGATAGGGAGCCTCTCCGCAGAGTGCTCCTCTAGGAACATAACCATTTTGACGGGATTACCTAAGAAGCCACAGGAGCTTTTTAGCACGGACGCGACGGTCGATTGGCGAGCCAAAATCGTACAATGCCTGCAAGGTGGAGTGATCCCGGACCGCCGAGAGCAAGCCAAGATGGAGTCCAAGGCCCGGTACTTTTGCCTAGACGGAGGCGTCCTATACAAACGAGGGTTTACGAGGCCACACCTCCGATGTTTGGGGGAGGCAGAAGCCTCCCATGCTATTCGTGAGGTACACGAGGGATGTTGCGGAGACCACGCGGGCGGAAGGACGATAGCATTGCGATTGCTGAGGGCGGGATACTTTTGGCCCACGATGAGGAAGGATGCATTTCGAATGGTAAGAAGTTGCGAGAAATGCCAGAAATATGGCCCTCGCATACACGTCCCTGGAGCAGATATGACAATCGTAGACGCACCGTGCCCATTCGCGCAATGGGGAATAGACCTGGTCGACCCTCTACCTATGGCCTCGGGCCAACGAAAATTTCTGGTAGTAGCCATCGATTATTTCTCCAAGTGGGTAGAGGCGGAGGCACTCGCCAGAATCACAGATACAGAAGTAATGAAATTCATTTGGCAGAACATCTGTTGTAGGTATGGGATACCTAGGAACCTGGTGTCGGATAACGGGACGCAGTTTAACTCGGCGAAAATCAACAAGTGGTGCGAGGGAATGGGAATCAAGCAAAGGTTCGCGGCGGTTGCACACCCACAGGCCAATGGCCAAGTTGAGGTAACAAACAGGACGCTGATGGAAGGAATAAAGAAACGTTTGGAAAAGGCGAAAGGCAGTTGGGTGGATGAACTCCACTCGGTCCTATGGTCTTACAGGACATCTCCAAAGGAGGCCACGGGGGAAACACCGTTCGCACTAGTACATGGTACTGAAGCAGTAATACCATTAGAAGTAGGCATGCCCTCGAGCCGTATACTAAGTTTCCACGAGAGGAGAAACAATGACGAAATAAGAGGGGACTTGGACTTGATCATAGAGAAGAGAGAGCAAGCGGCGATCAAAATGGAAGCAAGCAAGGCCAGGATGAAGAACGCATATGACAAAAAAGTAAAAACGAGACAATTCCAAGTAGGTGACCTGGTGTTGAAGCAAGCGGATGCCTTGAAAGCGGTGGGAAAAATGGGCCCCAACTGGGAGGGCCCTTACATTGTCAAGAAAGTACTCAAAGGAGGGGCATACGAGTTGGCAGATGCGGAGGGAAAAAAGTTACCTCGGCCGTGGAACATAGGCCACCTGAAGAAGTTCTTTACATAAAACTTAAGACGAATATTTCGGAGAAAATGAAGAAGGTGTTTTGTGAAATGTTTTTTGTAGTCGCCTGTCAATGCCGACATCCTTGTATTTTGTAGTAGTAAATGAAGAAGATGTTTTGTGGCAGCTCATCGAACGTAGGCTCGTAAATTTTTTACAAAAATTCTCCCAAGGGTTAGGGTGGACCAGCTGAGCTCGAGCTCGCTGGCAACTGAGTGCCTTGACCCCCGAGCTCGAGCTCTGGGGCGAGACCTTGGCCCTTGGAAATTTTTTATCAGAAATTCTTCCAAGGGTTAGGGTGGACCAGCTGAGCTCGAGCTCGCTGGCAACCGAGTGCCTTGGCCCCCGAGCTCGAGCTCCGGGGCGAGACCTTGGCCCTTGGAAATTTTTTACAAAAATTCTTCCAAGGGTTAGGGTGGACCAGCTGAGCTCGAGCTCGCTGGCAACCGAGACCTTGGCCCTTGGAAATTTTTTACAAAAATTCTCCCAAGGGTTAGGGTGGACCAGCTGAGCTCGAGCTCGCTGGCAACCGAGTGCCTTGACCCCCGAGCTCGAGCTCTGGGGCGAGACCTTGGCCCTTGGAAATTTTTTACAAAAATTCTCCCAAGGGTTAGGGTGGACCAGCTGAGCTCGCTGGCAACTGAGTGCCTTGACCCCCGAGCTCGAGCTCTGGGGCGAGACCTTGGCCCTTGGAAATTTTTTACAAAAATTCTCCCAAGGGTTAGGGTGGACCAGCTGAGCTCGAGCTCGCTGGCAACCGAGTGCCTTGACCCCCGAGCTCGAGCTCTGGGGCGAGACCTTGGCCCTTGGAAATTTTTTACAAAAATTCCCCCAAGGGTTAGGGTGGACCAGCTGAGCTCGAGCTCGCTGGCAACCGAGACCTTGGCCCTTGGAAATTTTTTATCAGAAATTCTTCCAAGGGTTAGGGTGGACCAGCTGAGCTCGAGCTCGCTGGCAACCGAGTGCCTTGACCCCCGAGCTCGAGCTCCGGGGCGAGACCTTGGCTCTTGGAAATTTTTATTTTTAAACATAAAAATTACAAAGAGGCCACTGAAAGTTCTTATGGACAGAAAACCTAAAATTGGTAAAATAACATTGGCAAAATAATATAGAAGCATTCCAAAGACAGATGCGGATAATCGAAAAAGCAAAACAAACATGTCTTAAAACTGGAAAAACAAAACAAAGTCTTATCATAAGGATTCTAGCAAAAATCTAAGATTGGGCAGAGGAGGCACGAGGATCGAGAGCAGTTGCTGAGGCTGGCGGACCCGCGGGCGCAAAAACAGCAGGCAGATGAGTAAAGCTGGAAGGAACCTCTTGAGCAGCCAAGGCTGCGGGCGCACCAACGGGAGCTTGGCTAGCAGCCACTGATGAAGCAGGAGCAGGCACGCGGGTAGAACCCGCGGCAAAAGAGGGCCTCAAAGAAGCAAGTAACTGCTTAGTGAGGGGTTCCCACCAAGGGTCACCGATGAGCTCTTGTGGGTTGCCCTTCCAGAGGGGAAGCTCACGGCGCATCTTGCTCAGAACCAATGTGGGAGGAAAGTCAACAGACACCCCCTGCTCCCCAGAAAGAATCTCACAAGCCCGGATGGTCTCCTTCACGTAGTGCATCCCGATAGGGCAGGCTTGACTGAGGAAGAGCTTGGTGTGGGGATATCGATCGATGAGAAGGGCTCGATATCGGTCTAGCACGGCTAGTCCTTCGACCGTAGACAAGGTCTCTCCCAGGGATTTGTTTCTTTCTTCAGTAAGGCACCGCTCCATCTCGACCCGACTCTCGCGAGTCAAAGCCTCGAGCTGCTCTAAAGCCCAATCCCGCTCCTCACAAACACGAGCCAACCGACCCTCTAGCACACTCTTTATTTCATTATACTTGGCCATAGCATCAGCAAGTTTCTCCGAGAGGTCTTCGCACTGTTTAACCACAGCCCCATTCTCGGTCATCAAAGCGTGAAGACGGGCCGAGGTCCTTTCACTCTCGGCGCGAGCATGAGCTAGTTGGTCGCTAAGCTCACGGTTGATTCGACATTGGGCCGAGGGATCTTCGTTGCCAAAGCCGGAGGCCATGATCGAGCTCGCCTAGGATGTAGGAGGGAGAGTAATGTCAAAAGTATACGCACTAAAGATAAAAACAAAAGAAAGAGGAAAAAGCGGGTTAAAGTACCTGGGCCAAACACAGGGCCAATTGGGCGCGCTTCGAAGAGTGAGGAAGACCACGGAGATACATGGCATCTGCAGAGCTTTGCCCCTGGGCTAATTGGAGAAGCACGGAATCGACCGTGGCGGTAGGGTCCTGAACGGTGAATAAGCAGGGAAACTCTGAGCAAGACCTCTTTGCGGGAGGAGAGAAATCGCTCACGAGGGGACGCTTGGAACTCACCCCAACTGACTCACCCTGGGCCTCGACCAGTTCGTGGCTCGAGCTAGGCAGAGCGGCGACCGTGTTGCCCTCCGTCTCGCTTCCAAGTATGTCAATCACCAGCCTAGGACTTGCTGAGGGCTCGGCGGGAGGGGAAGGACGAGGACTCGGCGAGCTGGAGCTAAGGGAAGGGGCTTGAGCCCCCCGAGAAGGTTCGCCAACGGCACCGACCCCAGTAGAGGGACAAGAGGGGGCAGCCAGGCTTTTCTTCTCAGCCTCTGCCATCTCCATGAGCATGTCCAACATCATCTCACCTGCAAGGATATTTTCTCAAGAGTCAGTAGGAGAAGCATAAAAGGGAAAGGGGATTAAGCAGAATAAGTATACCCCAGGAGCGAGGGTCAGAGGAGGGAGTCCGCCAAAGATGGGCGCGAGAGAAAAGGGAGGGGTTGTTCACTATCTTCTCAACGTTCCAAGAACGCGGTTGAGCGAGGGCAAGCAATGAGGCTGTCTCGCTCTCGTAGCTGCAATTAGTTTTAGCCCGTTTCGGAGACTTGGAGAGAGGAGTGGGATCGAAAGGCCAAGGCGAGGGCGAGCGAACGAAGAAGAACCGTCGCTGCCAGGAGTCTATCTTTGTAACCATCCCGCTAAAAAGACGTTCGGGAATGCGGGTAGAAAGGTGAAAGTAACCCGAGGCGGATTTATTGTGGGTAAAAAGCTGAAAAAAGAAATCCGGCCTAGGGTCTATGCCGTGACTGACGCACACTATATAGAAACAAGACATGAACTTTATGGCATTTGGATGAAAATAGTGTAAAGGGATTCGGTAAACTTGACTAACCCCAATGTAAAAGGGGTGGAGAGGAAGGGTTAGACCCGCCCTAAATTGATCTAGGTACCAAGTAAGGTACCCAGGCGGAGGTTGAGAAGGCAATTGAGAGGGAGTAGGGAGAAGAAGCTCGAAGGAAGGATCCAGACCCTGACAGGAGCGAAGGATGTCCAGATCTAGAGAGTCCACTAGAGAATGGGTAGCCTTCCCATTCGGAGCGGCTCTCCCCCTCGAGGCTCCTTTCCGGGAAGGAGAGGAACCCGAGACCTTTTTCTTTAGGGGACGGAGTCGCCCCCGAGCTGTCGGAGCAGGTCCCAGCAAGGGAAGGGAGGCCGTCCTCTCCGACGAAGAGGAGGAGGTGCTCCGGGAAACCATGAGCAGCCGATTTATTTTCGCAAACAAAAATCAAACAAAAGGAAAGAGAAGGAGTACCTGTCAAGGAGGGAAGGAGCGTCAGAATGTAGAAGACGAAGTAGAAAAGAAATAAGGGGAAGTAGGGTAGGCAAGGAGGGAAAAGGCAAACGACTTTGTTTTTTGAAATACCAAGCCCACCCTTAAATGAACGCAGAAGACGAGGGGTCCTTTAGTGAGAATCACGGTTTCCTAGGTAAAACCCGAAAAGTCGTCAAACAAGGTTAAGGATGGGCCACGTGGCCAGAAGTTTGAACACTCCGACCCCCCAAGTCTCCATTTCCAGTCGTAGGAAGCTCGGAGTGGGGGACTAGTTGATCCGGAACGGAAACCCCTAAAGCCCAAGAAGGCATTTCTTAGCCCAAATCAGAATATCTTGTGGACCCTCTTGCCGTTGGGCCCAATAAAGGATGGGCCAAGGCCCACCCTTCTCCTCCAGAGCGTTGACCCCCTGAGGGGATTAGCTCCCGAAGGGCTCGTGGGCCCCTTCCGAGGTCCTTTTAGCGGCGATGGAAAAGACCACATTAATGACGACTGACAGTTTCTCAGTAGACTGGCTCCGGCGCATTAATGGCCCTGTCAAATCGCATTTAATGTTTGAATGACTAAAAGATCCGCCGTTAGGGAAAAGTCCCTCGTTTAGGCTAGTCCGTCCGGTACGTAAGGGAGCCGCTCTAGCCTCCCCGAGGAAATGATGTCCGACGCCGCCCGAAGAAAGGGGAAAAGCAGCCACCTCGACAGTGTATCCGGTTTTCCCGGGAACACCGGGTTGGAATGCTATAAATAACTGCCCACACTCAATAGGTAAAGGCAGGTAAGAATCCCAAATCAATACATGCATCATACACCCCTCCAAACCACTGTGTCGTATCACTGACTTGACCGTCGGAGTGCTAACCCCGGCATTAGTCCGGTTAGCCCCCTTTGTGGATACAGGTCAACAGGTCGGTAGCCCACGCAGAAGTCAGACACTTCAAATCGTACTGCCGAGCACCCAAGGTGGTTTTGGAGGATCATATGGGTTGGAGTTGCTCTAATGCTAATTATAAGTGTAATCTTAATATTATCCAAATCATTATCATATTCATAATCCTATTCATAACACTAATCATAAATCTAATCGTAATCCTAATCCTATTCCTAACACTAATCATAATTCTAACCATAACCCTAATAATTTTAATACTAATAATGCTAAGGGTAAAATTCATTTTGCACCCCTGTACTATGATAAATATATCGTTTACCCCCCTGAAGTATTGAAAACATCAAATACCCCCCTGCCGTTAGTTTTTTTCTTCTAATTTCGTTAGTCAAACCCTTTGACCGACTATTGCAAAGAAATGTTGGCTTTTTTGTAACGAAAATACCCCAAAAAATTTCTATATATAGATTTCAGGGCTTTTAGTTTTCATTTTTTGTGGGTTTTGTGCCGTTAGTTTTCCTATATATAGAATTTTTTTGGGGTATTTTCATTAAAAAAAGCCAACATTTCTTTGCAATAGTCGGTCAAAGTGTTTGACTAACGGAATTAGAAGAAAAAAACTAACGGCAGGGGGGTGTTTGATGTTTTCAATACTTCAGGGGGGTAAACGATACATTTATCATAGTACAGGGGTGCAAAATGAATTTTACCCTAATGCTAATGGTAATGGTAATGGTAATGCTAATATTAATTATAATTCTAATTCTAATTTTAATTGTAATGATAATCTTAATCCTAATGCTAATCATAATCTTAATACTCATACATGTCATTAATTGTAGTACTAATCATAAGCATAATTTTAATTATAATTTTAATACTAATATAAATCATAATCATAATCCTTATTCTAATCCTAATCCTAATCATTATCCTAATCTTAATATTAATTCTAATACTATAATAATCCTAATTATAATTCGAATCCTAATCCTAGTTTTAATACTAATACTAATTCAAAGAATATTAAGTATAATCCTAATACCAATCACAATCATAATTGCGTTTTTGCATCATTTTTTTTTTGCAATGATCTATTATTTTGTATCAAAAATATTTTATTAAATCACGCAACATTTATATCAAAATCCTTATGTGTGGTAGCCGAAGCATCAAAAAACACATATTAAATATATTAGAAATTAACATTTAATTATATTATCAAAATGACATTAAAATTATTTAAAATATTAAAAGAATATCAGAAAACGTTAATGTTCACATGGCAGACAAAAAAAAATAGTGCCATTTTTTGCATTATACAGTAGTATAGTCATGTTCATGTAAAGTGTATTTTATCAAATTATTTATTATGCAATATTTTTTTAATATAAATCTATGTTTATGAATTCAAATAATTTTTTTTGTAACACCACCAATCAAGGAATTATAATAAGGGAAGATTTGAAATTGCCTTTAACTAAATTCAAATTAAATTAATTATTATTAAAATTAAATTAAATTTAAAAATAAATCTATTTAGAATTTCCAAGAAAGTTGATATATTTAGAGCATTTTATAAATGATAGGATATAAATATATTAATAAATTAATTAAATATATTTAATTATCTTTAATTTTAGAAAATGGTGACATGTTTTTTGATGATTTATTTTCACCAATCAATTTGACACATGGGATGATATTGAATACATGTCACCAATTGAAATTGCCAAATGTCAAACAATTGAGGATGTAATTCAAATTTTAGATATTATATAACATAAGTTACATTAGATCTTATTATATAATGAAATATTACAATAAAACATAAGCAAAACGAAAAAATAAAAAAAAACATCCATTGAACAAACTAAATGTTTTTTTTGTACAAACAACATCACTCAATTGTTACATAAATTACGGAAGGAAAAAAAAACACATGACCATGTGCAGCAAGAATTTTCATGTGAAAGTAAAGAAATATTGTGTGGATTAAGGATGCTACGTAATGGGTGAGAAGCGAGGGTATTATACTTTGTTTTCCGTGACCCATTTTCTAACCAAATCTCGTAAAAGTCATGCTTTTTTATATATAAAAATCCATCAAATATTTTCACCAATTGCAATGAAAGATCTACCAATTGAATAATTTGATAATAAAAGTTTATGAGAATTTCTTTTATATCTCACATGATAAAATAAAAATTGAAATAATTTAAAGAGACCTTTTTTTTTTGCCTTTTTCGCTCGAAATTAGGTTGTACTCAATTAGAATAAATGATATTCTAATTTTGTATAATGTATCTCGAAAAACAAAATCACTAAAAATATGACCATTCCCTCATAAAATTTAAAAAAAAATATATTATAGTGTGCAGTGTGGATGATATATTGTGGTTTGAGGGTGAAAAATACTTATAAATATTTTTTGGGGTGGAAAATGCCAAAAGACTACATGTTTAAGGGTGGGTCAATGAGTTTTAAATTTCAAAATTATTGCCAACTAACATACTACGGTAGTTAACATGAAGCATATTATATTGAATATGTATCTATAACATAACTTTATAAAAATAAATATTCGAAAAATTCACAAAAAAATGACTATATTTTCAAAAACACAAAAAAATCACTCGATTTGATTAAAATTAAATACCTTTGAAATGTTTATATCAATTTACAAATGTATTCTACCTTATTAACATATGCTAACACTGCATTCTAAAACACAAACAATTCTAGCAATGGATAAGAACAAAGTGTATCAATAAAGTGTCCCCTTAAATGAGTAAGAAAAAAAAAAAAAAAAAAGAAGAAGATTTAATAGCAAGCGTCGTGCGCTCGCTCTCATCTATTGCATGTGGAATCTTTAATTTTGTTGATAAATTTGATCAACATGTTCCTCCTATTATAACCAAAATAAAATAATTATATTGGTATTTATAACGGAACATTTTGAGAAAAAAATAATATAGAAAAAACAATATGCATCGAACGAACTAAAATAATAATTACACAAAAATTAACGTAAATCTCCATAATTGAATACAAATATTAAAAAAAATGTGTTGACTATAGTGTTTTCGTGTGATTCCAAAAAGTGGGGTGTAGAGTATGAATGTGATTGAATGTGTTAGGATGAAGGGTTTTTATACTAATTTTCGGAGAATAAAAAAGTAAAAGAAAAATGTTATGAAGGAAAGAGAGATTTAATGGCATATATTTAGAAGATAATTGAGGAAATTAATTTAAATTACACTTAGTGAATAATGACTAATTGACAAAATAATCAATTCATGTGATATTCATTCTGAAAATAAATTTCCGGAGATTTGATTGTAATAAAAAAGATTTGATTTTGATATTTATAATATATAGGATATAAATAACATTATGAAAAAATGAGGTTAATTAATTTTAAATCAATCATTCATTTCATTATTATAATTTACAATTATCTACAAACGTCCAAATTAGGTATTAATACATAAATATTCATTGATTTTCATTTTATAAGGAAATATTTTAAATGTTTAGTAATTATGGAAATGTGCATTGAAGAGGTTACTAAATATTTAAAACCAATGTAAATTTATTTGATTCAAATTATCTAGAGAAATAATTGACACCATTTAATACACAAATCCGGATTATTTATTTTATTTTGGGTTAATTTTTCAATTTTATTTGACTTGAAATTTTAGGATTTTTAATCCGAAAATACAGTTAAAAAAAATCAAATTCTATAATGGGCGGCAATCTATAAATCGGAAATAATGACAATTATTATTTAAACACATTCTATGAAAATCAAAATTGAATAATTTACATATTAAATTAATATGATAAATATTTTAATTGATATTAATTGATTATGATTAAAGTTGGTACCATGGAATATGGAAAAGATTTTAAATATTTTGGTAAATTGTTATGACATAAGATATTATTTTCATGTTAAAATACCAATTAATGATCCGGATAATATTTTTGGCATAAATGAATAAATTTGTTTGCCGCGTTAAAAAACATAAGTAACTTTATTGAATAAGTTGTATGCAAAGGTATTAAGGATATTGTCTCAAATAGAAAAACCTATTGTGTCTCTAAATACGAAATACCAAAAAAATCGAAATACTGTTATGCTAAATACAAAATTACAATATTACAATATTCTCTAAATACAAATTAAGACCTATGAAGCAAAACTAAATACAGTTCTGCTACGTGGGCCTTTTCTTTGAATTAGCAACACTGTATAGGGGTTGTATTATAATTTCTACAAAGTTATGTGTCATTAATGCAATTAAAAAACATAGTTATGTTCTTAAATTGGATAAAAAATAATTTTGTGCTATCTTGTTTATATCGATAATAAAAAAAATAATATTAATATGATTTAAATTTGATTACATGAAATACATAGTAAAATAAATAAGAACTTAAATTTAATAATATGCTGATTGTAAAATAAATAAGAATATAAATCTTTAGTTCATATGTATAACATCATATAACTTATATGTATAACATATAGGAGTTCATCACTGGGGTCTAACTCGTTTGATACACTCACAACACCGCCAAGAAGATATGGTAGAGTCGTTTCAATCTCTTGTATCAAAGTTAAATACACAAAAAATATGCATGAACTCCTCGTAATCCACACAACTTATGAGAAATTCCTTTAAACCAACCTCATCGCATACGACGCATGGATTGCATCCGTCTGTAGCTACAAAACCACAAAAAAATAAAAACAAAAACTTAGAAGTTGATTAACGCTAAATAATATGTATAAAAGATAAATATAAACGCGAAAAATATAAAATTAAAAAATATAACAAAACCTTGATTAAATGGGACATGCTCAAATTCATTAACATCAATCTCTTGTACTTCACCAATGTGGTTACAATCATCACATGTATAATCTTCAGATTGACTATTAGAATTAAAAATTTTCCACATTCCATCCATACAATATATGTGCATCATATCCTTGCAATGTATACAACTATGCAATCCTACTTTGAAGCCGACGTCGCCGCATATGACACATACCTTGCTATCCGTGGATCTATAAAAGTACCAAGTAAACAAACATATTTAATATCGGTGTTATTTTATTTTCCCATAAATTGGAATAAAAAAAAATGAAAAAAAATGTAAAACAAACACATTGTTCCCCAAAAACGAAGAAGGCAATTTGATGCGTTTTTCGATATGAGACTTTTTCATGTCTCCTTGTAGTACCACATCTTGCATTCCTCATAAAATTCGGAAGATAAATCTTTCCGCAAACGACCTAATTCGAACATCTAATAAAAAATAAAATTAACAATTAAGTATGAAAGATAAAGGAAATTGGTAACTATTCAACGGAAAACCATACAAAATATATATATAGGGTATAAACAATCGAAAATTACGGTATAAACTAATCGAATATTAACTAAAATAAAATGAAAAAATGGAATTAGGGTATACAACTTTTTTTAATGGATGTGGAGTGAGGTATTTATACTTATGTTTTATGTAATAAAAGGTAAATAGTATACATATTTAAGGAAATCAATTATATGCATTAAATTGATACAATTAAAATTATTTCATTTTAGAATGTAAGAATAATAATTGAATATATTATGGATTGAGAAATATATTGTTACTAAAATAGTGTGATGTTTACAAATTAAAATATATAATTACATATATATTTCGGATTTTAATTGGTATTAGATGACAAAATTAATGATTACCATAGTAACCTATATAATATTAAGGAAATATGTAATTGTCATAAAAAATGTCATTTATATATTATATATTTACGGAAATATATACTTATATATTTAATATATTCTAATATCTCATTATGGAAAGTTATAATTAAATGGACATTATATATGTAATATGTAGTGGCACATGGAACATGATTATGATGCTTACGTGGATGGTAATATGTAGTGACACATGGACATTATATATGTAATATGTAGTGACACGTGGACCATAATAAAATCATAATTAATTAATCATTTGCTACAATCAGCAGCCTTAAACGACACCGTTTTCTTCACAAGATCATACCCCACAAGGAAATCCATTTGTGCCAAATTACCATAAATATAATAGCCAGCCCCAGGCACAGGTCTAGCCGCCAAGCACACCGCCACGTCACTCGTCCTGACAAAAACATTCTCGTACTTCAACTTCACATCCGCCCCTCTAAAGTGAACTGTCACATCAGGAATATTCTTTATGTCGGTTTTCGAGTGGTAGCACAAAGTCAACACATGTTGTGGGTCCTCAATCTGCTTCAACTTAATATAGCTCTTGATTGCGTTCATGTAGCTCAAGTAGAATTCGAACGGCAAAAAAGTCAACGTCGTCCCCGAGTCGATGATAATGTTCCCGTCTTCACGATCCGTCGGATCGCCGAACTCCAGCCGTTGATTCCCGACGCTAATTCCTTCCAACGTCAAATAGTAGAAAGTTTCCGGAACTTTCTTGACTAAGGGCGTGGTTGCCACCCCACTACCCGAAACGTCCGCGTTAGCCCCGAAATTTAATTTACTCGAGCTCGATTTATTATTATTATTTGATGTTGACACCAAGCAATAAGAGAATTTCCCTTGACCTAATTGCATAACGAGCGAGGCAGGCCCACCTCCAAGACCGAAAATTCCCGATTCGCCCCCGTTGAATATCCCACCGTTTTTAAATCCACATCCAAATATAATATCGGGAAAAGAAACGACGCTTTTGCCATCGTTGTCGCTAGAGTCTAATGTGATAGTATCCGTGGCGAGGTCGCCGTTTGTGAAGGAGCCGTCACCGTAAGCCGCGTAGTAATTACAATTTTTATTATTATCGCTGCAAGAAGTCCGTCGGAAAGAACTGCAGTTTTTAGTATCGCAAGGGATATTTTTATATGTTGAGGAATTTTTCGGGTCGAAAAGGGGTAGTTTTTGCTTGAAGCATTCGGTGCACGGCTGGCATTGCGTCCACGTGATGTCACTGCCCGTGTCAGCGATGGCTAACGAAGGGATTGGCGGTGTGCCGACAGAGTATTCCATTAGGTACTCTCCGTTTGAGAGGATTAAATCCGATTCGGGTGATTTTGGCGAGATGGGGTCCAATTTAAATCGACGGGCACGATCGAACGATCTTCGTATCGCATTTGCGAGACGTTGGTTAGGAGATAAAGAAGGATTGTAGTAAGGAGATTGAGGAGAGTCTCTGTGGATTAGGTCAACGGTCAACCCTTTAGTTGATAGGGGATTACATTTAGAAATTGAAATAATTAGGGAAATAATTAGAGCTATGAAAATTGATTTGAACACCATGGTTTTTTTGGCAATGATTTTTGTAAGAGGATAGTGTGGTTTAGAGAAGAAGATTAAATTGTTATTTATAGAGGCAAATTAAATTAAAACATGTTTGAAATTGTGTTTACTTTTAAAGAATTTTCGTAATATTGTAGAAGATTTTGTTAAGATTGTATATTGTTTTTGTAATTTGCAGAATTAGTTGTTCAACCTTTTATATTTGTGAAACATCAAATTTGGTAGATCTTCTATTGATACAATTTTATTACAAGTATTTACTTTTTTAATGATTGAATTATAATAAAACTATAAAAGATTATGTTAAAGATTATAATTAGTATATTTTGGTAGTAAAACGAGCGTCGATTTCAATAATCAGGTTAAATTTGGCCAATCTAATAGAATTGCGATTACACGATCGAACAACCCAATTTACAGAATCTTAATCTCAATTGATATTAGTTTATTATTTATTTTTCTAAAATATCGAAAAAGAGATTTGAGGATTTTTTTTTTCTTCAGATAGAGTTTGTTTTGAACTCAAACAACCCAATATACAAAATCTTAATCTCAATCATATTAGTTTATTATTCTATTTTCTAAAATATTGAAAACGGATTTTAGGATTTTTGTTTCAGATAGAGTTCGTTTCGAACTCGAATATCCCAATTTCTTTTTTTTTTTGAAAGTAGAGAAAGTTTTATTAGGCAAATTGGCTAAATCATACGGAAGTGTAAGTCCTTCTAGTGTATCAATACATTGAACATGAGCAATAGCGTGGGCTAAAGAATTGACAGAATCTTAATCTCAAACTATATTAGTTTATTTATTCTTTTTCTAACATATCAAAAAGGGATTTTAGGATTTTTTTTCTTCAGATAGGGTTCGTTTCGAACTCAACTACAACTATTACTCGAAAAAATGGTATGGATAGGAATCTTGAAAAAGAAATGGAAAAAAAAAAAGAACATTGCACACAAATATTCCAATATACTGAAATTTTATATTATTTCAATTAAATACATAGATCTCCACTTAATTAAATATTAATAAAATTAAAGATTAAATTAATATTTGCCACAATCAGTGGGCTTAAACGACACCGTCTGCTTCACAAGATCATACCCCACCAAGAAATTCGTGTGGGCCAAGTTACCATAGACAGAAAACCCAAGATTCACCGGTTGCGCCGCCAAACACACCGCCACGTCACTCGTCCTAACAAAAAGATTCTCGTACTTCCACTTCACATCACCCCCTCTAAAGTGAACTGTCACATCAGGAATATTCTTTATGTCCCCTTCCGAGTGGTAGCACAAAGTCAACGCCCCTTGTGGATCTTGAATCTCCTTCAACTTAATAAAACTCCTTATGGCATCCTCAAATCTGTTGTAGAAAGGGACAGGGAACAAAGTCAACGTGGTCCCCGAGTCGATGACGATGTTCCCGTCGGCGCGGTACGTCTCGTTGAGAAACTCGAGGCGTCGACCGCCGACGCTGATTCCTTCCAAAGTCAAATAGTAGAACGTGTCCGGTTCTTTCTTGACCAACGGTGTCGTGACCACCCCGTTACCCGAAACCCTAGCGTTGTGTCCGAAGTTCAACTTACTCGATTTTTGCAATTCATTATCCGACATAGACACCAAGCAATAAGAGAATCTCCCTTGACCTAATTGCCTAACGAGCGAAACTTTTCCACCTCCGAGACCGACAATTCCCGATTCCACCCCTCCGAACACGCGGTCGTTTCTAAATCCACACCCGAATATAATATTCGAAAACGACGCCGTTTTTCCGTCACTCGACCCTAATGTAATAGTGTCCGTTGCGAGGTCGCCATTAGTGAAGGATTGGTCGCCGTAAACCTCGGAATAAAGACAATGATTATTCGTAGTATTATTGCTGCAAGAACTTCTTCGGAAAGATTTGCAGCTATCGGCATTGCAAGGGATGTTTTTGTACGTGCGGGATTTTTTCGGATCGAACAAGGGTAGTTCTTGCTTGAAGCATTCCGCGCACGGCTGGCACTGCGTCCATATGATGTCACTGCCCGTGTCGGCGATCGCTAGCGACGGGATTGCCGGTGTGCCGATCGAGTATTTCATTAGGTACTCTCCGTTCGAGAGGATTACATCCGATCTCGGCGGTTTCGAACAATTGAATCGACGGACACGATCGAACGATCTTCGCAGCGAGTTAGCGAGGCGTTGAGAAGGAGATAGAGTAGGGTTGTAGTAAGGTGATTGAGGAGAGTCTCTGTGGATTAGGTCAGCGGTCAACCCTTTAGTTGATAGTGGATTACATTTAGAAATTGAAATAATTAGGGAAATAATTAGGGCTTTATATGGGGAGGTGATATTCGCGGTAGCAAAATTACGAATGTCGTTTTAAAAAATCCACTCTCTATCTTTCTTTCTCTCTCTACAATTTTAGCTTTTATATTAGAAATCATTCCAAAACTCATGTTATTGTAGCCATTTGCAAAAAAAAACGAGTGCATCGAATGAGGATCGAGATACGGAATTCAATGAGATAAAATTTGTTCGTTTTTGTTCTTTAAATCGTGAAAACGCGACCCACGACCAAACTGGGAGCTAGAAAGCCCGATTCACGCCCGGTTTGGGCGCGCTCGTGACTGAGATTTAATAAAAAAAATTATATATTTGGGCTGCCTCAAGGATTCGACACGGAACTTTACTTTGGAAGCATAGGCTTACCTGACCAACAAAGCCACAGCCATTTTGATAATAAGTTATTATTGAATTGTATTTATAGATTTCTTTATACCTGGCAAAAAAATAATAAATACAAGCTGCTGGTAAGACTCGAACACGGGTGTATTGCGTAACAGACAATATGCCTGACCAACTAGGCCAGAGAGAGTTCATTAACTAAAAATTATTTAAATATAATATAGAATCTCATTTATATTGGGATAAAAAAAAAATTTAACCGGACGACCGGTCCAGAACCGGCGTCCGGACCGAACGCCCAAACCAGTTTTCCGCGCCCAAAATGGGCGTGTGAAAGCAGTTTCCACGCCTGTTTTAGGCGTGAAAACTGCTTTCACACTCCCATTTTGGGCGTGGAAAATTCGAAAACCCAACACTAAAAACAACCCCAAATCGCGATTTTCTAGGAATTTTCACATAATTAACCACAAATTCAATATAGATAACTACATTAGATGATTAATTACCTTTCAAATTGACGAGATTTTCGGATTTGGAAGAATTTGTGAGAGAGGTTGAGGGTTTTTGTGAATTTTGGGGTTTTTGGGGCTTGGATGGTTTTGGGGGTTTTTAGAGAGAGAAAGAAAAAACTATTGTGAACGTCATTCGTAATTTTGCTGCCGCGTAAATCATTTCAGCTATGAAAATTGATTTGAACATCATGTTGTTTTTTTTTTTTTTTTTTTTGTAAGAGGGTGTTTGTGGTTTTAGATAAAAACATGACAGTTATTATTTATAGAGCAAAATTATTAGTGTAATATGCTGTATTAATGCAATATTATTACATGTATTTATTTTGAACAGTCAAAACAAAATGTTATTTTTTCAACGCTATTGGCACATTGTTGGTAAGGACGTCACTAGGTGGGTTTTGCAGTTACTTAATCATATGGAATTTCCTTCATCGGGAAACTTTACGCATATCGTTCTTATCCCTAAGTGCTCAAATCCGGAAAATATGACTCACTTTCGCCCAATCAGTCTTAGCAATGTGGTATACAAGATCGCGTCAAAGACCATTGTTAATCGATTGAAGCCTTTTATGCACTTAATCATTTCGGAATCTCAGTCTGCCTTTGTACCTTCACGGCTCATATCAGATAATGTTCTCATAGCTTACGAAATTTCACATTACATGAAACGAAGCTCTGGGGAACACATGGCAATAAAACTCGACATGAGCAAGGCTTATGACCGTATAGAGTGGTCATTCTTACACAAAGTTATGTTATGCGTGACTACGGTGACTTATGCTTTCGTTCTGAATGGGGGCGTTTTTGGGTTCCTTACTCCGGAGCGGGGTATTAGACAGGGAGACCCATTATCGCCGTATCTTTTCCTTTTTGTTGCGGAAGCATTGAGCGTTATGATCAGTCGCGAAGAAAGTAAGGGCTTCCTATCAGGTCTCGCAGTGTGTAGGGGTTTGCCGAAGGTCTCACACCTTCTTTTTGCTGACGATACCATGATATTTTGTAAGGCTAATGAGCGTTCAGCAATTAGTATTAAAAGTATCTTGCAAAACTACGAAGAGGCATCGGGTCAACAAGTGAATTTTGAAAAATCGTGTATAGTTTTTAGCAAGAATACAAGTGAACCAGTGAAGGAGAGGATTCGTTTAGTTCTTCCAATGGAAGTGGTGGACAAACACGGGAAATATCTTGGGCTTCCTTCAGTTGTCGGCAAATCTAAACGCCAAATTTTCGCCAATATCCTTGATAAAGTGTGCTCACGTCTTCATGGATGGAAAGAAAAATGGCTATCAAGAGGTGGTAAAGAAATTCTAATTAAAGCGGTAATTCAAGCAATCCCATCGTATGCAATGAGCTGTTTTAGATTGCCGGATTTTTTCATCAAAGATCTCGAAAACAAAATAGCAAAATTTTGGTGGGAGGACGCGAATGGTAAAGGTATTCACTGGACAAAATGGAAAAAGCTTTGCATGAGTAAACATTTTGGTGGGCTTGATTTTAGGGATTTGGAAGCGTTTAATACGGCATTACTAGCAAAACAGCTATGGCGTTTATTGGAAAATTCCGAAAGTCTTTTGGGCAAAATTTTCAAAGCAAGATATTTTCCAAATTCGAATGTTCTTGGAGCAGCCTTGGGACCGAACCCATCATATACATGGAGAAGTATTTGGGGCGCGAAAAATCTTTTGGAGGCTGGGCTGCGGTGGCGAATTGGAGATGGTCGTTCTATTAAAATTTGGGGTGACAAATGGCTGCCTAGAGAAAGTACCTTTCAAATATTTACTCCGAGAGGTGACTGGCCGTCCACAACGACGGTGAGTGAACTAATTGATGGAGTTAGTGGCCAATGGGAGTTTGATTTAATTAAAGATAGTTTCTACGAAGAAGATAGCAAGAGTATAATGTCTATACCTCTTGGAAGCAGATTTAATGAGGATCGGTGTATTTGGCATTATAACCGAAGTGGGTTATTTTCAGTTCGTAGTGCTTACCACCTTGCGATTAAAATTAACTATGAAGTGGATGGAAGGCCAGGTAATAGTTCGTTCGCTCGTGAAAGGGGGGTGTGGAAATGGTTATGGGATCTAAATATCCCGAACAAGGTCAAGATTTTTCTTTGGAGGGCATGCAAAAATTTGCTACCTACTCGAAATAATCTATTGAAAAGGAGAGTGTCGGAAGAAGATAACTGCGCTTTTTGTGAAAGTCGAGGGGAAGACATTATGCATTGTTTGTTCTATTGCTCGTTATCTCGACAAATATGGGCTATGAGTGATGTTCCGCGGTCAAGTTATTTAACGACGACAACAGACATGAACGAATGGATGGGAGAAATAAGAACCAACTCCGAGACTATTATTGTCGAAAAATGTGTTCTGCTTTGTTGGCAAATATGGAATGCTCGAAACAAGAAAATTTTCGAAGGGGATGTTCCAAATGCCATGGATATTGCAAATTTATCGAAGAAGTTGTGGAGCGATATACATGAAGCCACAATAGAGGTTTTGCGCCCAAGAATTCAGAGGACTAACGAAGATGGGCGATGGCTACCCCCTAATCACGATGAAGTGAAACTAAATTTTGACGCGGCAGTGAATAATGTTGACGGCGTATGCAGCCTAGGTGTGATTGCACGATCGAGTACGGGCGCATGTCTAGGATGGCTATCTAGAAGGATAAAACAATATTTGGATCCGACATCGGCGGAGGCTAAATCAGGATTAATGGCAATGGAGATGGCTAAAATCCACAATTGGGAAATTATAATATTAGAAGGCGATTCCTTAGTCGTAATATCAGCAATTAAAGATGCCTCGAGTTCTCGAGCAGAATATGGTAACATTATAGCAGATATACAGAGGTTGGGAGCAAGTTTACTGAAGTTTAGAGCTCAACACGTTCGGCGAAATGGTAATAAAGCAGCCCATGCAATTGCGGCTTTGTCGAAGAAAAGTTCAAACTTTGTTCGTGAATTACCTGATGTGGTTTTGGATATTGTATCTTCTGATATGTCTTGAATGAAAAGCTCTAATTCTTTCTCAAAAAAAAAAAAAAAAAAGATTTATTTAAAAAGGAATAAAATTATGGTTGACTTCCCAAATTGTATGCCAAAAAAGTCAAATTTACGGTTCAAATCCACCTGATATAAAATATCAAACTGTTGATTTTTTTTATATACAATAAAACATAATTTTCCAGTAATTCAGTGAGAAAATGATTGAACGGTGAGGGAATAAACAATTTATTTTGCCACTTTACACGACAAAAATAAATATTATTGCAAAAACGGAAATACTGAAATGCCCTTAATGAATACCCTCATACGAAAGTATTTCTCTTCTTTGTGCAAAGTATTAAAATTTTATTTTTTTCTACCCTTCAACTATGTTTTCACCAAGTCACATAAGAAATATATTTTCCATATAATCCTTTATTATTTTTGTAATTTTTTAATATAATCCTATAATTTTGAAATATTTTAGTTGACTGTTCAATACAAAATCAGGCAGACATTTCAACCTTTGTACTACAATTTGTCCACATTCGCTCATTTCTTAATAATGTAAAAAGCTTTCCAATTTTGATAATGCACAAACTAAATTAAAAAGTATTAATATTAATGCTAGATTAATTAAAAATTTATTTCCATCAAGTCAAAGGTATAATCTCAATTAAGATAATTCAAAACTCCATATACAATTTTCTTACAAAATCTTCGATCTAAGAAAAACATCTTATTACCTCTATTATACATTTGGGTGTGGATTCGAAATTTCCCCCCGAATATTCGACGGTGGCGAATCGGGAATTATCGGTCTTGGAGATGGAAATGCCTCACTTGTTAGGCAATTAGGTCAAGGGAAGTTCTCTTATTGCTTGTTACCGATTCCAGACGATAAATGTCGAGCTCGAGTAAATTGAATTTTTTAGACAACGCTAGGGTTTCCGATGAAGGGGTGGTCTCCACCCCCTTAGTACTTAGAGAGAACATTTCAACTTTCTATTTCTTGACCCTCAATGGAATCAGTGTCGGAAATCGACGGTTGAGATTCGATGGTGGTGATATTCCAAAAACAAGCGGAGAAAGTCACATTATCATTGACCCGGGGACGACGTTGACTTTGTAGCCGTTTGTTTTGTATGCAAAGTATAAGAAAGCGATGGAAAGTTACATCAAGTTTTAGAAGATTGAAGATCCATTTGTTTTGTATGCAAAATATAAAATTCTTGGTATCCTCTATGTTGGTCTATTTAGAGATTTAGTCATCTAAGTTATCATGTTTTAGTTTCACGTGCAATAATTTTGTAAAATTAGCATTTTTGGTCCTCTCTTACTTGCTTAAACTCAAATTTTACCATATGGCAAACGAATTTTACGGATTTTGCTTATACGGACTCTTAAAAATTGTAATCGCGTTATTTAACTTGGTGTTTGATAGAATTTTTATGGTGCGAGATGACATGTAAACCAAGTTAGATGCCTATTTATAATCTATAAATATTCATATAACTAAATTACGATGAGGTTGTTAGCCACATAATTTATCGAAGAGTAGAATTAAAATTTCAAGCAAAATAGGACCAAAAATGTTAAATTCGTAAAGTTGTATGAAAATTTGAAATAGGACAATCTAAAGGACTAAATTCCTAAATTAGCCAACATAGAGGACCACAATTACAATTTTCCCAAAATAAAATAATAAGAGAGAGAGAGTTTTATGGAGAAGTTTTAACTTTTAAATGGCAAAACTATTTAAACACCAATTTTCAAAAAATAGAGCCGTTTGTTCAAACCCTCAGCCCTCCCAAATGAAATTGAACTGTAGAAGCAGAGACATTTACACTTCAATCTCTAATGCATTATCTTCAACGGCCAACAAGAAAGATCTCCAGAAACTTCATTCCCTCCTAATCACTTTTGGTTTAAGCAAATCTCTGTTTTTGTCGGGTAAATTAATATCCAAATACTCCCAATTCAAAGACCCCAATTCTTCTTTATTGATTTTCCGGGAAAATTCACTCACAAACAATGCTTATCTGTGGAATACGATAATTAGAGCGATGACCCATAATGAATTGTATGCAAAAGCGTTGGAATTTTACGCGGAAATGGGGAAATTGCAAGTGAAGCCTGATAGCTACACGTTTCCTTCGGTTATCAATGCTTGTGGGAGTTTGATGGATCTTGGGAAAGGGAGAGTTGTTCATGAGCATGTTAAGGAGTTGGGTTTTGATTCTGATGTGTACATAAATAATACGCTCGTGGATATGTATTCAAGGTGTAGTGAATTGGGTCGTGCTCGAGAAGTGTTCGATGAAATGCCTAGTAGAGATATTGTCTCTTGGAATAGTTTGATTTCTGGGTATACTTCCAATGGGTACTTTAAGGAAGCATTGGAGGTTTATACTCAGCTGAGAATTGGCGGTTTGATGCCCGATTCTTTCTCGTTTTCGAGTGTTTTACTGACTTGTGGTGGACTGGGGGAGGTTGAAGAGGGTCAGATTGTTCATGGTTTGGTGGAGAAGGTTGGAGCATATAAGGATGTGATTGTAAGCAATGGTTTGCTCTCAATGTATTTTAAGTTTGATATGCTAAATAATTGCGACAGAATTTTTAATGAGATGGTTCGCAAAGATAGTGTTACTTGGAATACAATAATTTGTGGATATTGTGAATCGGGTTTCTATGAAGAGTCAATCAACTTGTTTTTGGAAATGGTGGATAGTTTTAAACCAGATATTTTGACAATCACATCGGTTCTACGTGCGTGTACTTACGTTGGGAACTTGAAGTTGGGAAGATATGTCCATAACTACATGATTAGTAATGGTTATAAGTGTGATAATATAGCTAGTAATATTATTATTAACATGTACGCAAAATGTGGTGATGTGTTGCATTCAAGGGAAGTGTTTGAGAGCATGGGAAACCATGATTTGGTGTCGTGGAACTCACTTCTTAACGGGTATATCGAAAACGGGTTATATCAAGAAGCAATAGATCTCTTGAGGAGGATGAAGAAAAGTTTCCAACCTGATTTTGTCACGTACGTGGCACTTTTTTCCATTTGTACAGAACTAGCAAACGTAAATTTCACCGAGGAACTCCACTGTGATATAATAAAGCAAGGATTCGGCTCGACTCAGATTTTGGGCAATGCTCTTGTCGGCGCCTATGCAAAATGTGGCAAAATGGAGGATTCGCTGAAGCAATTCGAGACCATGAAAGTTCGAGATACAGTTACATGGAACTCGATAATTGCTTCTTGTGGTAATTCTAAGACAAGCAGCCTTGGTTTAACAATGCTTAGCAGGATGAGAAAGGAGGGAATAATGCCAGATGTACCGACTTTTTTAAGTGCGTTGCCTTTGTGTTCTTATCTCATCGCCAAACGACAAGGGAAAGAGATGCATGGCTGTATTTTAAGATTGGGTTTTGAGTCCAATGTTCCGATCGGGAATGCTCTGATTGAAATGTATTCCAATACCGGGAGCTTAAAGAATTCGATACTAGTTTTTGAGCAAATGAAAACAAGAGACTTAGTTTCGTGGACAGCGATTATTTCTGCATATGGGATGTTCGGTGAAGGACGAAAAGCACTTATAGCTTTTCAGAATATGAAGGCAGCTGGTATTTTTCCCGATCACATTGTCTTTATTGCCGTTATATACGCATGTAGTCATTCTGGCTTAGTGCAAGAAGGGAAAGCTTGCTTTGAGCAAATGAAGAAAGACTACAACATTGTACCTAGGATCGAACATTATGCTTGCGTAGTTGATCTTTTGTCTCGATCGGGACTCTTAACTGAAGCAGAGGAGTTCATTACATCAATGCCTTTAAAACCCGATGCAAGTATATGGGGTGTTCTACTCAGTGCTTGTCGAGCAAGTGGAGACATGAAAATCGCCGAACGTGTATCCGAACATGTTCTTGAATTAGATACGAACGATCCAGGATACTATGTTTTGGCCTCGAATGTCTACGCTTCTTTAGGAAAATGGGATCGAGTTAGAAAGATAAGAACTTCTTTAAAAGCTAAAGGACTGAAAAAAGAACCCGGAATTAGTTGGCTCGAGATCCGAAATAAAGTGTACTACTTTGGAGCGGGCGATAGATTCTTTGAGCAACGCAAAGAAGTCGTGGAGCTATTGGATGATCTCTCTGGTTTGATGGCCAAGGAAGGATATGCCGCTGATGTCAGATTTGTGTTGCATGATGTCGGCGAGGATGAGAAGGTGGACATGCTTTGTGGGCACAGTGAAAGGCTTGCCATAGCGTTTGGCTTGTTGAATACGAAACCCGGTACTCCTTTAATGGTGATGAAGAATCTTCGGGTTTGTGGGGATTGCCATACTGTCACAAAGTACATATCGAAAATTATGAAACGTGAAATATTAGTAAGAGATTCCAATCGCTTTCATCTGTTCAGAGACGGAAGTTGTAGCTGTAAAGATCACTGGTGATAGCGCCGTTCGCCACTTGTAAGTTTTTTATTGGACGAGCCTTTTGTAGTTGAAGCAACTGGTTAATTCTTAAGTTGGCAGTTGGCAGTGGAAGAAAGACTGGATCCGTACTAATCATTATAATTGGGTATGTCGATTGTATTCTTTCTAGATTCAAACAAAATCAAAAATTTTAATCCCAAAATTGGGTAAATTCGTGTTCTTAATTTTGTTATTGATTTGATGTAATAACTTCAGGAGCAATTGGAAGTCTTGATTGCGAGGAAGCTTTCGAGAATCGCCAGACATATATGCCAAGCCAATCATACATACAGTAAAGGTGATTTCGCTCTTTCTCAATTGAACCCACAGTTTTTGACATTATAGATTTCTTATGTTTTCGGATGATGGCACCGATATACCTAACTTTGAGCCTTCTATTATTTAAGGTGACCGCTCGAAATGGTGGCGAATCGTCCAAAGGTCCAATTATCACGTGCTTGATCTTACAGGGATTTTCGCCTGCACTCCTACTCGGTTGAATGAAGGTATTACATAAAATATCTCTAACAGTGTAAGAGAAATTTAAAATTGCATACTTGAATTCAAAATTTTCTTCAGTTTTGCTAACAAAACATGCATTGAAAGTCGAAAACACCGCATCTTTGCTTAAAAATACATGCTGACCGGAACCCGTTTCCCCCCTTTTTGAAACTGTCACAACGCACAAATTTATTCGAGACAATCAAGCTTCATCAATTTTACATTGAGAAACGAACATGTTTTAAAAAACCAAACCTGAAATAAACCGAATTGCTAGACGATCTCATAGTATCATCTACTTATCAAGATTGCATTATTGAGGTACAAAATCATTCAAAAGTGAAACCATTATTAGTCGTACAAACTGAACCAGGAGTTCGGTCGGTTTCACGCAACTTTATTGAGGTGCAATTCACGCATCGCCTTAAATTTCTCGACCATTCTGTCTCGATTTGGCCAAAATTCTTTTATTGCAGGATCATCGTAGAAGTTGCTCATCCACGCCGACAAAAACGGAAATTTCTCCGCATCGACTAATTTCAAGTCAATTATCTCCTCCAATATGCCGATCAAATTAGCCATCCAACCAAACGCAAGATCAACATAACCAATCGCTTCCCCTCCAAAGAACTTCTTCCCTTTTATCTCCTCTTCCAAGAATTCAAGGTTCGTTTTCGCTTGCACGATGGCTTCCTCTCTCGCGTCCCCTTGAGATGTAAACACACTCCAAATTGATGGCATAACCTGCCTCAAACATTAGTTTATATTGTTATGCATCATTAGTCGAAAATCAAAATTAATAGTTAAATAATTTTTATTTTTTATACAGGGCAAATTTCGGCCACCCCTGAGGTATGGCCAAATTACGAAAAAATCCTCTTGTTTGGGTAACCTTTGATCTTCAGCGCGTGTACCACCCTCATGCCAAATGGACTTGACCATGACCGAAACAGCTTCATCTCTTCTTCTGCCATTCTTTTGCTTTTCACAGTTGACAGTTGACACTGAATTTGTGCTGATCAGTGGTTCTATTTGTAGATGCTTTTTGTTTCTTTAGGCATTTTCTCTCTGCAATCATTATATTATGTCCACGTGTCAACAAATGATAGGGCTGATTTTTTTATTTTATTTTTTAATTACATGGGTTGAAGGCCGGCATTTATTTTTATTAGGGTAAATTACAACCACCACCATGAGGTATGGTCAATTTACAAAAACCCCCTCATGTTTGGGTAATTACAACCACCCCTCAGCTATAAATATTTTTTACACGTCCACCCTTGTGGTTTCAAATTTAGTAGAATTTTCGAGATTATATGGAATATTATCACTTTCATACCCGCTTTATCCCATTCGAACTTCACATTTTAAAGCAAGATGATCATAATATGTGTTTTTCGGCTAGTATGGATTAGATTATGGTGCATCAGAAACTGTATTTTTACATAAAACGAGTACAAACTAGAGCCTATTCCACGAAATTTAGATGATTATGTTGAATTTGCCACCATAAGACTGGAGGTGTAAGAAAAAAACATAGTTGAGGGGGTTAGATGTAATTATCCAAACGAGAAGAGTTTGTTTGTAAAGACCATACCTCAAGGAGACGGTTGTAATTCACCCTCTTTATTAATAATCTATACCTTGAAAATGAGGATAAGGAATCGAATTTTTTATTTGCCACTAGTCTCGTGAAAATATTGTAGATGTCGTCAGCAAGTATGTCAGCATCATAAACAAAAATTTAGCATAAAAATAAAGCTAAAAATCAAACTAAGCTAATGAACCTTCCTTTGGATTCGATTGTTAATATAACAAACCGAACTTAAATAGATATTTTTATTTGATATACTATTGAAACTCGAGCTCGACTCGATTTGCTTTTTAAAAACCAACTTTTAATAGCTCGATGCACGACTCGTTTACACCTCTTAATGAAATACATGCTACAATTCACATGAATGTTTATAAATTCTCAAGCTCGTAAAATATTTCAATTCGGTTCGAAAATTTGAAAATGCAAACGTTTGGAGAAATATTGGGACCAGAATATGCAAGATTACAATAAAACTTTAGCTGTATGTGAATAACTTTGGTTGGCAAAACTCTAAAAGAAAAATCACATATTTATTTTAATTTAAAAATTGAATTAAATTAAATAGAATAAAATTTAAAAATTGAATTGCGCAGGGCCGCGCGAACGCAGGCCCCCTCTGGCACAAATTATGACGCAGGCTCGACCTCTTGGGCCGACCTTACGCAGGCACCCCTCCAAAGTGCAATGGAGGTCACCAGCATAGGCCATAGGTCTTATTGATCGCCTATTGACCCCGTCCAGGTAAGTACTTTTCTCACTCTAATTTCTTTTATTTATATTACTCCCTTCTCACCTTCTATTGTTTGTTTTTCCAATGTGGGACAACAGTGAAAACACTTCCTTTTACATTTTTCAATCTTTTATAATAATTGAATTACTCCCCTAGACAATTAACAATTTCTACAAGAAGATCTAATTATGTACACACAATTTTGTATAAATATTATAGAAAAAGAAATTTTTTGAATGATCCATAATATGATAATCAACTAGACCCGTATTTGGAACTCGACCGAATCGAATTTGATTATAGTGTCATCTCATAAGCCAAAATTGAAGAAATTATAGTAGTTAAAGATTTGCATTTCACTTACTTTAGGATATTCTTTTCTGAATGAAGCAAACAATTTATTTTTCAAGATCAAGACTAACCTCCTTGATCGAATTTAAACTAGAACTACGTGTCGATAAACAATATTTTGCTCTTTAATCATACTCTTTTTTTTATCATGATCACAACATATTGATATCGGGAAGAAGCTCGATCTCTTACAATTTTCCTCTTTTTTTGGGTATAAATGCATAGAAAATTTAGTATTGCACCCATTTTTTTTTTTTATCATGATCACAACATATTGATATTGGGAAGAAGCTCGATCTCTTACAATTTTCCCCTTTTTTTTGGGTATATATGCATAGTAAATTTAGTATTGCACCCTGATGATGCTAGAGATAGATCACCATAGAGAGTTGAAGTAGGATGAACTGGAAGAGAAGAGTGGATCACTGGCTCACGAGCTTGATGACCTTGAGAGACCTGCGATCATAGAACATGTGAACTAGGCTGGGGGTTGATCCGGCGGATACTCCTCCGACGCTCAAGTCAGACGTGCTGATAGTAAAAATGGTCCAGAGAATACATGTTGTAGTATTACTCAGATAATGGACGTACCTTAACAAAATGAGTAAAACCTCTATTTATATGTCGTTTATTGGGTTGGGTTTGCTTTGTTGAGCTCAAGCCTTATTTTGAAGGTGTTTGGGCTTTCGTGTAGTGAGCTCAATTATTAGATAAATTGTAGGCCCATTGAGTTGGCCCAATTAGGCATATCACACCCAAATTTAAGTCATAGATCATAAGTTGTAAATTCATTTCATTATTCATTAACTTATTGTTTTCCAATAATATATATATATATATATATATATATATATATATATATATATATATATATATATATATATATATATATATATATATATATATATATATAAAAATTTGAACTTTAATTGTTGGGGCAATTCCCAAAAAGGAAATTAACCCTCCAAAGAGAGGCGTATGCTGCTTGTATTGCAGCGAGCACACGGTATTCTTTAGTAAAAGGCGAAAGAATAGTTCGCTATGTGCTCACTGCGCAGCTGCGTGAACATAAGAAATGATTGCGTGCTTCTATTTATTTCTCAGGCTCTAAGTTCATAATTGTGTATTTTTCCGATGTGGGATGCTTATCTATTATACCTCAGTGAGCATTACATTTTTTTTTCTTTTTTACATTTTACAATTATGAAGTACATTTAAAAGCAAACCTCATAATTTCAATACAGGCTTACTTTACTATTTGTAAATTTTAATTGTGTTTGAATTTTAAGAAAGAAAAATAATTGCATTTAGTGATGATATGGACTATCTCGTCCATATGGACATCGTCGAAATAAATACGACTAATTGTACGTAAAGCCCGAAAAAAGAAGCCCAAATTTGTATAGTCAATAGTTTTCCAGATGCATTATTTGATTCTCAATTATCAAACTATTTTGAAACGGCATTTTTTACTCCACGAATTATGTCACTTATATTAAAATTTAAGACAAATACGCAACGTATTAAGGCTTGTTATCAACTCTTTTCTAATACAAGCTTTAATCGGTTACGTGCGTGTGTTAGTATGAATGCAAAATTGTTGATGCTTAAATGAGGTTTTAATTTAAGGTAAACTACACATTTAACTGTCCATACGAAGAAAATCTAACAGTGAACCATAATTATTTTTATTTTATTATGTAAAATCTCCTCCGTTTTACTATTATTGAACGGAATCTCTTTTCATTCAATCCGTTACGTGCATATATTTCACACTTAAAAACTAGTTCAAATTGAAATCGAAGTACTTAAAATTCATTATAGAATGAATCTTCCAATTGAAATTATTATATATTATGAAATTTTCAGTAGCTTAATTAGTCTCTATCCAAACGTTTGATTTAATTATGAGTTTTTAAGAAAATATATATGATTTAATGGACATACTTTATAACACTTGATTATAATTTATAAGTCAAGATTGTATATATTGAAACTAATTTTTTTTTTTTATGTCAAAACTAATTTATCGATAATTTATAATATTTTTTGCAAAGGAAAATCTAAGGTGGATTTTAATCATAAAATATTGGGGCAAAAGTCAATTTTACAATAAAGTATTTTTTTCTTCTTTTCATTTACAATTTAAAAAAAAATAACTTAAAAGAAAGTGCCACGCGTCCATCTATAATTGGCCGATGACGTTGCCAATATCGTTTTCGTAAAACAGATTTTCCCTCCATATAGTTTCACATGTGTTTCCTGCTCGCTCTTCTGTACGAACATTTCCCGAAGAGAAGAGAATCTCAAATCACTGTGAGTTTTTTTCTTGGCTGATTATTCAACGGTTTTCCGAAGAGAAGAGAATCGCAAATCACCGTCTTCAGGTAATTGATGTTCGAACTCTGAGAAATTATTATATTAGATTTTTTTTTTTTTTTTTTTTTTTGAGTTTATGCGATTCGCGAATTAGTAAAAATTTGTGGATATACTCTCTTCTTTCTGGGATTTGAAGAAATCGAAGGTTGTTATTATCAGTTCATGGATTAATCGATCAGTTCATGAAAATCTGATCTCCTTGTGTGAATTTTTCTTTTACAAATTTTCAGTTATTTGGGGGTTTTTGAAATTATTATGATTATGCAAAACCTTTTTGTTCTGCACCTAATTCAAAGAAATCAGAAATTATTTGGGGATTATTATGCTCGATCGCTCTTATAATTGGTGTTTGGCACTAATTTTCATCGCCAAATTGTGAAATCAGTAGGCTAGGGTTTAGTTCATGTAATTTCTCGAGTAAAAATTGTTGTTGTAAATCTTGGAAATGGAGTTAATTGGGTTAGGGTTTAGTTCATGCAATTTCTCGAGTAAATCATGAAATCAACAGTTTGGGATGTTGATTCCCCGTAATTGACTGTTTATGGACAGTTTGGAATTGTTTTCGCAACGTATACTCGTTTCCAGTGTCGGTAGTTTTCAATCTTTCAACATAGTCGAGGAGATTTTCTTTTCCATTTTATTGTGCGAGCGATCCGATCCTGTTTTTAAATTTTCGTGTGCAGGAAGCATCCGGAATATTCTAGTTGATCTTCAGTATAATATAATAGTGTTGTAGCAGATTTTCGAAATGGAAAGGGTCAGTACATCTCTTTTAATACCTAGCATTTTTTTATATTATATTGTTTTCTAATATTCTATTTGATCTTCAGTATATTATGATAGGACCAATTGGAAAAGGAGCATCCGGAAAGGTTTTTATGTGCAAAGACGACGTAACTGATTCAGTCGTCGCTGTGAAGTGGATTCCATTTGCTTCCTCAGGTGAAGGTCAACTAGTGTTGAGGGAAATTGCTGTCTTGAAGAAGTTGAATCAGTTGAATCACGACAATATTGTCAGGTATTTCCGATTCATTAATCTTTTATGTTGGGAGAAAATCTGAATTGGAATTTGTCGAGCAGGTTATTGGATGTGGTGGAGCAAAAAGGTGGTGCCAATCTTGTTTTCGAGTACATGGAACGTAACCTTTCCAACGCCATTTACTCACCGGTGGAATTGGATTTTTCCCGTCATATAAAAGTGGGTAATATCTTTCTGCTGGTTTTGAATTGTCAATTTACGATTCGTCGACCATGAGAGATGTATTACATAAATAAATGTTCTGTAAATGAGTCTCCGTTTTGCTTGTAGGTGATGTCGATATCTAAATATTCTGGAAATACGGCTGCATGTTTTAGGCATTTGTAGATGTTTTACGAGTAGCATAAAACGTGATTTATCCGGTTGTTTTCTGTTTCTTGCAGAGTATTCTGTTCCAGATACTCGAAGGTGTCTCGCATTGTCACTCACAGAAAGTTATACACCGAGATGTGAAACCTATGAACTTGCTCATAGATAGCGAAAACACAATAGTAAAACTTGCCGATTTTGGAGCCGCCATCACAAGTGATGTTCCTCTTATATATACCCCTACCACGGTATGTTAACAACACCATCAGTAGCATAAGTATAAAATGTTATTTAAAAGGATTAAGATATTATAACCATTGGCATATTTCTTCTGTGTCATAGGCAGGAACTCTTCAATACAAAGCACCCGAACTCCTGATGGCCGCCCCGTATTCTAATGCAGTCGACATATGGGCTGTGGGTTGTATTTTCGCTGAGATGGTGAGGAGAAGGCCTCTCTTTGGATTTCTCAACGCTAAAGCTGTAATGAGGGAGATAATCAGGTTATAAATTTAGTCGAGTGAAACTCTGGCACGTCTCCAAAAAAACGATTATTGCTGAATTTATTATTATTATTTTTTTTTCCTGTTTTGCAGAATATTTGGTTATCCGAAAGAAAGGGAATGGCGGGGAGTGTCCTTATATATGGTCTGGCTTTTTGGAGAAAGTCAGGTTATAAATTATTTTCTTGAAATAATTATATTTTAATTTCGACTCGACTAGTTTATTATATGCTTACCTCTATCTCATGTTGCAAACAGTGTCCTAGAAGAGCCTCCAAGAAACTTGCAGATCTTGTCCCTAGCCTTGAACCACAAGGACTTGACCTTCTCTCAGTAAGTTTATTATTTTTTTTCTTCTTCTTTTAATTTGTTCAAAATTGCAACATTATGAAGTGTTAATTACTAGTTGAATATTGTTTCGATTGAAGTGTTCAATTTATTTGCAGAAAATGCTGTGCTTATATCCACATAAGAGAATTACTGCTGATGAAGCACTTCAGCATCCTTACTTGAGAGGTGTGAGAGCCGCTGTAGCAAAGCAGAAGCTTGGAACCGTTTCGACCACAAGGAACTGCGATTGCTGCTGTACTTCCATGTTTTTTTGGATGAGGGATCAAGATTGATCGAGGTTTCTAATTCCTCTATATAGTAAAACTGTGAATATCGATTTTTCTAAAGAGAAAAAAAAATATACATCTTCTTGTATATACATTACTGTGTTTACTTCTTCTTACACCGTATCGGTTGTTTTGACCTAATACCACAAAGTGAGTGGTGGTTGTGATAAGTCGACGTTAATGTGGGCTTCTATGAACATTTTCCTCGTTGAAAATGCACAAATTTCTCGATTTTTCAATTGCATCTTTGTTACTGATATTATTCTAATGAGCTAAGATGCTTTATATTGCATTTTCTCAAGTTATTGTTTATTGTATATAAGATTTTGACGTTCATGTTTATATACATATATGTGTGTGTACACGAAAGATAAAAAAAGAACATATATGTGTATATACGATCTTTTAGTCAGGCGTACGTACGGTACCGTGTTTCCTTCTTAGTTCTTACTACGTGTATTGGTTGTTACGAGTTCTTAAGGGTGCAAAAAATGCTTATTGAGTTTGCTAAGCTTTAGATGTTTTATTTTGATGCTCACTTATGAACATAATGCATTTTAAATTTTATTATATGATTCAACTACTATAAATAGTTATTATTATATATATATCCAGTAAAAAAAAAAATATACAGCAAAATAGAATATAACAAAACCTACAAAGTTTCTCTAAACCAAGGCTATCATTGGCGCATTCCCCCTCATTCTCCTGCACCCCAACTCCCGCTGCCGGCCGCCGCCACATCTCCGCCGTGAATGCTAGCCAAAAATTCCGTCGCCAAATGAGCACTAGAATCCTAGGAAACGAAGAAAGCTTTGATGAAGCTGAGATGGAATCTGTGCTGAAAAACATGGAAGTTTACCTGCCTATTGGTCTTCGCCGGAGAGATGAGGAGTCTGGAGGAGCGCCTCGGCGGCGACGCGGCGGTGGGCATTTGCCTGTTATTAGGGTACCAAAGATCGAAAACGACGTAGTTTCGAGTGTGATTGGGGTTTTGCTCTAAATTTCAGCCCCAATTTGGTCACGTGCGGTTCACGTGTTCATTTTCCCGTTAGTGGCTAACGCTTCACAAACGGCGTGGACCCAATATGCCGTGAAATGGTAAATTGAGGGTGATATTTGTTCAACGTCGGATTATGGGGGGCGAAAAGTGGAGTTGGAGTAAACTGCAGGGGCGAAAAATGCAATTCTCCCTATTTTTCCTTTCATTTGTAACTGAAAAGAAAAGTGCTGCGGATTCTCGCCACGCGTCCGTCTATAATTGGCCCTTATTCTCCAACAAACTCGTTGCGAATATCGTTTTTTCATAAAACAGATTTTCCCTCCATTTAGTTCCACTTTCTGTAGAGATCCCCGAACGAAAATTTTCTCAAGAGAAGAAAATCGCAAATCACCATCTCCGGTTGATTGATTATTCAACTGTTCTTTTCTGTATACTGTGAGTTTTTCTCAAGAGAAGAAAATCGCAAATTTTCTGTATACTGTGAGTTTTTTTCTTGGTTGATTGATTATTCAACTGTTCTTTGTGAGATTTTTAGAAATCAGAGGTCGTTCTCATCAGTCGTACATGCAATCGTAATTGTTCCTGTGATTTTTTCTTTATAATTGTTCGTAATCGTAATTTTTCGTAATTGTTCTTACTTGGGTTTGAAATTAATACGCTTATGCACAGTAATTTTGTTCTGCACCTAATTCGGAGAGATCAGGTAAATTTCTCAAGTAAATGTGATTGTTGTAAATCTCGGAAGATCATGAAATCGACAGCTGGTATGTTGATTCCATGTAAATTGACTGTTTATGAGATACGGGAGAACTTGAATTCAAAAAGGTTATCATGAATGTTTGGAATTTTTTCGTGCAGCATATACTCGTTCTCATTGATATAGTTTTCGATCTTTCTCCAATAATTAAGATAGTCGAGGATATTTTCTTTTCCATTTTTGTGCGATTGATCCTGTTTTAAAATTTTCGTGTGCAGGAGCTATATTTGTCTATTCTGTCGTAACAGATTTTCGAAATGGAAAGGGTCAGTATATCTCTTTTTCGAAATATTCATGGGCGTTATATCTTTTTCCTGACTTGCAAGTTCTAATAGTCTCGTTGATCTTTCAGTATAGCGTGGTTGGACCGATCGGAGCAGGATCGTCTGGAAAGGTTTTTATGTGCAGTGATGACCAAACTGATTCGACGGTCGCTGTGAAGTGCATCAAATTTGATTCACGCAAAGGTCTACCGGGCATAGTGTCAAAGGAAATCGCTATCTTGAAGCAGTTGAATCATAATAATATCGTCAGGTATTTGATGAAACTTATCCATACCCGATCTTTCAAGTGTTTTAATATTGCTCGTATTTAATATGTAACCGATTTATTATATTTTATCAGTTACTATTGCTATCCAACTCGACATGATTGATAATTGGAGATGGATTAATAAGCATGAATATTTTTTTTTCTGACTTGGATTTCTTCGAGCAGGTTATTAGATGTGGTGGAAGAACAAGATAATGCCAATCTTATTTTCGAGTACATGGAGATTAACCTTGCCAACGCCATTTATTCACAGTTTAAAGGGAATATTTTCGGTCATATAAAAGTGGGTAATATCTTTCTGCTGATTTTGAATCGGCAACGAACAGCTATTGATTTAAAATTGTTAAAACTATAAATTTCACAAATTAGTAAATGAGTCTTCGTATATGTAGAATATTCTGTTTCTTAGATATACGGGTTGTTTCTGTTTCTTGCAGAATATTCTGTTCCAGATACTTGAAGGTGTCTCGTATTGTCACTCGCAGAATGTTATACACCGGGATTTGAAACCTCCTAATGTGCTCTTAGATAGCGGAATGACAATAGTAAAACTTGCCGATTTTGGATCCTCCAGGATAATTGATGTTCCTCTTATAGATTCCTATACCAAGGTTAGTATGTTAACAACACCATTACCCCTTTTTCATTTCAAAAATTCTTCTTACCAATTACGTTGAATATTTTCCGTTCAAACGTTTTTACATGAAATTCTGATTTTCGGGAGAAACAAGAAGATGGTTCAGATTGAACAATTCGTTTCTAAAAACATTAGTAACATTACATCAAACCTTATGATTTTTTTTTTCAGTTACATAAGTAAAACTAGTTTTGAAGAAACTAAAATATTATTTGAAAAAGATTCAGATATTATAACATTTGCATCATCTTGTGCAATAGGCGGGAACACGTCAATACAGAGCACCTGAACTCCTGATTGCCGCCCCGTATTCTAATACAGTTGACATATGGGCTGTGGGTTGTATTTTTGCTGAGATGGTGAAAAGAAAGCCTTTATTTAGTGTGCTTACTGATAAAGATGTCATAAAGGAGATAATCAGGTTATAAATTTATTCGTGTGAAACTCTGGCACGTCTCTAGAAAACGATTATTGCTGATATATATTTTTATTTTTATTTTCTGTTTTGCAGCATATTTGGTTTGCCGGATGAAAGTGAATGGGAGGGAGTGGAATCATATATGTTCAATTTCTTTGGAGATGACCCGGTAATTAATTATTTTCTTAAAATAATTTTATTCCGTTTCCCCCGCTACTACTTTATAAGCTTACCTTTTGCAAACAGTTCCCCGCGGAAGCAACCAAGGACCTTGCATCTGTTGTCCCGGGCCTTGAACCAGAAGGACTCGATCTTCTCTCAGTAAGTTTTATGCGTTCAAAATTGCAATATTACGAAGTGTTATTAGTCGAATATTGTTTTGATTGAAGTGTTCAATTTATTTGCAGAGAATGCTGTGCATATATCCACATAAGAGAATTACTGCCGATGAAGCACTTCAGCATCCTTACTTGAGAGGTGCGAGAGCCGTTGTAGCAGAGCAGCAGATTGAAACGAAGAGGGAAGAGCTCGGAGCCATTGCAACAGAGCAGCAGTTTGAAACGAGGAGGGAAGAGCTCGGAGCCGTTGCAACAGAGCAGCAGATTGAAACGAGGAGGGAAGAGCTCGGAGCCGTTGCAACAGAGCAGCAGATTGAAACGAGGAGGGAAGAGCTCGGAGCCGTTGCAACAGAGCAGCAGATTGAAACGAAGAGGGAAGAGCTCGGAACTGTTTCGACCAGAAGGAACTGCGATTGGTGCTGCGCTTCGATGTTATTTTGGTGGAGGGGGGATCAAGATTGAGGTTTCTGATTCCTCTATATAGTAAAACTGTGAATATCGATTTATGAAAAGAGAAAAAAAAAATTTAAAAACGGAAGCGAACATCTTCTTGTAGATACGATCGTTTAGTCAGACGTACATTACTGTGTTTACTTCTTCTTACTCGTATTGGTTGTTTTGACCTAATACCTCAAAGTGAGTGGTGGTTGTGATAAGTCGACGTTAATGTGGGCTTCTATGAACATTTTCCTCGTAGAAAATGCACGAATTTCTCGATTTTTGAATTGCATCTTTGTTACTGATATTATTCTAATGAGCTAAGATGCTTTATATTGCATTTTCTCAAGTTATTGTTTATTGTATATAAGATTTTGACATTCATGTTTATATATATGTATATATATCTAGCCCTGGTATATGAAACTCATCTGATTGCTAGCAGCAGTAAAGCCCCCATCTATAACCAGATTATGGCCCGTAATAAACCCCGATTCATCGCTCGCCAAAAACAACACCCCTTGAGCAACATCCTCCACAGTGGGGCCCCTCCCCTTCAGAAGACTCCCTGTCTCACGGACCATCTTGCTAACATCTTCCGTTTTCAGATCGGGATTCCCAAGGAATCTTCTGTAGGCCCCCACGAGCATCTCCGATGCCACCCCGTGCGGTGACACACAGTTCACTCGAATCCCGTGCTCCCCCAGCTCACAGGCGGTTGTTCTAGCGAGTCCCAGGATAGCCTCCTTTGACATGGTGTACGCGTGCGAGGCCAGCCCTCCCATGATGGCCGCTGAGCTGGACGAGCATATGATGGACCCTGCAGTTTTTCGGTCTATCATGGCGCGTGCGGCGTGTTTTATCCCGTGCACAACCCCGTGGAGGTTCACGGCGAGGAGCGACGTGAGCCGTCCGGTCTCGAGGTTGGTGATGCTGCCGTCGGGGCCTGCCACCCCGGCGTTGTTGAACATGATATCGAGGCGGCCCTTCCAGTCGAGTGCCAGCTGGATTGCTCGTTCCACGTCGCCCTCGATAGATACGTCGCAGTGCGTGTATCTGCCGTTGATGGTGTCTGCGAGCTTCGAGCCGGGCTCGTCGAGGATGTCGGCGATTACGACGTGGGCCCCGTTTCGGGCAAAGGCTTTGGCCGTGGCTGCTCCGATCCCCCTTGCTCCGCCCGTTATAACCGCAACTTTTCCTAATAATCTTTTTTTTTTAAGAGGAATAAGAAATTAACATATCAGAAAAAGAAGAAGTAGATTGAAAGTAAGTCATAGTAGTAATTACTCATGTATTGTACCTTTTTGAGGGCAGATAGCTATCTGAATCCATTTGGTTTTTGAAGATGGTTTTTGCTGCAATTCTTGATTTCTTTCACTATATATATTTTTGTGTGTGTGTAATAATTAATAATAGTAATTCTTGTACGGAAGTAAGTGGCTTGATTGTTTATGGTACGTCGTTGCATGACACAACTAATCTCTAACTGCAAATAACAAAATTATATTATTTGCTATGTTTTATTATATCAGTCACAGGATAACCATTTCTGTTTGGGGTTCCATTGTGAAATAGTTGTACACTTTCTTGGTGCACCCAATAATATATATATATCATAAAAAAATATATATACACAAATATATATATTTGTATATATGTATATCAAGAATCACTGTATCACCTAATTTATGAGAAACTTTTGGAAGAAATTAAAGCCTTTATAATTCGAACCTGACAGAGACAATACAATCACCAATCCATGCTCAATTTTTTTTTATGTAAAATAAAGAAAATATATATATATATAAACAAAAAAAAATAAAAAAACAAATAAACTAACCTGTCTAATAAAATAATGAATCAAAAATAATATTATCCTTAAATGAATGAATTAGGCGGAGTAGGCTAATGGCATCTCGGGTTCCCTAGAGGAGGTGTTCCTGGTGGTTTGGCGCCTGGAAATCTGGTGGTCGGCGGCGATGGGGGGGCCGCCCCCACGGCCGAAGCAGCCCTTGACGCACGTGTAGAAATACGTAAAGAACCAGAATATCCACGGCGAACCGATGAGTACGAGGGCTACGATAGGGTACCACGGCTGCGAAAGCTTCGGGACGAAGACGTAGAAAACGAGGAATACGCCGCCTGTGACGAGGCACAGGCAGAATATGGAAAAGACTAAAGGAACCCTAATATCTGATACCTTTTCAGCCTCCATTAATGATTAATCTATATTTTTCACATCATCATCACCATCATCATGTATATATATATATATGTGTATATATATATCCCTTTGCCAAATATTCCTTAGAAACCTGTCCTCGGCCGGCCACCTGGCTCTCTCCCTCTCTCGATTTTTTCGATTTTGATTTCTCTCTCTCTCTCTCTATACGTATACGTGCATGGGATATGTACGTATATAGGTACGTATATGTCCTTTTGGAGGTGATTAAATCTGCATGCAGATGCAGGTATGTTTGCAATTATGAAGAATGGTGTTTTGTTTTGTTTTGATTTTCTCTCTCTTTCTTTTTCTCTTTCTCTCTCTTGTGTTTGTTTGTTTGTTTCCCTGTGGAAGGAGGTTGCCAGTTTCAGACAGGGAGGATTGACGATTAGAAGATGGGCATGCAGATTCGAGAATGGAAGGCCTCCAAAAAAAGATGGATGGTTGTTTTTTTTTTTTCTTTTCTTTTTCTTTTTTTAATATATATACAAACTTCATGAATTAATACATGTGTTTTCTAAGCTACTCAATGTGTGTCCTTTGATTTATTGGTATAAATTAGAGAAATAAGGTGTTTTTTTTTTTTTTTTAATTATGTTTTGTTTAAAGTATTGAATTACTTTTACGGGTAAATTACGGCCAACCCCCTGAGATAAGGTTAAATTATAAAAAAAAAACTTCATGTTTGGTTAATTACAATTATCCCATTAGCTATGAATCTTCTTACACGTCTATACTATTGCGGTGTCGAATTTAGTGATATCTTCTAGATTACGTGGAATATTCTCCAGTTTTGTACTCATTTTATCCCATTCGAATTCTGCATTTTAAAACTAGATGATCATAAAATGTGTCTCTTGCCTTGTAAATATCAAATTGTGATGCATCAGAAACTGCATTTTTGCACAAAACGATGACAAATTAGAGAACATTACATAAAATGTAGAAGATGCTGTTGAATTTAACACTATATGGTGGACATGTTGAGTGGGACGATGACAATTAGCCAAACATAAGATTTTTTTCTCTTAATTTCACCTTATTTTAGGGTTGGGCGTGCGCAGTCCAAATAGAATGAAATAATAGTACCGAATAGAAAACGGAACAAAGAAAAGGTGAAAGAAGAAATCTGAAATAGATCTTTTAGATGTTATACCGAGTGAAATACAATGGTCCTTATAACCGGATAGTTACACGTAAATCGTAATCATGTGTACTTATAAATGTAAATCAAGTTTATATTTGGTAAACTTTATAGAATGTAGCTTGAAAAAAAAGAAAAAAATACTAGTTTTGTTTTAACTGATTCTATCTCAACTAGTTAAAATAATAAGGATTTATTTCCGAAATAATAAAATTATAATGGTAAAGTTGAGAAAAAAAAATAATATTTAATATATTATGAGAATTCTAAGGTAATAAATAATAGGGCAAATTGCACATCATCCTCTGTAAATTTTTAATTTTCGTACTTTGCCCCCTCAATTTTTTGAAAGTGAATGTCCCCTTCAAAATATTATTCTTGTTGCACATTGTCCCGATAGCAAAATTTCGATGGATTATTCATCGGAATTGAGTATTTTTGTTGCACATTGCCCCTTAAAAATATTTTTTTTTGCACATTACCCCTGTAAAATATTATTTTTGTTGCACAATGTCCTCCAAAAATTGGCTTATGCGGCAAAGTGCAATCAATATAATATTTCAAAGAAAGAAAATCCATTTTTTTAATTTTAACGGGGGAAAGTGCGAAAAACATAAATTTATAGGGGGCAAAGTGCATTTTGTTCTAAATAGTATGAAATAAGAGTATTTTTCTAAATCGAAAAATCGAAAATTAGACAAAAAAAGAAAAAAAATAAACAGATACGTCTTTACTCGATACCATAATACGGCGTCGTTTGAGTTTAGCGCTTTCAGTTGAGAACAGGTCATCGAATTCCCCCAGGCGAGCAAGGGACAACGAATCACACACACAAAAAAAAAAAAAGTTGTCTTGTACATAAATCTGAAATTCGAAATTAAGATGGTTTTCTTCGCAAATTGTGGGGAAAAATTCCTGTTAGTAATTTTGGTTGTCTTTTTACTCTGTTCTACTGAAATTCAGGCGAAGTCTCGAGTCCCAATCACGGTAAGTAGTAATTTTCCTTTTTTTTTTTCTTTTTTTTTTTCCAAAAAACAAAAAAGATGCTAGCTTTTGTGAATTTACAAACGATTTGATGAAAATCCACCTTTCAACAGGATACGGAGATTCGAGAGAAGAAAAACGAGTGCTATTCAGACATACAGAGGTACTCACTTTCGCAATTATCCTAGATTTTATTTCTAGGGTTTCGTTGTTGCTGTTATAGTTTTGATCATCACCACAATTGGGGTTTTTTATTTTTTTTTATTTTTGCGTATTATCTCAATTTTGAATTGATGGGTGTTGTTGCAATTGTTGTTTAAAGTGGAATGTGGGGTGAACAATGCCAATCTTCAAAAGTAGCTACGGAGAATTGCGCTTTACGGTGCCTGTCCCCGATTTGTTACGAGCTCATATACGAGAGCGATCCGGTGAGAAAATTTTACCCGTTTATAATATTAATTTGGTTTATCGTATGTTTTGAAGTATCAATGAGTTTTGTGGATTCTTGAAATTTTATAGTTGGAAGAAGGGGAAAAGGATTTCACTAGGAGTTCAGAGTACAAGTACTGCATGCACAAGTAAGTTGTCTGTTTCGTATTCTAGTACTCGATCCTCGTGGAAGTATGCTATCGTATGATGTCCTTGTCTATGTAATTTATGCTGGAATTTTGTCTCTTGGTACGAAACTTCTGCTAATTGTACTTAGTAAGTTGTATTGGTTTGCTATTTGATGATATGCTAACTTTTATTGGCGTTTGTAGTTGTCCGTATATTAGGTTTTATAGTACTTAGAGCTCGTTGATTGTCTTAAACGATTTTTTTTTTGTGCAAAGTGTGAATGTCTATTAGCATTTAGCAATAATAGATTATGGTACTAATGAGTTTTCACTGAGATTCTCTGCCTAATATTTTTTTGTTTTGGGAAAATTACGGCCAACCCCAAAAGGTAAGGCCAAATTATGAAAACTCCCTTTCTGTTTGGGTAATTACAACCACCCCTCAACTATGTATTGTCTTACACATTCACCCTTGCGGTGTCAAATTTACCTACTAAATGAGGGGTTTTTTCGTAAGAAAATACATAGTTGAGGGGTGGTTGTAATTACCCAACCATAAAGGGTTTTTTTGTAATTTGGCCTTACCTCAAGGGGGTGGCCGTAATTTGCCCTTTTTTGTATTGTAATATGCATGTCATGCTGGAATATTATTAATAAGATGTTATTTTCGGAGAAATGTCAAGCCATTGTAGAGAATAAGTTATTCAATTTTGTGAGCTTTATAGTTTTATCTGTCGATTTGCATGGGTATGCGTGCGATATCAAATTGGCGATCGGAATATCAGTTTTATCACTTAGATTTGAAACACGTTTATGTGAATGCAGTTAACTACTTCACTTGAGAAGATTGAAAATGTGAAGTTACAGACACGTTTCTACTTATAGCTATTATCTTCTGTTTGAGATTAATATCCAAATAGATCAAAATAAGTTTAAAACTAGGAATAACAAACCGATTATCCGAACTGAAGATGTTTCTGATAATTTGAAAAATGTTTTGGCTTTGTAAAATTAACCATGAAAGATTGTGTAAATCGAGGCTAGTTATAGGGCAAATAAACAGAGCATGATAAAAGGTAGGGAAAATTACGGGCGCCCCCTTGAGGTAAGATCAAATTACGAAAACCCCCCTCTTGTTAGGTAATTACAACCACCCCGCAACTATGTATTGTCTTACGAAATCCCCCCTCCGTCAATAGGTACATTTGACACCGTAAGGGTGAACATGTAAGACAATACATAGTTGAGGGGTTGGTTGTAAATACCCAAACAAGAGGGGGGTTTTCGTAATTTGATCTTACCTCAAGGGGGTGGCCGTAATTTGCCCTAAAAGGTATCATAACTTCAGAAATTCGATCGAGCATTTGATAGCTTAAACCGATCTTCTTTCACTTGTTCTATGTTTTTATCTCGTTACAGGCAAAGCTATGCAATCTTCCATTTAGCGATTCTCGTACATGCTTTTTTTTCTTCTTTGTATTTCGATCATTCATTGAGCAATTGTCATATCTCTGCGTTTGTTTATATTTCGAGTATAAATAATTGAATATTCGTTTGGTTGAATTTGGATGGGCAGGGTATCCCTTGGAGAAAACTTGGACGGTATTAGAGGTACCTTTGACATGTAACTGAAATACCACTTCACCTGAATCCAGAAATACGACACTGGTGCAGAAAAAAAGCAGAAGCAATTGTGTTATTACCACCTAGGATTCGGCCTCGTTTGGCGGATGTAGATTTAAATCTTGAAAGTGTGTGATGAACAAATGCTCTAGTATTTGTTCCGTGTTTCATATGTTTCATGTTTTCTGTATTATCTACGATGCAAAATTGACCGGTGGGCAGAATATGCCACAATGTTCCATCCCATTTTCTGGTTTAGCAAACTATGGTTACACCATTTTTTTTTTTTTTGATGATTAAGAAAAAAAACAGGGTTACAATGCCAAATATTTTGCAAAACCAACAATATGGGACCAATGAGCAGTGGTGGAGCCGGTATAATACTAAGAGCAACTCCAATGGTAGGTATTAAAATAAGACATCAAAACCCTTAATTGATGCTTGAAATAATACTTTGGTACTTCGAAAAAACTTATATGCTCCAATCCGTAGGAATCAAATAAATTATTTTATTTTTAAAAATGTATTAAACATAAATTAATAGATATATTTGGTCCCTGTTCCATAGGAATTTGTTACAAATTTATTATTTTTACGTTGAAATTGCAGTTCCTAATTTCTAGGAATATTTGATACTTGATTTTTTTGGGTGCATTTTTGCACCTCTTGATAATGAAGTATCAAAAAAACTACCCCTTTGATGCTTCCGTTGGAGAAGAAATTTTGAGTTTTGGGAATCAAAATGGAAGTTTTATTATTTAATACTCCATTTGATTCCCCCATTGGAGTTGCTCTAAGGGGGGTTATGGCCCACAATGTTTTTCAAATCTCCATTATTTTATATAGAAATATAATAAAATTCGTGTATGCATTGACGGCTACTCCTATTTTTTTTTTAATGCATTCGCTCCCTCGAACTTAAAATCCTGGCTCCGTTAGTGCCAGCGAGGATGTCCTTACTTTTTTTTTTTTTTTTTTTTTTCAAAATTCAAGCCCTTTTGATAAAACATATCTTACCAATATAATACTATTTTGTAACTATAATAATAAAAAAATAATTATTAAAAAAATGGTAAAAGGGAAAGATGGGGTTGAATTTCTTCTTAGGAAGTTGAGCAATTTTTAGTTGTGGGCTTTTGGGTAATCAAACGACGTCGTTCGTGTAGCAAACAAATAAAAAAAATAAAAAAAAATAAAAAAAAAAAAAATAAAGAAGAAACAAGGCAAAGGAGTAAAGCGAAGCTCGTAAGAACCCTATTGATTTGATTGGGGGCTGAAACATACAGAGAGAGAATGTCTTCGAACTCGGCATCCTCCTCCGAATTTCTCACCCAGGTGTTTGCAATTCCATTTCCTCTCTCTGTATTTATTTTTGCCCTAATTTTATTTTCTCTCTCCCCAGTCAGTGTGTGTGTGTATGTGTGTTTGATGAAATTATTAACCGGTTATAACTGTGGAGGCGATAGGTGAGAAGCCATGAAGTTGCTATTGCAGAGCTCAACAATATTTCTTCTTCTCGGGTACTCTCTCTCTCTCTCTCTCTCTCTCTCTCTCTCTCTCGATTCTTGTTAATTTTGTTTTATTTTTTTTTATAAAGTTATTGGTATTGTTTTATGAAATTGAGTGGTAAGTAAAATCAACCATGAGAAAGTATAGTTCATGATTTTGAACTTGTAACTTGTTAAACAATCTACATAATATGAGCAATTTCCCTGCCTTGTTGTTCTTTAAAGTACGATACCGGTATTTGACCTCGTTTTTTGTTTCCAGTAATCGACAAGGATCCAAAGTGTTTTGCGTCCTTAGATTAGTTATCGACACTGTTGCCCTTCAAGTCCTTAGTATTATTCGATTCGAGTATGAAATAGGTGCTGCTGCATTGAGAAAAATCAACACATTATTATATGAAAATTGTATTTCTGATTATACTCTGTGTGTGTTTGTGCCTCTTTATATGATAAGTTCGAGTGTTAAAGAGGGAGGTCACTACAAAAGTGAAACTCGAACACTCGAACTTTTTTTTTTTTTCCGAGTAAGACGATTGTAAAATAGCCAGTTTGTGATATTTTCGTGTCATAGTTTAATTTAAGATGTGATGCCGTTTAATAATGCAGGCTGTCTACCAGAGAAAAGGGAACATATTTTTTCAAACAACCATTCAGAAAGCGACCGTATTTGAACAGAGTAAGTGTCCTATTAAGCGTATTATTGTTATGTTTTCTTTGAATATATTATGAATACGTTTTGTTAATTATCGGGCAGAGCAATTGGATACCGCAAAAGCTAGGCTGCAAAAGCTGAGTTCATCATGATGTCATCGAATCCGTTCCCCGATTGCCTCAATTTTCCGGTTGTAATGTTCGGATGAAGAGGGAGGTGTCGTTGTATGCTATGAACATGCTTAAAACAAATTAACTGCTTATGTTTTTTTTTTTTTTAAAATCATTATGACCTGCATTTGTTATTCAAGGGTTAAAATTGTCATTGTTATAATTTGATTGTGAATATGGTCTTGAGGGCATTAATTAAAAGCTAAAGGAATTGCAAGAAAATATGAACATTTTTGTTGAGTAAATTGCAAGAAAATTATACATAACACCATCAACGAATTCGATTAATAACGTAAACATCTAACGTTTGCTCTTCTTTTGATTGAAAACCATTCAATTGACACATATAAGTACTAAAAGGAAATCGAAGTCTTTTTCAAAAACAATTACAAAGACTATTAAATATAGGTAAATTACAAAACCCCCCTCTTGTTTGGATAATTACATCTACTCCCTCAACTATGATTTTTTCTTACACCTCCACCCTTATGGTGCCAAATTCAACATAATCATCTAGATTACGTGGAATGTGCTCTAGTTTGTACTCGTTTTGTGTAAAACTACAGTTTTCGATGCACCACATATTGATTTATACAAGCTAAAAATCACATATTATGATCATCTTGCTTCATAATATAGAGTTTGAATGGGGTAAAACGGGTAAAAAAGTGATAATATTCCATATAATCTCGAAGATTCCACTAAATTTGAGGAGTTGAGGGGGTGGTTGTAATTATCCAAACAAGATGGGTGTTTTTGTAATTTGATCATACCTCAGGGGGGTGTTTGTAATTTACCCTTAAATATATAAGGGGAAATTGTGCTTCGCCCCCAAAAAAATGCCCTTTTTGCATTTCCCCCCTCAAAATACGAATACTAGATTCTCCTCATTTGAAATATACAACTCGGTGCATTTTCGCTCAAGTTTGTATTGGGTAAAGTGCACGAAGTTGTATATTTCGAAGGGGGACAGTCTAGTTTTTGTATTTTGATGGGGGGAGGAAGTGCAAAAAATGCATTTTTGAGGGGGCGGAGAGCAATTTGCCCAATATGTAATTATAATTTAAAAAACAATGTATTAAAAGAGAAATATAATTTGAAAAAAAAACACTTGATATTTGGATTTTCAAATTCTGCATCAACCGAAACTTAACATAAATTAATCTCTAAAATTTGTGATATCCTAAAACATGGGGACCGAGTAGAAGAAGTGGATTCGAATTAGAAAATAAAAAAGATATTAATTTTGTATATATTAAAAGATTGGGACCGAGTGTATAATTTAATGTAATATAATGTAATCGTTATTGGATTCGATTACGAAGAAGTGGATTCAAATTAGGAAATAAAATAGAATCCAACATAAAATAATTCCTTAAATAATGATTTGGTGTCCGCTTCTAACAAGGAAATAAAATATTTCCTTGTACAATTACAATACCCTTTCACCTCCGAGCAATAATACATACATGCTTATATATATATCTATATATCTATATATATTCCAAGTCACCTTTACAATCTCATCACAAACTCTGAAACAAATCACTTTCGATCATACATAATTAATAATTCTCCCGAGTGCGCAAAGATGAAGTTGTTTGGAGTCGAAATCTCTGATGCTGTTCCTAATCCCACACCACCGGAATCTTCCACTGCCGCCGCCGCCGTCGAGGTTGCTTCTGCAGCAGCTGCGCCGCCGCCTGATAACACAAGCGAAGTTTCCATAACTTTGCCGTTCAAGAAAAGGGCCTTCCACAACTTTAACATTAACCCTCTTTCCGGCGAAGTTTCCAGTACTTTGCCGCTCAAGAAAAGGGCCTTCCTCTACATTAACATTAACAACGGCGGCGATCAAATCTTATCAGGAAATACCACCGGAACCCTACTTCCGGCGATGGGTTTATCAATCCCTTCTTTTTCCGACGACTTTTACCGGAAAACCAAGGCCAAGAAAAGTATTTCCGACCAAATTCAGAATGTTTCGGACAATAATATCTACTGTCCGATGCCGTTGAGTTGTGTTCTTCCGACAATGAACACAATCTTCCGCCCTGAGCATCTAGGGTTTTCAAGAAACCGGCCCTGTAATAAAGAATATTCCGGTCAGTTTTCTGCAACTAGTCTTCATGATATTCCAACAACTAGTACTACTACTACTACCGGCGGCCGAGGAAAGAAGAACAAGCTAGCGAAAAAACCCGATATCGAAAAGAAAAAGGCGAAATCGTCGAACGACAAAAAGAAGAAGGCGAAACTATCACCGGATCACGATGAAGGCGATAATGTTATTATTCCATTGGAGGAAATTCCAGGGCTGCTTCAAAAAATCGAGTCACACGACGGAAGTAAACCGGTTTTCTTGTACAAGAAGAAACTCGAAGTATCCGATGTGCGGGACCGCCTAAACAGGTTATTTATCTCCGGTTGTAAAGTGAACCTGATGGGGTTCCTGACCGAGGAAGAGAGGACAGCTGTCGATGCCGATGACAGAAAAGGGCTCGAGTTTGTGGGGATTGATAAAAACGGCGACTTCTATAACCTCCATTTGGTGAGGTGGAGCAGCGTGAAAATCACGGTTATCAACAAAGAGTGGATGAAGTTAATTAGGGCGAACGATGCGCACGAAGGTGACTCGGTCGAGCTCTGGGGCTATCGGAGAAACAACAACAACGAGTTCTGTTTGGTACTCAACTTTCGAAAATCAGAAAACCATAACAATAATGACGATGGATCGAGCACTAGCGGCAGCTGTACTACTAGTGTCGGAGGCATGACGTCATCACCGTCACCGTAGAGAGGTCGATTAGTTTTGTCTTTTTTTGTTTGTTTGTTTGTTTGTTTGTTTGTTTGTTTGTTTGTGTCTATAGATTTTTTTTGTGTTTAAGGATGTCAAGTATTTAGAGTCTATTAATCTATGTATTATTTGGACGAAATTGCCCTTGTACTAATCATTAAAAATGAATATGATTGGTGTTTTTTCTTCTTATTTTCTTCTAATTCACAAGCAATTTAGACATTTTACTGATTTGTCTAAGGTGATTTGTTAGCTAACGGGTGGGGTACCGGTTTTAATTTTTGTATCGGGTTTTGAATGTATACACCTGTACACAATCCGTTTATATATTTTTTTCCTATATTTTATTAACTTTATTTACTATTTCTATTAATTTAGCGAAATATTAAATTATCGAATTATTAATATAGTTAGTTTTTAACGACTCGAAACCAGAAAAAAAACTATTATTTAAGCGAGGTTATTAATTTATTGAGGTTCTAATATAGATGAAAATCAAGAGTTTGTGCCTCTTTATATGATAACTTTGAGTCTTAAATAGTTATACATTTGCTGTTGTACACAACCCATTAGAGGGAGGTCACTACGAAAGTGAAACTAGAACACTCGAACTTTTTTTTTTCTTTTTCGAGTTTCGTGTAGGATAATTGTAATATAACCTGTTGAATTTTGAATGCCTATGGATATCTACTCATCTGTTGAGACAGACTACATGTTACGACATTAGGTGACGTAACAGAATTGTTGTGTTGTCACAGTAATAAATCTACGAAAAGCAGAATAAAGAACACAACAATTTAATGTGGTTCGGATACAAACGTACCCTACATCCACGAGGACTTGCAAAACTAGTTCAGATTTATGTGTACATTAATAGGACTTAATAAAACACTAAAGACTCCCTCTTTATGTGATACGCCGTTCTTGCACACGACTCGAACTTGTTGATAATCAAAGCAATTCCTCCTCCGCACTCTTGGACTTCCTCCAATGTTGAACTTCCTTCAAACGGCGGATCGACCTCTCCCGAGATCTTTTAAGCACTTCTCCCGAAACGCCGATCTTCTTTATGGCCTGGTAGAAGAAACCTGTTCTGTTGCCACACCTGCCGTGCAGACAGGGCTGCAGCACGGGCTGCACCCTTCAAAGCCTTTATGCTGGGATTTTTCTTATTAAAGCTCCATCGGACTCATATGAGGTTGAGGGCCTTATATAGGCACGGAATCACCACTCTAAACCTAACTTGAGCCCTAAGAAATCGATTTAACTAGGTAATAGAATCCTAGTCGATTTCTATTTCTATTCTAGATAAGTACAAAAGATACCTAACTAGAATATAATACATGGAAATAAATCTAAGTCCTAATAACAATATTACAAAAATAGGACTCTAATTAATTCCAAAATAAACATGGAAAACAAATCTTTGCCAATCTTTAATTTCCACGTATGACGGATTTCTTCAATCTTCACAAATAGAAATCTCGTGCCAACATAACCGATTTGTGATATTTTTCGTATCATAGTCTATTTACGATGTGATGCCGTTTAATATTTCAGGCTGTCTACCAGAGAAACGGGAACATATTTTTTAAAACAACCATTCAGAAAGCGACTGTATTTGAACAGAGTAAGTGTCCTATTAAGCGTATTATTGTTCTGTTTTCTTTGAATACGTTTGTCGAATATTGAATATTACGAATATGTTTCATTAATTGTGTGACAGAACAATTGGATACAGCAAAAGCTAGGCTGCAAAAGCTGACTTCATCATGATGTCATCGAATTCGTTCCCCGATTGCCTCTATTTTCCGGTTTTAATGTTCGGATGAAGAGAGAGGTGGCGTTGTGTGTTACGAACATGCTTAAAACAAATTAACTGGTTATGTTTTTTTTTTTTTTTAAATAATGATTATTATGATCTGCATTTACATTTCCATATTGTATTTCAATGTAACTTGTTATTCAAGGGTTAAAATAGTAATGGTTATGATTTGATTGTGAATATGATCTTGAGGGCATTAATTAAACTAAAGGAATAGCTGTTAGAATTTTTTCGTACATACATACGAAATTCCAAGAACCAACATGCTTGAATCAACGAGAATTAAACATAATCATAAACACGGAAGCGTACCTTACATCATTGAATCGAATCTTCGAATCTCCACTGGATTTGGGACAAGTCTTCCAAAGAATCCGCAGTTCCTTAATTTTCTCTCTAACGATGGATTTTAGAAGAGACGGAATGATTGCGTTTCTTTGGGGACCACGACCCTTTATATAACTGTAGAGTCCAGTTATTTTATAATTGTGATTCAGCCCCATCAATAAATCACAATCAAGCCCTAATTGTCTCTACACATTAGGCCCATAATTATAGTCTAATACCCATAAGTCCAACCCAATAATCTTTATTATATCACAATTAATTTTGACTTTCTTTTAGATAGTCATACACATTTACGTCACATATGTGAGCCCACATAATTATTGAAATAATTCCAACAATCTCCCACTTGGGCCACATATGCTATATACCTTATAAATGTGTACACCTTATGAGCTCAAATATTGCTATCATATAAAAAGGCATTCCTTACAATCTCGTCTATTTACCATACTAATATAGGACTAAAGAGGCTTTCGTCACATTGATCGTGTCTAAACCCAACAGTAATCACGTATACCAATATAGCCAAACGACATAGATCAAATTATGGTGTGCAGCATGGAAATTACATGTAATGTGATCTTAACATGCCTATTTCCAACTGGTCCTACTTTAAACTTTATTGAGACCAAACCTTAACATAATTTTACAAAGTGTAGCCAAATACTTTATTTCTGCAGAAAACCAAATACACAAAATTGTGTCCAAACATGTCATAGAGCTACCAAATTGTGTTTCTATGTACACATACATACAAACTCCCACTGAACCAAAATATCATTAAATGATATAACACATACATGAGCAATGCTCATGAATACCTTATGTGTTAATCATTTATTAAGCGGATCCGCAATTGTGGAGTTTATCTTAATATGCTCTATGTACTGTTCACTTTGTACCTTTAACAACGAAGAACTTTCACAAGCTCTTGTTGATGTTCGAAAGTATAGCTGTTAAATATTGTTACCGTATAACTTTAATACAAATCAACATGTGCAGCCTAATGACAAGTGTTTATAGCTATATTAAAAAAGAAGATGCCAAAAACTACCATAAATTCTTAACCATCGTGAACAGAGCTTAAAGTGTTTGCTTAACACCCATGTCAAAATAGCTCAATCACTTAGGTTTACATTAACCAAAATGGATCTATACTTTATACGCATCATAAAAATCAAAATCATGAATAAACCACACGATCTCCCAAAATATCTGATTTTGATAAATGAGCATATGTATATAACTTACATTCCCTATAATTACTGTATAACCCATTTGGCTGCTTTGCTAAATGATCCACTTTATAGGGTTATTCAAATATCTGCCTAACTTTATGCACACCTTAACCGAATGTGTACACATTTTTTTTTTAAATATTTATTGGGCATTGAATTGAGACTAAACAAGTCTCCTTTGTTGTGAGATTATCTCCCACTGATCCTTGGGTATGTACAATCATTAACTTTATTTATCTCAAAGTACATATGAGATAATTAGCTTAGGATTGTAAAATCATTAACGGGAATTTTAATTTCATTAATGGACTACTTTAGTTTGCAATCAATATCCTTCAAATCTTTAAGATTTTATGGTTGCACTTTATTGTTTCAAAAATATTACCATTTGAGAAACATATTCCTTGTGTCCATAAATCTCTTAATAGAGTCGATATGAGTGAAATATTTAATGAAACGTACCATATATCTTTCAATATTGCCCATTTGAATTACATTTGGTCTCAATTATTTGGAACCAAATTCACACCTTAAGGCAATTTGATAAGATCCTAATGTCTTGTCATTCTAAATTTCAACTCATCTTTAATGCTTTATTATTTTAAGGTTGTTGAGTTTGCTCTTTAAGTAACAATTATCAAGACTTGATTGGGGAATTGTTCAACATTGTCTTATCAAATCTCCAAATCTACTTTTCAAACAATGACAAGTATAAAGACATGTACATTGTCAAAAGCAGTATTAGGAATCAAATTGATTCCTCTTTAAAGACAATGTCTATAATCTAAATTTCTCCCCTCAAACTCAACATCGATCCTTAAAAGATTTTAAATTTCCCCTTTTAAAACATAATATATTGCAGCACTTAATGTTTCTCCTAAATGTACCTTAGTGAAGAAGAATGACTTATCATACTTCTTTGAATGTCATTGAATGTTCTATTCTTGAATTTTGTACCATTTAAATTGCTTATGCAAGATTTTACTGTATGAGACTTTTATTTAAATTATAGGTCAAATTTTGAGTTATGAAATAGACCAAACTTAATGTTTTCAAATGAACAAGCTAACCAAATTTGTTCAAGAGAAAATCTAAATCCATCTAATGACGGTACCAAATGTCTATTTCATAATTCAAAAGAAAACCTAAGAGTCCTCGTAGTCTCAATGCCAAATCTTACATAACCTTTATAGATGTATATCTTTCAACATCAATTAAATGTTGGTTATGTGAATAACCCTTTATATACACATTTATGTGAACAGTGTAACCTAGGATCTATTCACTATATGTGTCTAGGTACAAAGTCAAAATATATTTTAGAACAAATTAAAGTGAGAAACAAGCATAATTACGTTATTCAACGTACCTCAGATGTAAACTGCAATTATAATGATTTATCTTAAGATGTACTAGTCAAATTAGCACTTAGTCTTTTCTCCCTTAATTATTTATTCTTCGTGTGAACGATCAAAGTTTTATTCTTTATGTTTTACAACAAATCTTATATTGACCGTTCACAGAGAAAAATAAATTAAACCATATCCACTTTCAAGTCAGCGAAACCACACCAACTGAAGTGCTATAGCTGAAAATGAGATTAGACTATTACTTAATGTGCTTACTCATGTTCATTTTCTTTATACATAATTGAAAACAAGTAAGGTCAAAATCTCATTTGTTTCAGTTTTATTGTTTCAAAATAAAACATATCATTAAGGAACTCTCTAGTACTTAGCCCCTAATTAAACCTTTTGCCCCTAATAATATTTAACATTGATGCACCTTATGATCTTATATTTTATAATTAGGACAATGATATACTCTAAGTTTTTCTATCGCTCTATCCTAAATATAAGTCAAGATTTGTGCACCATAAAATAAGGAGTATAACTTGTGCAACGAAGCACAAAATAACAACAAATATAAAGGCAGATAATGTATAAGCAGAGACATAAACTAAATAGAGAATGTAAATAAAATTAATATGCTCACATTATAATCCAAATGTGACTTTTAAATTTTACATAATCATGGAATACATCTCAAGATGCCTAGCACAACATTAATATCAAGTCTTTGGACAGTAATATTAACTGTAAGTGGCACTCTTGTTGTAGTAATCAAGTGCTGACGATAAATCATGTCAAATAATGAGCCCATCTTTGGATGTCACTTATTATTCACATGGAAACTTAACAATTGTCACGCACTTATTACCACAGTTGCATATGTGGTTCGGCCAAATATCAACCTACCTTTGGGTATAGTTAGATATTCGCATGAATTTACATACACATAACATCTTAACATTCTCAATAAGCTAATCTCCACAGAGGGGTCACTTTGGTGGCTTCATGCTTCAATCAGTTATCTTAAAAGTCAGACAAACTTAATAACAAGTCATTAGATGTACCCAAAAAATTACTCAAAAAATTAAAAGTTATTGAACGCTAAGGCTCTAAAGACCTCACTATATTGTGTTTTCGAATCAAACTCAGTAATATAGTTATTCATAAAAATGAGTATGAATTTGAAAACATCAAATCCATCTTTATTTTGAATTTGAGCTAAAGATTATGTGGGGCTCACAATTCAACCTTATTTAGATTTAGAGGCCAAAATAACCAATAAATGTAACCTTATATGGATTTGAACCAAATTAATAACTCGATTTAGCCTTAATACCAAATGAGTCAAGCCTTATTCAGTTAATAATAACCATTATTCATATGTTGATTCGTTAATGTTTAAACTATAATTGGTCAGAAACTTATTGAATTAATAAACTAATTCATATCCTTCATTCGACCCATTAATTAAAACATTAAAGCCTAATATGGCATGAACTTTAAAATCTGAAAATTCCCTAATTAAGCCTTAGAAAACAAAATTTGAAATTCCAAATGAATTTCACTTTATTGACCAAACAAAACCTTAAGTGAATTTAAAAGAATTCACATATTAGTTCAGTCCCTCAAAATAATTGAAATATTTTAAACGGCCCCAAAACCTCAAATTAACTTTTTTTTTTTTTTTTTATTCCTTAAAAATTGCCCTTGCCCCAAAACTAGAAAATCTTTCAACTTAAAGGACTGAATTGAAATTTTGAGAGAAAAATCTTTGGAAGAAAACGGACCTGAGATTCAGAAATACTTAATTTTAGATTTATAATATATTTTCGAAAAATATATGACTGCTTTGGGAGAAACTTTAAAAGTTGGGACTGAAATGCAGTTTTCGAAAGCTTGAGGTCTGCAATACAGATCTTTCATTATTTCAAATTGACCCCGGCTGAAAATCAGGAATAACCAAAATATGGGCCAAATTGAAATATTGCTAAATATCTCAAACTTAAATTAGGGGACCTAAGCAACACCACCGCCGAAAACACACAACTCACACTAAAGATCCCTTATTAGCGAATCCCCGTCGCCAAGAATCGCCAAGGACAATGGCTTGTGTTCGCTATATTGGCCGCCGGAAACTGGAAGAAGATGGTGGTGTGAGCATGGTCGTCGCCGCGGAGAATCTTGCGACCGTGAAACACAGCCGAATGGCCGCCGTCTTCTCCTGGCTGAACTGTATTTTGGAGGACCTAAAATTTGTTGTGGTGGTGTTGGTATGGTGATGGTGGAACCATAGGGATGACTAATTGTAAATTATTGCAGCGGTGGTGCCGAAGGATGGCTCGGCCGGAAAACCAAATCAGCCGCGCCATTCATTTACCGTTGCAAATTGGGACAGGTCTTCCAAAGAATCCGCAGTTCCTTAATTTTCTCTCTAACGATGGATTTTAGAAGAGACGGAATGATTGCGTTTCTTTGGGGACCACGACCCTTTATATAACTGTAGAGTCCAGTTATTTTATAATTGTGATTCAGCCCCATCAATAAATCACAATCAAGCCCTAATTGTCTCTACACATTAGGCCCATAATTATAGTCTAATACCCATAAGTCCAACCCAATAATCTTTATTAGATCACAATTAATTTGGACTTTCTTTTAGATAGCCATACACATTTACGTCACATATGTGAGCCCACATAATTATTGAAATAATTCCAACAATAGCAAGAAAATTATGCATAACACAATCAAAGATTAATTCGATGTAGTAAAAAAAAAAAATCTTAGTCTTCTTCAAAAACAATTACAAAGAATATTCAATACATAAGTGCAAATTGCACTTCACCCCCTAAAAAATGCGAAAACTAGAATGTCCTTTTTCGAAATATATAACTTGGTGCTTTTTTGCCCCAAATATGTATTTCTAGTCGAATTCTTGTCGGATTGAGGGTGTATTTGTTTTACTTCTTCTGCTTCTTCAGAAACCCCCTTTCACTGCTCAGTTACTTAGGGTTTGAAAAATTAACAAAACTTTGCTTCCCAAATAGATGAAATTCGACAAAATTCTCTTCCAGTTCGACAAAATTTGTTCTTTCTTCGACAAAATTCTCTTCCACTTCACAAAATCCGTTCTTTGAATTTGCATGATTTTTCTTGCAAAATAAAGCACCAAACACTATTATTTCAATAATTCAAACAACCCCTAGAGCACTAAGAGGCACAATACAAACTAATTCAAACTAATTACCCATTGCAACATTTCAAGGCTATATTCAGAACAAAGCAAAAATAACTAGGAAAATGATCGATGGAGAAGAGCTACCCCCAATTCTTCTCGACGTCAGCTCCCTAATATCATAAGAATGAACAAATTTGTTACCTTTGAGGAATCGTTTGAACGGACGATGGAGAACACCTGGTTAATGGCCGCCGGTTCAATTGAGTTTGGGAGAAGAGAAGAACCCTAGGTTTCTTCGGTGATTTAATTTGGGGAAGAAAAGATAGCCCTAACATCAATAAGGGGTGGAAGGAAGGTAAAATGATATTTATAGCTTTAAAGGAAGAAATTAACCTTCCCAATTATTCAAATCTGACAAGAGTTCGACAGGAAATATACATCTGCAACAAAGTGCACCGAGTTGTATATTTATGTTTCTGTTTCAATTGGTGGATTTGGTATCTTATAGGTACAAATCGAAAATTAGGTGTCCAGGAAGCAAAAATGATCAAAGAGTAACAAAAAAGTTGCAATTAGGAAAATAAAATCAAATTAGAAGAGAGAACCCCTCAAGATCTTTGGTAGTGTCCACGAAGTCGAGCATAACTTTCTCATCCGGACTCCAAATCAACTGGTTCCGGCGGTATTAGAAAGCTATTTCAGCTAGCTACAATTCTTGTCTAAACACAAATTTCCAAATTCGGACTCGAACATGGTCAAAATTGGATTCCAAAAGCGATCATGAAAATACGTACTACAGTTCGAGGACATGAATGCGCATCAAGAAACGTGCACAAAACACTCACTAGAAAAGATACGCACATAAGTAAAAGTACAAAAGCATGCACAAAAGTACTCACGCAAAAGTGCATTAGCAAAAAGGAACATGAAAACACAAACTACAATCCTAGGACATTAATACAAATCAACAAACATGCACAAAGACACTCGCTCAAATGGACATGCACAAACGTACGTGTAAAAAGACATGAGCAAAAGTGCATTCGCAGCAACGTTCTTAAAAACACGAACTACAATACAAGGACTTTAATACGCATCAACAAACAACACCAAAAACATTAGATAAAAAAGATACAGTGGAGTGTAGAAATAACACTCTACGTTTACGTTTACGTGGATTTTTTTTTGGATTAATTTATATTTCTGTTTTAATTGGTGGATTGCTATCTTATAGGTACAAATCAAAAATTAGGTGTCCAGGAAGCAAAAATGATCAAAGAATAAGAAGAGAGTTGCAATTAGGAAAATAAATAGCAAATTCCAAATTCGGACTCGAACATGGTCAACATTGGATTCTAAAAGCGATCATGAAACTACGTACTACAGTTCGAGGACATGAATGCGCATCAAGAAACGTGCACAAAAACACTCGCTAGAAAAGATATGCACATAAGTAAAGTACAAAAGCATTCACAAAAGTTCTCACGCAAAAGTGCATTCGCAAAAAGGATCATGAAAACACAAATTACAGTCCTAGGACATTAATACAAATCAACAAACATGCACAAGCACACTCGCTCAAATGGACATGCACAAACATACATGTAAAAAAACATGCGCAAAAGTGCATTCGCAACAACGTTCTTAAAAACACGAACTACAATACTAGAATTTTAATACACATCAACAAACAACAACAAAAACACTAGATAAAAAAGATGCAGTGGAGTGTAGAAATAAAACTCTATGTTTACGTTTACGTGGATTTTTTTTTGGATTAATTTATATTTCTGTTTTAATTGGTGGATTTGGTATCTTATTGGTACAAATCGAAAATTAGGTGTCCAGAAAGCAAAAATGATCAAAGAGTAAGAAAAAAATTGCAATTAGGAAAATAAATTCAAATTAGAAGAGGGAATCCCTCAACATCTTTGGTAGTGTCCACGAAGTCGAGCATAACTTTCTCATCCAGAATACAAATCAACTAGTTTCGGCGGCATTAAGCAATTTCAGCTAGCTACAATTCCTGTCTAATGGCAAATTTCCAATTTCGGACTCGAACATGGTCGAAAATGGATTCCAAAAGCGATCATGTAGAAAAGCATGCATAAAAGTACTCACGCAAAAGTGCATTCGCAATTTTTTTTTGGATTAATTTATATTTCTGTTTTAATTGGTGGATTTGGTATTTTATAGGTACAAATCGAAAATTAGGTGTCCAGGAAGCAAAAATGATCAAATAGTAAGAAAAGAATTGCAATTAGGAAAATAAATTCAAATTAGAAGAGGGAATCCCTCAACATATTTGGTAGTGTCCACAAAGTCGAGCATAACTTTCTCATCCGGACTCCAAATCAACTGGTTCCGGCGGCATCAGAAAGCTATTTCAGCTGGCTACGATTCCTGTCTAACCGCAAATTTCCAAATTTGGACTCGAACATGGTCAAAATTGGATTCCAAAAGCGATCATGAAAATACGTACTACAGTTCGAGAACATGAATGCGCATCAAGAAACGTGCACAAAAACACTCGCTAGAAAAGATACGCACATAAGTAAAAGTACAAAAGCATGCACAAAGGTACTCACGCAAACGTACATGTAAAAAAACATGCGCAAAACTGCATTCGCAACAACCTTCTTAAAAACACGAACAACAATATTAGGACTTTAATACACATCAACAAACAACAGCAAAAACACTAGATAAAAAAGATGCAGTGGAGTGTAGAAATAAAATTCTACGTTTACGTTTACGTGGATTTTTCTTACAAAGAATATTAATATATAACGACAAATTGCACTTTGCCCCTTAAAGAAATACCCCTTTTGCATCCCCCCTCAAATTTAAAAAACAAGACTGTCCCCCTACGAAATATACAACTCGGTGCATTTTGCCCCAAATGTGTATTTCCGGTCGAATTCTTACCGAATTGAGGGTGTACAAGTCATTTTACCTCTCCTGCTTCTTTGGGATCCGCTTTCACTACTCAGGGCAATATTCAGAACAAAGCACAAATAACAAGGAAAAAGATCGATGGAGAAGAGCTACCCCCAATTCTTCTCGGCCCCAGTTCCCTAATATCATAAGAATGAACAAATTTGTTACCTTTGAGGAATTGTTTGAACGGGCAATGGAGAACACCTGGTTGATAGTCGTCGATTCAATTGAGTTCTGGAGAAGAGAATAACCCTAGGTTTCTTCGGTGATTCAATTTGGGGGAGAAAAGAGTGCCCTAACGTTAATATGCGGTGGAAAAAAAGGTCAAATGACATTTATAGTCTTAAATGACGAAATTACCCTTCCCAATTACTCAAATCCGGGAAGAGTTCGACCGTAAATACACATTTGGGGCAAAGTGCACCGAGTTGTATATTTCGAAGGGGGTCAGTCTAGTTTTTGTATTGTGAGGGGGGGGAAGTGGAATAAATGCATTTTTTTGGGGGTGAAGTGCAATTTGCCAACATATATATAATTATAATTTCAATTTTCAAGAACAATGTATTGAAAGAGAAATATAATTTGAAAAAAGAAACACTTGATATTTGGATATTGATAAATTAATCTCCAAAATTTGTGATATCTTTCAACCCCCTATAATTTTTATACTTATACTAGTATAACATATAAAATTTATACTTTCATATTAATTTTGTACATGTTAAAAGATTGGGACCGAGTGTACAATTTAATGTAATCGTTGGATTCGAATTACGAAGAAGTGGATTCGAATTAGGAAATAAAAATAGAATCCAACATAAAGTAATTCCTAAAATAATGATTTGGTGTCCGCTTCTAACAAGGAAATAAAATATTTCCTTGTACAATTACAAAACCTTTTCACCTCCGAACAACAATACTTACATGCTTATATATATCTATATAATATCACCTTTAATTACAATCTCATCACAAACTCTGAAAATAAATCACTTTCGATCATACATAACATAATAATTCTCCCGAGTGCGCAAAGATGAAGTTGTTTGGAGTCGAAATCTCTGATGCTGTTCGTAATCCCACACCACCGGAATCTTCCACTGCCGCCGCCGTCGAGGTTGCTTCTGCAGCAGCTGCGCCGCCGCCTGATAACACAACCGAAGTTTCCATAACTTTGCCGTTCAAGAAAAGGGCATTCCACAACATTAACACTAACCCTCTAATTTCCGGCGAAGTTTCCAGTACTTTGCCGCTCAAGAAAAGGGCCTTCCTCTACATCAACATTAACAACGGCGGCGATGAAATCTTATCAGGAAATACGACCGGAACCCTACTTCCGGCGAGTGGTTTATCAGTCCCTTCTTTTTCCGACGACTTTTACCGGAAAACCAAGGCCAAGAAAAGTATTTCCGACCAAATTCAGAATATTTCGGACAATAATATCTACTGTCCGATGCCGTTGAGTTGTGCTCTTCCGACAATGAACACAATCTTCCGCCCTGAGCATCTAGGGTTTTCAAGAAACCGGCCCTGTAATAAAGAATATTCCGGTCAGTTTTCTGCAACTAGTCTTCATGATATTCCATCAACTAGTACTACTCCTTCTACCGGCGGCCGAGGAAAGAAGAACAAGCTAGCGAAAAAACCCGATATCGAAAAGAAAAAGGCGAAATCATCGAACGACAAGAAGAAGAAGGCGAAACTATCACCGAATCACGATGAAGGCGATAATGTTATTATTCCATTGGAGGAAATTCCAGGGCTGCTTCAAAAAATCGAGTCGCACGACGGAAGTAAACCGGTTTTCTTGTACAAGAAGAAACTCGAAGTATCCGATGTGCGGGACCGCCTAAACAGGTTATTTATCTCCGGTTGTAAAGTGAACCTGATGGGGTTCCTGACCGACGAAGAGAGGACAGCTGTCGATGCCGATGACAGAAAAGGGCTCGAGTTTGTGGGGATTGATAAAAACGGCAAATTCTATAACCTACATTTGGTGAGGTGGAGCAGCGTGAAAATCACGGTTATCAACAAAGAATGGATGAAGATAATTAGGGCGAACGATGTGCATGAAGGTGACTCGGTTGAGCTTTGGGGATACCGGAGAAACAACAAAAACGAGTTCTGTTTGGTACTCAACTTTCAAAAATCGGAAAATCGTAACAATGGAGATGGATCGAGCACTAGCGGCAGCGGCAGCGGTACTACTAGTGTCGGAGGCATGACGTCATCATCACCGTCGCCGTAGAGACGTCGATTGATTTCATCTTATATATGTTTGTTTGTTTGTGTTTAAGGATGTCAAGTATTTAGAGTCTATTAATCTATGTATTATTTGGACGAAATTGCTCTTGTACTAATCATTAAAAAATGAATATGATTGGTGTTTTTTTCTTCTTAATTTCTTTTCTTTTAATTCACATGCAATTTAATTTAGACATTTTACTGATTTGTTGTTTGAGGGGGTAAACATAGGGAGGCAACTTCAACTTCAACCCGCCCTGTTAGCTAATGGGTCGGGTACGGGTTTTTTTTTTGCGATTACGGGTTTTGAATGTATGCACCCTGCTTATATATTTTCTATATTTATTAACTTTATATACTATTTATATTATAAAAGTACTAAGTTTTGGATCAATTGTAAATAAATTAATTACAAATATTAAAAACAAATATTTTTTTTATCGGTTCTAAACGGGGCGGGAATGGGTATACTAGTAAAATTGCGCCCAAAACAGGGACATGTTTGTAATTTTGCTATATACCTAGGTAAACATAATTCCGCAAACATGACAAGTTATTTTGTAATTTACTTTTACTTCAGGGGTGTATTCGTAATTTTATCCAAATCAGTAAAGCACGAATGGGAAATCGAAAACACTTCATAAAAAATGCAGATATATATATATAATCCAATCCACACAATAAGTTTTACAAGTTGTGTTCTCCAAAAGAGAAGAATTCTCTTGAAAATCTTTTTTTCGTTCCCCGATTGCCTCTATTTTGCCGGTTTTAATTGTCGGATGAAGAGAGAGGTGGCGTTATGTGCTATGAACATGCGTAACAAATTAAGTGGTTATGTTTTTTTTTTTTAAATAATTATTAGGGAAAATGAGGGATAACCTTCTCATTAGGTAAAAATTAAAATAATAGAGGGTGAGCTCAATTTATAATTGACACTTTATAAACAAACCCATATAATATTTTCTGAATTGTGTGACCCCCTTAGTCTCATGTTAATGCCCATTATGCCTTTTTTGTCCATATTTTTCTCATTTCTCTTTATTTCTCTTTTGTCCGTCATTTTATATTTCCCATTCATTTCTCTCTCTTCCTTTTTTCCTCTTTGTTTTTTGTTTTATTTTTCTTCTCCCTATCTCCTCTCTCCTCTCGCATCCCTCTCTTCTGTCATTTTCTCTCTTCTCGTCACTTTCTGATTCTTTTTTTTTTCTCTGTGTTTTTCTCCATTTCTTCCCACTACTTTGCCTTTTCTTCTACATCTCATTTTTTTGCTGTTGAAATCAATCTAATTTCTACTCTATAAATATCGTGTTTTCACCGGAGATGAGATTTATTATTGTCAATTTTCCATTTTATAACACCATAGTTTCTTCAATCGAATAATAATATAGTGAATTAAAATATATATATATATATATATATATATATATATATATATATATATATATATATATATATATATATATATATATATATATATATATATATATATATATATATAGTTAACTACCAATTTTTTATAGTTGACATCGGAAAAATTTTAGTTGACTATCTAATTTTATAGTTGACTCTGGCAGCAATATTGTTAACTACCCATTTTTTTTATAGTTGACTACCATTTTTATAGTTGACATAGGAAAAATTATAGTTGACTTCGGAACAATATAGTGAACTACCCGTAATTTATAATTGACTCTGGGTGTAGATGACTATAATAATTTATGATTTTTGCCGTATGATCCCTTCTTTGTTGTGGACTCTAATAAAATAAATTTCGTGGGAAACAAAATTTACGAGTCATCAAATAATGCGACCATGGATTTGTAGATCTAAAAACCAAGATTGTTTAGAAACTCTATTCTTGAGTAATCAACCAGGCAGTATTCTGAATCGTCACATATGGTCGCCGCAAACCACCGGCCTTCACCATCCCTGCACACAACCGCTCACCGCCGTGCTGCACATAACCGCCTTCCGCCGCCAACACTGTGAACCGCATCCCATCGTCGCTAGTGCACACCACTGGCCCTTCACCTTTGTTGAACATAGCAAACTGTTTTCGTCGAAAATATGGAAGAGAAAAGTTGGAGAGAGGGGAGATGGAGAAGAAGAGAAGAAGACGGAGAAAGCGTGTTTCATTAAGATTTGTTGAAATTTTTAGAACATCTACAGCGTAGTTGCAATGGTTTAGGAAGATAGTTAACTTCTATGAATGTATTTGTTTTCTCGTAAGATTGGGAGGTCTTTTTTTAACACAAAATATGAGGATACACATGGTAAATCACTATTTGAGGGGGTTTGCCTTATTAAAATTAAATGGGGTGGTTAGTCCTAATATTTTTCTTACTGAGGAATTTATATCTCGTTAACCCTAACTATTATGATCTGCATTTACATCTCCATATGGTATTCCAATGTAACTTGTTATTATTCAAGGGTTAAAATAGTAATCGTTCTAATTTGATTGTGAATATGATCTTGATGGCATTAATTAAACTAAATGAATTGCAAGAAAACTATAGATAACACAATGAAAGATTAATTCGATTATTCGATGTAGTAAAAGAAAATCCTAGTCTTCTTAAAAAACAATGACAATGAATATTAAATTTATAACGGCAAATTGCACTTGGCCCCCTAAAAATGCCCTTTTTGCATTTCCACCCACAAAATACGAAAACTAGAATGGCCCTTTTTGAAATATACAACTCAGTGCACTTTGCCCCAAATATGTATTTCCGGTTGATTTTTTCTATCGGATTGAGGGTGTATAAGTCGTTTTACTTCTCCTGCTTCTTTAGAATGCCCCTTTTGCTACTCAATTACTTAGGATTTGAAAATTTAACAAAACTTGCTTCCAAATAGATGAAATTCGACGAAATTCTCTTCCAGTTCACAAAATTTGTTATTTTATTTTGCATAATTTTTCTTGCAAAATAAAGCACCAAACACTATTATTATTTCAATAATTCAAACAATCCCTAGAGCACTAAGACGCACAATACAAACTAATTCAATCTAATTACGCACTGCAACATATCAGGGCAATATTCAGAACAAAGCACAAATAACAAGGAAAAAAATCGATGGAGAAGAGATACACCCAATTCTTCTCGACCCTAGTTCCTAATATCATAAGAATGAACAAATTTGTTACCTTTGAGGAATTGTTTGAACGGGCAATGGAGAACACCTGGTTGATGGCCGCCGATTCTATTGAGTTTGGGAAAAGAGAAGAACCCTAAGTTTTTTCTGTGATTCGATTTGGGTGAGAAAAGAGTGCCCTAACGGTTATTAGAGATAATCCCAAAGATATTTGATTTGATTATATGCAATATTTGATTTAATTATAAATATCATTAGGATATTTGATTTGATTTTATATACATTTATTAAAGAATATTTTCTTGATTATTTTTTATCATGCATGTATGTATATATAAGAATGTAGTGTTGGTTAATGAAAAACATGAAAAACATTATTCATATTATTATTTCTACATGGTATACATAACAACATTTTTTTAACAAACCTCTCTCTCTCATTCTTATAATATCTCTACACCTCAAATTACACCATGGCCAATACTGCTACTCCTCCAACTACTACTATTGATACATTGCACCAAACACTATTGATACAAGCCAAACACTTATTACCATCAATGTATTTGCTCAGACCCCTCTTAAACTTTACTCTACTAATTACACCTCATGAAAATTCCAATTTCAAACCCTTTTTCTTGGTTATGATCTCATTGGTTATATTGATGGAACCAAACATTGTCCACCCGCTACCATCACTACAAACCAAACAACACTACCGAACCCTGCCCATACCTTTTGGATTCGTCAGGATCAACTTTTACTCAACGCTATTATTGGCTCACTTTCTCCTACCATCATTCCTTTCATTGCCCGTGCAACAACATCTCGTGAAGCTTGGACTATTCTCGCTAATACTTATGCCAAAGCATCTCGAGGGCGGATCAAACAAGTTAAAAGCCACCTCAAATAATACCCTACTAAAGGCGCTCAAAGCATAACATAATTTCTACAATCTGTCAAAGCTCGGGCAGATGAACTTGCGTTATTGGGTGTCCCTGTGGATGATGATAATCTAGTGGAAAAAATTCTTAACGGTCTCGGCAATGATTACAAAGATCTTGTCAATGCTGTCAACGCTCGTGACACACCGATCACATTTGATGAGCTTCATGAAAAACTACTCACTTGTGAAGCGCATTTGCAAGAGAAGAAACCCGGTCAATCTTATATGCCAGTCACTGCCAATCCCGCACAACGCACCCATACAGATATGCGTACCTCTGGGTGGCGTCCACCATCGACCAACACCAAATGGCGTCCTTCCTTCAATTGGCGACCTTCTTCGGGTCAAAGTCAATCTCGAGGTGATCGTTCACTATCACGACCATATCTTGGCCACCGTCAAATTTGTGGTATTCAAGGTCATACTGCCAAACGATGTCCTTCATTTCGTCTTGTATCGAATGACTCATCGTCCTCAACTCAAACTCCGTTTGGCCGTTCTACAACACCATGGCAACCTAGGGCTCATTTTGCTGCCACTTCTGCATCTACAACTCCACCGTGGCTCCTTGACAGTGGTGCCTCTCATCATGTCACTGCCGACCTGAGCAACTTATCTCTTTATGCACCAAACACAGGCACATACGACGTTATGATTGAAGATGGCACGGGTCTACCGATAACACGTACTGGTTCCACTTCCCTCATTACCCCGACCCCTTCGTTCAATTTATCTAATGTTTTATGTGTTCCCAGCATGAAAAAGAATTTAATATCTATTTCACAATTTTGCCTCACTAATAATGTATCCATTGAATTCTTACCATTTCATTTTCTTATGAATGAACTTCGCACGAGGGCAATTCTATAAAAGAGCCAAACGAAGGATGGAGTGTATGCGTGGCCGACTTCCTCATCCCTGAAACCACCTCTAATTGCCTTTTCTAGTGCCAAAACCACTTCGTCCGAGTGGCATTATAGATTAGGTCATCCGTCTTTCTCTATTCTAAAACATGTTTCGTCTCATTATAACTTAGATTTGTCGTCTTCAATTCTGCCTAATTCATGTAATGCATGCCACTGCAGTAAAAGTCACAAACTCTCTTTTTCTACCACATCACTTGTTTCAACTCAACCTCTTCAAACTATTTTTTCCGACGTGTGGACTTCCCCCGTAGTTTCCCATGATGGTTTTAAATATTATGTTATTTTTGTTGATCATTTTACAAAGTATACATGGTTTTATACACTCAAGCATAAATCAGATGTTTACGATGTCTTCAAACGATGCAAAACAATTGTCCAAAACTACTTTGACAGAAAAATTAAAACTCTTTATTCTGACAATGGTGGCGAATATATTAGCCTAACTTCCTATTTAGCCACTCACGGTATTTCTCACCTTAAAATACCACCTCACACACCGGAACATAATGGTTTTTCTGAAAGACACATAGTCGAAACTGGTCTCACACTTCTCTCTCATGCTTCACTCTCTTTAACTTTTTGGTCGCATGCATTCATCACTGTTGTTTATCTAATAAATCGTATGCCAACTCTAACATTAAATCTCTTGTTACATTTTGAAAAGATTTTTGGTACCTCTCCTAACTATTCTAAACTCAAGACATTTGGTTGCCTATTTACTCTTGGCTTCGACCATATTCTTCCCATAAACTAGAATCTCGCTCTACACCTTGTGTCTTCCTTGGGTACTCTCTCACACAAAGTGCATATTTTTGTTATGATCCTTCTAACAATAAAATATTTATATCTTGTCACGTCAAGTTTGTTGAATCGGTTTTCCCGTTCTCTTCCCTTCATACCCATTTATCTCGCCCTGAACCATACAACATCTCCACATGGATCCCGCCACCTCTACAATTTTTTTCACAAGAAACTCACCTCCGGCCACTCTCCACGCCATCAAACGAGCAGTCTCCTTCTATGCTCTCCAGTGAAGTCCCGACACCACCCAATCCATCAGCACTCTCAAATACTCCACCGCCTCTAAACCCATCGACTATAACCTTAGCACCGACTCAATCACCTAATCTCGCAAACCCTCCTGAACCAAACATCCAACCCATATCCTCAAACACTCCATTACCTGTAAATCCACCAACTGTAACCTTAGCACCGACTCAATCACCTAATTGCACAAACCCTCCTGAACCAAATATCCAACAAGCCATACATGTACCTGAAAACCATAACTCACACCGTATGACTACACGGGCCAAAAATTCAATCCACAAACCTACCCAAAAATTGAACCTCACTGCCCAACTTTCCAATAAAACTGAGTTGGAACCCACAAATGCGACCCAAGACATCAAAGATACTAAATGGCGTCAAGCCATGTTTGAAGAATATGATGCTTTTGTTCGAAATGGGACATGGGAGTTAGTTCCATCTGTACCTTCCCAAAATATTGTTGGTTGCAAATGGATTTTTCGAACTAAACGTCACTCTGATGGTTCAATTGATAGGTACAAGGCTCGGTTGGTCGCTAAAGGATTTCAGCAGCGACCTGGTGTAGATTACAATGATACATTTAGCCCAGTCATTAAGCCTACCACAGTTCAGATTGTCATTAGTATAGGTATAAGTCGTGGATGGTCTCTCCGACAACTCGATGTGAATAATACCTTTTTACAATGGCATCTCAGCGAAGATGTATATATGGCTCAACCACAAGGTTTTGTTGATCCCGACTACCCAACACACGTGTGTAAGCTTCACAAGGCAATATATGGCCTTAAACAAACTCCGCGTGCATGGTACAATGAGCTTCCTCAATTTCTTATTGCAATTGGATTTCGAAACTCACATGCAGATGCATCTCTTTTTATTCTCCACACTAGTAATCAATGTGTATATCTTCTTGTCTGTGTGGATGATATTATAATCACAGGTGACAGTAATGCTACAGTCAACTAGATTGTTACATCTCTCTTATCGATTTTCCATTAAAGATCTTGAACCGCTTGCCTACTTCCTTGGTGTGGAAGTCACTCCGCACGAACATGGAGTTATTCTTTCTCAACGCCGGTACATTCTCGATCTTCTTTCTCGTACCAATATGATTGATAGCAAATCAGTACTCACCCCTCTCCCTACTAGTCCAACACTTACCCTTCACTCGGGCACTACTCTTACTGATCCAACGGAATACAGAGCCCTCGTGGGTAGCTTACAGTACTTGTCTCTTACTCGGCCAGAAATAGCTTTTACAGTAAATTAAACAAGCTATCTCAATGCATGCATCGTCCAACCACCGACCATTGGACTTCAGTTAAGCGCCTCTTACGCTATCTTTCTGGTACTTCTGATTATGGCATATGTCTCTATCGTGATTCTCCACTGTCACTCCATGCCTTTTCCAATGCGGATTGGGCGGGAAATAAGGATGATTTCTCTTCTACTAGTGCTTATATTGTTTATCTCGGTCGCAATCCTATTTCGCGGAGTTCCAAGAAGCAACGTACAATTGCTCGCTCTTCTACTGAAGCCGAATATCGGTATGTTGCTGCTACAGCTGCTGAAATATCTTGGATAAGTTCTCTTCTCACCGATCTCCACATCAACTACCTCAGTCACCCGTTATCTACTGTGATAATATTGGAGCTACACAATTGTGTTCTAATCTAGTATTTCATTCTCGTATGAAGCATGTTGTCATTAACTTTAACTTCATTAGAGTTCAAGTTCAAAATGGAGATCTACGACTTGCTCATGTCTCATCCACCGATCAATTAGCCGATGCTCTCACCAAACCACTACCTCGAGCTTGATTTCTTTATCTTAGAGACAAGATTAGACTCTCCTCACGGAGCTCCATCTTGAGGGGGCATATTAGAGATAATCCCAAAGATATTTGATTTGATTATATGCAATATTTGATTTAATTGTAAATATCCTTAGGATATTTGATTTGATTTTATATACATTTATTAAAGAATATTTGCTTGATCATTTTTTATCATGCATGTATGTATGTATAAGAATGTAGTGTTGGTTAATGAAAAATAAGAAAAACATTATTCATATTATTATTTCTACAACGGTAACATGGGGTGGAAAAAAGGTTAAATGACATTTATAACCTTAAATGACGAAATTACCCTTCCCAATTACTCAAATCCGGCTAGAGTTCGACAAGAAATACACATTTGAGAAGAAGTGCACCGATGAGTTGTATATTTCGAAGGGGGACCAGTCTATTTTTCGTATTTTGAGGGGGGAAAGTGCAAAAAATACATTTTTTTAGGGGCCTAAATGCAATTTGCCGAATATATAATTATAATTTCAAGAACAATGTATTGAAAGAGAAATAACTTGATAATTGGATTTTGATAAATTAATCTCCAAAATTTGTGATATCTTTCAACCCCTATAATTTTTATAGTTATACACTTATACTCGTATAACATATCAAATTTATACTTTCATATTAATTTTGTATACATTAAAAGATTGGGACCGAGTGTATAATTTAATGTAATATAATGTAATCGTTGGATTCGATTTAGTATGAAGTGGATTCAAATTAGGAAATAAAATAGAATCCAACATAAAATAATTCCTTAAATAATGATTTGGTGTCCGCTTCTAACAAGGAAATAAAATATTTCCTTGTACAATTACAAAACCCTTTCACCTCCGAGCAACAATACTTACATGCTTATATATATCTATATAATATCACCTTTAATTACAATCTCATCACAAACTCTGAAAATAAATCACTTTCGATCATATAATATAATTCTCCCGAGTGCGCAGAGATGAAGTTGTTTGGAGTCGAAATCTCTGATGCTGTTCCTAATCCCACACCACCGGAATCTTCCACTGCCGCCGCCGTCAAGGTTGCTTCTGCAGCAGCTGCGCCGCCGCCTGATAACGCAAGCGAAGTTTCCAGCACATTGCCGCTCAAGAAAAGGGCATTCCACAACATTAACATTAACCCTCTTTCCGGCGAAGTTTCCAGTACTTTGCCGCTCAAGAAAAGGGCATTCCACCACATTAACATTAACAACGGTGGCGATCAAATCTTATCAGGAAATACCACCGGAACCCTACTTCCGGCGACGGGTTTATCAATCCCTTCTTTTTCCGACGACTTTTACCGGACAACCAAGGCCAAGAAAAGTATTTCCGACCAAATTCAGAATATTTCGGACAATAATATCTACTGTCCGGTGCCGTTGAGTTGTGTTCTTCCGACAATGAATACAATCTTCGGCCCTGAGCATCTAGGGTTTTCAAGAAACCGGCCCTGTAATAAGGAATATTCCGGTGAGTTTTCTGCAACTAATCTTCATGATATTTCAACAACTAGTACTACTCCTACTACCGGCGGCCGAGGAAAGAAGAACAAGCTAGCGAAAAAACCCGATATCGAAAAGAAAAAGGCGAAATCATCGAACGACAAGAAGAAGAAGGCGAAACTATCACCGAATCACGATGAAGGCGATAATGTTATTATTCCATTGGAGGAAATTCCAGGGCTGCTTCAAAAAATCGAGTCGCACGACGGAAGTAAACCGGTTTTCTTGTACAAGAAGAAACTCGAAGTATCCGATGTGCGGGACCGCCTAAACAGGTTATTTATCTCCGGTTGTAAAGCGAACCTGATGGGGTTCCTGACCGACGAAGAGAGGACAGCTGTCGATGCCGATGACAGAAAAGGGCTCGAGTTTGTGGGGATTGATAAAAACGGCGACTTCTATAACCTCCATTTGGTGAGGTGGAGCAGCGTGAAAATCACGGTTATCAACAAAGAATGGATGAAGATAATTAGGGCGAACGATGCGCATGAAGGTGACTCGGTCGAGCTTTGGGGATACCGGAGAAACAACAATAACGAGTTCTGTTTGGTACTCAACTTTCAAAAATCGGAAAATCGTAACAATGGAGATGGATCGAGCACTAGCGGCAGCGGCAGCGGTACTACTAGTGTCGGAGGCATGACGTCATCATCACCGTCGCCGTAGAGACGTCGATTGATTTCATCTTATATATGTTTGTTTGTTTGTGTTTAAGGATGTCAAGTATTTAGAGTCTATTAATCTATGTATTATTTGGACGAAATTGCTCTTGTACTAATCATTAAAAAATGAATATGATTGGTGTTTTTTTCTTCTTAATTTCTTTTCTTTTAATTCACATGCAATTTAATTTAGACATTTTACTGATTTGTTGTTTGAGGGGGTAAACATAGGGAGGCAACTTCAACTTCAACCCGCCCTGTTAGCTAATGGGTCGGGTACGGGTTTTCTTTTTTGCGATTACGGGTTTTGAATGTATGCACCCTGCTTATATATTTTCTATATTTATTAACTTTATATACTATTTATATTATAAAAGTACTAAGTTTTGGATCAATTCTAAATAAATTAATTACAAATATTAAAAACAAATATTTTTTTTATCGGTTCTAAACGGGGCGGGAATGGGTATACTAGTAAAATTGCGCCCAAAACAGGGACATGTTTGTAATTTTGCTATATACCTAGGTAAACATAATTCCGCAAACATGACAAGTTATTTTGTAATTTACTTTTACTTCAGGGGTGTATTCGTAATTTTATCCAAATCAGTAAAGCACGAATGGGAAATCGAAAACACTTCATAAAAAATGCAGATATATATATATAATCCAATCCACACAATAAGTTTTACAAGTTGTGTTCTCCAAAAGAGAAGAATTCTCTTGAAAATCTTTTTTTCGTTCCCCGATTGCCTCTATTTTGCCGGTTTTAATTGTCGGATGAAGAGAGAGGTGGCGTTATGTGCTATGAACATGCGTAACAAATTAAGTGGTTATGTTTTTTTTTTTTAAATAATTATTAGGGAAAATGAGGGATAACCTTCTCATTAGGTAAAAATTAAAATAATAGAGGGTGAGCTCAATTTATAATTGACACTTTATAAACAAACCCATATAATATTTTCTGAATTGTGTGACCCCCTTAGTCTCATGTTAATGCCCATTATGCCTTTTTTGTCCATATTTTTCTCATTTCTCTTTATTTCTCTTTTGTCCGTCATTTTATATTTCCCATTCATTTCTCTCTCTTCCTTTTTTCCTCTTTGTTTTTTGTTTTATTTTTCTTCTCCCTATCTCCTCTCTCCTCTCGCATCCCTCTCTTCTGTCATTTTCTCTCTTCTCGTCACTTTCTGATTCTTTTTTTTTTTCTCTGTGTTTTTCTCCATTTCTTCCCACTACTTTGCCTTTTCTTCTACATCTCATTTTTTTGCTGTTGAAATCAATCTAATTTCTACTCTATAAATATCGTGTTTTCACCGGAGATGAGATTTATTATTGTCAATTTTCCATTTTATAACACCATAGTTTCTTCAATCGAATAATAATATAGTGAATTAAAATATATATATATATATATATATATATATATATATATATATATATATATATATATATATATATATATATATATATATATATATATATATATATATATATATATATATATATATATAGTTAACTACCAATTTTTTATAGTTGACATCGGAAAAATTTTAGTTGACTATCTAATTTTATAGTTGACTCTGGCAGCAATATTGTTAACTACCCATTTTTTTTATACTTGACTACCATTTTTATAGTTGACATAGGAAAAATTATAGTTGACTTCGGAACAATATAGTGAACTACCCGTAATTTATAATTGACTCTGGGTGTAGATGACTATAATAATTTATGATTTTTGCCGTATGATCCCTTCTTTGTTGTGGACTCTAATAAAATAAATTTCGTGGGAAACAAAATTTACGAATCATCAAATAATGCGACCATGGATTTGTAGATCTAAAAACCAAGATTGTTTAGAAACTCTATTCTTGAGTAATCAACCAGGCAGTATTCTGAATCGTCACATATGGTCGCCGCAAACCACCGGCCTTCACCATCCCTGCACACAACCGCTCACCGCCGTGCTGCACATAACCGCCTTCCGCCGCCAACACTGTGAACCGCATCCCATCGTCGCTAGTGCACACCACTGGCCCTTCACCTTTGCTGAACATAGCAAACTGTTTTCGTCGAAAATATGGAAGAGAAAAGTTGGAGAGAGGGGAGATGGAGAAGAAGAGAAGAAGACGGAGAAAGCGTGTTTCATGAAGATTTGTTGAAATTTTTAGAACATCTACAGCGTAGTTGCAATGGTTTAGGAAGATAGTTAACTTCTATGAATGTATTTGTTTTCTCGTAAGATTGGGAGGTCTTTTTTTAACACAAAATATGAGGATACACATGGTAAATCACTATTTGAGGGGGTTTGCCTTATTAAAATTAAATGGGGTGGTTAGTCCTAATATTTTTCTTACTGAGGAATTTATATCTCGTTAACCCTAACTATTATGATCTGCATTTACATCTCCATATGGTATTCCAATGTAACTTGTTATTATTCAAGGGTTAAAATAGTAATCGTTCTAATTTGATTGTGAATATGATCTTGATGGCATTAATTAAACTAAATGAATTGCAAGAAAACTATAGATAACACAATGAAAGATTAATTCGATTATTCGATGTAGTAAAAGAAAATCCTAGTCTTCTTAAAAAACAATGACAATGAATATTAAATTTATAACGGCAAATTGCACTTGGCCCCCTAAAAATGCCCTTTTTGCATTTCCACCCACAAAATACGAAAACTAGAATGGCCCTTTTTGAAATATACAACTCAGTGCACTTTGCCCCAAATATGTATTTCCGGTTGATTTTTTCTATCGGATTGAGGGTGTATAAGTCGTTTTACTTCTCCTGCTTCTTTAGAATGCCCCTTTTGCTACTCAATTACTTAGGATTTGAAAATTTAACAAAACTTGCTTCCAAATAGATGAAATTCGACGAAATTCTCTTCCAGTTCACAAAATTTGTTATTTTATTTTGCATAATTTTTCTTGCAAAATAAAGCACCAAACACTATTATTATTTCAATAATTCAAACAATCCCTAGAGCACTAAGACGCACAATACAAACTAATTCAATCTAATTACGCACTGCAACATATCAGGGCAATATTCAGAACAAAGCACAAATAACAAGGAAAAAAATCGATGGAGAAGAGATACACCCAATTCTTCTCGACCCTAGTTCCTAATATCATAAGAATGAACAAATTTGTTACCTTTGAAGAATTGTTTGAACGGGAAATGGAGAACACCTGGTTGATGGCCGCCGATTCTATTGAGTTTGGGAAAAGAGAAGAACCCTAAGTTTTTTCTGTGATTCGATTTGGGTGAGAAAAGAGTGCCCTAACGGTTATTAGAGATAATCCCAAAGATATTTGATTTGATTATATGCAATATTTGATTTAATTATAAATATCATTAGGATATTTGATTTGATTTTATATACATTTATTAAAGAATATTTTCTTGATTCTTTTTGATCATGCATGTATGTATATATAAGAATGTAGTGTTGGTTAATGAAAAACATGAAAAACATTATTCATATTATTATTTCTACATGGTATACATAACAACATTTTTTTAACAAACCTCTCTCTCTCATTCTTATAATATCTCTACACCTCAAATTACACCATGGCCAATACTGCTACTCCTCCAACTACTACTATTGATACATTGCACCAAACACTATTGATACAAGCCAAACACTTATTACCATCAATGTATTTGCTCAGGCCCCTCTTAAACTTTACTCTACTAATTACACCTCATGAAAATTCCAATTTCAAACCCTTTTTCTTGGTTATGATCTCATTGGTTATATTGATGGAACCAAACATTGTCCACCCGCTACCATCACTACAAACCAAACAACACTACCGAACCCTGCCCATACCTTTTGGATTCGTCAGGATCAACTTTTACTCAACGCTATTATTGGCTCACTTTCTCCTACCATCATTCCTTTCATTGCCCGTGCAACAACATCTCGTGAAGCTTGGACTATTCTCGCTAATACTTATGCCAAAGCATCTCGAGGGCGGATCAAACAAGTTAAAAGCCACCTCAAATAATACCCTACTAAAGGCGCTCAAAGCATAACATAATTTCTACAATCTGTCAAAGCTCGGGCAGATGAACTTGCGTTATTGGGTGTCCCTGTGGATGATGATAATCTAGTGGAAAAAATTCTTAACGGTCTCGGCAATGATTACAAAGATCTTGTCAATGCTGTCAACGCTCGTGACACACCGATCACATTTGATGAGCTTCATGAAAAACTACTCACTTGTGAAGCGCATTTGCAAGAGAAGAAACCCGGTCAGTCTTATATGCCAGTCACTGCCAATCCCGCACAACGCACCCATACAGATATGCGTACCTCTGGGTGGCGTCCACCATCGACCAACACCAAATGGCGTCCTTCCTTCAATTGGCGACCTTCTTCGGGTCAAAGTCAATCTCGAGGTGATCGTTCACTATCACGACCATATCTTGGCCACCGTCAAATTTGTGGTATTCAAGGTCATACTGCCAAACGATGTCCTTCATTTCGTCTTATATCGAATGACTCATCGTCCTCAACTCAAACTCCGTTTGGCCGTTCTACAACACCATGGCAACCTAGGGCTCATTTTGCTGCCACTTCTGCATCTACAACTCCACCGTGGCTCCTTGACAGTGGTGCCTCTCATCATGTCACTGCCGACCTGAGCAACTTATCTCTTTATGCACCAAACACAGGCACATACGACGTTATGATTGAAGATGGCACGGGTCTACCGATAACACGTACTGGTTCCACTTCCCTCATTACCCCGACCCCTTCGTTCAATTTATCTAATGTTTTATGTGTTCCCAGCATGAAAAAGAATTTAATATCTATTTCACAATTTTGCCTCACTAATAATGTATCCATTGAATTCTTACCATTTCATTTTCTTATGAAGGAACTTCGCACGAGGGCAATTCTGTAAAAGAGCCAAACGAAGGATGGAGTGTATGCGTGGCCGACTTCCTCATCCCTGAAACCACCTCTAATTGCCTTTTCTAGTGCCAAAACCACTTCGTCCGAGTGGCATTATAGATTAGGTCATCCGTCTTTCTCTATTCTAAAACATGTTTCGTCTCATTATAACTTAGATTTGTCGTCTTCAATTCTGCCTAATTCATGTAATGCATGCCACTGCAGTAAAAGTCACAAACTCTCTTTTTCTACCACATCACTTGTTTCAACTCAACCTCTTCAAACTATTTTTTCCGACGTGTGGACTTCCCCCGTAGTTTCCCATGATGGTTTTAAATATTATGTTATTTTTGTTGATCATTTTACAAAGTATACATGGTTTTATACACTCAAGCATAAATCAGATGTTTACGATGTCTTCAAACGATGCAAAACAATTGTCCAAAACTACTTTGACAGAAAAATTAAAACTCTTTATTCTGACAATGGTGGCGAATATATTAGCCTAACTTCCTATTTAGCCACTCACGGTATTTCTCACCTTAAAACACCACCTCACACACCGGAACATAATGGTTTTTCTGAAAGACACATAGTCGAAACTGGTCTCACACTTCTCTCTCATGCTTCACTCTCTTTAACTTTTTGGTCGCATGCATTCATCACTGTTGTTTATCTAATAAATCGTATGCCAACTCTAACATTAAATCTCTTGTTACATTTTGAAAAGATTTTTGGTACCTCTCCTAACTATTCTAAACTCAAGACATTTGGTTGCCTATTTACTCTTGGCTTCGACCATATTCTTCCCATAAACTAGAATCTCGCTCTACACCTTGTGTCTTCCTTGGGTACTCTCTCACACAAAGTGCATATTTTTGTTATGATCCTTCTAACAATAAAATATTTATATCTTGTCACGTCAAGTTTGTTGAATCGGTTTTCCCGTTCTCTTCCCTTCATACCCATTTATCTCGCCCTGAACCATACAACATCTCCACATGGATCCCGCCACCTCTACAATTTTTTTCACAAGAAACTCACCTCCGGCCACTCTCCACGCCATCAAACGAGCAGTCTCCTTCTATGCTCTCCAGTGAAGTCCCGACACCACCCAATCCATCAGCACTCTCAAATACTCCACCGCCTCTAAACCCACCGACTATAACCTTAGCACCGACTCAATCACCTAATCTCGCAAACCCTCCTGAACCAAACATCCAACCCATATCCTCAAACACTCCATTACCTGTAAATCCACCAATTGTAACCTTAGCACCGACTCAATCACCTAATTGCACAAACCCTCATGAACCAAACATCCAACAAGCCATACATGTACCTGAAAACCATAACTCACACCGTATGACTACACGGGCCAAAAATTCAATCCACAAACCTACCCAAAAATTGAACCTCACTGCCCAACTTTCCAATAAAACTGAGTTGGAACCCACAAATGCGACCCAAGACATCAAAGATACTAAATGGCGTCAAGCCATGTTTGAAGAATATGATGCTCTTGTTCGAAATGGGACATGGGAGTTAGTTCCATCTGTACCTTCCCAAAATATTGTTGGTTGCAAATGGATTTTCCGAACTAAACGTCACTCTGATGGTTCAATTGATAGGTACAAGGCTCGGTTGGTCGCTAAAGGATTTCAGCAGCGACCTGGTGTAGATTACAATGATACATTTAGCCCAGTCATTAAGCCTACCACAGTTCAGATTGTCATTAGTATAGGTATAAGTCGTGGATGGTCTCTCCGACAACTCGATGTGAATAATACCTTTTTACAATGGCATCTCAGCGAAGATGTATATATGGCTCAACCACAAGGTTTTGTTGATCCCGACTACCCAACACACGTGTGTAAGCTTCACAAGGCAATATATGGCCTTAAACAAGCTCCGCGTGCATGGTACAATGAGCTTCCTCAATTTCTTATTGCAATTGGATTTCGAAACTCACATGCAGATGCATCTCTTTTTATTCTCCACACTAGTAATCAATGTGTATATCTTCTTGTCTATGTGGATGATATTATAATCACAGGTGACAGTAATGCTACAGTCAACTAGATTGTTACATCTCTCTTATCGATTTTCCATTAAAGATCTTGAACCGCTTGCCTACTTCCTTGGTGTGGAAGTCACGCCGCACGAACATGGAGTTATTCTTTCTCAACGCCGGTACATTCTCGATCTTCTTTCTCGTACCAATATGATTGATAGCAAATCAGTACTCACCCCTCTCCCTACTAGTCCAACACTTACCCTTCACTCGGGCACTACTCTTACTGATCCAACGGAATACAGAGCCCTCGTGGGTAGCTTACAGTACTTGTCTCTTACTCGGCCAGAAATAGCTTTTACAGTAAATTAAACAAGCTATCTCAATGCATGCATCGTCCAACCACCGACCATTGGACTTCAGTTAAGCGCCTCTTACGCTATCTTTCTGGTACTTCTGATTATGGCATATGTCTCTATCGTGATTCTCCACTGTCACTCCATGCCTTTTCCAATGCGGATTGGGAGGGAAATAAGGATGATTTCTCTTCTACCAGTGCTTATATTGTTTATCTCGGTCGCAATCCTATTTCGCGGAGTTCCAAGAAGCAACGTACAATTGCTCGCTCTTCTACTGAAGCCGAATATCGGTATGTTGCTGCTACAGCTGCTGAAATATCTTGGATAAGTTCTCTTCTCACCGATCTCCATATCAACTACCTCAGTCACCCGTTATCTACTGTGATAATATTGGAGCTACACAATTGTGTTCTAATCTAGTATTTCATTCTCGTATGAAGCATGTTGTCATTGACTTTAACTTCATTAGAGTTCAAGTTCAAAATGGAGATCTACGACTTGCTCATGTCTCATCCACCGATCAATTAGCCGATGCTCTCACCAAACCACTACCTCGAGCTTGATTTCTTTATCTTAGAGACAAGATTAGACTCTCCTCACGGAGCTCCATCTTGAGGGGGCATATTAGAGATAATCCCAAAGATATTTGATTTGATTATATGCAATATTTGATTTAATTGTAAATATCCTTAGGATATTTGATTTGATTTTATATACATTTATTAAAGAATATTTGCTTGATCATTTTTTATCATGCATGTATGTATATATAAGAATGTAGTGTTGGTTAATGAAAAATAAGAAAAACATTATTCATATTATTATTTCTACAACGGTAACATGGGGTGGAAAAAAGGTTAAATGACATTTATAACCTTAAATGACGAAATTACCCTTCCCAATTACTCAAATCCGGCTAGAGTTCGACAAGAAATACACATTTGAGAAGAAGTGCACCGATGAGTTGTATATTTCGAAGGGGGACCAGTCTATTTTTCGTATTTTGAGGGGGGAAAGTGCAAAAAATACATTTTTTTAGGGGCCTAAATGCAATTTGCCGAATATATAATTATAATTTCAAGAACAATGTATTGAAAGAGAAATAACTTGATAATTGGATTTTGATAAATTAATCTCCAAAATTTGTGATATCTTTCAACCCCTATAATTTTTATAGTTATACACTTATACTCGTATAACATATCAAATTTATACTTTCATATTAATTTTGTATACATTAAAAGATTGGGACCGAGTGTATAATTTAATGTAATATAATGTAATCGTTGGATTCGATTTAGTATGAAGTGGATTCAAATTAGGAAATAAAATAGAATCCAACATAAAATAATTCCTTAAATAATGATTTGGTGTCCGCTTCTAACAAGGAAATAAAATATTTCCTTGTACAATTACAAAACCCTTTCACCTCCGAGCAACAATACTTACATGCTTATATATATCTATATAATATCACCTTTAATTACAATCTCATCACAAACTCTGAAAATAAATCACTTTCGATCATATAATATAATTCTCCCGAGTGCGCAGAGATGAAGTTGTTTGGAGTCGAAATCTCTGATGCTGTTCCTAATCCCACACCACCGGAATCTTCCACTGCCGCCGCCGTCAAGGTTGCTTCTGCAGCAGCTGCGCCGCCGCCTGATAACGCAAGCGAAGTTTCCAGCACATTGCCGCTCAAGAAAAGGGCATTCCACAACATTAACATTAACCCTCTTTCCGGCGAAGTTTCCAGTACTTTGCCGCTCAAGAAAAGGGCATTCCACCACATTAACATTAACAACGGTGGCGATCAAATCTTATCAGGAAATACCACCGGAACCCTACTTCCGGCGACGGGTTTATCAATCCCTTCTTTTTCCGACGACTTTTACCGGACAACCAAGGCCAAGAAAAGTATTTCCGACCAAATTCAGAATATTTCGGACAATAATATCTACTGTCCGGTGCCGTTGAGTTGTGTTCTTCCGACAATGAATACAATCTTCGGCCCTGAGCATCTAGGGTTTTCAAGAAACCGGCCCTGTAATAAGGAATATTCCGGTGAGTTTTCTGCAACTAATCTTCATGATATTTCAACAACTAGTACTACTCCTACTACCGGCGGCCGAGGAAAGAAGAACAAGCTAGCGAAAAAACCCGATATCGAAAAGAAAAAGGCGAAATCATCGAACGACAAGAAGAAGAAGGCGAAACTATCACCGAATCACGATGAAGGCGATAATGTTATTATTCCATTGGAGGAAATTCCAGGGCTGCTTCAAAAAATCGAGTCGCACGACGGAAGTAAACCGGTTTTCTTGTACAAGAAGAAACTCGAAGTATCCGATGTGCGGGACCGCCTAAACAGGTTATTTATCTCCGGTTGTAAAGTGAACCTGATGGGGTTCCTGACCGACGAAGAGAGGACAGCTGTCGATGCCGATGACAGAAAAGGGCTCGAGTTTGTGGGGATTGATAAAAACGGCGACTTCTATAACCTCCATTTGGTGAGGTGGAGCAGCGTGAAAATCACGGTTATCAACAAAGAATGGATGAAGATAATTAGGGCGAACGATGCGCATGAAGGTGACTCGGTCGAGCTTTGGGGATACCGGAGAAACAACAACAACGAGTTCTGTTTGGTACTCAACTTTCGAAAATCGGAAAACCGTAACAATGAAGATGGATCGAGCACTAGCGGCAGTGGTACTACTAGTGTCGGAGGTGTGACGTCATCATCACCGTCGCCGTAGAGAGGTCGATTGATTTCATCTTATATATGTTTGTTTGTTTGTGTTTAAGGATGTCAAGTATTTAGAGTCTATTATATGTATTATTTGGACAAAATTGTCCTTGTTCTAATCATTAAAAAATGAATATGATTGGTGTTTTTTTCTTCTTAATTTCTTTTCTTTTAATTCACATGCAATTTAATTTAGACATTTTACTGATTTGTTGTTTGAGGGGGTAAACATAGGGAGGCAACTTCAACTTCAACCCGCCCTGTTAGCTAATGGGTCGGGTACGGGTTTTCTTTTTTGCGATTACGGGTTTTGAATGTATGCACCCTGCTTATAAATTTTTCTATATTTATTAACTTTATATACTATTTATATTATAAAAATACTAAGTTGTGGATCAATTCTAAATAAATTAATTACAAATATTAAAAACAAATATTTTTTTTATCGGTTCTAAACGGGGCGGGAATGGGTATACTAGTAAAATTGCACCCAAAACAGGGGCATGTTTGTAATTTTGCTATGTACCGAGTTAAACATAACTCCGCAAACAGGACAAGCTATATCGTAATTTAGCTTTACTTCAGGGGTATACTTGTAATTTATCCAAATTAATAAGCACGAATGGGAAATCGAAACACTTGATAAAAATGCAGATGTATAATAAACCAATCCACACAATAAGTTTTACAAGTTGTGTTCTCCAAAAGAGAAGAATTCTCTTGAGAAATTCTATGTACACAAACAAAAGAAGGGTACCATTTATGAATTACGATCTCTCCGCACCTTGTTGAAAGGCAACAATGACGAGTGTCACAAGCGAAGCGTAAATCGAATTCGGTACTTTCTGGACCACTTTGCCGACACCTGGCACATTCTCGCAACTCCTCTTCGTTAGCAAAGCCACCGTCGGAGCAACGGCAAGAGTAATTATTAATCCTTGACTCACACTAATGAAAGTGTCTTTCGTTATGCGTCGTATGAACTTAACAAATTCTTCACGGTCCAATTCGCCGTCAAAGTTTATGTCACTCTCCTGAAATATAATATAAATAAAATAAAATAAAATAAAATACTTTTTTACGTTAATTTGAAACAGATAAAAGAATTAATCGAAATTGTCGAAATTCTACGACGTACCTGCATGAGGGTCTTAATTTGCTCCTTAGTAGGGGGGTCGAAATGGGGGCCCGGCAGACGCTTGTTAAGATCACTAACAAAAAAAAAATAGGAAATATCAGAAGATGCGTAAATTATTTTTGGAATAAGTAATTGTAAAGGCGAAGATTCAGACTTATATATAAGTAATACGGCGATGTAGAGCTCTTCGAATGTTAGAGTAGGCCTTCCAGCATCATCTTTGACACGATTGAAAACTTTGTCGGTAATCATACGTATCTGTTTTTCTTTCCATTCCTTTCCTGTACAGACGAAAGCTTTTCTGGATTAAATAATACCATGTATATCGTGCACAACGATTTAAATTTCATCGATGAAGATTAAGGAATAATAATAAAGACGGGATCTTGTTGAAACTAATGTCGTCAAGGCACAAGAATCGAACAATACGATATTCAGTTAAAAAAAAGTATGCACGGAAGTAATACCTTAAATGCAACGGAGTTTTCAAATCGGAAATATCTTTCTAGAAACAACAGAAACCGAACACTCGCGTTTTTTGCTACTTGAAAATCAAGAATTGAGGAAATACAGATGTACAGGTGGCACAAACAACCTTAGAAACAGAGTTAGATTCACCACGATTTTGCCTCGTTTAATTTAGAGAATACATCATCGATTATAAAACTAAACAATCAAATATTTTCAAAATTCAATGGATTACGCAAACTAAAGCCAGTGACCTGTTTTCGGCAACTGAATTACACGGCCACGATTTACGAACACTCAAAATATTTAATTCAGTTCTTCGATAAATATAATTCGATATAATTTCCTAAAAACTACTTTTATAATTTCCCAAAAAATATACATACATAAATATAAAGATATCGAATTATCAAGGCACCCATAAAGCATAAATATTAAATTCCTTATTCGGTTGGTTGCCGAGATAAGATTAGCCAAGATAAGATTACAGAAAAAAACTCAATACCAACCAAACGAGGCCTTAAATCAACACAGATACAAGCATACAAAAAAAAACCCAGATGCAAACATAAAAAAAGATCTGAGTTTTACAGCGGTGAAATTAAAACCTTATGGATTGGATTGAAAGGTAAATTCACATCAAACAAAATTCAATTACACAACCAAAGGAATCGGATATAACGCAGATTTATGATTTGATTCAAGCCCATGGAATACAGTGAAGAAAACACACACAAACACACACACACACACACACACACACACAGAGAAAGCATGATAATTACCGCATAATAGATTGATTAGGTGAATTGAATAAGAATAAAAATAGATACCTTGAAACTTGTCAAGAAGTTGTCCCATGGCGTTTTTTAGCTGCGAAGAATATCCCGTTTGAGGGTCTGAATTCAGAGACTGTATGTATGTATGTATGTATACTCGAATCGGACGCAAAGTCGTTGAATAAGTCATTTTTTTATCTCATTGGACGGACCAAACGTCTGCTTAGGATCTCATCCACCTGGTTTTTTTTTTTTTTTTTTTTAATTATTATTATTTTTTATTATTATTTTATCCTGAGAGTCACTTTATCCCCTCGTACTCTCAATTTTATCGATTTACCCCCTTGTACTTGTACAATTTCCCAATACAGCCATTTCCTTCAATTTTTGTCAATTTTGACTCTAACGCCATTTGGTCAACTCTGTAAATTACAAAATTGTCACTGCCTATAATGCGTCGTTTCTCCTCCGTCAATATTGTCATTTTTTCTTCTCCCACCACTTCCCCTTCCAAGATATCCCCAAATTGAACCCCTAACTTAGTAAAAATCAAGACCAAAAAATTGATTGATTCCATCCAGTGCAAAGAAAAAAAATATATGAATGTGTGAAACTTTCTCTTTTCTAATCTCGAGAGTCAGAATCGAAAAAATTCAATATTTATGTCAATATTTTGACTCTTGACCAAATGGCGTCAGAGTCAAAATCGAAAAAAGTTGATGAAGAGGGTTGTATTGGGAAATTGTACAAGTACAAGGGGGTAAATCGACTAAACTAAGAGTACGAGGGGGTAAAGTGATTCTTGGGCAGAGTACAAGGGGGTAAATTGAAATTTACCCTTTATTTTATTTTATTATTATTTTCATTTACATTTATTCTAATTTTAATTTTGGAATTTTTTTTTCAAAATTCCTCGGAATTGAATTGGATATTTTTTTGTCACTTCTAAAAAAAACTATTTTCCTGTAACAACTCGAGTTCGATTTTCTTTAGCATGCTGCAATTTCTTAGATTTTCTAGATGCCTAATTGTGAATATTATTAATTTTTTTTTTTTTTTCGAACTTGAACAAAAGATATTATATTAAGAACTTAAAACCACGGTGATATTATTTTAAGAACTTAAAACCATGGTGTGATTGCAAGGATCAGATGTACTACGAGCGTACACGGGCAAAAGATCCTGATACATATGATAATCTAAAGAATTGGGACAAATATCATACAACAAAATTTCATTCGTATCTAAGAATGACCACGGTTTAGCTAATACATCCCGCTAAATTTCCAATTGCAAAATAAGACTTTTATCATTCATGTACAGTTTGAAACTACCACCCATAGCAAGGGATATAAACGAGCCGAATTTGGCTGTTCTGGCGAGCTCAAGCTTGAGTTCAGATCTTTTTTTTTCTCTCTCTCCTCTCTCCATGTAGTACTTAAACACTTGAAATCTGTATAGAAAACCATACCATTTATTTATTATTAGTTTTTCTTTTTTTTTTGACAAAGAAACACACAACCACAATATGCATTGGTTACAAAACTTTCGCTCTCGAATCACACGAGATACGTTAACCACACTGTAAATCCCGTTTGATGCTCAATAAACTTTAACTACATATAAACTCGAAAAAAAAAAAGTAGAAAAAAAAAAACTAACCGTCTCAAAATGATCTTGATTCTTAAACATCAAAACACACCAAATTATAACAGAATCATGCAAACAAACACATATTGTTCTTAATTCCTTAATTATTTCATCAAGACAAGTCTCAACTCATCTCTTTCTCTCTCTCACACACAAACACACACACACACACACACACATATATATATAAAATCATCTGGGGTGGACTTTCTTCTTCTTCTTAACAAGACAATGGTAATCATCATCAACACTACTCATTCCACACCCTAATTTCCTCTTCATCTCCTTCCACATACTCATTTTCCCACTCTTCTTGTTTTTCTTCACCACATTATTATTATTACTAAATCCAATACCACCACTTCTCTCTATCTCTCTCCTCATCACATCACACTCTCTCTCTAACTCCTTCACCTTACTCCCCATCCTCTCTATCTCCATCCTCTCCCCTTCCTCCTCCCCCCTTTCCACAACCACCCTCCTCCCATTGCTATTCTCACTACCACCACCACCACCACCACCACCCGCCGCTGCTATTCTCGGAACAAACGCCTCCCTCAGCTTCAACTGCGCCACAAACAACGCCTGCACCACAAACCTAACCGGCAGCCTCCCGTTCTGCGCCGCGTGCTCGCACGCCTCACCGGACAACCTATTACAATTCAGAACCTTACATATCTCCTCCTTCTCCGACTCCGTCAAATGCCTGTGCTTGTCCAGATATATATCCACCGCCCGGTATATTGCGTCCGAGGTCCGGTGACTCAACCCGTCCGACGCCGCCACCGACATGTCGGCAAACGCAACGAAAGTGGGCATCTTCAAATCAATGTCCGCCGATATTTCGATCAAGAACTCGTCTATGAGCTCCGCCACTAACCCTAGCCCGGTAGGGTCCGGCCCCGTGTAGTGCATATAGAAGTTTTTCAAGATTCTACGGATGCACTCCGTGTCGTACTGCTCGTCTTTCGCGTACCCTTGTGAAGGTATTAGCATGTCTTTGACCGAGGCTTGGTCTAGCTGCTTCCCGATTCTTTGCTCGATCCCGTTCATGCAGTCCGAGCTGGCATCGAGAAATTTGGCAAAACGGAGCATGTGGAAGAGAAATGTGCACGTGACCATATCTCTTTCTTGAGGCAGAAGCTGCACTAATGCTTCTAGAATCTCCCTCTGCGAATTTTCGTCTATTTTTTCCTCGTCGGAAAACAGCCATGTTTTCGCGTATTGATATATATTTGCCGCTACGTTTTCTTGCGGGATTTTTTGCTGGATCATTGCATTGATTATCGGCGCGTATAATCTTAGACCTAGCGAACTCAAATCTTCGGATTTCCATTCTATATCGAATAGCTTCCTTCTAGCGTTCGGTTTATATTCGTTGGAATCTTCTTCTTCTTCGTCGGAGATCGGAACACTCCCGATTGATTCTCCAAGCAAACGGGGATCTTCCATCGCCTTCGATATAATGGATTGAGCGCAGTAATCAATAAGTCCGAGCTCCGATGCGTGATCGAGCATATTCTCCGCGGTCTTGAGGGCTCTTACGGAATTGTTCCAGCTAGGGATGACATGGCGCTCGAAGAAATCGAGGGCTTCGGTGAGTAGGTTCTTGGGGCAGTGATTGTCCGTCATTCCTAGGTATTTAGCTACGCAAGAGACGCGGACTATGTTTTCGGTTGTGAGATCTATGCGGAAGCCGTGGCAGAATCTTCCGACGATTTCCATCGATTCTTGATCGGCCGGAATGTCGCGGAGGAGATTCGAGAGGTCTCCATTAGGGTTTCTCTGCATTAACTTCGCTATCTTCGATGATTTCTTTGCCAGAAGTTCCTGTTATAATAACAAGAAAAAGATTAGTTTTTTTTAGGGTTTTACTTTTAGGGTTTCTTTTTTTTTTTTCGAAAGTACCTTGTCTACTGTGAAGAGTGATCCACAGAGATGAAGCTGGAGTCCTGATGTTAATTTAGACCTTGGTCTCCTGAATTATTATAAATATACGAAATTAATTAATGAATTAAAATGAAAAATGTTGAAGATAAATATACAAATGAGATAATTAATTAATTTTTTTTATACCAGGTTGAAGATTCAATTCCATTTCTTGCTGCCATCTCATGGTACTTTTTATTACCTGCAAACACAGAGATATGAAAATCTTCAAAATATTCAAAGGAAATTTTTTTTTAAATTAAATAGAAAAATAGTACCATTGTTCAACATGGACAATATAATTAATTAAAAAAGAATAAAAATGCAGAAAATAATATATATTTGTGTAGTGATTATCAAGAATTGGATGATTCTTTCAAGAAATACCTGAGAAGAAATATGATTGAACGTAGCTGTGAGAGAGAGAATTACATAGTGTTTTTTTGAATGGGTCTAATAGCCGTTACTTGCTATGTGTTTGGGTTTGTTGAGATATTTGTGGGGTTTTGTTAAGATATATTATGGGGTTTAAATTAGACTTTTTCTTCTCTTTTTAATTAAAATAAAACTAATCGGTATTAATTGATTGGCATGCATGTTATTGTATACAACATTAGCATATTTCCCTAGCATTTTATAAAAAGTGAAAACAATTAATGATTAGTTTAATACATTAATTATAATTAAATTTATTAGTGATATCGGTAACAATATCAGTATTTTATACAAATTTAATAATGCAAACTCATTTTGAAAAAAAAATATATATACACACTTAATTGTCATAATGTGAAATTAATCCTTAAATAAATGAAGCAAATAAGAATTATAGAAAATAGTGTGGAAAACAGGAGATACATATCATAATAACAATTAGAAAATATAGAGATGGTGTTTTAGAATGGTGTGAAAGTTTGATAACTCATTAAATTGTGTAATTTAGATTTTAAGGAATTTGGAATGAAAAAACGCGTTCCTCAATCGAAATTTTCTGATCGGACCGACATGAATTGAAAATTCCAATTTTTATTCACTAAAATATAAAATACATAATATATAATTGATGTATGTTATTTGTGTATCATTGAAATAAATAAAACTTTGAATTATTTTTATAAAATTAAAATCAGATTGGGAATCAAAATCTCGTATATATTCCAATTTCAATAAAAAAAATTGAAATTTTCAAAATTCAAAATATAGTTCCTAAATCGAAAATTTTCGAATCCGAATCTATGCAGTTAAAAAATTCTTAAGAAAAAAATTAAGTACTTTTGAAACATTGTAGAATGAAAGAAAAAGGTAAGCAAATTTGGACGCCAAACTTCTCTTATTTTATAAATATGTTCTAACTCAACAATTTGCACTCCAATCTCACATCAATAAATTAATACAATCTTATTTGTGTCCAAACCCCAAAAAAACAAACAAAAAAAATCACCAACTTTACTTTTTACATGACAACAGTATGTATATATATAGTATGTGTATATATATACATATATATTAAACCATATAAATGGTCACACATCCTCTTGATTTGCATAGTTCTTGGCACTCATAACTTGCCCTCTTTTCTTAAACCTCCTCCGGCGGGTTTTATCGTCAAACTTCGGCCGCCCGTTCTCCTTAAACAACCACCTCTCCGCCGAATCAAACACACATTCCGGTGGCGGCACCGGGTACCTCACCGTATCGTGACAATACGAATAGTACATATACTTCAACCTAAACTTTTTCATGGCCAACTTTTGCTTCGGGGTTATTTTAGTAAAATCAGCAGTCGCAAGTTGCTCTTCTATTTCCTCGGAGCAAAGGGGGCCCACCACCTCCTCAAGTGGGTCCGTGGCACACCCGTGGAGGACTAAATCGGTAAATTCCGCCACGAAAGGGGCATATTTGTAATTAGTTTTGTACTTGCCGCCGGAAGTAGCCCAATCGGAAGCGTCCCAAATAGTGGCGTACAATCCCATCGGCTTCGATGGGAAATCACCTCCCATTGCTTCTTTCCGAGTTATTTCCCGAATCGGAATATCGTCAATGTAAAATCTAATAAAACAAAAAAAAAAAAAAAAAAAAATTATAAAATAAAAATTACATTAATTATCATCTTAATTAATGTTAATTACGCGTTGTTTTGTTATTGGATTAGGTTAAGTGGGGAACAGAACATAGGATTGGTTCCATCATAATGACGTATACCAACTAATTATGACCAATTAAGTTGTGACAATTGACAAGGACAAGATGATTATTGATATTCACGAGATTGTTTCTAAACATTTAAAATAAAATTGATCATCTACCTAAAAAAAAAACTTTTTTTTTCTTGAAATTTAATCAATTTATTTTAATAACAATAATAATAATTAACCAATCAAATTGTATCCTTGCATGTGACTCATTCCTAAATACTTTTTATTCATGATCAATTATCCCTTTTTCTACACATAACACATGTGATCTTTGAAAACTATGTCTACTAGTATCTCTATAACTAATTAATTAATTAATTATATAATTGTGCTAATAAATTAATAAGTAGATAAAGGGGTAGCTTATTTTGTGGTAGAAGCAAAGTACACTTAGAAAATTGAAATAGTCAAATTTCATTCAAAGCCGCAATTGACAATTGAGAAAGAAATAAAATTGAAAAGGGCGGCTGCCAAAAATATTATTAAAATTTGAAAAAGTTAAAATAATAAATAATTTTAATTTAATAATATAATATATTTTTAATAAAAAAAAGAAAAGAAAAGAAATACTTACATAATATTGTTGGTGGTCCAAAGTATGCTGTAAGAATGGAAGTCTTTAGAAGGATCAAACCAAAGGGAATATCTCTCTTCTCTTCCTCTATTTGTGCTTCCATTACCATACATATTTGTCTGAAATCTCCATGCTTTTCCTCTTATGTTTCCCAAGAATTCGAAGTCTAGTTCGTCGTGCGTTTTTCGGAATATGTCTCCGTTTGTTGTCTGCAATTAAATAATTATTTTATATTATATTATTCGATATATGCAATTAATTATATATATTACATGATGGTGAGAAATTTGAATTGATTGATTGTGTTGTAATTAATATTTTAATAAAATAGTATACGTACGTAAAACGCGACGACTATTCCGGCGGTGTAATCCGATGGCAGCTTGATTTTAGCACTGAAGAAGCCATGGTTGTACAGGTCAGAGGATTTGAAGCCTGAGCCTGTGGATTAATTAATTATTAAAATCAATTTATTAGGAACTGATTAATTAATTAATTAGACATCATCTAAATACAATTTTTTTTTCCAGCTAAATTAAAGCATGATTAATATAATTAATTACCATATATCGTCTGAAAAACTTGGCATACTGGAACAGAAACAGGAAATTCACACATACATACATACATATATATATATATATATATATATAGATATATACATGTGTGTAATATGTATAAGCATGCATGAAGATCACCTTAGTCATGTATATATATATCATTTTAAATAAACAAAAAAAAGGCCGAAAACTATATAATAAATAAAAAAAATAACCAAGATACCATGATCAACACATGTGCATGTATTAGTTAGTAATAATATATATATATATATATATATATATATATATATATATATATATATATATATATATATATATATATATATATATATATATAGAGAGAGAGAGAGAGAGAGAGAGAGAGAGAGAGAGAGAGAGAGAGAGAGAGAGAGAGAGAGAGAGAGAGAGAGAGAGAGAGAGAGAGAGAGAGAGAGAGAGAGAGAGAGAGAGAGAGAGATGCCTGTGAATTGATTGAGATGAAGCTGAACAGATTGATCATCTTGGGAGTGGATGATATTTCCTTCGCCGAAAAGAGGGCTGAAGCCTTTGCTGAACGGAATATTCGATATGTTGAAGGCGGCAGCGGCGGCGTAACTAACCGCTGCACATAATAAACACTGGAGAAGAAGATACATACACAGAGAATGTTTGAGCAGCTTATCCATAATTATATTTATTTTCTTAATTACACACACTACTCTTTTTTGTTTCCCTGCAGATTATATATATTTATATGCAATATAACACGTATATGTGTGTGTGTGTGAGAGAGAGAGAGAGAGAGAGAGAGAGAGAGAGAGAGAGAGTTTTAGAGAGAGAAAGAGATGAGCTGTTAAAGAAGATGAATTATATAATTAGTGGACATAAGAAGGTCGAGTTACAATCGAGGGCAATCACGGAAACGGAAATGTGAAGTATGAGAGTTGTTCTATTATTCACTAATTTCAAATTCATATTATTTTTGGTTTTTTTTAATAATGACAACAACATCTATATATATTATATATATAACACTTGTTATTTATTGGTTAAATAGATTAATTCATTAAAGATAACTAAACGGTCGTCGAAACTAACGGATATATTATGTCGATCGACACAAAGAAGGTGTTGTGACGGCTTATTATAATCCTACACCTGCTGAATTACATCATATATGTATAATAACTAATATATATTTTTTCGACATAATTTTTTTTTCATGTGTAACTTTGGGTTGTTGATATATATAAATAAATTAAAAAAAAAAATAGGGAGATGATGTATGAAAATAAATGATGTATAAATTGAAATTTTGGTAGAGTTTGCCCATATTTGAAGGGCGTGTATTTATTGAAGGTTGAATATTTGTTGTCAAAGAAAGGGATCCATCATTCAATAGTTAGATATATTTAGCATTTTAGCTTTTTAAGTCTCTCTTGCACTGCTTGAAAAAGTCAAAAGAGAAGAAAGGTAAAACGCAAGTGATCCCATTAATATTACCTAATTAATTAATCAACAATTTATTATCATTTATTCAATTTTAAATTGCACCAAAAATTGAAATTCCTAGCGCTTAGGGGCCCATCCTGGCCCAACAGATTTCCATTGAAGGAATGTAAATTATGGTAACTTAACGGCCTATTATGATAGCAGAAGCCCACAAGAAATCGGTTATTATTGGAGTTGAAATTATTACCCAGCGACTGTCAGTACTCAATTCTAAAATCTTAGACTAATTTACCCTCGAAATCAGTTGAATTGTCTCGAAATCAGTTGAATTATACCTATACGGACATTTCCTCTCAAACTACATATATTTTATATTGGTGAGTAAATGGATCGACTAATAATTTTCACTTGATGTATACTCAAAAGATAGGTAATAAAAATTTGACACGTGGATTTCACTAACTAATAATGTTTGTTATATATCAAAGGGCAAAATGGGCCCTTTAATTTGGACCGGTGGGTTTGGTCATCTAAACCACTATTTCTATATATTTGATCAAATTCATTAACTTGGGTTGGGTGACCGTTTTATGTATTTAACTATTAATCATTAAATAAAACTTTTGATTGTAAGTTGTAACTATGACATATATATAGCCAGTGTTCTAAAAATCGGCTGAGGCGGCCGATTAATCGGTCTCCGAGGCGAAGGCGGTTCAAAACCTTTACGATTTTAGTGTAAAGGTTTGAAAAAACGGTTTCTAATTGCCTGTGAGGCGGTTTTAGGCGGTCTGAGGCGGTCCGAGGCGGTCTGAGGCAGTCAAACCTTTAAGGCAGGTCAAACTCGGTGGCAAAAATCGGCCAAAAATCGGTCAAAAATCGGTTTTTTTTTTTTTTATATATATAATTCAAAATAAAAGTTGGGATTTTAATAAAAGAAAGCCTTATTTTGTTTAAGTTAATTGTTATTGTTAAATAACTAATGATATATGCTAGGAATGGTCAAGAACAAATGTAAATTCAAAAAATTCGTCTTTTTATTTATATTTTATAAGGATATTATGTATTATGATCTTATAATTATTAAACTTTTATTATGTTATTAGGATATATATATGATGGAGATATATCTATGTTTAAATATCTTTTTATATATGTTTGGAGTATTTATAAATAATATCTAGAAATATATTAGATTAAATTTTAAAAACCGATTTATTTTCGATTTATCACCGACGCACCGATTAATCGTGAGTCGGTGCCTGACCGACTCGAACCCGATTACCGCTTTTTACAACCTTGTATATAGCTCACCAATTAAATTTAAAAAAATATATATAATAATAATAATAAGAATAATAATAGCTTTATGATGTATAGCTCTGACTTTTGTCCACGTGGCTGGATCTTTATCACTGTTGCAACTTGATAGATTTTTAAGGTTTATGTCTGAAAAAAAATTGATAATAGTAAGTGAATTTGTAGATTTTACATGATGTAATTTACTAGGTAATTTTAAATCGAAGATTTACAGATAATTGTATATTATACAGAATATTATGCATGTATAATAAAATCGCACTTGATGAAATTAATACATGAAATGTAGATTAAATTAAATCATAATTATATTGGTAATAAGGGCATCAAATTGATATTTGTAGATAGTTTATAAAGGTATTAATTAATTAATGAGCAGATATATTTGAGCTGCTTCCACACAGTTGTCATGCAAAAACTGCATGAGTTGCCACAATATTGATGTTTTGTTTTATTCCACACGCAATATAATTAAATATATACACATATATAAAAAAATAATAAATATTTGTTACTTCTGTGATAAGACAAATGATCAGTTGCACAACTTTGACAACTTCAATTTGGAAATTGGAAGCTTATGCCCTAAATTAATTTCCAGCTGCATTTCTCAATTTAACCATTTTTTGTCAACCAAAATTCTGGTATATTTTTGATTCGTAACGAATGAACCTGCAGACAACTATATACAACCAACTGTATAGGTGCATTAGGTAAATATACACTTTCGTATAATAGCTTACAATTTTTTAAAGAACGTGAATCACACTAGGTTAATTATGTATGATAAACTCGATCTAGTAATCGTTGGCAAGATAATTTGAATTTGGATCAAATTGACACAAATCATGTTGCTTCAACCACTAAACAATCCCTTACATGACCAAATTATGATAATTAGTATGTATACAATATATATAGTCAAGAAATTCGGAAATATAGGAATTCATAATAATTGTTAAAATTCGAGATGAAAAATGAAATAATATTGTTACAAAAGTGAAAAATAGAAAAAATTTCAAAATAAAATGCACGGAATTAAGATATTTCGTTTCAATGTCGACCACCAACTATAGTGTGTCAATTGAAAGTGGGGACATATAATATAGGAATATATCCACGTAGACAAAATTTACCAATTTATTCACTTTGGATATATAGGGGAAATAAGACAGCTTTTGATTAACTGTTTTTTTCTTTTCATTATTTTTTTCTTTTTTTTTTTTTTTTTTTTTTTTTTGTGTGTGGGACAAGTTGTCCGCTAATGTTTTGTTGTCACTTGATAAAAAAGTGAGATGTTTTAAAGTGGTTACACCAACTTAACTTACGTGCCAAATAGATAAATATACATACCAAGATATGATAATCAAACCTTTCAATAATTGAGTTATTTCTTTTGATTTGATTTTGAATTATTTTGGTGATTAAGGAATTCTTATCCACACGTACAAAATACTAATCTTTTTTTCTTAGTAAATGTTTTGTAGTCTTGTAGTCGATGTTATATCAGATAATTCACGTGACCTAGTAGTTGCAGCAAGTGAGCAAGTATTAATTTTCCTTATATTTCAATTGTCGTTACGTGGAGCTAGCTTGTCACACATAATTAGACTATTGTATTTTACGTAAACTGTTTTATTTTTCGTCAATTTAATTTTATAATAAATTGGTATTTTTTTTTTTTTTTTGATGGATTTGTGTGGAAAATAAATGGGGCACCCCATCCCTGCTTACGAATCTGATAGTTGGCCGGTCGCTCTCTCCGCCGTTTTGTGCTTATCTCTTCTTCTTTTATTTTATTTATTTATTTATTTATTTATTTATTTATTTATTTATATTTATTTATTTATTTATTAGTTTGGGCTATTTATAATATATTAATAAGTGGGCCTACTTGTTAAGAAAGAACTAAAGAATGTCACACTATACGTCATTCTTTGCTTAGGCTTTGTCTGTCCATAATAATAATATTATTATTATTATTATTAATTATTTAAAAAAAATGTAGGGTAGGCAAAGGTTATTGAATGTATATCAAGAATTAATTATAGATGAAGTTAAGTATAATTTCACAGATATAATTGAAGTTAGGAAAAGAACCTAAGTATCAGATTATATAAATCAATGTTTGTTAGTGGAGAAGAGTTAGTGGGAGTAGTAGGACCTAGAGCTCGGCATCAGTCGGTTCGGGTCGGGCAATTATCGGCAATTACCGGCCTGACCCGACAACAATTTAGCTGAAAATTGAAAACCATAATCAATCTGACAATTATGGGTCGAATTGGTACCCGACTTTGTCGGGTAAAAAATGGGTGGTTAGTTAGTATTATCGACTATCTATTTATTGGTTTTTTTTTTTTTTTTACAATAATAAGATGTTTTTAAAAGTTTTTTCAAAATATATTCAATTTTTTGTTGAGAAAACTCGTGTTTTAAAAATCTCAGCTTTAAAATTAAGTTTTTTTAATTAAACTTCTATGATAAATAAATATACAATGAAGAATATGAAATAAGAATTATAAAATAGAAATAGTACTAAGAGGTTTATAAATTTGTGTTTTGAATTTTTGAGTTTTTAACGTCTTTTATACATTATTTTAACATTAAAAAAGTAAGAATTATAATTAAATATTTATAATAAAAAAAAAATTAAAAAGTTGGTTGGCCGATAATATCGATCAACCGACATTTGAGTAAAGTGAAAACAACCGACCGACCTATTTATATATTGGTCAGTTAAAACTATTGGCCCGATGACCGAAAGAAGCGAATCGAAAGTGAATCGGTTGGGTGATAAAACCAATTGATGCCCAACCCTAGTATATATAATATGAGCACATAATATGAAGATGAGGGGAATGGGACCAATATAACCTACCACAACTGAACAAGAAAAAGTGTCAGAAATATTAGTTGTCAGTGTTCGATTTATACATAATATTGTTTGTTACCTTTTCAGTAGGTGATCCAATTACTCAACATATGATCTTATTTAAATACTAGTACACGAATTAATCAGCAAATTTATAATCAATTGAATTAACACAGCTGCGAAAAATAAGAAAGCAATGGTACTTAATTAATAAATTATGAGATGCTGAACTAATCAGAGATGGATACATTTGACTTAATTAATTTAACTTGGAGAAAATGACAAATGATTGTGATATATATACACACAAAATGATGAAATATGAGTCAAAACGTCGCCGCATTACCATTTGTTGAAGTAGTAACAATAAAATTGAGAGAGAATCACAGTTTTCACCCCTCAAGTTTGCACCAATTCCACATTTGGCGCCTCATATTCACAAAAAATATATTTTGTCCCTCATGTTTCAAACATTCGACATTTTTAGCCCTTCCCGTCAAATTTTCATTAGTAATAACGGAATCAAACGTGTGTTGATAACTGCTTTAACTGACGAACTAACGGGAAATTGATGAAAATGACCAAAAATGTTGAATTATTGAAACACGAGGGATCAAATGTGTTTTTTGTTAATATGGGGGACCAAATGTAAAATCGATACAAACTTGAGGGATGAAAACTTAATTTTCCCATAAAACTGATAACAAATAATTCAGTATGCATTTACATAAAATTAACACAAAATTAATAACGTTATTGCCGATCAACATTTCAATGCTCCACAACTTTTGTTCTGTAAAGAACTAATCTTCTTTCTATTAAAACCAGCAAACACTTAATTCCAACTCTTTTTATTTTATTTTATTTTGAAGGAAATAAATAAATAAAACATTATTAAATAATTGGAAGCAAATTATATATATCTAGTCATCATGATCACCATTTCGGATAGCTTTCTCACATTCAAGCAAGAAAATGTTGAACACCTTGTCCACGTAATCGGCTGCTTCGGAGACGATCATGTGTTCGATCGGTTTATCTCGGAAAGGGCAGAACCAGAACCAGAAGGCCCCACATATCAATGCTTCAGCCAATTGCACCAACTCCATTTGGAACTCACTTATTTCTCTCTCTTCTTCCGCCTCGGCCTCGCGCAATTTCACCGGCTCGGGTAGGGTTTCTGTCGATCATCGAAATTTAATTTATTTATATTTTGATCATTTTATTGATTAATAAGGAGATCATAGGATTAATTAATTAATTAATTACCCGGGCAATCCGTCCTCGGGCTTTTTCGGTTAATCACTGCCTCAAATGTCCCGGCCCAAGCGTCGCGCTTCGTTAAGAAACCGTCAAGATTAAATATCTTCTTAACCGTTGCCGGTATTGAAGAATGCTCGAATTCCGATGTGGGATACGGCCCCGTTGGCCCATGCAACACTGCATATAATTAAATCACAACATTAGCTAATTTATTAATTTTACTAATAAATAAATTAATTAGGAAGGCTAATTATATATATACTATACTCACCAGTTCCTTTCTCAATCCAAGGAGAAATCATAATCGCCGGAACCCTAACTCCCAACCGGTCGAACCGGAAATTGTAAGGCTCCGGTCCGATTATTCCGTCAGGGCTCGGAACTCCGGTGACCGGAGTTGGCACATGGTCAAAGAATCCGCCATGCTCGTCGTAAATAATGATGAATAGCATTTCATTCCATTGAGGACTTGACCTTAATGCTTCGTACACTTCCTTCACGAATTTCTGGCCATGGCTTACATCGTGAGAAGGGTGGTCGTCGTTTGCCGGCAGTATTTTTAGATCGAAATATCGTTGTTCGATAACCACGTAGTTTGGTAATCTCCCCTCTTTGCAATGTTTCTTGAAATGAAGATCGAATTGATGGAAATTCGAACGCAAGCGGTGTAGTTTCCTCAAATTCCTGCCAAGAGAATTAAAGAAATTAAAATTAAAAAGAAAATTATCAATTAATTCAATTTATAAAAAAATAAAGTGTTGAATCCATTTATAATAATAATAATAATAATAATAATAATAATAATAATAATAATAATAATAATAATAATAATAATAATAATAATAATAATAATAATTCGGGCAAATTGCACATCACCCCCTGCAAATTTCTAATTTTCGCACTTACCCCCTCAAATTTTTTTAAAGTGAATGTCCCCTTCAAAATATTATTCTTGTTGCACATTGCTCCGATAGCAAAATTCCGATGGATTATTCATCGGAATTGAGGATTTTTGTTGCACATTGTCCCTTCAAATGTTATTTTTATTGCACGTTGCCCCTTAAAGATATTATTTTTTGCACATTGCCCCTTTAAAATTATTTTTGTTGCACAATGCCCTCCAAAAATTGACTTATGGGACAACAAAGTGCAATCAATATAATATTCGAAGGGAATTTTCATTTTCTTAATTTTTAGGGGTGAAAGTGTAAAAAATAGAAATTTATAGGGAGCAATATGCATTTTGTCCTAATAATAATTAAAAAAAATATTGCGGAACACCAACTTATAAATAAATAAAAATAAATGATAAAAGGATTTAAAAACCATTACTTGTAGAAAAGTGTAGCCGGGATATTCTGCCAGTAAATCCCAAAGCTCCGACCCGATTCGTCTAACGAGTCAAATATAGTTTTCTGCGGGTACCCTTTTAGCAACAGCTCTCTGTTATTACTGGTGGCGCCGTGTGACGTGGCGGAATGCACAAACAGCCTGTTCGGCTGCGTCGACGCCGGAACCGCCGCGAACCACCGGTCACAGACGGCGAACTCCGACACCAGCTCCTTGTAAACGGGTACGGATTCGGGTTTGAACCCGTTCATGACCGCAGTTGACATGCCACGTGTCTTCCTCTCTGCATCCTGAGCAAAACCCTGCATGGTGGGCTCCTTTTTCTCGCCGGCGGCGGATGATTCTTGACTCCATTGGACACCGAATATCTGCTCGTAAATCTCCTGGATTGAGTGACCCGGATCCGGGTCAACGTACACCGACCAGTCTCCGAAGAAAATCCGGTTCGAATCGGGGTTTGCTGTGGATAACGGGTTCGATTCGGATCCGGTGACGCCGTTGATTTCTGGGTTTAGGGTTTTCATCCAACCCAACATGTGATCGAATGAGCGGTTTTCTTGTACTAAAACCACTATTGTCTTGATCGGTGAAGTGTTTGATGTTAGACAAGCCATTTCTGTATTATTTTTTGTGAAGAAAGGGTTGTGGGAGATTATTTTGTTTTGGCTTATATATATAAGCTTGTTTATAAAGCGTGTTCTTTAAATTATTTTTTGTTTCTTTCTTCTTTTGTAAAGAGAAAGATTTGATTTTGGAAGAAAGTGATAATTAATCTTGTTCATAGTAATATTTCCTTTAACCGATATTATCATTTACATTTTTGGATAATATTTACTTTTTTTTTAAGATAAGTTTTACTTGATACAAAATGGGATAAATTACGGCCACATTCTCAAGTAAGGTCAAATTAAGAAGAAAAAATCTTTATGTTTAAGTAATTATAATTGCCTTCTTAACTATGAATTTTGTTACACGTCTATCTTTATGGTGTCAGATTCAACAAAATCTTCTAGATTAATATTCCACGGAATGTTTACCAGTTTGTAATTGTTTTGTGCAAAAATACAGTTTTTTGATGCAGCACAATCTAATATTTAAAAGTCATTGGACACATCTTATGATCATCTTATTTTAAAATGTAAAGCTCGAATGGGTAAAATAAGTATAAATTGTAGAAAATTACACACAATCGACAAGATTTCACTAAATTTGACACCACGAGAATAAACGTATAAAAAGATTTCTAATTACACAAACATAATTAATTTTTATTTTTATTTTGTAATTTGACCTTACTCAAGCGTAGACGTAATTTACCCTACAAAATATATAATCAATTTAATTCAACACCCTTTATTAAACGGGTAAAGTGAGATTTGAAATCTTTTTCCTCCTCTTTCAAGTCAATAAAAGTTTGGAACCAAATCTCAAATTAAATAATAATGGAAAATTGGGAAATGTAACATTCTTTAATTGATATTAAATATTTTAGCACAATGGAGGTGTAAGAAAATCTGATCCAGACTAGAAATTATGCTAAGCGTGTTCAAAACCTTCAATAGAAATAGCCAAAAAATGTATCAATTTCAAAAGAGACTTTATATATCTCTTACTCTTAGGACAAATAAACAAAAGTATTCTTGAAATTTGACCTATATATATATATATATATATATATATATATATATATATATATATATATATATATATATATATATATTGGAGCTTAATTAATAATTAGAAGAATCAATGGTGGCCACAAACGATGCAAGAGCATAACTTGGAGGCAAATGATCTATACTTTTCTGCAGGTGGTATACAAATAGTGGTTCCATCGGCACCATTTCGCGTAGCTTTGCGACACTCGTCCAAGAATCTCCCGAATGCCTTGTTTACGTAATCGGCTCCGTCAGAGACTTTCATTTTTTCGACTAGTTTATGCGGGAAAGTGTCGTCCCTGTGGTCCCCACACAGAACTGCCGACATATGCACCAACTCCTCTTGGAACTCACTGAGTCTCGCATCTTCTTTGGCCTCCGTCTCGCGCATTTTGACTGGCTCGGGTAGGGTTTCTGTGTCATCGGTTGTAGTTAGTGCAACAATTTTTTTTGTATATATATATATATATATATATATATATATATATATATATATATATATATATATATATATATATATATATAAATGTTGATATATTGTGTATTAAGGTAATTGAGATGTTAGTTATCAATTATCATGTTCATAGAGTAAAATGTTCAAGGTGCTAATTATGTACATTATATATCAAATTAATGTCTCCAGTATTAATTTTTTTTTTGACCTAGCTAGTTGGCCAAATCTTAGCTAATTACTAATTAGACATGTTTAATTATTTATTTTTTGATTAGGGGGTGGTTTCGACATTAAGGAGGTGCTTATATTCGACAATGTGCATTTCCACGAGTATTTAATTACAAATATACGCATGTAAAATGGAGGAATTGGAACAGAATTTTTTATTTTGCACTGATTTGATCCGAAATTCTTCGATTATTGGAACAATATTTTTCATTTTGACAATTCCAGTTTCCGACATTTTCAAAATTCTTTTAATTTTCTGTGCCGAATGATTTTGGTTTTATAAGATTTCGTCGTTGATCATTAATTAATAGATAAAGAATATGGGATTAATTAATTACCCGGGCAATCGGTCCGTGGGCTGTTTCTGCTAATCACCGTCTCGAAACTCCCCGCCCACGCATCCCTCTTCGTTAAAAACTCTTTTAAATTAAATATCTTTTTAACCGTTGCAGCTATTGAAGAGTGCTCGAATTCCGATGTCGGATACGGCCCCGAAGGCCCATGCAAAACTGCACAATAACAAATAATTCACCATTAATATTATCGAATTAATCGATTTTTGTTCTAATAAATTAGGAAATTAAAGCCCTACTCACCAGTTCCTTTCTCAATCCAAGGAGATATCATAATAGCCGGAACCCTAACACCCAACCGGTCGAACCGGAAATTATAAGGCTCCGGTCCGATTATTCCGTCGGGGCTGGGAACTCCGGTGACCGGAGTTGGCACATGGTCGAAAAATCCGCCATGTTCGTCGTACATAATAATAAATAGCATTTCATTCCATTGAGGACTTGACCTTAATGCTTCGTACACTTCTTTCACAAATTTTTGGCCTTGGTATACATCGTGAGAGGGGTGGTCGTCGTTTCCCGGTAGTATTTTTAGGTCGAAATATCGTTGTTCGATAACCACGTAATTTGGTAATTTCCCCTCTTTGCAATGTTTCTTGAAATCGAGATCGAATGGATGGAAGTTGTTCATTAAGTACTTTAGTTGCCTCAAATTCCTACCAAGGAAAAAAAGGAAAAAGCAAAAGATGTTCGTATAAAAATCCGATTGATCGAATCATAATAAGCATTTTCGAAAAATATAAAAATCAGATTTCTTGCAAAGTTGAAAAACTAATTTCAATTTCATTCTAAAACAATGCGGAAAAAATCTGAAATTGGAATTTCAAAACTTCGGAAACTGTAGTGAAAAAACTTATTCCAATTAAATTTGGAAATTTTCAGAACGGAATCGGCCGAATTTGAAAAATTCCAATTTTTAGTAACTTGATATGAGCCGAATTCGAAAAATTCCAATTTTTAGTAACTTGATATGATTAAAAAAAAATACACGTGTATTTTTTGTGAAGAAATCGAAAGATTAGGATATCGAAATCTAAAATAAATTACAATGCCAATGAAAAAAATCCAAAAAAAAAAAGTCGGGAATTGGATTTTTTGGAATTCAGATCGAATGAAAATTATTGTTTCAAAATCAAAAAAATTGTTATATCCCCAATTTCAGCACGAATTTATTGCACTAAAAAGTAAAATCTCTCGCCCCCAGGGTCCCATCTCTTGGTTCAACAAATATTTGATGAAAGGATATAAATTTACGGTTACTCAAGTTTCATCACGAATTCATGTCTAGAGTACTATAGATGTCATGTCAGTTAATTCACATGTGCTAATTAATCTATAATTCTTTTTAAGAACCATTTCTATTTTTTTTAAAAGCATGTATATAAGATTAAAGGATAAACTATGAAAACCTCTTAAACTTAGGCTAAATAATGATAAACACTCCCACTAAAATTCCTTGAAGTTTATTTCCGTCTTACAGTGTGATTTTTCACGGATTTACACAATTTCAAATATTTCCTTTTATTTCTAATCTATTTAACATAAGGTATAATAGAGTGTACACATTTTCTGTTAAAAAAATCGATCAACAGTTAATCATAGGGGAATTTCGGTTATTACGGATCACTAGGGGTGTTTTTCATTATTTAGCCTAAGTTGAGAGGGGTTTTCGCAATTTACCCAAAATAAATAAATAAAAATTAAGGAATAAAAACGATTGATTAATTAACCAGCATTACTTGTAGAAAAGTGTAGCCGGAGGGTACTGATAGTAAATCCCAAAGGTCCGACCCGATTCATCCAACGAGTCAAATATAGTCTTCTGCGGGTACCCTTTTAGCAGCAGCTCTCTATTATTACTGGTGGCGCCGTGTGACGTGGCGGAATGCACAAACAGCCTATTCGGCTGCGTCGACGCCGGAACCGCCGCGAACCACCGGTCACAGACGGCGAACTCCGACACCAGCTCTCTGTAAACGGGTACGGATTCGGGTTTGAACCCGTTCATGACCGCAGTCGACATCCCGCTGGCCTTCCTCTCTGCATCCTGAGCAAAACCCTGCATGGTGGGCTCCTTTTTCTCGGCCGATTCTTGGCTCCATTCGACACCGAATATCTGCTCGTAAATCTCCTGGATTGAGTGACCCGGATCCGGGTCAACGTAGACCGACCCGTCTCCGAAGAAGATCCGGTTCGAATCGGGGTTTGCTGTGGATAACGGGTTTGATTCGGATCCGGTGACGCCGTTGATTTCTGGGTTTAGGGTTTTCATCCAACCCAACATGTGGTCGAATGAGCGGTTTTCTTGTACTAAAACTACTATTGTCTTGATCGGTGAAGTGTTTGATGTTAGAGAAACGGCCGCCATTGTTGTTTTCTTGTTTTTGGATGTATTTGGAAGGAAAAGAAAGTTTGTGGGGTACTTTTTTGGTTGTTGATTTGTTTAGGGGTGCTTTGCTTATAAGTTTGTTTGAAGAGAGAGTTTTGATCTTGGAAGAAATATATAATAATATATATATATTAATGTGCACGTCTTGTTGAGTTATTAATTATGTAATCATACGTATAACATATAGTAATATATTTTTCTATAACGGCCTAATCATTCACATATTTGGATAAACATTTATCTATTTGTTATTTTGGAAATGTTAATTAATGTAATAAGATTAATTATATTGAAAAAATAATCCATTTAATTATTTTCTTTGTGCATAAAGATGCAGTAAGCACAGTCGTAAACGCAACAGATTTGATGTGGTGCACGTATAGTAGGATTATGCCTAGGCATAAAAAGCATATGCTAAACGTGTGAAAATGTAACTTTTAACAGAAAATTGACCAAAATGTTTTTAATTTTGAATTTTTTAAAGAAATTAATAAGGTCAGGGAATGGATATTTGACCTATTTTAGAGGAAAACTCATCAAAGTTCATAAATTGCAAAAATACCCTCTTATAATTTATAAAATGGGTAAATTACCATCACCTTCCCGAGGTAATAATCCCTTATTGTTTAGAAATTACATTCAGCTCCCGCACTTCGTAAATTTCTTACATCTACTTCCTATAAAAGAGTGTTAATATATGTAAGAAATCTACAAATTTTCAGGGGTGGATGTAAATGTGAAAAAAATGAGGAGTTTTTTCGTTAATAAACCTTACCTCGGGGCGGGTTGTAATGTACCCTAAAATTTAATTCAACTTGGCAAACTACACATAGTTGACGGGTAATGGTGAAATAAGAAATATGTGAAACTATTTTTACTTTTTCTTTTTTGTCCTTTTAAATTAAAATTAGCTACAAATCGAGAGGTTTGTTTGATAAATTTGATTGGTGTTCATATATTACTAATTAGGAAAAAAAGCTATTAGTGATTTACAAAAACCTTCATTAGGAAATAATAATTTTTTTTATTAGTCTATTATAATTCAATACTCAAAACTCTTCAATCTTCACACACTAAACTCTAAACATACATTTAATATACCTATATTAAATTTTGGGTAAATAGCACTTATCCCCCTATGGTTTGAACTTTATGCAGATGACCCCCTTATACTTTTAATATAGCAAATGACCCCTTGTATTTTAATATAAGCACATAACCTTCTTGTAGTTTCAAAAAAAATTATCGTCCTAATGAGCATGATTATTTACCAAGTAGAATACTATAGGGAGGTTATGTGCTTACTTTAAAAGTACAGGAGAGTTATATGCACAAAGTTCAAACTACAGGGTGGTCATGTGTGCTTATATTGTAAGTGCAAGGGGGTTATTTGCACAAAGTTCAAACCACAGGCGTTAAGTGCTATTTACCCTTAAATTTACACACAAGTTACAAATGTTTTTATTCCACAACAAAAGAAAAATGTAATTTTCACTTATTCATAGTACGTAGCATATGAACACAACATACAGCAAAATTACAACCAAATTCTTGAAAAAAAAAAAATTCAAATAAATCAAATAATTAAAAAACACACAAGCAACACAAGTGAAAGAAAATCCAAACCGCCCCATCCAATATAAATGGACCAAACTTTTCAATCGAAAAGAAAAAAAGCATAATTAATCTTGAATGCAAGTCAAACACGAAAATACTTTACTCGAAAACGACTTTCCAAGTCGTTTTCGTTTAGGCTGTTCTGCATGATCGCAAACAATGTGGGATTCGTCAGCTCCGTTTTTAACTGCATTATCGCAATCGTCCAAGAATTTCTGGAACGCCCCTCCCATGTAATCAACGGCCTCAACGACGCTCATGTCTTTTTTTAATATATTGTGGGGAAAATCTTCTTCTTTATGGTCACCTTTTAATACTGCACACAACTGCACTATCTCTTCTTGAAATTCTGTCAGCTTCGCTTCTTCGTTCGCCTCAGTTTCCCTCATTTTCGGAGCTTCCGTCAGAGTAACTGCAATAAATGGCGGTTCGTTAAATACTAATTTACGATCTTAGCATATCAATAATTTATTCGAAAAGTGGTTTTGAGTTATTTTAGAAGTGTTTCGTGTTTTCACCAAAATAATTTCGTAAAAGTGAAATTTCCACAAGACGTTGTGTATCTGTTTTCCAATAATATCGGAAGCAAAAACCCGAATAAGAAAGGTTTTTCAATGTGCTATATTCATATGCTATAGTTCCAACTATTGAAGAACAAGAACTCTTAGGCCTCGTTTGGTTGTAACATGCAATGGAATTACCTATTATAGTCCCGATAACCAAACAAGGCCTTAAATTGTTCTAATCAAAAAACGTAAATTAAATTAAATTAAATTAGTTACCAGGGCAATCAGTTCTTGGAGTAGTCCTGGTTAAGACACATTCAAATGTACCCGCCCAAGCGTCACGTTTCGTTAAAAACTCTTTCAAATTGAAAATCTTCTTAACTGTTGCCGGAATTGAAGAATGCTCAAATTCTGACGTGGAATACGGCCCCGAGGGTCCATGCAGCACTACATTAAAAAAAAAAAAAAATCACTATTTATGCCACAAACATAAGACTAATTAATAAAATTAGTAGTTGATAAAAATTATCGACAAACCTGTTCCAGGTTCAATCCAAGGAGAAATCAAGATGGCGGGAACCCTCACACCGAGGCGGTCGAATTTGAACTTATAAGGATCGGGGCCCACAATGCCGTCTGGGCTAGGGACACCTGTCACTGGGGTAGGGACGTGATCGTAAAATCCACCGTGCTCGTCGTATAATATAACGAATAATATTTCGTTCCACTGCGGGCTCGACCTCAACGCTTCGTACACTTCCTTGATGAAATTCTGACCCTCCGATACGTCGTGTGGCGGGTGGTCGTCGTTTCCTGGGATTTTTTTCGTCTCGAAATATCTTTGTTCGATTACTACATAGTTCGGTAGCTTCCCTTCCTTGCAGTGCTTCTTGAAGTGTACATCGAACTGGTGGAACTTTCTTACGTACTTCAATTTTCTCAGATTTCTGGATTTTTTTTTTAACTTTAATTAGAAAATTAATAAATATGTAAATATAAATTATAATGTTGCGATTTTTTAGATAATTAATTAATTAATTAATTAAAGACTATGAAAATTAATAAAAGAAAAGTAAAAGCCATCAGATGGTCATGATTGATGGCTTTGAATATGTGAGTGTGACAGCTAATTGGAGCAGATAATCTTAACTAATCTATGAGCTAATTACATAGGATTAAATATTTTAATGCCTCGTTAACAATGATAACGACAAGTTTAAGAATTTAAATCTTTGTTTAGGCACGAAAAACGATGAAGCTTAAGGCTTAATCAAATATTATTAACCACTAAATTATTCTGAGTAATTATTACCAAAAACATAATTAATTAACAAATTAAGAAATGATTGTTTTGTACCTACTAAATAAGATATTACAATTTCAGACAAATATCATTAGATGCAATCACATGATTAAACAATCACAAAATTTCTATAAAAATAAAATAAAATAAATCGAAAATCAATATATATGAAGACAATGTATGCATGATCGAAAGTCAATATACATCAAAACAAAATTTGTAAGAACATAAATACGAATCGTGGTACCTGTACAAGAGAGTTGAAGGAGGGTACTGGTAATAAATCCCGAACTCAAAACCACCTTCATCGACCGACTCAAAGATCGTCTTTTGCGGATAGCCTTTCACCATCGTCTTCGTGTCGTTCGCAGTCGCGCCATAAGAAGTCGCAGAGTGGATGAAAAGCCTGTTCGGCTGAGTCAAAGTAGGTATCGAAGAAAACCATCTGTCGCAAACAGCAAACTCGGTTATCAGTTGTTTATACACGGGTAAAGATTCCGGTTTAAACCCGGTCATCACTACATCCGCCATCCCTTTATTTATGCTCTCGGCTTGTTGAGCAAAGCCTTCCATTGTCGGAGCTAAGTCGTTGGACGAAGCTGATTCTTCGGTCCATTTGACACCGTAGATTTGCTCGTAGGTTGCTTCGAATGAATGGCCGGGATCGGGTTGGACGTTGGCCGGTTGGTGGCTGTAGTGGAGCCGAGTTGAAGTGGGGTCCGTTGTGGATAAAGGGTTCGATTCTTTTCCCGTTACGCCATCAATTTCCGGGTTGATTGACTTCATCCATCCCAGCATATGATCGAATGATCTGTTTTCTTGAACTAGGATTACAACTGTCTTGATGGGGTATTCTTTGGTATTTTCAGACATGGTTTTTTTCTTTTTCTTTCTTTCTTTCTGGTTTGTTTGATGGTTTTTGAACTATGGATGGTTGTAATGAAGAATTTGTAGTAGCTAGAGGGGTGGGGTGGGGTGGGGGGGTTGCTGGTGGCTGTTGAAAAGAAAGACTCAAACTTGAATAATGTTCTTATTGGACTGACTCAAAGACATGTAATTATCTATTTAATTAACATAATTGCAATTAAATATATATAAAAAAAAATCGACACGAGTCATGTTATCGGTGAAAACGTACTATTATTGACTCGATCTAGAAGCGATTCAGCAACTCCAGCAAATGGCACTGCTGTAAAGACTCGATTTTTAAGATAATTAGAAGTGTTAACAGGACAAGTTTAATGTAATATATATATAATGAATGCCAACTAATGAACCAACATGTGCATAGTTATAAAACAAACACTTGTTTTGTCCAAGGAAGAAAAACGGTATATTCGGACAATTTTTTTCAGAAATCGAGCTCGTGGGCACAGCCACTGTTTAGAAGGGGTTTTGTTTGCATCGAAGGTTGTATGCAGATATCAATGTCTGTATCTATTCGAAATCGAAAAACTAATTTTTGTCACTAATACCACTAAATTATACAAATTTGATAATTTAAATTTATGCATCAAACAATTTTCGCAAAAATTATGCAATCTGCAACAATTGATGTCTATAGATTCCTTATTATGTCGAATGTTTAGCAAGTTTTATCGAATCAAACGCGGAAAAATCGAAAGAAACTCCCGAGATACAAAAAACAAGAACACGTTGTCGACGAAATAACTTCATTTCTATTGGTAATAAATTTTGAAAAAAAATAAAAATAAAAATGTAGTATTGTACTTCAATTGGGGAGCATAGACTTCTTGCCTTTGTTCGACATGAATCTTCCGTTCGAAACGCACCTCTTCATCGCGACGGGGCTTCTAAGTAACAACACCCCGTCGTTGTCGTTCCTATTTACACTACCAAACTTGCTTTCTTCACCACCGTATAATACTCCGTTCGACGAACCAACCCCCCTCCAAAGCTCGTCACTTTCCACTTGCACGTACTCGTCAATCTCATCGAATTTCAAAATATCCGACACTAAAATCGGTCGTTGTGGCAAAGAAAATGCACCACCTAAAGAATCCCCTGCATTCTCGATTTCTTGAATACGAACAACAACATCATCAACATCATCATCAACATCGTCGTCATCGTTTATTATTACAACATTTTGTTGAGACAAACTCAATTCTTGATCATCCACCACCAAAACCAAGTCAACCGGCGGTTGACTTACGCAAGAATTCGCTAAAGCCACTACATTCGCGCGGCACAGCGGGCAATTCGAGTGCGATTTGAGCCACGTGTCGATACAAGGTAAATGAAAAGCATGGCTGCATTTCGGCAAAAGCCTCAAAGGCTCATTTTCTTGAAATTCACTCAGACAAACAGCGCATTCGGTGTCTTCGATCAAACCGTCGCCGTTTCGGTAATTGCAGACGGCGATTGCTTTAATAAGGGACTCGTCCATTCCGGCCGGGGCGACCCGGTACTGAATGTCCTGACCCGATTCGTTTTGATTCTCGTCGGATCTGGGTTCGGTGGTGTGGCCGCCGTCTGTGGTGGTGCTTCTTCTTCTCTTGCAGTAGCGCGTGACGACGGTGTAGTAGCCGACTAGAAGGACGGCGCCGGCGAGAACGCCGATGATGGCTATGATTAGTGGGGAAAAAGGGGCGGCGGAATCGTCGTCGGACGGCGGCGGAGGAGGGAAGATTAGGTAGCAGAACTGCGGGCAGTATATGCTGCAGATTCCTAATGAACAGTCTCTGTAGCTGTCGTACGGTGTGTATGGATTTTGATTTGCTACAGAACCCATGTCTGAAAAAAAATAAAAAAATTATATATGGTTGATTAGGGTTTCGAACAATCTACGCATGATTCGCCATTGTCGGAAAATAAAAAAATTGGAAAGAAAATTTGGGGTTTGATGAGAGAATTGTCTGAAAACCCCAATAGAGCTTTGAAGTGAAGGAAACTAAAAGTGAAAGCTGAAATTCATGTCCACTTTTTTTTTTTTTTTTTTTTTTTTTCTTTTTTTTATGTATTTATTTTTTTTTTTTTATTTTTGTCCCCAAGAAAATTCCCTTATTTACTTTTACATCATATCAAGAATCCATGCTTTTTTTCTTTTTTTCCTTTTTTTTTTTTTTTTTTTTTTTTTTAATTTAACCTACTTAACAACCAATTTAGTTAGCATCCGTAATGCTCAACCGTCAAGTAGAAATTGGACGGATCGGAATTAAATTACCACTTCTAATAAATTTTTCGGAAGTGAAATTTCAACTCCGGTCCAAAAAAAAAAGATCGGAAATAAAATTGAATTGGAAAAATGTATTCTAAAATCGGATAATTTTGGATAAGAACCTAGAAAAGTCAGAAATTACATTTTTTTTTATTTCACATCTAATAGAAAATACATGAGACGGATCGGAGTTAAATTACCACTTCTAAAAATAATCAATTTTTTTGAAGTGAAATTTCAACTTCGATCCAGAAAAAGTCTGGGAAGAAATCGAATTGATAAAATATGATCTAAAATTGAAAATTTTCGAACCATAATTGAAAGAATTCAAAAATTACATTTATTTTATCTCACCTATAATAATAATAAAAATAAATATTGACTATAAATACAATTATCCAAATAAACACTTTTTAAAATTGTTTCTGAACATTAAAATTGAATCAAAAATTGAATGTAACATATATTTCAGTTACGATCCAAAATATTTCGAAAAAAACCACTAAATCGGAATATTCAGAATTGGAAACAGGAAATATTGTTCTAAAATCGAAAAAAAATTCGTATCGAGAAATCAACTCAAGACTAGAAAAGCCTATAATATAAAACAATTCCAAACTCTATATTTAGTCTAATCTAGCTAGGTTTAGACTATGGTCCTCATCTACTTTTTCTTTCTTCAAATTGGCTTTTACTTTGTGAAAATTGCTTTATAGGGACCAAGATAATTTCGAATAAGGCCCCAATGATTCAAGAGAAGTAGTGGACTGAAAGCAACATACTACCCAACTATATTATTTTTTTCATTATTAAATTAATTAATTTATGGTTTGTTGACCAAAGAGAGGATTTTTTATTGGCCTTGTAATAAAAAAATTGCTTTAGTAATTATTACACAAAGTAGGAAAATTTTATTTATGTAAAAACCCCTTATTTTGTAAAAAAATCGGTACCCATGTATTTGTAAATTTCTTGCATCCACCCCTCTACAAAAATGTGTGAAGGTAAGAAATCTATAAATTATAGGATGGTGGGTGTAATTATAGAAATATAAGGGGTTTTTTTATAAATAGACTTTACCTCAGGGGTAGAAGTAATTAACCCTTATTATATATATATATATCACCCCATTTTGTCACAACTTCCAAAAAATTGGTCGAGAAAAAACCATATGTTATACTAAAAATGATGTTACTTATAAAAGAACAATACCATGTATGATGAAGCAATATTGTCCAATTGTACTAAAGTGGTCCTATATAAATAGTACCAGGTAAAAGTAGGTGCATTCATGAATTTAGTGGTTTATATAATTGTTCAAAATTGTTTTCATTTTTTTATTAAACTTTTAAAATTATAATCGAACTTGGTTTGATTTGCAATCGGGTCGAGGTTGAACAAACTTAAACTGACCTCGAGGCGAGTTCGATATCTTGTCAAACAAAAATAAGCGTTCAATTTTATTCTTTTAAGTTGCATTAATAAATCAAACTCGGAGAATCTTTATCGATCAATTCCGAGTCGAGTATCGAATAGTTTATTTCATTTTCAGGCAAAGATAAAAAAAATATATATATATGTAGGGTGTCTTTCTATAAAGTTATAGTAAATATAAAAATTATTCTTGAGAATGAGTTCTTAAAATACAATACATATAAGATTCTCTTTTTTTTTTCCTTATCTATTTATTTATTTTATTTTATTTTATTTATTTATTTATTTTTATTTTTTGTGATGAATCATCATATATGAAAAAAATCTAAGTTATCGAGAAACGACACAATTATTGACCGCCCCACCATGTACAGGTCCGGCCCACCACAATGAAATTGACCTAACTATATAAACAATTGAATTATTATTAATAATGGTAAATTACGGGCCAACCCCGAGGAAAAGTAAAATTACAAAAGAAACCCTCTTATTTGAATAATTACAAAACCCCCCTTCAACTGTAAATCTTCTTACATGTCCACCCTTAAGGTGTCAAATTCAACATAATCTTCTAATTTTGTGAAATGTTCTCTAGTTTGTACTTGTTCTGCTGCAAAAACTCAATTTCCAATGCACCACAATCTGATATTTACAAGTCAAGAAACACATCCTATGATCATCTTGTTACGAAATGTGGAGCTCAAATAGGATAAAACGAGTACAAGATTCCACTAAATTTGACACCGTAAATGTGGACATTTATTTATACTTGAGAGTATCTTATAGAGGATTTTTTTTGTAATTTGACCTTACCGCTGGGGTAACTGTAATTTACCTATTATTATTATATTCTATTCTACATAGTTTTTTTCACAGTATCTTCAACTTATTTTCATTAATTACCATGAATTTTGTTTTATATATATATATATATATATATATATATATATATATATATATATATATATATATATATATATATATATATACATATATATATATATTAAAGTATTGGGAAATTGAGATATAAATCCTCTACAAATTATCACCATATTACATGGTATGAATCAGAAGTAATGAACTGTACAATTACATTGTTATTACAACTTACAACACAAACATTAAGGAAAATTGGATACACACTAAATTTTTTTTTCAATTTTTTTGACCTCAACTGTAAAGCAAAACTGTAGGTATTTTCTCTATTCCGAGAAAAAAATAAATGAAGAATGTCTATAAAAACAGTGCAGCTACGATACGACAAATATACGATCATGCTTTACCCTTTCGTTTTTCATCCAAAGCCTGTTTCATCAAGTGTAAAAATTATTAAATAATTAGCTTAGATAAGTAAATATTTAAATATTACCGAAGGTTGTTTTATGTTCCATATTTACTTAATTCTTCGTGAAAGCATTAATAAAAAAAAAACGGGGAATTTTCTCATAAAACACGGTGAATTGTATAACAGAGTATATAGAGAAATAAATACCTTGCTCTGGAAGATTCTCATTGTCAACACGAGCGCATCTCGTTTTCTACATAGCAAAAACGAAAGCATGTTGTTAGGCATATAAAAACTCAATGTTCAATAGGAAATAGATAATAATAATAATAATAATAATAATAATAATAATAATAATAATAATAATAATAATAATAATAATAATAATAATAATAATAATAATAATAATAATAATAATAATAATAATAATAATAATAATAATAATAATAATAATAATAATAATAATAATAATAATAATAATAATAATAATAATAATAATAATAATAATAATAATAATAATAATAATAATAATAATAATAATAATAATAATAATAATAATAATAATAATAATAATAATAATAATAATAATAATAATAATAATAATAATAATAATAATAATTATTATTATTATTATTATTATTATAAATAAATAAATAAAATAAAAATAAAAATAAAATAACCAAGGTATTATTATTACCTAATATCATTGCTTGTGCTAAAGGGATACGACGAGCCATTTGAACATGTCAGGACAAACTGCGCCGAGAGGCCACTTGGTATTTTAATCTGAAAAGTGTACGCAAAATAAAATATTACAAAATTAAAAGGACCAAAAAAAAAATATATTCACGAGTTCTATAAAATTGCCTAATATATTTATTATTGTAATTTAAAAATTAAAACTTTTACTAATGGACCAATGGTGATTAAGAAGTAAAGATGCATACCAACAAATCTTTAGAATATTTCTCCGAAATTACGGCATCTTGTTTTCTTTCATCCTTAACCTGAAAGCCTGACCTCCTCAAAATTAAAGTTGCGGGCTCCCAATTCTCAGACGAATCTAACTGTAAAATATTTAAAATAAATTTCCAATCAAAAAAACATTGTGACATACAAGATTATTTTAATTTTTGCAATTTAAATTTATATGTTAAAAAATAAAAATAAAAAAATAAAAAAAACGATACATACAAGAATGAAGACAGTAAATGCTGCCTGGCCTTTCGCGATATAGTTATCTATCTCGTCTTGCATTTCTTCATCTGCAGCGTAAAATTATAATATACACAGATTTTTAAATAATAAAATCGACACGACTAAAGGGAAATCGATCGTATTTTAATGAAATTGCACTCACCGCACGTAATCTTGTTTTGGTCATTCGCGAAGATTCTGACAATATCACCCTGAAAATATACGCAATTCGGCGTGCAAATTATTAATATGACATTTCGGAATATTGCAAATAGGTGAACGAAACGGCTAAATAATAACTCAATAATGAAAAATTAATATTCGCAAATTGTTTCTTTAAATAAGATTTAAATTTGAAATAAAACTGCATTACCTGTCGTCCTTGATCATCCATCGGTATGCACTCAACAGCAATAAGTTTATCGACATCGTCAGCTGTCACTATGTAATCTGGATTCGTAGCTCCTTAAAAAAAAAAAAAATAGATACGTAAAAATATATTTCACAAAAAAAAAAAAAAAAAAAAAAAAAACAAGATGAATAAATAAACATCCTTTTTATACACTTACCTTCAATATACTGCCTCGTGCCATCTGGATAATGACGAACCCACTAGTAATTCGGTCGAAAAAATGGCAAAAGAAAAGATCAGTACAAGCGATTCCCTAAAAATGTAAACGAATAAATAAAATTACGAAAATACCCCTCGCTCGTACCTGAAACATGCAGAGAGAAGTTCCACGAACAGGAAATCCGCAGCCTAAGAGTTTACATCCCGGTTTAGCGTCACCGATAATTTGAAAGCCTTCTATTCCAGGACCATCTCCTGTAATAAAAAATTCTATCATACATCGTATATAATATATAATAAATAAATAAATAAAAAGAAAATGCTACTGTGTCGTAATATATTAAATGTGCCTACCTTCTGAACCAAAAGAACCGACACTGTCATTCGTTATCGGAGGCTGTGAAAATTGATCAGCATTTATTCGATCGGATCCCGACTGAAACCCGTTTCTTTCTAGCATAATGTCCATAGTATTGCTTGGGGCATTTCTGTAATTTTTAATCTGTCAGCATAAATAAATTTCTTGATATTGAAACAAAAAACTGACTATAACATGCTTTAGATTGACTCGTTGCTACTAATTTATAATCCACATTAGAAAAATACACAAGCATAAATCCGAGTGAGGTTAAAGCTAATCCAAATCAGCAATTTTCTGAGTAGAATCACTACGAAGATGCAATTCGTTTCCAAAAAAAATAAATATTTCTAAAACCACGAAGAACGGAATTAAAAAATTCATAAAAACTCAAAAACAAAAATTAATGCCAACCTATCAATTTGAGGCGGTAAAGTCCTTCCAAAACCCTCGTTATCCGGAAACTGTCGCATCTCAAAACTGCGTGTAAGGCTTTTGACTTGTTTAAGGTCATTGTCTTGCACGTATCTTGCCACGTCATCACCGGTTTCCAAATTTTTCCCGTCAATATAATTGCTATAGTGAGGAAATCCTTGCACACCCTACATAAACAAAGGTCGGTGACAAAACAATACTCTCTATTACTACAAACTTAAATTGCCTTCCCTAAAAAAACGATAAAATTACAGCAATTAATTACCGCAGAGCTGCTAGGAATTTGGCTGCCCCTCGAACTAAAACCCGGAATTTCTTTTTCAACAAAACCATTTCTCGAATTATTTCCGATCATGGAATTTACTTCTGCAAGTCTCGCCTGCATGTAAATAATTCTTTATTACCTTTATTCATATTGCGCTGCTAAAATATTACTAATATGCCATTGAGTTTGCTGATCCAAAAAAGGCAGAAATATCAAACAATTATCTATAATCAAACTATCCAAGTAAAGAAAAATACCGAAGTGCCAATGCACAGAGGTCGTTTGCTGGTAAATGCAATTTGTTTAGCACTAAAAATGAACTGTTTAAAAAATTCCAGGTAATTTATCGTTACGGATCAGCCTATCAGGTTGACATTTTCTAGTACAATTGTTGCTTAACCAACTCATATTCATCCTATATTCGCAACAAATACACATTGCAGGACCTATAGTCTAGTTCGAAGGTAGTTAAAAATCGGGACTAAAATTGTAGGATTTTACGATTTTACAACCAATAAATTGTAAAAATTCGTGTAAAATCCTAAACCAGGTAAAATTGTTAGGAATCGGGATCAAATTTGGTAAAATCGTTAAAATCACAATTCAATAGAAATGAATTTGTCAAATAGGAGCAAAGATTATTTACGCCATTAACGAAACACAAATCAATAGAACGTGTGCGAAATAAGCAGGCGATGTACAAGCTTACATGCGAAGTTCTTATCTTCAACTGCAGTTGATCATGCAAGTGCTGCAAAAATCAAAAGATCATAACTAAAAGTTCCAGAAAGTCAAACTCGTCGATTGGAACACATTATATAACTATCCAAAAAGATCCGAATTTTTCTTTTTTATATTTAATGTAACTAAATAATAAAGTTAAACAATATCACTTTGCTAATAAATATATATAAAAAAAAAATTAAAAAAAACACCTTAATGCTGTTGGTTAGAGCAGAGGCATTCGTAACATGAGGCATAGCACCACATTCAGCCAATATTCCGAGCATAGATGTAGTAAATATATGTTTCTCATCCTCTGCCACCTGGACCCCACAGAAATATTTTATATATACATAATCCATATCTAGAGTAACATAGTAAGAACGTGTCAACCGAGTATTTACCTTTAACTCATTCAACAAGTTTAAATTTACTTCGAGATCACCTTTCCTTCGTGCCAACTCGTTTGATGCAGAAGTTATAACTTCACTCTGCTTCTCGTCTAGCGCCTGGAACCAAAATTACGTTATTTCATACATTAGCCTATGTCAAAATGAAATAAAAATAAATAAATAAATAAACAAGACGTATTTTAAGCTAAATGAAAAACAATTAAAGAAAGGACAGATGTAACGAACCATCCGTAACTCCGAGAATCTCTTTTCGAGTGTATATTTCTCATTCAACAACTGTGAGTCCTACAAATCATATAAAACAGTATAAACCTCGCGCAAACGATACGGAAGTATGCCTATATATGTATCTATATGTTATATCGTAAAAACATATAAGTCTTACTCTAATACTCGCAAGAGCAATTTGCTCCCTAAGTTGCATAATTTCCTTCTCTTGAGCTCTAGCCCGTGAAATTAGTTCCTACAACGCATTTCATTTCAATTTATATTTTAAAAAAAATTACACCAACGCCTAATCGTCTAAAGAAAATAGACGAGTACCATAGTTTCTCGATCTTCGGACTGGTTCGTATTTTCTTTCCCCTTCACATTTTTTTGTACAGAGCTTGCTTCTAAGTTGTGCCTGTGAGCAAATTAATATTCGACTTGAAGAATTTCGAAGGCCTAAACAAAAAGGTCGATTAAATTATATGTACCTGCTTGTGGATTCCGAGATTTGTGGCTGAGTATCGATATTCTTGTGGCCGTTAGCAGAAGTTTCCCCAGAAAACATTGCCGTTTTCAATATACGTCCACAAAACGAAGCGAGTTTAGTGCACACAGGTCATTTTACTAAACACACTCCACTACAAAATAAGATCGTATACTTGAGTTTCTTTATTCGATAGTCGATACTAGCAATAACGGCCCTCCCCGTAAGACTTGCTTTGAGGAGCCTGACCAAAGAAGCACAAAGAATATAAAGTCTCGATCTCTAGAGTTCAGACATATTTAAACAATTTAGTAACGAATATAGGAAACACCTGTAAGAGAAAATAGCATACTATAAAAAGCAGGCGTGCGTCAGGAGAAGCAAATCGTAATGTGATTCACCGGGAAATTTTAAACATGGATTTTTGCATTTGGAATTACGACACTTGAAAGCAGAACTCTCGTAAAATTGACAAGGAATTTTTTTAGGTAATAACAAATAAATAAATGTGTTAGGACACGAAGAGGTGACACGTGTTAGAACGCGGTATAAACAGTCTTTTCTTTTACATGCTAAAGCTGTGGAAAAACAGATACAGAACATAGTTGTTTAGTCGTAACCGAAAACATTAATTAGAATCGAAAAAAGAAACAAAAAACCACAATTACTATCAACCTGTGCACACCGCACAATCCTCGGAAGTAGAAATCGCAAATTCGGAATAAAAAACAACTGTAAATACCATCAAACAATACGCTAAAATAAAATCCCTATCGATCCATAAAACGGGTAAATTAGAAGGGCTCATCCCCAATAAATCAGAATATATGCAATGAATTTAACCACTCAATCAAAAGTTAACCATCAAAAAACTAAACTACAAGAAACAGCAAACAAATGAATCTATTGTTCTGGTTAAATCATATTAATACCCTTTGAACTAACTTAATTAACAGTAAACATCAAAATCAAAATCAAAATCAAAAGCAAAGTGACAACAATCAAGATTCACTAAACTTCAAGAAAATTGAAACCCATTACTTACATAAACATAACAAAATGAACACCCAGAAAAAAAACAAAATTAATCGATTGTCTGAACAACCCAGTAAGAAATGAGTACAGATTGCGGTGAATCCATGCATAATTCACATAATCTTTCAAACAAAATTTCGACAATTGGAAAAAACAAATTAAATAGTGGGTTTCTTTACCTTTGTGAATTAGTGAAAACTATGATTGAAAAACCTCAATAATTAAGACTAAAGAATCGAGAAAAATGGGTCTCCGGAGAAAGAGAGAAAGGCGAAGAATTTGAGAGATTTTAACAACGTTGGCATCAGAAAAGTCAGATGCCGAGTCCTTGGAGATTTTTTTTCTTTCTTTCTATTTTTCCCCTCAACCGCAACACTGTATGTATATATATTTTATTTATTTATTAATTAATAAAAAATAAATTATATTATATAATAAAAAATAAAAAAAATTAAAAAAAAGGAAATATCAGATTGTAGACTAATGAATGTGAAAAGCTGGTCTAGAAAGCAGCAGTTAATTGGAGAAATATTTCGATAGTAAGATTTTGTCCGAAAAGAATTACTAATTTAATGACAAATTTTTTTTTTTAATTCAAATGGGCTTAATCCTACCTTGGCCCCTTGAATTGGAGACTTTTGGCAATTTTCACCCTTAAAAAATAATAATAGCAATTTGAACCCTTAAATAACAGTAAATCTTTTACAATGCATCCTGAATTGAATAATATATGAAATTTCATTTTTTATTGGGTTTTTTTTTTCGGGGTGCGAAATAATTTTTTTAATTATATTTTAAATTTATAATTATTTTCTAGCCCCAAAAAAATTTCAATTTTAATTTTGACCCCAAAATAGTGTTTTCCGTTACTATGGATTTCCAACGGCAGGGACCGAAAGTGTTTAAAATTGAACCTTAGAGGTGAACTTTGTTCATCACTTTGGAAAAACAGGGAACAAAAGTAAAATTGAGCCAAACATGAGGGGCCAAAAGTGTAATTCTCTCAAAAGTTATAGGAAATACGTAAATCTTTCCTTTTTGGGCAAATAAAGGTGTCATGTCGCAATTATTCGTGTAATTGTATATGAGGTATATTTAAAAAAAAAATCCATCATATTTGTGTAATTATAAAAATTCCCCTAAATTATGTTGATGTTTACACGATTCCTCTATTCTGATTTTCGTAATCAAGTAAATATGAGGGGATTTTCGTAATTAGGCTTTAAATCCGGAGGATTTCCAAACTGTTGAGCCGTGGAGGATTTGGTGAGTTTGAACATGCAAAAATAAATTATTTTAATATTTGGTCCAAAGAACTAATACTAGTAAAGTTGTTGCAGTTTAGTAAAATTTACATGGTAGTCATTCTAAAGAGAAAAAATTACATGGCAGTCCCTAAAATCATCGGGCAATGTTTGACTTGTTTTAGGCCGCCATCTAATTTGGACTTTATTCTATGCTAGTAGTAGTATATACATCACAATAAGGCTATGTTTGACAGAATTAAGCACTGAATGCTGAATGCTTAATACACATCTGAACAGTTAAGAACAATATATGAGTGCTGAATGCTGAACAAATAAGTTTATTTGATAACTGAATATCTTTAATATCTGAATGATGTAATTTTCCAATTTTATCCCCGTAGACAAATCTATTATATAGATAAATTATTAGTTCTATCTATTTTTTTTTAATAAAACGAGGACCAATAGTAGATACAATATATTCTTCAATATAAAATAATTCAAGTAGAATCAATTTTTTTAAGTTAAAAACTATAAGATGTTCTTGTAATATATTGCTCTTATATCATTCTTCACTATCACTATGTGAATTTGTGTATATACCACTGTGCGAAAGAACGAAAGGAAATGAGTCACACAATTACATATAGTTTATATCTTGTTCATAATTGTTTAGGTTTTATATATATTTTTTTAGGGGTGAGTTCGGGACGGGAATTCGGGATTTTCGGGATTGGGATTTCGAGATTTGGGATATAAATTTTAAATTCCAATCCCGTCCCATATTATTAAATTCCGGTATATCGGTATCCCTAAATATTTCGGGATTGGGATCGGGAAATCCCATATTTTTACCTAAAAAGTATGAAATATTGCATTTTTTTTCCATTACTATTATTTTATACACTAAACCAACTTGAATATATATATATATATATATATATATATATATATATATATATATATATATATATATATATATATATATATATATATATATATAATAATAATAATAATAATAATAATAATAATAATAATAATGTGTGTGTGTCTGTGTTTGTATTTGTTTATTAGTTTTTTTTGTCCTAATTCGGGATTAAAATATCCCGATCGGGACAGGACGGGATCCCGAATCCCGATCCCAAATGCCCAGCCCTATATTTTTTCTTACAATTGTTTAAGCTTTTATCACATTTTTCTCTATTTTGATTAATATTGTTTAATAGAGATAAATTTGATATAATAAAAGAATTTAATGTTTTCTAGATTCAGTTTTTAATAAGAGAAGTAAAAGACAAATGATGTTGGAGTTCTCAAAAACTTTAATTGGATAAAATTGTCCAAAATCCATTCAGAGCTATCTCTGGTTCATTAAGTGTGATATTCTACACTTAATCGGTCAGCATCAAATGGTACAATTCAGATATGTTAATCAAACGCACTAAATAGTACTTTGCTGACCGAATAAGTGATTATGCTCATTCAGCGCTCATTAAGCACTAAACAAACATAGCCTAAATGCATTGGGAATTAAATAATCATTCTAATTTGGGAATTAAATCATCATTCTAACTATAACTTGTAGAAAAACTAAAACCTAAAAATACACTCACTATTATTGTGCATATTATAGTATGACGTTTAACTATAATGGATTGATGACTTGAAAAAAAAAAAAAAAATTCGCTAGGCATTCATTCAAAGATTGCATATTTAAATAAAACTTAAACTCCGCAATATCAATTTTTACATAATTTTAAGAAATAAAATTACAATAGAAAATAAAAAAAATGAAAGATATGGAGTTGAATACAACTCGATCTTCCTATCCAAATTCACTCAAATGTCCACTTAGAAACACCACCACAAATAACACCGAAAAACAGATCTCAAGTCAGAGTCACTTTCTCTACCCTCCCAAAAACAACATATTGAGACTGAAAACGAAACACACAAGCTTATCCACTATTCAAAACCCGAAATCTCATACATAGGGTTAATTTAGGGCAAAGTAAAAGTATTAAAGGATCAATCTCAGTTTCAACCTTCTTCTTTAAATAGTGGCTCGAGTAAAAAATTCACCGGTGAAGGACCACCGACGATTCTAAACGTGTCAAGTACGACGAAATTTGACCCAATAGCTGACGGAGCAAAGAAGTAAAAAAGACAGACGGAAATGAAAAAAAAAGGGCATGGCTATTTGCAAGCCCAAAATAGGCTAAGTGCAAGACCACTAGTGTTTGGAAATAGACAGAGGGCCCAAAAGAAAATTCAGTTAATAAAACCCCAATCCTTTCTTCCTCAATCCTCATCCCCTCCAACTCTCTGTCTCTCCCCGCCATTCGCCGGAGAGAGAACACCACCTTATTTTCACCGCCGCCGCGTCTCCGCCTCTCTCTCCCCCTCGTTTTCTCTGGTAAAGATTCTCCCTTTATTTTTATTTTTTTTAAATTTAGCTGTAGTGGTGGACTGGTGGTTGTTAAATGTGGAAAAAAAATTCAAACTTGGTTACGAATTCCATTGTTTAACAGTACCAACCTTTTTTCTGGATAAATATAATTTAGTTCTTGATTCAGCTGATAAATCTAATCAAACACTACTCGCACTTGTTAGATGACGACGCCCCACATTTAGTAAACTATGTCCTCGATTTCTCCACTCGTGGTACAGCCGACACACTTCACCGCAAAACCCGAGAAAACCCTAACCCAGAAGCCCGAAAAACTTGCATTGCTCATAGATAAAAGCAAATCCATCAAGCAGCTCAGCCAAATCCACGCATTCATCATCCGCCATGATTTGGAAACTCATCCAGTCTTGAATTTCAAGCTCCAGCGGTCGTATTCTTCTCTCGGAGATGTTCGATGCTCCGTTGCGCTCTTTAACCGTACTCAGAATCCCGATGTTTACTTCTACACCGCCGTAATCCGTGGCCACGCCATAAACGGTCTCCACGAACAAGCTCTCGGTTTTTATGTGCAGATGATCACGGAAGGAGTGGAGCCGAACGCGTTTACTCTTTCCACCGTCCTCAAAGCGTGTTCGTCGGGATTCGGAAAAGCCCTCCATTCCCACGCTCATAAATTCGGGTTTGAGTCGGATACGTACGTCAGAACGGCTCTCGTCGATCTTTACGGAAGAGGCGGCGATGTCGTCTCTGCGCGTAAGCTGTTCGACACAATGCCTGAGAGAAATCTTGTTTCTTTTACAGCAATGATCACTGGGTATGCAAAGAATGGGGAAATCGACGAGGCGAGAGTGTTGTTCGACGGAATGGAGGAGAGGGATGTTGTGAGCTGGAATGTGATGATCGATGGCTATGCTCAACACGGAAGGCCAAACGAGGCCTTGATTCTGTTCCGACAAATGCTGGAGGCTAGGTTGAAGCCTAACGAAGCAACCATGCTGGCAGTTCTTTCAGCATGTGGTCAGGTGGGAGCGCTCGAATCAGGCCAGTGGATCCATTCTTACCTCAAGTATAGCTCCGCTTCGATAAATACTCACGTGGGGACCGCTCTGATTGATATGTACTGCAGATGTGGGAGTTTAGAGGATGCTAGGTTAGCGTTTGATGCAATCAAAAACAAGGACGCTGTTGTTTACAACGCAATGATCAACGGATATGCGATTCATGGATTTAGTGGAGACGCTCTGAATCTGTTCGACGAAATGTCTCAGTCGGGACTTCGCCCTACAGACATCACCTTCATTGGCATTCTAAGTGCCTGCGCTCACGCTGGGCTGGTCTCCGAAGGCTGGGCCATATTCAATTCGATGGAGGGTAAATACGGAATTTCGCCAAAAATCGAGCATTACGGATGCATGGTGAATCTTCTCGGCCGAGCTGGAAAATTAAACGAAGCCTACGAGCTTGTCAAGAGCACACCCATCGAAGCCGACCATGTTTTATGGGGAACATTACTCGGAGCATGCGGGCTCCACAAGAATATTCCTCTAGGAGAGAGAATCGTCCAGTACCTTCTAGAACGTGGGCTCGCAAATTCCGGAACTTACGTTCTTCTCTCGAATATATACGCCGCGGTTGGAGATTGGGAGGGGGTTTCACGAACGAGAGCTATGATGAAGCAAAGTGGGGTCCACAAGGAGCCGGGGTGCAGCTCGGTTGAAGTGAATAACGAAGTGCACGAATTTCTCGCTGGAGATGTGAAACATCCGAAGAGGAGAGAGATTTACGCAATGCTGGAGCAGGTGAACCAGTGGGTGAAGGAACACGGGCACACCTCAAAAACGGAGGGGGTACTTCACGATATTGAGGAGAGTGATAAGGAGAGATCGCTCGAGGTTCATAGCGAAAAGCTTGCGCTTGCGTTTGGGCTTATTAGTACGAAACGAGGGTCCACGATAAAGATTGTGAAGAACCTCCGTGTTTGTCCGGATTGTCATGCGGTGATTAAGCTCGTGTCGAAAATTACGGGGAGAAAGATAGTTATGAGGGATAGGAACAGGTTTCATCACTGTGTGGATGGTTTGTGCTCTTGTGGTGATTACTGGTGATAAATCGGCTCTTGTTGCTAAGAAGCCGCGCTGTAAGTTTTTTTTTCTTTTTTTTTTCTCGTTTTTTTTCTTTATTTGTTTACAGCGTGAGCGTCGTCATTCACTTGAGTAAGGATTCTACTTTCCGCTCAAGATCGAAACATACTGATGTAAGGTACCATTCGATTCGAGATGCGCTTAACGAACTTTGATATAATTCACACACGATTAAAATGTTGAAGATATGTTTACCAAGTCTTTACCGAGAGAATAAGTTCGAAAATTCTAGAAGCAAAACGGGATTGGTTGAAGCATATGAGTCGAATGGGGAGAATTATTGGAAAATAATTCACCCATATGTGGTGAATAGTTGTTGACTCAAGAATGCAGCAACTATAGTCATTTGGTCTCTCTCTCTCTCACACACACACACACACACACACACACACACACACACGCACGCACACACGCACACACAAAAACATACAGAAACAGAGAACCAGACAGAGACAAAACCACAAAATGAATACATTGTTTGTTTTTGAACATCTCTTATTCTGAATTTCTTTTTGCCATAAATTTTAAATTTTGTGATCCAAATCCTTTTACTATCTAAACATTCAATTTATTGCCCACGATTTACATATTCTACCAAGTTTGTATGCTCTTACTTTTTTTTTACAACTCACTCCCTCTTTAATTTACAACAAAAATATTTTCCACTTCTTCGAGTTAAATGCAAAAACCTCCCCTGTGTTAATCCTTAAGACCGTAAAACCCCATGTGATAAAAAAAGCGACCCATATCCGCCTGTATTCAATAGTCAAAGTCGTTTCCACGCGCTATTCGTGCGACTCTTGTGTGATTTTTGTACAATATTTTGTATGAAAAGACAAAATCGCCCCTACGAGACTCTGTATTTTTTATTTTCAATTTAAACAAATAAATTATGAAAAGATATATATTATATAAAGTAATTAATTAATTAAAAAATCATGTTCTTCTTCCCCAGTTGCCCAAGCCTCCTCCGCTGCCATCTGCTTGCAGCAATTCTCTTTATCATCCTTTTCCCCCCCGCTCAAATCTCTTCTCCAAGTTGTCGAAAAATCCCGTTTTTTTAATTGGGCGGAGGTTTTGACGGAGATGGGTTGAATCTCGAGTGGGTTTGAGATTTGTATGATGATAAGAAGGTGGCGGCGGAGACGGCAGTGGTGGGGTGAGGTGTGTATACTTGCGCAGAGAGAAGTATGTGTATTTGTGTGTTGCTATGTGTTTTTTCAATTGGAGAGAGGCCTTAATTGAAAATACAATGGACTGAATTGAAAATTTCAAAAAATTGGTTTCGGTCATAAAATTATGGAGGTCGAAAATATTATTTTGGAGGGCTTTTTCGTCTTTTCGTGAGTGGTCAACGGGTGAAAACAAAAAGGGTTGAGTGTGCTTGCTTGAACACATTATAGGGGGTATCCGTTACTTTTTTTGGCCTTTAGGAAAATCACATAGGGTGGTTTTTGCATTTAACTCTTTCTACTTCTATTATTTCACAAACTCACACATTCTAATTTTCGAATAAAAATGTTCTCATACTTCTAGTTTTTTGATGAGCTGGCTCGAAAAAAGCTCGAGCTCACGAGCTCGAGCTTGAGTTTATCTTTAGTTGTTCATGAGCTCATGAGCTGGCTCGCGAGCTTTATATATACATATATATATGAGATGAGCTCGAGCTTGAGTTCGAGCTCATCAAATGAAAGCTCGATGAGCTTGAGAGCTCGAGCTGAAGCTCGAAAAATCGGCGAGTTCGACTCATTTATACCTCTACACTCAAGTAACTTATAATCTACGTATATATCCAAACCGTTGAAATTTAATTTTTAAAATTAGATCTAAGAGCTTTGCCAAACGGGCCCTTAACATAGATATATACACCCTATAAATATATGCATAGAGTTGCAAATCCAGGATTTCATTAAAGTTTGAAATCGAGTTAGTAAAAATATAAATATCACTCGACAAAAGAGAACCGGTTGTTTTTGCAAGAAGTGGGAGTATGCTGCCATCGTATCCATTTAATAGTACCCCACACGTGAAAGATCGATGCCAAACCTTACGAGTTAAGATCCTTAAGAAAAGAAAACCATCGGTCGATATCTTTAAAGGTTTAGTTAGGTACATACTAAAAAGGGAAGAAATCACATGCAGACAATTCATCAGTTCTAACTCAACATGCACATGTGTCTACATATGGATGTTAATAGAGTTTCGAGCAGCGTCTGTTTTATTCTCATAGAGAAGCCAACGTAGCGTTTTTATCAGAAATGTCGGTTAAGAATATGAATTCCGGAGATGGTGAAACCAGCTACGCAAACAATTCTGGCGTCCAGGTTCTCTCTCTCTCTCTCTCTCTCTCTCTCTCTCTCTCTCTCTCTCTCTCTCTCTCTCTCTCTCTCTCTAATGCATACATGTGACATTCATTATATTGTTGCAGAAAGTTGTGATGACAAAAACATGGCAAGTCTTAGACGAAACCCTAAAAGATATGCTGACAACAGCTGATAATCACGACAGCTTCCTCAAATGCATGAAGATGGCAGATTTGGGGTGTTCATCTGGTCCCAACACCCTTTTGGTAATTTCACACATCATCGAACAACTCTCCAAACTACAACAACATGCTCCTCGTGAAATCCAAGTGTTTCTGAATGATCTTCCAGACAACGATTTCAACAATCTCTTCAAACTGATGTCGACGACACCTCGTACGAATACGAAAAATAATATAGAGTGCTATATATATGGTGCACCTGGTTCTTTCTACGGTAGACTTTTTCCAAACAGCAGCCTTCACTTTGCTTACTCATCTTACAGCCTTCATTGGCTCTCCCGGGTTAGTTCTTCTTCGATTTATTACTGTTTGTTTACGAACTATCGCACGAGAGAGTTTTACAAATATTGAAGATGAGGTTCGTTACTTAGCAGTACTAATTAACTAGTTTAAAGTCCATGTAGTATTGGTAATTATAGTCACACCCCTAAAACAATTACTGGAATCAAGATTTCATATCCTAGGGAGCGATATGCACTATATTTGTTTTCCGTTGGGCCGTTAATGCTACGATAGACTAAAATTTATAAATCTTATATAAAAATATTAGGATTTAAGAAATGTTAGTAAACCAATGTCACACCCTATCTCTATGTTGTCTCCACTATTGCCTGAAACTAATAGTCTGTTAGAACCCTAACGGAATAACTTTTCCAATGCATTATTCTATTAGAGTTTCTACAATGTTTCAAAGGAGTGATTGTAATTACCGTTACTACAGGGACCTTGAAGTTATTTTACCATACCTCAGGAGTATAGGTGTAATTTACCCTAGTTTAAATGATTTTGGCAGATTCCTCAAGGCTTGGAGAAGAATAACAAGGAGAACATATGCATAGCAACGACGAGTCCGCCACAAGTATTCGAAGCATACTCGAACCAATTCAAAAGGGACTTTATGACTTTTTTGAAGTTGCGGGGAGAGGAAATACGAGGTGGCGGTCGTATGGTTTTGGGATTCATCGGTAGAAGTGTTGCGGACCCCACTTCCAAAGACGAATTGAAGACGATTACGCTCCTGTCAGAAACACTTTCCGATATGGTTGCAGAGGTAATTTAAGGAGTTTACTCACTACTGTATTTAGCTGTACCACTGTGATATATCGAATTGCTAAAAAAACTTATTGTGTTATATATATTAGTGAAAAAAAAACATTTTTTTCAGGTGGTAGTTTGCTAATAAAATTGAATCATATGGTGGGATATTTTGTTAGTATTTATAATTTGAGGAGCTCATTTAATAATTAGAGTAAATACAGGGTGTTCAATGCAATTAACCCATAATTTAATTAGGGATAAATTACAGCCACACCCTAATGTAAACTCAAATTACGAAAAAAACCCTATTTTTTGGATAATTACAACCACCCCATAGTTTTAGAAAGTGGTGGAGACAACAAAGAGCGGGTGATTTAAGAATTGTTGGGGGAGCCATGTCACCCCCTAACTCTATGTTGTCTCCACCATTAACTAAAAGTAATAGTCCGTTAGAACTCTATCGGAATAACATATCAAATGCATTATCCTATTAAAGTTTCTAACTATGTTTCAGGGGATAAGTGTAATTATTGATATCATATGAACCTTAAAGTTATTTTAGCATACATCAGGGGTGTGGGTGTTATTTACCCTATTTTTTTCCTTAACTTTTACATATAGGGGCTTGTGAAGGAGGAGGATTTGCACTCGTTTAACATTCCGATATACGCCCCATCTATACAAGAAATCAGTACGGCAATCCAGAGTGAAGGGTCCTTCAATTTGGACAAGATGGAAGTTGTTTTGGTTCCATTAGACGCCAACGAAGACTACAACAACTACGACAACATGGTTTCGGTCAAAAACACGAGTGGTAAATTTGTGGCAAACTATGTTCGGGCTTTCGCGGAGCCCATGTTAGTTGCCCACTTTGGGAGATCAATTAATGTTGATGTCGTCTTTGATGTTTATGCGAAAAAAACGGACGAGCATTTGTCCGTTGAGAGATCGTCGTATTTTACTCCGGTCGTTTCCCTAACTAGGAAAACAATGACAGATTGAAGCGGTGTATTGTGTATTGGTTTTGGAAGATATTTTCTCTTGCCAATAAACGAAAGAGCTCATCTCATTTGTCCGAACACCCTTTTCGTAATTTCACACATCATCGAAGAGTTGTCGAAACAAAAACATGTTCCTCGTGAAATCCAAGTGTTGCTGAACGATCTTCCAGACAATGATATCATCATTTCAACAATCTGTTCAAGCAGCTGCCGAATTTCTCTCAAAAGATTGATACGAAAATCGAATGCTTTGGTTCTTTCTATGGCAGACTATTTCGCTTATTCATCCTATAGCCTTCATTGGCTCTCCCTTCTTCATTTTGGTGTTTAATTAGCTTATATTATATTTTTTCAATAATTTTTTTTTTCGGATTCCTTCAATTTGGACAAGATGGAATCTTTTTGGATTCCATGGGATGCAAACGAGTACAATTACGAAAACACGGTTTTTGAAAAAAATAAGAGCGTGAAATTTGTGGCTGGCACCTTTTTTTATTTATGATATTATTTGCTCCATTACTTAAATATTCAAAAGTACAAAATTACGCCTTAAAATATATTTTTTTTTAAATAAGATCCAAGAGTTTTGTCAAACGAGCCCTTAATTAGCTGATGATATATATATATATATATATATATATATATATATATATATATATATATATATATATATATATATATATATATATATATATATATATATATATATACACCCTATAAATATATGCATACAACGGCAGTGGCGGATTTACCAAGGGGCAGGGGGGACAGCCGCCCCAGAAAAAAATATTCCAACTTTTTTTAATTACTTTTTGACATACTATTATACAAATATATGTTTTTGCCCCCCTATTTTTTTTCTCTATTCTTTTATGTAATTTAGAAATTCTTTCTCCATTTGTTATTACAATATAAAATACAACTACTAAAATATATATTTTTACTTCAAAATTATAAATATATACTTATTTTAGCAATATTTTGTGAATAACCCGAAAAAAAATTTGGGACGCTGCCCCAGAAATCCTCAAAATTATTTTTCCTATAAAATTCGCCCCCCCTTAAAATGTTGTCTAGATCTGCCACTGTAGAGCGGCGAATCCAAGGATTCATTCAAGAATCGAAATCGAGTTACTAAAAGTAAAAGGGCACTTTACAAATAAGCTCATCAACGAGTACTTATTCATAAACGGGTACATACAAAAAACTCTTTTACAATAAAGTCCATACATTGTCTAGAAGTTTGTAAAAGACTAAAATAGCCTCTCACATTTTAATATGCTCATCATTTAATTTAATTTAATCTCAATTTGACCCTAAATTTCATAAATTATTCAATTTTGTCCCAAAACAAAATTTTGAGTACAATTCGTCGGTCGCCGCCGTTGACGCCGGTCTTCGGTGTTGACTTTTTTATTTTTTTTCTTCCTGGTTTTTTCCGCTAGTTTTCGGCGTTGACTTTTTCGATTATTTTTTGAATTTTTTCTATCATCTTTTTGCCCCCGTTTAAACAACAATATTGTTGTGGTTGACAGTAATATTGACTATATTACTGTTAAACACAGTAATATTGTTTATACTACAGTTTAACACAATAATATTGATATATTAATCTCTAGCACAGTAATATTAACACAACAAAACTCATTATTATTGTGTATTAGAGTAATATTAATATGTTGACCGTTCAACAAAGGTAAACATAATAAAAAACCAAAAGAATTAATATTGATGCAACAGTAATATTACCGTCAACCACAATAATATTATTGTGTTTACATTAATATTACAATTGTACACAGTAATATTATTACGTTACTCCATCAACAACTCAAACAAAACAAAAAACCCAAAAGAATAATAATATTGATGTGGTTGACAGTAATATTATTGTGTTTACAGTTATTTTAGTGTTAACGACAGTAATATAATTATGTTGACTTGTCAACAAATCAAACAAAATAAAAAAAAAAGCCAAAAAAATAATAATATTGTCGCTGACTCTAATTGTACTGTCAACGACAGTACAATTACATAAATGTACTGTCAACGACATTACAATTACGTTAATGTACTGTTAGTGACAACAAAATTATTGTTAATGACAGTACAATTACGGTCAACGTTTAGCGGCTGGCGTAAAAAAATGGATAAAAATTTTAGGAAAACAAATCACTAAAAGAAATCAACGCCAGAAAACGGCTGCGGAAAAAAAATAATAGTAATTGAAGAATCGAAAAAGTCAACGCCGGGGACTGGCGGCAGAAAAACAGACCAGAAAAAAAAATCGAAAAGTCAACACCGGAAATCAGCGGCAAAAAATAATTGCAGAAAAAAAAAAGTCAGGATTTTTGTGGTCAAAATTGATTTAATTGGGGTTATAATTAAGAATTTGATGTAAATGATTGGGGTAATTTTGTCATATACATTAATTTTTCCTTTATTTCTAATGCATATTAAAGGAATGTGCTTATTAGAGAAAGAGATATAGGCCATGAACCTAGAATAATAGAGATAGTTGGTCATGGACTTATGCACAAAAACTCAAAGTAAAAATATCACTCGACAAAAGAGAACCGGTTGTTATTGCAAGATTGAATCCATTTAATATCACGTGATGAAAGATGTCAAACCTTAAGAGTTAAGATCCTTAATTTTATTTTATTAAATATTAAATACCATTTAAAAGACTACATAAATAGGGTGACAAAAGAAAAGAAACTTGAGAAACTTCCCTCATAATAATTAAGATATTTATATAATAAAATGATAATTGAATTACGTAATTCTCCTACAAGTTCTACCTATGAAAAGGCTAGTTTTGTACATACTACAAAGGGAATACTTCACCATCTTATTCCTCCTTTTAATTATAGAGAAAATAGAAAATAAGAATATAAATAAATAAATAATAAACAATAAAAAAAAAAAAAACATATAGCACACGTGTCTACAAATGGATGTAGTCCGAATTTTTTTTTTTTGTTTTTTTTTTTGGTAATGAAGGTACCGGCGGCAAACTATATAAGATGGATTCCGATTTCAAATAGAGCATCTGCGTCTATCATATTTTCATAGAGAAGCTAATTAAGGTAGCGTTTTTATCAGAAATGTCGGTGAAGAATATGAATTCCGGAGATGGTGAAACCAGCTACGCAAACAATTCTGGCGTCCAGGTTCTCTCTCTCTCTCTCTCTCTCTCTCTCTCTCTCTCTCTCTCTCTCTCTCTCTCTCTCTCTCTCTCTCTCTCTCTCTCTCTCTCTCTAATGCATACATGTGACATTCATTATATTGTTGCAGAAAGTTGTGATGACAAAAACATGGCAAGTCTTAGACGAAACCCTAAAAGATATGCTGACAACAACTGATAATCACGACAGCTTCCTCAAATGCATGAAGATGGCAGATTTGGGGTGTTCATCTGGTCCCAACACCCTTTTGGTAATTTCACACATCATCGAACAACTCTCCAAACTTCAAGAACATGCTCCTCGTGAAATCCAAGTCTTTCTGAACGATCTTCCAGACAATGATTTCAACAATCTCTTTAAACTGATGTCGACGAATACGAATACGAATACGAAAAATAATAATATAGAGTGCTATATATACGGTGCACCTGGTTCTTTCTACGGCAGACTTTTCCCAAACAACAGCCTTCACTTTGCTTACTCGACTTCAAGCATTCATTGGCTCTCCCAGGTTATTTAATTAATTAATAATATGTTTCTATATATATATATATATATATATATATATATATATATATATATATATATATATATATATATATATATATATATATATTATCAAATATTTTGAGTATTTAGTTAATTTTAAATGATGATTTTGCATGCATGCATGCATGGCAGATTCCTCAAGGCTTGGGGAAGAGTAACAAAGAAAACATATACTTAACAACAACGAGTTCGCCACAAGTATTCGAAGCATACTCGAACCAGTTCGAGAGGGACTTTACGACTTTTTTGAAGTTGCGCGGCGAGGAAATACGAGGTGGCGGTCGTATGGTTTTGGCATTGGTCGGTAGAAGTGTTGCGGACCCCACTTCCAAAGATGAATTCAAGCCAATTACGCTCCTGTCGGAAACACTTTCCGATATGGTTGCAGAGGTAATTTAAGGAGTTTACTCACTACTGCATTTAGCTGAACAACTGTGATACATCGAATTGTTAAAAAAAAGAAAAACCCTGTGTTATATATATAGTGAAACAAAACATTTTTTTCAGGTGGTAGTTTGATAATAAAATTGAATCATATGGTGGGAAATTTTATTAATATTTATAATTCGAGGAGTTTTTTTTTTTTTGAATAATTGGAGTAAATACAGGGTGTTGAATGCAATAAACCCACAATTCAATTAGGGGTAAATTACAACCACCCGTTAGGTAAAGTTAAATTACAAAAAAATCCGTCATAATTGTATACTTACAACCGCCCCTTGATTACAAATCTTCTTACATGTCCACCCTTGCAGTGTCAAATTTAGTGGAATATTCTCCAATTTGTACCCATTTTATCCTATTACACCTCCACATTTAGAAACAAGATGATCATAAGATGTGTATCTTGGCTTGTTAATATTATATTGTGGTGCATCTGAAACTGCATTTTTGCACAAAACGAGTACAAATTAGAAAAAAAATTCACAGAATCGAGAAGATTATGTTGAATTTGACACCATAATGGTTGACGTGTAAGAAAATTCATAGTTAAGGGGGTGGTTGTAATTACCCAAACATGAGTTTTTTTTTGTAATTTGACCTTACATTAGGGGTGGCCGTAATTTACCCTTAAATTAGTTGCTCCCTTTAACTTATTATCTTGAGTGCGATAAATGATAAGTTTGAAAAATCCAATTAATGCTTCATTGGAATTATAAAGAGTCAAATAATTTGAGACGGCAAAAATAAACTTTTCAAAATAAATATTGTGGGACAGAGGAAGTAATATTTATACAAAGATATACATATTATTATAGTTTTTTTCCTTATTTTTTACATATAGGGGCTTGTGAAGGAGGAAGATTTGCACTCGTTTAACATTCCGATATACGCCCCGTCTATACAAGAAATCAAGACGGCAATCCAGAGTGAAGGATCGTTCAATTTGGACAAGATGGAAGTTGCTTTGGTTGCATTTGACGCCAACGAAGACTACAATAACAAGATGAGTAGTAACTTTGTGGCGAACTTTGTTCGGGCTTTCGCGGAGCCCATGTTAGTTGCCCACTTTGGGAGCTCAATCAATGTTGATGTTGTCTTTGATGGTTATGCAAAAAAGATGGACGAGCATTTCTCCGTTGAGGGATCATCGTATTTTACTCCGGTCGTTTCCTTAACTAGGAAAACAATGACGGATTGAAGCGGTGTATGGTGAATTGTTTGGAAGATATTTTCTCCTTTCCAATAAACGGAAGTGCTTATCGCATTTACTACCCTTGTTTTTAACAATTCGATAAAAAAACAGGGGAGCCAAGATGGAATAAATACATACCTCTATAATTTTCAGCACATTTGGGCGATTTGTGCCATTTTCAATACATTTGGGGGTGATTTTGTGCAATTTTCTGCATATTTTGGGTGATTTTGTAGGATTTCAGCAAATTTGAGATGATTTGTCTGATTTTTCAGCCCATTGAGGATGATTTATGCTATTTTCACTTGCTATTTTATAACAATTGTGTTTTTTCTTATTACATAAATTCTAGGGTAAATTCCACCCACACTATTCAGATATGCTTAAATAACTTTAAGATCCTTATGGTATCGATAATTACATTCATCTTGAAACTTAGTTAGAAATTCCAATGGGAAATGCATTGGATACGTTATACCGGTGGAGTTCTAACGGACTACTATTTTTAGCTAATGGTGGATAGGGGTGGTAAACGAGCCGAGCTGGCTCACGAACTCGACGAGCCGGCTCGAATAAAGCTCGAACTCAAGCTCGGGGTTTTCGAGCTTGAGCGCACGAGCTCGAGCCCAAAATTAGTTGTTCGACAGCTCACGAGCCGGCTAGCGAGCTGCCTTCCTCTTTTTTTTTTTCTTTTTACATATATATATTATTCTTATTCTTATTATTATTATTATTATTATTATTATTATTATTATTATTAACTAAATAGTAAATAGTCTGTATATAATAATAAATATATCTAGTATTTAAATAGAAACAAATCTATATTACTTAAATAATTCATAATAATATAAAATATTATAATAATAATAATAATAGAAAAAATAAAAAATATATAACTTAGAGTTCATTATTTATTTTATAAGTTTTTTTATTTTCCTATGAATAATTTTTAATAAAAAATAAAATGATTTTAATAAAAAAATTAAATAATAATAAAAAAAAAATAAGCATGAGCTCGAGCTCGAGCTCGAGCTCGCCAAAAAACATTGGCTCGATGAGCTCGAGCTCGGCAACATGGACTCGAGCTCGAGCTCGAGCTGGCGAAAAGAGCCGAGATCGGCTCGTTCCCACCCCTAGTGGTGGAGACAACATAAATGTAGGGGTTGACATGTCTCTTATTTTTCGCGGGTCAGGTCTCGGGTTAGGTAAACCCGCCCCATAATTGACCCGTTGTCATCCCTAAAAGGGAATACTTCACCATCTTATTCCTCCTTTTAATTGTAGAAAGAAATAGAAAATAAGAATATAAACATTCGTAGACATTCACTCTCATGATGTCAAATTCATCATCATTTTCTAGATTATGTGGAATGTTCTCTAATTTGTACTCGTTTCGTGCAAAAATGCAGTTTCAGATGTACGACAATATGATATTTACAAACGAGAGAGACACATCTTATGATCATCTTGCTTCAAAATAAGGAGCTCGATTAACGCGATAAAACGAGTGAATATTCTACATAATCTAAAAGATTCCAGTAAATTTGACACTGCAAGCATGGACATTTTAAGAAAATTCATATATAGTTGAAGAGTGTTTGTTATTACCCAAACAAAAAATAAATTTTTCGTAATTTAATATTACCTGAGGGGTGGCCATAATTTACCCTTCATATTAATGTGTCCTTTTCTTATTAGATTATCTTTAGGGTAAATTACACTCGCACTTCTCATATATGTTTAAATAATTTTAAGATCCCTATGGTATTGATAATTACATTCACCTCTTCGAAACATAATTAGAAACTCCAATGAGATAATGCATTGGATACGTTATTCCGGTAAGGTTTTAACAGACTATTATTTTTAGCTAGTGTTGGAGACAACATGATAAGGAACGTCAAATTGGATTCGAATTGCAAAATAACTACTTGATTCGGAGAAGAGTTATTTATGGGCATTGGTGGAAATATCGAAAGAAATTGTGGAAAAATAAGGGTTTTCTACGAACTCAAATTGTATTTGAGTACGAAACGAACTCTATCTCAAGTGAAACGGCACTAGGAACAAAACTCATGAGCAATGCTCATGAATCACGTCAAATTTCAGCAATCCAACGTCGTTTAGACTCTTTAAAGTTCATTTTTGCTATTTTAGGCAAGTTTTAGAAAATTAATATCAAATCATAGAAAAATCGGATTAAGATTCCGTAAATTGGGTTGTTCCCAAAATTACGAGATCTACTAGAATCAAACTATAACTTGTTTTTGCCGTTTTTGGTAATTTTTAGTATTTTCTTAGTTTAATTAGGGTTTTCAGTTTTTTAGTATAAATAGCTGCATTAGGACTTTATTTTGGGAAGAATTTCGAATTTTAATAAAATATTTAGAGTTTTCTCTATTTTTCTGGTGGATTCAAGAGTTTTCGTTGGATTCCGAATGTTATTTTGTTCTATATAGGATTCATTCATAGAAATTTATTATTTACCGTGCTTCCGTTCTGCGTCAGTTGACATCAGTAGCGAGGTTTTTCCTGGTTAGATGGCGAAAGGTGCGAAACATGGAGACAGCAACTACGTTGGCGATGACCGCGGGGTTGAAAAATTGCAAAATCTGCGGTTGGTGCGCGAGGGATTTGCCCTTGACAACAGCAACATAATGACTGAATCTAATACGATGATTGCCGACGGTGTAGCCCGAGGTGCATATGTTAGACACAATTATCATGGACCTGTTCAACTTCAATCAATGTATGATGACTACTCAAAGGTGAGCGACAACTCTTATTTTGAAGAAAACCCGCCTATAGGGAGGCAAAAAGATCGTGATAAATATCGGGTAAGAGTTGGAATTCCTTCTTTTAGGATTTTATCGATTGGGCATCAGAAGTCGAAAGGTATTTTAAATTGATGGATATTTTGCCTAATAAAATGGTAAAATTGGTGAGGTGTGAGTTAAAGGGTAGTGCAGCCGCATGGTGGGATGGGATACAGTGGAAGAGAGGTAGACAAGAAAAATTTCCAATCCAATCATGGAAAAGGATGAGAAAAATGTTGATGGATCGTTTTTTACCCCTAGGTTATGAGCAACGTCTATTTCAACTATATCGTAATTGTTCGCAAGGGAGTAGATCTGTTAACAAGTATACTGCTGAGTTTATGAGACTAACAAACTTAAATAACCTGCAAGAATCCGAAAGTACGGAAATTTCACGGTACTTGGCAGGAATGAATATTTCAATACGTCTTAGGATGGGGTGGGGTACATTCTACACCATTGAAGAGGCTCAAGAGTTAGCATGGAGGGAGGAATATTATCAGAAGCGAAATAGTTCTTCTAGAAAAACCGAAGATGTTCGACCCGTTGTCAAAGTTAAGGAGGTACAAGATACTTCGTTCGTTATTCAAGCATCCTGTTTGGTGGAGGATCATGGCGTAGGAGTTAATGAAGTTGAAGACGGAATTGTTGATGCAAAAGTTAAAATTAGCGTAGCTATGATTAACAATGACATTAACGAAATCAAGGTGAAAGTCGATAAAGTTGAAGGGAGAGTCAACGAGGTTGAAGAGAGCATCAACAAAGTCGAAGAGAGCATCAACGGGGTAGAAGAGAACGTTAGCAAGGTTGAAGAGGGAGTCGATGAGTTTAAAGAGGGTGTTAAAAACAAATTTGAGAAAGAATTTGAAGTTGTAAAATTTGTTCAAGAAGAGAACGGTGCACGAGAAGAGAAGGGACAAGTGGATTGCGTTGAGGTATGTGATCTAATTATAGATAGTGTTTGCTGTGAAGTTCTTGTATCGGAGAAATTGGTGGAGCCATTGGAATTTTCGATTAAGAAGCAAATTTTTCTAATGCCTCGGTTGGAGGAAGATTTTGTAAGCGAGAGTTTTGTGCCGGGAAGATTGGTGGAGCAATTTAAGTTGTTTGCAAAGAAGTATGCATTGTTATATTTTGATCATAGCTCGAGGTCGAGCTCTTTTGAAGAAGAGGAGATTGATAAGGAACGTCAAATTGGATTCGAATTGCAAAATAAATACTTGATTTGGAGAAGAGTTATTTATGGGCATTGGTGGAAATATCGAAAGAAATTGTGGAAAAATAAGGGTTTTCTACGAACTCAAATTGTATTTGAGTACGAAACGAACTCTATCTCAAGTGAAACGGCGCAAGGAACAAAACTCATGAGCTTTGCTCATGAATCACGTCAAATATCCGCAATCCAACGTCGTTTAGACTCCTAAAAGTTCGTTTTTGGTATTTTAGGCAAGTTTTAGAAAATTAATATCAAATCATAGAAAAATCGGATTAAGATTCCGTAAATTGGGTTGTTTCCAAAATTACGAGATCTACTAGAATCAGACTATAACCTGTTTTTGCCGTTTTTGGTAATTTTTAGTATTTTCTTAGTTTAATTAGGGTTTTCAGTTTTTTAGTATAAATTGCTGCCTTAGGACTTTATTTTGGGAAGAATTTCGAATTTTAATAAAATATTTAGAGTTTTCTCTATTTTTCTGGTGGATTCAAGAGTTTTCGGTGGATTCCGAATGTTATTTTGTTCTATAGGATTAATTCGTAGAAATTAATTCTTTACCGTGCTTCCGTTATGCGTCACAACATAGAGGTAGGGGTTGACATGGCTCTTATTTTTCGCGGATCAGGTCTCGGGTTAGGTAAACTCGCCCCATAACCGACCCGTTGCCATCCCTAAAAGGGAATACTTCACCATCTTATTCCTCCTTTTAATTGTAGAAAAAATAGAAAATAAGAATATAAATATTCTTACACATCCACTCTTATGGTGTCAAATTCATCATAGTTTTCTTGATTTTGTGGAATGTTCTCTAGTTTGTACTCGTTTCGTACAAAAATGCAGCTTCACATGCATGCACCGCAGTTGATATTTACAAACCAAAGAGACACATCTAACATCTTATGATCATCTTGTTTCAAAATATGTAGCTCGATTAACGCAGTAAAACGGGTGAACATTTCACATAATCTAAAAAAATTCCACTAAACTTGACATTGCAAGCATGGACGTTTTAAGAAAATTCATATATAGTTGAAGAGTGTTTGTTATTACCCGAACGTAAAATGGTTTATTCGTAATTTGATATTACCTGAGCGGTGGCCGTAATTTACCCTTCATATTAATGTGTGTGAGTGAGGATAAATGGTAGTATCTATATGAAGAATAGAAGAGAAGAGAAATAATAATACGTAATATAATAGAAGCCCCCATTATGTTATGGGTTGATTACATGGAATATATATAGAGAAATATTGCAAGGTAATAGAGTTTGACTAGGTAACTAAATCCTTACTAATCTAGGTAAGTCAGTCATACAAGAATTCTAATATTACAAGAGTTCTATAATATAATATTCTCTAACACGCTCCCGCAGTCGAAACGTGACGAACGCGAAGATTGGACAATCACTTGCTAGCACGCTCCCGCAGTCGGAACGGATAAACTCAAAAAGTGAAGACTGGATAGAAACCGCGAAACACAACGCTAGAGAATTCCTCTGTGTAAATATTCGCCCAATTGATAGAAAAAAAAATAATAATAATAACGGGAGAGAGAAAAATAAGCATTTTTTTTTAATCAAGCGAGAGAGAGAAAAAGAATAATTTAAGAAGGATAGGGATCAAAAGAGAGAAAATAGATTAACCGACTAAGAAGAAGAAGATGTCGGAAAAAAAAATATAAGTTACCACCACCGGGGGAGGAGGAAATTTGGGTGGTGTTCATGGAAAAGATAGAAGAAGATAGATAGAGAGAAGAGTACCACCAGCGGGAGGGAGATAATTGGTTTGGTGGTCGCCGGCCATTGAGAAGAAGAGAGGTGGCGGCGGCTAGATTTTAAGCCATGGAAAAGAAGAAGAAGAAAAGATAGAGAACCACCGGGGGAGGGAGAAAATCGGGTGGTGTTCATGGAAAAAAAAAATAGAAACAAAAAAAAGAAAGATATTAGGAGTACCACCACCGGGGAGGGAGAAAACCTGGTGCTCTGATACCATATAGGAAGAATAGAAGAGAAGAGAAATAATAATACGTAATATAATAGAAACCCCCATTATGTTATGGGTTGATTACATGGAATATATATAGAGAAATATTGCAAGGTAAAAGAGTTCGACTAGGTAACTAAATCCTAACTAATCTAGGTAAGTCAATCATACTAGAATTCTAATATTACAAGAGTTCTATAATATAATATTCTCTAACAGTATCTACTATGTGAAATCCTCGCAAAATGAAGAAAAAAAAACAGGATAAATTACAAACCCCGCCCGCTCAAGTAAAAGATTGGAGAGCTAAAGGGGAGAAGCCACATGGTTTCATCCCCACACCTTACCCCACCCACCATACCCACACCCACACCTAACGGTTGGAGTTGGTCTTAACCATGACAACCATTTTTTTGGGAAAACTAAAAATTGCGATAAATGTGTCGGAAAGTTGTGGCCCTATATAAGGTGAAGAGAGGATAGGGTTCATGATTTGTGATCGTTCAATAATTGCACCCTCAAGACCTGTTTCCGAACCTTGTTCCTTCAAATGTTGGAGAGTTCACTGATCTCCAGATTTTACAGTTCGGCGGCGATGAGTAAAAGAAAAATAATACAAGAGAGAGAGAATTCGAGAGAAAGTATCAAGTATGTATTTTTGTAGATGTATTCTAGTTTTCAAGTAGATGTATTCTAGTTTTCAAAATTTCTGATGGAAAAAGTAGATGTATTGGTTTTTGTGTAGAAAATGAGAATATGTTTGGATGAAGTTGTATTTTTAGTTTTATATAGGTGTAGAAATAAGAATATGTTTGGTTGGTGTTTGTTTTCTCTACGAAAGTACGTGCAAAACTATAATATAACGATGATGGTGATGATGATTATTATTATTATTATTATTATTATTATTATTATTATTATTATTATTATTATTATTATTATTATTATTATTATTATTATTATTATTATTATTATTATTATTATTATTATTATTATTATTATTATTATTATTATTATTATTATTATTATTATTATTATTATTATTATTATTATTATTATTATTATTATTATTATTATTATTATTATTATTATTATTATTATTATTATTATTATTATTATTATTATTATTATTATTATTATTATTATTATTATTATTATTATTATTATTATTATTATTATTATTATTATTATTATTATTATTATTATTATTATTATTATTATTATTATTATTATTATTATTATTATTATTATTATTATTATTATTATTATTATTATTATTATTATTATTATTATTATTATTATTATTATTATTATTATTATTATTATTATTATTATTATTATTATTATTATTATTATTATTATTATTATTATTATTATTATTATTATTATTATTATTATTATTATTATTATTATTATTATTATTATTATTATTATTATTATTATTATTATTATTATTATTATTATTATTATTATTATTATTATTATTATTATTATTATTATTATTATTATTATTATTATTATTATTATTATTATTATTATTATTATTATTATTATTATTATTATTATTATTATTATTATTATTATTATTATTATTATTATTATTATTATTATTATTATTATTATTATTATTATTATTATTATTATTATTATTATTATTATTATTATTATTATTATTATTATTATTACAACTATTACTATTACTATTACTATTACTATTACTATTACTATTACTATTATTATTACTATTATTATTATTATTATTATTATTATTATTATTATTATTATTATTATTATTATTATTATTATTATTATTATTATTATTATTATTATTATTATTATTAATATTATAATAATAATAATAATAATAATAATAATAATTATTATTATTAAATTATTATTATTATTATTATTATTATTATTATTATTATTATTATTATTATTATTATTATTATTATTATATTATTATTATTATTATTATTATTATTATTATTATTATTATTATTATTATTATTATTATTATTATTATTATTATTATTATTATTATTATTATTATTATTATTATTATTATATCTATTATTATTAATGAGATGGGAGAAAAAATGGAGGAGAGAGAAATAGGTTAGTAGGTATTATTATAGGTTTGAAAAGTAGGAAAAGTATGAATAGTGTATTTCTATTGGAAAAAAATGTTAAGAAAAATAGGAATTTTAAAGTGAAAATCCTCAAACAAACATAATCCCAGTTTTATGTATAGTATAAAACTGAAAAATAATTTTGGAAATAGAAACAAACATACCCAAAATTCCTCGCCTCCCCGACCCCTATTCCTTGGCCTGACAAATATTTGATGGAGGAATGTAAATCATGGTGGTTCAACGACCCGTTAGAGTAGCGGTCTAACGGACTCGGACCTAGTTGCCACAAGGAACAAACTGTCATTTGAGTTGAAATTCCCACACTGCTATTTTCTTATTGTTACCGAACATAATCCTTATAAAGAGAACTAGTTACGGCTCTTTCCTAATTTACAGTCGAGATCTTTTACCATGATTTATTATGGTCATTCAAATCAATGATAAATTTACAGTATTTCTTTGTCTATTTATGGATATTATATCTTGATCGCATCCTCCAACACTCATGATATCGATCAGCTCACCACCTACCATGTCGATGTCTTCTCCTCTCATCTTCATAGGTACGTATTTAGATGCATAAGACGAGCTCTCAACCCGTTTGATCATGATATCGGTCTGATTTATTAGACCCGACATGCGAAACTCGCTAGTTGCACGCCGAGTCATCCTGCTGTAGCCTGTAGGTAGGTAGGCCCCACTCAATCGACAGTCCTACATATATAAGGTGGGGTTTGCCTATAATTCAAACAAACAAGATTATTTTCTGGTAATAAACATTTGTTAAATACTAGATGGAGTTTAATTTTAGGCAATTATTTTCCCTAAATCTATGTATAAATTGGGGAATTAGTTTACATTGCATGGTACCCTTTTATCAGAAAAAAGAAAATGTCGGTGAAGAATATGAATGCCGGGAGTGGTGAAACCAGCTACGCAAACAACTCAGTCCTCCAAGTTCTCTCTCTCTCTCTCTCTCTCTCTCTCTCTCTCTCTCTCTCTCTCTCTCTCTCTCTCTCTCTCTCTCTCTCTCTCTCTCTCTCTCTCTCTCTCTCTCTCTCTCTCTCTATCTCTCTCTCTCTCTCTAATGTTTATATGTGACATTCATTAAATTGTTGCAGAAAGTTGTGATGACAAAAACATGGCGAGTCTTAGACGAAACCCTAAAAGATATGCTGACAACAAATGAATATGAATTCACCAAATGCATATGGAAGATGGCAGATTTGGGGTGTTCATCAGGTCCCAACACCCTTTTGGTAATTTCACACATCATCGAACAACTCTCCAAATTACAAGAACATGCTCCTCGTGAAATCCAAGTGTTTCTGAACGATCTTCCGGACAATGATTTCAACAATCTCTTCAAACTGATGTCGACGAATACGAATACGAATACGAAAAATAATAATATAGAGTGCTATATATATGGTGCACCTGGTTCTTTCTATGGCAGACTTTTCCCAAACAACAGCCTTCACTTTGCTTACTCATCTGCAAGCATTCATTGGCTCTCCCAGGTTATTTAATTAATTATAGGTCAAATTACGGCCACCCCTAAGTATGGCCAAATTACGAAAATACCCCTCTTGTTTGGGTAATTACAACCACTCCTCCTTTTAAATATTTTTCATAAAATTTATGTAATTCGGTTGTTAATCAAACAAAATCGTATATTTAGTTCGGTAAACGGTATGAAATGTTGGCATACTGAAATTTTGGTTTGGTTTTACCGAATTAAGATCCCTAAATTTACCTCTGAATGGGTCTTTTCGTAAGATAATACATACTTGAGGGGTGAATGTAATTACCCAAACATAAGGGGGTTTTAGTAATTTGACCATAACTCAAAAGTCACAGTAATTTACCCTTTATTGTATGATTCTAATTTGAAGTAGTGTATATATATTATCAAATATTTTGAGTGTTTAGTTAATTTTAAATAATGATTTTGCATGCATGCATGGCAGATTCCTCAAGGCTTGGAGAAGAATAACAAAGAAAACATATACATAGCCACAACGAGTCCGCCACAAGTATCCGAAGCATACTCGAAGCAATTCGAGAGGGACTTTACGAATTTTTTGAAGTTGCGCGGCGAGGAAATACGAGCTAGCGGTCGTATGGTTTTGGGATTCCTCGGTAGAAGTGTTGCGGTCCTTGCGGACCCCACTTCCAAAGACGAATTCAAGCCATATACTCTCCTCTCGGAAACACTTTCCGATATGGTTTCGGAGGTAATTTTAAGGAGTTTACTGCATATAACAATACGCCTGTTATGTCGAATTGCTAAAAAACTTCTCGTGTTATACATATTACCAAAAAAGAAAAACACACCCTAAATTGCAACTTATGTTAGCACACAAACCCCCTAATTATTAGGGGGTAGTTTGCTAATAAAATTCAATCATATGGAGGATTTTGATAATATTTATCATCCGGGATGTTTTTTTTTTTTAACAATTAGGGGCTTGTGAAGGAGGATGATTTGCACTCATTTAACATACCGATATACGGCCCGTCTGTACAAGAAATCGAGGCGGCAGTCGAAAGCGAAGGGTCCTTCAATTTGGACAAGATGGATTTTGTTTTCGTTCCATGGGACGCCAAAGAAGACTGCAACAACTATGAAAAAACCAACACGAGCGGTAAAATTGTGGCGAAGTGTGTTCGGGCTTTTTTGGAGCCCTTGTTAGTTGTCCACTTTGGGAGCTCGATCAATGTCGATCGTGTCTTTGATGTTTATGCGGAAAAAGTGGAGGAACATTTGTCCGCGTCAGTTGAGAGATCGTCTTATTTTTTTCATGTAATTTCCTTAACTAGAAAAACAACGACAGCATGAAAAATGACGGGGTACTCTTTTCCTTGTAATGATCGGCCAACAAGGTTTTTAACGGGACCCCGTTGTACTTTTTTCATATTATTAATGAAATAATTGTTTTTTGGCCAAAATAAAAATAAAACACACACCCACACACACACACACACACATCAATGGACTACAATTCAATTTAGGTGCTAATTAAGACCAACAGTTTTTTAACTAATCTAAAAATTATAGTTATACAAAAACAAATAGTGACTTAATTTATCCAATCTTCTCTTCAAAATCATCTTCAACTTTCGCCACGTCGTCAGAAGACACCTCATCACCATCCTCAACATCTTCACGCCAAATCCTCACCGTCCGATCGCTACGAATTTCATGGCCATAATCGAACTGATCAAGATTCGGGTTGAATTCTCATCCACACTATTCTCCGACATCAACAAAGAAACATCATGTGTAACTTGTTCATCAAACTCAACAATGTCTTCCAACTCATCAACCACCTCCCCTTCTCGTAACACACGAAGAAATTAATTCTCCGAAAATTTGTCGAAGTTTATGCGGGGAAAAATTCTGTAACAACAAACCACATCGAGTGCAAAAACCGACAGCAAGTTCGACATTCTCCGAACTCGGGTTCCCCAAAAGAAGCAACAAAACATCGCATGCAAGAAGTTCATAAATAGTTATTTTTCGATTTATTACTGTTTGTTTACGAACTGTTGCACGAGAGAGTTGTACAAATATTGAATATGAGGTTCGTTAATTATTAGTAGTACTAATTAAGTATTAAATATCGAGTTTTAGTTAAGTTTACATGATTTTGGCAGATTCCTCAAGGCTTGGAGAAGAATAACAAGGAGAACATATATGCATAGCAACAACGAGTCCACCACAAGTATTCGAAGCATACTCGAACCAATTCGAAAGGGACTTTACGACGTTTTTTAAGTTGCGGGCCGAGGAAATATGAGGTGGCGGTCGTATTTCCTCATTGGCTCTCCCTTCCTGAATTTAGTGTTTAATTAGCTTATATTATATTTTTTCAATAATTGTTTATTTTTTTAAATAAATTAACTAAAGCTAGTAGCTAATCTATTAATAATTTACTAATTAAAATACAATATTTTAGGTTGAAAAGAGGTGAAGTAATTATTGAATGACTGTTAAGCAAGGTAGTCAACATTATGATATATCCCGATACGATATGATTTATATCAAACGATATAAACCGGCATATGTATCGATTATCGGTAAATATCGCCCGATATCGCGATATGATATGATATTTGTTTGGGGGTGATTTTGTCAAATTTCTGCATATATTTTGGGTCATTTTGAAAGATTTCAGCAAATTTGAGATGATTTGTCTGATTTTCCGCACATTAATATATAAGATATGTAAATATAACAATAGAATTCTTAGATTATTGTCACTCTAAATGTTTAAGATACATTATTATTTTCCCCAAAAACAAAAAACAAATATAGATTTGCATTCATTCAACTTGCTCAAGGGTCCTTCATTTTGGACAAGATGGAATCTTTTCGGATTCCATGGGATGCAAATGAGGACAATTACGAAAATGTGGTTTTCGACAAAAATAAGAGCGGGAAATTTGTGGCCGACACTTGGGAACATATAAATTCTAGGGTTAAATACAAAAACACCCTTGTACTATGAACTTTGTATCATATACCCCCTGTACTATACATAAATACAAAAACCCCCTCACATTACATTTTTTTCAAAATATGACAAAAATACCCCTACTCAAGCATATATATATATATATATATTTTTTTTTTTTTTTTTTTTTGAGTTATTTTCTACTATATATTTTATCATTTTCACTTAATTTTACGTGGAAATTTTTTTGGTATTTATATATTTTTTCTCCAAAACATCTAATTGCTTATATTTTTTTTTTTTTTTTCTAAAACCTTTTATTTTTGTCATTTTGAGTTTCTTCGTGTTTTTTTCTTAAATGTCTCCCGGTAGTTCAAACATCCTAAGATTACAAACATCTTTACAATCCTATTATTGTTGAGAATTTGAACTACCGGAAGACATTTACGAAAAAAATGAAGAAATTCAAAATGACAAAAATAAAAGGTTTTATTTAGAAAAAAAAATCTAAGTAATTAAATGTTTCGAAGAAAAAAATAAAAATATCAAAATTTCTCAGGTAAAATTTACCGAAAATGTTAAAAAATATAGTGAAAAATGGCTCTAACAAACCCTTATATTCATAGGCTTAGCAGGGGTATTTTCGTCATATTTTGGAAAAAATATAACATCAGGAGGGTTTTGTATTTAAGTATAGTACAGGGTATATGATACAAAGTCCATAGTACATGGGTGTTTTTGTATTTAACCCTAAATTCTATTAATTATCTAGCTAAATATTAAAGTATCGAGATAATAATTTAGCATGTTCTTACCAAGTTGAGATTGGAAGAAATTATTATTTAAACGAAGTTATTAATTTATTGAGTATTAATTTATTAGTGGTTGTTGTCATTCATACAAACAATGTACACATTCATATTAAGGGTATATTATGGTCACCCCTGAGGTAATGTCAAATTACGAAAAACCCTCATGTTTGGGTAATTGCAATCACCCCCTTCAATTATGAATCTTCTTACACGTCCACTCTCATGGTCTTAAATTCAACATAATTTTCTAAATTCCGTGGAACGTTCTCTAGTTTGTAGCCGTTTCGTGCAAAAATGCAGTTTCAGAATGCACGACAGTATGACATTTACAAACCAAAGAGACACATGTTATCAATAAAGATAAATTATCATTATAGTGATAAAATACATATTATGTCACTTAATATAGTTGTTTAGTGACGAAATTCACCTTGTCATATATTTTATTGTCACTAATTAATATTTTTCTTGTAGTGCTTGTTTCACAATATACAATTCAAATGCGGTAAAACGGGATAATATTCCACATAATTTAAAAGATTTTACTAAATTTGATACTGCAAGGATGGACGATTTAAGAAAATTCATATATAGTTGAGGAGTGTTTGTTATCATCTAAACAAAAGGGGGTTTTTCGTAATTTGATATTACCTTAGGGGTGGCCGTAATTTACCCTTCATATTAATGTACGTGAGTGAAGATAAATGGTAGTATCTACTATGTGGAATTCTGACAAAATGGAGAAGGAAAAAAAGATAAATTACGACAAGCCCCTTGAAGTAAGGTATAAAAAAAAAAAAAAAAAAAAAAAAAAAAAAAAAAAAAACTCTCATTTTCCAATAATTGCATCCATTCCCTTGAAATTTGTAAATGTCTTATGTTAACATCCTCTTGTAGGGGGTGAACGTAAGAAATTTACAAATTGCAAGGGGTTGGATGTAATTTCTCAAATATTTTTTTTAGTTACACTTTAATTCAGGGAGGTGGTTGTAATTTACACAAAAATAAAATAAAAGAAGTCATGCAAAAAATGTGAAATATAAAGTGACACTTCTATCACCATCATCGGACAACACATTTCATTCAGGACAATCTATCTGCTTCTCAATTCTGTATTCTTCTCAACATTATTTTTTATTTATTATTATTAATTTGGCTAATAAGTAATAACCATGACAACATTTTTTTGGGGAAAACTAAAAATTGCGATAAACATGTCGGAAAGTTGTGGCCTATGGTGAAGAAAGGATAGGGTTCACGCTAGCTATCCGATGGTACAACAATTGCACCCTCAAGACCTCTTTTCGAACCTTGTTCTCTCAAATATCGAAGAGTACACTGATCACCAGTTTTTACGTCTCGCCACCTACCATGTCGATGTCTTCTCCTCTCGTCTTCACGTGTATTAGAAGCATAAGGCGAGCTCTCAACCCGTTTGATCATTTGCAGCCCTTTCAGGCGATTTTTTTGGCCCGTCCTGACTCTCGTGACCCATTTCAGCGAGCTCTCGGCCCATTTTATTTGTTGCAACCCACAAGGCTTTCACTACCATGCCAGACCAAAAAAATGGGGTTACGGTCCAGTGCCGAACCGACCCTCATCAATATGATGATCTCTTCAGAATCCATGTAATTCTTACAGAAAATAAATGCACCCTAACACAAAATAATTATTATTTAAAAGTTTTTCTTTTTTTCAGTAACGAAAAAATCTGCAGCCAATCGTATAGGTGCAATCTACACTCTCGTATAATAGTTTGCAAACCATACGAGAGATGTAAACAACACTAGGTTAATCATGTGTGACAAACATCGACCTAGCGACCGTTCACCGTATCCATTTAATATCAGGTTCATCGTATCCATTTAATATCAGGTGGAAGATGCCATTAATTTTAGTGGCTCTTTGACATAACCCCCCATTACTTTTTTTAATGGGGATAGGCCCAAAATATTTTAGACCATTTGAGAAAAGCCCATGTTCCAATTTCAGCCATTGTGTTTCCCAGCTTTACCCCCGCGCGCCACCTCATCACAGCTGGGTCACGCGCTCCAGCGATTTTTTTTTTTTTTTTCCGTTTTTTTAATCAACTATGAAGCATAGTCGATTAGTCTTAAATCGACTATGCTTCATAGTCGATTAAGGAAATTCTTTATTTTTTAACTTTTTTTTTTGTTTCTAATTTTTTTTTAATTTTTTTTTTTTTTAATTTTTTTTCTCTATCAGGTTTATTAATGGTTAGTCGATTAAAAATGTAACTACTAAAAATAACAAATCACAATTACAAAAAAAAATACAAAATCAATTATATTTAAAAAAAAATACAAACATTGTAATTGATTTATACATTGGAATCAATAAACAAAAAATCAAAAGAAAAAAAAAACAACTAGAGTCGGTTAACCTTAATTGACTACTGAACATAGTCGATTAAGCCTTAATCGACTATATATGTTCATAGTCGATTAAACCACGTAGTCGATTAAGGGCCCTGCCTGCGCGAATTTTTTTTTTCTGCGCCGTCTTCCGCCACAATCCACCAAAAAACCCTAGATCTGTTCTTCATCGTCACCACGTCGTCGCCACACCACAGCATCACCACCCCACTTCCATATTCTAACTATATTTACACCAAAAAACCCTAGATCTGTTTTTATGATGATGATACCCTCTCCCCGCCGCTACAGGATACCCGCCGCCGCTGTAGCTCCCACTGGACATCGGCACCGGAAACCCAATCCCCATCCCCGCCGTCGCCGGCGGCCGGCTCGCTGCCACGCTCTCGAGAGACTGGACCTGGTTCTTCAAGAACTTGACGTAGTGAATAGCCTCGTCGAGCATGGCGAAGACGAAGTGAGGTTGAGTGGTGGAACGACGAGGGGACGGTGGCCGGTGGTCGGTGAGGATTTGGCGGCGGTGGCGGTGGACGGCGGTGGAGAGGCATTGGCGGTGGTGAAAGGCGTGAATTTGGGAAAGAGAAATTAGGGTTTCAAAATAGTATATTGACAATTAAGGGTAGAATTGGAATTAGAAGAGTAATATTTGGTGGAATACTAACTAAGGGGGTTTTCTCAAATTATTTTTGGAAATGGGAATTTTCTTAACTACATTTCCTAGATGAGGAGGGTCTTGCTAATAATCCTTTAATTTTATTATATTAAATATTAAATACCATTTAAAAGAATACATAAATAGGGTGACAAAAGAAAAGAAACTTGAGAAACTTCCCTCATAATAATTAAGATATTTATATAATAAAATGATAAGGGCATATTACAAATAAGCCCATCAGTGGGAACTTATTCATAAAGAGATCCAGACAATATTCTCCTTTACCAATAAGTCCACACATGGTCCAGATTTATGTAAATGACTAAAATAACCCCTCTTACTTTAATATGCTCCAATATCATCATTAACTTACTTTAACTTCAATTTGACCCCAACTTTCACAAATTATTCAATTTTGACCCAAAACTTTTTTTTTTTCACAAAATTTTTTTTTTTCAAAAACTTTTTTTTCCCGCCGGATTCCGGCGTTGACCGGCGGTCAACGCCGGTCTCCGGCGTTGACTTTTTATTTTTTTTTTATTTTTTTTTAATTTTTTTTTCCTTCCGGATTTTTTTTCCGGATTCCGGCGTTGACCGGCGGTCAACGCCGGTCTCCGGCGTTGACTTTTTAAATTTTTTTTTTTTTTTAATTTTTTTTTTTTCCTTCCGGATTCCGGCGGTGACCGGCGGTCAACGCCGGTCTCCGGTGTTGACTTTTTAATTTTTTTTTTTTTTTTTTTTCTTTTTTTTTTTTTTCCGTTTAAACAGCAATATAGCTGTGAATGACAGTAATATTAACTATATTACTGTTAAACACAGTAAAATTAACTAAACTATAGTTTAACACATTGATATTGCTATATTAATCTCTAGCACATTAATATTAACACAACAAAATTCATTATTATTGTATAATAAAGTAATATTACTATGTTGTCCGTTCAACAAATGTAAACAAAATAAAAAAAACCAAAAGAATTAATATTACTGTGAGTGACAGTAATATTACTATAGCAACAGTAATATTACAATAGTAGACAGTAATATTATTACGTTACTCCGTGAATAACTCGAACAAACAAAAAATCCAAACAAAATAATAATATTGATGTGGTTGACAGGAATATTACTATAACAACAGTAATATTACCGTCAACCACAGTAATATTATTGTGTTTACAGTAATATTACAATAATAGACAGTAATATTAATACGTTACTCCGTGAATAACTCAAACAAAACAAACACCCCAAAAAAATAATAATATTGATGTTGTTGACAGTAATATTATTGTGTTTACAGTTATTTTACTGTCAACGACAGTAATATAATTACGTTGACTTGTCAACAAATCAAAAAAAATAAAAAATAAAAATAATAAATAAAAAAATATAATATTGCATTAATTTACTGTCAACGGCAGCACAATTACATAAATGTAATGTCAACGGCAGTACAATTACGTTAATTAACTATCATTGACAGTATAATTACGCTAAATTACTGTGAGTGACAGCACAATTACGGTCAACGTGTAGCGGCGGGCATGGAAAAACAAAACAAACCAAACAAAAAAAAAAAAACTTAAAAAAACACTAAAGAAAGAGACCGCCGGAAACCGGCGAAAAAATCCGGAAGAAAAGAAAAGAAAAAAAAAGAAAAAAGCAAAAAAAAAAAAAAAAAAAGTCAACGCCGGAGACCGGCGTTGACCGCCGGTCAACGCCGGAATCCGGAAAAAAAATCCGGAAGGAAAAAAAAAAAAAAAAAAAGTTTAAAAAGTCAACGCCGGAGACCGGCGTTGACCGCCGGTCAACGCCGGAATCCGGCGGCAAAAAAAAGTTTTTGAAAAAAAAAAAATTTTTGAAAAAAAAAAAATTTTGGGTCAAAATTTAATAATTTGTGAAATTTGGGGTCAAATTGAGATTAAATTAAGTTAAGGATGAAATTGGAGCATATTAAATTATACTCCAAAAAAAAGTCAAAATTGAATTTTTGTGGTCAAAATTGAACTTTTATGGACAAAATTGATTAATTTGGATTACAATTAAGAATTGGGTATAAATGATTGAGGGTAATATTGGGATATACATGAATGTTTCCTTTAGTTATAATAAATATTAAAGGGATGGGCTTATTGGTGAAAGAGATATGTCCCCTATACCTAGAATAATAAACATGCTTGGTTGGGGACTTTTGCATAAAAATCCCAAATGATAATTGAACGTAATTCTCCTAAAAGTTCTACTTATGAAAAGGTTAGTTTTGTACATACTACAAAGGGAATACTTCACCATCTTATTCCTCCTTTTAATTATAGAAAAATAGAAAATAAGAATATAAATAAATAAATAATAACAATAAATAATAAACAATTAAAAATAATAATAATACGGCAGTAGATGGAGACAATTCATCAGTTCTAATTCATGCACACGTGTCTACAAATGGATGGAGTCCGACTTTTTTTTTTTTTTTTTTTTTTTAATAAAAGAACCAGCAGCCAACCATATGGAATGAAGTCCAATTTATCCTTATTAGTAGAGTGCCGTGTGTGTCTGTTTTGTTCTCATAGAGAAGCCAACGCAGAGTTTTTATCAGAAATGTCGGTTAAGAATATGAATGCCGGGAGTGGTGAAACTAGCTATGCCAACAATTCTGCTTTTCAAGTTTGCTCTCTCTCTCTCTCTCTCTCTCTCTCTCTCTCTCTCTCTCTCTCTCTCTCTCTCTCTTAACGTATATATGTGACATTAAATTGTTGCAGAAAGTTGTGATAACAAAAACATGGCCAGCCTTAGACGAAACCCTAAAAGATATGTTGACAACAGATGAATATGAATTCAGCAAATGCATGAAGATTGCAGATTTGGGGTGTTCATCTGGTCCCAACACCCTTTTGGTAATTTCACACATCATCGAACAACTCTCCAAATTACAACAACATGCTCCTCGTGAAATCCAAGTGTTTCTGAACGATCTTCCGGACAATGATTTCAACAATCTCTTCAAACTCATGTCGACGAATACGAATACGAATACGAATACGAAAAATAATAATATAGAGTGCTATATATACGGTGCACCTGGTTCTTTCTATGACAGACTTTTCCCAAACAACAGCCTTCACTTTGCTTACTCATCTACAAGCATTCATTGGCTCTCCCAGGTTAGTTAATTAATTACGGCCACCCCTGAGCTATGGCCAAATTACGAAAAAACCATTCTTGTTTGAATAACTACAGTCATTCCCCTTTTAAATATTTTTACATAAAATTTATGTAATTCGGTTATTTACCGAACCAAATCGTATATCTAGTTCGGTAAACGTTATGAAATGTTGGCGGACCGAAATTTCAGTTCGGTTTTTACCGAATTAACATCCCTAAATTTACCTCTTTTCGTAAGATAATACATAGTTGAGAGGGGTTGGCTGTAATTACTCAAACAAGAAGAAAGTTTTCATAATTTGAGCATAACTCAGCGATGGCCGTAATTTGTCTTTTATTGTATGATTCTAATTTAAATAGTGTATATATTATCAAATATTTTGAGTGTTTAGTTAATTTTAGATGATGATTTTGCATGCATATGCATGGCAGATTCCTCAAGGCTTGGAGAAGAATAACAAGGAGAACATATACATAGCAACAACGAGTCCGCCACGAGTATTCGAAGCATACTCGAACCAATTCGAGAGGGACTTCACGGCTTTTTTGAAGTTGCGGGGCGAGGAAATACGAGGTGGTGGTCGTATGGTTTTGGGATTCCTCGGTAGAAGTGTTGCGGACCCCACTTCCAAAGACGAATTCAAGCCATATACTCTCCTCTCGGAAACACTTTCCGATATGGTTTCGGAGGTAATTTTAAGGAGTTTACTGCATATAACAATACGCTTGTTATATCGAATTGCTAAAAAACTTCTCGTGTTATACATATTACCAAAAAAGAAAAACACACCCTAAATTGCAACTTATGTTAGCACACAAACCCCCTAATTATTAGGGGGTAGTTTGCTAATAAAATTCAATCATATGGAAGATTTTGCTAATATTTATCATCCGGGCACTTTTTTTTTTTTCCTTAAACAATTAGGGGCTTGTGAAGGAGGATAATTTGCACTCATTTAACATACCAATATACGGCCCGTCTGTACAAGAAATCGAGGCGGCAGTCAAAAGCGAAGGGTCCTTCAATTTGGACAAGATGGAATTTGTTTTCGTTCCATGGGACGCCAAAGAAGACTGCAACAACTATGAAAAAACCAACACGAGCGGTAAAATTGTGGCGAAGTGTGTTCGGGCTTTTTTGGAGCCCTTGTTAGTTGTCCACTTTGGGAGCTCGATCAATGTCGATCGTGTCTTTGATGTTTACGCGGAAAAAGTGGAGGAGCATTTGTCCGTGTCCGTTGAGAGATCGTCGTATTTTTTTCATGTCATTTCCTTAACTAGGAAAACAGCGACATGATGAAAAAGAAAACGGGGTACTCTTTTCCTTGTACTGATCGGCGGGCCAACAAGGTTTTTAACGAGACCCCTTCGTACTTTTTCATATTATTAATGAAATAATTGTTTTTTGGCCAAAATAAAAATAATACACACACACACATGAATGGAGTACAATTCAATATAGCTGCTAATCAAGACTAGCTAGTTATACAAAAAATTATAGTTATACAAAAACAAATAGTGACTTAATTTATCCAATCTTCTCTTCAAAATCATCTTCGAATTTCGCCACATCATCGGAAGACACCTCATCCCCATCCTCAACATCTTCACACCAAATCCTCACCGTCCGATCGCTACGAATTTCATGGCCATAATCGAACTCAAGATTCGGGTTGAATTCTCATCCACACTATTCTCCGGCATCAACAAAGAAACATCATGTGTAACTTGTTCATCAACCTCAACAATGTCGTCCAACTCATCAACCACGCTCGGATAATTCCTAAACCTCGATTTCTTAACCGAAAAAAGCTTCAAAATCATAACTTGCACACGTTTTCCCACCTCCCTTTCTCGTAACACACGAAGAAATTAATTCTCCAAAAATTTGTCGAAGTATATGCGGGGAAAAATTCTGTAACAAACCACATCGAGTGCAAAAACCAACAGCAAGTTTAACATTCTCCGAACTCGGGTTCCCGAAAAGAAGCAACAAAACATCGCATGCAAGAAGTTCATGAATAGATATTTTTCGATTTATTACTGTTTGTTACGAACTATTGCACGAGAGAGTTGTACAAATATTGAAGATGAGGTTCGTTAATTAGTAGTACTAATTAAGTATTAAATATTGAGTTTTAGTTAAGTTTACATGATTTTGGCAGATTCCTCAAGGCTTGGAGAAGAATAACAAGGAGAACATATATGCATAGCAACAACGAGTCCACCACAAGTATTCGAAGCATACTCGAACCAATTCGAAAGGGACTTTACGACGTTTTTTAAGTTGCGGGCCGAGGAAATATGAGGTGGCGGTCGTATTTCCTCATTGGCTCCCTTCTTCATTTTAGCGTTTAATTAGCTTATATTATATTTTTTCAATAATTGTTTTTTTTTAATAAATTAACTAAAGCTAGTAGCTCTATTAATAATTTACTAAAATACAATATTTTAGGTTGAAAAGAGGTGAAGTAATTATTGAATGACTGTTAGCCAAGGTAGTCAACATTACGATATATCCCCATACGATAAGATTTATATCAAACGATATAAACCGGCATTTGTACCGATTATTCGTAAATATTGCCCGATATCGTGATACGATACGATATTTGTTATGGGGGTGACGACTCAGTACAATTTTCAGCACATTTGGGCGATTAGTACCATTTTCAACACATTTGGGGGTGATTTTGAGCAATTATCTGCATATTTTGGGTGATTTTGTACGATTTCAGGACATTGAGGGCGATTTCTGCGATTTTCAGCACATGTTTAACAAGCTTGCATATGGCTGTGTGAATCGGGTTTCACAGACATTCTCATTGAGTCAGATTATGACGTTGCAGTGTCTGTCATCAAATAACGCCAACATGGCGGCTCACATTTTAGCTAGAAATTCTCTTCAGACATTCTATTGGAAATACTTGGCTCTGATTCATCTTGTAGGGGGGCGAACGTAAGAAATTTACAAATTACAGGGGGTTTGATTTAATTTGATGAAGAGGCGGCGGAGGCAGAATTTGATGGGAACCAATTTTGGCGTTTTAAGGCCGTTTAGGCCCTCAAAACGACGTTTTAAGGAGTTGTACGAAGGAGATGAGGATTTTGGAAAAATATGGTCTAAGTGTGTTGGTTGACAGCCCATGAAAGATTATTATATTAATGATGAATTTATTTTTAGAGATAACCAGCTGTCCTTTCCGAGGACTTCTCTTCGCGAGAAGTTAATTGTGGATCTATATGCGAGCGGGCTGAGTGGTCACTTGGGGAGAGACAAGATGACGCACAACGCCGATGAGCGGTTTTATTGGCCCCAAGTTAAGCGAGATGTTGGTAAGGTGGTTGCTAAGTGCTGTGTTTGCCAAGTTTCGAAGAGTCGGTCTTAAAATACGAGGTTGTATATACCTCTCCCAGTCCCGAGCGGTATTTGGGAAGATATGTCAATGGACTTTATATTGGGCTTGATGCGAACCCAACGAGGAGTTGATTCGGTTTTCGTGGTGGTTGATAGGTTTTCCAAGATGACCCACTTCATTCTGTGCCGAAAGACTTCCGATGCGTCTTACATTGAGAGGCTATTCTTTCGAGAAGTGATCCGTTTACACGACGTACCGATATCTGACCGAGATGTGAAGTTCCTTGACCATTTTTAGCTTGTCTGTTGGAAGTTGTTTGACACTTCCCTCAAGCGAATCACCACAACGCATCCGCAAACAGAGGGCAAACGGAGGTGACTAATCAGACTTTGAAATTTAATACGATGTATTTGTGGCGATCGCCCGAAACAATTGGATCACGCTTTACCGCACACGGAGTTTGCTTACAATATCGTTGTGCATAGCGCCACCGGAATGTCCCCTTTTGCGTTGGTTTATAGGGTAGCTCCGAGACATGCAGTGAATTTTTTCAAGAGCACCGAAAAAGTGGGGCAGCAGTGCAACTGGCTAATGAAGTGCGAGATTGGCAAGCGGAGGTGAAGGATAAGCTCGAGCAAAAAAGTGCGAAGTATAAGGCTGCTGCGGACAAACATCGCAGACTGAAAACTTTAGATGGGGGGACGATGTTATGGTATTCCTTCGAAAGGAGCAATTCCCGGTTGGAACGTATAGCAAGCTCAAGCCAAAAAAGTATGTACATTTTAAAGTCCTTCAGAAAATTAATGATAATGCTTATGTTATCGACCTCCCGGTTCACACACACACACACACACACACATATATATATATATATATATATATATATATATATATATATATATATATATATATATATATATATATATATATATATAATTTAGACAATCATTTTATTTTTTTCTATTTATTATTTCTTTTGGTGTATGGTGTGCGTGAGTCTAACAACTTTTGTGTGGGAAAGAAAAAAAAATGGTTGTTTAACTTTTTTTTTTATGATGGATTGCATCTATAATTTATATGTAGTGTCAAGGAGATGAGAAATACGATATAATATATCGTTTCAACTTATTTTTAATTTTTTTAAATTTTATTTGTTTCAAGTTGGTTTAGTGTATAAAATAATACTAATAATGGAGAAAAACAATGCAATATTTCTTATTTTTTAGGCAAAATATGGGATTTCCCAATCTCAATCCCAAATTCCCGAAATATTTAGGGATACCGATATATTGGGATTTAATAGTATGTGATGGGATTGGGATTTAAAATTTCTATTCCGAATCCCGAAATACCAATCACGAAAATCCTGAATTCCCGAAACTCACCCCTAATTCTTTCTCAATTTTCGATGGATTTCAAATGTTATTTTGTTCTATAGAATTAATTCATTGCAATTAATTCTTTTATCGTGCTTTCGTCCTACATCATAATTTCTCAAACAAAAGTTTTTTTTTTTTTTTTTTTTTTTTTTTTGTAATTACACTTTACGGAGCAGATTGTAATTATCGAAAAATTAAATACAAGACTTGAGGCAAAAAATGTGAAATATAAAGTCACAACGAATGAACATCGGACAACACATTTCATTGAGGACAATCTATCTGCTTCTGTCAATATCTGCTTCTGTCAATATCTAACATGACAAGGATTTTTTTGGGAAAACTAAAAATTGCGGTTTTAAACGTGTCGGAAAGTTGTGGCCTATGGTGAAGAAAGGCTATCCGATGGTACAATAATTGCACTTTCAAGATCTGCTTTGGAACCTTGTTCCCTCAAATGTTGGAGAGTTCACTAATCACCAGATTTTACGGTGGGCGGCGATGAGTAAAAGGGAAATAATACAAGAGAGATAATTCGACGACAGCCTGAAAAGATGGGGGTACGGTCCAGTGCCGAACCGACCCCCATCAATATGATCTCTTAGGAATCCATATAATTCTTACAAAATTTAAATGTACCCTAACACAAAATAATTATTTAAAAGTAAGAAAGCCATATAAATTGGTTTGTTTTGGCTTCTTGAATTGACTCGGTCCGATTTATTAGACTCGACACGCGAGATAATAGGGGATGGTGTGAGATGGGGAGAGAATAGGTGGATTTGCATATCTACCAAAAAACTTAATGGATTTTTCCACTATAATATGGTAATTTTCAGTAATAGTAAATAGGGCATTTTGGATAATAGAGTCAACTGGATTTATAACAAATATCAATTTACAAAAATGGGATTATGAAGTCAAAATTCAATGTGGGGTTTTTTTTGAAATAGCCCATATATATCTATATCTATATAAGATGGGGTTTGCCTATAATTCAAACAAACAGGATTTTCTGGTAAAATTTGTTTAGTACATGGAGTTTTAGGCAATAATTTTCCCTTGGGGAATTAGTTTACATTGCATGGGCAGAAATTGAAGGTATACCCTTTTATCAGAAAAAAGAAAATGTCGGTGAAGAATATGAATGCCGGGAGTGGTGAAACCAGCTACGCAAACAACTCAGTCCTCCAAGTTTGCTCTCTCTCTCTCTCTCTCTCTCTCTCTCTCTCTCTGTGTAAAATGTATATATATGTGACAATCATGGGCGGAACATTATAGGGGCAGGCAGGGGCCAATGACCCCCCAACAATTTTCCTACTTCTTATATATATATATATATATATATATATATATATATATATATATATATATATATATATATATATATATATATATATTAGTATATATAAATATATATATATTTTTAATATTTACAAACTCTTATGTATTATTCCCTTTAACAAATATATCATTATTTATACCTTTTACAAAAAAATTATAATAATTAATTCTGTAAAAGAAGTTTTCACAATCTCAATTCCTATTATTTACTAGTTACACTCAAAAAAAAATTAACATAAAACAAGAAAATATTTGTTATTTGTCAAATTATATTCTTATGAATGTTGAGTTTTCAATCTATCAAATTTCTATTTATTACGAGGATTTTATTTTTCTGAAATATGTTTTTTACTCATTCAACTAATCCACGTACATTACAAATCTCTTATTCTAAGGAGTTCTGGTGATCATATTCCGTACATACTTGTATTACAATTTATTTTATTAATATTTTAAATATTTACTTATATTTATGACTTTTTCCAATAAATATCGCTAAAACATTTCGCTGCCCTCAAACCCCCGATAAATATTAGTTACCCTCTTAGATTCTCGGCCCCCCCAACCGAAAAATCCTGGTTCCGCCCCTGGTGACAATTGACATTAAATTGTTGCAGAAAGTTGTGATGACAAAAACATGGCGAGTCTTAGACGAAACCCTAAAAGATATGTTGACAACAGATGAATATGAATTCACGAAATGCATGAAGATTGCAGATTTGGGTTGTTCATCAGGTCCCAATACCCTTTTGGTAATTTCACACATCATCGAGCAGCTGTCCGAAAACAAACACGTTCCTAAACAACTTGAAGTGTTTCTGAATGATCTTCCAGACAACGATTTCAACAATCTCTTCAAACTGATGTCGACGAATACGAATACGAAAAATAATATAGAGTGCTATATATACGGTGCACCTGGTTCTTTCTATGGCAGACTTTTCCCAAACAACAGTCTTCACTTTGCTTTCTCATCTGCAAGCATTCATTGGCTCTCCCAGGTTATTTACATAGGGCAAATTACAGCCACCCCTGAGGTATGGTCAAATTACAAAAGTACCCCTCTTGTTTGGGTAATTAATTAGTAATTACAGCCACCTCAGGGGTTGACTGTAATTACCCAAATAAGAGGGGATTTTCGTAATTTGGACATACTTCAGGGGTGGCCGTAATTCGCTATATATATATTGAGTGTTTAGTTAATTTTAAATGATGATTTTGAATGCATGCATGGCAGATTCCTCAAGGCTTGGAGAAGAATAACAAACAAAACATATACATAACAACAACGAGTCCGCCACAAGTATTCGAAGCATACTCGAAGCAATTCGAGAGGGACTTCACGACTTTTTTGAAGTTGCGCGGCGAGGAAATACGAGGTGGCGGTCGTATGGTTTTGGGATTCCTCGGTAGAATTGCTGTGGACCCCACTTCCAAAGACGAATTCAAGACTTATACGCTCCTCTCGGAAACACTTTCCGATATGGTTGCAGAGGTGATTTAAGGATCGTGTTTACTACATTTAGCGGTACTCCCGATAATACTGTGATATCGAATTGCTAAAAAAACTTTTCATCGACGTGCAACTAATTGCTTTATCGTAATTCTAAAGAGACAAATAATTTGGGACAACAAAAAACTTTTCACAAATATTATGGGACAGAGGAGCTAGTAATATTTATACAAAAATTATACGTATTAACTTTTACATATAGGGGCTTGTGAAGGAGGATGATTTGCACTCATTTAACATACCGATATACGCACCGTCTATACAAGAAACCGAGGCGGCAATCCAGAACGAAGGGTCCTTCAATTTGGACAAGATGGAAGGTGTTTTGGTCCCATGGGATGCCAACGAAGACTACAACAACTACGACAACATGGTTTCCGAAAAACCCAACAACACGAGTGGTAAAATTGTGGCGAACTGTGTTCGGGCTTTCGTGGAGCCCATGTTGGTTGTCCACTTTGGGAGCTCCATTAATATTGATCGTGTCTTCGATGTTTATGAAAAAAAGATGGAGGAGCATTTATCCGTCGAGAGATCGTCTTATTTTATTCATGTTATTTCCTTAACTAGAAAAACATAAAAATTGTGAAAAAAAAAAAGGGTACTCTTTTCCTTGTTTTCGTCGATAAGGTTTTTAACGAGGCCCTTTGTACTTTTTCATATTATTAATGAAATAAATGTTTTCGGCCAAAAAATACAATTCAATATTAGCTGCTAATCAAGACTAACATACACATGTCAATAGTTTTTTAACTGCGACAATCTAATAATCAATCATAGTTATACAAAAACAAGTGACTTAATTTATCCAATCTTCTCTTCGAATTTCGCCACGTCATCAGAAGACGCCTCATCACCATCCTCAACATCTTCACACCAAATCCTCACCGTCCGATCGCTACGAATTCCGTGGCCATAATCGAACTCAAGATTCGGGTTGAATTCATCCACACTATTCTCCGGATAAATCTCATGCATCAACAAAGAAACATCATGCGTAACTTGTTCGTCAACCTCAACAATGCCGTCCAACTCATCAACCACGCACTGATAATTCCTAAACCTCGATTTCTTAACCGAAAAAAGCTTCAAGATCATAACTTGCACTCGTTTCCCCACCTCCCCCTTTCGCAACACATGAAGAAATTCTCCGAAAATCTGTCGAAGTTTAAGCGGGGCAAAATTCTGTAACAACAAACCACATCGAGTGCAAAAACCGACAGCAAGTTCGACGTTATCCGAACTCGGGTTCCCCAAAAGAAGCAACAAAACATCACATGCCAGAAGTTCATAAACAACCCTCTGATTCACTAAATGCGCCACGAATTTCAAACTCGCCTCGATTAATTTCTTGTCGCCGCTATCGTGAGCCGATTTGAACCGCAACACGACCCTTTTCACAAGCAAAAGCCCACAATCTGGGAATTCGGAATTGATAATCGCAACCAATGCCGCGTAAATATTGCTCGATTCTGGATATTTCAACTGGGATTTCATTACAGCCTGGCAGAACAGCCCTCTCCCTGCAATTAGATCCTCTTTCGAGATTTCTTTAGCTACAGACAAAATATTGGAAAGATTCAATTTTTCGACGAGACCCATGATTCTTTTCTCCATGGCGAACCAATTCAGCTTCTGCAACTCGATGCTCTGCTCGTCAATTAAAATCCCCCTCTTTTCTGCTTCGAATTTTCGAATTCGAGAATCGTCGTAGGTAATCCCAGAATGTACGGAATCCATTCTAGGGTTTGGTTTTTCGCTGCGTTTTCTTCAAATTCCTTCGTTTTCTTCGTCTCTGCGAAGAATTCTGGATCATAAACAGAGATTGGAGAGATAATTGGTTCGAGATTTGGGAAATTACGCGAAGGGATCCCATGATTTTATACGGTGTTTGATAAAACTGTTTTTAAGGCATCGTGGAAGAGGTGGGAATCTGAGTTCTAATTTGGAAGGAATTGTTGTGAGATTGGGCTGCAAGTAACAAGAACCCTTTTTACACGCTGTCGTTTTGAGAGAATATTGGGGGTAGTTATTTTAATGGGTTTATTAGGGAAAACCCCCTTGTTCATATTTTCTAATGAGGTAGATGCAAATTTTTTTCCCCTTTTTGAGATACACCCAATTTTGCCAACTTGGCAAAATATATTATATAATTTCCCTTTAATACCCCTGTTTTATTATTAAACAACATTTATTTCCTTTAATACGTGATTTGAGATTTGCTGATACGTTGCCTAAAATCACGGAATAAATTTACGTGAGATCATTGGCCGTTATATCAAATCGTGTACAATATTTTTTGAAGATTCTCTTCATCGTTCCAGCGGGTTTTATCGTCATTGAAGATTTCTGCACCGTCGTGGAAATAGGATCGATTTTTGAGCGTTTGTTGTTGGACGTTGTTAAGCGGGTATGAATGCGTTATTCGTTTTTATTTTTTGCTCAATGTCCATGATTGTCTTGTACGGTGGTTAGAAATTTTTAAGAGTTGTGTTGATACTTGCTTCTATTAAGTAGAACGTTTTTTAACAAAATTATTCCGTCATATATATATCGTTTTTTTTTTGCCGATGATGTTTGTTTGGAAGAGGATTGACAGAGTTAGAAGAGGATGGTTCACGCAGATCGGACCAGAGTTGTTTTATATGAGCTTCGTAGTTGGTTTATGCAATAATCGGAATAATTGTCCGCTTTGGTCGAGTTCATGTTTTTATCCCGATCGATAGTTGGTTTATTTGTTTATAACAGCCGATTTAAGTGTGCTGGGTAGTACATTAAAATATAGTTCGTAGTCTTTTTTAATTTAGCGTATGAATTTTGCATTTTAAGTTTATTTTTGATGATATTAATGTATTATCATTCAAATGTATTTGCAGTCTATTTAATTATTTTTTAGTATTCTGCATTTTTAATTTTGTTTCATGATTTTAGGTTTTTTCGATGGCGAATTTCGTACGGATTTTGTTGAGGTTTGGTGGGTTGGTTGCTATAAAGAGGTGTTTACGATGTAATGGCTCGGTAACTTCGGTTAAGTGTTAAACCGTTGTAATACAGTAGTATACTATTATGAATACCGTATGATACTACCAGTATCATTTTATTATACTATTATGAGATTATTAATGTACTAGAGTTTTTTAACTCGACATATTGGTTTGATTGTGTTATGATGTGTTTTATGTATTTTATCAAAACCCTAGATTGAAATTATGAGATTATTAATGTACTATTTTATTGGTTATGTGGAATACTTTACGTTGGTGTTGTTCTCAATGTTCTTGTCATTTCAGTGGTATATTGTTTGTAACACAATTTCATATCAATATTATAACCGTAATATACTATCACAGCAGATTAATGTACTATATTGAAATTATTAATATACTATGTGGTTGAATAATACGGGATCCATACTCTATTAACGAGATCCATAGTCGAATTAGATCAATAAGATAGTCTATTACATGATATAAGGAAAATTACCTTAATTGATTAGTATAACAAACATATTATTCAGTTTCCATATATATTATTATTTTTTCATATATATTATTATTTACCCTAATCGTTTTCATATAATAAGGAAAATTACCCTAATTGATTAGTATTTCAAACAAACATATTATTCAGTTTCCATATATATTATTATTTTTCCAATAGTCAATTAATTAAACCCATAGTCGAATTAGATACATGAGATAGTCTATTAAAAGATATGAGATAGTCTATTAATTTTAAAAAGGTAAAATAACGGGATTTGTGGGATTTGATTGAGGGTAATTATGTAATTACGAAAAGCTTGGACTTTTATCAAAATGGCAAATTTAAATTTGGGTCTACCCCTATTATTTGAATGTTTAAGGGGGTTATATCTAATAGACCCTATTTTAATTTATTTATTTTCCTTTTTTTAATTAAAATTTATTTATTTGTTTACAATGCCATATAATAAAAAATGTGAAAATATGTAAAATAGAAATATAAATATTTTTTCCTTTCAAATATTATAGCATTAGTCGTGGGCAAAGTACCTTAGGCACCAAGTACTTGACTCGTCTAAGAGAATTTTTATTATTATTATTATTATTATTATTATTATTATTATTATTATTATTAATTTTTATTTTTTTCTAACGAAGTAATTTGCAACCAACCATATATATATATATATATATATATATATATATATATATATATATATATATATATATATATATATATATATATATATATATATATATATATATATATATATATATATATATATATATATATATATATATATATATATATATATATATATATATATATATATATATATATATATATATATATATCGGATAAATTTACACTCTTGTGTAATAGCTTGCAAATCATACAAACATAAACTACATTTGACTAATCATGTGTTACAAACTCGATCTACCGACCATTGATAATTATTTGAAATGGGAAAATCACGGCCCGGCCCCTGAGATATGGTCAAATTACGAGAAAAAGAAACCCTATTGTTTGGGTAATTACAGCCAACCTCTCATTTTTAATATTTTTACATAAAATTTTTGTAATTCGATTATTTACCGAACCAAATCGTACATTCAGTTCGGTTAACGGGATGAAATGTTGGCGTACCGAAATTTTGGTTCGGTTCTACCGATTTAATATTCATAAATTTACCTCTGTAGGGGTATTTTCATAAGATAATACATAGTTGAGGGAAGTGATTGCAATTACCCAAATAAAAGGGAAATTTTCGTAATTTGACCATAACTCAGGGGTGGCCGTAATTTGGCCTCTTTGAATAGGTCTATTTAGAACTTAGGGCCCGAGTATAAAATGTTTACTAGGCTTTGATATTAATTTAATTGGGCTAACAGTAGTCATCATTATGTCAAAGGCCCAATTAGATGGGCTAATAACGTAATCTGTTAATTAACATTCTTTTGCTTCATTACTTAAGTTAATTCCACGTTAACCATTTCACACCAAATTAAGAAGTCTCGTTTTAAGCCCGCATAGGTGTAGCTCAACTGGTTCCGGAGGTGGTAAGTTGGTGCAAGGTCCTAGGATCGAATCCTGGCAGCCTCAGAGTGGGAATTTCAACTCCAATGAGGGTTGGTTCCTTGTGGGCACCAGGTCCGAGTCCGCTACCTTAACGGACCGTGGAGTTACCATGATTTACATTCCTCCATCAATCCTTGTCGGACCAAGGGATGGGGTCCCTGGGAATTTCGCCTTTTGGTGCAAGAAGTCTCATTTTAATATTCATCACTTCGTAAAATGGCGCTACTCAACAAAATAAGCAAACTAATACAAGAAAAATAGGCGAATATTCTTCGGCATTAGTTAACAATAATGCTACACTGGGTAATTATAAACCACTGATGAAATAATTCCAATTTCTTTGAGACATATTTTTTTAATTAATCAATATTTGTGACTAAACATTTAAAATATATATCTTGTGAAAGGCAAGTTATTACATGAGAGTGGAGTGTAAATTCACCCAATGCACATATATAATTACGTTGGCTGATGGTTCCTTCATTACACACACAAAAAAAAAATGTACCGATTTTTAAAAAGTTACAACGGCAAAACTTTACTTAGATATTTTAATTAAATTAACACTTATCACTCCTTTGCATCAACCATGACTCAAATTTGTAGCTTTTTCTCTGACAAAAAACTACTATTTATTTGTTTAATTAACAATAAAAAGTAATTAAATAATAAATACATTATATCATTAACGTTCAATTCATTTTTCACATCTCAATAAGAATCTTAGAACCCATAAGTACATGACTGTGATATTATAGGTATAGTATAATCATTTACTAATATTATAAACCTTGTGACAATAAAATATAATTCAATAATTAACTAGTTTTTATTCTAATTGTACTTAGGGATTATATATTTCAATAATCTAATAAGCACCTATGACATATGTGGAAAAATAATTATATTATGTTGTTCGAGTGTTTTAATATCTATCAAAGTGAATAAAATATAAATGATTGTGAAATAAAATATACACATAGATCTAATTAAAGCTAAAAAGTTGATCGATCAAATGATTGTTGGAAAATAAAATATGCAGAAATCTAGGCATTTTAATATCGAAATTCTTCCTAACCAATTGATAAGAAATGATTTGAAAGATAGTCAATTTTTTAACATGTTTTTATTTTATTTTTAATAATGATTAGGTATTACTTAATAATTATATTTGTTTGGTAATGGATTTTTAACCTCTTATATCATGTTTAAACTCAAATCTCTATACTAATTTATAATTTAACCATCCTAAAAGTCATTTTATTAACATTGTTGGGTGGATAGGGTTTGATACCAAAAATAAAATATATTTAATTTATTTTTTAATTTTTAATAATGTGAAACCCTAGGTCCACATCCAGCTGGTCATTATAGTAATTGCCATCACCATAGACAAAACCTTGGACTTGCTTAAAATCAGCATAAAAGTTGGTGGAACAATTATCAAATTAATGGATCAATCTTAACCCTAAGATATTTTAAACTCACCTATGATTGCACGAATATACATATGAAGCTCTACGAAGATCGTTTCTGAGAAATTGGGGGTCCTAGTCGAGTTTTAAGAATTTGTAAAAATTGGGACAATATTGTATAGTGTAGATATTGATTCGCTCTATCGAGAACGACTGGAAGAATTTTTTGACTAGAGTCGCGAATTTTAGAGATAATATAACTAAAATATTTATGAAGTTGGAAATATTTAGGGGGTTCGGGGCATAACGCCAAAGGTTTTATGGAAGCAAAAAAATTACCCCAAAATGTTGATGAAGTACTCATATTTATACTATTGAACAAACAAATATACATAATATTTGTTTAAATATAATAAAACAAAATATACTATTTTCAAATTAGAGAAACTTTTTGAAGCTAGAGATAGACGATAAAGATGTTTAAATAATGTAAATATTGTTGGAAAAAAATAAATTCGTTAAATGGATAGAAATAAATTTGATAAAAGAAATCATCATTTAACTAATTAAAATTGATCTAAAACATTTCATTCACATCAAATGCAAGAGTAAGTATAAAAAAAAAAAAACAAATCCGACAAATACTTGAACTATGTCAAATAATATTAATTATGATTATTCAAATTGTTGAACCGTTAATATATTATAAATATCACTTAATACTACGACTAATATATAAAGAGTATAAAAAAATATTTGGATTCCCCGATTTTTGAAAAAAAATTGGGTACCGACTCTCTTGCAATACTCAGAACCGGCCCAGCCTTTATGGAGCGTATACCATTCGTTTACCACGACTCTCATACTTCGTCAAGTGTAGCATTTACGAAATGTTCGCGAGTGCATTTAGATTTCCTTTTACGGAAAATAATAAAATAATGTTTAGGTGAGAAAATAAACATGGTGGGGACCTCGGATTTTAAGTATGGGATTAAAAAGAGATTAATAACTTTAATTGCGTCCGTAAACATCGTTCCTATTGGTGGATAGTGACTTTGTCGTTGAGATTATCAAGAAAAAAAGTTGTTAGTGAATAGATAATGGAATAAAACGACAAGTTTAGAGGATCCAACACTTGACCACTTGCGATGGGTGAAAAAGAAAGACATTATTTTTTTTTATTTGAAATGTTCTCATTAATCTATGGCTTAATTCCACTTTGCACCCTTGAAATGTTGTATTTTTGCACTTTGTATCCTTGAAAAAAATTAGTAGCATTTTGTACCCTTGAAGCGCATCAAATAATTCGCAATGCACCCTGAATTTAATATATATAAAATTTAATGAGGGTAATTTTATTTTTATTGATTTTTTATTTATTTCCAGGGTGTGAAATAACAAATTAATTAACTTTTATTTGCTTTTAACTCGAACATAGTTTCGACCGTACAAAATACCAATATATAAAAATCACAAAAAATTACTGACAACAAAAACTATATTTTCTTACTAAAAAAATTAAATTTTTCTCGTTAAGCTTTTAACTGTATTGTTATGCATGATTTATCGTGTCTCGAGGTTGTGAAGTGCTATTATTTTTTTTCAAAGTGCAAATTATCAAAACGTTATATTTCAAAGGTGCAAAGTGGAATCAAGCCTTAATCAATTCAAGTTGTGATGTGGATAGGTGCATATGAATTTATCGATCATTATATTTTACTAAATTTTAGTTGGTGCAATTTATTTGTCAACTTTAAAGATTTTATATTTCTAAATTAGTACTTTTCTAAAGCATTAAAAGTAAGGGTTTTTAGTAACTTTCTTTTCTCAATTTTGTCATTCATCACTCTTAACTAGTTTGTGATAAATGATTTTAGTTACATTCTATTATTTTACTATAATCAATTTATATTTCTTGATTTTTTTTTAAATACGCGCACAACAAATCAGAAAGACAAATATTATGGAACGTATGGACTATTAAAGAGGATTGGATTATATTAAAATGTAAAATAAGGATTATATTTGTCACACTATATTTGCTCTACTAATTTTCAATGGCAACATTTTATTTTAATAACAACTACTTTAACCCAAAAATAATAAAAAATAATATTGTGTAGATGAATAAACTAGAATTATGTTAATTATTTATTGATTAAAAAATAAATGGGGTTTGCAACCATAATAAACGAACCCTCAATTATTAATGAATGAGCCCCACTCATCAACTACTACCATATTATAATCACAATTTAAAGTACCAACCAACAGCAGAATTTAAAATTAAAAAATAAATAAATAAAAATTAAATAAATAAAAACTGTATTATTATACAACATTCACATGTGGACAAAATATACTTGTTCATCATTTTCAAATTTATTTTTCATTCTTTTGTATTATTAACCATTTTTTTAATTTAAATATAAATGTTTGTAGAGAGAGAAATCTAGAGAGAGAGAGAGAGAGATGGTGACGTATGATGTAGAGAGGGATTGAAAAGATGGGGATGAAGAGACTGGTAGATCTTCTGAAAGCAATTTGGATTTTTAGATTTCTATATATAAATACATACAGCACATACATACATCATATATCAGACTTTCAAACAAAATTCAACTCTTTAACATATACAAGAACTCAGTTGTCAGTCTGCCATTACATCAATATATATATATATATGTGTGTGTGTGTGTGTGTGTGTGTGTGTGTGTGTGTGTGTGTGTGTGTGTGTGTGTGTGTGTGTGTGTGTGTGTGTGTGTGATGATTAATGAAAGTGTGCAAAAAGTTTGTGGTGTGGGGGGTTTATGACAGATGATGAGTTTTAATTTGTGGTGTCTGAATTTGTATGACTTTGATACAAAAAGAGAATTGCAATTGGCCAATTACATTGGTTCTGCTGCATCCCCGGAATTTGTGGGGGGTGGGGGGGTTGGGGTAATATTAACACAGTTTTTAAGGTTTTGAGAAGTGAAGCAGATACAGCTTTTATTTATATATCTATAATATATATATACATCTGATATAAGAAAAAGTACACCTACCACCACTGTTTAGTAGGTGCACTTGCCAATCAGAAACTGCAGTGGAACACTCGCAAAATTATTGACAATATATACAAGGTGGAATATTGCATGCAATACTAGGGTTTTTTTTTTTTTTTAAAGACTTATATAAGTGAATAATTGTGATAATTAATGGTTTATTAATGCTAGTTATGTCGAGTTAGGTTAGTGTGGTTTACATCTCTCATATGATTTGTACACTATTACACAAGACTGTATATTTATCTTTTGCACATATATGATTGACTGCAGATTCTTTCATTAAAAGAAAAGGGTAAAATGTACTCAAATCACGATGAACATATAGTAAATGGCATTTCATTAGTGATTTATTTGATAGTATTAAGTATACTTAAATGTATAATAATAATTCATTGTTACTTGTTTGATTTCGAAGGTCATTTTGATCAGTTTCTAGTATAATATCGGCAAAATCTAAAACATGGAAACTATACTCTTAGAAGGTAGATTCCTAATCCAACTTGAATTAACTAGATTGGAGGTCGGTGGCAAATTGGATTAGAAAGCTAAGTCAAAGAATAATTAGTTCCGTGTTCCGAGTTTTGAGTTTTGAGTCAGCCTTGATAATGGTCAAGATCATGGGCGGAACTTATAAGGGGCAGGGGGGCTGTTGACTCCCCACGAAAAAAAAATTAGGTATTTTAATTTGACACTATATTTTTTGAATATTACTTTTGCCCCTTAAAGTTTTTGTAAATATGTGTCTTAATCCTTAATTGTTTTGTTTTTTCTCCATAATCTTATATAAATTATACACACACACACACACACATATATATATATATATATAATAGTTAAAACTTGTTTTTTTAAATAAAATTTATGGATATTTTCTTATTTTTGAATTTTTTTATCTATGACTCTAAAAAATAATATGAAACGATGCCATGAATCCCAAAATACTAAGTGCAAAAGTAATTTGAATTAAATTAGATTTTTTTGTCATGCTTAAAATATGATAAAACTATAATATATACATGTTATTTTAATTAAAAATTATCAAAATAAACTTATTTTGGCCTCTTTTGAACCTAAATTTTTTTTTTGGCGCCGACAGAACCCCGAAATTTTAGTTTAAACCCAAATTAATAAATAAAAATTAAAGAAATAATAGAACCCAATTAAACTAGTAGTACATATGATGGGGGGGCCCACAAGGGGCGGTCTTTTCGGTCAAACGGAGGTTTGACCAATTCCAAACCTCGTGGGCAACAGCTACAAATATACGTGAAAGGGGTTTTACTGGCTTTTGCTTCTCTGCATTTGACTTCTAACATTTTCACGTGACTCTTTTACATATTCCTATGTGTGTGCGTGCAATTGTGTGTGTCTCTCTCTCTCTCTCTCTCTCTCTCTCTGTATTTGTGTGTCTGTGTGTGTGTTTGTGTGTGTGTGTGTTAGGTATATATATGTATTGAAGAGGTTGAAGGGATAGATAAGTATTAATTAAGATGTGATTGCATTGCTTGTTGACTGTGTTATATTTTGAGAGTTGATAACATGTCATTGAATCTATATATATATATATATATATATATATATATATATATATATGCAATGTTTCTTATGGAAGTTGACTATATATATGTAGGGTTTATAGTTTATATATTGCAATTGCAATGAGTACTATGTGTTATATATTGAATTGCTAAATATTCACTCATTTTATTTTATTGGAAGATATTCGTTTCGAAGACGATTGCTGGCACCAAGAGGTGAAATCCCTCGTTCCAGGGTTCCTCTCTCTCGGTCCGACATGATTTTGAAGGAGGAATGTAAATCATGCTGACTCAACAACCCGTTAAAATAACGAAATGTTACTGTATGGTAACTCGTACAGATAGTCATGTTAGTTTAATAAAACCAAGAAAAATATTGCAACATTTTTAACATAATCCTATGATATGGGTTTCCAAGTTAGTATATTATTTATATATAATTATTTCCACCTTTTATCCTGCTAGCTAATCTACACTAGTAGAAAAATGGATTTTCACTATGATCATTAACTATAGCAAAAGATATCAAATTCGTACTAAAATGGCTTTTGCTATGCATTTGCTACGAATTTACCCCTTAGCATATACGGGCGTGACAAAAGCTTTGCTACGATAAATAGCCGTAACGAAATACTTTTTGCTACGGTAAATCCTAGTACTTACTACGACTTCAAAATTGTTTCGTAGTAAAAAATACTTTTTATTACGGTTTTTTATCGTAGCAAAAAATTTTGTAGTAATAAGCAAATTTTCCTCCAGTGGTAGTTAAACATTCGAAGAATAGTGCTTTTTTAGTACATTTTAATATATAAATACCAACTAAAGTTGTTTGAATCAAATGTTTAGTATATTATAGAAACAGTAAATTACTAGATTACGCTATCCATGAATTTTATTAAATAAATGTATGCATATATTGAAATGATGGTCATCCATCTAGTGCTGCTTTATAAAAGTGAACAAACTCCCACTTAATTAATTAGCACTGATTTTTTTTTTTTTTTTTTTTTTTTATTTTGTTGCCACTATTTTGAGACATTTATATTTTAATAAGACAAGCCTAGGGATGTAAATAAATTATGTCAAGTCAAATTAAATTCATTATTCTTTGGAAGCTTTGTTGTACTCAATTCAATTGTGTACTTTAGTACACACGTTAATGTTTGATTATTTAAGAATTCAATAACATATGTATCATGCAAATTCCAAATTAATTGTATAAAAACAATTTAATTACATTTTAATTAAATAACATATGGGAAGGAATTCAAGGAGCCTTTACAAAGTAGTACTCAACCGTTAACGGCTTCACTGTACATGCTGTGTATTCTTTCTGTACTTATGTTTATGTGCTTTATATACTTTTATTTTATATTTCACACAGCCCACATATAAATTATAAAATAAAAAATAACTTATATAGTTCCATTTAAATCGAAAAGTGGGGGAAAAAATTGGAATTAAAAAATGAAAAAACTTGTTCTTAAAAAAAAAAAGGACAGAAATTGTGGAAGTCAGATATTGTATTTTTATTCACCTTTAATATAAAAATATATATAATATTAATATTGTTATATATAGGGCTTTGTCTTAAATTTCATGACCAAAAAAACTATACTTCTACTCTGATAATGGAGGCTAGCTATCAACTCTTCTAATGAGGTTTGGTTTTTTTTTACTCTTAAGCGTTAATGAGATTAGGATTAAGCCGTTGTTATTTTTTTCGCCTATAATAACATTCTCCTCATTAATGTAACTCTTTTTCTGATAAATTGATCATCTCTTCGGCCGTGATTTTTCTATCGAAACGGTTTCCACGTAGATATTTTTGTCATCTATTTTATGTACTATGAGTTCATACTAGTTCTAACAAATATAATAAGTGTAACTTTCAGAGAAAAAATAGATTAGTTTCAAAATTGATCGGATTAGAAATGAAAAAAAAAATGTTCTAGAATCGAAAAAATTTAGGCTTGAATCGGAAATCAGAATTATAAAATAAAATAGTACGTAGAGGTCTATAAATTAGTATTGAGTTTTGATTTCTCTTGTATGTTATTTTAACTTTTAAAGATATGATTTACAATTAAATACTTCAAATATTTTTTTTTTCAAAAAAAAGTCGGTTGGTCGGGTAATTATCGTCCAACCGACTTTTGAGTAAACTGAAAACCACCAGCTGACCCATGGAAAATCACCAGTTTGACTATACGAGTCAGTTAATTATCTACTATCAGCCATGAAAAATGGGTCGAAAGTAGAGTCGTTGGTCGATAAAACTGAGTCATGACCAACCCTAATGGCTTATAGATATCTAATCCTAATGTAAGTAGTGCTAGTTAATATACGAGAGGGAAGATTTAACCAGTAAACGGATAATTAGTTGAGAGTTCCTTTTTTTTTTAAATTAATGTATATTGCCTAATTAACTAGTCTATCTTTGTAACTTGACAACATATAATATGGTCTTATTTTAATAAAAAGGACATATATATTAAACTAGTCTGTCATCTTTGAATATATATATATATATATATATATATATATATATATATATATATATATATATATATATATGGTCATATTATATTAATACACAACTTTGTATGTAATGCCTCTCTTTCTCTCTCTATGTTCCTTCCTCAACCTTTCCTTTCTCTCCATTACTTGATTCCCTCCATTGTTTTCTAGGGTTTCAACTTTCTTTATTATTCATACATAATAAATATATTCATTCAATCCCTTTATTTTATACTGTAATAATAATATTTTTTTTCTTTAATCGATCTAAATTATTATTATTATTATTATTTTTATTTTCCTGGTTTCCCTGTTTGTAATTGTATGTATTATGGCTGGTCTGGACTTAGGTTCGGCTTCCCACTTTGTTTCTCAGTTCCAAAGATCCTCCGCCGACCACCACCACCACCAACGACAACAATCCGAAGATGATCATCAGCCCAACCGCCACCAGTTCTCCGCCGGAAACCCCGCCGCAGACGACGACGACGACGACTCCCATCCGGGTCTCGACCTGTCAAACTCCGGCGATATGGTGGCGCGCAGGCCACGGGGACGCCCGGCGGGGTCCAAGAACAAGCCCAAGCCGCCGGTGATCATCACCCGCGAGAGCGCCAACACGCTCCGGGCCCACATACTGGAGGTCGGCAGCGGCTGCGACGTCTTCGAGGCGGTTGCAACCTACGCGCGGAAGCGGCAGCGCGGGATTTGCATACTCAGCGGCACCGGCACCGTCACCAACGTCAGCCTGCGGCAGCCCGCCGCCGCCGGCAGCGTCGTCACGCTCCACGGCCGCTTCGAGATCCTCTCCCTCTCCGGGTCCTTCCTCCCTCCGCCGGCGCCGCCGGGCGCCACCAGCCTGACTATATACCTGGCCGGCGGCCAGGGCCAGGTTGTCGGCGGAAACGTTGTCGGCGCTCTGATTGCTGCCGGACCCGTCATCATCATAGCGGCGTCTTTCACCAACGTGGCCTACGAGAGGCTGCCGCTCGATGAGGAGGAAGGGCTTCAGATGCAGACTCCGCCGCCAAACGGCGGCGGAGGTGGTGGCGGCGGCGGAAGTGGAGGAGCTGGCGGCGACCAATTTCCCGATCCATCGTCAATGGGACTTCCTTTCTTCAATTTGCCGTTGAATATACCCAACGGCCAGATTCCGATGGATGGCGGCGGCGGCGCATGGGCCGGAAACTCCGGCGGGCGGCAGCAATATTAGCACTAATAAAGGTCAGATAATCATCGTCTTCTTCTTCTTCTTCGTCGGCATAAACTTAATTATCAATCCCATGTTGTAAATTTAGGTTATTGTTTTTTTTTTTCTTTTTTTTTTTTAATTAACTTTGATTTGTGTTATTTTAATTTGCTTTTTAATTTTCTTGATTGTGAGATTTTAAGAAACAAAGAAATGATCTTCTTGTTTTAATTTCCTTTTTATGTTTTTTTCTTTCTTGTGGAATTTAGTATGAGATTAGAAATAATTTTGAAGCTAATTAGACTTTTAATTTGTTCCATCTACCCTTTCATTAGTTTATTGCAACTTGTGCATCACACATCATTTTTCTAATCTTCCAAGAATCATATGCTAAATTTAATTAATTCCTTCCATTGTAGGCTAAAGTATAAGCTCATAATGTTAATTAATCACAATCTTATGTACTTTCAATATATGTATATATAATTATATATACATATATATATCAATGTATATTTCAAACTCGCCGTGCGGCCGCCATGGTAGCGCAAGTTGCTCGTCACAATAGGCTTTTTCGTATCATTTTTTATATATATATATTTATATATATATATATATCAATTTATTTGCTACTTGGAGCGTTGTTTGATTAGTTTATGAATTAATTACATGACTTGTTCTAAATAATATTATTATTAATTAGTGAATATTAATAACTTTCTGGAGTATTAGGGGCTTTAATTTCCTAAATGATGAGGGTTTCTTCTCTCTAACTAAAGAGCTTAATTTATAGTTCTTCAAATCATGATAATTAAACCTTAGTAAATGAATTAGGGTACATAAAGTACGTACAAGAACGAATATTTAAAGTTCTATATATATGCTGTATATTCATAGTTATAACGGTTATGTATATACACGTGCCTCCCGTAACATGAAACACGAGATGCAACGTTAAAGAAAAATGAAGGCCGTCGGAGTTGGTATCTTGATCGATAAGTTACGAACATAGTTTAGATACACATGCACACTTATAATTCCGTTCGTATAGGGTTTTGCATTACGATTTTGAGATCTCACTAAATTTTAGTTCAAGTTCTTAAATTTGGTATTGAAGTTTTCTTGATCTCGACATTGAATCTAGAATCAGAAACGGTTATTTGAAGCAACTATGAACAAAAAAAATTAAATAAAAAAAGTGTTAATTACTTTTAAAATTAAAATATATTAGTACTTGAAATTAAATTAATTAGTAACACCATAATACTGACTCCTTTGAGTGTTATTATCCCATGTATCATAATTAATATTGGATTTATTCTATTTTTACTTTATTTCGGATATTTACATTTTCTTCTAATTACATTTTTTCAGAAATCTTTTTATATTTTTCAGATATATATATATATATCTTTTTTTGGACTGGAAATTTTAGATGGATTAGAAAATAAAGGTTAAGTTATTTCATTTATAATTGGGCTTAATTTAATTAGGTCACTAAAAGATATTTAAATAAAATTAGCTGTGTTATATAATTGGGCCTAATTAAATTGGTAATTAAAAGTTTGGGCCCAAATCTCACTTGGCTTGGCCTGAACCATTAGTGACAGACGCCTCTGTAATTTTATATTTATAGTATTAATTAAAATTAACAGTGCAATATAATTAATTTAATTAAGGTGATTAATAATTTCTACTGTGGTTATGCTATTTGTGTTCAATATCTGCTGATACGTATATGTAAGAAAAGAAAATTATCTCTTATTAGAAAAAGGCAAAGAAATTCAAATTTTTAAAATGAAAACTTTCCTGAATATTCTATAATATTTATGATCAAATCCCTGGAATTACCTTAAAGGTAGTGAAAATTAATCATTTTTAATTAGATATTTATAGTAATTAATAAGATCCAAAAATAAGATACTGTAATTCCAATTTGTAACAAGAATAATAATATGGTTTTAACAAAATTAAACTGAATTAAACCCCTCATCCTCAAGAGATTATATGTAGATTAGCAAGCATAAACTAATTAACAAACATAATACAAGTTAATATTTGAGAAAATAATATAATTCTTAATTTGCAACTAGTCTCATCTTAGAATATGCTACAAACTATCAAATTATCGATAAATACATAACTAATCGTCTCGAGAAAATTATTCTACTTTTGTTCACGAACTAACGATATTGTAACACGTACAAAACGAAAAATTCGCGATATATCGTTACTTATCGATAAAATCTAATCGTCCCTACTTTTTCGTGTTAATCAACGATACATGGTAAGCAATTCATTTTTAAAAAAAGGAAAATCCCGAAATGTAATTCGAAATGCCATTGCGTAAACACCTGTCGACGAAAGAGAATCGAATGACATAAATATTTAAACCCTCATTTAATTAGTCGAAATCCGATAAAAATGAATGTTGTCATCCAATTAAAAACCGAGATTAAGGTAAGTACATTATAACAAAATCCTAAGTATGGAGTAACAAAGCACAAAATGAATTGTCATCCAACGGGCAAACATTAAATTAAAAAAGTTTAAAAATTAAAATCACATTAATTGCAAAACAACTAAGACAACGCTAAGCAAAATTTAAAAATCCTACTAATCCAAAAATTAATTTCATAATCCCACCAATAGTCTATATAAACCACACACCCCATAATACAAGAATTATCAAAATAACAAAAGAAAAAAAAAATTGGAAAAAAATTAAAATGACAAGAAAGAAAGTAACCCTAGCTTACATTACGAACGACTCCGAAAGGAAGGCTTCGTTCAAGAAAAGGAAGAAGGGTTTGATCAAGAAGGTGAGCGAGCTGAGCACGCTGTGCGGTGTGGAGGCGTGTGCGATAATCTACAGCCCGTACGACCCGAGGCCGGAGGTGTGGCCGTCTCAGGAGGGGGCGATGGCGGTGCTGGCGAGGTTCAGGCGGCTCTCGGAGATGGACCAGTGCCGGAAGATGGTGAACCAGGAGAGCTTCACGAGGCAGAGGGTGAAGAAGGCGGAGGACCAGTGCATCCGCATCCGCAAGGACAACAAGCGCCGCGAGATGGAGAACTTCTTGTACCAGTGGCTTGCCGGGATGGTTAGCCTCGACGACTTCGACGCCCGCGACAGGGGGGATATGACCTGGATCCTGAACCAGATCCTCCGGGACCTGACCTCCAGGATGGCGGGGATCAGGAATCCCGGGGGAAACCTCCTTCTCCAGGGCTCCGGGTCAGGTTCAGGTTCTGGTTCTGGTTCTGGTTCTGGTTCTGGTTCCGGGGCCCTGGAGGCGGAGGATGCTGATGAGGCTGGTGACATTGTTCCTGTTAATCCGATGGTTCCTGCGCCGGCGGCTCCTCCAATGGATGCTCTTCCGGCGCTGCCTCAGGCGGCGGAAGTGGTGGAGCAGCCGCCGGCGGTGATGGGTGCGGATTACTTTATGGAGAGTTTCCCCTGGAACCTGATAGAGAGCCCGAGCCGGGCGGCGATTGGGACCGGGCTGTATTACAGCTGGGATGACGGGATGGTGCTGCCGCCGTATAATCCGTACAACTTCAACCAGGATGCTAATAATTTCGCCCCGTTCGGACTAGAACCTGAAACTGGCCCTGATGCCCTCAATTAAATCATTTTCATTTTCATTTTCATTTTCTTTTTCGGGTTTTTTAGTTTTAAGTTTGTCGGGTCTATTTAGTAATGCAGCCATGGCTGCTTGATTTTAGTTTGCAATTCAAGAACCAACCTCTTTTATTAATTCACTATCCATCGATATGTATTAATCTTTGTTGGATTTCTCTGTGTTTTGCTTGATTAATCTTCGTTTTATTTTAGCGTTTCGATTTGGTTTTCGTTTTTGATCTTTTAATTGATGTTCTTGTTTTTGCACTAATTTGATGATTTATCTGAATTAATTAGTGTGTATATGCAACCTGTTTCATCAGTGGATAAACTTTTCATTTTGCTTTTATAATTATTTTCTTGGATTAATATATCTGTGTGACATCAATTTATAATATATGGTTCAATATAATTACCAATATATAGATTATATATGCAAAAAGTTCCAAAACATGGAAACAAGCTGGGAAAATCAAAGGAGAAGTCCAAAGGCTAGATATATATATTTATATAATTTTCAATTATATTAAAGTTATTTGTCAAATAAATTTTACCCAAAGCCCCTATATATTATTTTTTTCAAAACAATTAGTTGCTAAATTGATCAGTTTTCAAAATTCAAAAAGTGTCCACTTTTTTAAGATTTCTTACCTTTTAGCACAAATATATAAAATCAAATACATATGCATCTTCAAGAATGAAGAATATATAGTTAGTATGTCCATGTTTACATTGGCAATATGGTCCTCCTTAATATATATAGTATGGTCTCCTTAATATATATATTTACTTGGTTTTGAAAAAAAATTGTGTTTTTTTTGGAATTAATAAATAAATATAATATATATAATAAAATATAATAAAAATATTTCGTTTAATATACGTCTTGTTTTTCCATGTGTATTCCATGTGAACGTATAATATTAGTACTTTTAAATGCGATTAAAAATCAATAATTAAGAAATTAATAAATATCACTACTTATGTTATAATAAATCAAATATTCCATAATTTTATTATCTTAATTCTTTACTAAAATATACTGATCAAAATGCATATTGATCACTCATCGTCTAGGAAACTCGTACATAAGTTGTTTTCCGTACGTACTAATAAAAATTAAATTAAATGATAATATGAAATCATAAATATGGAATTTGCCAAATAAAATTTATTACTCGTACGTTACTCCATTTTAAAATGTGGAATGTTTTTGAATAAAGAAGTTTAACTATAGCGCACGCCACTGCATTTGTCGAATATGTATATAGTTATTAAATCGAACAATTTCAAAATTCAAACCTTGTCAAGATTTATTTCCTTTTTAACATAAATTAAAACAAATAAATATGTCATCAACATATATATAGTTTTTAAGTTCATCATGTTTAATTTGAAAATATATATAGCTAGGGCTCTTTAATATTTATTTGGCTTAGTTGATTACAAAAAGAGCATGTTATTGAAACCTAACAAATTGAGGTATGTATAAGAGTTGATATTTGAGGAAACTCTAGTTTTCGGAAATGTTTTTACGAAATTTATGTATACATACGTCGTCTTTTTCCACGTGTATTACACATGTAGACGTATAATATTTAGTATCTCTAATGCAGCACATAATAATTATCGATCATTACTTATGTTATAAATCAAATATTCAGTAATTTTATCAATGTTAGCCTTTCCAAAAAAAAAAAAAAAAGCTTAATTAATAATGTGATATTGTTGATCAAAAGTCATATATATCATTCGTTTAGGAAAATCGTAGATAAGTTGTTTTCCGTACTAATCAAAAAATTAAATGATAATCGATCGAACTCATAATATGATCACATTGTATCGTTATTCATCTGTATACATTCTCATATTTACTAAGATTTATTAGTATTTTTTAATGATTGATTTGCTAGGGTTTTTACTCCATGAGGTGAAAAAAATTGTATTCGTTATCTATTGAATAACCAATTGGTTAGTTGGTAAGATGTTTGGTTGTAATTTGAATTAGATTTAGAATTAAAAGTTTACATTAAAACACGAGCACTTATTTAAAAAAAAAGGAATAAATAAAAAAAGTAACGCCGGTCAGTTGCCGAAAAAAATAAAGTTGAGAAAAAAAAATATATATTTTTTCGAAAAATTGTGAAAATAGAGGTTTAGTGTGATATATTTGTTAAAACTTGGGATCAATGTGTAATATTTATTAAGTTGAGACATTATGGAGGAAATTGATATAAATTATACGACGAAGGACATCTTGGACAAAAAACAAGAGGATAAACTTTCATGTATAACTGATTTTGACCTGGATATGAGTGCAAATAAGTCTTCATCCATGAACTTATATGCAATTTTCAATAACATATTCGCATTCTTAATTTAAAAATGGTTATATCGTAATTTGTATCATTTTAGGGATAAAAAAATAACTAGACAATTAATTAATGGTGAAGTCTGATTAGCTACTAATTCTATCGAATTAGTAACATTTAATTGTATACTCCAATTTTTATTGTGGGTCTGAACTATTAATTATTTTATACTAAATTAACTAAAAGAATTAATAATTCAGATCCTCCTTTTCCTTTTCTTTATTTTGATTTATTTTATTGGAATCCGAAAATCACTGAGAAATTAGAATTCATGCAAACAGCTCAATGCACACACAATCTCAATAAATTTATTATTTATAGATTTGAAAATTTTCCTCCAATTATTTGATTTTATTAAAATGCAAGTATTTGGTAATTATCGATATTATACTATTATAGTGAATTCAATAAAATTAAATATTTTAAATAATTTAATACATTAATTGTTCAACAATTTCGGTGTCTGCAACATGCTGTCGTCATATTCTCGCCAACTAATTTTAGGAAGACCAACCAGAAAACTATGTAGTAGCTTTGACTAATTATTAATTATTAATTATTAATTACTAATTATGCATTTTTTTATTATGAAAGAGTATTTTTATTTTTATTTTTTGTCTCGTGGACTGAGCGATATGTTGTTCACCACACAATGACTTCTAGTTAGGGTTTAAATTCAAAATAAAGTAAATTATTTTATTATATTCGAGATCATTCATTAAAAACTTATCTGAGCTCGATCCGTTAGTTAACACACAAATTAAGCTTGACAATATTTTTTTCGTGTGTTAATCTATTAAGCTTGGCTCGAGTTAGAGATTGCTTAGAAAAGGAATGAAAAGAAAATAAAAAAAATATATATATTAAGTTACTCGAGCAAATGAAACTCAAATACAATTTTAAAAGCTCGATAAAAAATATTAACGAAATACATTTTTTTCGACTCAATTAATTTCCACCATTACTTTTTTTTTTTTAATTATTAACGACGAATATGTATTCTCTACTAAAAGAAAAAAAAAATAGATGGAGGGGGTGAGATTGTCAAATTATCATTAGTCTCCGTGAGATTGTCAAATTATTATTAACGACGAATATGTATTCTCTAATAATTAGTATTTTGTATGAAAGGGTATTTTTGTACTTTTATTTTTATTTTGGTATTAAAGTAAGAAAAAACTTAAAAATATGTACTCAATTGTGGTTTTCAACTAGGTAGTATTCAACTAAGCAAAAATTAGTATTCAAAATAGTTGCCCATTTTTTTTAAATACTTAAAGCTGTGATTGCCAGATATCAATTAAATGTTTGGGGTACATTTATCAATTGGTCATAGTTTGGGGAGGGTAGATGCAAATTATCCCTTTTGATTGTCTAATGTCGTATTAGACATTAATAGGGCAACAAATCCCAATTAGTGAGGGACTGAGGGTTCAAGAAACAATTAAATATAATATTTATTGCAAATTATTTTAAAATTAGTTTCTAGAAATAAGAATTAATGGGTGGCACACCTTCCATCCAATAAGCAGTTGATTAGCATTTAAAAATTATTTCAACTCTTCAAAGGTCTGTTGTCAAACACAAGACAAATAAAATGTCTTAATCTCACTTTGCGCCATTGAAATATACTTTTTTACTCTTTGCACCCTCAAATAGTTTTTATAGCATTTTGCACCCTCGAAACACAATGAACCATGCATAATACACCCCGAATGAGGTTTTAAAGCTAATAAAGGTAATTTTTAATATTTTTTAGTTGTATTTTTTAGAATGTCAAATGTCAAATGTCAAATCAGATTTTCTTTTTTTATTCAGCAATCCTTTCGAAACTGCAATGTGCAAAAATAAAAATGCCATCTCATTAACATATCAAAAAAATGTTTCACTGGAAAATATTTTACAAAAAACAATACGAACGAAAAATATATGTCAGCCATTCAGGTATCAAGTTATTTGAAAAATATATATTCTTCCAAAAAATTTTACCAAATATTTTCACTAATTATAATAAAAATCAATCAAATAATTTAGTGATACTTATTTTTTGGATAAGAAAATATATTGAATAAAATTGACAACTATTGAACTAAATTAAACAAGACATGAACTAAAGAAACTAAATATTGTTTTGTATGCAATTTTATATATCTTCAGAAATAATAAAAAGGACCAAATATATATAGCAATTTTACTTCGCTTTATTCTGATTTGAACAAAGAATTTATGTATGTATATTTCAACATTAACAAAAATATTTTACAAATGTATATGATTCGTTTTCTCTCTGTATTTTAACAGAGTTAGATGTTACACCTAATTAATTATTTACACCAGATGAATTCGAACTGTTTCAAATTCACACAATGTAACTAACCAGGTGCAACATCTAATTTCCCGTATATTTTACCTCTTCGTTTTTAATTACTCCCTTCCAACCCCAAGTATTCCTTCACGTCACCGGGGAAACAAGGGTACCGCCGCCACGTCCGGCCGTGCATCTTCAAGATCTTCACCACCCTCTCCTTCGTCGTCGACCGCCCGCCGATATGCAGTAGCGCCACGAGCTTCTTCACCGCCCCGCAAACCAGCATCTCCTCCAGAACCCTCTCCGTCGAGTGGTAACTCGAGACCAGCCACAAGATCTTCACCCCAATCTTCGTCGCCCCGCTGGAAACACTCAACATCTTCTTCCCCACGGCGGAGATGCCCAATCCGTGCTCGGCGAACGCCGCCCGCCCCTCCGCGCACTCGCACAGCAGCTTGATCAGCTGCATGATCCTCTCGCACCTCTTCGGCCGGATCGAATCCGGCAGGAGCTCCACCAGCGTGCATACCGCGCCGGCTTCAACCGCTTTCAGCCTCGACTTCTTCGACGCCTCGAGCATTTCGACAAACAGTTGGAGTGCGCAAGAACTCGCGGCTGTCGAGATCTCGTCGGACGAGATTTCGAGCAGCGATTTGAAGAAATCGACGCCCTGATCTTCCGCCACGTAGTACCACTGGTAATCGGCTTTCGCAATCTTCTGGAAAATGGAAACCGCGCAGAATCTGGCCTCCGCGCCGCCGCGCTGGAGAACGGCCGCCATTGATTTCATGCAGTTAGGGTTCATAAGAAGCTGCAATATTTTCTCGTCGTCTTCATCGGAAAATGGGATCTGGTTCAAAACACCCAGCGCTTCCTCACACGCTCGAAACATCGTAAAACCCGAATCATCGGACAGAATCTGCACCATTATCGAGACGAGCGCCTCCACCCCACCGGATTTCTTGAAATCCTCCTTTATTGCGTGATCTCCGTTTTCCACGACGGACCTCAGTTTTCTCAACGAACTTACCTTAAAAGGGGTCGAGTCGTTGACGGCGGCGAGAAGGGCGGCCAGTTCTTCGTGCTTGGACGACGGCGGCGGTGGCGGCGGAGGAGGGCGGCGGCGGTCGTGGTTCGACTGGGAGGTGTTCAGCCAGGAAAGGATGAGTCTGTTCAGGGTGTGGTTCGGGGTGGTGGTGGGATTGTCGACGAGTTGCATGGTGGCCGGACACGTGGCTTTCTTGTAGGTGTGGAACCATTTCTCGATGTTTTTCCGGTCGTAGGTTACGCCGGTGGAGATGGTGACTGGGTCTTTCATTAGCTCCATGGAAATAGGGCACCTGAAATCTTGAGGAAAATCCATGGCGAATTCTCCATAGTTAATGTTGGTCTCCGCCATTGCAGAAGAAATTCAGGAAGTTGTGTTGAGATTTTCGAGGATTTTAATGTTACATAGTTGAGATTTATTATAGGGAAAATTACGGCCATCCCCTTATGTATGGACAAATTACGAAAAAACCCCACTTGTTTGGGTAATTCCATTTACTCCCCTTCTTTCGAATATTTTTACATAAAATTTATGTGATTCGATTATTTGCCGAACCAAATCGTATATTCAGTTCAGTAAACAGTATGAAACGTTGGGCGTACTGAAATTTCGATTTGATTTTATCGATTTAAGATCTCTAAATTTACCTCTGGAGAGATACTTTTATAAGATAATACATAATTAAGGGATGATTGTAATTACTCAAACATGGGGATGTTTTCATAATTTGACAAGTTAAGGGTGGCCGTAATTTGCCATTATTATATGTGTAAAATATCGATGTGTAATAATGGAAGTCTAAAGAAAGAACAAATCAGAGTCAACGTGTGAGCTGTGTAAATTAATATGGAAGGGACAAGGAAAGTTGTGCGGGATCTAATTATATTTTATTTCTGGCCCGTTGTTTCATGATATTTGCAATTTGACCTGGAGTTTAAATTATAAAGGGTAAATTACAACCAACCCCTTGAGGTAAGGTCAAATTACGAAAACCTCCTTCTGTTTGGGTAATTACAATCACCCCTCAAATATGAATCTTGTTACACGTCTATTTTTATGGTGTCAAATTCAACATAATCTTCTAGATTAATCGTTGAAACTTACCTTTATCTTAAGAGTGAAAACGGTATTTGTCGTACGATTTGAAGCTCCTTTAGTAGGGAAATAAATCGAAGGGACCGAATTGAAATTAGTATAAAATCATCAATTACTTCCTTATTGAAAAACTCAATGTGACTACTTGGTTGGTTTGACTTTAGTTAGTAGTGCACACTGTGTAACGTTAGATCTCACGTTTGCCCACGACAATTGAAACAATAAATTAAGTGCATTAAATTAATTAACATGTATCAAAAGTCAATAATATGTAAAATAGACTTAGAAACTTTCTTCCTTGCTTCTGTACACCTACAGTTAAATTGGCATAGATTAATGCGTACTAACAACATTCTATTAATTTAGCAAATTATTAAACTAATAATTTAATATATTTTCACCGAGTCAGGACTCAAATAAAATATATTATTTAAGATAGATTACTAATTTATCGAAGTAACAGCAGCGGTGCATGCAATTGAATTTGTCCTTAAAATACATCTGAAACTATTGAAGTCATCAAATACTAATTCATCAAAATTAATTGCATCAAATACTCTTATAAATTCATTCAACTAAAGAGAAAGCATAGGGATATTTGTGTAAATTCCATTAATTTTATTGATGTCAAAGGGGGTATTTGAACATTTTAAAAGTTGAATGGGGTATTTAATGTATAAATGTATAGTGTAGGGAGGTATTTGGTGATCTTTAATGTATGTGTATTTGACCTGAAAATTATATTTATAATCTCATGCGCACACATATATTGATAATTAAATATTTCAAATATTAATAAAAATGAAATTGGTTATGGAGAAGGCCACCTAAACTCGATCGTGCACATAACTTAAAAATTGGTGAAGTAAGTAGAAATAATTGGTGAAGGTTGAAGTATTATAATTGACCTAGACAAGTATATAGCTATTTCAATGATTAAAATGCACAAATGAATATTCAGCCTCGCGAATGGTCGCTAGATGGAGCTTGTCACACATGTCAGTCTAGTGTAATTTACGTCTCTCGTGTAATTTCGAATTATTGAATGTAAATTTATACAATGCACTTATATGATTGGTTGCGTGTTCGTTCAGTACCAGAAAAAAAAATATACAAAAAACAAAATTGGTTATTGTTTGATTTTGGCTTTACCATTCACCAATATATATTTAAAATTTGTATGTGAAATTAATTTGTTTTATTAACAAATGAAATTTTTTATCAATTCAAAATAATATATAGAGATATTTTTTCACAACTCACTCATCTTTCCATGTATGACTTTTAGGTATGAGTTTCATTACATCATGAGCTTAAAACCAGGACTAAGATAATGATGAATTTTTAAAAGGATAAGCTTATATTATTGAATAATTAAAATATAGAAAAAAAAATATTTTTTTCATACTTAGTGGGCTTAATTAATTTAATTTCCAATGGTCAAATCAAATCATCACATGATTATATTAATTGTCACTTGGATCTTATTTGAATTTACTTATTAATTCTCAATTTTAATAAATAATTAAATGGCGTATGATGGGTATGTCCACAGTTCATACTATGCTACATCAGCGAAATACATTAGGTATAATTATTTTTGAACATCATCATAATAATAATAATAATAATAATAATAATAATAATAATAATAATAATAATAATAATAATAATAATAATAATAATAATAATAATAATAATAATAATAATAATAATAATAATAATAATAATAATAATAATAATAATAATAATAATAATAATAATAATAATAATATTTCATGTTGGGCCAAATTAAATTAATTAATTAGTATGAAGTTATGTGGGCCTGTTGTGTGGATAATGTGGTTGGGCCCACTATGATCCAAAATTCGAACCCTGTATCAGATTACATTTGTCACCGCTGTGAACGAAAGCTCCGATCAACAATCGCCGATTTTGGAGCGTATTTTCTTCACGACGACGAGTTTTATCTACCTGGATTCATCGCCGATGGCATTTTCAGTCGGAACCCTGTATTTTCATCCGGTGTTAACAAACCCCTATTTCCTGCATCCCCTTTTCTCTTATTCGAAGCTCCATATTTGTGGTAAGTTCCCCTTTCTCGTATGTATTTTGATCAATTCTCACAACTTATCGTCAGTTGGTTTTGTTGGTATTGTTTTGCCCTAATTTAGTTATAGAGTAGTTCGTATCTCAGAACTTATTTTTCTGCAAGTGTTTTATGGATGCATGGGAATTCATAATATTATATAATTGGCTCTGGTTGAATTTGTTAAAAAAAATTATACTGATTGCACACGACATTGTAAATATCAGCTGAGAAATCGAACATTTTGTTCAGAGTGCATTAGTAATTTTTTATGCATAATCATCCTATGTGCTGTTGTAGAGAGAGAGAGAGAGAGAGCAGATTTTTCGAAGAGATATAGTCTCTGTTATAGCTGTTTATAATGTTATTCCTGCCTTGTTTACGCCTTTACGCTCATTTATAGTTCAACCGTAAAGAACATATCATCGGGAATATCCTGATTTGCTTGTAAAATTTTGCTGAAACTGTGGCTGACTACTCTGCATTGACATTTCGGTTATCACTATTGTCGCTCAAAAAATTAGAAACAAGTCTCGAATGTTAACTTCACCGAGTCCTTAAATAAGCCTATAAGATGGATATGCCGTATGAGATTGGTGGCGGCAAAGTCAGTTGCCAAAAAAGTTAGTTCCCGTATTGTCAACTCATGATTAATTAAGAGATGCAGGTTCCAAACACTAGTTAGTAAGTAAGATGAATCACAATCACATAATATCCCTTACGCGAGGGCTATACATAGATGTTAATCTACTGCTTGTTAGTAAAAAAATGTTCACACTATGAGTTGTCATTTCTCACAAGAGTGGAAAATGAACGTGTTATTTCTCATTGAGAGATATGTTTACCCAAATTTGCGTAATATCCAGGTCTGGATACGCATTTTTCCTTGATTAAGGAAATTTTCATAATCTCTAGATTTTAATTTGAGAGGAGCACTCTTTAGGATTGAGATGTCTATCCATCCAAGATTGCACATCCATATGGATAAAATCCTCTTGGATTAAATATTTTTGCTAGAAAAGGTATTAATATAAAACCATGGAATATGATTACTCAAATTTGCAAAAGCATTTTGGGAAAATCCTTTATCGCCATATTTTTTTTTCCTATAATAATAGGAATTAGCAAGGTAATTAATTAATGAATCTTTATCCCTCTTTTGCACGGGTATTGAAATGATGAGATATTTCTGAATTTTATTTTCTTGGACCTTGTAATGTAGATTACATACTCAATATGGTCACGTATAATTTTAATTTCATTTATATTACAGGCAAGGAACATAAATCTCGAGGCCCTTTTCAAAATTCATATCATCCATGTATGCCAGGTGTGTGCTCACATTTGATTTTTTATGAACCGGTTGTTGTTGCTACCATCTTTATGAAAGATTATCGACATATGTCATCAGATACAATATGCATTAAATTCGACCTCTTCTTGTTTCTAACGCCCTCACATTCTTATCTGGCATGTAAATAATCTTATTATCCCATTAAATAAAAGGAGATTTTGTCTATTCATCTAGGTTGTGTCAATTGTTTCTCCGCCACTTTATTTTTGCTATTTATTCAGTGAATGTGCACTAGACTAGGTTAAGAGAGAGAGCTTATAACCTAAGCAATCACTTCCTCCTTACTTTTTCCTGAAGAGCAACCCGGAAACTTTTCATCGGAGAATTGTCATTCATTTTCTTCCTGGAAATCAAATCTCTGGTAATTAATTAGGGCATAGATCTGTTTTTGATAGATTCTATTTTCTTCCTCCCGATTGTCATTCATTTTTAATTGAAAGCATTGCCTTAAATTTTTTTTTTCTTTTTCAACACAGCTTAAATTCAAGTATGATTTAATTGTTTCTTCCGATTTCATATCTATTCATCTTTTTTTACAGCAGGAATTTCTTAGAAGTTTTATCTTTATTTATCTTGTAAGGGTTTGTGATGTGGTGATGGGATGGTTATTTCATGTAGTTTTTTCAGTAAACCCAAACGATCTGTATAAGAGCACTTTTTTTTTTGTGTCAATACTTATGGATCTGCAGAGATATTTCTTTTTGTTTTGGATTATAAGATTATTTTTGGAAGTTCAAAATAATTTTCATTTCAGATACTAAATCTATCAGATCTAATTTCTTTTCTAATTCCAAAAGATTTCGAAATTTCTGAATTCGTGCCACCTTTATAAATTTCGAGATTCTTGGAAGTTTTGGGAATATTTGATCTTTTTTCTTCTTAAAATTATAGTCTAAATTCTCTTTAGTCGAAATTTTAAAACAATAATAATATTAAAAATAAAAAAGTATATTATGAAAAAATGGTTTGAATATTTTTTCAAAATCAGTATTTCGAGGAATTTTTTATTAACTCCGATTGCCGATTTTGATTTAAAAAAAAAATCGGAAATTGTAAATTCCAAAGGTGGTACTTTCGGACCTAGATTCAGAGAAGTTAGGAAATTCCTTTTCGATTTCTACACCTTTTCTTTTTTGAGAACTGTGTTTTCTTCATTTCGATTACTACACCTTTTTATGATGCAAACCAAAATCTGGCACATCTTTTTCTCTGTCTAGTAATTACATGAACATATCTGTTTCTCTGTCTAGTAATTACAAGAACATATCAAGCAAGTGTCTTGAATTAAAACCTACGTTAATACTTTTGATAAAACAACGATGGTTCACACTTTTATCTTTCTGCATGATGTATTTTATACATATTTTTTTCTATTACATCTGTGTATGTCTACAAATGCTTTATCTTGTGTCATGCAAGTAATCATGATTCTAATTTTCAGTTTATACACTTACAGCTTCTACCCATGGCTGGTTCAAAGAGAGGCAAACACTCGAAGGGTAAAGGAAAATCCCAATCAAATAAGTCGGAGACAATCAACAAGAAACCTGAAGTTTTCAATTCGAAGCTTGATTTGGCACAATCAAGCAACAACCCTGATGCATTGGACAGAAGTAGGTGCAAATACACAGAAAAGGAGCTGAAGGATTTGTTTTATAAAAAGTTTGAGTGGTTATACGCTACAGCTAAAGATTGGCTGTTGAAATTAGGGTACCGTACGGCAGAAGTAGAAACAGCAATACTAAGTGCTGGATATATTCATGGGCGGATGGATATTCTTAATAATATTTTGATGAATTCAATTTCTTTTATTGAGAAAAGAGTTGAACCACCAAGCAATGCTTTCAAAGACATGGGTGGGCTATACCATGCTATGCTTGAAAGTATGGTTGTATCTTTCCAGCAGACTCGCCCAGATTTGAAAAGGTCCGACGCCATGTGCCATCTTTTAGAGAGGAGCTGGTGTTGTGCTCCATCAGTCACCCGAGCTTCTATTTTGGAGAGTGAGAATAGTAGCCACAGTAAAAATGAAGATGCTGAAGCCCTTGGTCAATACTCTGCTAAGAGAATCCGATCTCAACTTAATGCTGATCCATCATTAAAGAGGGTCGGGATTATGGAAAGGGTCAATTTCACGCCGGAATTAGAATCTTATTTCAGGTGGAATGTCCTTAGTGTTGCAGATGAAATGCGGCGGAAACTTGGCATTCCTGTTATTGACAGTGGCACAACAACAGAAATTTCTGATACAGTGAGCTCTGACTTCCTCACAGAAGTTTCCTATGAACCAAATGATGCTCGGATAGCCAATTTGTTAAAAGATATTGGAGAACTGCAAGAAAAGGTGAAGGACCGAAAATCATGGGCTCAGAAGAAAACGATAGATATCGCTAGAACGCTAAGCGAAGATCTCCTGGAACTTAAGTTGTTAAGGATGGATAAAATGGACTTGGAAAATAAGAAACGAAATGCTGAAAAATCACAGAAACTCAAAATGCTGGAGATCAATGAGAGTAGATCATCTCTCCAAAACATGAATCGTGAATTAAGTTTCAGCAGTGATGATATGGGAAGGCTGAGGATTAAAAATGCCCAAATTAGAGCCGACACTGAAGCACTCAAGCTGAACCGCACTGAGTCTGATATGGAGGTTGCAGATATTCTGAAGCGAGAGAGAAAATGCGTCAGAAAACTTTCCGTTGTTGAGAAGCAGAATTGCAACTTGCAGTCACAGTGTCAGGAAGAGAAACAGACGATGCTGCAGCTGGAGCTAGAGTTGCTTCAAGTTGAGAAAGACACCAAGGAAGACGAGGTGCGTCATTCAATTGATTATATCAACTAATTTACGTACATGAATTAATTTGTCCTCTCTTTTGCGTTTCCATTCTTTCCCTAATCTTGCAAAATTTATCTGCTAGATATATTTCTGGCAAACATATAGATCGGGAAACTTTAATAGTATCACTTGGAAATAACTGTCTTAGGATTATTCACCACCCCCCCACTCCCCCACCCCCCCCCCCCCCCCCCCACACACACTGACTCAATTAGTGTCTTTGTTATGCTTTTATCACCATTATCATGAGAACATATGAATTAATTTTTTTTGTTTGTTCTTAATGATTCAATTTCTCTCCATTGTTTTTATATAACTCAAGTATGTATTTGAAGTTCGTGAAGTTCTATTTGAGATTATCTTCATTCGTCAAGTTTGGAGCTTTTTCTCATTGTGTTACTTTCTTAGGACACAATTGAATTACTAACATTTTCTACCAAATCATTTTAGTGATTAATAAATGTTATTAAATTATTTATATTAAAGATATTCATAGGAATAGTATTAAATCTTAATTAAATAACAAACTAGTTAATAAATTAGTGATTCTTATAATATTTGACTTTGTAGATTCATTCTAAAATTTATTTATTTTATGAAATTAAATTTACCACTTGTATGCAATTGAAGAGAGTTATAGATTTTCATAATACGCAGATCTGCACTTCTTTATAATATGACAAAACAACACTTATAATATGAATTATTTCAAAAAATTAATTCTTTCAGGCATGGAAACACTGTATCGAGAGATTAGTGTCTTTGGACATGTAATACGATAGAGATGTTTAAGGTAGTTCCTGTTGTAAAGGAAACCTTACATATGCTATGATAAATAACTAAATGCGAGTTTTGCTTTGCATCTTGCATAGTTAGCAAATGCGATTGCGGTAAAGTATATTCTTTAGTATTCAAGGATACAAGACTAAAGGATACAAGAGTATATACTAGTTTACCAGATAGATAGTCTTAGTACGACTCAATAGTTAATGGTCGAGTAATAGTAATGTTAACACTTTGGGAGATTTATTTCCTATGGCAGTGAAAATGTATAGTGGGAAATTTGTGCAATGTTCCACTTGCGTATTTGTAAATTATGGAGACTAATTTTGTTGAATTGTGGTTTCTTGTATTCATGTTTTAAGATAAATTGAAAATTCTATTTAATGATACTTAAATACAACTAAGACCAAATAGAATGAGTGCAATAAAATATTATCATCATAACCTAATGCGTAAGAAATGTAATTCTAAATTACGCATCGCTTCCAGGAGTTGGAGAATGTGTTAAACTCAAATTTAGTTACAAGACTTCACATGTGAGTTGTGCTTTCAAATTAGCCTCTCTTTAATAGTGGAAATGATGTATTAAACGTGTAGAAGAAAGGTTCTTGTCGTCATAAGATTTATTCAAGTTCTTTTTGGATTGTTCATTTTAATGATAATTATCATTGGACGAATCATATTTTGTTACGAAGCTCGGAGCTAGTATATGTTATCGACTTATATCTAGTGAACGAAGGCCAAAAAGATGAATTAAGGAAGCAACAAATATTTGTAGATTTACCACTCAAAACATGTTTTAATATTTTGGGAAAATACATAAATGGCAAACAAAAATTTCGACTAGTATTTAAAGTTTTCGTATTCGGAACATTTTCGGAACGCAATAACATTACAAAGTTGACGTGTTCGTGCTACACAAAAATTGATGTATGAAGATTGATGGAAACATACATAGCAACAAAAAAAGGCTTCTCGCAAAGAAGATTTTCGTCGACAAATGAAATATAATTAAAATGACATGTTTCCTAATCATATTAGGGAAGTTTAGGCTTGAAAAGCTTATTGGCAAATTTCCTTATAGCAAACGTTAACGAAAGTTACGTTTTAAGTTATGCATGAACAAGTTAGATATTTAGGAAGTACTTTTTCCTTAATTCCACCGCGTGGTCTTTACCACAATGTTATAGATTAATATTGCCATAAAGGTAAGAAAACGAAGATACATTTTGCTCATCACAATCAAACCTATTTTGATGAAAATTTGATTGTCTTCATACTTAATGACGACCATTTCATATGAAATCTAGAAACCAATATTCAAGCCTTGAAGTTAAGTTTATGAGCAATCATTATACATTAGGAAATCATTCCCTTTTAAATGGAACATTACTAAATTCCATTATCTCCTCATCTATTACACTCAACTCTTGGTAAGAGCTCTATTAAAATAAACGCTTAAAACTTGTTGATATAAATTTTTCTCTTCATCGCCCACCGTAACCTAAACATTTCTATTTATAGGAAGCAAGTGGGCGTGGAAAGTAGAATGAAATTTTCGAATTCGACTGCCATGCAAAAAAAAAAAAAACATTGTTTTATATTGTAGGTGGATAAAAAAAAATACAATTTCCAAGTTTGGCTGATTCTAATCCATTTTTTTTTATAAATGGAACAAATATTTCATTACGATTCCCAACGTTTTGATTTTGGGTTTTTTTTTCAAAAAACATTTGGAACATTACTAAATTTAGTTTTCACTTCCGAAATTTTTTGGAACTTTTCCAAAAACGCTAATTCCTATTCATCCGGCCCATATGTTCCCTAGCGGCTTGTTAACAAATATATCCTCTTCTATTTACATTGCCCTCTTTAGCTCTCTTTTCTTACCTTAAAACATTCTCAATCGTTTTGCTTGATTTTTAGTTAATCAGTTCATTAGCTTGTATTTAATGTTTGAGAGCCTGCTTCTGCTTCTTAACTTGTAGATAAGACATCTTTATATATTGTAAGACACATTTTAGTCATATATGTTCGCTGGCTACTACTTGCGCTTGTCCTCGCTTGTCCATGTTAATCACTTATAAGCCATTTAAACTTTCTTCAGACTCTACCAATATGGGATACCATAGTCTTTCATATGCCTATTACTTTTTTTATTTGTCAAAGATTTTACTCCACTTCATTGCCATGGTCATAAAGTGCAACTAATGTTAGAAGTGAGCTATAATACTCAAAATTGTCCCATTTCCATTTTGGTGGTCATATTCTTTTTTTTTTTTCCGTCTCGCTGTTCAATGAAGAAAAGAAAAATGTTATGGTGCAAAAGGTTCAAACTTGGATTTTGTATATTGCTAAAATTCGCTGCTCTGTGACAGTCATGTTGGATTCTGAATTTATTGAATTGATAAGGCAAAAACAACACTTATGGTGAAGATCTAAATGTCTTGTTTACATCTTTAAGAAACTTGTGTATAGTTTTTAATAATTGATGATCAAAATCTTCTATATATGTTGAAATGTGCTTCATGAGTTAACTTATTTCAAAACAATTTACTGTATGATTATTTTGATTCTGTAGTTGGTAACTTACTATATGGATGGAACTATATATGTAGATATGACATTGCTCCATGGATTTCTAGTACTTACCGGAGAAGTCTGAATTTCCTTTTGATTTCTATCTGCAGGTGAGTTGGAGACAGAATATTAAGGAAAAGGAGTATATGCTTGCCATTCGCGGTGAAGAAATTCGAACAGCTGAGATTCATAAAGCCAATTCAAGAGCCGAATTGACAAAATTGCGCCAAAAAAGGGAGATGGAAAGTCAGCTAGGAAGGGATGACTTTCAAAGACTAGAAGATGAGCTGTCCCGTCTCCGCGTGTCTCAGCAAATGCGAGAGAGTGGAGATTCCTCGTACGAGGATGCTGAAGCAACATCCTCAGAATCAAGTGCTCCTATTGATTCCTCTGAAAGAAGTATTAGGCACTGGATATGCATGATGTGCTTGGAGAATGAAGTGTCTGTGGTTTTTTTACCTTGCGCACATCAAGTTCTTTGCTTTCCTTGTCATGAAAGGAACTTGAGTACAGTGGGAGCACAGTGCCCATATTGCCATGTTGGAATTGAAGAAAGCATCAAAGTGTTTGGTCCAAGCTCCTAAATAGTCCAGAATTTCAGGCAAGGAAAATTGGTGTAAAATTCATTGTATTGCTGTTTAAACTATTGAAGATGGAGATGGAGTAGCCGTGTTTCAGACATCAAATGGTAGCATATTTGGTTAATTGAGCTGTCTGCATGTTGATTACCGTGGACTTGTTAAAAATGAAAGCTCGACTGTTGGTGTTGGCAAAGAATGCAGGTAATGTGATTCACTTTCTTGGCCTATATTCAAAGACAAATAGTAACTGTTCACAGTCCAAAAAAATCTACAGGGACCTAAAAATTCAGTAGCTATGTTGTTGCTACTGCCAGAGTGGATAATAAACTGACAAATCGATTTTAACAGAATAAAGCCTGGTGTCGATGCTGAGGGTGGGAGATGGCAAGTTGGGAAGAGAGTATGCAGAGAGCGGACATTTTGACTAACTAATTTTGAGAATTAAATCGGAGTTTCCTTATGATAATGAGAGTCTGCAGAGAGTAAAAATATTATAATTTGTTCGGTTTTGTTAATCTTGTTTTCCATGTCTTCTTTCCTCCATTGCTCTTGTACATGATTTTGATTAAATATACGACTTTAATGACCGACTAGTAATGTTTTCATGTTTAGCATCTCCTAATTTAGTCATAGTAATTCGTATCTTATTACTCATCTTTTTGGAAGTTTTCTATATATTCACCGAATATTATTTCTTCTTGGGTTTGGGAGAATGCTGCAGTTTGAATGGTTCAAAAATGAGCATAACAGGATTTCTATTCTGATTTCTGGTGAAACTTGTCACCTCAGTTGTTCCAGAAAGATGCCTAATTAGGGAAAGAAGCACAGCTGAGTCAATGATTGGAGTTTCCTTTTAATTGTTTGTGATATCAAATTTTAAACCCCCCCCCCCCCCCCCCCCCCCCCCCCCCAACTAAATTCTTCAAAGAAGAAAGATAAGATATTGGGTTCGACATAGTTTAGGTTGTAAACTAGAGGTCACAATTAGAAATTTAGGTTGACTAATCTGCATTGACAATTTGGTTGTCCGTATTTTTACTAAAACAATTAGAAATGAGTATCACAAGTTAACTAACTTCACTGAGTCCTATAATAAGCCTTTAAGATGGATAGGACAGGGTGGAGGCTTGGGCAATGCGAAAGATCGTCGGATATAGGTGAAGTCGAAGGTAACTGCACCCATAAACGTGTAAACGAGGTTGAAACAGAGGTTAGTATATTTTCTTCTTATATTAACATTTTGTTCGAGTATGATACGAAAACCGCTGAATGGTTGAACTGAATTTATCTTTCTCTGTTTATTTTATTTTTTCACAACTTCTCTAACAGGTTATTATTTATATGCAACATAGGCATACACAAAATGTATTTGAAAGTTCATATAAATAATCCCATTATCAATAATTAAGTATGTGTTGCAGATCATCCTTATCTCACACTCTCGCTTGTTTCACCCTTGCAAGTACTCGACCACAAGCGTGCCGGTTTAAACGGCATTCTGCTAAAAAGGTTATTTCCTCTTTTATCAACTCTTGATTACTTCAGAAATGCAGGAGGTTAGTTAGTAGGTATATAATTCAGATATACATAATATTACCGGTGCGAGTGATATACCAACATATATGCAGACAGGATAAATGTTATTGTACTGCTTGTTAGTAAAATATGTTCCCACTATGAGTTGTCATTCCTCATCGAGATACCTTAGCCAAGAGAGGATTATGCATAATCTGAATTTGCATAAAATCAAGAATTGGTATGCACACTGTTCCCAGTATTTAGTTGTTAAGAAAACACTGATATTTTTTTTTTCCTCCATTGACCTTATGATGTAGATTGGTATTCTGTTCATATCGCCCCAATTTATCTTACCTATCTCACCTAGTACTTCAGAAAATCTAATTTTGAAAAAAAAAACAAGAAAAAAACTCATTTAGAGACTAGTTTATTCTATTTTAATGAAAGTCTACAAATTGATATTGTTTTATTATTTATTTTAGTGAATAAGCCTACTAATTAAAGAGTTTCAAGGATCATAATTTGCATAAAGTCTACAAATATTTATGTTTTTATTTTTATTTTTTTGAATACGCCTAAAAGAAAGATTAGGGCTGTCCGCGACATATAGCCCACCCTCCTATTAATTATTGGCTCTGCCACTGCATGTATGCCTGGTGTGTGCTCATATTTATGAAAATTTTCTATATATGTCATCAGATTACTGTGCATTAAATTTGACCTTATCTTGTTTCTAACGTCCTCGGCGTTCTCATCCGGAGGGATACAGAAAATATTATTGTTATATTGTATTATATAATAGAAAAAAGTAAGTAAAATTTTTGAAAAAAAATAATTTTTTGGAGAGGCAATGGCCCCTCCAAAGCACGCCTCGGTTACGCGCGTGTGGTGCACATATTTACGAAAATTGTCTATATATGTCATCAGATTACAGTGAATTAAACTTGACCTTATCTTATTTCTCACGTCCGCGTCATTCTTATCTGGAACACGGAAAATCTTATCGTCCCATTAAATGAAAGGAGATATTTTTGCCTATATATATTGGTTTTCTACATTGTCTCTCTGCAACTTTCGGTTTGTTATTTATTCAGTGTTAGGTTAAGAGCGGATGCTTATAATCTAAGCAGTCACTTCTTCTTTACTCGTGGAGGAGCAGTTGACCGGAACCTTGCCATCGGAGACCTGTCCTGTAAAAATCTGGTAAATGATTAGACCATACAATCTGCTTTTGATAAATGTAACTTTTTTTGTGTGACCTCTCATTCATTTTCAATTGAACACATTTATGATTCAGCGGTCCTTCCGATCATAAATTTGGGGGCGCGAGGGGTTCTTCTAAATTTGTATCTTTATCTATCTTGTAAGGATTTAAGATGTGGTGATGGGATGGAAAAAGGTAAAACCAAAAGATCTGTGTAAGAGCATTTCTTTATGTCAATACTTCAACCATTTTCTTTATAGATCTGCATAGATGTTATTCTTTTTGTTATGGATTAATAACTAAAAAAACAAATTTGGAAGTGACATTTTTCTTCTTTTTGTTATGGATTATTACTACATTTTTCAATGTGAAAAATAACTTCCAATTCTGATTCAAAAGATTGGAAATCTAAAAACTCGTTCCGTTTCAAAGCTTCAGAAATTTCAGAATGTTGGAAATCTTGTCACCCTTGGATTAATTTCCAATTCTAATCCAAACATTTTCTTGGAATTTTGGAAACCGGAACGAAAAATACTGTTCCAAATTAGATGTTTTCGGATCGGAATCGGAGGAATTCGAAAATTTCATTACGATTTCCATCTAGTTGTGATGCAAATCAAAATTTTAATAGGACGCCTTTGTAAGACCTAATTTGTTGATGGCTTTTGAGTCTTGAACAAGAAGTCTTTTTCTAGTATCGATGCCTGTTTAGAATTCTTGATAGTACCCAGCTTTGATTTCACAGAATTCAGGCATACTAAACAGGGTTTTCCAATTTCAGAATTCAGGCAAATTTTGATTTCTCAGAAATAAACATGGTATATCTATTTCTCAGCTATATTCATTTTACAGTTTGCAGCCATGGCTGGTTCAATGGGAGGTCAATACTCGAAGAGCAAAAGAAAATCTAAATCAAACAAGTGTGACAAATCCAACATGAAGCCTGAATGAAGTCTTCAGTTCAATCGGGCAACAATCCTGATGAACCAAAAGACAAGAATCCTCAGTCAAATTATACGCAACACCTCGTGCACCTAACATCGATCGAATCGAAACTGCAATGAACTAGGTAATGAGAATTCAATATATGTTTCTTGTAAATTGGATGTATAGGGCAGTGCTAATGTTTCTTCTTCCACCACAGTTGGAGGAAGTTCGTTGAGATGAAAACGATGTTGGCTGTTTACAGAAGTTGATGTGGTTTGAATGGCACTCCGGCGACCTCAACAGCCACCAGCTCCATTCTGACCTAGATCCATATATAGTATATACTAGCTAGTGAGAGGTATATACCGAGACTCAAATTGCCCAAATTACACCATGCTGACACTGAAGCATTTAAGTTGAATGGATCCGAGTCTGTGAAGGAGGTGGCAGAAATTCTGAAGAGAAGAGATAATGCATCAGAAAACTTTCCGACTTTGAGAAGCAGGTTAGCAATTTGCAGTCACAGTGCGAGGAAGAAAAGCAGAGGTTGCTGCCAGCTGGAGCCAGAGTTGCTTCAAGCTAAGAGAAAAGCTGAGGTACGTCATTCCATTGAAATATATCTACTAATTATCTATGTGAATGCTGATTGTCTTGGTAATTATCTTATAATTATGAATTTACTTTTCCTCTGTTTTGCATCTAATCTCGCAAATTTTATCTGCTAGACATATTTTTCACTAACATATAGCTTTATCATATATTTATTCATGATTCCAGTTCAGTTATATTCATTTTACATTTTACAGCCTCTGGCTCTGGCTCTGGCTCGTTCAAAGGGAGGTAAACACTCGATGAACGAAGGCAGTTTCTTAATCGAATAGGTCTGGCACGTTGAACAAAGATGGCACATTTAACAAAGGAGCCTGAACTATTCAGTTCTAAGTTTCCTTCAGCACAATCGAGCAACAATCCTGATGGAACAAAGGATTTAAAAGACAAGAATCCTCAGTCAAATGTAATTCAAAGATTCGCTGTTGAAATCTGGATATAGTACGACAGAAGTAAGAAACAGCAATCTTAAGTGCTGGGCATATCCATGGTCGGATGGATATTCTCAATAATATTTTGACAAATTTAATCGCTTTTAATGAGAAAAGGGTTGAACCAACAAGCAAAATTTTCAAGAACATGGATGAGTTATACAAAAGTATGCTAGAAACCATTGTTGGATCTGCTATAGACTCCGCCAGACATGCAAAGGTCCGATGCCATATGCCATGTTTTAGGTGGACGCCCTTTGTCCGTATTCTGCTAAGAGAATTCAATCTGAATTGAATGCCGATCCATCATTAAATAAGGGCGGGACTATGAAAAGTGAGAAACTGTATGCTGAAAATCATATACGTTGAAGCTAAAAAATGCTCAATTTAGAGCCGACACTGAAGCGTTTAAGTTGAATGGATCCGAGTCTGAGAGGGAGGTGGCAGAAATTCTGAAGAGAGGAAAATGCATGAGAAAACTTACCGAATTATATCTACTAATTATCTATGTAAATGCTGGTTGTCTTGGTAATTAATTTAGTTTTCGTCTCTTTTGCATTTCCATTTGGTTCCCTAATCAAATTTATTTGCTAGACATATTTCTGAGAGAATCATTCCCACTTGTAAAAAACATGTCTTATTTCCTGTATTTGGATCTCATTGCACAAAAAAGAAGAAAAATAAAATAACAGTCCTACTATGGACTACTTCTGTTTCGTATTTATTTTACACAATATCATTGAGAATATCTCTGCAGTTATTTGCCCGATTCTTCTCTCTCACCAATCCCAAATTCCGGGGTGTATTTTCTTCACTAATACGAGTTTTATCGATTTTGGTTAATGACCAGTGACATTTTCATCCGGTCTTAACAATCCTTGTTGTCTGCGTCATTTTTTCTCTTTCTCGAAGCTCCAAATTCATGGTAAGTTCCCTTTTCTCGTATTTTGATCAGTATCAACAAATTTCAATGTAGTTATGTTCCTATATAGTCTTGCACGTCGCAATTATGTTTTATATGCTCCTGTTTGTTGTCATGTTGTTTGTGTGTTTGTTATGCGTGGAATTCGATTCTAAAAGATTGGAAGTTTTTTTGCGGTGTTAGGCCTGAATAATCGTTTTTAAATTGCATGATAAGCAGCTGGTTTTTCTGTGTATCTTACAGCGAGCAAACATTTTAACTAACTAGTTCTGAGAATTAGATCAGATTTTCCTTCTGATAACGAGAGTCTGCAAAGAGTACAAAAAAATTATCATTTGTTCTGTTTTGTTAATATTGCCTTCCATATCTTTCTTCTCTGAATTCCTCTTGTATACGATTTTGATTATATGTGACTCTAATGATACATTAGAACTTGTTTTTTTTTTTTTTGTGTCTTTTATGGATGCATAGAAATTCATCACATCAATTTTTCTGGGGTTTTCGAGAATGCTGCACACGTACAGAGGTCAGTAATTTTTCTTCTTATTCTTTATTAATCTTTTGTTGCACTCTTTTGTTTCTTCTCATTGTGATTAAGTGTCAAACTATTTCGGAAAACAGTTTAGCAGGTTTCATAATTTCAACCCTAGATTTCATTCTCACTTACTCATAATGTCTTCAGTCATAATATACAACACTGGCATACACAATATAGAGGAGGTTCGATTACTAAAACATTTGACCAAAACATTTCTTTTCTGGAGGGGCAATGGCCCCTCCAAAGCACGCCTCGGTTACGCGCATGCGCACATTTTTACGAAAATTGTCTATATATGTCTTTAGATTACCGCGCATTAAATTTGACCTTATCTTGTTTCTAACGTCCGCGTCATTCTTATCTGGAACGCGGAAAATCTTATCTCCCCATTAAATGAAAGGAGATCTTTTTGCCTATATATATATTGGTTTTCTACATTGTTCATCTGCAACTTTCATTTTGCTATTTATTCAGTGAGTGAGAATTAGAATAGGTTAAGAGAGTAAGCAATCACTTGTTCTTTACGAGCAGTTGGCCAGAACCTTCCTATCGGAGACTCGTCCCGGAAAGATCTGGTAACTACTTAGGCCGTAGATCTGCTTTTGATAAATTATATTTTATTTTTCCTAATTCTCATTCATTTTCAATTGAACGCATTTTTATTTTGTTTTTGCATCAATTATCAATATAAATATGATTTACTGGTCCTTCGATTCCATAACTATTAGACATAAAATATTACGTTATTTATTTATTTTTTTCGGGAATGGATTTCGTAAAAGTTTTTTCCTCATCTTGAAACGGTTTATGATGTGGTACGAACGCACTTCTTTATGTCAGTACTTGAACCAATTTTCTTATAGATCTGCCGATATTTTTTCTTCTTTTCTTATGGATTGTAACATGTTTATTTCTTTTGGAAGTGATTTTTGTTTTCAATTCCGATTTCTTAAAAAATGGAATCGGAAAAATCAAGCTTCAGTAGTTTATGAATTTCGGAAATCTTGTCACCTTTATGATTTTGAAATAAATTCAGAAAATTTTGAATTGGTTTTGGAAATATTTGATTTAAAAAAAAAGATATAGATAATGTTCCATCTTGTGTATCGATGATGTTTCATCTTGTGTAAGTAATCATGATTTTTATTTTCAGTCGCATTCGTTTTACAGCCAATGGACTGTAAACACTCGAAGAGCAAAGGAGCAAATCAAATGGCACAACCAATAAAAAAAGCCTCGAGTATTCGATTCCAAGTTTGCTTTGGCAGAATCGAGCAACAATACCGATGGATGAAAGAATATCAAGGACAAGAATCCTCAGTCAAATATAACTTACAGATTAGGTTCAAATATGCTGAAGCCGAAGATTCTTTACTGAACTCCGGATATAATACGACAGATATTATATTCATAAGTGCTGGGCATATTCATGGCCAGGGGAATCTTCTGAAGAATATTCCGATAAATATCGAGAAGCTTTCAAGAACATGGGTGAGTTATACAAAGTTATGCTAGAAAGTATCGTGCAGACTCGCCCTTGGTCCGTATTTCTGCTAAGAGAATTCGATCTGCATTTGAATCCTGAAATCGATCATTAAAGAAGGTCGGGTTATGAAAAAAAGGGATCAATTTTTCACGCCTGCGTCAGAATCTTATTTCACGTGGAATGTCCTTAGTGTCCATGAAACGACAAATCGAGGGAAATTCAGATGAACAGAAAACTACTGCTCAGAGACGTACTCAGAAGAAAACGAGAAACTGGATGCTGAAAAATCACACGTGGTGAAGCTGAAAAATGGTCGAATTAGAGGCGATACTGAAGCGTTGAAGTTGAATGGATCCGAGTCTGAGAGGGAGGTGGCAGAAATTCCGAAGAGAGAGAAAATGAATCGGAAAACTTAATGAATTAAATCTACTAATTATCTATGTAAATGCTTGACTGTATTATTTGTAATTATTTTAGTTTTCCTCTATTTTGCATTTCCATTTGTTTCCCTAATTTCAGAAAATCACGTACTCCCACCTTGTAAAAAAACACGTCTTTAGGCGATCGGATAAATGTATGTATTATTAAAATTTGAATCTCATTTGCACAGAAATAACAATTCTGCTAGGCGATTGCGCTTGTTGCTTGTTCTATACTCTGATAAAACGACACTTATATGTACATTACGGAGACTTGTAAATTTGATTGAATGTATAGTTCTTTTATTTATATGTTTATATATTAGCAGAATATGAAATTGCTCCGTAAATTCCTAGTAATTTATCGGAGAAGTTTGGATTACTTTTTTTTCTGAATTTCCTTTTGATGTCTATTTGCAGGTGAAATGGAGACAGTAAATTAAGGAAAATAGCGTACGTTTGTCTTTCTGGCTGAAGAAATTACAACAGCCGAGATTCATAATGCCAATTCAAGAACCGAAGAAAGAATCAAGGTGTTTGGTCCGAAAATTATTCGAATGGGTAAATTACACACACACCCCTGAGGTAAGCTTAAATAACTGTAAGGTCCCTGTGGTATCGATAATTACATTCACCCCCCTGAAAGGTAGTTAAAAACTCTAACGGGATAATGCATTGTATACATTATTCCAATAGGGTTCTAATGGACTATTACTTTTAGCTAGTTGTGGAGATAACATAGAGTTATGGGGAGTTATGGGGTGACCTGGCTCCCCCAATATTTTTTAAATCACCCATAACTCTTAGTTGTCTTCACCACTTCCTGAAACCAATAGTCCATTAGAACCCTATCGGAATAATGTATCCAATGCATTATCCCGTTAGAGTTTTTAACTACCTTTCAGGGGGGTGAATGTAATTATCGATACCACAGGGACCTTACAGTTATTTAAGCTTACCTCAGGGGGGTGTGTGTAATTTACCCTATTCGAATTGCAGGTACGGAAAACCGGTGCTGAATTCATGGGATTCGTTGTTTAATCTGTTTAATATGGAATGTGTTTCTGTCAAGAACACTTAGTTTTATTCCTGCATGCATTTTGAACATCATGGACATGGAAAAGGTAAAGCCCGATTTGTTCGTGCCGAATGGAAAAAGATTGCAGACTGTGTGCGATACGAAATAATAAGTTCAAAAACAAAACTTGCCATTACAAGATGCATAAAAAAAAACCATTTAAAAAAAAAACCATTACTAAATAATGTAGTCTCTTATGTTAATTAAGCTTAATAAAAAGGTGCTGTATTTCTGCTGTCAGCACAGCTTAATTAGCAGAAACCCTTCTGATTCTTCCGAGGCAGTTGTCCTTTGGCCTCGTATGCGGTAAGTACATCAACGGACTAGCCGGATTATGCTGTTCAAGCCTGTCGAATAAAATTAAAAAAAATTATGAAATAATATTTGAAGAAAAAAAAAAAGAATCTTGCAAAGAATCAAGAAAAAACAGAGGGAAGAAATGGATGAAAGTGTAATAAACTAATTATAATAACTCACTCGTAATTGAGAAGAAAATGGTGAAGGAAAATCGAGATTTCGAGCTTTGCAAGATCATTTCCAGGGCACAATCTGCTTCCAGCACCAAAAGGAATGAAATTCCCTGCTTTTGGTGTAAATCCCTACAATCGAAGATTTGCATGATTCTCGTATATATTAAAAATAAAAAATAAAAAAAATAAAAAATAAAAAAATTATATTAAAACTCACATCCCATCTGGAAGGATCAAACTTCATTGGTTCGATATACGTTTCGGGATCGAAGTGCACACTTCTAAACCACACCAAGACTTTCCATCCCTTAGGAATCGTGTAGCCTAAAAAACAAAATGCCGTATTTAATCTCATTAACTCTTTTTCGCTGCTAAATTATCGATTATAATATGTATTGTAAGTCGAACTAACGAAAAATAGAACTTCTAAAATTCGGAAAACGAGGAGTTGAGAATTTGCAAGCTGCAGTACCACAAACATTGACATCTTTCTTCGCCTCTCGAAAAACCATCAGAGAGAATGTGACCACACGAAGAGTTTCATCGATCACCTGCGAAATTATTACATAGCAACGCGTTTTTTTAAACATATATAATTAGTCGTAATAGAAAAATAAAAAAAATAAAACTAAAAACACACCTTAGAAAGATACTCCATTTTACGTATCTCTTTCAAAGTCAAACCTTTTTGATCAGCCGGTCTGTTTCTCACTATCTCCTCTTGCTCAGCCTGTAATTCATAATATTTTATCGAACGTAAAACAATAACTACTAATCAAAATATCAATACTACATATAGATACATATATAAATATATATATATATATATATATATATACCTTAGCTCTTTTGAACACATCGGGATTCTTTTGCAGAAAAACAGCGGCCCACATAGTAGTGTGTCCGGAAGATTCATGGCCGGCATTTAGGTACATAATCAAAACGTCGATTATTTCTTCGTCGGTCAATTTTCGACCGTTTTCATCTTCGGCACTCAAAAGAGAATCCATCATATCTTTCCTTGCGGTCGACGGATTTTTTCTCCTCTCCTCCCTTCGCTTAGTCACCACAGCTTGTAGTACTGCCACAAGATTTTTACGCGCCTGAAATAAAAAAATAAAAAATAAAAAAACTAATATTATTTAAGCATAAAGAAAAAAAGGGTAAACAAAAAACCCATATAATGCAGTATTCTTACAAGTTCTTGTCCTAAAGTTGACAAAATATTTATGAATTTACTATATTTAGTACCCCTATATTATACCAAATTGCTAAAAAAACTCCTCGTGTTATAAATATTAGCAAAGAAAACCCTATGATGCATTTCTTTTAGCACACAATCCCCTAAACGGTGCATTTTTTCACGGGGTATTTTGCTAATAAAATTGAATTAGACTTTGATAATATTTATAACACGGAGGGTTTTGACAATTAAAATAAACTCAAGGGTGCTAAATGCAATAAAAACCCAAAATGTAGTTTTTATTTAAAAAAAAAATCGTACCTTAAGTGCGTTGTAGTAAACGAATCCCGGTATATTAATCGCCATAGCTCGAACTCCGTAATTCAATGCGGTGTACTCCTTCTCGAGGGCCGCACGCACTTCCTCCCCCTCGGTGCTAAGAAAAATATGCATAATTATCTTGAAAGTGAGTTTTCTTAGCTCCGTCAAGAACTCGATTTGCCCCATTTCCGACCATTCTTCGAGGGCAATTACGACATTTTCTTCGATGTATTTCATGTAGACGGTTAATGCTTCGTATCCGTTTACAGGGGCGGCGGTTAATTTCCGTAGCCATTTGTGCTCTTCGTCGTAAATTCCGACAAACGATTTTCTACCGATGAGATTTACCGTGGAGGATGGCCAGCCTGGCCTGAATGCTTCGTCGTCGGTTAGAATTTTCCGACATGCTTCTGCTGACGTGGCAATGATACTAGGATTGCCAAACATGTGCACTTTGTATAGTCCCGTTCGACCGAATCTGCAAAAGAAAAAATCGAAAAAAAAGATCATTAAATTTTATTTTATTTTATTTTAATGCTGCTATAAATTAGATAAAAAGAACAAAATCACCAGTTAAAAATTATAGGTGCACCTAACTTGGTAACATGTGATTTTTAATTTATTTATTTTTCTATATATGTAAGAAGGAATTATTTTTTTAATTTTTTTGGGTATTTCAATATCTAGACAACTAACATGCTTAATTCTTGTTGCTGGGATTAGTTTTCAATTATTTGCATTATTGAGAGAGGAGATTTTAAAGATTTTTTAAGGGAAAAAAAATCGGGCCCTGAGATAAGGTTAAATTACAAAAAAAACCCATCATATTTGGATAATTACAACCAACCTCTCAACTTCGTACTCTCTTATGAAAAAAACACCTCATTCAGTTGCTAAATTTGACACCATAAGGATAGGTGTGTAAAACAATACGTAGATGAGGGGTTCTTTTGTAATTTAACCTTAACTTGGGGGCGTTGTCGTAATTTGCCAAAAGAAAAGGATAACTAATTAGTTGAAACAACAGAAGAAATAGAGGAAAAATACAAAATAAAGAGTGGATGTCACCTGGAAACAAGAAATTTGGTAAGAAAGAGATATTTGATTTAATTTAAATAAATTGAGATTTAGACTGAAATGTCACATCCACCAAAAGCCTGAAAGTGACTCAATTTTATTATTGTTCTTAATAATTAAACACAATTAAAGTACCAAGAAACATTGTAATTGCAGATAATTATTAGCATATTTTTACTACAACATCATAAATAAAAAAATAAAAAAATACTGTTTCCAATAAAAATGGGAAAAGATTCAGTTTTTATTTCAGTTTATTCTTGGAAGATGATCATGCACCCCATTATAACTAATAGCTATATATACCAACAATTGAATAAGCTAGCTACTGCATGAGAGAGAGAGAGAGAGTTTTAGAGAGAGAGAGAGAGAGAGAGAGAGTTTTAGAGAGAGAGAGAGAGAGAGGGAGACCTGTGAATGAAGGAGGAGGTGAAGGAATCAGGATTGGAAGACTTGAAAGCAGAGAGGAAAGACAACATATTACCAATGAGAGGCCAACCCATATCACCTGGTGGTAGATTATACCTTATTTCATCTCCCAATTTTCTCTCATATAACCACTTATTTACACTCTTCACCACCCACCCAATCATCAACAAACCCAACAAACACCCCCCCACCAACAATCCCAAACCCATGATTATTTATATCTTAAACCCAAAAATCAAAAAAAAAAAAACTTTTCAATATTTCAAGAAACTCAAACACACACACATATATATACAGAGAGAGAGAGAGAGAGAGAGAGAAAGGGAGTTTAATGAAAATGAGAGAAGAGAATCGAGGAGGAGGATTTGGTTTCAACAAAAAGAGGAAAAAGTTATAATGGTGTGAAGAGGTGATGGATATTGTTGAGTATATATGGAAAAAAAAGATGTGAGAGGAGAGAGAAAGAAAAGAAATGAAAATTTAAATCTTTGCCGGCTTAATTAGAAACTATTGATTTTTGTGTTGTTGCCTTAAAAGAAAGGATTTTTTTATTTATTTTTAGTAACAAAGCTATCTGCAGCTAATTATATAGGTGAATATACAATTTTGTATAATAGTTTGTGAACTATACGAGAAATATAAACTGTATTAGGTTAGATTAACTGTGTGTGATAAATTCGACTTGGCCACAGTTGATAAGAAAATTCGAATTTCGATCAATTGATACAAAATTCATTTGCTTACGCATTTTTATGTTTGTGTAATTGTTGTTTCTGTCTTTATGCGTCACATACAAAACCCCCACTCAAACTTACTAGACAAGATCAGGTGCAACACAATTGTGTAGCCAATCTCTTTTATTCTCTATTCAATTATTTATATCTTTTTTTCTTTTTAAAAGTTACTGTCATCCTTGAAATAAGATTAAATTACAAAAAATATCATCATATTTGGGTAATTGTCATCCTTGAAATAAGATTAAATTACAAAAAAAATCATCATATTTGGATAATTATAATCACCATTCAACTATAAATCTTCTTACACGTTCACCTCTATGGTGTCAAATTTAACAGAATTTTCAATATTTCGTGAAATGTTCTACTTTTTGTGTAGAAATTCAGTTTCTGATGCACCACAATCTGATATTTACAATCCAAGAGACACATCTTATGATCATCTTGTTTGAAAACGCGGGACTCGAATGGAGTAAAACGGGTACAAACTGGAGAATGTTCCACATATATAATCTAGAAGATTCCACTAAATTTAACATCGTTGTAGACGTGTATAAAGATTCATAATTGATGGGTGGTTGTAATTATCAAAACATGAAGGATTTTTTCGTAATTTGAATTTACCTCGACACGATGAGTGTAATTTACCCAATAAAATAAGATGTAACTATGTAGGTTTGAAATCTAAAACTAAATATGGTAATTTCTTTTTATGTTTTTCGAAATTTTTGAGATATAATCTTTTATGTTGGTTTTTTAAATATTTATATTAAATTTCATAAATATTGTATTTGTAAAAAGTAGATCATATATATATGCATATGATTCATATGTTCATGAATATTTAATTTCAGCAGCGAAAAGGTTTAAAAGCAAATTAAATAGTGTATTAAGGAATTAGGTTCATATGTATGGATTCATATGCTCATGTTTTAAGGAATTAGATTCAAATAAATTATGATGGAGCATTATTCTTAATTCTAATTTTGAGTCGTCTTATTCTAAAGGGGCAATTTGCTATAGGTCCCTCTATATTATAATTTATGTGTGTAAATCCAAGTCAAAATTAATGTTTTAATAAATTAATAATATTTATTATGGCAAAAATACCCTTAATTAAATCAAATCAAATCCTCAAAAATCTCTCTATCAAAACAAATTTCCAAACATATCTCTTAACAGATTAATTCATAATAAAAATATACAATTTATTTTAGGGATAATTAGTGAGAACCCCCCACAACATTAGGATATATTAGGATGGATCTACACCCTTTTTCAATATTAGTGAAACCCCCCTTATGATTTATTTAAATTAATATTAATATAATTATCAAATGTTATACCTATATTACCCCGTAATTGTCAGATGATATAATCACAAACCCTAGCCTCAAAATTTATATTCAACGGCGGTTCTTTTAATCTTTCATATTCTTTCTCTTCTTTCTGGGACTGGAAATTCATGGCGATGGAGGCGACGATGAAGGCGGCGACGAAGGCCACGACACATCTCGACAATGACGAGGAAAGACCCTGCAACCGTTGTTCTCAAATCTCCGGCCAAGTTCAGATCTGGTGCCATTTAAACCCGACGATGCAAAACGCTTGCAGATCTGGTGTCGTTTAATTCCGACAAACCCAACGATGCAAAACGCTTCTCGACCAAGTTCAGATCTGGTGCCGTTTAAATCAAGGAAAAAGTTTATATTTTATTTTTGTTTATTGTGATTTTCTTTATATCAATTTTGCTATGATGTTTTTCAATTTTGTTTATACTTGTTTCCGTTACTTTATAGTTGATTTCGTGTTCTGCTATTTTTAGTTTTTTGTAATTATTGTCGAGAAATGTACAGTAGCTTTACACAATTTATAGTTGTTTTCGATTTTTTGTGTTGATTTACACAATTTATATTTGTTTACCATTTCTTTTATAGCTGATTTCGTTCATTTGTAGTTGTTTTTATTTTCTGTAAATTTGTTATTTGTAAATCACCGTGTTTTATATAGTTGTTTTATAGTTTTCTAATAGTTGATTATGGCGAAAAAAACGAACAGTTGAAAAAATAGTTATTTTGTAATAGTTGTTTTACAATTTATAGTTGTTTTACAATTTATAGTTGTTTTTTATTAAAAAATGGCAAAAAAATAGTTGTTTTGTAATAGTTGTTTTACAATTTATAGTTGTTTTTTTTATTAAAAAATGGCAAAAAATAGTTGTTTTTCTTGAAAAAATGCCAAAAATAACTGAAAATTAAAATTAAGAAAAATAAAATAAAAAAATTGAAATTATAGTCGATTTCAGAAATATTATAGTCGGTTTCAGAATCTTTATAGTTGATTCCGAACAAACAAACGAAAATTAAAAAAAAAATTAATTAAAAAATTAAAAGAAAAATATTTTTTAAAGCTATTATTATTAATTTTTTATTAAAATAATAAAAAAAACCGAAAATTTAAATTTATTTAAATTATATATTAAAAATATTAGAGTTTGCGATTGTAGGGATATCAAATTTTTGAATTTTGTGTGTGTCTTCCAGAAGGCTATTTTCGGGAATCATTAAAATAGTGGGTTTTCCACTAATATTGAAAATATGGCTGGATCCCCCCTTATTAAAAAAACACTAGAGGGGGTTATGGCTAATAGTCCCTTTATTTTACAAACTCATACTCTAAAAACGCCACCGCAGCCCCACCACCGCCTATGATCCGGGAACTGCGACGCCTATGACTCCGCGAACTGCAAATAGCAAACTGAAAATTAGATTTTATATTATTGAATTACAAACAACAAAGTATCTATGATTTCGTCAAATGCAAACAGCAAACTGAAAAAACAAAATCCATAATTTGTATTACTGAATTACAAACAAAAAATTACCTATGACTTCGTCAAATGCAAACAACAAACTGAAGAAAAATATTCAGCAAAACTTGCATTATTGAATTGCAAGCAATAAACTACCTATATGACTTGGCCAAATGCAAACAGCAAACTGAAAAAAAAAATAAAAAAAAAATCAGCATCATTAAAAACATCAACCAAAAAATTGTTTATGGAACAATTTGCAAACAACAAAAACATTAAACAAAATGTTTGTAAAATGTAACTTAAGGCATACCTTGCAAATTGTAAACTAGAGGAATCGAATCTCAACATCAAACAACAAACGAAGTTAAACCAACCTGAAAACAAAAATTGCTAACAACAAAAACGATGGGAAGGTTCTACGTACGGGAGACACAATGTGAATTTTTGCTATGATTTTGATTTCTAATTTTTTTTTTGGGAGGGGATGTTTGTTGTCCTCTTTAATTATTTCACCAAGAAATCATCTCATAATGTAAAAAGATCCTTGGTTTTTCCTTCTCTATAATATTTCTTCATTAAGAAAAGAAAAAGAAAAAGAAAAAGGAAAAAAAAAAAAAGCACGAGACACAGAGAGAGGTGTGAGAACGGAGATGGATGCAGAAGAAGAGATAGATGAGGAATTAAATACATGGGGGATTAACGTGAGATTGGAGAGAGATGATATATAAAATTTGTTTTCTTATTAATTGAGGGTATTTATGTATATATACTAATTATTTTAATTTATTTATATTAATTTATTGGGTTAAAGGACATATGCCTATATTCATCTAACAACTAGGATCTCTACCTATATAAGTCCAAAATAAGGGGTGTCTAGCAAATTTCCCCTATTCTAAATTCTAATTGTGAGAGTTAAGTAACATCCATATATATAGTAAGTCTATTTTGACTACAGTCATTTTAATTTGGAAGTCTAAAGAAATACATATTGTTGTTGGAACGGGACCGGTTCGACCGCGGTCCGATTTGACCTCGGTCAAATGATTAAAACCAGGAACCGACAAACTGGTCAAAGAATTCGATTTTCGGCCAAAATAGCTCAAAAGAGTTGGTTATTTGTGGCTGGATATGAGCGAACCACCACGTAAAGTGTTGTGGATGAGCGGATTTGATCATGGGTGGTCGAATAGGGATGGCGGATTGCCGAATTTGGAGAAGAAATAATGGAAAAATATAAAGAGAAAGTAAAAGAAATATAGTAAAAAAAACAGGATGAGGTGGATAAAAGTGAAAATTAAAAAATAAAAAAAAATAGTATTTTTAAAATATTAAAATTAATAAAATAAAATCAAATTAAAAAATCCGATTGAATCGGTTCCACCTTATCGAACTATGACCCAAATGGTCGTCCGGTTCTACAGCTGGTCCGATTGTTACAACATTGTATATAACTAAGTTAGATATTGTGCAATGGCAAGTGATATTTTGACTAGTTAGAATCCACCAAGCATATCTTGGAACTTGTTCAAACTCACTTTGATTGCCTGCCACTAGCAATAAGTGAATACGCCCCTTCTTATCTTCTTCTATTTTGGTCCAACTAGTCATGTTTATTTTTTTTTCTTTTTTGATCATTTAAGTATGGATAAATAACACTTTAACCCCTGTGGTTTGAATTTTATGCAATTGATCTCCTTATACTTTCAACATAGCATATAACCCCTTGTATTTTAATATAAACACATAACCTTTTTTTACTTTCATCTTCCTAATGAGCATGATTATTTATTATAGGGAGATTATGCACTTATATTAGAAATACAAGGGAGTCATGTGCATAAAGTTCAAATTATTACAGGAAGTCATGTGCTTTTATTAAAAGTACAAGAGACATATGTGCACAAAACCCAAACTGCAGGGTAGTTAAGTGCTTCCATTAAACATTGAAACATCAATTTGCATGTTTACATGGGTTTAAGTATCAAAAATTTATTTATAAGAATTCATTTAAATGTAATCAATTATTCGGTCACGTAGATGTTATATTGTTTATTGTATATATATATATATATATATATATATATATATATATATATATATATATATATATATATGAACATGTATGCAACAAATATATACAAGTGCAGGGCTAGACATTACCCGATGTACTGCACCGAGTGTAATGTAAAACAAACACGCCTTTTCAACTCAACAGAAAACACTTGGAAAATCAACTTACAGTTAAAAATCTCTGTAAATTAATACAATCAGACTAGAGAAATTCTATTAAATTAGCAAAATATTAGATTATTGAGTTAAGAGTTTAACACGTTCTCACCAATTTAAGCGAGGTTATTAATTTATTGAGGTTCTATTGTATATTTAGTCCAAATCTATTAACTTAAACCATCACAATTATGAACTATTTAATAAAAAAAAAATTAAAAAAAAAAAAAAGGAAGAGAAAAGAGAAACCATGCCTCAAAAAACAAGCAACTTTGAGAGATAGTGATGACTGATAGTGTCTACTTGTGTAGACTGCAATATACAAAGAAAGTTATTACAGTATTACAAGTAGTCAGAAGATTAGTCACTCAAAACATATCATAAATCCAATTAACTGAAACATAGTCAAATACAGTGATCAGAAAGTATTAAGATATTTATCACAGAGGTTAAAAATCAATAGTAACCATTGCAAATCAAAACCTGCAAAACCAAGCTTAGCCAGGCAAAGTAGGAAGCGCTTTCACATCTGGAGAAGGTGAATCGGATATAGAGATCAGCTCAGACCTATATTTCTCGTCCCCATCGTGTTTCAGCGGTCGACTCACTTTCTCACCACCTGTATTGTTGTTGGTTGACTTTTCAGCAGTTGTACCCTTTTCAGGTACTCCGTAAGAAATCGAAATTAGTGACTCGCGAGTCACATCCTCGGACGGATCTTTGCGGGGTTCTTTCTTGTCCATGTGTGATATTAATCTGATCAGTCCTGCAAATACCAAATTTCAACGGTGAAAAAGTAAAGAGAAAAAACTCTAACGAACCGGAAAAAAATAATTTGATTCGCGATAGCAAATAATGTGCATTCGTAACTGGCCTCGACTTTGTTCAAATTCGAAGCCGGGCATCGTTACTTGGGTAGATAAGCTCGATGACATCGGAACTTGTTCTACCTATCCAACCAAGGCACTTAGATCAGTTCGAATGTGAATATTTCTCTATTTTTTTTTAAAATTGGTTTCTGGCTACTCGATTTCTTGAAAAAAAAGGTAAAGAAAAATAATTACAAACAAAATATATATTATCCCACAAAATCAACCGGTACTTGGTCGTTGCAGATAATCCTAAAAGATCGTCAAGAAGTACGTATAGGCTATAACCATTGTGATTTCCCAAGCCCAAACGAACTTCCGCCAATTACCAGTCACAAGAACCATTAACATAAAATATAAAGAAATAAAGTTTTAAAAAAAACGAAGTGAATAGAATCCGGTAACATCTTATTAATCTAGTACAAGCTGAAATTTTCTTTAAATAGTTCAAGATATGTGTTAAACAAACAGAGCATACACAATAAACATATCTGCGTGTTCTAAATCAACTTCTAAGGTAAAGAACAGCCTAACACGTTTACCAATCGGGCGATGGCAATAAAAATCAAATCAATAATGTTTTTCAACACGAATTTTTCGTACTCTTAGCACACAGGCCATTCGGAAAAGAAGTTTCGAAATATAAACCGAAGCTAACAATCAATAGAGCTTGTCAAGAAAATGAAATTCGAGCTTTTACAACAAGTTTCAAGCATGAGCTTCTATTCACACAAACAAAATTCATATTTTATGAACACCGACCACACAAAAATCCAAGAAAAATCAAATCCAAATTGTAAAAGCCTTCAACATTCAGAAGAAAAACGGAGAACTCTCAAATCCAACAGCACCGCAAACTCTAAAAACACGTAATTTCAACATAAATTGCATCAAAAAAATTATTTAAAAAAAAACTATGTGGAAATTACAGATGCAATTCAAATTCATCAGGAAATTCAAATCGACAAAACTTGAAAACCTAATTACATCAACACAGACACTCGTCCCAACAGATTCATCTCAAAAATCAGAAGGTAAGCTAAAAGTCAACACAAGTCAAACGCGTAATACTTGAAGAATCGGGGTAAGATTATAAACACATGCATAGAACAATCAAAAATGAATTCATCGAAAATTTCATGGAGGAATCGAATCCAACTTTATTATTCGCACAATCAAGTAAAAAAAAAAAAAAAAAAAAAAAAAATCGGAGTGAATAAATAGAGAAAAATAGAAGATTACCTGCTTAATTGGTGAAATTAGGAAGTATTATGAACTACAGTGGTTACTGTTTCTGGTTGTGGGTATTCAAAATAGACTATGGTTGGTTGATCTACTTTCCTTAAATACGACGACGCTTCTAGAATTCTATTTTTACACTTTGCACCCTTGAAATTGAGCATTTTTTCACTTTACTCTCTTGAAAAATAATAAAAGCACTTTGCACCCTCAAAACATAATAAATCATCAACAATGCACCCTTAATTGAATAATAAAGGGTGCATTATGCATGATATATTGTGTTTCGAGGGTGCAAAGTGCTATTAGTTTGTTTCGATGGTGCAAAGTACCAAAATGATATATTTCAAGGGTGCAAAGTGGTATTAACCCAATAATGTGCGGTGTTATTTCCACATCTAAAGTATTGCAATTCACCACAAAAATATATGAAATATCATAAATGCCCCTCAAATTCACCATTTTTTTTGTATTCGTTTAATCCTCTTGTGTTCTAAGTTATTTCTATTTTTTTTTGCAATGACATAGTGACAAGATATTAAACTTCTATATCAAATGACATACATTTCTTTTTGTGGGGAAATAAAATTATATTAAGCCAAACTAGTTAATTGTAGAAGAAGTTCAGGACCTTCAGTACAAGCACTTTTAATTTTTTTCTTAAAAAACGTGAATTTCGGCTCTGTTAACCTTTGGAGACGTTTTTATCTGACGAAGATATTGTTCATTTAAGATGGAGGGGGTGGGTTTTTGCGGTAAAGATTTCAGTGAAAAATGGTGGAGTTTTGGTGGACGGTTTATGAATTTGTATAAAATATAGGCGAAAGAAGAAAGGAGGTAAAATAGGAAATATATGTAATTTGGTGATGAGATAAGATACTTTGAGGGTGAAAATAACACGTATGTAAATAAAACGTAATGAAAACATAAAATGAGGCGATATGGTTTACACGGTCATTGAGATGTTACACCCGATGAAATACATCGGGTGATTTTTAACTATTAATATGGTGAAATAACTTTCTGCTAGCACACATACACATGAGTGTATAAGATTATGTACAAATCAACGATTAATAATCACCCAATTGACCAGAAGTGGCATACAATAAACTTGGTTTACATATAAAAGGGGGTATGATTACAATTAAAATTGGTCATTTCAAGTCAAATTTATAATAACAAAAAAACATTGATCATGAAAATAAAAGGTTATATTCAATATTAATTAATAAGATATATTAATTTAAAAAAATGCCCATTCAGTTTTGGGCCTACAACTTTTAGGGTAAAGTGGGTTGGGTTGGACAGATACAACTTATTCAACCAATTATTAGTTATTTTTTAATTATCAATCTGTTAAATTTAATTAATATTTTTTTTTTGATAATTAATTTAATTAATATTGTAATCTACAAATTTAACTATTTTTATATAAAAAAATATATAATCTCAATGAAAATATTTTATGTAACATCATATTTTTATACTATTTTATGTCATTTAAAAAAACGATATTGCTATTCAAAATAATAAAAAAATAAAAATATACACGATTTTCGAGCTGAAACATCATATTCAATTTGAGCCAACAAAAAAACAAATAACAAAATAGTGGAAATGCCAAAAAAATGTCACACTCACCGTAGTTCAAATACTTTAAACTCAATCTCTCAACTTAACTGCACATCCAGTTGGAATTTAATTGACCAATCTTATCCATTAAATCAAGGGTATTTCCGTCCAACGATAATTGGCAAGTCAATTACATGAATTGGCCTATTTGGTATATTTCCCAATGTTTTTGTTTATGAATACATTAGTTTTCAAAAAAAAAAAAAATTAATTATATTACATCTCCTCTTTTTTTATTTTAGCCCTAGGAGTGTTACTATATTGTTCAAATCCTTAATGAAAATCAATAAATTTGGAGGATTAGCTAAAGACCCTCATATTCTTAATTTCAATAATACTAAATACATCAATTTTTTTATAAGAATGAAATTACGTTTATCGTTCACTTCTAAAAAAAATCCTTGCATTTTTGTTGGTTAATTGTCACGTAAAACAGTGTGAGGTGTGTTTGCGAGCGAACAATATATGACATACACACTAGTGGATCTATGTGGATGCGCTATGTTTACTGACTGAAATGAAGTCTTTATTAAACGGGGAAAAAAAATACAAAAATTCTAGTCCTTATTGATCATGATTGTCAATGTGTAGTGACTATTAGTCAATTTTATCTCTAATTAAAGTCAAAATTGATGTAATAATATTAACAAAACTAACCTATTGTATTAGTTAATTTTGTCCTTAATTTGAGTCCAAATAGATGTAATAATAATTATGAATTATGTAAATATCCTGTGTCCTTGAATTTCACACTTAATCCCAAACAGAGAAAGTAAGTTTATGAAAACACAGGTGCTGCAAATATGAAAAATGGAAGAGATTGACGCACAAACAACCAAGTTCCACACTGCTCCCTCTCTCTCTCTACACAAACTCTCTCTCTCTAAATTCACGTGCCAATCATAGACTTATCATGTGACGCCTCCGTCCCACTCTCTGCCTGGTGCTGTCTCTCTGTAATCATCCCCCTCCCCCTTCACACACACACACACAGTCGTTTCAACTCTCTTCTTCCATCGACTAATCATTTTTTAGTTCAGAGAAAGCACCTATATAGAAAAAACTGAGCTTTCTTTTTTTAACCCATAAACATGACTCAGTGAGTTAGTGAGTGAATGTGAGATGGGCTGTTTTCAGTCCAAAACTGCCAATGTCCAGTCCCCCGACCAGGACCCTTCGCTGCCCGACTCCAAACCAGATCTGGGTATTTCTCCTTACTTCTCTCTCTCTGTGTGTGTGTGTGTGTGTGTGTGTGTGTGTGTGTGTGTGGCAATCACTTGATATTTTGTGTGGCCTTTTGTTGTTCAAGATGGATTGTGTTATTGAACATTAGCATTTAGCAATGTCAAATTGGAGCCGTACTGCATATTTAATTTATTTATGATTGGTGCCCACATATTTATTTATTTATTTTTATGCACACGATCTGTTTGCAAAAATGCAATGCTTTTTTTTGGTTATTTTTTTTGTGATGATGACTATTGTGTGGTGATGAAGCAAATGGGGAGCAAGTAGATCCAGATCAAGTACCCGCATTCAGAGAATTCGGACTCGCGGAACTACGCGGCGCAACAAACGGTTTCAGCAGCGAGCTTATAGTTTCCGAGAGTGGAGAGAAAGCGCCCAATGTTGTCTACAAAGGTAAGCTTCGGAGTAATCGCCTCGTCGCCATTAAACGCTTCTCAAAGCAATCGTGGCCCGACCCTCAGCAGTTTGCGGTGAGTAATCTATTCGTTCATCTCAGCTTATGAACTAGTACCAGACATAATCGAGATGGAACATATAACTTCCATTCTTGTTTTTTTTTTTCGGTTTTTGATGATGCTGTTATGCTTCTAAGATGTATGTAATTGTGTATATATATTTACAGGCAGAAGCTGCTGGAGTAGGTAAGGTTAGGCATAAGAGATTGGTGAACTTAATCGGATGTTGTGCCGAAGGAGACGAGCGCTTATTAGTTGCTGAATACATGCCAAATGATACTCTGTCAAAGCATCTCTTTCACTGTATGGTTTCTTTTCATTTCTCGTCATATATTGGCAGACTTAATTGGATTTTTGTTTCGAATAAAATGTATTCTATTTTGTTGGAAGTATATATTTTTTTTTCCTGAAATTTCCCGAATAAACGAGTTAAGCATATAAACTATCAACCCAAAGTTACGTCTTAACTACTTTATATGTTTCCGTTTCATTTGTTATGTATCCATTTGAGTGTGTAACTTTCTATGTCTTGCTGCAGGGGAGAAACAGCCTCTGCCATGGGAAATGCGTGTGAGAGTTGCGTACCACATGGCGCAAGCTCTTGAACACTGCACTGCTGAAAATCGGAAAATTTATCACGACTTAAATGCTTACAGAGTTCTTTTCGACGAGGTACTTGTGTTGTACATATGTTATGTTTAGGACTTCGTCTTCCCAAAGCGCTCTCTCTCTCTCTCTCTCTCTCTCAATTTTGTTCGCGGTACTTATTGAATTAAGGTGTTGTATTACAGGAAGGTGACCCTAGATTATCGAGTTTTGGTTTGATGAAGAACAGTAGGGATGGGAAGAGTTATAGCACCAATTTAGCTTACACTCCTCCCGAGTTTTTGCGTACAGGTATATTTTGTATTCCTTGTAGCTCTGCCTTATCGTTCACAATTAAAATACGGTCAACAACTATTTTAAAATTTGTTTTCTTTTTTCCATTTTGTTTATTAAGTTTGATAACTCTTGGTCTCCGCGTAATATATGGTCGTCGAGATTCCTATCAAAATCTAAATCGAGGAAATTTAACTGAATATGCAGTTTCTGCTTAAACTATAATTTCACCCTTCTCACCTAGTTCTTAAGGACGATTCTGCCCCTCAGAATTTCTTCTACGTAATCTATCAGTTTGAAAATACTAGGAACTTCTGGCCTTTGTTTAAAGTGTCGTTCTTTACACCACCCCCCGCTACAAGTATCTCCATATGCATTTGACTCACTATCAATTATCTACACATTATTATTTTTTTTGCAGGCAGGGTTATTCCAGAAAGTGTGATATACAGTTACGGAACAGTTCTTCTGGACCTTTTGAGCGGAAAGCATATCCCGCCTAGCCATGTATAGTGCATTTATTACTATAATAGTGTTTTTTTGCTCTAAAGCATATATACAAAATTTGTATACATTTTCAAAAGTAACTTGTGATTATGTTTTTAACCTTTTCTTCGGTGACTACTTATCTTAGCATAATAAAACTAAGAGAAAATATACCACTATACAATACAAGTGATTTATCGTCATTGATTTCCGAAGTGCTTCTAGAAGATTTACAGTGATTTTTTGTAAATCCAGGCGTTGGATTTGATAAGAGGAAAGAACGTTCTATTGCTAATGGATTCTTCCTTGGAAGGACAATATGCCAACGAAGATGCTACTGCTTTAGTCGAACTTGCGTCAAAGTGTCTCCAGTACGAGGCCAGAGATAGGCCCGATGTTAAGTTTCTTGTTACTTCTGTCGCACCCCTCGAAAAGCAAAAGGAGGTAATTATTCCGTTTCTTTTTTTCTTTCTTTTTTTTAAGTGCTTATAATTTATAATGTATTCTTGGTTTCGACAAAAGGTTGCATCACTTGTGCTGATGGGGCTGACGAAAACACCAGTGGTATCATTGCCCACCATGCTTTCTCCACTCGGAAAGGCGTGCGCGAGAATGGATCTTACAGCCATACACGATATTCTTCTCAAAACTGGATATAAAGACGAAGAGGGTGCTGAGAATGAGGTGAGCTTATTTATTTCTTCCCTTTTTAAAAATAAATAAATAAATAAAATACACGTGTCTGAAAATTTGCTCGTTCTTACATGACGATCACTTGATGTTGTAATGGTGAAGCTGTCCTTCCAAGAATGGACACAACAAGTTCAAGATATGTTGAATACGAAAAAGTTTGGAGATATTGCATTCAGGGACAAGGACTTCAAAAGTGCTATCGAATACTACTCTAAGGTATCGAATTTTACCAAATGCTTGTCTCGTTCTCTCTTTTACTTAGAATTAATTGGCTGCCAATCTCGAGTCATGGTTTTGAAAGAGTGTTTAAGTCATCAAGTTTTTATTTTTGTGCATTACTTGCTTTTTCTCTCTCTTTTTTCTCGTCTCAACGGATGAAAATTCCGATTTGGCAATTAAAAAGAAGTGGTGACTATATATTCCCTGATTATAACCAAAGTAGAGATCCTTTGACCTAGCCCCCAGTCGTATTTATCGAATTCTGCCGATTTGATCCGAAATTTTCCAATTTTGGAATTTTTCATTCCGGTTTCTAATTTTTTGGGAACGGGATTGGAATACATATTAGATTCGTATTTTCAATTCGATTTTGTATCTGACCAAAAAGTTGGAATTTTGAATTGTGCCGATCCCAATCCGAAATTTCCAACTTTATAACATTTTTTTTCATTTCAATTTCCGATTTTTTTTGTTCTCCCCGATTTTCACCCTCAATTTTAATATACAAATTTGTTATTTTTCAAGTACCGTAGATTTTCTTTTTCTTTCTTTTTGAACAATTGAATTATGTATATTAGCAACTATAAGAAACTAAATAAAAAAAAATGGTCTACATTATTTTTTTTCGAATATGCAGCTGGTGTTGATGATGCCGGTTCCATCTGGAACAGTGTTTGTGAGGCGGGCCCTCTCGTATTTAATGATAGGGCAACCGGAGCTAGCGCTAAGAGATGCTATGCAGGCTCAAGTTTGCCTGTCGGAGTGGCCCACGGCATTTTACATGCAGGCTCTTGCCTTGTCCAAACTCGGAATGGAGACTGATGCTCAAGACATGCTCAACGACGGAGCCTCTTTCGAAGCTAAGAAGCAAAACAGCTGGCGCCACTAAGTTTATATGTATTATTACAGAGAGAAGCTACTTAGGAATGCTGTGGGTTGTCTTGCTAAAACTGTGTCCAATTTAATTTTTTTTTTCACTACATGAAATGTGACATGACAATGGATTTTTGATCCGGGTGCAGAGTTTCTCGAAAAGTATGCAGAGAGAAATGTATAAAAATCGTTGTTTAGGCTTGTTATTTTCTCGATAAGTATGCAGAGAGAAATTACGTTCGATACGCGAACCAGTTCATTGTGTTTTTAGAGATTCTGCTGCTACTGTATTTTATCATGACTCGACGAGCTGCGTGCGATGACTCGTTACTATTACCTATGCACTACTGTCTATTTAGGAAGCACAGAATTAGCCTACAAATAAAAAATGCTTGTAGTGCAGACATATTGTCATTCAAATATATTTCTCAAGAAAGGAGAGAATTCACAGAATTCAAACTGTAACATTGTTATTACATCAACAGGAAACAAACCGAGAAACACCAAAAGTAGAAACGCAATGCCTCCGACTCATTAAAACTTCCATTATGCATCGTCACAACCTAACAAAAAGAAAGGACGAAAATAATCCATTTCAGTTCTCATCCGTTTCACAAAACTAACTAAGCTCATTAGAAGACGATCGAATGATTTATTAGGAAAAGAAAAGAAAAAAAAATCCAAGTCCTTCGTGTTCATATTTCCAGTCAAAATCTAGGGCAATTAGCAAATCGTGAAATACTTTCGAATAATTGCGCATTTTCTTCTCTTGTTTCCAAGATGGAAGGAAATGACTCAAGAGATAAAAACAACAAAGGGAGACGACTTATAGCACATACGACATGAGTAGGCTTTTATAACACGAAAAAAAATAAAAATTTAATAGTCTTTCTGCAGCACAATTAAAATTTAAACACTGATCGCGACCAGTGTTAGAAAGAAGAGTTCGTACACAAAATGTTCCTTGCCTTCCCAAGTTCATCACACATCATCACAGCAAGCTGATTAAATAAAGAAAAAATTGTAAGCTCAATCTTGATTATTAGATCTAATTTTCTTTGACATTAATTACCCATATAGTTAATCGTGACCCCAATCAGTGAGATTACACAGATACGACTATTTTCAGCTCATAAAAAATACTAATGTTTATCTATCTGGTGCATACTTTGGCTATGTAGAAAATGTACAAAACAAGTTAATGTGAAGAAACGAGGTTAAACTGACTTCAGCGCATGAAAATAAATCACAAGAAAATGAAACTTAACTAATGAGAGCTTAATCAAGCTGTTCGATATGAGAACAGATATTTATTGTGCAAATGTAAAAGAGTCAAAGGATGTCTATTCAACAACGTAAAGCATTGACTTCTTTTACATAGTGTTCTGAAAGAGAGAATTAAAGCATTGCTCTTTGCTTCTGCATCTTCATCTAGTCTTGTCAACGCCTACAATACGAATGAAGAAGACACTAGTTCATAAATATCAGGACAAAGGCTTGGGATACAAAGTTTTCTCAATAAACTAGGGAATACAGCATGAAACTGGAAGACATATTGTTATCATCTTTATCAATCCCAATTCACCATAAACGAGAAGGAAAGATAACACGAAAGAGGGTTGATATAGAACGAAATGTTATCAACTACTAGGCTCAGTTGTATCCTATAAGCTCTAAGATACTTCAAATGTTAGGAATCAGGACATTGTCGAGTAGAAATCTAACTCACCCGATAAATAGAATGATGGTAAGGGCAGCAAAAGGGAGCTCTACAGTCGTTGCTAGATACCTAAATCAAGAAGCAAAATTCACTGGTTAGGAGACCTATAAGCATTTACTAAATTTAGGAGTTTACTGCAGAGCAGGAGTGAAGAGATTTCACTGAGTTGTGGTTAACGGAGAAAGATGATGGAAAGAAAGCATAGAGTGACACATTTAAGACAGTTATCCAAGAATACTTCAAAGGAGAATTTGAATATTATAACCATTTTCACGGGTCACTCCAACAAAACTTTTATGTCGTGTTAAAAGAATAAAATTAAACACTTAGAGATTAAATTGTGGTTATTGGGATAGCCAACGGATGTAAGGAGCTGTTTTCTTAGCAAAAAATGATTTGAGAATAGTTTGAGAACTCTCGGTTGAACTATGTCTACAAATATTTTCTACTAGAATGAAAATCCATTTTATGATCATTCCCTTTTCAAGAATCCTTCTCCAACAACAAAGTCATTAAAATTCAGCAGCAAGCTAGAAACTTCATTTAAAAAAGAACTATGAGAATTCAACAGCTTATAGAAGGATTAGACCAACATTAACTTGGACTTCGTGTTTTTCTAAGTATTTCCATATTAGACGGGGAAATTAAAATGGTCTAAAGAAAGGTCAATATTCACAAACCCGTACCCCATTGTTCAATCTTGCTCATTCCAATAGCACCACACCGTTCCATCTCTCATATCACACAAAGGGGATTATACTATTTATTGTGTCATTTATAAGCAAATTGTTGTATTAATCATATTCTTAAATTCATTTACATATTGAGATTCCTTAAACAAACATACGTAAAGGCAACGAGTCATCACAAACAACACACTGAATCATGATCAATGCAACGGCAAAATTCCTAAAATCACCAAAATGTATACGAATACACACATATTATCAGGAATTTACAGTAATTGACAATTTACGGTATAATCACTAAAAGGAAAACTTAAAATTCAACAAAAAATCACCTTCAGGAAGCCAAGCAAAACCGCAGCTGGAGGCGGTGAGCATCGAGGTCATCAATGCAGAGGCAGTGGCTGTGTGGAACGGCTGCATTGACTCCAAACACGCACTCATCTCAACGGGACTCCTTTTAATTTATGCCACCAAATAATTATTGGAAAATCAAACAATAAGATGTTAAATTTCTTCGTTGTAAGTATGCAATTGAACTGAATTGAAATTAAACACACACACACACACACACACACACACACACACACACACACATATATATACGTGATTATGTATAAAGATGTACCGGAAGAGGCGGTGAGCGAACGGAGTACTAGAAGGAAGTCGAAACGGAGTGCGAGCAGTTTTTGGTTGGAAGCCGAGCTTGGCTGCGGCGTTACGAACAGCTGACGACCGGAAAACGGATCTGGCGGCGGCGATTGTCATTTGAAGTGGGGTTTCGAGTAGTGAGCGATGCAATCTGAAAATGGGGGTTTATGGAGCTAAAACCCTAATTGGAAGGAGTTTAGGTTTTCCCCTAAGTAGTGTTTGGTTTTGTGTAATTTAATTTGTTAGCATATTGAACGGACTAATGTAGTTTTGTAATTTTATTTATATTTTATATTACTATTTTCTTTTTCCTTTAATAGATCTAAATTACATTTTATTTATGCGTATTGTTTTATCGAGCTGACTTAATTACCTTATCGAGCAAAACGAGCTTTTAGTATTGATGTCGAATGAGTAGCTTTTAGGTTCAAAAACGCACCTTTTAACCATCGCAGACGATAGAATATTTCACAAAAAATGAGTTTTTTCAAAAATTTGAGGACTTTTTGTATTTTTCTAATAGATTCTTTTACAAAATTTCAAGGAACCATTAAATATAATGTCCTTACCTCAATTTAATTTAAGTTAAGGATAGTTTTCAATTTGTCCCCTAATAAAATTGCCTATGGTAGTTATTGTAATGTTTAAGTTTTCCTTGTTTTCCCTTGCCTTGATCAAAATTTCCTCCTCTTTTCTTGGCACAAACCATGGAAAACAATAATATGAGGCTTGAAGAAGAAGACGACGATGACGACGACGAAGAGGAGGCCAGTTGCACAAGTATGGAAAATCATATTTTACAATTTATATGAATAGCTTCTTGTATACTTTTCTATATGAATTATTTTCCACCAATTTGGTTATATCAAACTCATAAATTATATTTACCAATTAAGTTTTATTTTAGTGGTACTAGAAGCTTCTCCTATAGTGGTGTTTGGTGAGAGGTTGAGAGTTCGAATCTTTTTAGGTGTGTGTGCGTTGGATGCGTGCGTTGTAGGTCATATTATAAGTGTTGCACGTGAGTTTTTTAACTAGCTCGAGTTTGAATCCATCTTCAATTGTTCATTAGTTTACGAGCTTTTTTTTGTAGATTTAATTAATATAATTATAAATTAAATATATATTTTCCATCTCTTTGTTAATTTTAATTTTTATTGGGGCAAATTACGGTCACCCCTGAGTTGTGGTCAAATTACAAAAAACCCCCTTCTATTTGGGTAATTACAATCACCCCTCAATTATATATTATTTTACGAAAATACCCCTCCAGGAGTAAATTTAGGGATGTTAACCGAAATTTCGGTAAGCCAACATTTCATACCGTTTACCAAACTGAATATACAATTTAGTTCGGTAAATAACCGAATTACATAAATTTTATGTAAAAATACTTAAAGGGGGGTGACTGTAATTACCCAAACAAGAGGGGTATTTTTCATAATTTGACCATACCTCAGGGGTGGATGTAATAAGCTTTTTTATTATAATAAATTATTTGATGGGATAGGCCCAAAATAAATAAAAATACTAGAGATAGCCGACGACAAGGAAATAGACCAAGTGACAAAGACCAACAAAAGGCCCATAAGCGGTTAAAACTTAAAACATAAGGCCCACAAAGTATAATAAATATAAAATAAAAATTAAATATAATAATATAATAATCATAATAAAAATTAAAAAAATAAAAAATTTGCCACTTGCCATAGTGATGGATGACTAGTTGAATATTATATATATAGTAAAAAATGAGGATAGTTGGTTGTGCTTATCTGTTGTTTTCTAAAGGGGTGTTTGTTTATGAAGGTTGATAAGACGTGAATCAATTGAATACGAGCTTTCGCTTTTCAACTTCGACTCCACTTCTAACCTACCCCCACTTATTTTATACAGCTAGTTCCAATTATCAATTTTTTATTATTTTTATTTTTATAATTATTTATTTTATTTTTATTTTTCAATTAGGTTGGAGCATGTGAGTTTTTGTCGATCGACCAAGTTCGAATTCCCTTTGTTGAGCAATCCCCCAAGTTCAATCCAGATTCTTCTAAAAAGAAATTTACTAAAAAAAAAAAAAAAAAAGATAATAAATCCGAAATATCGAAATGAGATTTTTCATAATTTGAAATAAATATAACTGTCGTTTTTCAACTTTGAACAAGTATTAAAAATGCCAGTAAATGTGTCTTAGTTTTAGAAAAAATGCCTTAAGAATACAAAAATAACATTAATCGTTTAATAATATGATAAGAGAAAGTTAATAGTTAAAATTGAATTAAGAAGGTTAATGTTGAATATGTTGCGCTGGGAGTGTGGGTATCAAAATAGTGGCTAGGTCTCATACGCGAGAATGCGTAGGTTGATCATCACGTTGTCTTTTGCAAAGTCTTGATCCAATGTCGGTGAAAGCTAAAGTTGATCTTTGCACGAGAGAAAGGTTGGCGAAAAATTATTGTTGAAGCTGACTCAAGTACTGTAATATCATCGATTAATGGCGCCACAGAAGATCGATCAATGCATGGGACTATTATCGCAGATATTCTTGCTGCTAAGGGCTGGTTTGATGGCTTCTCTGCTAGGCATATTAATAAAAAAAGAAATCAAGTTGCTCGTGAAGTAGCTCGACTTTCATTTACGGGTCCAATTTTTTTGCTGAATCTTCCTTTGGTGATTCAACATATTGTAAACTTTGAAGCTGAAAATTAATATAGTCCAAGTTTTATTTCAAAAAAAAAAATTAATAAAGTTAATATTGAAGAAAAAAAATGCATTTAATATAATATTGGAAATCCAAGCGATAGAAGATGCGGGACAAAAATATATTTGAAAAGAGACGGTTATTACGTAACATGTGAAATATATATTTGTTCATTGTAATAATTAATCTTATTTTCTTGACTAATAATATTTATTTTCCATTTAAACCTATTTTTATATCCACTAATTCCCCTTGTTTTGGGGTGGTATATGGTATTAGAGATAACCCCAAAGATATTTGATTTGATTATATACAATATTTGATTTAATTGTACATATCATTAGGATATTTAATTTGATTTTATATACATTTATTAAAAAATATTTGCTTGATGCTATTGATCATGCATGTATGTATATATATAAGAATGTAGTGTTGGTTAATGAAAAATATGAAAAACATTATTCATATTATTATTTCTACATATGGTTTTTGTATTTGATGATAGTATTTCATTTATAAAAGCAATCAGCCACAAATTGATCATTGATAATAATTGATCTGGTTTACGTGTAAATTATTGCATCGGACTATATTAAGTAATTAATAATTAATTATATACCTAATCTTACTCTAATCACGTTCATTAATACTCTACGGCACAAATACAGGATGTATTCTTCCTTGGGTATTCTAAATTCTTTATTAATTACAAGATTATTCCAGCATTTTCCATTTATTATTTTCAACCTGCATTTTTTATTTTTATTGTCAAAAATACCCCAAGGGCAATGGGTTTTGCAACGTTGCAAAATCATTTCCTATGTAGTAGCACGGACACGGAAAATGAAATACGATGAAACGGCATGTCCAGAAAACAGAGATACTGGAGTTTGGGAGAAACGTGTAAATATTAAAAGTATAAGGGTATATTAAATTATAAAGCCCCCTAAACTTATATTATATTACAAAAACGCATCCACCTATTCGTGATTACCAAAAACCCCCTGAGGTTTTTCCCCTCTTACACTAACCCCCTTACAATGTGACTTTTCACAAAAAAATTTTTATTCCAAAGAATAGACTTTAAGCAATTTCAGGTATATTTTTTTCTCACCTATTTAACATATGGCATAATAGATTGTACATGTACATTTTCTGTTAGAAAACTTGATCAACGGTTAATCAGATGGGGGTTTTGGTTACTACGTGGGAATATTTTTCGTTATTCAGCATAAGTTCAGGGTTTTTTTTTTTCATAATTTACCCAATTTTCCTTTATTTATTTTCATAGAAAAAAATCAAAATAAATTTTACTATCAACTATCAGTTTGCAATTGACTTGTTAAATCATGTTAATAATTAGGAAAACAACAAAAGTATTTAAAACTTTATTATTCACACATGCATGTTTCTAACATTTTAAAAATTGCAAAACGGCCCATAAGATGTCCGCAAGTGTCTAACACGAAACGTATCTGAAATACGAAAACGTTAAGCAATTAAAATTTGCGTGATGCATACGTCCCATCTTGTTTTGGATCCAATGTTTTTGGGTAGGTGACGAAGGGAGATGAATCTCAAATTAATTAATCATCGACTTAATTATTATTACATCTTTGATACCACAACTAACATTTATTTCACAATCATCAATTGAGCATGGATTTAATTAGCCGAACACTCCAATTATAATAATTTCCTACGTGTATTTTGTTAAACTATATAAAGTAATATAATACCCCAAATAATATTATTTTCTCTTGTGAAATTACCGATTTAGGTCTAGTTGATAAGACCACCTTCTTATGTATGTGGAAACACTATCCTATATTCTTATGTCATCATTAGAGAAATGGATTAACCTGTGTAATGAAAAATTAATTCAATTACGTGGAAATAAATTGGGATTGTATCAAATAAACAAATAACTAACAATAATTTTTTGTTGGGTGTTGCTATTTGCAGCGGGACTTTTACTGAAATTGGCTTATTTGCAGCGGTACCTTTTTCATTTAAATTTTTTTTTTCAATTTCTCTCTCCTATTCCAAACACTCTCTAGAAATTCGAATTTCGTAAAAAAAATTGAATCTCCCGTTTTCTGGAGCACGGAAACTCGAAGAAAATTCAAGTTTCCGTGCTCTGCAGAACGGGAGATTCAAACGGCTTGAATCCTCCGTTCTGCAGAGCACGGGAACTTGAATTTTCTTCGAGTTTCCGTGCTCCAGAAAACGGGAGATTCAATTTTTCGTGCTCCAGAAAACGGGACCTTCAAATTGTTTTTTGAATTTTTATTTTCGGGAAAAAAATTAAAAATATTTAGATATGAATCTCCCATGTTATAGAACACGGGAACTTGAACAATCTTCATGTTCCCGTGTTCTACAGAACGGAGAACTCAAAAAACATGAGGTTCCCGTTCTGCAGAACACGGGAACTTGAAGATTATTCAAGTTCCCGTGTTCTACAACACGGGAGATTAAAGTTTTAATATTTTTTTATTTTTTTTTTTAATATTTTTTTCTAAATATCGAATTTTCTAATTATTTAAGGAACATGATAACACATATTCGGATTATTGTACTCGTTTCTACATTCATCATCAATTTTTTCGTCAAAATCACCATCATCACCCTACCAAATTATAAAAATTAATAATATAAAGGAATATGAAAATTAATAATACAAAAAAAAAAGAAAAAAAAAAAAAAATTGAAACCCAAGTTCCCGTGCTGTACAGCACGGGTAACTCAACATTTTCCCCTTTTTTGAAACTTCTCGTGCTGTATAGCACGATTAAACAGACTTTTAATTTTTTTTTTTTGTTTTTTCTTTTTTTTTTTACCATTTAAAAGTTATTCGGACCAGCAATTGAAGAAATCGTTGTTCGTTTTTGAATTTGTCGAACGAGCTTCAAATTCTAAGTTTTCGATTTTTTTTAGTTGAGAGCGTTTCGGTTTTTTTCGAAAGTTAGAAAATTGACAAATGAGACTACCGCTGCAAATAAGCCAATTTCAGTAAAAGTCCCGCTACAATTAGCATTTCAGTTTTTTGTTTTAGGAGGAAAAAACAGTTGAATTAATTTTATAACATAAAATAACAAAAATAGTAAGATCTGAAATTTGGGTACAAAATTTGATGTGAGTTGGTCTAAAGAAAATCTAAAGTGTTCCAAAATAATTAAAAGAACAATCGTGGGATATGATTGTGTTTGGCTGCTATTGTAATAAATATTATATTATATAATATTACAATGGCAAGCAAATTTGTTGTTCTTGTTTGACTCCAACTCACATTATAATAAATATTATATTATAGTATAATATTACATTTAATTTTTGTTTTATCTCTCATCCAAAATTCAAGAAAAAAACATATTGGTTTAGACATGTTATGCTTTAATATTATAATTAACATCGATGCAACATTCAGGACCGTTCCTGAAAAATTGGACGTCATAGATGAGTTTTAGGAATTTGTAAAAATTGCTTCATGTTTGTATTATAATGTAAATATTGATTTATTAAGGAGCACCATTGGATTTTATTAGCAGTGAAAAATATTGGGAAAAATATGACTAAAATATTAATGAAGTTATAATAAATTAAAAGTTTACGGAGTTGAAGGGCAGAACCACAAAGTTTTTCTGAAGATAGTGATATATACAAATATTATTGAACAAGTATTTGTAAATTTGTTTGAATATAATAAAATAAATTAGAGTATATTTCAATTTGCTGAAACTCTTTGAAGTAAGAGTTAATCAATGTAGATTACGTTATTCGAAGGTTCTTAATTATTTTTTTATAAAAATCGAGGACTCGAGACGACTACCTCTCTCGCCTATAGTTAGAACCAGCCTTGATAACGTTTTATCAATCATCAAAGCAAATGGCTGCACAATGTATAAACTAGGAGGAGCCCACAAATTATTATGAATTAAGAAGCCATAAATAAAGGTACTTGTAAAAGAATTAAGCTAAGCCTAATATTAATTAATTAACTAATTAGGTAGTAATAAAACAAGATAAATCACCGCATGTTTGAAAGATGTCTGTATCAATACAGCTTAATCCCAACTAGCTTCTCACTGTCTGGGATAAACGACAAGGATTATTAATCATACGCAGACAAACTATATATATATAGTCGTCGTCAAACAAAACACGCTTCTTCATTGCAAAACAATTGTTAATAATATATATATATATATATATATATTTTTTTTTTTTCTTTTTATGGAAATTAAAATGGACTTGTGGAAGTGTATAGTTTACTCTTTATAACATATCCCTACGCAATCTAACTCCTCTATAAATACATTATCATACTCACCTTCTCTTCTCCACACACACACACACACACACACACACACACACACACACACACACACACTTTTTCTACTACAAATATATATAATTAATTATTAGCTTGAGTTCTTCATAAGAAACTAATTCCCAACACCCATAAAAACTTGCCGAAAAATCGTCGAAAATTCGGTTAGTATAAACACTTCTTTATTACTTTCTCATTTACTGCATGTAATATTGTATGATTGATAAATATTTATTATTCATTAATTAATGCCAATCATTTTGATGCATGGTCTACGTACTATACAATTCCTTGATTATATATATACATAAAGTAATGTTTATATATATCATATAACACACACATGCATATATATAGATTTTTTTTATAGAACCGAGGTGGTAAGAAAAATAATAAAATAATAAATAATAAAATGAAAAACCCATTCTGAAATTTAATTTGCTTACTCATATATTCCATGATACATGGAATAAAGTTATTCTTATAGGCCATAAATACTTCAAAAGCTGTTCTTGCTTCACGTTTAGTTTGCCTGCATGTCTATATATATATATATATATATATATATATATATATATATATATATATATATATATATATATATATATATATATATTGATATAAACTTCATGTATATTGTTCAACAGCACCGAAATTATGGAGGGCAAGATCGTAAAAAGCCAAGAAGAATACACCCTGGATGGATCGGTGGATCGCAATGGAAGGCCCGCGATTCGATCAAGAACCGGATCATGGGGCGCAGGCATTTTGTTACTAGGTAATATGCATCTCATGTAAATTAATTAATTCTAGTTTTTCGGAAATGTTATCGATTATTTTTTTTCCCATTTTCTTTTAATTATTTATAATTGCAGTGAATCAAGGACTTGCGACGCTGGCATTTTTCGGAGTAGGAGTGAATCTAGTGTTGTACCTAACAAGAGTGATGGGGCAAGACAATGCAAGTGCCGCAAACAACGTTAGCAAATGGACGGGCACCGTCTACTTGTTCTCCCTCCTTGGCGCCTTCCTTAGCGACTCCTATTGGGGCCGTTACAAAACTTGCGCCATTTTTCAAGCCATCTTCGTCATCGTAAGTCATTACTTATCATATTTGTCGTATTTCCAAAAGTTTCACATTTTCTTTTTTTGTGAAATAAGCTCCGCATACTAATTTTCTGGGGGTATTCATTTGCTAATATTAATAAGACGACGAGTTTTTTTTAACAATTTGAGTAAATACGTTCTTGTAATTGAATGAAATTAATTATTTTTATTACTCTGTCTGTTTTAAAGTAAGTGTCATTTTTCTGTTACTGCGCCGCATGTATTAAGAAACTACTAAAAATATATGGATTTTAGGGGAAAAAAACAAATAGAATAAAATACGCATGTCGTTAATTTTATTTATATCGTTCTCTCTCAACTAATCAAAAGTAATAGAGACAAAATTGAAAAAAAATTGGTAGTCAACGCATCATTGAAATTCCAACAAATCGATAGTATGCCACAATTTCCTTTTTTCTTTTTTTTTTTCCAAAACGACAATTATTTTGAAACCGAAAGCGAGTAACATATCGCCGTCTTTTAACTCTAATAATTGAAAGATTAGTCAAATGATGATGTCTCATCTTTGTGATATTTTGGTTACTAATTTTGACTTTTTTTTCTTTTTTCTTTTTGGGTAGGGATTGGTATCACTATCCCTAACATCATACCTATTCTTGGTCAAGCCGAGTGGCTGCGGTGACGAGGCGACACAATGCGGGGCCCACTCCGGCACCCACCTCTCCCTATTCTACGTATCGATTTACCTAATTGCCCTCGGAAACGGAGGGTACCAACCCACCATCGCAACATTCGGGGCCGACCAATTCGACGAGGAACACCCTAAGGAGAGCCACTCGAAGGTGGCTTTCTTTAGCTACTTTTACTTGGCGCTAAATCTCGGGAGTCTATTTTCGAACACCGTTTTGGGGTACTACGAGGATAAGGGTATTTGGGCCGTGGGTTTCTGGTCTTCTGCTGGGTCCGCCACTGTTGCGCTGATTTTGTTCTTGCTGGGTACCCCGATCTACAGACACGTTACGCCCAAGGGGAACCCGTTTTCGAGGTTTTGCCAGGTGGTGATTGCTGCGTCGAGAAAGTGGAAAGTCGAGGTGCCTTCGAATGATGATCTTTTGTATGAAGTGAAGGGAGGTGGTGATAATCTTGCTGGTAATGGAGGGAGGAAAATTCTTCACACCCATGGGTTCATGTAAGTTAATTGCATGCATCAAGATTTGCTAAATTCACTTTGATTTTGATCTAATTATGGTATAATTAAGGTTTGAAGAGTGGATTTTTTTTTTGAATTTCGTCGATTTTGTTTCAACAGTATCTAATTTTCGAAAATCTAGTTCCGGTTATGCTAATATAAGAGACGGAATCGAAATTACATATATGAAATTTTAGTTTTTTGGTTTGATTTGAATTTTAAAAAATAGTAAAAAAAAAAAAACAAATTATATGGTTAATTGAGGTTGAAAAATTGGGATATTTTTTCTTTTTTTATTAATTAAATTGATTTCAATCCGAAAATATCTGGTTTTGAAAGATTTTTTTTTTCATTTTGATTTTCGAAAATCTAGTTCCGATTATGCAAAATTGCAAATAAGAGACGGGATCGAAATTAAATATATAAATTTTAGTTTTTGGTTTCATTTGGATTTTCAAAAATAGTTTTAAAATGGTTAATTAAGGTTGGAAAATTGGGATATTTTTTATGAATTATGTTGATTGTTAATTTCAATAATCCGAAAATATGAATTAATAAATTTTCATTATTATTTTTATCAAACAATTATTTCCATTAAAAGAATATTGTGCATATAATTGAAATTGTATATAAAATTCATAATTTTCATTAATTTTAATTTTAAAAAATAATTAAATTTTGATATTTACTATTAATGTAATAAATATATATTATGTTTAAATAATCATGCAGATTCTTGGATACACAGAGTAGACCACACAGTGAAGGTGAAAACCAGCGGCGCACAGAATCCATGGCGGCTCTGCTCCGTCACGCAGGTGGAGGAAGTCAAATGCATACTGAGGCTCCTCCCCATCTGGCTCTGCACGATACTCTACTCCGTCGTCTTCACCCAGATGACGTCACTCTTCGTCGAGCAGGGCGCCGCCATGAAGACCACCACCGCCGGCGGCTTCCACATCCCTCCGGCGAGCATGTCCAGCTTCGACATCCTCAGCGTCGCCACCTTCATCTTCCTCAGCCGCCGCGTCATCTTCCCGGCGGTGGCCAGGATGAGGAAGTCAGGCCTCGCCCCGACGGAGCTCGAGCGGATGGGCGCCGGACTCGTCATCGCCGCGGCGGCGATGATCTCCGCCGGCGTGGTGGAGCACTTCCGGCTGAGGTCGGTGGATCCCTCCGGTGACGGCGGCGGAGGGATGAGCATATTCTGGCAGGTGCCGCAGTACGTTCTGATCGGGGCGTCGGAGGTTTTCATGTACGTGGGGCAGCTGGAGTTCTTCAACGGGCAGGCGCCGGACGGGCTGAAGAGCTTCGGGAGTGCGCTCAGCATGACGTCGATATCGCTGGGGAATTACGTCAGCAGCCTGATCGTGACGATTGTGATGAAGGTGTCGGCTTCCGACGAGATGCCGGGGTGGATACCGAGGAACCTGAACGATGGGCACCTGGACAGGTTTTATTACCTGCTGGCGGCGCTCACGGCGGCAGATTTCGGGGTGTATGTATTGTGTGCCAGGTGGTATAAATACACCAGATTTGAGGAGAGAAGTAGTAGAGGGAAGAACACGACCACTGATTTTATTGTCTAATAATTCATTTTTGTACATTTTATTTAATTTTCTTCATATTATATTGATAACTCTTTTTTTTTTTTGGTACACAAATTAATAATAATAATAATAATAATAATAATAATAATAATAATAATAATAATAATAATAATAATAATAATAATAATAATAATAATAATAATAATAATAATAATAATAATAATAATAATAATAATAATAATAATAATAATAATAATAATAATAATTGATGATGCTAATTACTTAGATCACCTGGGGTAGTGCAGAAAACGAGTTGGGAGAGCAAAACAGATCAGTAGCTTGATAACTTGATGATTCTGAGGTCCCAGCGAAATGAACACACGTGAACTAAGCCGGGATAGATCCGGCAGAAACCCCTCCGACGCTCAAGTGGCGGAAACCCCTCCGACGCTCAAGTCAGATGTACGGATCGTGGAGATGGTAGAGATGATAAAACTCTAGATTGTTGGTGAATAATAGAACGTACCTTAATAAATGAGTAAAAACCTCTATTTATATGTCGTTGAATGGGTTGGGTTTACTTAATTGGGCCCAAGCCTTATTTTGAATGTGACTGGGCTTTTGTGTAGTGGGCCCAATTATTAGGCAAATTAGGGGGCCCATTAGGTCGGCCCAATTAGGTATATCATTAAGCCCCCCAACTCTCGAGTCGAGATGGGAAACTTGTCGAGGGGGTTCCGAAAAGTGTCGAGAGTTTAATGTAACGGATCGTAATTTGTAATAAATTTGGGCTTTGAGCCTCGTCTCCCCCCCCCCCCCCCCCCCCCTTTTTTGTGTGTACTTATTTGGCAACAAGATATATATTTAAGGGTGTTAAATAATATGCCATGGTCAAATAAATAGAATCCTATTGCAGTGGGGAAAATAAATTTCAATCCTTGTGAAGAATAAATATGGGTGAGTATCTTTAGCTTTTTCGTATTCTTCTGTGCTTTTCTCCCTTTATTTTATTTTACTGCGGTAGAGTAGAAATTTTTGTTTCTTGATTGTTTCTTCGGAGATATATATTTGTCATATTGGATCCGAGTAAATCGAAATCCTTGCGAATTAAAATTCGGGATCCGATAGAAGGGGGCAAGAAAACTTTTGGCACCGTAGGTTTGGAACGCGAAAAGGTAGTAGTATCGGGTCCGGAAATCGGATCTTCGTCATCTAGTGCACGGATCGAATGGAGAAGTATGGTGGGGATTAACCTTGGCTAAACAGTGGATGGCTTAGGGCAAGCCGTTTCCACTGGTGGCTTGTGTCTTGGTGGGAGTTTCGTAGCAAGCCGTGGAGGAGAGAGGAAGAAACCGGCTCGCGCTCCTACCGAGGGGAGCCGTGGCTCGGCTTCTGCACGTGGGGAGGTTCACGCGCGCGCGTTAGGCACGGATGCCGACGGACGCGCGCGCGCGTCAGCTATGGGGAGAGTGTGTGGGCCGCGCGCGTCAGGCACGAATGCTGATGGACGCGCGCGCGCGTCGGCTGGTGGGGGGGTGGGGGGGTGGGGGTGCCACGTGCGTTGCGCACGGGGCTCGAGGCACGCGCGCGCGTGGCTGAAGCTGGGCAGGGGGTAGGGGCGCGCGCGCGCGTCTGGAGAGAGAGGGGGCGCGTTTGCAGCGGGTTGTCACGGCCCGCTAGTTTTGACCCAACCCCTTGCCGATTTCCCTTGGGTTGGGGAGGTTAAAGAGTCCAAGATATAGCCCAAATAGGGTTAGGCCCAAGTTGGCCCAATTGTATAGTGGTAGGTAGGGATTCTTTGGTAGGTAAAGGTAGGTGGTGGTAGGTAGAGACATTTTAGAGATTCTTTGGAGTGTTCCACTCCCAACCGTTAGATCATATCGATCTCCACCGTCCATTGAGGAGGTGGTCTTGTATAAATAGAGGTATGGTCCTCATTTGTATTCATCCAACAAATCCAACAAGTACTCAATCAATAAAGTACTTTCTTACAAACTCTCTTATCTTCTTAATTTCCTTCTTCGTTTCCATCACTTTAAGTATTCGCAACACATTCGGGAGAGGCTGACTTAGCTATCGCGAGGGGCGAGAAGGAGCTAAGGCCGCACGATTCTTTGTTAAGGGAACAAGTCCGTGACAAGTGGTATCAGAGCCCGGCTAAGGACTTTGTGTTGATCGAATTCTCAACGATGGCGAACGTTGAAGATATCTCGTACGTGACCGAGGGACGTGGCAGGGAGGCCCACGTAAACAACAAGAAGAAGAGGGACCACAACAAGGCTCGTGGGGAGAGTACCGGTAATGAGGCCGTGCTAACGGATCATGGCGAAAGACTCGAGAGGCTCGAGAATAACGTCGCCATAGCGGAGCTTAGCGAACGATTCGAGAAGCTCGAGCACGATACGGAGGTGTTGGAGAATCACGTCGCCGAGCAACTCGACTTGTTTAGGGACAATGAGACGTTGCGGGAGGAACGGTTGGATCGATTTGAGGCCATCATCCAATCCCTCCAAGAGAGCATCGAGGGGATGCGCGACGACTTGGCCTTGTGCAAAAAGGCCGCCGCTAACGGTAGCGTTGGTGCTACTTCGAGTCCAAGGGTGGACTGCCCGAAGCCAACGGGATTCAACGGCGTAAGGGATGCCAAGGAAGCTGAGAACTTCCTATGGAGGATGGAACAATATTTCGAGGGTATTGGTCTGGTCGACGAGACGACTAAGGTAAGAACTTCTTCCCTTTATCTTTCCGATACGGCAATGTTATGGTGGCGTAGAAAGCACGCCGATATCGAGAAAGGCATTTGCCGAATCGATACTTGGGAAAAGTTCAAGAGGGAACTCAAGCGACACTTCTACCCGGAGAACGTCGTCTATGAGGCTCGAAGGAAGTTGGGGAACTCAAGCAACGAAGTTCAATCCGCGAGTACGTGACGGAGTTCACCACCCTCACCCTTCAAATTCCCAACCTTTCCGAGGAGGATCTCCTTTTCCACTTCGCTGATGGGTTACAAAGATGGGCCAAGCAAGATTTCCACCGACGAGACATCAAATCCGTCGATGAAGCTATTGCCGCCGCCGAGTCGTTAACCGAGTATCAGCTGAGAGAGCCGTTGCGAAAAGAGAAGTGGAGCCCGACTAAAGGCGGAGGAGAGAGACGGGACAATCATGGTCGGGACCATCGAGATAACCGAGACCCACGGCGAGCGTCAACCTCGAGGGGAGGAGACAAGCCATCCTCACGACAACAACTTGAAGAGAAGAAGAAGTCGTTTGTGCCTAAGGGAGGATGCTTCGTGTGCAAGGGGCCGCACGCGATGAGTCAATGTCCCAAGATGGGGTCATTGTCGGCACTTTTACAACAAGAGGCCGAGCAAGGCACAAACGAGGAGCTAGGCAACATGGGATCGCTCCAACTTCTGAACGCCTTAAAGGCTAATCCGATGCCGACAACATCAAGCAAGGGGCTGATGTACGTGGAGGCCCGCATCGACAGTACCCCAGCAAAGGTGATGGTGGACACGGGAGCGACCCACAACTTTCTCACCGAGGACGAGGCCAAGAGGGTTGGCCTACGGTGGACCAGACGAGACGGATGGCTCAAGGCCGTCAACGCTAAGGCACAACCGCTCAACGGTGTAGCACGAGACGCGGAGCTACACTTAGGCACTTGGAAGGGCCTAGTGGATTTTTCGGTAGCACCGATGGATGATTTCAAGGTGGTGCTAGGCATGGACTTCTTCCGCAAGGTAATGGCTATCCCGATGCCCTGTTTCAATTCCGTATGTATCTTAGAGAAGGGGACACCTTGCATGGTGCCGGCCATCAACGGCACCACTAAGGAAGAAAGTACACAACCAAGACAACAGTTGGCCATGCAAGTTGCCAAGGGGGTTCGACGGGGCGAGCCGACATTTTTAGCCGCGTTGAAGGAGTACAAACCGGGAAAGGTGAATGTTGTGGCCGACGCATTAAAGGCCGAACTCGCAGCCATTAGCTCGCCAAGGGGGAACTTGGCCGACATGATCCGAGAAGGGCTCGAACATGATCCCATGGCCAATGAGCTAATCCGACTCGTCAAGGAGGGCAAGACGAGGCAATTTTGGGTAGAGGACGGCCTACTCTACACGAAGGGACAAAGACTCTTCGTTCCGAAGTGGGGCAGCTTGAGGAAGGACCTCATAAGGGAATGCCACGACACCAAGTGGGCGGGGCATCCGGGCCAAAGACGGACAATGGCGTTGCTCGAGACGGCCTACTTTTGGCCTCACATGCGGGACAGTGTCGATGCATATGTGAAGACTTGACTTGTGTGCCAACAAGACAAGGTGGAGAATAAACAACCGGCAGGGTTACTTGAGCCACTCCCAATCCCCGAGCGACCATGGGAGTCGATCTCAATGGACTTCATTAGCGCCTTGCCGAAGTCCGAGGGGGCCGGATCTATCATGGTGGTGGTAGATCGCTTTTCAAAGTACGGGACGTTCATAGCTTGCCCGAGGGATTGCACCGCGGAGGAGGCAGCCCGGTTCTTTTTCAAGAACGTCGTCAAATATTGGGGACTACCGAGGAGCATCATAAGCGACCGAGACCCACGCTTCACGGGACGATTATGGACGGAGCTTTTCAAACTTTTGGGGTCGGAGCTTTGCTTCTCGACTAGTTTTCACCCCCAAACCGACGGGCAAACGGAGAGGGTGAACGCCCTACTCGAGTGCTACTACGGCACTTCGTGGGAGCCAATCAAAAAGATTGGGCAAAGCTCCTCGACGTGGCTCAATTCTTTTACAACTTGCAGCGGAGTGAAGCCACGGGGAGGAGTCCATTCGAGCTCGCAACGGGACAACAACCGCTTACGCCGCACACTTTGGCTACGGCAACCGACGGAAGGAGTCCCGGAGCATTGAAGATGGCTAAGTCGTGGGAGGAACAAGCCGACTTAGCCCGAGCATGCCTTGAGAAGGCTAGACGACGAATGAAGAAATGGGCGGACGACAAACGACGACCACGGGAATTCGACGTTGGGGCCCAAGTGATGGTGAAACTATTGCCCCAACAATTCAAGGCGTTGATGAGCATGCACAAGGGACTTGTGCGAAGGTACGAAGGACCATTCCCGGTGATCGCCAAGGTCGGTAAAGTTTCGTATCGTCTAGAACTTCCAAGTTCTTTGAAAATCCACCCGGTCTTCCATGTGAGTATGTTGAAGCCTTATCACGAAGACAAGGAAGACCCGCGCCGAGGAGAGTCGCACCGAGCACCACCCATCATGACTAAGTCATACGATAAGGAGATCGAGGAAGTGCTCGGCCGACAATTGAAGCGACGTAGGGGAGTTCCACCGAGTATTCAATACCTCATCAAATGGAAGGGATTACCCGAGTCCGAGGCAACGTGGGAGACGAGGGAAGACTTGTGGCAATTTCAAGATCGTCTCCACTTGTTCGAGGCAACGAGGACGTCGCCGGATTAGGCGGGGGAGGATGTCACGGCCCGCTAGTTTTGACCCAACCCCTTGCCGATTTCCCTTGGGTTGGGGAGGTTAAAGAGTCCAAGATATAGCCCAAATAGGGTTAGGCCCAAGTTGGCTCAATTGTATAGTGGTAGGTAGGGATTCTTTGGTAGGTAAAGGTAGGTGGTGGTAGGTAGAGACATTTTAGAGATTCTTTGGAGTGTTCCACTCCCAACCGTTAGATCATATCGATCTCCACCGTCCATTGAGGAGGTGGTCTTGTATAAATAGAGGTAGGGTCCTCATTTGTATTCATCCAACAAATCCAACAAGTACTCAATCAATAAAGTACTTTCTTACAAACTCTCTTATCTTTTTAATTTCCTTCTTCGTTTCCATCACTTTAAGTATTCGCAACACATTCGGGAGAGGCTGACTTAGCTATCGCGATGGGCGAGAATGAGCTAAGGCCGCACGGTTCTTTGTTAAGGGAACAAGTCCGTGACAGCGTGGTGGGGTTTCCGGGGCGCGTGCGGGCGCGTGTAGGCTGTTAGGGGGTGCCGTTTGAAGATGTTGTCGACGATCAGCCATTGGAGCTTGGTTTTAGCGAGACGGTACGTGCTTGGAGTGATGATTTGGAGCGAAATGTTAATATTTTCCCTGCCAATGATGAGGTTGGTTCTAGTAGACGTCGTTATAAGCCTCGAGTCGTGGATTTTGGGAGTGATAGCGATGAGTCTAATCAATCGCGTTCGTCGAGTAAACATGTTGAGCTAAGTAACGAAATTGATCCGATTGTTGAGGCAGAAGTGGAAGATGATATTCCGCCAGGTGATGTTGAGATTGATACGATGAGGCAAAAGAAAATTAAGCCAATTAATTTTGACTAAATTGATTTTGATAGTGTATTGACGGAAGAGCATTTGCAGTCTATTCGTCGACTAGTTGGAGCGCCAAGAAATATCGAGTTGTTGTTGCCTCAGAAGGGCGACCGTTTATATTCGCCACCCGTTGGGTTTCATACGGTTTTCTTGGCGTATGTGACATGTACATCTCAAATTACTCCGCATCCGACCTTGTTGAAGATTTGTGATGAATTTAAGATAGGGTATAGTCAGTTAACCCCGACTGCGGTTCTGATGTTCGAGGCGTTTCACCATAGAGTGTCTCGAGTAGGTTTGCTTGTTACTGTGAGTTTGTTCAAGGCGTTATTTACCTTGCATCGGCCGACTAAGCTACCTTTCTTTTGCGTACATCCTCGCGTTCCGTACCAATTTTTGAAGAGCGTGAAGTTATCCTTGGGGGAATGGAAATCTCGTTTATTTTATGTGAGGGCACCCTCTTTCGATGTCCCCCTAGTTTGGAAACCTACGTGCGAGAGTTTCAAGATTACTGCGAATATGGCAAAGATGATTGAAGAGTCTAGATTGTGTGATGTGGAATTTGACCCGAGGTTGTTGATACCGGATGGTCAGCCCCATATCTCCTTTTCGATGCATCGAGTTGTTGTTTGTTGTTGTTGTTGTTTTTTTTTTTTTTTTTTTTTTTTTGTATCTCATGTCTCTTTTGTGATTGTTTTCTTTTGTAGATGGGTGTATCAACTTTGCTGCTCTTCGAGCTAAGGCGAATGGGACGTCGAAGAAGGCATCGAAGAAGGTTCCCTCTATGTTAGGAGGTTCTTCGGGTGGTTTGCCTCGAGAGACGGTCCATGTAGAGACTCCTCGAGTTATTGAAGATGACCGTAGTTGTGCCGGTGAAGTGGAGGTGCGTGAACCTACGAGAGATCGTGGCAAGGGAAAGAGGGTAGATACCGAGTACGTGGCTGTGCCAAAGCGTCCGCGGGTAGACCTAGAGGAGACTTATGCTTTCTATGGTGGGGCATGGAAACAGTTGTTTACGTGACGGGAAGGAATCGTATTGGGATGTGTCGGACCATGATTTGCCGATGTTAAGTACCGAGGGATTCGTTCGGGAGTACGACCGTGCTCGGATGTCTGGTAAGGGCCCTTCACACATGTTGGAGTTGGCTGGTGGGGACATATGTCGAGTGAGTACTTGTCTCTTTTTTTTTTTTCTTTTTTTTTTTAAACAAGACTTTATATTTGTATCTTCTCTTTCTTGTGTAAATTTTTTTTTTTTTTTAGTTGGTAGCGACTTTGAGATATCTCATGGAGCAAGATGGGAACGTGGAAGCTAAGAAGGAAGAGGAGCGGGCTCGAAGTCAGGCACGTGAGGACGAACTTCGAAGCCAATTGGAGATAGCGCGGTCTGATCTTGCTCAACGGACGGAAGAGCTTGCTCAGAGGACTGATGAGCTAGAGGTTATCCGAGGTGAGGCGAAGGCCTATAAGGATGATGTTCAGAAGTTGAACGAGTGTTATGATCAGCTCAAAAGCTCAAAGAGAAATACGAAGTTGAAAAAGCGACGGGGAAGAGGTTTCTTGCGACTTCGAGCGGTGCTGCTTATAAGGAGTCCATTGTGGAGGAAACCAAACTTAACTTCCGAGGTAGTGTTGAGTGTGTTGCTATGAGGAGTCCTTGGCTGCGTTCTATAAGTGTTAAGTGTATATTTTTACACTTTATCGTATCTTTTTATTTGAGCTTTTGGTGTGTTTTAATGATAATTGGTGCTTAAAAAGTTGATTTATTGTATTTTAGGTGTAAATTGAAGAATTGGCAACGTGTGGGGTGAAAACTGCAAATTCGGAGAAAAAGTGTGCCAAAAGTGAAAATATTGAAATTTTGGAGAATCAAGAACCGGACGGCCGTCCGGATTTTAAAGCCTATTCTCGCACGGCCGTCCGGATTGACGTATTGGCGCAGTGAAAGGATTTTAATTGCACAAGGAAACTGTCTTCTTCCCCAAGTTCTTCACCCTATATAAGACCAATCCAAGCACACAATGAGGAGCTTTTAACGCAATTTGGAGAGCAACAAAGCAATAACGAAGACGAAGAATTCGAAGACTCTAAGCATAGATTTATCGTTTATGACTTATTTTATTTGCGTTTTTCCTTTAATCATGAGTAGCTAAATTACTTATTTCTAGGATTTTATTTGGAACCCTATGTGGGATTTATGAACCCTTTTCTATGATTTTATGCAAGTTTTAATTCCGGATTATTTCTTCTACTTGTTTTATTAAGTGCATGAATTTGATCACCTTATGTACTTTTATGTTATTGTTAATCGCATGAATCGGAAGATCGGGTTAATAATTAGAACTGTGGTAGAAGAGCCTTTGTGGTATTAACATAGGAATATAGTTAATCTCTTAGGTAGCCATTATTGAGATTTGTGCTTAATGTTGTGTTCTAGAATTAATTGCATAGGAATATAGTAATTGAATCTAGAGTATTAGAATCGTAATACACGCGGAAGCGGGTTACGATTATTTTAGCATCTCACGTTAATAATCCGGGTTAATTGCTTGCATAATTGAAGGAATTGGGGGAGTAATAATCACATAGGGGGGAGAATAAAATCCTAGACTTGTCTACTTTGATTAATCTTCGTTTTAATTGCTTTCTTGTTTTTGTCTTTTTAATTGCTTTAGTTTAATTTAGCTTATTTATCATCTTTCGACTGTGTAGGGTGGGCTTGATAACAATTGGTAGAATTTAGCGTCTAGGATTAGATAATTAAATATTCCCTGTGGGTTCGATATCCGGACTTAATTGTCCACTTTATTACTTGTACGATACGTGCACTTGCGTGTAGGTTTTCGCCCAACAATAAGCCATTAGTTCGTACCTGTCGCAAATACCTTCACGAGGCGGGTGGTATTAGCGAGAGGGTCATTCGTGGGATGGAAGCCGGTATATCCTATGAAGAGGAGGATGAGGCAGATGTTAACGAGACGGGCACTGAGCTCGTGGATGACATGGTTGATGATGATCCCACTGCAAGGGCATCTCCCGCTCGTGGTGGGGGAATTTAGTTTTATGTGCTAGTTTGCTAAGATAGTTAAACTCTTTTTTATTTTTTATTTTTTACAATACTCTTATTTTATTTTTATCGCTGATGTAGATGGGTATGTCCACTACTATTTCGTTTGAATTTTCTTCCTTGTTTGACATTTGAAGTTTGATTTCTCATTATATTTATTTTGACATTGTCAAGAGTTTTATGCGTTGCTTATGTGTATTTACATTTAGCATTGTACGGTGTGTACTTGAGGAGGGGATCAGTCTCCCAAGGTTTTTGTTAAGGGTCGTGCCCTTTGTTCGGACCGCTTGGGTCTTTAAATATATTTTGTCCGTGGCCACGTTTTAAAAGTATCACCTCGTGAAACACATAAGGAGACTTAGACAATCCAGCTGGCCAGGCTATATGGATTATCTAAATTTCGCTAAGTGTTTGTAGGGTTGTACTGAATTGAACTCGTTATAACGGGTAATTAGTATAGATGTAATGGCACAGAGAGTAAAGCAAAAACTTGATTTATTCAATGATGGAAAGTGTGAATTGTCACAAGCTTACATGAGGCGAAGGGAAATAAACTTGTAAAAAGCAAATGAGTTGAAATAACGAAAACTATTCTATGTGACTCTAATAATTTATTATTCTCCCACGTCTTTCTTGTACTCGTCTGTGCTTGATGTATTGGTGGTATGTCGATTGACTCGGGTGCCTCTATGCCTGAAAAGTATAGTAGAATTTTTTTAGTACTTGTGCTGAAGATTTAGTAACTTCAGAAGTAGGGGTAATGTGTATTACAAGGTTACGTACCCAATATGGGGACCGTTCCTCTTTCTCGCATTCCGAGATATGAAATCAACTCGTGAGTTCCGTTAATCACCCCTGTCAAACGGGATGGTATTATTATGTTAGTATGGTTATCGAAGAAGGTGTGTGTGATATCACTTAGTAGAAGTGGTGTTACCCTTGGTGAGATAGTACGGAGTATCTTCTCTCTTTGGGCAAGTGGTAGGTGGTAGACATCCCTCGTAATTGATTCTCCATCTGTAAGAAGGTGATAAAATGTGGTTATGGAATGCTGACGTAGGTGATATTAATAGCCCCCTAGTTTGGGTGAGACGTTTACGCACCTCGTTATGGAGTAGAGACCTCCCAAGCATGTAGAGACAATTTTGTGAGACAAGTGATGTGGAAGATCGTGAAGCCTGTAGGCGTAATGGTTCGTAAGTAACTTTTATATGAGGAGGATATGGATAATAACTTAAACGGATTTGAAGTAATGTCAATATATACCTCAAGCGTAAAACCTTTTGAGGTTTCCTATATTCCAGGTTATGGGTATATGATGTCCATCAAGGTTCTCGAATCGATATGCTCCACTGTTGACCACTTGTGTGATTTTATATGGTCCTTCCCATTTTGGGTCAAGCTTACCAATGGGGCGCGAGGCTTCAGCTTTTCGGAGGACTAAATATCCCACTTGGAAGGATCGAGAGCGGACCTTTGAATTATAGGCCTTGGCCATGCGTGTTTTATACATCTGTTGTCGGATGCACGCGACCTCTCGTAGCTCATCTACGAGGTCGAGGCTTCCCCGCATAGCTTCTTCGTTAGCTTCTGGATCATAGTTGGTGATTCGCCAAGATGGTTCGCCGATTTCAACGGGTGCGATAGCCTCTGTGCCGAAAGCTAGAATAAAAGGCGACTCTCCGGTTGCTGCTCGTGGGGTTGTGCGATAAGCTCATAGGGCGTTAGGCAATTCTTACACCCACTTACCTTTGGCACTTCCAAGCCTTGTTTTAAGGTGTTGGAGTATGGTGCGATTCGTGACATCCCTCTGGCCGTTAGCCTGTGGATTGGCTACGGATGTGAAAAACTGTTTGATGTCCAAGCCGAGACACCAATTTTTTACTTTGTCGCCGCAAAATTGGGTTCCATTATCTTAGATAATGACACGTGGGATCCCAAAGCGACACACGATGTTTTTCCATAGGAATTGGATGACTTCTTCTTCTCGAATGCGTGTTAAGGGTTCAGCCTCCACCCATTTGGTGAAGTAATCCACTGCTACAATGAGGAATTTGCGCCCTCCCGTGGCGGGTGGGAATGGTCCAACTAAATCCATTCCCCATTGGGCGAAAGGGATGGGGCTGTCAATTGGTTGCATTAATGCCGCTGGCTGGTGAGGGATATTGGCATGCTCTTGGCAGGGCTTACACCTCCGGACTAATCTCTTTACGTCTTCATGCATCGTTGGCCAGTAGTAGCCTTGCCTCAGTAGTTTGAGAGCTAAGGTTCTCCCGCTCAAGTGATTTTCGTAGATACCTTCATGTACTTCTCTAAGTAGGTAATTCGTTGTGATCGGGTCGAGGCACTTACGATAGGGGAATGAGAACCCTCGTTTGTACAATTCTTCTCCCACTATGACGAAGCGAGCGGCTCTCATTTTTAACTTCCGGGCTTCAGTGAGATCAGCAGGGAGTTCTCCCTTCTTGAGATAGTTTATGATTGGAGTGAACCAACATGGTTCATCCTCCTCGTTGTACTGTACTTCATTGGTTGAAAGTATCTCCGGCTGAGGTGAAGTGAGGAGCGTCTCCTTTCGACTTCCAATGCCTGCCATGGAGCTTCCAAGCCTAGCTAATTTGTCCGCATGAACGTTACTGGAGCGAGGTACTTGTTTAATTTCGTAGCTTTCGAACTTGGATAATAGAGTGTGTGTGAGAGCTAAGTATTTGGCCATGGTGTCTTCTTTCGCCTCGTAAACGCCGAGTACTTGGTTAACGACGAGCTGAGAGTCTCTTTGGATTAGGAGCTTACGTGCTCCGGTTGCTAGGGCGAGGCGGATTCCTGCTATCAATGCTTCGTATTCAGCGACGTTGTTTGAGGTTGTGAATTCGAATCGTTGAGCATATTCGAACTCGTCTCCGTCAGGGTTCGTTAGGACGATACCCGCTCCACCTCCTATGGCAGTGGAAGATCCGTCGACGCTGACAGACCAAGTAGGTATAGAGGGGCTTTCTTCTACTGAGGTCATTTCGACTAGAAAGTCAGCCAGTACTTGCGCTTTGATAGCGAGGCGGGGTTTGAATTCCACCCCATATTCACTTAGCTCTATCGCCCACTTTGCTAATCGTCTGGATCTCTCGGGACTCCTTAGTATCTGCTTCAGAGGATAATTGGTGAGAACCACCACTTGATGTGACTGGAAGTAAGGTCGAAGCTTCCGAGTTGCGTTGATGAGGGCAAGAGCGAGCTTTTCCATATTGGTATAGCGTTGTTCGGCTCCTTGAAGGGCACGACTAATGTAATAGATGGGTTGGTGACATTTTCCTCCATCTCGGATGAGGACTGCGCTGATGGCATCAACTGAGGTAGCTAAGTACAGTAGGAGGGTGTCTCCGGGCTGAGGTTTTGTGAGCAAGGGTGGGGATGCGAGATACGACTTCAGCTCAATGAATGCTTTTTGACATGCTTCATCCCATTCGAATTTCTTTCCTCCCCTTAAAATATTGAAGAAGGGGAGGGCCTTGTCTGATGACCTAGAAATGAATCTATTCAAAGACGCCAAACAACCGTTAAGCTGTTGGACTTTCTTGATAGAAGTTGGTGGAGGCATGGAGGTGATTGCTTCGATTTTCGCGGGATTAGCTTTGATTCCCCGCTGCGAAATCATATATCCCAAAAATTTGCCTCCCCGAACTCCGAATGAACATTTGAGGGGGTTGAGCTTCATCTTATATTTCCGCAGGGTGGCGAAACATTGATCCAAATCAGTTAAATGGTCCGAGACCTTGACACTTTTGACGAGCATGTCGTCGATGTACACCTCCATATTCTTACTGATCTGGTCTGCGAACAATGTGTTTACTAGACGCTGGTAAGTGGCTCCCGCGTTTTTTAACCCGAAAGGCATGACTTGATAGTAGTAGATGCCTTGGTCAGTGACGAAACTAGCCCTCTCTTGATCTTCTGGTGCGAGTAAGATCTGGTTGTACCCTTGATATGCATCGAGGAAGCTCAGGAGATCGCACCCCGATGTCGAATCGATGAGTTAGTCGATTCTAGGTAGAGGAATGGGTCCTTAGGGCAAGCTTTGTTGAGGTCAGTGAAGTCTACGCATAATCTCCACTTGCCACCCGGCTTGGGAACGAGTACTACGTTCGACAGCCATTCATGATACTGAACTGGTCGTATATGACCTGCTCCAAGAAGTTTTACCACCTCCGCTTTGATATGCTTGTTGCGTTCGGGACCAAATGTCCGTTTCCTTTGTTTGACTGGCTTCAACCTTTTGTCGACGTTGAGCTGGTGTAGAGCTACCTGAGGGGGAATGCCCGTCAAATCTTGGGCTTTCCATGCGAACACATCTCCATTGTGTCGTAGGAAGTTGATTAGCTATTGTTCTGTCTTTGAATCTAGATCGGATCCGATTCGTATGAGCTTGGAATCATCTCCGGGTGTGAGCTCTATGAGCTTAAGCTCTTCGACGGCTGCTAGCTTGATGCTATCGTCTGGTACACTGATAAAGATTTCTTTATCATCCTCGATGATTGTGTTGACCCACTTTCGTTTGTCGGATTTTTGAGTGTCGTCTCCCCTTCCGGATGGTTTAGGCTTCTTGGAAGGTTCTCGTAGGGCCCTTGCATAGCATTCTCGGGCGAGACGTTGATCTCCAAATACTTCCCCCATTCCATAAGGAGAGGGGAATTTCCACTTTTGATGGTAGGAGGAAGGCACTGACTTGAATGTGTGGATTGCTGGCCTCCCTAGGATGACATTGTAAGGGGACGGCTTGTCGACGATGAGAAATTTGATTATCTTGGTGATTCGACAAGGGTTTTCCCCTAAGGAGATAAGCAATTCCACTTCACCCATGGATAACACGCCCTTTCCAGTGAATCCTTTTAGGGGCGTGGAGATGGGGTTAAATCGGGCATTATCTATGCCTAGTTGCTTTAAAGCGTGGAGATACATTATGTCGGCTGAGCTTCCACCGTCCACCGATATCTTCTTAACCAGGAAATTGGCGACCGATGCTGTGATCACCAGTGCATCAACATGATATTCATCTTGACCTTCAAGGTCCGAAGAGTTGAAGATTATGCTATGATCAGGTCTTCGTATCTGGTAGATAGAGGCGGACGAAGAGGCATGCTCTTGATTCATATGTGCTAACCGAGCGAGCTTGTGTCTCGCATTTTGTGAATCGCCACCCGCCGGTCCTCCGGAGATAAAGTTAATGACTCCCAGGGTGGGTTGATTGTCATTGTTATCTTGTCCTCGCCGATGACTTCCCTTCTCTCTTCGTTGTGTTTGATCTCGATTGTTATCTCGGTGTGGGAGGTCATTACGGCGCTTGTTTCGAGTCTTATCGATGTACTCGCCTAAGTGGCCCTGCTTGATCAATCTTTCAATGGCTACCTTGAGTTGTGCACAGTCCTCGGTCAGTATGTCCTCTATCCTTGTGGAATCGACAGTAGCGATCTGACTTTTCTCGTTTTGCATTTGGCTGCATAGGACGTGGAGGCTCTGCTAAACCTTTTTGTTCTATCACGTGGAAGATTTCAGTGATGCGAGTGTTTAGCGGACTGAACCGATTGTGGGAAGAAGATGGTTGACCTTGAGGTGGAAGTGGTGGACGTCGATCATCCCGCCTCCTATTGTCATCTTCCCTTTTCCTTTTACGAGGAGCTGGTGCTGGTATCGCATTGGGAGCGTTTGCTCCCATCGTGACGATATATTGGCTCACAGCCTCTGTGGCGGCACGAGTTGAGGCTTCCGCTATCATGCGTTGGAGCGCGTCCTCGGTTATTTGAACCGTTCGAGGAGCACGGAGTGGCGGATCGGCGAGTGGTGGGTCCCGAGGGGGGATCACCTGAACCTCGCGAGGCAGATCTGCGGCACGTGGAGGAGGTGGCAAGCCAGAGCCTCCACGGACCGGGAGGTTGTTAGCTGTGTCATTTTCTCTCCGAGCCGACGCCTCAGGAGGATCCTGTTGGCTACGTGATCTGGTTTGCATCGTTCCCACAGACGGCGCCAAAATGATGATGCTAAAGTTTAGATCACCTGGGGTAGTGTGAAAACGAGCTGGGAGAGCAAAGAGAATCAGTAGCTTGTCAACTTAATGATCCTGAAGTCCCTGCGAAATGAGCACACGTGAACTAAGCCGGGGGTTGATCCGGCGGAAACCCCTCCGACGCTCAAGTTAGATATACGGATGGTGGAAATGGTAGAGAGAATAATACTCTAGCTTGATTGTGAATGAATAGAACGTACCTTTACAAATGAGTAAAACATCTATTTATATATCGTTAATTGGGTTGGGCTTACTTTGTTGGGCCCAAGCCTTACTTTGAAGGTGCTTGGGCTTTCGTGTATTGGGCCTAATTGTAAGTGATTGGGCTTTCGTGTATCGGACCTAGTTATTAGATAATTTAGGGCACATTAGGTCAGCCCAATTAGGTATATCATTACCATTAATAATGAAATGGTGAATTCTTGGGAGTGAAGATGGCAAGTTATTCGTGATTTTTTATGTTTGGAAAGAGATGAATAAGGGATGAACTAGAGGGCTTTATAAAATTACAACACTAAAACGTCCCACATCGCACACGAACGGAAATGAACTCATTCAGAGTTATTATAAAACCCTCTGACAGTAATTTCAATTAAATGATCCCTTATGGAATTCGCTTTATAAAATAATTGGGAGTAGTTGGTTAAAATAAAAGCAATTGATTCACGTCTTATCAACCTTCATACACTATGCCAAGTGGCTGCCGCCATTACCAAATTGCAATTTTTATAAGCGTTGCTCTGCATTTTTTTTATTCTTATTTTATTATTATTATTATTATGATGATGATGATGATGATGATGATGATGATGATGATGATGATGATGATGATGATTAGACATGGCCATGGGCCGGTTTTGGGCCCGGAACCGCCCCGTTGACGGCCCAAACCGACCCGTTGACCGGGTGAACCGGCTGGGACCCGTGAACCGGCCCGTCCTACCCGGGACGGGCCCGGTTCTAAGAAATGGTGAACCGTGAACCGCCGGCCCGGTCCGGCGGTTCACCCGGATTTAAAAATAAAAAAAAATTCAAAAAAGGTCAAAAAAAAAAGCAAATAACGGCTAGTGAACCGGCCGTTATTTACTTTTTTTTTGAATTCCCCCCCCCCCCCCCCCCCCCCCCCCCCCCAATTTTTCCTATAAATACCCTCACACCCCAATTTTTCCTATAATTTACTTATTCATCAAATATTTAAAAAAATATATAAAAATAAATAAATAAATAAAAAATTCAAATTTTCCAGGCCGACCCGGAACCGGCCCTGGATAGGCCTGGAACCGGCCCGAACCGGCGAGCCGGCCCGACCCGTCGAACCGTGCATATTACGGGCCGGTTCCGGAAAAAGTGAACCGTGAACCGGTATGAACCGGCCTGTGGCCGTGTCTAATTATGATGATGATTATGATGATGATTATGATTATGATTATGATGATGATGATGATTATTATTATTATTATTATTATTATTATTATTATTATTATTATTATTATTATTATTATGATGATGATGATGATGATGATGATGATGATGATGATGATGATGATGATGATGATGATGATGATGATGATGATGGTGGCAAGTTATTCGTGATTTTTTATGGCAAGTTATGCTAAAATAAATTTTCGTCTAAGTGTATGTCGATCGGTCCTCAGGACATAAAATCTTGGCTCCGATAATTGTTTCAAAAGTATAGCTGTAATTACCCATTGCACATGGACTTTAAAATTATTTTAGCATATCTCAGAGGTGTACGTGTAATTTACCCAAACTAGTAATTCACCCGTGCTACACGGGATCAATTTAAATAATAAAATCTCACTTGATACTTACCGAGAAGTTGACCGCCGGGCCTCCTATTTGGAGGCCAATCGGCTAAGGAACGAAGGAATGGATAAAGGAATGGATAAGGTGCAAGAAAGTATCATTGCCTGGATGGAGGATCATACGGACTGGAGGATGGGTGGTCCTGCGGCCAAGAAGGCTTCTGCTGGAGCTGCTGCTGCGGCGGCCAAGAAGGCTTCTGCTGGAGCTGCTGCTGCGGATTGATTTGAAAGGAAAGGAGAGAGATTATGTAGTAAATAGCTATTGAAACGAACGAAAAAGTCTGTACAGTGTATTCATTCAATTGTTTTTACGATTTAATTCACTAATTCACACAAATCGTGCATTTTTTTTGTTTTTTTTTTATTATTATTATTATTATTATTATTATTATTATTATTATTATTATTATTATTATTATTATTATTATTATTATTATTATTATTATTATTATTATTATTATTATTATTATTATTATTATTATTATTATTTATTATTATTATTATTATTATTATTATTATTATTATTATTATTATTATTATTATTATTATTATTATTATTATTATTATATTTAATTATAATACCTCTTGCAGAAAGCAAAATTAATTCTCGCCCATTGGAAAAAAGTGGTAGTAGTAATGTAGACCGTCATTGGAAGCGATCGAAAAAGGATCCTCAACCTTCAGAACTTGGAAATATCGACAATGCAGTCATCAGCCCTTTGCAGACAGTGGACACTCATGTTAATGAGGTAACTATTTTTTTTTTGTTTTGTTTTATATATATATTAGCCCATATTTTCTCTTGCAGTTAGAAAATGAGGCCATCAACGTCGTCGATGTCGATGGGTCACAACATAGTCCCATGTCAATGATAGGTCCCAACTCGATTACGGCAACTCTTTCGGTTGAAGCATTGACACGTAGACCTCCATCTAAAGTGGCCATCGCTGCACAAAGGCCATGTCCTGCTGCTGTTTCCGTATTTGAAGGCGAAAAATTCGTTCTTACTCACGAGAAGGAGTTTCTTCGAAAATTATGGGGGGATCTTCGCATCAAGATAGTCAATACCCCCGTTGAGTTCATTTAATCTATTCAAGATAACGTGGAAATCGTGCTCCAATCAATGAAGCGTTTTAGTGATTTTGACATTACTCACGAGGAGGGATTAGTGAAAACATTATTCGAAAATGCGGCAGCCTATGATGAAGCAAGGTCTATGTCGTCAGAGAAAGCACCTGAAGAACTTCTTGCACGACAACTTCACGTGGTTAAAGATCGTCTTCTTGGTGCCCAAACTAGAGAGAACAAAGAAAACGCTCAAGTTCTAGCCACAAAAAATGAATTGGAGGGCATCCAAAAGCAGCTACATGCGTTGAAAGGACAAAAGAAGAAGTTGTCTTCATCACTGAAGCGACAACAAGAATCTCTTAACTGTGTCCATGCTGAAGTTTGCGGAATCATGGAAGAGATCATTGCCATTGAGAACACTTCCCCGTTGAGCCATGACATGATTGAGAATGTGAAGACTTCAATGGAGCATTTGGAGGCCATCAAGGAAGAATTGAAGACTTTAGATCCTTTCGCCTGAGTCTAGGATTTTTTTTTTTTTTTGGTTTTTTTTTTACGAACATTGTTATGCTCGAGATTACGTAATAAGAAAAATAAAAATCTTTCTATCTTGCAGATTTTTTTTTATTATTTTTTTGTGCGCATAAGATGGTTTCAACGTGAGATCATGCCTGATTTCACGAAACAACTATATCTTCCGTTTATGCTCGTAATTAAACAAATTATAACATAGCTCGAGCAAATAATTTTGAACAATTTTTTTTTTGGTTTGGTTTGACTGAACTTAGAATATGGGTCTAAGCTGCCTACGTACCCTTCTAAAAGGGATCAAGTCATAACGTAGTTCAAGAGAACAATTAGGAACACTTTTTTTTTTTTTTGGTTTGACTGAACTTAGAATATGGGTCTAAGCTGCCTACGTACCCTTCTAAAAGGGATCAAGTCATAACGTAGTTCAAGAGAACATTTAGGAACACTTTGTTTTTTGGTTTGACTGAACTTAGAATATGGGTCTAAGCTGCCTACGTACCCTTCTAAAAGGGATCAAGTCATAACGTAGTTCAAAAGAACATGCAACATCAATTCACCATGTTCTTTTCCTCGAAGGTAGATGTTCCTTCAAGGGTAGTAACGCTTCAAGAATTTGCCATTTATGGGGCCGATTCGCAATCCATCATTGTCCACCAACTTGTAGGCGCCGCCGTGTAAGCTTCATTCACTACATAGGGGCCGTCCCATTTTGACATGAATTTGTTCACCATTCGTTGGGTGAGCGTAATTGGCCTTCTTACTGCGAGAACCATATCCCCGACTTGAAATGATCGAGGGCGGACCTTTTTGTTGAATGCTTTAGACATGCGGGCTTGATAGCATTCAAGCTGTTGCTGAGCTTCCAATCTCTTCTCATCTAACGCCTCCAATTCTTCAAGTCTAAGACGAGCATTATCTTCGGCGGTTGCCGCTCGTGGGGTTGTTCGATAAGCCCATAGGGCGCTAGGCAATTCGTCCACCCACTTCCCTTTGGCACTACCAAACATTGTCTTAATGTGTTGGAGTATGGTGCGATTTGTGACTTTCGTCTGGCCGTTAGCTTGTGGATTGGCTACGGATGTGAATAACTGTTTGATATCTAAACCGAGGCACCAATTCTTCACTTTGTCGCCACAAAATTGAGTTCCATTATCTGAAATAATAGAGCGTGGGATTCCAAAGCGACACACAGTATTCTTCCACAGGAATTGGATGACCTCTTCTTCTCGGATGCGTGCTAAGGGCTCGGTCTCCACCCAATTGGTGAAGTAATCCACGGCTACAATGAGGAACCTACGTCCTCCCGTGGCTGGCGAGAATGGTCCGACTAAGTCCATCCCCCATTGGGCGAAAGGGATGGGGCTGTCAATCGGTTGCATTAGTGCCGCTGGCAGATGAGGGATGTTGGCATGCTCTTGGCAGGACTTACACCTCTGAACTAATTTCTTTGCGTCTTCGTGCATTGTTGGCCAAGAGTAGCCTTGCCTCAATAGTTTGAGAGCCAAGGTTCTTCTGCTCAAATGATTTCCGCAGATACCTTCATGTACTTCTCGAAATACATAATTTGCTGTAGTTGGGTCGAGGCACTTGAGATAGGGGAATGAGAATCCTCGTTTGTAAAGTTCTTCTCCCACTATTACGAAGCGAGCGGCTCTTGTTTTTAACTTTCGTGCTTCGGTGAGGTCAGTTGGGAGTTCTCCCTTCTTGAGATACTTTATGATTGGAGTGAACCAGCACGGTTCGTCCTCCTCGTTGTAATGGACTTCATCAGTTGAAGTTATCTCCGACTGAGACGAGGTGAGAAGTGTCACCTTCCGACTTCCAATGCTTGCCATTGAGCTTCCAAGCCTAGCTAATTTATCCGCATGAACGTTACTGAAACGAGGTACTTGTTTAATTTCGTAGCTCTCGAATTTGGATAACAGAGTGTGTGTGAGAGCTAAGTATTTGGCCATGGTGTCTTCTTTGGCCTCGTAAGTTCCAAGTACTTGGTTAACGACGAGTTGAGAGTCGCTTTGGATGAGGAGCTTACGCGCTCCGGGCGAATTCCAGCTATCAAGGCTTCATATTCAGCGGCGTTGTTGGAGGCTATGAATTCGAATCGTTGAGCATATTCGAATTCATCTCCGTTGGGAGGGAGGTGCTCTCTTCTACTGAGGTCATTTCTACTAAGAAGTCAGCCAATACTTGCGCTTTGATAGCAAGGAGGGGTTTGAATTCTACCCCATATTCACTCAGCTCTATTGCCCATTTGGCTAATCGTTCGGATGTATCGGGACTCCTTAGTATCTGCTTCAGAGGATAATTGGTGAGAACCACTACTTGATGTGATTGGAAGTAAGGTCGGAGCTTTCGAGTTGCGTTAATGAGGGCGAGAGCGAGCTTCTCCATATTGGTATAGCGTTGTTCGGCTCCTTGGAGGGCGCGACTTATGTAGTATATGGTTTGATGACCTTTTTCTCCATCTCGAATGAGGACTGCACTTATGGCATCAGCTAAGGTAGCTAAGTACAGCAGGAGGGTGTCTCCGGGCTAAGGTTTTGTAAGCAAGGGTAGTGATGTCAGATATGACATCAGCTCGATGAACGCCTTTTGACATGCTTCATCCCATTCAAACTTTTTCCCCCCTTAAAATCTTGAAGAAGGGGAGAGCCTTGTCCGCTGATCTTGAAATGAATCTATTCAGAGACGCTAAACAGCCGTTAATATGTTGGACTTTCTTGATAGATGTTGGCGGAGCCATGGAGGTGATTGCTTCGATTTTTGCGGGATTAGCTTCGATTCCCCGCTATGAAATCACATATCCAAAAAATTTGCCTCCCCGAACTCCGAATGAACATTTGAGGGGGTTGAGTTTCATCTTATATTTTCGTAGGATGGCGAAACATTGATCCAAATCGGTTAAATGGTCCGAGACCTTGACACTTTTGACGAGCATGTCGTCGATGTACACCTCCATATTTTTGCCGATTTGATATGCGAACATTGCGTTCACTAGACGTTGGTAAGTGGCTCCCGCGTTTTTTAATCCGAAAGGCATGACTTGATAGCACTAGATGCCTTGGTCTGTGACGAAGCTGGCCCTCTCTTGATCTTCTTGGGCGAGTAAGATTTGATTGTACCCTTGATATGCATCGAGGAAGCTGAGGAGCTCGCATCCCGAGGTCGAATCGATGAGTTGGTCGATTCTAGGTAAAGGAAATGGGTCCTTAGGACAAGCTTTGTTGAGGTCAATGAAGTCCACGCATAACCTCCACTTGCCACCGGGCTTGGGAACGAGTACTACGTTCGACAACCATTCAGGGTACTGAACTGGTCATATATGACCTGCCTCTAGAAGCTTCGCCACTTCCGCCTTGATGTGTTTGTTGCGTTCGGGACCAAATGTCCGTTTCCTTTGTTTGATCGGCTTCAACCTTTTGTCGACGTTGAGCCGATGCAGAGCTACCTGAGGGGGAATGCCTGACAAATCTTGAGCTTTCCAAGCAACACATCTCCATTGTGTCGCAGGAATTTGATTAGTTGCTTCTCCATCTCTGGATCTAAGTCGGATCCGATGCGTAGGAGTTTGGAATCATCTCCAGGTGTGAGCTCTATGAGCTTAAGCACTTCGACGGCCGCTAGCTTGATGCTATCGCTAGGTACACTGATGAGGATTTCTCTATCGTCCTCAATGATCGCGTTGACCCATTTCCGTTTGTCGGGTTTTTGGGTGTCGTCTCCCATTCCGGACGGTTTAGGCTTCTTGGAAGGTTCTCGTAGGGCTCTTGCATAGCGTTCTCGGGCGAGACGTCTATCTCCAAGTACTTCATCCATTCCATATGGAGTAGGAAATTTCCACTTCTGATGGTAGGAGGAGGGTACTGACTTGAATGTATGGATTCCTGGCCTCCCTAGGATGATGTTGTAGGGGGACAACTTGTCGATGATGAGGAATTTGATTATCTTGGTAATTCGATAAGGGTTTTCCCCTAAAGAGATGGGCAGTTCCACTTCTCCCATGGACAAAATGCCCTCTCCCGTGAATCCTTTTTAGGGGCGTGGAGATGGAGCTAAATCGGGCATTATCTATGCCCAACTTCTTGAAAGCGTGGAGGTACATGATGTCGGTTGAGCTTCCCCCGTCCACTAATATCTTCTTAACCAAGAAGTTGGCCACCGACGCCGTGATTACCAATGCATCGACATGATCTTCATCTGGACCTTCAAGGTCCGAAGAGTTGAAGACTATGCTATTATCATGTCTCCGTATTTGATAGATAGATGCAGATGGAGAGGCGTGCTCTTGGTTCATACGTGCTGATCGAGCGAGGGAGCGCCTTGCATTTTGTGAGTCGCCACCCGCCGGTCCTCCAGAGATAAAGACAATGACTCCCTGGGTGGGTTGATTATCATTGTTATCTTGTTCTCGCCGATGACCTCCCTCCTCTCGTCGTTGTGGTTGATCTCGATTGTTATCTCGGCGTGGGAGGTCATCACGGCGCTTGTTTTGAGTCTTATCAATGTACTCACCTAAGTGACCCTACTTGATCAATCTTTCAATGGCTACTTTGAGTTGTGCAAATTCCTCGGTAGTATGCCCTCTATCCTTATGGAATCGACAGTAGCGATCCGATTTTTCTCGTTTCGCATTTGGCTGCATAGGGCGTGGGGGTTCTGCTAAAACTTTTTGTTCTATCACATGAAGGATTTCAGTAAGGCGAGTGTTTAGCGGAGTGAATCTATTGTAGAAGGAAGATGATTGGCCTTGAGGTGGGAGTGGTGGACGTCTATCATCTCGTCTTCTAACGTCTTGTCGATCATCTTCCCTCTTCCTCTTAGGAGGAGCATGGGTAGAGGCTTCCTCTATTCGTACGTATTTCTCGACCCGGTTCAGCAATTCCTCTAGGTTGCCTAGAGGTCTTCCAGCAATAGATCATTTGAACCTATCCGGCTTCAAGTTTTATTGCATGATCCCGGAGAGCATGTCTTGTCCTACGCGTGGGACTTCGTGGACGGCTTCTACAAAATGCTTGATGTAGTTGCGGAGCGTTTCGTTATCTCTCTTTACGCCAGAGAAAATGTGGGCTGGGGTCTTGGCATACTCCTTGTTGATGGCGAATTGATTGGTGAACCGTGTTGAAAATCGAGCAAAGGTGTCAATCGATCCTGCGGGTAGAGAGTTGAACCAATTCATAGCTCTATTGAAGAGAGTTGTGCAGAACATTTTGCACATCGCAACTTCCATTGGGCCATACAAATCTGTCATGGCGTTGAATTTCTCTATGTGCTCTTGTGGGTCAGTGGTCCCTTCAAATTGAGGTAACCCCAAGATCTTCACTCCTTGAGGTAATACCTCGTTGAGGATGTCCATGGTGAAAGGATTGCGTCTTACTGGGACGGGCAGTCTTTCCCCAATTGGATTGTTTAATTGGGGGAAGGAAATTTGGCGAGACATTCTGCTGTTTACCTCGTCTTCTCCCTCATTAAAGAGATGGACTCTCTGTGGAGACGCATTCCCCCGTGGGGGTGAGCGCTGACGTTGTTGTCTGGGCTGTGGCCCCCTGTGATTGGTGGATAGTTGCACTCGGGACCGTGGGTCCGAGGTGGATGAGGAGACACTTATTTGGTTCTGGACTGGCGGTGGTGCCATTGGTTGCACCACATGTGGAGCTGGTGCTGGTATCGCATTGGGAGCATTTGCTCCCATCGTGGCGATATATTGGGTCAGGGCCTCTGTGGCGGCGCGAGTTGAGGCTTCTGCTATCATGCGTTGGAGCGCATCCTCGGTTATTTGAACCGTTCAAGGAGCAGGGAGTAGGGATCGGCGAGTGGTGGGTCCCGATGGGGGATCACCTGAAACTCGCGAGGCGGATCCGCGGCACGTGGAGGAGGTGGCAAGCCAGAGCCTCCACGGACTGGGAGGTTGTTAGCTGTGTCATTCTCTCTCCGAGTGGATGCCTCAGGAGAATCTTGTTGTCTACGTGATCTGGTTTGCATCGTTCCCACAGACGGCGCCAAAATGATGATGTTGATTACTTAGATCACCTGGAGTAGTGCATAAAACGAGTTGGGAGAGCAAAGCGGATCAGTAGCTTGATAACTTGATGATTCTGAGGTTCCTGCGAAATGAACACACGTGAAACTAAGCCGGGGGTTGATCCGGCGGAAACCCCTCCGACGCTCAAGTCAGATGTACGGATCGTGGAGATGATAGAGAGGATAAAACTCTAGATTGTTGGTGAATAATAGAACGTAGCTTAATACATGAGTAAAAACCTCTTTTTATATGTCGTTGAATGGGTTGGGTTTACTTAATTGAGCCCAAGCCTTATTTTGAAGGTGACTGGGCTTTTGTGTAGTGGGCCCAATTATTAAGCAAATTAGAGGACCCATTGGATCGGCCCAATTAGGTATATCAATAATAATAATAATTTCATCAAGAAGAAGATTCCGTAACACCTTGGAATTAAAAATTTCTTTGGATGAAAGTCTAGCTATTTCATGAGCTGCACGATTCCCTTCTTTCTTGACATGACAAACTTCGAAAGGTTCTAAACTTTGTGTGTCGTCAATGATGTTCCCATAATTCGATTGCGAACTCATCTCTCCCCCAATAATAGCTACAAGTATGCTTGAATCATCTTCCAATATAACCAGCTTATTCCAACCATTATCCCGGTCCGAGCAAATTCTAGTGCTTTATAAGTTGTCATAGCAGTCAGCCGAGTTAGCTTCTAGGAGATAAGAGCACCAAGTAGAGAACTAACGAATCAAAACAACTATCATCGCCAGGTAGCGCTTCAAGGAAGTGAGCATATGTCAATTGACCCATGTTCGAATTTTCTTGCCAACAGTCGATGAGTCGAGTTTATCACTTTAATCATTCGTATTCCTAACTCAATCAACAAACGAGCAATCATTAGACCAATGGATCGACCACGACACACAATTAAAATGGATTAGATTAACTAGCTAGTTGGTAAATATACGGTTTTGTTGTACTAGATCTAGTATTAATATTTTTTTTTAAATTTGTTCTATGTTGGTTGCTACTATCATGTTAAATAGCATGAGTTAATAATAACATATTTGTTTGATAAGATTCAAATTTGTGCCAAATAAAGCTCAAGTCTGTAAATAAATATTTGACAAAATTATTAACTATCCTTCATCTTCAATTAATTTTATAGTAGTAAGATAAATATAATTTTATTCCTAAAATAATTAAAAATTAAGATATGATTATTTCAAAAAAAAAAATTGAAATTGGAACATTACATTTATTATCATATTTTAAAGTAATATTCAAACAAAAACAAATCACAATTAAAAAAAATATTAAAACAATAAAAAATCACACGATCTTGGCCCATATTGTACCCATTACAACATTGGACCTCACAGCAATAAAATCGAGTATTATCGACACGTCACCTAAAAGCCCAAATACTGGGCCGCTTTTCATCACCTGCATGTCAACTTAGCATTCTCTCTCCAAAAAAAAACAAAAAAAAAAAAAATATAGCTTTCTCTCTCTCTCTCTCTCTCTCTCTTCGTTTCGTCGGATTATCGTCCCCATTTTCCCATCATCTCTCAGTCAAAACTCGCTCACCTGACCCGGCCATGTGGCGAAGAAACTCACTGAGTCTCTCATCCAAACTCGCCGCCCCCAACTCGAACCTCTCCCTTATTCTCTTCCCCCGCAGTTCCCCTAATTTCCACCACCATGGTTTCCTCGCTCGATCCAATTTCACCAGCCCGGAATCCACATCCGCCGCAGATCCCGTGACCTGGGCCCGAGCCGGGGCCCAAGTTCCGTACATCGGGCCTCGTTCAGCGCCGGCGAGCGCCTTTGACTTGCCGTCGGCGGCGGCGGCGGCGGCGCTCAAGGCTAAGGAAGCGGCCGACTTGGCGAAGCACTATGGCCAGTGCTATTGGGAGCTCTCCAAAGCTAAATTAAGGTTTGCAATTTTTCTTTTCCATCGTTATATATATATATATATATATATATATATATATATATATATATATATATATATATATATATATATATATATATATATATATATATATATATATATATATATATATTTGTGATGAATCCGTTCGTGGAAATTCGACCGTGGTGATTGTAATTCCAGTATTTTGTTCCACCGTTTGAGTTTGAATCTTTGGTTTAGGGTATGATAATTTTTTAGGATAATCAAAATGTAAAAAGGGAAGCGAATGAAGAATTTAAGAATCGTGTATTTGAATAATTAACCATTATTTATATTCAGCATGCTAGTTGTTGCGACTTCCGGGACTGGATATATCCTCGGGAGTGGTGGTGCCATTGATTACCTTGGCCTTTGCTGCACATGTGCTGGCACCATGATGGTTGCAGCTTCAGCTAGCACCTTAAACCAGGTATTTGTGCTCTCTTATTGTTCGATTGTAAATTTACTTTTTAGTATGTAAGTTGTTTATCTTGGATCACTTTATATATTGCTTAGTCTGATGCGGTCGGAGGTTTATCTTAAAGAATCTTTTGTTTAAGACACTTAACTTCTTAGGGAGCTTAATCACATTGTTAAAGGGTTCTGTTCTTTGATTCGCTATCCATCCTTTCTCTCTATCATAGATCTTCATCGACTTTATTCTGCAATTGTGAAATCGCTCAAAATACTATGCCCTATTGATTTTCTTTAATCGTGAATAATCAAGAACTATAAGCAAGTGCCTCGGGAAATTATGTGATTAATGTGTCGGGGATCAACTCTTTCTTTTATAAGTTGCTAATACGACATGCAATCAAGTAGGTATTTATTTTGATCATTTGCCAGTGGAAAATTGATTCACTGTAGCCGCTATCATAATGGTTGAATGTTTTTACTACGACCTGTTTGATAATGGAATACATTACTATGTTTTTAGAAAATCGAATTTTTGAGGGTTAAGAAGAAGCAAAAGAAACTGGCATTTGAAGTAGCTTCAAATCTCGATTGCTTCTTATTTGTTATGCTACTTCGATGAATTGAAAATGCTTATTGCATATGGTTACTGAATAAACAAAATGCAGTACAATAAGGAATACCTTAGAGAATGATGATGATAAAGATTGACCTTTTTTAGTACACACAAATCTTCTCACTTATTTTCATTCTATCATTAGTAAACTAACCTTGGTGATGGAAAAGGTGTAAGATATTTATTTTCCATCAATATTATGATTTAAATTAATTGGTTATGAATAGACTAAATAGTAAATTAGGTCAAAACAATCGGAAACAGATGATGAAATGTAACTAAATATTTAAATAGTATCTTATTTGGATTTGATTCCAGCAGAAATTGGGGTATAAAAAGTAAAGTTATATATGCAAATTCTCATAAAAATAGAACATAATTGCCCACGATTTTTCCGACTTTTAAGTCTTTCAGAGCATGAATCAAATTTCCCACACATACAGTATATAGACTGATGATTATTGATAATGATTCGGCAATGTTTGGTAGCGTTTTCGTTTTCATTTTTTTCTCCAACGTCTTTAGACGTGATTTGACTGTATTTTGTGTCTCCTCCCAAAACATAAACAAACACGACTTTCATTTTCAAATTCTTCCCCCAATACAAATTTCCCGAAAACGAAATGAAAATAAGCTCCAAAATGCTTCCAAATATAGCCTTTTTGTCCTTCAAAGGTGCCATGTTCCATTACATATAGCGCTTGTTCACCCTCTTTTTATGCTAAAACTTATCATATTTTCCTATTTTTTCGTGCACTAGGTGTTTGAGGTAAAAAATGATGCAAGGATGAATAGGACCAGAAATAGACCACTACCATCAGGCCGTATTACGATACCTCATGCAGCTCTCTGGGCATCATCGATGGGTGTAGCTGGGACTGCTCTGTTGGCTAGCGAGGTGGTCATTATCTCCTAACATGTTGTATTAAATTTTTTTTTCATCGTTGACATATTGGTAAGGGGATTGATGTTGCAATTTTTATGACAAGGTGTTTGCAGGCTAATATGCTGGCAGCTGGCCTTGCAGCTTCCAATCTCGTCCTATACGCATTTGTCTATACTCCGTTAAAGCAGATACATCCAGTAAATACTTGGGTTGGGGCTATAGTTGGTGCAATCCCACCTCTACTTGGGTAATTTTCTACTGCCTCACCATATCCAGCAGTACCTCGTATTGTCGTTATTATGTAAAAGTTTCTCGTATGATGATTTTTCATATAAAAACAATCTGATCCGTGCTGTTTTATACTGTTCTATTCTATGATTGGCTTGATTTAAATGTCCCTTTTACTTCCAAATTATCAATTTAATAGAGATGCTGACAGTTGATCGTTTCTTCTTTACAAGGTGGGCTGCAGCTTCGGGCGAGATCTCACTTAACTCAATGATACTTCCTGCTGCTCTGTATTTTTGGCAATTACCTCATTTTATGGCCCTTGCGTACTTATGTCGCCAAGATTATGCCGATGGAGGGTATGTCTCTGCACTATACCCGAATTAACTCTCACAGTAAAAAAAACATTTCAAAACCTTGCAAGACAGGTGCTTTTATGTATTCGACATTCCGTTCAGAATCTTATTTGTATTTGAAATAACGATTCTTGAACAATTTATAAGATCTTACAAAAGAAGTGACATCTTCGATCTACTACACATTAATACAATGCATTTTACCACTAATAGCATTAATATTAAGAGTTAGTACTGTATATTAATGAAAGTGCCATCTGCTTTTTTATATCAGGTTCAAGATGTTTTCCCTTGCCGATCCTACTGGTCGCAGAACAGCCTTGGTTGCTTTGAGGAACTGTCTTTATCTTCTTCCATTGGGCTACCTTGCATATGATTGTGAGTTGCTTTTGATCAACTTGGTTATTTAGTTAGTCGGGTTTGTTCGTTCTTCCCTAGTTTCCTATGTTTAATTATATACTTGGTCTGAAAATATATATGCTCATACGATTTTCCGTATGGTTCAGTAGGTCATCTCGTTTTCTTCTCCAAGAAACTAGTTGCTATTCGTAATCAATTTATTCAAACCACTCTCAACCTTTACACCATTTGTTGTTAAAACGGGCATTTTCTTTTTACCCATGTTACCTAATATATTGTAGGTTTTTTTTATTTTATTTAATCTCAACAGTACAGTGAGCAGTTCAACATGGCGATTCTTACTTCCGGTCCCTATTTCATTTTTTTTTCGTTGAAAATGTGCCCATTGTACATTCCCGATTTTAGACCTACATAAATTTAGCCCTCGTAATTGTGAATAAACAATCTTTAGAGTAAGACTGCATTACCTAATAGCTAATAGCATTCTTTCTACTTCAATTTATAATTACCACCATCAACTCTTGCTTATACATTTTCCAACTATTGCTTCTTTTCACAGGGGGTATAACTTCCGGATGGTTCTGTGCAGAGTCGACACTCCTCGCTCTTGCAATAACTTCAACTGCAGCATCGTTCTTTCTAAACCGTACAACAAAAAATGCTCGTAGAATGTTCCACGCCAGCCTCCTTTATCTCCCTGTATTTATGGGTGGACTATTAGTCCACCGTGTTTATGATAACCAGCACTCTGTGACTGTAGACAACAGCTCGGATAAATTAATTTCTCTCTCATCCTCTTCGGAGATCGAACAAGCTACCTCAAAGAAAAAGAGAAGGCCTGCACAACCACCAGTAGCGTATGCCTCAGTCGCACCTTTTCCATTTTTACCGGCTCCTTCGTATATTAGTAGCTAAATTAACTTCGTTTGCTGTCTGTATATTTGAATAAAGATGTGAGGAGTTGATGCTCTTTAAGAGAGCGTCGATCGTATATTCACGGGATTTGGTGCGTATTTTGCGACGCCTTTTTTTTGGGGGTTTAATTTGGGTTGCAATAAGCATGGATTTCTTTTTGTATGCGACTCCAAATTTTGATTGTACATGAAGGAAGGTGAATTGTTCCTTACATGCTTTATTTTTTAGGAGTGTTGTAAAATGATTTGTTTTTTTGAACTGCAATTGGAATTGGAGTCTGACTTCCGAAAAAAGTCGATTTTTTTTTTCCGAAAATACTAATTTCGGTTTGATCCGTACTATTTCTTCCTCTATGTAGGAAGGGTAATGATATATGCAGGCCAAATTAAACATTCAGACACTTTTTTACCATGATTTTTTACCTTTGTACCATAACTATTTACCTTTTGTACTATTCATATGCACAAAATCGGACTTTTTTTTATTCATGTGCTCGTGTGAATTTACGCGAGCACTTGGCAAGTGCTCGCGTAAATTCACGTGAGCACATTAACAATTTTTTTTTTTTTTTTTTTAACCCACTCGTGTGATTTCACACGAACAGAGAAGATATGCTCGTGTGAAATCACACGAGCAGAACGTCTCTGTTCGTGTGAAATCACACGAGCAATTAAAAAAAAAAAAAAAAAAATTAACAAGGCCTGCTCGCGTGAATTTACGCGAGCACTTGCCAAGTGCTCGCGTAAATTCACACGAGCAGGCCAAAGTCCGATTTTTTTCGTTTTTTTTTTAGGATTCGTAATCTACATAACAAGAGGATCGTAAAAACGTAAAAATTACCTCCGATCTGTTGACGATTTGCACGGACTTTGCGAAAGAAAATCGAAAGGGTAGAGAGAGTTTTTGAGTTTTTTACCTTTTGTTTTTTGAGAAATGGTAAAAAATGTGCCTGAATGTTTAATTTGTGCCTGCACAAATCATTTCAGATGTAGGAACTTAGGACATCTCTTGTCTAATGGGAAAGGGGTGGGGGGTGGAGCAGGGCTGGTGTGTCTAATGGGATGAGGCTGGGGTGGGGTTGGGGTGGGGACTGGGGGGGGGGGGGGGGGGCGAAATGAGCCAAGGCATAAGCCCTGGGCTCTCACGCGCCGCTCCCCTCCGTGACTATACGTTTTCTTTTTTTTTTTTTCCTTTTTTTTCTTTTCTTTCCTCGGTCGGGGTGGGGGGAGCCGCCCCCTCTCGACAGGAGATGCCTTTGGGATATCTGAATATTTAAAGTCAACCAATACATATATTTAGGAATTGATAGTCACTTTTGTTTGTTGTGCATAAATTAAGAAATTCGATAAATATGCATGAATTGCAATTATTATAGAGAAAATTACTAAAATTCTATGCCATTAATTGATTTTCAACTAAAAGTTGTTTGTTTTAAAAAATAGTGCAATTGATAATTTATTGTTGAAATAATAAAATAGCAAATAATTTAAAACACAAAAAAATTAGCCAAAAGAAATAAAATGGAAAAAATGGGGAAAATGGTACATTAATAGACGAACAAGGGAACGTCGTCGTTTTCCAAAAAAATAAATAAAATTATTTTTTAGTAGTTGTAGGTGCAAAAAGTAAAATAACAATATACCAGATACAAAAAAAAAAAAAAAAAAAAAAAATCCAACGTTAAAACCCTAACAATACCTACTAGATTTTCTCCTCCAGCTGAGCTGAATTAAACTCGGAGCAGCAGCAGAAGAAAAATGGCGTCGCTAGCTTTGTCTGGAACCAGCCTCTTCAATCCCCATAAAACCCCTCATTACACTCCTAAAACCCCATCGTCAATCGTGAGCCTTTTTTTTTTTTTTTTTTTTCGATTGAACAATGCTCGCTCGCTACGTAAATTGTGTCTGATCATTGTTTTTCTTATGAGATTTGACGCTGGTTGTTGTTGTTTGTGCAGCGCTGTGATAAATTGCCGGAATCGGTGAGGTGCAGGGACAATGGGAAACCAGTAACCGTCGGTCGTGAATATAACGGTCAATCGTCTCCGTCGTTTCCCAGCTTCTTGACCACCCCCAATCGATTGTTACTCGACAGATTCTCCGACCCGAAAGCCGACACGCGGCTTCGTATTTTCTCCGGCACCGCCAATCCTTCTCTATCGCAGGTATTTATTTAATTTTTTGTTGCCGTGAGTATATATTTTTTTTTTTGTGGTGGTTGTTGAGCTTTTGTGCATCCTTGAAAATTGGTGTTTGCTGGAATTTGTTTGCTCCATAGTTATTTTGTTATAGGGGTATTGTAGACGCGAATACATTGCAGTATATAATGTCTTGAAACGATTGAAAGGAAAGTTGCGTATGAAGGCCACGAATTATGTAAATCGATTCGGTCCTGTCTCTAATCTTTCTGAAGTTATCTGATTCGGAATTGAATTGTAGAAGTTGTGACCGTTTGCAGTTTTGCTAATGCTCGCGCAGTTGTACAATTCTAAGTTTACCAGGAAATGAAGGAGAAATTTAACTTATGTTCTCTCCAAAATCCTAGTAACCGTAGTAGTTTATGTTCGGTTTATCAATGTTGAAATTGATTGTTCAATCGTATACTTAAATGATTTGATCCCTTATTATCCTCAAAGCTTCAGACTACTGTTTCTTTTAGGGTATTGCCATAATATTGTAGTTGCTGTAGATTTTTAACTCATTGTAACGAAAATAAAGTTTGATTGTATTATTTAAAGTTTGATATTCAGACAATGTGTAAATGAGATGATTGTTACGGTTTAAGTTTCTTGTTTTTTTTGTTTTTCCATACTTACTTTATCTTTTTTAGTCTCTCATTTGAGTTGGTATTAATGGAAATTCTTGATACAGGAAATTGCCTGTTATATGGGTCTTGAGCTTGGTAAGATTAAGATCAAACGCTTTGCTGACGGGGAGATTTACGTTCAGTTACAGGAGAGTGTTCGTGGATGTGATGTGTATCTTGTGCAGCCCACATGTCCTCCAGCAAATGAAAATCTAATGGAGCTATTGATAATGATTGATGCTTGCCGTCGGGCATCAGCCAAAAATATTACCGCTGTTATTCCTTATTTTGGATATGCGCGGGCTGACCGAAAGGTAAAAATCATGCATAGTTGTTTAGGTATTTATGTGAATTTCTTATGTTTGAAATTTTCATTCCAAAATATTGTACACTCTCTAAAATATCACTCTCTTTGACATTTGCCTTTAGGGATATCCTACAGATAATGGAGCTACTATAGTACTTAAACTTTAGCTCTTAGAAGCTCTGTAAGGAACCGTATAGGGCTCTAAATCCTTCTTAGCATTGCAGCTTTCCTGACCTTAACCATCACAATGTTGACATGAAAAATAAACACTCAATTGCCACATGTAACTGGGGTATCGTAAATTCTTAAAGCATCCCTATCTTTCTATCTTCCTTAGTGTGATTTTGTTTATTTTACATATTCGGTTTAGCTGTACAACGTAAAATAAGTTGGAATATATAAATCTATCGTTGATTTTGGCGGTACATTTTGATTTTTTTTTTTTGTTATCCTCTATTTGAATGGTGTACTTTGTAATTGATTTTGCATCTATGCATTTGTATAGAAGAATTTAAGTTAACAAGACGATACTCCAAAATATCATGGTACTAGTCTATTCAAAACTCTGATATGTGAAATAGTAGTAGTTGTCCACTTCTGGTTTAGATGTTGCCCTATTTATATTCATTTGCTTCACCTATTTGATTTTGTTATGAATATGTACCATCATTTCAGACTCAAGGGCGTGAATCAATTGCAGCCAAACTTGTAGCAAATTTGATTACCGAAGCAGGTGCAGACAGGGTTCTGGCATGTGATCTTCACTCTGGACAGTCCATGGGATACTTTGATATTCCAGTGGATCATGTGCATGGCCAGGTAAATAAACCTTTTCCTCATTTCATCATCATTGAATAAAAGTAAAGTACATCTGTCCCAATAATATTGGCCTTTTGAAATGTTATAAGTGATTATTTGAAGTATATCAAAGTGTAACGATCTTGAAACACCATTCATAATGTGATCATAGCATGATTTAATAAATCTTTAATTCGACGTACAATTGCATTCTTGTTTCATTGTTGCTCTACAAGTGATTTTTAGGTGACTGGATATTCAGTATCGGTATATTAAAGTCAATTTACTCTTTTGCAGCCTGTGATACTTGATTATCTTGCCAGTAAGACAATAAGTTCCGATGATTTGGTTGTGGTCTCACCGGATGTTGGTGGGGTCGCTAGAGCAAGAGCTTTTGCAAAGAAGCTGTCTGATGCTCCTCTAGCTATTGTGGATAAAAGGCGTCATGGGCACAATGTTGCTGAGGTAGTCCTTTGAAACTATACGTACTTCTTAGCGTACCCCGTGCTAATGGCTCTAGATTATATTACTTTTTTCTTGGATTAGCTAAAACTACTAGGAAGATAATTGAATTATAAATTTGGTTGGTGCAATTTATGAGATGCTCGCCAAATACTATAAAAAAAGCTAGTGTAGCTGTTTTTCTCAGTTTTGCATGTGACGTGTTCTCATTCTACGAGTGACTAACTGACCTGACATATATGTTTGAACTCTGCAGGTCATGAATTTGATCGGGGAAGTTCGGGGGAAAGTGGCAGTGATGGTGGATGACATGATTGATACTGCTGGTTAGTTGTTGACTTTTCTAATACAATAGGAATTCAATAAAGATAGAAGTACGCAAAGATATAACATATTAACATGGTTTAACCTTTTGGCCTGCATAGTCAAACACACAAAATGGCTACCAAACTTACATTTTAACGATGATTTCTTTTTCTCCCGACTGATCACGAGGTTGACATGGTTGGCGATTCTAGGTCATTTTTGTGCTGGAATAGTTTAATGCTTTTGTTTATTCTTTGTTACTCTTAGAAGTGTCCATTTAAGTCCTCGTGTTCCGTTGTTTCCTAAGGGTATTACTGTTTGTTGCTCGGACCCAATATTTCTGTATCCGCGTTTTCTAAAGTGTTTTCTGTTTTCCAGTCTTGATTGTTGTTATAATGGTTGATAACGAAACACGGCGCAAATGCTTTTCAGGAACTATTGCAAAAGGAGCTGCTCTATTACATCAAGAAGGGGCTAGGGAGGTTTATGCTTGCACCACTCATGCCGTTTTCAGGTAATAGATCCATTTTTCACATCGACCCGAATGATGTTTTACTCTTTGTCTGAAGTGTCGACGACCGACGCACAACTGTCTGAACTCTGAAGCCATGTTAAAATTTACTCCTGAGTTTTGACATTACTCTTTTATTGCAGTCCTCCAGCCATAGAGAGATTGTCGAGCGGACTATTTCAAGAGGTTATCGTAACAAACACAATTCCAGTAGCGGAGCACAACTATTTTCCACAGCTTACAATCTTATCTGTGGCAAACCTTTTGGGAGAAACTATATGGCGTGTGCATGATGATTGTGCTGTAAGTACTCTCGTAGTTAACCGTTTGTTATTATATCTAAACAAAAGACGACCGCACTAATAATTTAACTGCGCCTCCTCTATAAAAAGCCTCGAATAAGAGATCTGTTTCTTCAATAACGGGAAGAATGGTCAACCCGAATTGAAGGGTTTTTATTTGTTTCTTTCCGTTGGTGCATTGAAGAATACTTAATTTTGCTATATTTTTTCTGTATTCTATGTTCTGACGTTGGTAATTTTCAGGGTGGTTTTGAACCGTACTCGAGCTTGGGAATCGACTGATGAATTTCTTCCCGCGTCCTACGTTCAACTTTGAAGTTGCAGTTTTGCATTAATTGATTAAAAGGGTAGAGTCCTGTGTTGTACAAATTTGTTGACCAATCTGATATTAGTATTTGTTACAAATGGAATTTGATTGTGTAAATGTCAATTCACTCCTTTCTGAGTAATACTTCAAATTGGTTTTGGTGAAGTTCACTTTCTAAACTGAACCTATTCTTTCCTTTCTTGATTTGGTTTATGTATTTTTAAAATGCTGGTGAACACAGATGAATTGTACTTTATAAGAAATGGGATCTTCATAAGCTATATTATTAAATCCTTATTCTTTATCATTAAATTGATTCTCAGTATTTAATTATCTAATATAAGATTAGTCAAGTTAATATTAAATAATTTAATGAAAACCTAATTATTTTGGTGGATTCCAGGACGTACAATAAAAATACTCCCTGAAAATCAAAATAAGCAACGATAACATAATATTTGTTGTTCGACTCGGCAAGTTGTTTTGGCTACTAATTATGGCAAATATCCACAGCCAAAGGAGACCTAAAAATACAAGCAAAGCTAGTTTTTCCAATTCGATTTACATTTTTCTTTTTCCGTTTTATTTGTGAGCTATTGTGATTGGGTGGTTATTCAATTCGGGCCTGCCATCAAGTAAAACGGGCTGGCCCATAAATTGTATATTAATAATAATCCTTGTATTTTTCAAATGAACTAGCAGAGAATTTATAGTAAGATAACTGGCGAGGCCCGGTGAGAGATCACCAGCGAGCAGAAAGGTAGCCAATGGCTACTAATCGGAGCCCCGAAATCCGGAAAGACGCCGTCCACAACCGGTGGGTGATATTTTCTCCGGCCAGGGCCCGCCGGCCGTCGGATTACAAGTCCAAGCACGACCCGAACCCGAACCCGAATACGAAAACCCAGACCGAATGCCCCTTCTGCGCCGGCCACGAGCACGAGTGCGCGCCAGAGATATTCCGGTTCCCGCCCGAATCTACCTCCGACTGGAAAATCCGCGTCATACAGAATCTCTACCCCGCTCTCAGCCGCCAATTGGATCCCCCACTGGATACCGAATTCGGCGCCGGTCCGGTCACGGTTCCCGGGTTCGGGTTCCACGATGTGGTGATCGAGTCGCCGGCCCACCCGGTTCACCTGACGGATCTTTCCCCGCCGCAATTGGCCGACCTTCTGCTCACTTATAAGAAAAGGATCGACCAGCTCCGCGCCATTGATTCCGTTAAATATGTTCAGGTTCTTCTTTTTCAATTTCCCCAATTAAAAATATTATCATTTGAAAATTAAATATTTCAGAATTGTTTGTTTATTTATTAATTAATTCATTGTGTTTGAATTATTACTTTTAAATGTTAAAATCAATATTAATTCTGAATTATCTGCATATATTTGAGGAACTAACACGAAATGCTTGGAGTTGGAGTTACATTGTTTTTTTAGAACTAATAAACTGCATTAATTTAAGTTTGTGAGTGTTTTTCGATTATCGGAAGAGTTCGGAACATCAAATACTAGTCAAGTTATACGAAACATTGTCGAAATTTTACATTTCTACCAGTTAAATACTTAATGTTGCTTGTTATATGCAGTAGAACCTCGATAAATTAATAACCTCGGTTAAATAATAGTTTCTTCTGGTCCCGACTCGGTAAAAACCTACTAAATTATTAGTTCGATTATTTAATATTCCGCTAAAGTAATAGAATTTCGCTGGTCCCAACTGTATTAATTTATATAAGTTTAACTGTATATAGGTATTCAAAAACCACGGTGCCTCGGCCGGAGCATCTATGAGCCACTCGCATAGTCAAATAATGGCACTTCCGATTATTCCACCCACCGCTTCTGCAAGAATCGATAGTACGAAGGAATATTTCGCGCAGACGGGGAAATGCGGCGTCTGCCAAGTTAGAAAAGACGATCTGTTGATTGATCAGTCAAGCCATTTTATATCTGTCGTACCTTTTGCCGCCACTTATCCTTTTGAGATATGGATAATCCCACGCGACCACTCTTCTCATTTTCACGACCTCGATAATGATAAGGTAATATTTGCATTATTGATAACTAGATATTGATAACTTTGTGGGTTGGATCGGTTTGGATTCAATTATCAAGAAATTGAGTCTATGCTATTTAAATTACTTGATTGTGATGTGTGTTACTATTTCCTCGGAAACTCTGGGCATTTTTGTTCTTTATTATTAAGGAGCTTTTAGTAAACTAGATATTGATAACTTGTGAGTTGAATCGATTTAGCTTCGATTATAAAGAAAATAAGGTATGCTAATTTAAATTGCTCGATTGTGGTGTGTATTACCATTTCCTCGGAAACTCGGGCACTTTTGCTCTTTAAATAAACTAGATATTGATAACTTGTGGGTTGAATCGATTCGGCTTCAATTATAAAGAAAATAAGGTATGCGTTTTAAATTGCTCGATTGTGATGTGTATTGCTGTTTTTCTTGGAAACTCGGGCTTTTTGTTTGGTTGTTAATTATAAAGGAGATTTTAATTTTTTTGATTTTTTTCTTTTTTGGAATTTCACAGGCAGTGGATCTTGGGGGATTGTTGAAACTTACGCTTGCGAAGATGTGTTTGCAGTTGAACGAGCCGCCTTACAATTTAATGATTCACAGCGCTCCACTTCGGATTGACTCGACACAATTACCTTTCACTCACTGGTTTATACAGATAGTTCCTCAACTCACAACCGTAGGTGGGTTCGAGTTAGCAACGGGGTGCTACATAAACCCCGTTTTACCAGAGGATGCTGCGAAAGTGTTGAGGGAAGTAATTAATTATTCCAAATTAGATGATTAATTATTTACGTAATTTGCAATATTTTGTTGATTTACCGAGTATTAATGTTTATAAGTCCGGTTTGAACCCGAATTCTGAGATAATACATGAGCCTAGTTTGAACCGACAACTATAAAACCAAAGCTCAACTCGCATGGTTCGACTATCAAAACGCCGTTATGTCGGGATATCTTATATGACTCTCCGGGGAAATGGTCTCCGGAAAAAAATTGAAGTTCCAATTTTTATTTTCCTCTCCACTCGGACCAACCGACCTACTCGACTTCTTTTGTTAAAGTAATTTGAGTATCTATGTCAATGATACTATTCTTCCGTACCATTATGGAAGAAGATCCGGGTAAGATATGTACTTACTCGAGAATGAAAAAAAGTCGATCTACTTTCATTTGGTATTTTGGCCTAAATTTCTTGAATCCATCTATTTTTATTAAAAATTATTTTGTAAGAAAAATAAATTATTTTTTTGGCTTTATTTACGTACAAAACTTAGAATGGTCATTTTAAAATTGGCATTGTAAATAATATTTCAATATTTTAAATATCAGTTTCCATTACAAATTTCAGAAATTATTATAATGAAAGGTCAAAATTAGAATGATGGATGTAAACGAGCCGAGCTCGAGCTAGATTTTAAATGTCATAATTCAAGGAGGTGAACGCCAAAATATTAAATATTTAGGGTGTGGTTATCGAAAGATCATATAGTTCGGGGGGTGGATGCAAATTACCAAGAAAAAGAAAAGAAAATACCATTATTTGGGCCCGTAAATTTTATCAACGTCTCTATAAAAAGCCCATCCGAAAATGGGCCGTTATGTAAAGCCCGATTAGATGATCCGAACACCTTTACCTCAAAACAAATAAATAAAAACCCTAAAACCGCTGAAAGAGTGCTCTCTTTCTCTCTCTAAACGCTCAAGCACACTTTTATCTGCAAATCTTCATCTTCCCCGCTGGCTATCTCGAATCGAGGCGCATATACGTATAGATACAGACGCATCTACACGTGCGGAGCTACAATCCACCAACCATGGCGGATGTTATGACCATGGAAGCAATTCACGCCACCGCCGACCGCCTCAATATCGACCTCTCCGCCCTCGATTTCGATTCCATTCACCTTCCTCCGTCCGAAGATTTCGGCATCGCCAGGTAGAGATTCGCGAATTTATGCTGTATTTATTGCTTTTTTTTTTGGTTTAACACTTGATTGTTTGTTGATTTTATTTTTTTCGGTGTTTTAGTGATGACGATGATTTGAAAGGGGAGGAATCGTTGGAGTTCGAGGAGGGATTTGGAAACATAATTGTGGTGGATAATCTGCCGGTTGTGGCTAAGGAGAAATTCGAGAAATTGGAAGGGGTTGTTCGCAAAATCTACAGTCAGATTGGGATTATTAAGGAAGACGGACTCTGGATGCCTGTCGACCCTGACACCCAGAAAACCCTAGGATATTGTTTCATTGAGTATAACACTCCTCAGGTAACATATGTTTATCATTGTTCATACAGTTGTATTTTAAGAATTTATGAGAATGTGATTTATTAGATTTTAAATGTAAAAATACTTGCTTTGTTTAGATGTGAGTCATCATACTGATATTTTTAGGGTATTCGCTCGCTCTTGTGGGATTAAATTATTTTTTTCCTTTTTGTTGTTTTCTTGATCATTGTTGGCTGTTGAATTATGTTAGATCTGGACTGCATACAAGAATTGCTGAAGAGATAATGAACATAGTTACCTGAACAAGTTATTGCATTTTATTTTGGAAATATAAGTTAGGCATGCAACACATGCTAATGTGCGAATTGTCATATTCTTATAAGACTATGTAGAATTTAATTTGGAATTTAACACATGTTTTGATTTTAGGAAGCTGAGTTAGCTAAAGAGAAGACTAATGGATACAAGTTGGACAGATCTCATATCTTTGCTGTCAATATGTTTGATGATATTGAAAAATTTATGAAAGTACCGGAGGAGTGGGCACCCCCAGAAGCCAAACCTTATACCCCAGGGGTTTGTCACTCTCTCTCTCTCTCTCTCTCTCTCTCTCTCTCTCTCTCTCTCTCTCTCTCTCTCTCTCACATACATACTAGACCAGAGCAGGCTGAAAGGAACTGGAGGAAATATCTCCTTTTATTATCAATTTCTTTCAATTATCTGAATGGATTTTATATTTCGTACAGGAGAATCTGCAAAAATGGCTGACTGATGAAAAGGCCAGAGACCAATTTGTGATCCATGCTGGCTCGGACACTGAGGTCTTGTGGAATGATGCAAGGCAATCAAAGCCCGAGCTTGTGTACAAGAAAACTGTAAGTGAACTTGAATTATGTGCTTGTTTGTGTGTACAAGCATGACCAAGCTTTGTGCTTGCATTTTGCAATATTTTCATTAAGAGAGAAGAGTGTTTATCATCAAAAGAATTTATTTTGTTAAGATGATTCTTGAGTAATTTTGCTTGCTTGGAGACCGAAATCTAGTTGCGTAACGTTTATTTAATTATGTTCTCTTGGTTGCAGTACTGGACAGAAAGTTTTGTGCAGTGGTCCCCATTAGGGACTTACTTGGCAACAGTACACAGGCAGGGGGCTGCAGTTTGGGGAGGTGCAACTGCCTTTAACCGTCTGATGCGTTATCCTCATCCACAGGTTGCTTTCCTCATCTGGTTCTGAATTTAGCTTTATTTCTACTCTAGTTCGTATGTTTAATTGTTGTGGATTGCAGGTAAAATTGATTGACTTTTCTCCTGGTGAGAGATTTTTGGTGACCTACAGCAGCCATGAGCCAAGCAATCCTCGCGATACTCATGTAACTTTCTACAACTCTCTTTTCTATTTATTGCTTTATGTTACTAGGATGATTTTATTGAATTGATTTTGTTGACAGAGGGTTGTGATAAACATCTTTGATGTGAGGACTGGGAAAGTTATGAGAGATTTCAAAGGGAGTGCTGATGAATTTGCCGTTGGTGGAACTGGAGGTGTTAGTGGTGTGTCCTGGCCTGTTTTCAGGTGATTTTTGATACATTTCTGTTTCCTCACTTATTTTTGTTCTTGAGATGCACACATACACATACACATACGGAGGTTTCTCTATTATCTGTTGTCTTATGATTACAAACTGTTCTAATTTTCAGGTGGGGTGGTGGAAAAGAAGACAAATACTTCGCAAGAATTGGGAAAAACGTTGTTTCTGTGTACGAAACTGAAACTTTTACGCTAATTGACAAGAAATCAATGAAGGTCGAAAATGTTGTTGACTTCAGTTGGTCACCTACCGATCCCATCCTTGCACTCTTTGTCCCCGAACTGGGTGGAGGGAATCAGCCTGCAAGGGTAAATTTGCAAAACTAACCTATAGATTTTCATTTCTATCCCTATTGAGATGTTTTTTATTCCATTATCTTACTTTCTATACTTCATTTAGGTGAGTCTTGTGCAAATACCTAGCAAAGAAGAGTTGAGGCAAAAGAACCTCTTCAGTGTTAGTGATTGTAAAATGTACTGGCAAAGTAATGGAGATTACCTCGCTGTTAAAGTTGATCGGTACACAAAAACCAAGAAGAGCACATACACTGGTTTTGAGCTTTTCAGGATCAAAGAAAGGGATATACCTATTGAAGTTTTGGAGCTCGAGAATAAGAATGATAAGATCATTGCATTTGCATGGGAGCCAAAAGGCCACAGGTTCGCGGTCATCCATGGTGAGCACCCGAAGCCTGATGTGAGTTTCTACTCGATGCGCAGTGCAACCAACACTGGTCGGGTTTCGAAGCTCGCTACTATTAAGGGAAAGCAGGCTAATGCCCTTTTCTGGTCACCAACCGGACGCTTCATTATTCTTGCTGGTCTGAAAACTTTGAACGGGCAGTTGGAGTTTTACAATGTCGATGAGCTCGAGACCATGGCACAAGCAGAGCATTTCATGGCAACAGATGTTGAATGGGATCCGACAGGAAGGTAATAGTTACTGACAGCTGTCACATCTGCTCAATATTTAGTAGAAAAATATTCACATATTTAATATTTAATATTTTTATCTGTAGGTATGTTGTGACAGCTGTCACGTCTGTTCATGAGATGGAAAATGGATTCAACGTGTGGTCCTTTAACGGCAAGTTGCTGTACAGAATACTGAAGGATCATTTCTTCCAAGTAAGTATTTTCCTTCCTTTTGTCGGCAATCACTTCTGGAGTGGTTATTTGATTATTTGTGAATATTCTTTATACATACATTAGAATGGTATGTCCTTTCTGCAAGTAAAAGGAGACTGACATTTTCTCTATAGACATAGAGTTTTGTTTTACGCTTCATTTTCGAATTTCATTTGGTTAATGATCAACTTTGGAATCTGTATACATGAAAATGGAATAGAGCTATAACTAAATATGCGTATTCCCATTTAATGTACAGTTCTTGTGGCGCCCGAGACCCCAATCTTTCTTGACTGCTGAGAAGGAAGAAGAAATTGCCAAGAATTTGAAGAAGTACAGCAAGAAGTACGAGGCTGAGGATCAAGACGTATCTATGCTCCTAAGCGAACAAGACCGCGAGAAGAGGAAGATGGTGAAAGAAGAATGGGCTAGGTGGGTGAACGAATGGAAGCGGCTTCATGAGGAGGATAAATTGGAGAGACAGAAACTTCGTGATGGGGAAGTTAGTGACGAGGAAGAGGAATACGAGGCCAAGGAAGTAGAAATTGAAGAGTTGCTTAATGTTTCAGAGGAAGTTATTACTGTTGACTAAATGTTTGGTAGAAAAATTTCAATCGCCTGAAATCTCGTTCAAACACGATTTTTGATTTTTTTGAGGTTGAGGCGAGGCCTGTCTCGCTTAGATAAAGATTTTTGTACGATTTACTGACCATAGCCCAACTCTTTTTTTTTTGTTCACTAGTTAATTGATGGGATTTAATACTCTTTTGTAACAACTTTTCATCTTTGTTCTAGTGGTTTATGTTTTCCCTTGTTGGACTGTTAAAACATGGAAATTCTTTCTAGAAGCTGCTGGTGTTGGGTGATGTTTTGCTATTACTATGCGCAGTTGTGAGAATAAATTGCAATTGTTACTTATTTTTACAAAGAAAGGCAATTTAATAACAAATAAATATGGATTCAACGATATGGAAAATGTATAGGATTCAACGAACACAATCCTGTTTCACATAGATAAGATTTTTGTATGACTAACCATAACCAACTTTATTTTCACTAAAGAGAGATTACAGTTAAACCTCTATAAATTAATACAGTCGGAGTCGGGACTAGAGAAATTCTATTAATTTAGTGAATTATTAAATTATCGAGTTAATATTTTTAAGATGTTTTCACCGAGTCAAGACCGAGAGAGACTATTATTTAATCGAGTTTATTAATTTATCGAGGTTCTACTATAGCTATATTTAGAGGGTTTTAAGTGTCATGAGTATGTATATGTAATTATGTATTACTCCGGTTTGCCAATTTGTGGGGAATTTATATATAACTTATCAGAGGTAAAGGTTAGGTTAATAAATCATAATTATAGATTCATTTTAATTTACATTTATGTATTAGTTGTTGCAAAATGATACAAACTTAAATTAGAAGGCAAAAAAGCAGTAGTATCAAGTGTCAAGTGAATAGAGAGCATCTCTTGAGCTCAAACTGGTGGTGGTAACTAATAATATCCTGGTTGGAAACAACCAACATACCAGAAAGCTCTTCTACCTTGTCAATTAGAAGCTTTAGCAGCGGCACTTTCGATAGTGTTCTGCACGATCCCACCATTACCAACTTCTTCTGTTGTAACAATTCACAGAAAACAAGTCACCATCAATTATCGATGTTCCGTCAAATTAAAACTTCCCAAACTTGTCACCATTTTACGTCATTCAATTTGCATAATAATAAAGCACTTTCCATTAAATTAAAAAAAAAAAAGAAAAAGAAAAAAAGTAGTATTCAGAAAAGGATAGTAATAAATCTGAACCTTGGCACGTGTTAGTGCAACGTTGATCCTGTGCCAGTCTCCAAGCAGTGAAGTGTTACTTCTCGGGCTCTCGCATGACCTTACGAAGGACACCAATATGCAGTCTTTGTCCCTTCCCTGTAACAGATTATTGAAGTTGAATTGTAGCACTAAATGATACAAACAAATAATCCTTCAAACTTCAAGTAGAGTAAAGCATATATTTTGTATCTAACCTGATATTTGTCTATCGTATGTATCTCTACGGGTTCTGAAACAGCTCCTCTAAGGAAATTTGCCTGCGAGTTATATGGAGTAATAATGCCGATATCATGCGCTTCGATGCCTCTTAGCACCAACGTTTTAGTGACCTATCAACAACAAAATAAAAATACGCTGAAAACATATCGGAAAGGTTTTGGGGACATGACAGTTACACCGATATGAAATTAAAATTACGAATACTAGACCTCTCTAGTTAAGAGAGAGAAACAAAAAAAAAAGAAAAAGGAATCTTCACCTCTGCCAGAATGTATGCCTCAGTTGGATTGTTCAGAGCTTTCCGATCATTTGTCTCATATGCAGGCAACGAATCTATGCTAGGGAAAACAACAATACATTATTCAAAGCACGTATTTAGTCATTGCATTTGATAGTATATGGAAAGATAAACTGAAGAACGGACCTGTATTGATAAATATCACGGGATGATTTGGGTCCAGAACCTGCTAAAAAGTAACCAAATAAGAATCGACACAGTTCCTGGAATGAAGTCCAATAGGTATCATAGTATTCAATACTAGGAACCAGATAATGCATTACTTAAAATCTTTAATTTTTAAATGGCCGTTTGAAGACTAAGTTACTAGCTACATAATATATTGACACAAATTGAATATTTTGCCAAGACCTTCATCAGCCATACTGGTGCAGATGCCGAACACCTGTACTTGAGTTTTGCATTTTCTATTTCTTTAGAACCGCAACGCAATCTATCTCCATATATCAGAGCATTTGACAGTTCCATTATGTCTGCACACATACGGTACTGCATATAGTACAAAAATTTCATTTAGTATATTAAAAAAGCAATAACCGAGTTAAAAATCAACTGAAAATAGAGTTACCTGGCTACGCAAAGCCGCAATTGCCTGTGGATGTGCTTCTGAGAGCCTGCAAAAGAGGCTCATGCTCATTCCATTCTCTTTAGCCTCTGGACTCTAATATCAGAAGTGCAATTAATGTTATAGTCAGTCATAACTCTCGGCGAAAAAACTAAGAGCATCACAGAGAAAGAAACGTACCTGAACAAGTGGTGGTAATTGATAATGATCCCCAACAAGAACAAATTTGGAAGCAAACATCAGAGGGCCCAAGGAAACCTGATTGAGAAAGGGGAAGAAACTAATTTCAATCTATCTGTCACACATACGAAATATCTGACGAAGCGATGCATGGGAGTTGAAGCAATATATGACCAACAAAATCCAACTATTGCAAAGAAAATTATGTTAATTTAATCTATAAACAAATTACGGTCAGAAGTTAATATCGGATACTATAAGAGATACTACTTGCATTCGTAGTTAGAAAATGATATTTTTGGAAGAACAAAAATCCGGCGGCTTAAGCATAAATTGAAAATACGGGTTACATGTATGTATGAATGAGTAAAGTAATACCGGCAGTGTTATCTGTCCTGCTTCATCCATGATGCATATGTCAAATTTCTTATTAGTAAGCAAAGGACTATTTATTCCCAGGCAAGTAACCGCAACAACATTGATTTTATCCAGCTTTTCTTTAATCTCTTGAGTGCTCTCCATATCCATTACTGCAATCAAAAGATTTGAACAACAAATTAAAATAAGAAGCTCTTGTAAATGGAACAACACTCGTCATATAAACCAACAAACCAACCTGACAAGCAATTCTCTTGAACTGCCTCATGAACAGCTTCGTACCTACCAATTCTTATAAAATCTATGCCCTGTACAAGTTTTCAAATTTTCATGCAACAGAACCTTGAAAGAATTCAACAACAAACGAATACATTAGAAATCCAAAATGTGGAGAACTATGAATCTTGCGTACTCGGAAACTATGCTGGTAATACCCATCTTCTTTATTTTAAATAATATCTATCTTTAAGTTTCCAAACATAGATGACTTAATCCTGCTATCTTCATCTCCATAGAGATAATTGAAAAAAGATAAGTTTCTGCAAATTCTTGAAGTTGTATTTTTACTTAAAGCCATATAAATTCTGTATAGTGTTTGTTTATGTGTTGCTATAAGTTCTGCAACAAATAAAATGAAGATAAGAATATGAAGAGTATAGTATATTGAACGCTTTACTGGTGACATGAATCAAATTTTACCTAATTAACCATAATTAATCCATATTTTAACATAGTGGTAGGAGTATAATAGACATCACAATAAGGTTAAGAAACATAAAACATTTTAAAGGTAGTACAGATTTGGTGAGAGCAAGTTAAACTTTGTGGGCTTCAAAGTTAAGGTGATACCTATGTTAACGACTTGGGAAATCTTGAATCTGAGTAAGTGTCAGTTTTTTATAATACGCCCAATTGAGAAAAAAAATGCAGTAATGATATATAATTATGACCTGAGCTTTAAGTTTGATTAGTAAATTGTCAACAGCTGAGTTTGTGTATGATGTCAGCAAAATGGATGCACCTCTCATCAACAATGCCTTCACAGCATGTACCATGGTAGATGTTTTGCCGGTACCAGGCATTCCAAGAATAAGGGCATAATTCTTTGCTGTCAATATCTGAAAGTAGAAAACCACAAAAAGAAATAATGAAGAGACGAGTTAGGAATCTTCAAAGGAAATTTAAAATATGTTTCTAGATGTAGTAATACACCATAAAAATCTAGATTACAAGTTGATTTGGGACCTTGATTATGGCTCTTCTTTGATCATCATTCAAACTTTTCTCCGACCAGACATATGAAATAGCAGGATCTTGACTAAACGTGCAGCCACTCTCAAATTTAGGCATCTGCAATCAACACTAATGTAAGCATAAATGCAGGAAAGTAAGTGTACTTTCAAAGAGAAGTGATGCGAGGGCTAAATTCAAAAGTCGGAAAGATTCACCTCAAGATCAACAACCATCTTCCTCAGGCAAGAACTACTCTCATTTTGCAAAAACATTTGAATAAGATTGTACCTAATACAGGCACAAACGTCACTAATACATCCTTTTTGTTTCTTGTAAGGAATTATGAGAAACTATGTGCAACAGAGAGTATTTTTTGCAGACCTCATAATTGCAAATGATGCCATAGCTTCATCTTTGTCAATCCGCCAGGATTGCTGACGAAGAAGAGCTTCTGCCATTGACCCATGACTACTCCCCGGAAGCCTTAATCGTTTAGCAAAAGATACCTAAAAGATTAAAGGATCAATTATAAACTTATGCTTAGGAATTCATGATAGTGGATTTATTTTAACTGAAATGGCACTCTTATGAATAACTAAGTGCTTTAGGAAAAGCAGGGAAAGCAAGTATCTTGGAAAATGAGATATTAAATTACTGAAATGATATACTTACAGAGACATGGGAGTTACCGATTTCCGCAATGACACCATTAGCAACTCGTAGACGACCAGGTTCTGCGCTTAAGATCTGCCACAATAAAATGGAAAAGTTTCTAGTTAAAACATCAGGTATGTAAATATTGAATGCTAATCAACCACACTACAATATGTGCAAGTAAAAAGGGTACATATGGGATATACACACGAGTCTTTAAATTAAGAAACATTTTTCAGGATGAATTAAAAAAATTGCCGCTCAACTAATTTATATTATGGTAAATGCTAGAAGATCGGGTGGTGCATGACAATACTGCCAAGTGCTAAGGCCAGACAAAATAAACAAGTTTGAATATAAAAACATTACAGTTTTCACTTTTCAGGCCGATCATGTCATTTTATGTGAACAAACTCGTATGGACTATGTTTTCTATTTGAGCAGAGTGCAGCAAGAAATATAACTTTTATTTGATAGTAAATATATGCATCTCACTTAAATGCTAAAGCATTGAAGTCTATACTTGTAAGTGGCCAAGAAGTATAACTGCCAAAAGAGCAGAACGATTCAGACATAATCCCTTGAAAAGAGATAAGGAAATAAAAAAAAGAACATACCACATAATCCCCATTCTTGAAAATATGCTTCAAGGAAGAGGAAGAGCTTGAATCTCCATGAGGTTTTTCTGTGTCAAGCAAAGGAAATTCTCGATGCACAAAGCGATAAACAAATTGGTTTCCTCTTGGAAGTTTTTCTGGTGATGATTTAATCGAAGAGTCGAGAGCCAGAGATGTTAGACAAGTAGCGTGGTGGTCCTTCCTCGAATTGTCTGAGCACCAGCTTTCTTTCTTCGCAACCTAAATGATGAAATAATAAGTACTATTTATTAACTTCAACAACCAAGTATAACAGTATGCAACTCAGCTACACTACCTCCAAATGTTTAGATTCCAGATCAATTAATCTCTCCCACTTTTGGAGAAAATCAGTATGTGTGGTTTTTAAATGGGAGACCAGTGAATCATATAAAGCACCTAGTCCACTTCCTTCAGCATTTCCACCAGATGTCTGCACAATCAAACACAATTAAAAACATATGAGTGCTTTGGATACGAGAAGCTATGGCTAGAGCAAATCAATTATAGTAAATAGTCAAAGCTAAAGAAAATCAAAGATATCATTTATCTTTCAGAGTAAGAACTCAATACTAAACCCATCTTATGATTGACAACTATAGAAGAATGTATAGAAGTGACAATCACCTCGAAATCTAACGTCCAAAATATAATGAAGAAATACTTATTTGTGTTTCCATATCTAACGTCTAAAATATTTATGTTTCAATATCTTTTCTTATTCTCAGATGTAACAATCTAATTATTAAGGGCCCGGAAATTCCAAAGCAGAGTAAGATGGCTGACCTTGTGGTAAATAGTACAGACATTGAGGTGGCGACAACTTCTGCACATGTTTGGACTCTGTGTAAAATGGATTCACTAATTAATTGTATAATAATTTAACTCACATACTGAAACAATAATTGGAGGTGCAAATACTTGTAACATTGGTGGCAATTGCTGAGTTGTTGATGCCTTGAACAGATCATTGGCTAGGTCATTTCGGCGCATTATAAGCCCAATTAAGTCGGATCTTCTTACAGAAATTCCCTTCACAGAAAGTTCATATCAAATTAAACAAAATTATGAAGTCATAAAAGAGTTGGAAGACGAGATATGGTGGCTATACCTGTGTTTGATCTGTGTGAAGATAGTATAGAAGGCCATATTCAATATTCATCATGTACCTGAAAGAGAAAAGGAACAAAAGAGATAGTTATGTGACTATTAAGGAAGTAAGCATGACTTTACAAAACACGTGTCCGCAATGACTTTACACACCGCTCGGACATGAGGAGAGTATATAACATAACTTGTGCACTATGCTCCATAGCTGCCTGTACAACAGAAAAGAATGTGCATGAGAAGTATTACACCTAACGAAAGAGTTGGAAAAAGAAAAAAAAAAGATAATAAGAAATCATCCAATGAAATGGCATCATAATAGAAATTTTTGCTTTTTTTTCTTTTTCTTTTTTCAGAAATACGGGTTTGATAATTAACTTGCCTGTCCACTAGTTGCCTTCCCAGTCTTGAACTCCATAGGCATAATTATCTCTGCAGCTTCTGCAGACTTTGTATTAGTACTTACTCGCACAGAAGCATCAATCATCCCTTTCAACCCAAACTTTGGGGCCCAAGCCATTTCTTCAATGTCAATTACCTAAACTTTTTAATAACATGTTTAATTATTTTCTAATCGAAGAGGAGAATTATCACTCTCCATATAATTGAGCCTATATGCAAATTGAGAACAATGCATTCATAAATATACAGCATGTCCATATATTCTTTTATGAGACCAATTGATCCCGTATGTGAATATGCAAACAATTTGACTAAATAATAGGAGATAGTGATGCCATTTCCATAGGCTAAATGCACACTAAGATCAAGAAGACTTACAGTTCTATTTTGTACAGACTACATGGTATGCTCAAACACCAATATTTCCATTTAGAACTAAGTTTTAGATTTCAATAAGCTACATAAAACTCTACATGATTCATTTCACAATAAGTGAGATGCTCAGATGCCTTAAGTTATTGTGGCACAAGCTTGTATGTATATTTTATAGTAGTTTAGTCTCTTAAGTCATTGTAGTTATGCGATAAAAGTCAAATCCAATAGGACCTATGTGGTAAGGATATGAAAAGCATTACCTCAGAAATTCTGATCTTCTTCATTCCTTCATCGCTTTTGAAATCAATGCTTGTGCTTTTAGAACCCTAAAAGGTGAAACATCAAACTCAAGTCAAAGATTCCGGTTTACAGGGAACAGATTATGCTTGTCTAATTAAATTAATGCAACTTGCTAACCAAACTTGAACATGAGTAATTTAAAGACATGCATGCAGGCAAAGTTTGGGAAAAGGGTGTATCATTCCATAGACAGCAACACAACCACTACTTGAATAAATAAAGGAAGTAATTAAAATGATAACTACGGAAATATTAAGTACACAATCTGGTTCACGACATCAGAGGCACGTGATTGGTTCAAGAAAGGCCGGGAAAAACTTTTTAACCAATCAAGCTGACAAAAATACGCTGGTAATTAAATAGGATCAACCTAACCCTTCTATCAGTAAAATCAGCTGAACCGGTTTCTAGAGGTACAAATGTTATCAAATAAATATCTGGACATTTTACCACCATCTACCTGTGAATCTCTGAAGGAAGATATCCAATTCAATATTTTTGGGATCGCCTCAATCAAAGTCTTCCAAGTATCATTTTCATTCACTGCAACATCCCCAGGAAATGGAGTTAGCATCTAGGAAAAGCTAATTATTCATATTTGATGAGTATCAATGTTAAAGTCGAAGCTACTAGAAAAATGTAAGAAAGTGAAACCAATGGAAAGACAAACACAAGACGTGTTGAAACGGAAATGTAACAAGGCAATACTTAAAAGTGTCCACCTCCACACGCATAAAGACTCTCTAGACTTTTCTGAAGTACTGTTCTAGCATAGTCCTCCAAAAATTCTTTTGTGGGGAATTCACTGATAAGGCCTGCCTGGAGAAATAAAATTATGTTTGCTCAATAAAAACATAAGTATTGCATGTAGGGTAATGGAATACGTGTTTTACAATTATTGTTTCTGAGACCTGAAATAGCTGATGCAATAAGGTACCCATCAATGCTGCAGCTGAATGCTCGTTATGTTTTAACCTCTCATCCAGGACAGTGCGTCTTGGGCAGCTGAAACTAGCAGAAACCTATAAACAATTTTCAGAACAATGAAAAGAATGAGGCAACAGGCGACAGAAAGAATCCTTGAAGGTAATGAAATAAGCTATATCCTTATATTACAATTAAATACATACGAGAAGAAGCAGTAAACTAAAAGAACAGCGAGTTATTGGTAATACCCGAGTACCAGAAACCAATATATCTGGATGGACAATGAGAAAGTTCATCTCACGATTCACGTCACACTTTCCCCGGTCGTCAAATTCACCAATTACGTGAACAGTATCTCCAGGCGCAACAACACTAAAGTACCTGCAGGATAGAAAAGAGAAGGAAACATAAGGATGATGAAAGCTTTAGCAACTACTAATTTATACAATTTAAGGAACATTTTCAGAAAGAAATAAAAGTTTCAAATAGGGGAAGATGAATATAACTAATCTGCATCGGCAGATCTAAAGAAGGATATAAGGATAATATATACTGCTGTCACTGCTTAAAGTTTGAAAATTGAGAGAAGAAACAATCTCATCTAAGTATTTATAAGATTTAGAATTCGCTCGATAATGGTTTCAATTTTGTTGCAAGAATCGAAAAATCATTCGGCAGTTAGCATCAGATGTAAATATAAGGAACTCATGTTATCTTGCTTACAATATCAGTAGTACTAATCAATAAATCCCGATACTAGGGGCCTAATGTGACAAAACGACAATAGTAGAGCATAAAAATGCATTTAATAGTAACACTATTCTCTTATCGACAAATCTAATAAACAGATTTTGCTTAACCAATTCACCATGATGTAAGCCAAAACCAAAAGATCAGATTTTGCTTAATCAATATTTACTACTTACCATTCATCCCACAAATGCAAAACCCGCTCTGCTCCACTTTGTTCATTTAATAAGTGCAGCACCTGAGATGCAATTACTCAATCACCAAACCTTGCTAGTTGTATTTCAATGTGCAAGTTACTCAAGGATTACGCATACCTTGATAGATGATTGAGGACCTAATGGTTCACCAGTTCCATGTTTTTCTGAAACCTATGGCACATACGCGAAAACAGAATTGCATCAATGAACTGTCATTCCCCATACAGAAAGAATTGATAAGCAAAGAAGTACAGGTGCATACCTCCAATACAAGAAAATTGAAATCAGAGTCTTTACGACATTTATCGTCATCTGAAGTGCTTGTCAAATTGTTTGCAAAAAGGTCAACTTTGGGGTATCTCTCAGCATCTAAAAATGATTCATTACTTTTACATAATGAATGTTCAGCTTTGGGGCGTCTCTCAGCATCTAAAATTGTTTCATTGCTTTTACATAATGAATGATCAACAGATATTACATCTTCTACTTCATCTAAGAGTTCGATTAAAGCCTGTGAGGAAATAAATAACGTTGTAAAATATACTCCTAATGTTTAATTCAGAGCATTGAAACAGAACAAGAACTTAGGCTTGACAAAGTGAAGATCGAATATAGAAGAACCAATGACCTTTTTGTGATGTCTTGAACCCAGATGATCAGAGACTCCTTTACAATTCACATCATCGGGCGCCTACATCTCATCCATCGTCAAAATCACAAAAAACAAGATAGAAAAATCTTGGAGAAAAATCGGCATATACATATGAAATTGTAAAATGAAATCACCTTGTCATAGCAACAAGACAGAGATGGTGGAGTACTGAACGGGCTCTGCGTATTTACTACTTCAGATTTGTTAATGCTACTTATATTTCTGCTGTTTCTACGACAATTCGAATCATTGTCTGAGTTAACCTTTCTCGATGCAAACCCATCCGAGCATATCAAAGATTTATTATCCGGCTTCAGTGGAGGTGAAGAAAGCCATCTTTCAAGCCTTCCTGACATGAGAGGGGAAGTTTGCACCTACCAAGAGGAACTGTTTTACAAAAAAAATTCTAAAGAAAATGAATGCAAAGGAGACAAAATGAAATAAAAATTATCGAAAACCTTATTCTGGGAACACTGCTGAAAACTCATTGAGTTAAACCTCGTCGAATCTGCCAATACCCTTATTTGGCCTGGCAAATACTTAGATTTCGCGTGGAGCCTCTCGTTTACTGGAGAAATTTTCCATGTCACTTCATCAATTGCATCATCTTGGCTCTGCTTGATCAACTAGAGAGAGGAAAAAGGAGTTCAACAGACGAGTGATGACATGGAAAATAAACCAATTTTTTTACCACTCTATTATCAGTTGGATATATTTTCCTGACTATGCAAACTAATTTTTTTTTAACTGTTGCAATTCAGTGGCTAAGTTGTGGTTTCCAAGAAGCTCGAGTCATATTAGACGATCTATAACACACTCTTACTTCAAGAACGATTTCAATGATTACGGTCATTAGATTCTGGAAATTGGGATTAAATAAAAATCTTTCAACAATGGTTCTCATTAACCTAAACGAAACCATAAAGTGTATATAGTACTCACCTGCTCATCTATCTATGAATCTATATTCATCAGTATATACAGTAGAACCTCGATAAATTAATAAACTCTCTTAAATAATAGTTTCTTCTGGTCCCGACTCATTAAAATTTAAAACCAACTAAATTATTAGTTCAATAATTTAACATTTCTCTAAATTAATAGAATTTTGCTAGTCCCGGTTGTATTAATTTATAGAGGTTTAACTGTATATCGTCTATCATCAAGTAGTAACTAAGGGACAGATACTCGAATCGACCAATTGTAAAATGGAGTTATTAAGATTACCATTCCCGGCGAAAACTTGAAGCGCTTAACAGAGACGGACTTGGTTGGCTCCGGCGAAACATCCAATTGATCCACAGGCAATAAATTATCGTTTGGCGAACCATCGGATAAATCAATCACCACCTTTTCCTCACATTTTCTAGAATCTCCGCAATTTTCATCAGCACAACTTTTGGATGAACTTGCTGCATTACGTATGGGGTTTTCACCCCTCAAATATTTACCCATGGACTCAATCTTCTCCAAGTTGGCCGTGCCCACTGGACAATCAACTTCCATTTTAACACGATCAGTATCATTTCCCGGGTTCTGATTGATAGCGGGTTTTGAGGCAATTTGGGGGTTTCGGTCGGGGGCGGAATCGTCTTTTCTCTTGGAGCTGTTGCTCTGGGAGAGGGGTTTCTGGCTCTGCGAATGGCGATCGAAGAAGTGTTGAATCCCAAATTTGGGAGGGTGAGATGGCTGCAGCGGCTCCTTATTCGAAGTGCTCGATTTCTTGCCTACGGAGCTCGCCTTCTTCCTCGGAGCCATCAATCGGAAAACCCAACTAGGGTTTTAGGGTTCCCTCGATTCTCTTCGATCAAATTGGATCAAAATGGAATCCGAAGAATGACGATTGAAGATACAGCATAAAATGGGGTAATTGAATTGTCTTCTCCGCTTCCCGCCAAAGGCATGGTGGGGGGTTCGTTTATGGCGGGAGAGCTGTTGCGCCGTTGGATCAAAATGGACGACGCAGATTTAGTCTTAGGGGTTTTCTTTCGGGCCTGTTTCAATCAGCCCACTTTAGATTCGGATCCACATTATAAAGCCCAATTTAATAATTTTCAATTATATTTATACTATATATATGCCTTAAAATATGAATTTTACCTATTTTAAGTAAGAATTTGGAAAAATAAACTCAAATTATTATATTTATAGTAATTGATATGAATTTGTGCTCAAGTGTGTGAAATAAAGTTGCTAAGTGTGTGTAAACAAACTTAGAAAAATCAATCACAAATTGAACACCAAATTTGACGTGGTTCCAATTAACGAGAGCTTATATCCACAAAACGATCTAAGAATAAATATAGATCAAGAGTGTTACAGATTATATCAATTCTCAGCAATCTAATCGATCTCACATATAACACCAAGAACACACACTAGAATGTGCTAAACTGTTTTCTACCTAATAATATATTTCTACCTGTATATCCGGTTGCAACTAATTGATCACCGAACCGGGAGAAACTATTATTTAATCGAGATTACAAGATACTCCACATGCCAGCTCATTGTAACAACCTTGGATGATATAATATGAGCTACCTAAAAACCGTGTGCTGCAATACACGCATGGAGAGTTAGTTATAACTAACTGCCAGCTCAGCACTCTTCCTTTCATTGGTTGCTCGAGTTATGACATCAAATTTATTAAAACCCAGTTATACTATAAAAGCTAAGCAATCATGCATGGTGTGTGCTATCTTCCACTGGAAACAGGCTTTGCCTCCATAGTGTGCTATCTTGCACTGAAAACAGGCTCTGCGTCCATAGTCGGCTGGGTTCTTCTCGTATATTTCAGCAGTAAACCTTCTGCAGAAAGTCCCGGCACTCTCAAATCCCTACAAAATCGAGTGACAAAAAACTGTAAATAACTAGAGTCAACACAAAAAAATTAACTAGGATGTTTTTTTTTTGTATCTCACTTGACATAAGGTTCTAGATCCTTCCATTCCCACTTCGCCCTCTCGTTAAACAGCACAGCAAATCGCTCGACAGGACTCGACGGAAGATCCGACACACTAAACGAGTAAACCCTAGTCTCCATTCCAATCTTCTCCATCAAAACTTCACCTTCCAAAAAGTCCAAACTAGCCCTCATACCTTCCGGAACCTTCCGCCCCCACTCCTCCATAAAAACCTCGAGTTTCATCTTCCCTTCTTTCAAGATCCCCCTCGCCAATTTTACGCAAACGCCCCTCTCGTCCAACTTCCACCTACATTTCCCCCCAACATCCACCGCCTCACTATGGGCCCGCAAGCAATGCCTTGCTATATTCGCCGGAAATTCGTCCGCTACCAGAACATTCACAACCTCATCTTCGTCCAGCTCATCAATCGACCAATCGTTCAACACAGCGTTGTGCAAGAGCATGTTCAGAATCGCGTATTTATATTCGTCGTCCAGAATTCGCCAGTACCCATCGATTTCTATCGCCGAAAGGGATTGTAGACCCCGCTTCAGTTCGTCTTCACTTGCCTGACACCTGTCGAGAAGATCCTCCAATCTGTACAGACCTAAATCCGTCTTTTCACACTCTTCCAGAATGTCCATCTTCGAGGCTTCGCCAAAAGTGTATGGGTTTTGAGAGAGAAGCAGTTTGAGTTTATCTAATTTAGGTGCCACCTCAACGAGTTCCATGCAACCTGGTGCAACTTTGATGACAGATGCAACCACTGTATTTTTTTCATCTTTGTTATTACACAGTTCCGAGACTTTGCCTGAGGGAGGTATGAGTAATACGGAGTTTGATGTACCGACAAATTTAACAGCATACGTCTTGGAAGTAGTACAAAGAACTGCATCTTCGTCGGGCTGTCCTCTTAAAGTCACTCTATTAAAACAAAAGCAAAAGATAAAATTAATTTAATGACAATCAATAATAGGGTAAATTACAACCACCCCTGAGGTATGGTCAATTTACGAAAAAATCCCTCTTGTTTGGATAATTACATCTACCCTCAACTATGATTTTTCCTTACACCTCCACTCTTATGGTGTCAAATTCAACATAATCATCTAGATTTCGTGGAATGTAGTCATTTTGTGTAAATATACAGTTTCCGATGCACCACAAAATCTGATATGTACAAGCCAAAAAACACATATTATGATCATCTTGCTTCAAACTGTGGAGTTCGAATGGGATAAAACGGTTACAAAAGTGATAATAATCCATATAATCTCGAAAATTCCACTAAATTTGAAACCGCAAGGGTGGACGTGTAAGAAGATTTATAGTTGAGGGGATGGTTGTAATTACCCAAACAGGAGGGGGGGGGGGGGGGGTTCGTAATTTGACCATACCTCAGGGGTGGTTGTAATTTACCCTAAATAATAATATCCAAAGTAATGATCATGAAATTTCATAAACACACACCTTTGGTGAAGGATTTCAGGGAGGAGCTTTTCGTCGATTTCAAGAAGCATGATGTCATTGTGGGGCCCGAATTGAGAGTCGTAAGTAATAGAGATTGAGGAATTCGGTTGAAGGCGTAGCACTGCTTCTGCACCACCCGAGCATCCAGCTTCTGTATGTATCGTATCCATGCACCTCTCTTCCTTTGTAAACCAAGACTCGAGGGGGTATAATTGTCAATAAATTTATGTCCCTTCTTTACTCTGATATCTACCATGAAGGGGAAAATGGATAAGTCAACTAACTATAAGTATGTAACGGATTCAGAGCTTCCTACGAGTAAAATATAGGCAAATACTACTACGAGAGAAGATCGTCATCATCGTCACTCTTGTCGATTTCCACCGATTGACTTAAAGCAAATACTGTGAGGACATAATCCTCATTCTCTCTTTCGATAATTGTTGCTAAATAAAGTTAACAAAATAAAGAAAAGATGACGACGACAAAAAAATGCAAAATTATAGCCAAAAATTATTTAAAGAAGGGGTTTTTACCTATCTAAGAATAAAACGTAAACAGTTTTCATGGGAGAAAGTAAGGTGCAGAACTAATCTAGATGCAGATTACAGCAAAGCTCAATAAACCAAGAAGCAAAGAAACGTTTTCCTATATGCATTAGCAGTGTTGATGATATACAGGGGTGGAAATCGGATAGGATCGGATATGGGACTTTCGGAAAATTTCGGATTTTTTTCGGAACCGAAATATTTATTCTGATTCCGATTCCGATTTTTCGGAATCCAAGAACTGAATCCGATTCCGATTTTTTCGGAAATTTCGGAAAACCGTTTCACAGATTTCTTGAACACACAACAAAAAACACACAGACAAACCCACAAAAAACACAGAAACACACAATGTTTTCGGATTTGATCACATATCTCCACATTTTCATTAACCTGACAATTACTGATGAAAACATCTCAAATAGTTTTTACATTTTATAGAGCAAGCCGTCAAGTCGAGCTCTCAAATGAAAAAGATGGGAGAAAAGAGACAGTAAAAACAGAACACAACTAGTGACACCGAGAAAACAAGACCGCCCAAGTTCGTAACACGTCAAAAGAAACTATATTCGTTAGTAATTTCAGTCCGAAGTGGGATCAAGCACAGTATGCTGATGATATTTGAAACATGTCGATACAGAAATACAGATGACAGATCTCAAATGGAAGATACTATTTAATAAATTCCATTAATTCATAAGCACAAGTATTTCTCATACATTCAATTCAATCATGAAATCCCAGATTTTGGATATTAGGGTTTTTTTCTTTCCAATTCATTCTATTAAAAAGAATCAGAAATCCCAACTCACACTACCAGAACAAAAGTAGGCGAACTCGTAACAAAATCCTTCAATTAGAAAGCAACTCAGTGATTCACTATTGCTAATCCAGCAGAGCTAATTGGGGGTTAATTAATGATAACAAGCTTAATAATAACTAGCGCGCTTTCAGATAAAATTTCGAAACCCACTTCAAATCAAGAAGAATAACAACAAGAGGATGCAAACTATAAACTGAAAAAATCCCTCAAACACCAAATGCAATCGAACCCAAACAAATCGACATTCATTTTCAAATAATAGAACAATTTTTTTATGCATATGAATTCAAACAGAAAAAAAAAAAAAAGCGAAATTAAAAACAAAATCATCTTGGGGTATAGCAAATTCATACTATTTGCGAGAAATTCCACCCAAAAAAAAATTTTTACCGTCACTTAGATCTCTCGATGCTCTAGGATTCCGGTTGCTTGTTTCAATTTAGGGTTAAAATGGCGGGAAGAAAGAGGTACTATTGTCTTGGAGGGAAACAGAAAAGTCGCTACTAGAAACGATTCAAGCGCGCTTTTAGGTGTTGCGTAAAGATAAAATAAGAGTTTATTTCATTTTGTACCCCTATATTTTATTTAATTGCTAAAAAGCTTTTCATATTATTAAGGGTTAATGGCATTTTGTCCCCCGAACTTTGACGCGTTTTGCACATGGCCCCTCAGACTAAAAAACGTTGCACGGTGCCCCCAAACTCTATTATTTGGAGCACCGTTCAAGAATGAGTGGTCGCACCATGCAACATATTTTAGTCTGGGGGCAATGTGCAAAATGCGTTAAAGTTTGAGGAGCAAAATGCAATTAACCCTGTTATCAATATTAGCAAAAATAACCATGTGATGCATTTTCTTAGCACAAAAACCATTTAATAGTTAATTTAGTGGGTAGTTTTCTACAAATATTAAATCGTAGGGGGTATTATGATGAATAAATTAGGGTATCCACATGCCATCAATCTAATATCTATAAAACAATGATTTTTTTTTTTTCAGTAATTCAGTATTACACGGGAATAAATAAAATAAATTTTATACTACAAATAAAACGACGTCGTTTCGTTATTTAGTCAAAGCAAAAAAGAATTTTACCAGTTATAAAACACATCTCAAAATTTTCAAGACCCAAATTCACAAATCTTTTTTCAAATGAAGAAACATAATTACAGCTGTAAATGAGCTGTATCGGCTCGAAAAAAGCTCGAACTCAAAATTTCCGAGCTATATGACGAGTCTTCTTAGTTGTTCATGTTTACCGACAACAAAGTGTTACGATAGACAACAAAAATTGATAGTAGTAATGTCACCACAAAATAGTAAAATAGTGGTTGTATTAGGTGAAAGTCGGATGGATTGTATCGGAATTAGCCTTTTCGGAAAATTTCCAAAAAAAATCGGAAGTAAAAAATTAATCCCAATTCCAATTCCAAAATTTTCGGAATCTAAAAATTCATTCCAATTCCAAAAGGCCCGGAAATTTCGGAATTTCGGAAAAAAATCGGAAATCACATAAGCTTTAAAATTTCAAAACTTAGCCGAAATTTTCTAAAATGTTCATAACTTTTCAAAAATGAAAACATTCACGTCAATAAAAGTAAAACTAATAACTATTAAATTTCAGTTCAAAAAAATAAATAAAGAAGATAAACATACCATAATATCCAACAAAACTTATAACAACAATTCATTATGTCAAAATCCTAAAAAAAACTTATCGGTATATTTTTCGGAAAATAATTATTATGTAATATATATTATTTATAGGTGTATTTTTCGGAAAAAAAAAATCGGAAATTTTCGGAATTAATTTTGGAATTAAATCGGATCGGAAATCGAAAATTTCAAATTTATTATATATAATTCCAATTCAAATCCCAAAAAATCGGAAAATTTCGGAAATCGGAATTTCGAAAGTCGAAATGAAAAAAGTTGTTCCAAAAGCGGAACTTTTCGGATTGGAACCGACATAAATTGGAAATTTCGTTCCAACTTGCACCCCTACTCACTTATAAAAGTACAAAATTATAGACAAACTTCCCACCAGTTTGATTTAAGAAATTAAGGTTATATGTTTGTTGTATTTATTACCACCTGTAATCTTCATCAATATATCCGGCTTGTAGGTATAACTGTCTAATTTATTATCTTTAAATGAGTCCCTCCAATTTTTCTGTACTAAATCTCAATTACGTGTTAGAATCTGGTCCAACAAATTGACTTGATGGAAAATGAATTAATTGGCACAAAGAGGTGTCACACATCAATTGATTGGAAGCCCTCGTAGAGAAATTACTCTTACTAAATTGGAAACATGTTTTTTTTTTTTTTTTTTCAATCATACGTATATAAAATAATTTATTCTTTAAACAAAATTATTAATTTATCGACGCTATATTGTAATACCAATGCATTAATTAAAATGAGGGTATTTTGGGTCAAAATAGTGAAATGAGAGAGTTTGGGAAATTTGGTGATTATAGTTGCACCCTTGAAAGAATTACCGGAGTTAAAATGTCATGTCATGAAGACCGATATGTACTATATTTGTGTTCCGCGAGGCCGTTAATGCTATCATAGCTGGAATTTATAAATCTAATATAAAAAAATAAGGATTTAAGAAATATTAGGGCATTCATGTAATCCACAAGCTCTATGTTGTTTCTACCACTGCCTGAAACTAATTGTCCGTTAGAACCCTAACGGAATAAGTTATCCAATGCATTATTCCATTAGAATTTCTAACAATGTTTCAGGGAGGTGATTGTAATTACCGATACCACAAGAATCTTAAAGTTATTAAAGCATACCTCACGGGTGTATGTGTAAATTATGAAAGGTAGATTTCATTCATTATTTGTAGGGTAAATTACAACCACCCCCTCAGTTATGCTCAATTTACAAAAAAACCCTCTCATGTTTGGTTAATTACAACCACCTCTCAACTATAAATCTTTTTACACGTCCACTCTTGCGGTTTAAAATTTAGTGGAATCTTCGAGATTATATGGAATAATCCTATAGGCAATGTTTGGTAGTGTTTTCATTTTGTTTTCGTTGATTCCCCAAAACAAAATTATATTTATTACACTTCTCAAATAATTTTCTCAAAACATCTCAAAAGTTTCTCTCTCCTTCAGACATGATGTGACTGCTACAGTAAAATGATTTAACTGCTACAGTAAAAAAAAATTCTTCACTAAAAAACAAAGAAATGTAACACGATGTGACTGATACAGTGTATTTTGTCTCCTTTCAAAATATAAACAAACATTACTTTCATTCTCAAATTCTTCCCCCAAAACATATTTCCTCAAAATGAAATCAAAATAAGTTCCAAAACGCTTCCAAACATATCACTTTTGTACCCCGTTTATCCCATTTGAACTCCACATTTTGAAGTAAGATGATCATAATATGTCTTTTTTGGCTTATATATATCAGATTGTGGTGCATCAAAAACTGTATTTTTACACAAAACAAGTACAAACTAAAGCACATTCCACGAAATCTAGATGATTATGTTGAATTTGACACTATAAGGATGTGGGTGTAAGAAAAATTCATCGTTGAGAGGGGTAAATGTAGTTATCCAAAGAAGAGGGGGTTTTTCTTAAATTTACCATATCTCAGGAGTGGTTGTAATTTACCCTTATTTGTAAATGGATTGGAAGGGGAAAAAAAAGGAGACCGATGAGAATAGTATACAATAAACAAATATTGCCAAATGTTTGCAGAAAATTGAACTAGAAATTGACGAACACAAATACGAGATGTAAGATACGAATTTTTTATGGGAAAGTACCAAATAGAATTTGCTTGAGTAGTCCCTCAATTACTAAATAATCCCATTTCTTGGCGGTTGAGACTAATAAATGCACTATCACTAAAATAGGAGGCGTGGGCACAAACTATGGTTTGATTTATTCTGCGTTACATCAGTTAAAATTATTGAGTAGTAGCTGTTGTATCGTTTTTCAATTTTCATAAAGCCATTTTAAAGCAATTTATAGTTACCTAATCCATAAACATTGTTTTAATTTTATTTACACGTGTCGGCAGATTACAGACTCTTTGAAAATTTTCTTTTGGCCCTTCATTGCATGCTACACCGGGTCATATACACGGGACGACTTTTAATCGTCGATGTGTGTGTATGATTATGTGCATATCAACGGTTAATAACCATTCAGTGTGTTTCATCGAATGTAACATTTGTACCTATAACAACTAACTAAATCTCGAAATTGTGCAACAACTTTCAAATTACACGTAAGATTTTAAATCAATTACCCCATCAAATCACATAGGTTTTCACAAAATGAATGCAAAATGAGATAATTGTAGTTTGTAAGTAGGAAAAAAATTTAAAAATTAAAGTACAAGGATTCATGTGCAAAAGTGTCGATCCAAAGGGGGTTAAATACTATTTATCCTATTTGTCAAGTGGAATATCACAAAGGGGTTATATGCTTATATTAAAAATACAAGATGACCATGTGCTTATATTGAAATTACAAGGCAGTCACCCGTAAAAAGTTCAAACTGTAGAGGAGTTAAGTACTATTACCTTGAGTTTAAAGAATTTAACTTATGCTATTTTAATTAAATATTATATATAGTATTTATTTTTTGTCATTTTTTGCTAAAAAAATCCTCAAATCAATCGGCGCAACCACCTTGATCCCGGTCCGCACAGTATACCTCTAGTTGTCGTTGTGCACAAACCACATCAGAGTGCAAATTGTACTAGACAAGCTCCACATAGCAACGAGCTCGACGTAAAACAAATATTGCTCCCGTATAATAATCCACGAAAGATGTAAATTACATTAAACACGACCACGAACTAAAAATTAATTACAAAGAAAAGTAATATAGCACCAAGTGGGACACGAGCCAAAAAGTTTGCATTTATTTATTATTATTATTATTATTATTATATAAATCCATTGGTCCTCCTCTCTATGAACATACAAACTAGAGCAAAGTGAAGAAGAAAGAAGAAAGAAGAAAAAAAGTTTATTAATGGCTTCTAAACCAGGGATTCTCACTGAATGGCCATGGACATTTCTTGGCAACTTCAAGGTATATTCCCTTCTCTCTCCTCCACTATTCCCTTTCTCTCTCTTAACTCCATTTCTTTCTGCATATACATACATACTGTTATATCAACAAAAATATCTCCAACTAGACAGAAAATTGTGTGGCCTTCTTCTATTCACATCACCATTATCTCAAATTAATAATAATGAAAATATAAAAAAGACTTGATTTTTATTTATTTAATTTCATGTTAAAAAAGATTGGATTTTTATTTTTATTTTTTTGTTTGTGCTTATGTTTGTGAAATAATATGAATCTTATAATGGTTTTATTTTCCATGTTATTTATTTATTATATATATTATATTATTAGTACTTGGTGATAGCTCCATGGGTAATACATTCAACATACTCGTACATGGTGAAGGACAAAAATGAGAGAGATCTCACACAATTCATCATCTTCCCATTCTTGATTTCAAGAATGATCCACAACCAAGTTTGGATTTCTTTCTCCCGTTATCGAACCGCCAAAGGCGCTAACCGAATCGTCGACAAGAACATCGAGTTCGACCAAGTCGATAGAGAACGTAACTGGTATATATACTATATTATTTATACACATATGATTTTTTTTCTAGTATGATTTTATTTTTGGAGATGAACGAATTAATTAAATTTGCAGGGATGATCAAATAATATTCAATGGGATATTGTTCTATGTGGGACAAATGTATATAAAAGAGGCACATAATTTGCCATGGTGGAGAACAATGGGGGTAGTTTGGACAATTTTGCTTCATGCTGGTCCAGTGGAGTACCTCTACTATTGGCTGCATAGAGCATTGCACCACCATTATCTCTACTCTAGATATCACTCCCACCACCACTCCTCCATTGTCACCGAACCAATCACATGTAAGAATTTCATTTCTTATAGTATATTATACAATTAAATCTCTATAAATCAATACGGTCAGTACTAACAAAATTCCAAAATTCTATTAATTTAACGAAATATTAAATTATTGAACTATTAATTTAATACGTTTTTGCCGAATTGGGACTATTTTTTTTATTTAAACGAGGTTATTAACTTATCGAGATTCTGCTGTATTACCAAACAAAATTGAAAATTAAGGTTGATAGTTGAACTACAATAATACATTTGTAGTGTGGGGGCGGTGGCCCCCCAACCCTTTTTTTTTCGAAAAATACAGCAATTAATCTGTGAATAAACTTATAAACTGTTTATTTGACCCCTGAAGAGTACAAGATCTTGGCTTTTACCCCATTAAGTGTTTGATTATGCCACTTTCCCAAATTAAAGATTCTTTGTGTTGGGATTAAAAACAAAGTATACTTATGTTAAATCATGATGAATCTGAATCTAAGTTAAAACATGTAAACTTTGTTTTTACTGTAGAAATTATTTTAACAGAAATATAATAAAAAAGAAAAAAATAATAATAATCGAACCTAATTTTGGCCTAAGCAAATAAAAATATTTTGTGTGTTATATATTTGGCAGCTGTGATTCATCCATTCGGCGAGCACATAGCATACTTCGTGCTATTCGCAATACCGTTGCTAACAACATTGTACAGCGGCACTGCTTCGATGATTTCGTTTGCTGGTTACATAACTTACGTTGATTTCATGAACAACATGGGCCACTGCAATTTCGAGCATATTCCCAACCGCCTCTTCTCTCTCTTTCCTCCCCTCAAGTACCTCATGTACACCCCTTCGTAAGTATACTTACTTTCTCCGTCTCAAATTAACTGTTTATTTCAAGAATCTTTTTTCTCTTTTTATAATTTTTTTTCCTTCAAATTATTTATCATCCCTTTAAAACCTCATACAAAAATGACATTATGGATATATGAGGGTTTTTTTGGTCTTTGAACCATGCCTCATGTGGGTTTTGGTGGTTTGTATTTTTTTTGTAATTTTCATTGAACTAGAGGGTATTATAGACATTACACATTTTTTCTGTTAAGAAATGTGGTCAACCGTTAGACCTCTTAGTTCAGGGGCAATTTGGTCATTTATCCTTAAAGTTTGATCACACGTGCAGGTACCACTCCCTCCACCACACTCAATTTCGAACAAACTACTCACTCTTCATGCCGTTTTACGACTACGTATACGGTACGATGGACAAATCTTCCGACACATTGTACAAACGCTCCCTCGTCAGAGACGAGGACTCACCCGATGCGGTGCACCTCACTCACCTAACCACACCCGAATCCATATACCATCTCCGGTTAGGGTTCGCACACTTGGCATCCGAGCCTCATAAATCTAGTAACGGCTACTTGTGGCTAATGTGGCCTATCACCCTATGGTCGATGATGGTGACGTGGATTTACGGATGTACGTTCATTGTCGAACGGAACATCTTCAAAAATCTTAAGCTTCAAACATGGGCCGTCCCCAAATATAGCGTTCAAGTAATTAAAAGATTTTCTTTAAATTTTTTTTAAACGTTAAATAAATAAAAATGCATTATTTTGTATCAATAATTTTTATTTTCTTGTTGTTTTTTTTTTTTTTTTTTTTTGCAGTACTACATGGAGTGGCAGAGAGAGTCGATCAACGGAATGATCGAGGAAGCTATCCTAGAAGCCGACGAAAAGGGGATTAAGGTTTTGAGCTTGGGTTTATTAAATCAGGCAAGTTATAATTTATTATATATAAGAGCTTTTACAAAATATTTAATGTGGGGCCGGGTTTTTCGAGTTTTATATTTATTACATCTTATATTTATTTACGTGTGATTTTAGGAAGCGGGGTTGAATAGAAACGGCGAACTTTTCTTGAAAAGGCACCCTAACCTAAAAGTGAAGTTGGTCGACGGGAGTAGTTTAGCCGTTGCTATTGTTGTGAATAGTATTCCGAAGGGAACAAATCGTGTGGCCATTCGTGGCAATTTATCGAAGGTTGCGTATTCGATCGCATTTGCCTTATGCCGAGGGGGAATTGAGGTACATGTTTGGCAATTTTAATTTTTAACGCCATTTATTTTGAGTTTATTGAATTCGTCACTCCTGTATTTACTCTAATTGTTAAAAAGAACTCCTCATATTATAAATATTTGCAAAATTCCTCAATTGATGATTTTTTTAGCAAACAACCCCTAAATGATGTGTTTCTAGGGGAAATTTACTACTAAAATTGAATCATAGGGGATTTTTTTGCTAATATTTATAACACGAGGAGTTTTTTAACACTTAGAGTAAACATAAGAGTACGTTGAATGCAATTAACCCCATTTAATTTGAGTTTATTGAATTTGTCACCCCTGTATTTACTCTAATTGTTCAAAAACCCCTCATATTAAGAATATTAGCAAAAATCCTCCACTGATGATTTTTTTTAGCAAACAACCCCTAAATGATGTGTTTTTAGGGGGTACTTTACTACTAAAATTGAATCAAATGGTTTTTTTGCTAATATTTATAACACGGTGAGTTTTTTTAATAGTTAGAGTAAACATAAGAGTGTTGAATGCAATTAACCACATTTAATTTGAGTTTATTGAATTTGACACCCCAGTATTTACTCTAATTGTTCAAAAATCCCTCATGTTAAGAATATTAGCAAATTTCCTCCACTAATGATTTTTTTTAGCAAACAACCCCTAAATGATGTGTTTTTAGGGGAAATTTACAACTAAAATTGAATCATAGGGGATTCTTTTGCTAATATTTACAACACGAGGAGTTTTTTAACAGTTAGAGTAAACATGAGAGTGTTGAATGCAATTAAACCCCATTTAATTTGTTGGTAATGATTTGATTGTTAAAATAGGTATTCACATTGCATGAGAATGAGTATAAGAAGCTCAAAGCAAATCTTGGCAGTGAGGCCGGTAATAATTTAATCCTCTCGAAACACAATCTTCCAAAGGTAAACATTTCATTGTTTTCAATCGGCTTTTTTCTTGTCCGAAATTTTTTCGTACGTGTTGTTCGTATATTTTGTTCCTTTATACGTAATGGAAAATAATGTTTTGTGTGCAGACATGGTTAGTGGGAGATGGACTAAGCGAAAACGAACAAATGAAGGCGTCGAAAGGAACAATATTCATTCCTTACTCTCAATTCCCTCCGAAGAAAATTCGTAAAGATTGCTCGTACAACAACACACCGGCAATGCTTGTACCAAAACATCTTGAGAATGTCGACTCGTGCGAGGTTAGCTAAGCAAATAAGAGTTTATTGCATTTAGCACCCTTATGTTTACTCTAATTTTAAAAGAACCCCCCATTTTATAGATATTAGCAAAATTCCCCTATGATTCAGTTATATTAGCAAACTACCCCTAAAATTACCTCATCGTTTAGGGGGTTATGTGCTAAAAAAATGCATTGTAGGGTTTTTTTTGCTAATATTTATAACGTAGTATATAATACACAAATTAACTCCGAAAAATTGACGCTAATTTGTTATAAATTGTAATCGTTTGTCTATAATATTGTTTCGGCGAAATTTCTAAAATCGGAAACTTTTTGCGTTGATTATATTGTTCGTTTATGCACGATAGAATTGGTTGCCGAGAAGAGTGATGAGTGCATGGCGAATCGCGGGAATAGTGCATGCGATGGAAGGATGGGGTGTGCACGAGTGTGGAGATATGATGTTCGATATTGAGAAGATCTGGCAAGCTTGTCTCGAGCAGGGGTTTCGCCCCCTCACGGAATCGAAGACGAACTAGATATACTAGAAGTTTCTAGAAGTCTCTTCAGATGTCAGATTTGAGTGTTTGTGTACACGTGTCCTTATTTATATTCTCCCACATCGAACAATGTATAAGGAAAAAAGATGTGGTGATTTGTGTGTGATTGAATAATATATGTAGTACAATACTGTAATTGAATTTGTTTGTTAATATAATAATTATAATATTTTAAATTTAAAAAAAATGTAGCATCATGTGACACTACCAACCGGAGGAAAATTGATTCATTAACAAATTATCATTATGTTAGTTGTTAATTTGGTGGAACAGAGCTAGGGGTGCAAGTTGGAACGGAAATTCCAATTTCCGCCGGTTCCGATCCGAAAAGTTCCGATTTTGGAACAACTTTTTTCATTTCGACTTCCGAAATTCCGATTTCCGAATTTTTCCTATTTTTTTGGATTGGAATTGGAATTATATAAAAAAATTGGAATTTCCGATTTCCGATCCGATTTGATTTCTGAATTTAATTCCGAAAAATTCTGATTTTTTTTCCGAAAATACACCTGTAAATAATATATAATATTTATTTTTGCGAAAAATACAACTATAAATGTTTTTTTTAGGATTTTGACAAAATGAATAGTTGTTAGAAGTTTTATTAGATACTATGTTGTGTTTATTTTTATTTGTTTTTTGAACTGAAATTTAGTAGTTATTAGTTTTACTTTTATCGACGTGAATGTTCTTATTTTTGGAAAATTATGAACATTTTAGAAAATTTTCGCTAATTTTTTAAATTTTTAAGCTTATGTGATTTCCGATTTTTTCCGAAATTCCGAAATTTCCGGGCCTTTTGGAATTGGAATGAACTTTTAGATTCCGAAAATTTTGGAATTGACTTTGTACTTCCAAAACTTTTTGGAAATTTTCCGAAAAGGCTAATTCCGATCCGATCCATCCGACTTTCACCCCTAAACAGAGCCCATATTTTACAGATTTATGTTTATTACAGTTTGACCCCCACCTGGGTCCCTGCCGCAATTTTTGATTCTTTCACAGACTTATCTTTGGAGGACAACACCAAGATTGATTATTTGCAGTTTGACCCCCACCTGGGGTCAAAACAGCAATTTTCGTTTTCTGCATTTACCTAGTTAGCTTGTTCTAGTTTTTTGCTTTCTTACCCCTCTCTGGGCCATTTGTGTAATAGCCTAGATAGGTCCCGTTCTGATTTTTTTATTACCAATGTGGGGGTACTTCTTTTTTCCTTTGTGTACGTCCACAAGGTTTTAACGAAGCCCCAAAACTCTTATTAATAATGGAATAATAAAATCTTTTGGCCAAAAAAAAAAAATCATTTATAAACAAATTGAAAGAAATAAAATAAAAAAACCGAAATTGAAATGAAAAGCTTGTTGCAAAATCGAAAATTTTCGAATTGGAGTTGACGGAATTCGAAAATTTCCAATTTTCAGTCACGTAAAATATAAAATACATAATAATATTGTAGTTATAAATATTAGTGTAATATTCTGAAAAAAATCGAAAATTTTGAAATTTATTTCGGAAATTAAAATAGGATCTGAAATTGAAATCTCATATTTATTTCAATTCTATTGCAAAAATAACTCGGAAAAACTGAAAATCGAAATTTCAGAATTTGGAATGAAAAATACCGTTCCAAAATTAGAAAATTTTGGATTGAAATTAGCGAACTTGAAAATACCGTTAAAATTTCCAGCTCTAGTTGAAACTTAACCTTGATAATTGAAGTCAAAATATATGGTTCGAAAAATTTATGCACATTCACTATCTGTTTCTTGTAATACATAAACTTATGTGGGTAAATTAATCGAAATTAAATTTTTATTTATCAAAAAATAAAAATCATCGAATGTAATTATATAATAATATAATAGAGAGAAAAAATAATAAAAAAAAAAATTATTATAGAGAGGCATGTTTCCAAAATAGTGACCCATATTCAAGTCCAATAGTTATAATGGATAGCCCTAAATTCAAAATTGTGGGCTCAAGCCCAATATATCGAGGGCCGAAACAACCAATTTTAGTTGATGCTTACACCAACTAATTTTACACCATAAATCTATATTAAAGAAAACCTTATTTATGAGAAACGAAAGAAAAATTGTGTATATAGACAGTCAAACATATACTATAAGCCGAATAAGATCGTATATTCGTATTTTATTTCCAAAAGCTTTTGCAAACTCCACGCTAGTGATGGCCCGCGCTCATGGGAAATTAACCCTAGGTATAAATACCAACCGTCCAATCCTCGTGATTAGCGGTATATATGAGATTAATTATTCACTAATACACTTGTGAATATGCAATCTTCAGTGTTCGATAACTGACTTGAACGTCGGTGGAGGATTTTTGCTGGAACCAAGATTCACGCGCCAACATTTGGCAAGTAGTGCACAATAGCAAGAGGTTCATTTGAGATGAAGAATTAAAAGTGGGAGTTGGAATATTGTCACACATCATTTTTTTCTCCCCATAAATGTCAATTATTTTATTTTTTTCTTCCAATTAAGAAAAAGGACTAAAAGAGAAGCATAGTTTCTTGTTAAGGACTACCATGAAAAAAAAAATATAGTGTACTTAAACCTCGGCTATAACATGTATAGTAGAGTCACATGCATGCAAGGAAAAAATAGTGTTCCAACCCTAATTAGGGTAGACACGCTTCCCACAATTTAAAGGTGACAATTGGTTCATCCAAATCAACATTTAAATCTAACCGCAATTTTAATTTCAATTCCAAAATTTTCAAAATTTCGGTATTTATTGCGTTTCCAAATGTTTCGTAGATATTTGAAATATTTCAACATTATATGAATATATACAGTTTTGTAGATGTTACACCCGATATAATATATTTGGTGATCTTGAACCACTAATCTAAACACCAACACAAAAACTCATGTGTATGTGTGTTTTGTGGTTATTTATTTATATAGATTTATGATTCAAAACCACCCGATGTGTTACACCAGGTATAGCATATCACGAACCATATATATTGGTGTATTTTTTGGAAAAAAAAATCGGAAATCTCGAAAGTTAAATCGGATTGGAAATTTCAAATAGTTTTTTTTTACAATTTCAATTCCAATCCGGAAAAATCGAAGAATATCGGAAATCGGAATAAAAAAATTCATTCCGATTCTCACCCCCACCTTATTTTAATATTATTTTATTTTAATTTAAATAATAAACTCTAACAACGAAAGCGGTCGTGAGGTAATAAATGAGTTTCACATGTAATATTGTATAATTTCAGATATTTGGACTATGGCTTAATAATTCGAAATCAAATCATTCCTAAAATAAATGAAAATTACTAAAAATACCCCAGCAATAATTTGTACGTAACACCGCTCACTTTAGCACAGCAATAAATTATCTTACAATTTTTTCTATCTTCACATTAATTATTTAATTTATGTTCACATATTTAGCATTCTGCAACTTAGGTGCATTCCAATTTACTATAAATTACATGAAAATGGTAATTGTCGTACATTGAGAGACACACTTCACCTACATAGTCATAATAATTTTAACAGTGGGTAGATAGATACAGTTAAACCTCTATAAATTAATACAGTTGGGACCATCAAAATTTCATTAATTTAGCGAAATATTAACTTATCGATAAATTAATAATTATTAATTTATACATTAATTAATAACTTATTAATTTATGAAATTACTTTTATTATTATTTTCAATAAATACATTTTTTTTTTAATTATGTGTATATTATTCATTGTACCATTCGTTCAATGCACTATAGAGCCCGTTTCACGAACGGAAGCTCTTAAAACAGTAATGGTATAGAACGATTTATGTTGAGTTATGAGAAAACTATACCGAAAGTTCTAACCATGTTAGGAAAAGTGAGGGACGAGATTGATGGTAATGTGAACTTCTACAAGAAACAAACGAGAATTAAATTATATTTTATTAAGCCTTCATAGATCTATAAAATATGCACTGTACCATGTAATTTAAGAAATTTTTTTATGCATTATTAATTTATATATTATATGGGGCTTATTAAAATTTCCGAATGTGTATTATCTTATAAATTTAGCAAATTATTAATTTAGCACGTTGTCCCCGAGTCGGGACCGGGAAAATTTATTATTTAAGCGAGGTTATTAATTTATCGGGTATTAATTTATCGAGGTTCTACTGTATATGCTGCATAAATTACTAATTTACATTTCTATTATTTATTTATTTATTACTATTTAACGTCTCATTGTTTCTAACTACTCAATTAACTGCGGTTTTGAACAGGAAAATTTATTAGGGGAGGTGAGTTTTCTTATGATGTAATACAATGGTGTCTTATTCCATTTTCATGAATAAAATGGGACAAAATTAACCGACCAAGAAAACTACTTGTTACAAATAACATTTTTGTTTGACACGTATAGATAGTGACTTATAATCTCGCTAACATTGTACTTGGAAAAATGAAATAGTTGAATAATTGAAAATCGAGATTATTCAGAAATTCACATTGAATGTTCTTTCTCACATTAGATCCATAATCAAAATTCAAAACACATGTTTGTAATTGTTCCAGAAGAAATGAAATAAAAGACAATGTAGAGCTAGGACAATTATTATATATTGTACGTCTTATTCCATTTTCATGAATAAAATGTGACCAATTAATCGACCAAGAAAACTACTTGTTACAAATAACATTTTGTTCGACCCACATAGATAGTGACTAATCTGGCTAACATATAACTTGAAAAAAATGAAATGGTTGAATAATTGAAAATTGAGATTATTTAGGAATTCACATTGAATGTTGAAATTGCGCATTGGACTTTTAAGTGATGAAATGATTTTATTAAATTAAAAATCATTTACTAATATATTATAAATAGCTAATTCTCATTACCCAATCATATCAATCCACCAATTCCTTTATCTAATTAAATTCTTATTTTTACTCAAAAAAAAAAAAAAAAATTAGAATTCTTATTTAATACACGTTTTTTTTTTCAATCATAGCCACCCGCCGACCGCCTATCTCTCCGGTCAATTACCTCAACCCCGCAATTCTATTGTGCATGTATGTATATGAATTATATGATCACTAATTAAACGTGTGTATAGTATATATATATATATATATATATATATATATATATATATATATATATGGATTTACGGGAATTCGATGACAGCGCTAGTGGTGAAGTTAGGATTTTATCATTTGGTGTCGAATATGTATTAAAATATAAAGTAAAAAAAATTAATGAAAATAATGACTGTTCAATGAATCTAAGATGTAACTGCATGATAGACTTAATTTTTTGAGAGTTCGGAAAAATTCAGATTTTTTTTTTCAAAATCAGAAGATAGGAAAAAAAAAATTAGTATTTTTTTTTTGCATTTATTTGGACTTTAGGTGCACTAAATAATTAAAAAGTTGACGGACTTAATAGATATAGAGGCGTAATACAATGTTTTTACAATTGAGGATGTCTCGGGTTTATCACTTCCCAAGGTTGGAATCGCCATTACTTCGAAGTCACAACTTGTAATTTCTTTATCCTACTTGTTAGATCCATTTATTATAGGAGGACAATGCAAAGACAAAAAACTATACATGCATATATAATAGTAAAAAAAAAAATTAAAATTTGAGGAGGCCATGCCCCCTCTGGCCCTACACTTGCTTTCCCACAGGACAGCGCGCCAATTGTTTTGTTTTGTTTTTTTTTTCTTGACTCTGAGCTCTTTGAATAAACAAGGATAAATAAGTAATTTTTCAATAATTTGACCATATAAAACTTTTTAAATTTAGTTCTGAACTATGGTATTTATATTGTAATGATAAATACGAAACATTATATAAATTTATATAAGAATATCGAGAAAAATAAAAAAAACATTGAAAGGACTAAAAATCATATTTACAAAAAGACGGGGGGCCAAAACCCAAATTTACAAAATATATGTAAAGTTTACCTGAAATGTTTTTTTTCATGTCCGTCACTGTTGAGGAACATATCATATGTTTAGGTATTAAATTCTAATTATAAATGCGATTTGGTATTAGTAAATGATTAATGCAAAGTGGTTGGAAAGGTGATACTTCAAAATTCAATAACTCATCACATGCAAATTCATGCTTAGAGAGAGGGTAGAATAGTCATTGTGAAATAGATTAATATCATATTAATTCACGTGGAGGTAATCTTTGTTAGAAATATAATTTTGAGTTTACTTTCTTAAAAATAAATAATATTCAACTGAGTTGCGATTTCTTATTAACTTTTGAATGCATTTTGTAATTCTGAGACGTAAAATTGGTATTATGTATGTTATAATTATATACTAATTAGTTTTTAAAATAACTAGTTCTTCACCCGTGCGTTGCACGGAGGTCAGTTTTAAAATGAGAAAAATAATAATATGTAAACGACTATCTCTTTATAACAACACCAATTCAAGTAAAACAAAATGGAAGGAAATAAAAAAATCATAAACTTTATCTCTTAATTCAGAGTTTTAACATATGAAATTAAATTAAATATTACAACGAAGAAAACGTGAAGCGCGCAAACACGATATGAAGATTAAGTGAAATCACTTAAAACATATGGTATAACTCTATTTCGAGGTGAATGCAACCTACTACACAGTGTCAATCTTTTGCAAAATAACTAACTTAACAACAAACACGGTAGCAGAGAAGTAACACAATAAATATTCAAATAACCTGTAAGTTTATTACTAACCGCGTTTAATTAGTGATGCACATTACTCAAACAACAATACAACTTAAATATTGCAAAAGAGATAAGATGTATATGCCTTTATTGATACCAATGCTGATATCAATACCGATACCAATATGGATACCAATATTGATATTAATATCGATACTAATACTTATACTAATTAATATCCATACTAATACTGATACTAATTAATATCGATACACATACTAATACCAATACTGATACTAACTAATACTGATACTAATACTGATATCAATACTAATACTAATACTAATACTAATACTAATATTAATACTAATACTAATATTAATACTAATACTAATATTAATACTAATACTAATACTAATACTAATACTAATACTAATACTAATACTAATACTAATATTAAAGCTAATACTAATACTAATACTAATACTAATACTAATACTAATAGTCTAATATTAATTCTAATACTAATACTAATACTAATACTAATACTAATACTAATACTAATACTAATACTAATACTAATGCTAATACTAATACTAATTCTAATACTAATACTAATACTAATACTAATACTTATACTAATACTAATACTAATACTTATACTAATAACTAATACTAATACTAATACTAATACTTACTGATATTGATACAAATACTGATAGTGATAGTGATAGTGATAGTGATGCTGATACTGATACTGATATTGATACTGATACTGATGTTAATACTGATAATGATGTTGATAGTCATATTGATACTCATAAATATTAATATTAATACTAATACTATTACTAATAATGATACTCATATTAATACATATACTAATATTGTTACTCATACTGATACTCATGCTGATAAAAATAGTAATATTAATACTAATATGAGTATCAATATTAGTATCAATTTCAGTATCAATATCAGTATTAGTATCAATATTAGTATTCATATCAGTATAATTAGTATAATATTATTACTAATACTAATACTAATACTAATACTAATACTTACTGATATTGATACTGATACCGATAGTGATAGTGATACTGACACTGATACTGATATTGATATTGATACTGATGTTAATACTGATAATGATGTTGATAGTCATATGCATACTTATAGTAATATTAATATTAATATTAATACTAATACTATTACTAATACTGATACTCATACAAATACTGATACTAATATTTTTACTCATACTGATACTGATGCTATAAAAATAGTAATACTAATACTAATATTATACTAATAATATTGATACTAATATTAATATTGATACTAATACTGATATTGATACTGAAATTGATACTAATATTGATACTCATACTTATATTGATACTGAAACTGATACCGATACTGATACATACACTGATACTAATACTGATACTGATACCGATACTAATATTGATACTGATACTGATACTGATACCGATACTGATACTTATACTGATATTGGTACTGATATCGATACTAATACTGATATGGATACTTATACTGATATTAATACTAATACTATTACTAATAGTAATATTAATACTAATATCATTACTAATACTAATATAAATGCTAAAACTAATTTTATTGCTAATGATCGAATGCTAATGATACATATACATATATACAGAAACTGATATCGATACCAATATTGATACTGATACTGATACTGATACCGATACTAATAATGATACTGATATTGGTACTGATACATATTGTGGTACTGATACATATTGTGGTACTTATACATGTATCGATAATAATATTGATACGGATACTTATACTTATGTTAATACTAATATTTATACTAATACTAATATTAATACCAATACTAATACTAATACTAATACTAATACCAATACTAATACTATTACTAATACTAATATTAATACTAATTATATTATTAATAATGTTACTAATACTAATATGTTAATATTGTTAATGTTATTGCTAATACTAATTTTGATGCTAATGATAATCTAAATATGCTAATTATGATTGTAATTCTAATATTATCCAAATCCTTATCGTATTCCTAATTCTATTCATAACACTAATCATAGTTCGAATCATAATCATAATCATAATCCTATTCCTAACACTAATCATAAGCCTAATAATTTTAATACTAATGATGCTAATGTTAATTCTAATTCTAATCTTAATTATAATTCTAATTCCAATAATCCTAATGTTAATCATATTCCTAATACTAATATATATCACTAATTATCGTACTAAGCATAATCATAATCTTAATTATAATTCTAATACTAATATTAATCATAATCTAATATTATAATAATCCTAATCACAGTATGAATCCCATTTCTAGTATTACTACTACTAATTCAAAGAATCTTAATTATAATTTTAATTCCAAAACTAATATTAATCACAAATTCTAATTTACAGATCTGTTTTTGCAATGATCTATTATTTAGTATAAATAAATAATTATATTCAATCTCGAACATTTATATCAAATTTCTTATGTGTGGTAGCTGCATGAACCATAAAAAAACACATATTAAATATATTAGAAATTAATATTTATTATATTATCAAACTGACATTAAAATTATTTAAAATATTATAAGGGTATAAGCAAACGTTAAGACGTAAAAGAACAATAATCATTGTTAATAAGATAAATTATGAAAATCCTCTTGAACTTAGGCTAAATTACAGAAAACACCCCAACTTATCGGTGATTACCGAAATTCTCCTGATGGTTGTTTATGTCTTACACGACCCCCTTATGGTTGATTTTTTTACGGAATCTTTTTAATTCCATATAATGTCCCAAAAAATATGGAGTCTACCCTTGCAGACGTGAACTATGGTATTTATATTGTAATGATAAATACGAAACATTATATAAATTTATATAAGAATATCGAGAAAAATAAAAAAAACATTGAAAGGACTAAAAATCATATTTACAAAAAGACGGGGGGCCAAAACCCAAATTTACAAAATATATGTAAAGTTTACCTGAAATGTTTTTTTTCATGTCCGTCACTGTTGAGGAACATATCATATGTTTAGGTATTAAATTCTAATTATAAATGCGATTTGGTATTAGTAAATGATTAATGCAAAGTGGTTGGAAAGGTGATACTTCAAAATTCAATAACTCATCACATGCAAATTCATGCTTAGAGAGAGGGTAGAATAGTCATTGTGAAATAGATTAATATCATATTAATTCACGTGGAGGTAATCTTTGTTAGAAATATAATTTTGAGTTTACTTTCTTAAAAATAAATAATATTCAACTGAGTTGCGATTTCTTATTAACTTTTGAATGCATTTTGTAATTCTGAGACGTAAAATTGGTATTATGTATGTTATAATTATATACTAATTAGTTTTTAAAATAACTAGATAAACTATAAGATCATAATTCGAAAAAATACATTTTTTATTCTTCAAATTTGCACCAATTTCACATTCCGCCTCTTATGTTTTAAAAATTCAACACTTTTAGTCTATCCCGTCAATTTTTCATTAGAACTAACGGAAGTAACGGTAAATTAACGAAAATTACAAAAATTGCTAAATTATTGAAACATGATGCATCAAATGTATATGAATGACCAAATGTGAACCGGTGTAAACTTGAGAGATACAAACTGTAAATTCCCCGATCGTAATTACATTGAGTCACCATAATTTACATTAAGGTACTAAGTCCAAACCGGTTACCCTAACGGCCCATTAATTCACTAAATCACTATAACTAACATTCCTCAATTAAAAACTCGTTTGACCAAGAGACGAGGGCCTGGAAGCAAGCGATTTCGCCTTCGGAAGCAAGTAAAAGTTGCACCTACGATCACGCAATAAAGTTATGAGTAAGAAAGAGAGAAGAAAAAAATCATAGGATAAACATGAAACTACAAATAAAACGAAATTAAAGGAATATTTTGTTTTTAAGCAATGATTGGATTTGGAGGGTGGGATTCGGCAGATTGAGAGGATGGGGGTTGAGAAAGAGTAGGAAGCAATTAATCATATCAAGTTTGGGAATGGGGGTTGGCTCTCTATTGGGAATTCAATTTCAACATCAATTTGAAATTCGATAAATTAATAATTTCGCTTAAATAATGATAATTTGTTTTGGTATTGATTTGATAAAAAAATATATGAAATTATTAATTCAATAATTTAATATTTCGTTAACCTAATATAATGTTGTTAGTCTCGAGTCTCGACTGTTTTAATTTATAGAGGTTTAATTATATACTTATTGTATCTATATAAAACATAAAAATATGTATGTAACAACCTTCCATCAACCTTTCAATTACGTCATCGTCATGAGTTTACATCATCATTATATGATAATGGTGAACCTACGTAACTGACATGAAAATTGCGATACTGGGAAACGAGGAAGCGGCACGTCCCAAAAATATGGATATGGAAGTTTGGGGGAAATGTGTAAATATTAAAAGTATTGGGTTATATTTATAAATATGATATATAAATATATATAAGTTTTTATTTATATAGAAATTCTTTTTGTATATTTTCATACAAGTATATTCAAAATAAATTTTACAATAAACTCTCAATTTGCAATTGATCATGAAAGTATGTAAATAATTAGGGAAATAACAAAAAATATTTGAAAATTTATTATTCAAAGATACATTCAAATATTTTTCTAAGTTTTTAGAAATTGCAAAATGGCCCATAAGGTGTCTGGCAGGTATTCTTCGAACTGTCGGACACAAAATGTGTTCCCAACACAAAAACATTAAGAAGTTGAAGTTTCCGCGCACATAGTTGTAAACACATTTATAAAACCTAGTTAAAATTCACAACCAATTAATTAAAAATAGTTATACAAAGAATACAAATCAGGTTGCATCATAGGTTATCACCTCAATTAAATTACATTTAAAGGTATAGTATGAATAATACTTTTTTCCCAGTTGAACAAATTAGTTCTATTAGTAGTGGAACATATCACTAACATGATTTTTATGTAATCAATTGTTAATTAATAGTATTCACATTGATACAGAAAAGGACACGCACACATGTTTTCGAAATTAAAATTAAGCTAAATTACAATCGTCCTCTGAGTCGAGGTTTATTTGCGAGAACCCCTTTTATTTTTCTATAATTACATAAACCCCACTTTTAAAAGGGATGGATGTAAGAATTTTACAGCTTATAGGGGGTTGGATTTAATTTCTCAAAATACAGGGGGTTTTCGTTAATAAATTTATTGGAGGGAGGTGGTTGTAATTTACCATTAAAATTAAATTAAATAGAAATGCAAGTTGCTAACAATTGATGGGTGCCTATATAACTTTTCGTTTGTCAGTCCTACATTTGGTGATCTCCTAAAAAACCTTTTCATGAAATTCGTTAAACCTAAAATTGTAGGATTGGTTTGAAGAACAATTAAGCATTACATTTTATATATAGGAATAATAATTTTGTATTAAAATAAACAAATTCGTCCCTAATAATTTAACATCTAATTTTAAACAAATCCCTTTTTATGAAAAATTAATTTTCAACATCTAATTTTTTAGGGCAAATTACAACCAACACCCGAGGTAAGGTCAAATTACGAAAAAACTATCATGTTTGCATAAATTATAAGCACCCCTCAACCATGTATTATGTTACAAAAACTCCCTCTAGTTGATAAATTTAAGGGCGTTCATTCTGTAAAATTGTAAATAAAATAAATATATATAAATAAAATAAAATAAACTGAACACCACACCAAATTAACGGTTCGATAATCGGCATGCACGGTTTTCGTTTAGTTCGATTCAATCGGTTTACCAACTGGGTGTATTTAACATTTAATTGGTAAATTTAACATTATAAGGCAATAAATACATAGTTGAGAGGAGTGGTTGTAATTATGCAAACAAGAGTATTTTTTTTTTTTGTAATTATAACTTACGTCAGTGGGTGGCCGTAATTTAACGTAATTGTACATTTTACTCATTATAAGATTTTAAATAAAAATGTTACCTGAATGTACATTTTAAATATCTTAAAAACTCTACACAACTTATTTTTTAAAATATTAAAAGACTTTTAAAAATAATTACCAAACACTTTTGAAAATCTTATAAATTTATCAGAACACCCTCTTAAATCAATTTATTTAAAATTAAAAAAAAATATATAGAAAAAGAAAACTCATATAATAATATCTTTTCAAAATCTTTTGGAAATGCCAAATGAAAATCTCGAGTACCATAATTAAATTACTTGTCTGTCCAATACTCTCTTTTGCACAGTGTGTTGACAGTGAAACCATCTTATTATTCTTAATTAATTATGACCTATATATATATATATATATATATATATATATATATATATATATATATATATATATATATATATATATATATATATATATATATATATATATATATATATACCACATGGGAAGGGCTCATTTTTCAGCAATTAGCATCCATCTACAACCAAAATATATATACATACATATAAAATATTTACAGGCAGAAAAAAATGGCAACAAAACCAGGACTGCTTACAGATTGGCCATGGAAACATCTCGGAAGTTTTAAGGTACTTATGTTTCTTTATTATTTCTCTATATATTTTCTGTCCTTTTCAGCAATTTTTTCCATTTTTTTTGGGGAAGAAACAGACATATATATAAACAACTGCATGATATTGATATTATTATAGTTTAATATAATTCTTTTCTGGGTACGGTGGTGGTGGTGGTGGTGGTGGTGGTGGTGGTGGTGGTGGTGGTTCATAAAACTCAGTTGTACTTTCTTTTAAAATCATGTGGAAACAAAACAAACCCATGTACGATGATTTGACTACTTTCTCATAATTGTCAGAAAAAGAGTCATTATTAATACCTTTCCTATGATATCTTAATTAATTTATTAATATTTTTAAATTTTTTATATTAAAAAAACAGTATTAATTTTGTTTTAATTTTTGTTTGAATTTGCTATTCAAGTACATGATCTTGGCTCCATGGGCAATGCAAAGCATATACTCAATTGCAAAAAACAAGAATGGAGAGAAAGAAAGAGACTACATCAATTTGTTGGTAATTCCATTTATGGTATCAAGAATCCTCCACAACCAAATCTGGATTTCGATTTCTCGTCACCGGACCGCTAAAGGCAACAACCGTATCCTCGATAGGACCATCGAATTCGAACAGGTCGACAGGGAAAGCAACTGGTTCGTATTAATTCTCGTTTTCCGTTTTTAATTCCCCCCCACAAAAAAAAAAAAAAATCAATATTAATTACTTTGTACTTAAGTTTGATGAGATATTATACTCAACCAAATTTCACTATATAGAAATTAGTAAATTAAGGTCTCGTTTGGTTAGGGAGATTAGCCATTATTAGCTAAAGAACTGAACATTGTTTGATGTTTGGCATCCCGAATAACTTGCGGGGTCAACCAGCAAATACTATGTTATCTTGGTTTATCTTGCTTAACATTAATCGAAAACATAATGATCATATTATTTCGTCTAAGGATCGGTCACTCAAAAGATTATTTCTTAGCGCGTAATATTCTATATATGAATTCAATACTAGATCCCGAACCGACAACTATTATTCGAATCAAAATACTAAAAAACCCGATTTTTTTTTTTTAAATTTATTATTTGTGTGTATGTATTTGCAGGGATGACAACATTCTACTTAGTGGAATATTGTTCTATTTTTTCAACTCAACACTAAAAAGTGCATCATTTTTGCCAATTTGGAGAAATGATGGCATAATTATCACAATTTTGCTTCATGCTGGTCCAGTGGAGTATCTCTACTATTGGCTCCACAGAGGATTGCACCACCATTTTCTCTACACCAGATACCATTCCCACCACCATTCGTCCATCGTCACCGAACCAATCACATGTACGAACAACAAATTAATACTCGTATTATATTATTGTTAGAATTTATTTCGTGCAAATATTAATTATTTGTGTCAGATTGATCAGGTTTTTCGTTACTGTTGCGTAAAGCGTTGTAACAGTTTGTAAAAACTGAATTATACGAGACACAACAGATTCTAACAATTATATTATTATATAATTAATTTTGATGTTGTGACAGCTGTCATACACCCATTCGCCGAGCACCTATCGTATTTCGCCCTGTTCGCGATCCCGATGTTCGCAACCATTCTTACGAGAACCGCCTCAATTATCTCCCTATTTGGTTACATCACTTACATTGATCTTATGAACAATATGGGACACTGCAATTTCGAGCTCGTTCCGAAATGGATCTTCTCGATTTTCCCTCCTCTCAAGTACTTGATGTACACCCCTTCGTAAGTATATCTATATATATATTTCGTACATGTTTTTTTTTCTTTTTTTTTCGGAAAAAATCTTATTAGAATGTGTACTAGGTTTCACTCGTTGCACCACACGCAATTTCGGACAAACTACTCGTTGTTCATGCCGTTCTACGACTACGTACACGGTACAATGGACAAGTCAACCGACGCACTGTACGAAACCTCACTGGAGAGAAAGGAGGATTCTCCGGACGTGGTACATATAACGCACCTAACCACACCGGATTCTATCTTCCATCTGCAAGTGGGATTTGCCTCGTTCGCTTCCAAGCCTCAAAAATCGAAGTGGTACATGTGGCCACTCACGTTTTGGTCCGTCACGTTCAATTACATCTACGGCAAAACATTTATCGTCGAGAGAAATTTGTTCGAGAAACTTAAGCTCCAATCTTGGGCGATCCCTCGATATTATTTCCAGGTAAAAAAAACAAAAAATCAACGCAAGAAAATTTTGTGCCGTGAATTATGTAATCGTGAATTACTATTTTAATTACATATGTAGTATTCGCTCAAATGGCAAGGAAAAGCGATTAACGGATTAATCGAAGAAGCAATACTCGAAGCTGATGCACGAGGCGCCAAGGTTATAAGCCTAGGCCTACTCAACCAGGCAAGTTCACATTATATATATTATTTCGTCAAATTCGATTTATTTCATTTACTAATTAATTAATTAAAATTTTTTTTTTTTGCAGAGTGAAGAACTTAATAGAAGAGGAGAACTTTTCGTCGAAAAACATCCTAAGATGAAAACGAAAATAGTCGACGGAAGTAGTTTAGCGGTTGCGGTTGTACTAAACAGCATTCCTAAAGGCACAACTGAAATACTATTTAGAGGCAGCCTCTCCAAAATTGCATTTGCCATTGTTTCTGCTTTGTGCCAGCAGGGCATTAAGGTAATTTAATTAATTAATTATCTCTTGTTGTAATTAATAATTATTAATTTCTTTTAAGTGTAATTAGTTAACAAGTTCGATTCCGTACTAGGTTGCGACGTTCTACGAAAACGAGAAGCTTAAATTGTCCACAATGCCTCATGCTACTAAAGTTGTGACCTCCGAAAATTACACTCAAATGGTAAAAGCAAAAAAAAAAAAAACGAAATACTTTTTTTTTTTTTAAATGGAATTATTTTTAAATAAATGAAATATGTTTGCAGATATGGATAGTTGGAGATGGATTTACAGAAGATGAACAAAAGAAGGCACCAAAAGGGACTTTATTCATTCCGTTCTCTCAATTCCCTCCGAAGAAAGCGCGAAACGACGTCGTCTACCGTCACACTCCGTCTTTGATAGCTCCTCCTTCACTTAAGAATCTTAATTCTTGTGAGGTAAATTAATTAATACAATCATTGCAAAATTAATTTTTTTTAAAAATAAATATATAAGTTTCTTGATTTTTTTTTTTATTTTCGAAGAATTGGCTGCCGAGAAGAGCGATGAGCGCTTGGCGCGTGGCGGGAATATTGCATGCATTGGAAGGATGGAATGTGCATGAGTGTGGTGATGATATTTTTGAGTTCAAGAAAATTTGGGAAGCTGCACTTAAACATGGATTTTCACCCTATTAATTAATTAATGTCTTATTAATAATTTTTAGGATTATTTTAATTTGTGTAATAATAAATTTCCATGTGAATGAATTGTGTGTGTTGCACAAACTCATTTGAACTTGTGTTTGGTTGTAATTTGTGTTTGTGTTTTATTACATGGATCAATTAGTTTGGTTATGTAATTTATGTTTTGTGTTTAGTGAATGGATCTATTGAGATTTAAACTCAATTGAATGATGTTATAGTTTCTTTGAAAAATAAATGTTGATGTAGTGCATGACTGTAAATGAGCTGAGCTAACTCGACAAAAATTCGAACTTGAATTCGAATTTTGAGCTCTAATTTTGTGACGAGTCGAGCGGTCGAGCTCGAGCTCATTCTTAATTGTTCTTGAGTTCATGAGCCGGCTTGCGAGCTTTTATTTTAAATTTTTTTTTATTTTAAATATAATAACATAAAATTAGATAACAAATTAATTTAAATAATTAAAAAAATTAAATTACAGGTCATTTCTTTTATTTCAATTTTATTATTATAATTTATAATAATGAATTCTAACAATATTAATAAAAAATTAAAAATTAAAGAAAAATACATAAAATGGCTCAGGCTCGAGCTCGAGCCCAAAAAAAAAAAAACTCGAAGAACTCGAGCTCAAGCTAACCAAAACAGCCTAGCTCAGTTTGTTTACACTTTACACCCCTAATATAGTATATTGAAACTATAATTCTCAAGGTAAAAAAAAAAATCAATTTGTTTCTTCGAATGTTAAAACTAATTCAGATTCCGATCCTAAGAGAAATCCCAAAAAAAATGTTTTTAGAAATCAGAATGATTTTATTTTATGTAAAACTTTGGATCAAAATCGAAAAAAGGAGCTTAATTAGATACTGATAGTATTTATTTATTTAAAATTTAGATAATGAACGGAATACAAATTAATTTAGGCGGGAATTAATTAACCTTGCCTCTTAATGCCAGAAAAGCGTGAATCCGTAACCAAAACGTTAGAGATAACAGCGCTTCAGCAGTGACGACGATTTTCATTCAGCGAAATAATCTTCTTTACTTTTGAATCAGAAAAAAAAATATTAATTAATAAAAGTGTAAATTACAAGCCATGAGGTATGGTCAAATTACGAAAAAATCCCTTCTATTTGGATAATTACATATACCCCCCTCAACTATGAATCTTCTTACACCTCCACCCTTATGGTGTCAAATTCAACATATTCATCTAGATTCCGTGGAATGTGCTCTAGTTTGTACTCGTTTTGTGCAAAAATACAGTTTCTGATGCACCACAATTTGATATATAACAAGCCAAAAAATAGATATTATGATCATCTTGTTTCAAACTGTGGAGCTCGAACGGGATAAAACGGGTACAAAATTGAGAATATTCCATATAATCTAGAAGATTCCATTAAATTTGAAACCACGAGGGTGGATATGTAAGAAAATTTATAGTTGATGGACGGTTGTAATTACCCAAACAGGAGGGGGTTTTCGTAATTTGACCGTACCTCGGGGAGCTGGTCGTAATTTACACTTAATAAAATAATAAAAGTAGAAGAGGACCCGACAAATGGATCCGGTTCCGTGAAATGGATCCGACTAAAATAAAATATTGAAACTATTGGGCTTTATATGAAGGCCCAAACAGCCCCTTAATAATTAAACTTATCTGCTGAAGTTCAGCAAAAATAATATCTACATAAGACGAAAGAAGAAGAAGAAGAAGAAGAAAGAAGGAAATGGCGAATTGCATATGTGCACCGCCTATATCTTCAGTTTCTCTCTCATCGGAACGATTCTCAGTTAAAAGAGACGGCATCACTTCTCTCTCATGGTCTTCTTCTTTACCTAATCTCAAAATTCCCCCCAATACTTCTATTCTATCCGCTCCCACTCTCAATCGAAACCAGGTATTATTACTTTATCCCCAATTTTTTTTTTTTTTTTTTTTTTTTGAAATTAAGAAGCAGTTTATTGATTTTTGCTGTAATGTTACTTGATAGCGTGACGGTGAGATTGAATATGAGATTAAACATAGGATTGCCTTTGTTTTTTCATTTATAAAAAGAAATTGCTTTTCTGAAAATTGAAGTAGGTAGTGAATCAACTTGGAATATATGCACCTCAACAATGGAGTTTGAGCTTTTTTTTTTTTTTTTTTTTAATGAGTTCTAGCTAGGGTGGAATTTGGAACCGAAATACTGAATTTTGCCGATTTCGATTCGAATATTTCTGATAATGGAACAATATTTTTCATTTCGAATTCCAATATTCTGATTTTCTGGTTTTATTGGGAACGGAATTGGAATACATATTCGATTCCGATTTCCGAATTGATTTTTAATTTCCGAAACTTCCGATGTTTTTTCCCAAAAATTACACTTATACTAGCAAATTTATTGTGTATTTTGTTTTATAGGTGACTAAAAATTTGGAAATTCTGAATTCCGTATATTCCGTTCTGAAAATCTCCGATTTTGGAACAAGTTTTTTCGTTCCAATTTCTTCGAATTTTTTTCGGAATGGAGTCGGAATTAGTTCTTCACTTCCGAGAAAAATTAGGAATTCTTCAGAAAGTACTAATTCCGATCCAATTTGTCCAAGATACGCCTCTTGTTCTACCTAAACCTATTTAACATGGTAATAGAACGAGTTTGTCACTCTCCTTATATAAGACACCCGATTCTCGAAGAAAGACGAGTATAAATAGTGTATTTTCGGTCTTCTGTGTATATTTTGATCTTGTACGAAATATTTGAAGGGCTTCGTTGTACAAGCTGCTTGGACAAGGAGATCTCGCAGTGAAGCAGAAAAAAAGCCGAATCGAAAATCATGGAAGCAAAAGACAGATATGTACATGAGACCGTTCTTACTAAACGTGTTTTTTTCGAAGCGATTTGTGCATGCTAAAGTGATGCATAGAGGTACAAGCAAAGTGGTCTCTGTCGCAACCACAAACGCAAGAGATTTGAGGAACACATTGCCTTCACTTATAGACAATAATGCGTGTAAAGTTATAGGTACTCTAATTGCCGAGCGATCGAAGGAAGCTGATGTATTTGCAATGTCGTACGAGCTCAAGAAAAACGAGCGTGTTGAGGGCAGACTTGCTATTATTCTTGATACTATACAAGAGAGTGGTATCATATTTGTTCCCTGATTTTTTTTTTTTATTATTTTTTTCTTTTTTGTTGTAATTTTGAATTGATGTTAATTGTAGAAGGTGTTGTTTTCCGGGCTGGTAGAAGTGAGTAGGGTTCTTATTTAAGGAATTTTGTTTTCGATTTTTTATTGTTGTAGTATTGAAGAATTGAAGCTCCTTATTTTAGTTATCGGCAATGTGAGAGTCGGAAAATGAAGTCGTGTGTGTTATGCTGAGTGAAACACAATGTGTAATATGTCGCCATAGATTACATGTGAATGTGCGAAACTTGTACCAGAGGATGAAAATCGAACATACCAAAATAGGCACTTTTCGAAGAAAAAAATTGGAAGTGAAATTAATTTCAATTCTATTACAAAAACAAATTGGAAATTGGAATTGGAATGAGAAAACTTGTTCTGAAAAATACGAAATTTGCGAATCTTAATCGGTGGCATTCGAAATTTTAATTTTTTTAGTCATCACTTATATAAAATACATAACAATATTGATATTATAAGAGTAATTTTTTGAAAGAAAAATCAAAATTTTCTAAAATAAAAATCGGATCGAAAATTGGAAATCAAAACTTTTGGAATCAAAATCGGTAATATTCGGACCATAATCGGCGGAATGCGAAAATTCCATTTCCACTCGTAACTAAGATAATAAAGATAATAAACCATGACCATGATAAAATAAAATGAAGATCAAAATTAGGTGAGTATTCAATCTATCAATAAAATTCATATAAGAGGCAATAACCTCATCAAGAAAATAAAAATAAAAATAGAGATAACACTATTTAGGCAGAAACCTCATTGAATTATGCTTCTCGAGTTCTTCAAATAATAATAAAAAAAGACAAAGGTAAAACGTAACCCCTGCGGATGAAGAAATGCATCGGTGATGCTCGCATCCTGAAGTTGTATATATTTTTTAAAATCTGCAGAAAAATAAGCAGCCTCGATTTTGAGCATATATTATACGAGGATGATTTCGAAAATTTTGAATACAAGGATGCTGATATATATATATATATATATATATATATATATACTTACTGAAACTGAAATCTGGTATAATATGGTGGGTGAAGTAGAGCACCATTAAGCAGCAGCAACCTATTTCAAAGGACAAAAAACCTAATTATCGGATTAAAAAAAATGCAAAATTCTATTTCATCCCAACAATTTCCGATTATGATGTCGAATAACAACTTCACATGTCAACATATTGGCAGTTAATTCTTCGACTTTAGATAGGATATAATCTAAATTTTCTGCTGTAATAATTCCGTCACAAGCAGTAATTTTTCATAAATATAAACGATTTTCAACTTCACAAGAATTTCATCGCTCGATTATTTTTCTTTAGCTACACAAAATATAAAATGTGCGATTGTTGTTACCTTGTCACAGGGTGCGGGTGCGGTGAAAACTGATTTCACCGCCTCAAAAACCTCTTCAATCGGTCTTGCAGCATCCATCTTAATCAAAAGAAAAAAATAAATTACCATATCCAACGAGGGTTAAGAAAAACGTTAGCTCGGTGGTGAAATTACCTTTCTGACCTTCCCCTTAGCATTGTAATACTCAATCACTGGAAGACTAGACTCCATGTAGACCTTAAACCTCTTCCTTATTGTCTCGATATTATCATCTTCTCGACCCTTTTACCCGGAATAAAAAAAAAGAATATAAATAAACAATGAGATGAAGAAATACAAAAGAAATGGTAGATAATTTGGATCAATAATAAATAAACTAATCAAATGATGTAACCTGGTTCCTACTTAACAGACGTCTCTCCATTTCCTCCTCCGAACAATCAAAGAAAAGTACAAATTCTGGCTCGATTCCAGTCTGAAAAGACGAAATTGAATTAACTTATATTAGTCTTTTAAATACGTATAAATATGTATGTATTTATATATCTATATAGTGAAAACGAGACTTACTACAGACTCAAATGCTGCACGATTCTCCTCATTACGCGGAAAACCGTCAATGAGAAACTTGTCGTTTCCATTTTCCTCTATGGCTCGTTGAAGAAGCTTAATTGTTACCTCCGAAGGTACAATCTTTCCCTCCTTAATCATGTTTTGAATCATTGTCCTAGATTTATATATATAATAAGCCAACTCAGTTAAAGAAAACACACGGTACCGATAAAATAATTCAGAACTAAAAATCATTTTTGTCCCTTGCAAGTTGTAACTGAAGAGATTTGAAACGAAGCACTGAATATGGAGTTACACGTTAATTTCCTATAAGGAAGTGTACAAGAAATGACATGCAAAACACATTCAAGAATGTAATGTCTTACTAACTCAATATAAATAGAGTTATATTTATCTATCTCCGCAAATAAAACAATCACATAAGAATATTGGTGTAATAATAACAAAATTTATACCCGTTTTCAGAGCCAGATTTTATCTCAGCTCTGAGAAGATCACCCGCACTGAGATGCGCGTAACCGTAATGTTCGACAATATTTGCACACTGAGTTCCCTTGCCACTGCCTGGCCCACCTGAGAAAAAATGACAGGCATGTGAGGATAGCATATCGTTATTGAACACCGATAACCGAAAAGACAACGGTCTAAATTCAGAGCATTTTCTTTCTTTTATTAGCTTCAACATCCAACAATTAAACAATTTTACGAAAAAGTGCGTAAATATTGGAAACCGATGCACTTACCAAGTACGAAAACGACGGTGACTTTCTTGTTGGTATGTGCACCTCCATTAGCTACCTGAACCTAAATCAGTTACGTAAAATTTAAGGTACTTTGGCTATATACAACTTGCTTGTCTAAATTAATGCCAGCTCGGCAGGAAAGTCCATGTAATGGAATTTAGAATTTGAAATTTGTATTTCTTGCGTTAAGCACGTAATAAGCTAAATTTAGAGTTGCGGGTCCTAAAATTTTCAACTCGGATTCAGAAAAAAAAAATAGGAAAAAGAAAATCACGAACAAAAGCAAAAAGGGATAAAAAATCTTAGATTCGAAAAAAGAAAATCAAGAACAATGGCAAAAAGGGATTAAAGAAAATACAGTTTTGGGAGCATCAACAACAGTCCCCATAGTGCCTAGAGAAATTCCGATAAATTATCTGCATACAACCAAATATACCAACGAGAGTTAGATGCATTGTTTTAGTCGAACAGGTACAAAGGTAACATTAGATAAATAAAAATATTCGTATCACATAGAAACTGGACGTACTAAAATCGATGATTAAATTCACATCAAAGTCAAGTAGCGGTAGCAGTAAATTTTTAGCTCTATTTATAATGTTAAGAAACAAAATAAATAATAATAATAATAAACGAATAAACGGAGATCAATAAAAAAATCTACGAAAAGACCGAATTTTAGCGAAGAATGTTCAGTGTTTGATGAAATAAACACTCCAAATGCAAAAAAGGTAGCCCATACGCTATCTTTATCGACAGTTGGACTATTTGACGACGGTGATCTAAATACTAATAAACGAATAAACGGAGATCAACAAAAATCAACGAAAAGACCAAATTTTAGCCAAGAATGTTCAGTTTTTGATGAAAAAAAACACTTCAAATTCAAAAAATGTAGCCCATACAATGATCTTTATCGACAGTTCGACAATTTCACGGTGATCTAAATACTAATTATCGAATATAATGTAATGCAGATCACGGCACTATCCACTAACAAGAGGCTGGTCCATATAGGCAGATCCATCGAAAAACGACAAAATCATAAGCCAATAACTCAATAAAAACCGAGATCGCTCAGATCAAATTCACCATTAATCACAGACAAAAATGCATGACCATGTAAATGAATAAAAACAAAATTCCAAAATTCAGCAAACACAAAAATGAATGAAATTAAATTAAAATCAAATAAAATAAAAGATCCCGTTACATATATACATATCTCACATTTAATCTATCTACACATACAAAATCGAGCAGAAACTAAGATCGTGAAATAAAAAATGAAGATCTGAGACTCACCAAATTGCAGCAGAAGAAATGGGGGAAAAAAGAGAGGGAAAGTAGTGGAGATCTAAGAATGGGGGAAAAAATGGATCCAAAATGAAGAATTAATTTATAGAGAGGGAATGAATGATTAAATAATTGCAGGGGGGTTGGGCTGAATGAATTGCGGAGGGAGAAGTGTTATTTGCGACTTTGCGTAATTTTGAAGAGAAATTAATTAAATAAATAAATAAAATAAAAATCTGTACAGTTTGACAAGTAGTCGTGCTTGATAATTTTGTGGGAATCAATGAATCCGATTTTTTTTCAGTACAGAAAATTCATATGCGCACTGTAGGGGAATTCAATTCCCATTTATCATAATTCTTTCCACTTGTCTTGACGTGGGATTCACAAACTTTCCATTTCTTTTAATTTCTTTTTTTCCTGTAATAATTTCGTAAATATCTCCTTAGTATTATTATGTATGAAAGATTGAATTATGGTTGGCACGCTGAGGTAAGGTCAAATTATGAAAAAACTCTCCATGTTTGGGTAATTACAATTATGAAACTTCTTACATGTCCATCTTTGTGCTGTCGACTTTAGTGGTCAGTTTGTAACTGTTTTACCTCATTCGAGCTCCATATTTTGAAACAAGATGGTCGTAAGATGTGCTTCTTGGCTTGTAAATATCAGATTGTGGTGCATTAGAAACTGCATTTTTGCGCAATACGAGTACACAGTAGAGAACATTCCAAGGAATTTAGAAGATTCTGTTGAATTTGACTCATAAGGGTGGACGTGTAAGAAGATTCTTGTAATTTGAGGGATTTTTTCATAATTTAACCTTACCTGACAGTAATTTAACATATGAAGGAAATACTTTAGGCTGTGGCTATATGCAAGACTAGAACCACTTGTGCAAGACCAAATTCAAATTTTTAATGTATAAATACTATAATACTCTTACTTGTTAAAAAAATAGAAAATTCAAAATGTGCAATACCAAAAACTCAAAAATAAAAAAAACCACAAGATCAACTCTCATCTTCTCCATCAAAACCTTTCTCCTTCCTCATCTACAAACCCACAACACCTAAACATTCAAAATCATCAAAACTCAACAAATCTTACAAAGATGGTAAGTATGAAGTCAGAAGACATCAAAATAGAAGAATCTACGGTGGAAAAACCCAAGAAAATATGCATTTATGTGTTTTTTTAGCTAGAATATCGTTTTTTCAAAAAAAATCCCGTACAGACACAGTCAACATGTACATGTCGAATTTTATAGGCAAAAATCGACATTGAGATGTCGATTTTTTAGTACAAAATCGACACCTTAGTGTCGAAATTTAACTGTTAGCAAAGTAGTCCAAATATACTAAATTTCGACACTAAGGTGTCGAATTTATGGACATATATTCGACACCTTAATGTCGAAATTTAGTTGTTTCATATTTTTTAAAAAAAAAAAAAACCCGCGCACACATAGTCGACATGCACATGTCGAATTTTATAGGTAAAAATCGACATTCAGATGTCGATTTTGGAGTAAAATATCGACACCTTAGTGTCGAAATTTAACTATTAGCAAATTAGTCCAAATATACTGAATTTCGACATTAAGGTGTCGAATTTATGAACATATATTCGACACCTTAATGTCGAAATTTAGTTTTTTCATATTTTTTTATTATTTGTTATTTGGTCTTGCATGAGCAAACAAAAGCCATTTAATTTATGGGTATATTTGTCATTTCATCTTAATAAAATGAAATCTTTTGGAATCTTTCTTTAATTTGGTCTTGCACAAGTGAAATTAGTATTGCATATAGCCGCAGCCAATACTTTATTGGTTAATTAGTTCTAATAACTCTGTAATTGATTCAAAAAAAGAATAAAACAGTCCTAGTAATAAATGAGTACGTTTTTTTCTTTTTGGTCAAACTGTTTCATTTAAAATGTAATTAAATTACAAAAATTAATGAATTTAAATATGGGCGTTGATTTTTCATAATTAAAATAACAAAAATAAAAATAATAATAATTAGAGTTAGGACCGGGTCGAAAGCCCGTTGACCCAAACAAGTGGTGGCCGACCCGTCTAAACAGAACCAACCAACTAAACACACACACACACAGAAAACACAAAGTCAAACGTGTGAGCTGAGGAAGAAGCAGCAGCAGCAATGCCATCCCTTCAATTTGCACTACCTAAGATTCATCATCTTCTTCCATTCTCTTACAACACTCAAACTCAAAACCTCTCTTCTGCCGCCACTACTCGATGCAGGATTTCCTCCACCTCACCAAGGTTAATTCCCTTTTCATCTCTATTTCCCCTTTTACTTTCATTTCTATCTCTCACTTGCCATTTATAATCCTATATTTTATCTCAATTAGGCCTTGTTTGGTTGGGGAGATTAGTTAGTTATTATTAACTAACTAATTGATCTTCGATATCCCCAATAACTTGTCCGTGTCGACCCGCAAATATTATGTTATCATTGCTTATCTTCTGATATTTTTTTCGTTAGACGTCTCGGGGGTCTGATAAAATAACTGGGTTTTCATTAAATTATTTAATCTTATATTCACAGCCAAACGAAGCCTTATTTAATATAATTTTTTGGGTGTGTTTTTTACCCTCTTATTGAGTTTTGCATACAAATTGGTAAATGTGTTTGTTGATGAAGTCTTGATTCATAGTATTATGCTCAATAATGCCAATACTTTCGGACCCTTCATTCATTAAGAATATGTGGGCAAGTTGATATTTCATAAAGTTGCAACAATCTCCGATACGTATTTAGGCACTCTTCGCTCGCTTCTGTTGCTCCATTGGAAGCAATACTATTCGATATCGATGGAACACTAGTTGATTCGGACCCTATCCACTATTACGCCTTTAGAGAAATGCTTCAAGAGGTCTATTCCATCCTCGTTTTTTCGTCCTTCCTATTTTACTTTACTTAGTTGTCGTGTTCCAATTTCATTGTTTCTTTATTTGTTAATCTAATAGGTAGGATTCCACGGAGGAGCACCCATAACCGAGGAATTCTTCATAAACAGTATTAGTGGCAAGCACAACGTGGAACTCCGTCACGTTTTATTCCCTGATTGGGATGTTGAAAGGGCCGTGAAATTCTTCGATGACAAGGAAGCAATGTTTCGAAGGTATAACTAACTTACGTCAGCACTTTCTTTATTTAGTACGTGTCTCGTATCTATATTCAATAAAAAATTAAACTAAAAAAAAGCATTTCCGTTAAAAGCTGATTTTCTGGACTTAGATTGGCTGCAGAAGAAATGAAACCCGTAGCCGGGCTAGAAAAGCTGATCAAATGGGTAGAAGATAATGGTTTGAGAAGAGCAGCTGTCACAAATGCTCCAAGATCAAATGCTGATCTGTTAATCTCTATACTTGGTCTCGAAAGTTTCTTCGAATTCGTTATTATAGGAAGTGAGTGTAACCGAGTAAAGCCTTTTCCGGACCCCTATTTAAAGGCTCTCGAAGAGCTCGGTATCTCTTCCGAGCATGCATTCGTCTTCGAGGTTCGAATTTTTTTTTTTTTCGATTTTAAAATTGATACATAAAAATGTACTAAATTTTTATTTGGATTAAAAAAAATTAAGGATTCAGTGTCGGGAATAAAAGCTGGAGTGGGAGCTGGAATGCCGGTAGTAGGTTTAGCCACGGGTAACCCTGAAAGATTACTATCAGAAGCAGGTGCAGCTATGGTTATCAAGGATTATACCGAGGCTAAGTTGTGGGCCGTTTTAGACGGTCTCGAAAAGAAGACACGTCCAGCGAAAGTTGGCACTCAACTAAGTGGTTAGTCGTTATTTTGATGTTCCGATCCTACAAAAAGATAAATACAAATATTTTTTTTCTAGACTCCCTACTGAGGTATAAAGTGAGCACAAGAAGAAATGTAAAAATCTGTTATGTACTCGAATATGAAAGTCTGAAGATGTTCACCATTTACAATTCAATAATATCACGGAAACAAAAATCATTGTGTCGAGCCAAAAGAAATAATGCAAGAATGAATCGCCTAAGTCAAGAATCAATGTTTATGCAATCGCTATTTATCGTGAAATCTATTGACAAACGAAATATAACTGTACCGTGGATAGAGATCATCGAGCCCATGAGACAGAATCAACCTCGTCCCTTGCTTGCTTGTACAGTTCAAGCCTTTTTGCAAATTGCATTCTCTTCTCCATCAATGTGGGATCTTCGTCCAATAATTCACCGAGTTGTTTTCCCTGTAATGCCACCAAATAAAAGCTGTTAATAATCTCGATAAAACGAGCCCATGTATGTGTACAAGAAATGAAAAAACAGAGCAAAGTACCTCTTTCTTGCCAATCTGCATGTAAAAGTAATTAAGTAGATTCTGTTTGGCTTCTTTAACTTGACAGTGAACCACTGCTTTAGGAATTGTGTTTTTAAGATTTTCGGAAATCAGGTTTATGTAAGAAGACACGTTTGAGCCTATCCTTCTGAAGTGGCCTTCTGAATAACGATCAATAGTTGGGTCAGGTGCTGAGTTTTCCCTTTCGTTTGGCTTCCCCCTTGGGTTTTGCCCTGGATTTCCTGCAATATTCTCGATTTCTTGGGGAATTTTCCGGAAGAATTCTACAGTCACATATGAAGACTCCATATCAACCAATCTAGTCACTGTTTTCTTGCTTTCATCACGGAACTTTTCCAAAGCCTCGTTTGCTGCTCCTGCTATTGTCGTTTGCAGAGATGGAAAACGTTTCAATTCCTGTTTTTGCCGAACAGAAATTTAGAAGCAAATAGCGAACAGTGTAAACCAAAAATAGAATTGAAAACGTTTCAATTCCTCTTTTCGTGTTTGGCTTTCTAAATGGAGAATCAAAAGTCTTTTCGGAGAATAATCTGGAAATACTCTCTCTCTTTGGAACATGATTTCACAACTACGGTAGTTCTCAGAAGATTTGACTGTAAAAAAAAATTCTCTCGAAATATAAACAACATTACTTTCTTCACAAATTCTTCCCCGAAACACCTTTTTCCCTAAATAAAATGAAAATACTAGCCCAGAGGAAAGCCAAACATTGACTATTAAGATATAGAACGTCACCTGACACTCTCCAATTGACTTCCTTACAAGTTCTTTCAGGACGAAGTGAACCTGAAAACAGTTTTGTTTTATTATTCATGGATGAAGCAAACGATTAGTGACTGAGAAGAAATAAAATTCCTTTTTTTTATATATATTCCAGTGGACAGAAGTACTTACAGCATCGACAGAAGCTTCAGCAGGGCCTCTAAAGTAACTTAACGAGCCCTCAATAAGACGTCGATAACCTTGCTCGGGAGCAATCAAGTGCGGTTGGTAACCGTCAGCTTCTGAAACAATTTTTCTTACGTTCTGCAACGAGAGATATCGATCAAATGGAAGTTTTCTCAAAGCAGCAGGCAGCTGATTGTCGAAAACTCCATAAATTCGATCACCACCTGGTCGGCTGAAATTATCAATGCATGCAGCTGATTAGAATCTACACTATAATGGATGCCTAATTTACGCAAAATCAAAAAAGTTCTGACAAATATAGGTGGACATATTTCTTCTAATATAAGAAGTACAAGGTACTAAAAAATTTCAAGCCAACTTGGAAAGTCAATTTTTTTTTCTTCTTAAGCAAATTATAAAGTTGGAATGCATTATAAAGTGAAATTGTAGGGAGCTAACTGCAAATGGGAGGTATAGCTAATTGTAAGTGACTAGAGGATAATCAATTCCATAATAAAACATGGAGTCAATTTCTGCCTCAATAATCTGCCACAGCCTAAAATAAATCAATAGATGTGAAGACAAATTCATCAGCTTAATGTGGGGCATTTGTGATTCAATGTGTAAAAACAAATTAAATTATAGAAACATAAATATACATGTATCTGAAATCTGGAGGACAGAATACCAATAAACTACATATATATATATCCTACAATGATTGCCAAGTCTTTACCGAATGGAAAGTCAAATATAACTTTAAACTCTAATTCAACTGCAACGACAATTAACATTGGCATCACTTGCAACATAAATTTAGGGTCTGATTTCTCTTAGATCACTGAACTCAATTAGCCTCCCACTTTATACGACTAATAGGAACGTCGAATTAAAAATATCCATGCATGTCAAAAAAAGCTCAAGTATGGACATCAGAACCGAAAGAAAAATCCAGGAAAAATTATGAAATTTAAATTGCTTGTCAGAAAGAGTTTCCAATCAAAAAATAAGAGGAAACAATAGGAGAAAATGAAGCATACCCTCCGTCTAAATGTTCCTTGAAAATCCTGTCAAAAGCGCGGCAAAGTTCCAAAATGGTGTACAATTTAGCCTGAAACACATACTTCAATTGCTGCAAGTTTGAAATATCAAATCAATAATAACAATGAGGGAAGCAAGAAACCCACCCCATCATCAATAGCAACAGGCCTTCCAAGGTGGTCAAGCTCAGATTCAAGTTCATCAATGCTTTTGTTAATCAATGAAATGATACTTGGAATTCTTGCTCTAATTACAGATTCCAAGTGCTGCAGTACAAGTAATTTCAACCGTATGAGCTCTAAAAGTAATGCAGTCATGACACTCAAATTAAAACTAAGAAACCCGAACGTACCCTCGAGAGAAGCTTTGCAAGATACTCAGAGCCCATTTTACTTGCCAAGTGCGAATAGTCGGGACTTGTGGCAAAGTACTCGCGCTCATTTCCCCTAGCAGCAACCATCTCCATATTTTTATTGATATCTAATTGTGAACGATTGACAACACCCACCCAAGGATGCTGCAAGCGATAAGATCTTCCTTCCAGAACCTAATGAAAATAGCAGACGAATAAAAAATTATTCAAGGTCTTCTGATCTTTAGCAGCAGGAAGAATATGGAGAGATGATGATATGAAATGACGAAAATGTTGCAGGATGAGACAAAATAGAAGGACATGGAAGACAAGAATACATAAGAGAACATATTTAACATAACTAACAACTAAGAACCTTCACAAGAACATTGCAAAAAGTTTGGAATCCAAAATTAAAAGGAGCTTTTGTTCGCTTCAATCATACTGAGTTAGCAGCAAGAAAAATGTTTCATCAGATCCAATTATTAAAGGAGTAATAATATTTCAATAGAAGATGTATAATGTCGTTCTTAGTTTTCAAGAAGGATAACGTGCCTACGATATAAGAAAATATTTATCAACATATCCAGAACTATAATGAGTAGTGTGTGTGTGTGTGTGTGTGTGTGTGTGTGTGTGTGTGTGTGAAAGAGAGAGAGATATTACTTCAAGCGCATTGGTTCCTTTGTCCATCAGATCCAATTTTGTTAGAACCCCAAATGTGCGTTCACCTGCGAATTGCAAAAAAATATTAAATGACAGACGACGCCAGTTGCCACATACTAAAACATATTCAACCTTCCGAACTTTTAATATACAAAAGGAAACCAGACTTACCGGATGGATCCACTTCCTTTGAAAGTTTAATAGCATCTGAAGTTGCAATATCTTGGTTTGCTGGAGATATTGCCAGTATGATGCAGTTGGGCTGCATGTGGGAAAAATTTGCAGGAAAAGTAAGAAGGAGCATAAATTTATCGACAAATTTTAACATTTTAAAATAGGAGAATGAACCCAGCCAAACCAGTAACGCAGATAAGATAGAGAAGGGGAATTCAGCGTTTAAAAAGTTAATGCTGACTGTATACACTAGGTCTCGTAAGGTACTGTAGAAATACTTCTTACATACACTGGGAGTTATGAGGCTAGTTTAATCGGGAAAAAAATACAAAATATGGTTTTATCAGTACCTTCTCAACATACGAACGAACCATAGTTTCAATGTCTTGCGCTATACTTTCCGGTTGCCCCTCTACAAGATCAAATGTCTTTGCATTAGATACACCCCTGAGTTGGGAATTGTACCAGTAGTAGGAAAAATAAATATATAAATGTGCACTGACCAATAGCAACTTTTGTCAAACCAGGAAGATCAATCAGAGTTAAGTTCACAACTGCAGAAAACAACTCAAAACCATCAGCATTTGAAAAACAAATCCGGTAATAGAAATTTTATGGTGTAGCTTTGGTAGTGAGCAATTATGACTTTTGGCCAACTAGCATAAAATTAGCTCAATAAAGTAAAATACCATTTGGTGAATAGATGCTTAGGTGGATAGGTACAGGCGATATCTGTTTTGTTTGCCCCGTTATTCGATCAGTTTCATCCTGAATTTCCTTGCGAACCAACGCTGCATCAGAGAATTAGATGGGAAACATTTCGTCAGCTTATTCGTTGCCAATAAAGCACTTCAGAAGTTACAATTGCTGAAATTCCACATACTGTAAATATATAGACATCACAATTTGGCTATCAAGAGAAGCGAAGAGGGAAGGAGGGGAATAACTACATCATTAAACATCAAACAAACTACTCCAGGTAACTTTCCATCTAGCAGCCAATTCCAAACTAAATATAATATCCGAGTGAATAAAACCAAGCATAGTATTAACTATTAAGTACAGCAATAAAAATAACATGGAGAAGTTTAAACAAAATACAGGTTCGATCCAGAATTAAGAGCACACTTAGTCAATACATATGACAGTGAAGTATCAAATATCACACATACAGAAATCAGTGAACCGCCTCCGCGGCAAATGTCCAAATTCGGCATATTCTTGCTTCCCTTTTTCAGTTTGCTGCAATTGCAACACCAACGGTCGCCTAGTAACGATGCCTATCGTCAACAAAACCGGAAACAGAACATCAGCCGTTAATTAAATCCACATAGTTTTCAAAACTAGTTACTTAACCATCATATTGCAATAATCGAAAACACTAACCAGATCCACGGGGTAGAAAATCTCTTCCGACTATGCTCTCCAACACCGACGACTTTCCTGAACTCTGTATTCAGCTCAAACAACAACATATTATTCTCATACTACGATTAATTACAAAGCAGAAAAAAAAAACACCAATTCCTCCTTCCATCGTAAACTAAAATCAACAATGAATTCGATTAAAACTTTAAAACTAAACATAGGATGCATCGCACAGTTAAAACTCCAATTATAAACACCAAACAAACGATAATTTCCTTGTTTTCACAGAGTCTCTACAAATAATAATTACTTTAAATAAATTAAAAAAAAATACTGATATGCTAACCTGGCCACCGACGACGGCGACGGAGGGCAGAGCGTCCCACAGAGAAGAAAAAGCCTGGTCGTCACCGCCGTAGTCACCGAGGGAGGTGCAGGCTCTCTGTATTCTGTTCACTAATCCAATCAAACTCTCCATAGCCGCCATAGATGTCGGTTTGAATATTCACAAAATTCTTATTTCCACCACAACAGATCAAAATTGAAAAAAACTGTGATCGATTGCTGTTCTGCTCAAACTTAAAACGGCGGATTCAGGTACGGAAAACACACGGGAAAGAAACTTAGAACCGAAGCAAGCAACAAAAATGAGGAAAAATCGACGCGAATTTAGAGAGAGAAGGAGCAGAGTTGAAGTTGGACTAAGAATTTTCAAACTGCTCTGGTTGGCGTACTATTTTGGGGGAAGTAGTGATATATTGCGCCGGGTGCGCAGTTTAGCCTCTCGCCCGAGTATTTCTTGTCAAACGCGCAATGGAATAATAGTTAATTAACTTTTAATTTTTAAACAACTTGAAATCTTAATCCAAAAGTGTTTGTAAAAGCTCTTCCAAATAGATTATGAGCTTTTTTTATTCATAATCTATTTATAAGTGTGTGTAAAATGAATTTTTGTTTTTGTTTTTCTTAAAATAAGTAACTTTAAGTTATAATTTGTTAAGCACTAATGATCCTGTTTTTTCTATTTAAGTCTATTTTCCAGTAAATTTGCGAACATCCGAAACTTTTAGATATAATTACTTAAAATTAACTTAACTCACAATTCATAACTACAACTTTTAAATAAGCTTTTACAAACACCACATAGGGCGATGTTTAATTGAATTAAGCGACGATCACCGAATATTGAATACGCATGCATATGACTAATTCGGTCAACACCTATATTATATTTTGGCCGAATCATTAAGAGCCTTGTGAATCTATTTAACAATTAAATTCAAATGCACAATTACAACTACTTACCGAATCAGCAAATTGGTGATTAAAAGGCTCGCAGGTTTTATCTATCCTACACCCGGTGAAGGTTACTCCGGGTGGTTTTTAACCGTTGATCTACACACATCAATGTTGGTATGTGTGTGTTTGTATGTATATGAATGGTAAAGATCTACCCGGTGTAGGATCTCAAAAGCCAGGCTCGCAATCAAACAAGGCCTAATTGTTTGTCTTAGAACCACTAATAAACAATAAGTATAGACACGTATATATTTAATATATATACATATCTACAAGTATACGTACATAATTATTTTTCCGATGATATAATATGATATATTATTCAATATATTCCATCTGATATAACATCCACGTGTCATCAATTATTAGCGCTGAGAATAAGTATTTCATATATATATCAAAAAAAGCTAAGCATTAATATACAAAAAATATTGTGGTTGATGTTCGTTTATAATATAAAGTCAAAAGTTGAATAAAAAAAATTAAGACTTTTAATTAACAAATTTGGATTTCGCTTGCTTGCAACTGAATGATTGTTGTTGATCAACTAATTAATAACAAAAACAAATTATACATGTAGAATAAAAATTACGAGATCATTGTCGGATTGCACGCCACGTTCCTTCTAGTAGTGACAGTTTGAAATTAGGAGAATTTAAATGAGAATTTTCGAGGTTTTCGCCTCATTTTATTATGACGCGAATTTAATTTCAGAAAAATACAAAACACGGAAAATTGTACGTAATTACGTGGAAATGCACATATTGCGTATTTCGGTCAGTTCGGCGGGAAAATATGCTTACATGCACAAAATAACAAGTTCATGTGCGAACGTATTCTAGTCGAAAATTACTCTTTCGTTGATTTTTCATCATTGATAACAAATTCTCATCAATCAACATATATATAGGGGTGCAAGTTTGAACGGATTTTCCAATTTCCGCCGGTTCCGATCCGAAAAGTTCCAATTTTGGAATAACTTTTTTCATTCCGACTTCCGAAATTCCGATTTCCGAATCTTTCCGATTCTTTTGGATTTAAATTGAAATTATATAAAATAAATTTGGAATTTCCGATTTCCGATCCAATTTAATTCCGAAATTAATTCCGAAAAATTCTGATATTTTTCCGAAAAATACACCTATAAATAGTATATATTATATAATACTTATTTTCCGAAAAATACACCTATAAGTTTTGTTTTAGGATTTTGACATAATGAATTGTTGTTGGAAGTTTTATTGAATATTATGTTGTGTTTATTTTTATTTATTTTTTTGAACTGAAATTTAGTAGTTATTAGTTTTACTTTTATCGACGTGGATGCTCTTATTTTCGAAAAATTATGAACATTTAGAAAATTTCGGCTAAGTTTTGAAATTTTAAAGCTTATGTGATTTCTGATTTTTTTCCGAAATTCCGAAATTTCCGGGCCTTTTGGAATTGGAATGAATTTTTAGATTCCGAAAATTTTGGAATTGGAATTGGAATTGATTTTGTACTTCCGAATTTTTTTGGGAATTTTCCGAAAAGGCTAATTCCGATCCGATCCATCCGACTTTCAGCCCTAAACATATATATATATATATATATATATATATATATATATATATATATATATATATATATATATATATATATATATATATATATATATATATATATATATATATATATATATATATATATATATATATATATTCTTCGACTCTACATATTAGGTGATAATAAACATCGGGTGGGTCTTCTGCTGCCACGTGTCATTTTCTGTATGTTTCTAAAATCCCTACAGGTTAACCCTAGTAGGGGAATATATTATAAAATACAAAAAATGACACGTGGCAGCAGAAAACCCACTCCGTATTTATCACCGCGTAATATGGATTTGTATATTTGTATTTTTGTGTTTTTTTCCATTTCCCTCCCTTAGTTAGCAACTTCCTTGGATTGACTTTGTGCGTTGACTGACCATTGACTTTGTTCTCTTCATTAGTTTACTAGTGTATATATATGTGTGTGTGTGAATTGTTGTTCCCGATACATAAAACGGGTAGTGAATTTAGTAAATTGGTTGAACAAATTAATTAGTGAAAATACGGAAAGATTAGCCGAGGCGAGTTGACTCTGTCCTTAAGACGAAATTTCCCCGCAACGGTGCTAACGGACTAAATGGAGATCGTCTCCCAAGATACAACGGCTAAACTTGGAATAGGAGCACTCCAAATCCCAAGTACGACGAACTGTACTTTGTGTAGAACTTTTCGAGAGAATCTGTGAAGGGTAGGCTTAATATGTAGTAGGCTTGTTTTTTGGATTGAAGTGAGGAATTTTGGGAAAGTTAGGGTCTATTTATAAGGTTCGAAAAGTAGTGTCCTTTGGAGCAAAAAGGTACCTTTTGTTTTGAATGGTTGCACCATTTCGAGTTGAGCCAATTGGGAGTGGTTGCACCATTTCGAGTTGAGCCGAATGGTTTGCATTGGTTCGGCCGCACCAATTCAGACCAATCAGACCAATCGAGATGGGCTTCGAGTAATAAGGGCCCAATGGGTTAAAAACCCATGACCTAATGTTTTTGGCCCGTCCCAATATTTTGATATATATACAGCTCAGTACTTCTCTACTTTTCCAATGTGGGATAACTCAAATCCCACTTTCCTTATATTTTGGACTAGTAATTTTTTCATTCACCACAAAATTGGTTCTAATCCAAAATTCATTTATATACTCAATTAGACCGTACAATAACATTGATAAAAAATTGTTCATGACTCAATTTTTAACCAATTTTCCCAACAATCCCCCACATGAATGAAAACGAGGGCGTCGATTCTCTCTAGAGTTCCCGCGAATAGTATTGCATCGGGATAGGTAGCATATAGCTTTGAACCTACCGTAGTGGAGTTACATCGGATTTACTAGGCTGAGTAGTGAACGCGATGTCTTGAACTGTCAGCCGTTCGTGTAAACCAAGACAATGCAACCCACACAATACTATTCTCACATTTCCTTAGTTCTCATGATTGTGTCCGTTTTGGCCATGGACACACATCTTGGATTCATAAGTGTTTGTCAAGTTTTTGAAGCGGCCCTCACTTCATACACTTACATAGGTGATCTCCTATTAAAGGTATCCTGCCAATACCTCACCTTTTGTTATAAGGTTTTGGAATCATTAAAAGCTTCCGCTTATCCTTTACCCTCTCTGCAGGCAGCACTAATGTCTATCACGGGAATGAGTTGGAAATATATTATTCCATAGGAATATATACTCATTAGTGCATCACTGAACTTTCTTAGCTTAGTTGTCCCTTTTGAACCAGTTCTTGGGATCTCCAGTCAGCATGGTTGGGTTACCACCAAGATTGTCCTTGATTTATGGGTTTTAATCTCACTCCCCTAGACAGGCAATATGTTTGATCTCTTTAGTTGACTTTTAGTCGCGGATCCGCTATTAACCATTGATTTTCGTAATCAATGTTATATTATTTCTTTTGAGATCAATTGCCTAATGGTCTTATGTGTACGAGTGTATCGATACTTGCCATTATACATGTCGTTTGTGCCCTTAACGTAACCGATTGGTTATCACAATTTATTCATAATTGTAGACACCGACTTAGTCCAACACGGGACATCCTCCAATAATTTTATGAAGTTTATTCAACTTCTTTTATAACCTTATCTCAAGTTATACATTCGAATTCGACCATGAATCGAGCTATTCAATTTTGTTTAAGGATTTCCAAGATACATAATCTTAGTGGACTTATATACCCAATGTACTTTCCTAATACAATAAGATATTTTCTTTAATGTAATCCATTTAAAGGCTATACTTAGATTACCTAAGAACCCTTATAATATCATTGAATGATTATTATTTTTGGAATTACATATTTACTAGTTTGCAATTCATTATGCTGCCAAACTATCCAAAAATATTTGTAATTGAACCATTGTTCATCATTATTTTTGGCAAGGTTAACCCTTGGTCTTTAGATAACTAGATCAATTTTCTAGTAGTGTCTCAACATGAGACTTTCAATAAGACTATCTTTGTCTTAGTGATTTTAATCTATAAGATTACATCCTCTAGACCCTCGTCTTTTGACATCAAAAATTTTATTTTTACTTTTCCAATATTTTCTCAACGTTCAAAATAGTATCATGATCACTATCGTCTCATGATTATAATGTCGTCTATAGACATATACTTCCATGTGCTTTTAATATAAACACACTGGCCACACTCGTTATTACGAGAATTACGAACACAATTTTATCAAATATTACTTTAGAATATTTCCATAGCTATTTAATTTAGCTTTATTGGACCACCCTTAATCATTCCTTTGAATAGTCCATCAAAACCTTAATGGTTTACTACTTGGAAGAAGACAAACTAACTTCCACGTACATTCTTCCAATGTAGACAATATTTCAATAATTGTCCTTTGTTCATTTTATAACTCATAAATTATAAAATCAAATCAAAATCAAACATATTGATTTTCTTTGTCATCTTGTTGTATCTTGGTTGTTCATCACTTTGATGATTTACCAATCACACATATTTTAACTTGGTTATTCATCACTTTGATGATTTACCACTTAGACATTTATTAGTTCTCTTATTTAGAACTTATTTATTTTCTTATTTTACAAGAAAAATATAATGTAATTTGCATCAAGAATGACTATCTTATGCACAATCATTATTTGCATATTCAATGAATATGCGTAAGTATTTTATCCACTTAACTATACTAGGCATTGTATATTAACTTAGGTACTTTTTTACCTTTGCCTAAACACCCCCACATTTCTAAATATTAATGTGGTTAGGTCGGAATATTTAATTTATGTGGTTAGGGCCTAAAGACCCCCACATTTCTAAATATTAACGTGGTAGCTCGGGATATCTGATTTTCCCCACAAATTCTAGAGTATGTATTCTAGTATTTATCAATATAATATCCATAAACTTTTTCCAGAAGTTTTGGTTCTCATTTTTAATTCATTTGTCAAAGTTGGCACTTTCCAACTTTCATTCACATAACATTTAAATGCTTTGAAATCCTTATTTTTATTTTATTAATAAGGATACAATGTAACAAAATACATTTCTTCTTTAGTTAGAAAAATATTTTGGATCACCAATATGATTTAATTACAAAGTATTGTTTTTCTTTCTCTCAAGAAAGCACAACAAGAAAAATCTTCTCAAGATACTTAAATCTTGTCAACAATTAAGATAATAAGATTTCTTCTTTTTCCTCAAAAGAGAAAACTTGTCAAGATACTTAAATCTTGTCAATAAACAAGAGAATATTAATCTCTTCAAATGGTGGTTGATCTCCACTATTCAACATTAAAGTTAGAATATATAAATTCTAATCTTAATCATTCATAATTTAGGATTGTATGTCCTAAACATGCCGTTCAAAATTCAGCCAAATCCAACGATTTAATTCTACAAAACGAGCTCTTAAGTAAACTGCTCGAATTTTATTTCAACAAAGCATTCATTGTTGTTTACAATTATTTCGGATGTTTGAAAATCAAAATCTGATCTCATCCATTCACATTGTAGATCATCACCTTGTAAATGTGATATCAAAAAAACCAAATCGAACCAACAATTCGATCTTCTCTTATGTTCTTGAGACAAGAACTACTCATGTGCTCTCATGAATTGAGCTTCTCTTTCTTTCTATTTTATTTCAAATCATGCTTTTAATTAAACCGTAGTATGATTCATATATAAAACATATGTACATCAATATTATAATAAACATAATATTTGACATGTGAGCACGTCTTTCATACTAGTTGATCATAGAAAGAAACAATATATCAAGCATATTATATCAACATATACATAGTATACACACTAGTATATAATAGCATCAAATTTGAAAATAATATTTCATGGCATAAATAAATTCATGTCCAACATAATGAATTGATAAAAATTCTATAGCACGTAATCAATGCATGTCAATGCAATAACACAATTCTAAGGAATTAGTATGGCTTACGCAAATAATAATATGTATAATAATATTCCTCTTAGTAAGTAACTCATACTTAATATACGAGACAAGTCTAATCGATCATGACAATAATAAAAACGTTAATAAGATCACGTACTCACATATTCGAAAATCAATCAACCGGACAGTTCCACATCAAATTGGGAGAAAGTTAATCCCATATCAAACTATAAGCAATTTATGCAAATAAATATTGCATTTTCATGAGAAATGTCATTAGTATAGCACTTATCATGCGGTTTATGGTAAATTTATTCAAATAATTAGTACATACGCTATCACTTTATTTTATTTAGGATAAAAATATTTCTATTATTAATGTACATACACAAACATCATGAATATTCATTAAGCATATATATTGTACATGGTTTACGATGCTTCCACATAGAAAATTAAACTATCATGCAATAATCCACCATTATATCATATAGCATTATCAATATATTTCACAAATAGATATCTTATACTTAAAAAACGTACCCGATAAATTATATGTTCGTCAATTCAAGATTTTGTGGGTAGCACCAAATCGTGTCAATATTATGGCAGTGCTGAATCATTTATTCATATCTCTTCCGTCCCAAGTCCGATTTTGTTGATTCAATATGATCCGAACAGCCAACAAAATTATCTACAACATTTATGTTTTACGTTTTCTGAGATTCGGATTGGATCATGATCAAAATAAGCCACGAAGTCGGAATAGGTGTGCTGTAAATTTGCACCTACAATGGAACCAGAGAAAAATATTAAATAATATTCATGAATCAAAAATAATATAAAACCTCATTATTGATCTTCGATTCAGTCTTCTTTCATCAAAATTTCGTGCATTGGACATTGGTGATGCGTTAATATGCGACGAGTTGCATTGGTCACGAACGGTTGTAATTTCTTATGAAAAGGTGCATTGGCAGTTCTGCCACCCTTTCGTGTTTTCATCATAACTTCCTCGTACGATCTCCGATTGTGACGATTTAACATGTTCTGGAAAGCTAACTTGATTATCTACAACTTTTGTGAAATGTTAATTTGCCATATTCGGACTTTAACACCTTCGAAAATGGGAAAGAATGTGGACTTCATGTTCTGTCCGAAAATGAACTTTCTCCAATTGTATTTTGTAACTTCTTGATTTTTGGCAGACTATCTTCTTCTCCATCTCGTTTACCAACGTGTGCAGAAAACACAATTTACTAAATCACAAAGATTTCGTCTTAAGATTGTTGTTCCCGATACATAAAACGGGTAGTGAATTTAGTAAATTGGTTGAACAAATTAATTAGTGAAAATACGGAAAGATTAGCCGAGGCGAGTTGACTCTGTCCTTAAGACGAAATTTCCCCGCAACGGTGCTAACGGACTAAATGGAGATCGTCTCCCAAGATACAACGGCTAAACTTGGAATAGGAGCACTCCAAATCCCAAGTACGACGAACTGTACTTTGTGTAGAACTTTTCGAGAGAATCTGTGAAGGGTAGGCTTAATATGTAGTAGGCTTGTTTTTTGGATTGAAGTGAGGAATTTTGGGAAAGTTAGGGTCTATTTATAAGGTTCGAAAAGTAGTGTCCTTTGGAGCAAAAAGGTACCTTTTGTTTTGAATGGTTGCACCATTTCGAGTTGAGCCAATTGGGAGTGGTTGCACCATTTCGAGTTGAGCCGAATGGTTTGCATTGGTTCGGCCGCACCAATTCAGACCAATCAGACCAATCGAGATGGGCTTCGAGTAATAAGGGCCCAATGGGTTAAAAACCCATGACCTAATGTTTTTGGCCCGTCCCAATATTTTGATATATATACAGCTCAGTACTTCTCTACTTTTCCAATGTGGGATAACTCAAATCCCACTTTCCTTATATTTTGGACTAGTAATTTTTTCATTCACCACAAAATTGGTTCTAATCCAAAATTCATTTATATACTCAATTAGACCGTACAATAACATTGATAAAAAATTGTTCATGACTCAATTTTTAACCAATTTTCCCAACAATGTGTGAATTTCTTCCAACAGAAAATTAAACTTAGAGAAAGCAGAAAAAAAAAAAAACAATGGATGAAAGGCTGTACAAAGCAGCAATGGAAGGCAACACAGAAACCCTAATCAAACTAATCCAAACAGACCCCTTAATCCTCGACAGAACCCCCATAACTCCGCACCTAGAAACCCCGCTCCACGTGGCCACAATGCTCGGCCACGAGAGCTTCGCCGTCGAGCTCCTGAACCGGAAGCCCGGCCTGGCCGGCCAGCTGGACCGGCAGAGTTCGTCGCCTTTCCATCGGGCGGCCGCCGGAGGCCACGTGGCGATCGCGAAGCGCCTGCTGATGGTCGATCCGGATGCGTGCTACGCACTTGATAGGGACGGGAGAAACCCGATCCATATTGCTGCTGTAATGGGCCGGGTCGATGTACTGAGGGAGATGGTTCGGGTCAGACCCGAGTCCGCCCGCGAACGGGTCAAGAGGGGTGGCCGGAGTTGTGGGACCGTGCTTCACCTCTGCGTGGAGTACGGCCGGTTTGAGGCTTTGAAAATTGTTTTGGAGGATTTGAGTTTCGATAAGGATTTGGTCAACGGGGTTGACCAAAATGGTAACACTGTTTTGCACCTTGCTGTTGCTGATAAACAAGTTGAGGTATTATTATTATTATTATTGTTAGCAATTTTTTCTGTGTGATTCAAAAAAAAGAAGAAAAATTAAGTATATGATAATTAAATTGTATTATAAAAATGATAACATTATATTAAAATACGAAGTTGTGAAATTTAAATTATCAAAATAACGTTAATATTTCTACAAGTATGATTGTGCAAATTCCAACAAAACACATAAATTAATCAAGTTACGTTACTTCTCTTTAAAAAGAAAAAAAAAACTATATGCGAGTGGATTAGGTTTTTGCTAGTCGACTTGCAATGAAAGTCGTTAGAAGAAAAAGGGCTGAAAAATAAGAGATGCAATTAATTTTAATTTTTTTTTTAAATATGTCATTAGGGTTTTCTATTATATATAAAGATTATTGTTAAGATGCATACTACTCTTCATAATGCTTATCATTAATTTCTTTATGATCGATGGTAAATTTGGGACAAATTTTGACAATGTTAAAATTTATGTGCTGGAATATTTTTCAGACGACAGAGTACTTGTTGTCACTTATCGGAATCATCGATCTCAATGTAGTGAACGCCGCCGGAATGAAACCAATGGACATTCTGATCCAAAGGAGAACCGATTCGAGCGATTTAGAAATCGAAGAATCCCTCAAACGAGCCGGAGCTTTTGTAGGTGCGTCGTCGTTTCACAAAACCACTCCAAAAAGGGGCTTATTGTCGTCCTCCCCTCAAAAAGACCTAACAACCAACGTCATCTTGAACAAATGGCTCAACGAAAGAGAAGATTGGCTCGAGAGGAAGAGAAGTGGATTGATGGTAGTGGCTTCGCTAATAGCAACAATGGCGTTTCAAGCGGGGGTCAACCCCCCCAACAACATCTGGCAGGAAACTCAGACGCTCGATACGAGAAACTCAAAAGATCTTCGTCATTACCTAACAAAGGCGATCAACCACCTTAAAAACTCCGAGCGGTTCTACTTGATCAACACCACGAGCTTCATTGCTTCTCTAAGCATCATATTGTTGTTGATGAGCGGATTGCCGCTGAAACGGAAATTCTTCGTTTGGGTTTTGATGGTGGTCACTTGGATTGCGATTACGGCGATAGCGCTTTCTTACACGGTTGTTGTGATTATATCGACCCCGCCTAACAAAAAGGAGACGACGATCGATGCTATGGTCGGGATTACAGTGTTTGCGTGGATTTGTTTGATGGCCTTACTACTTGTTGGACATACACTTCGCTTGATTGTGAAGATGATTAGGGTGTTGTTCAATTTGGTTAAGTGGGTGATCGGGGCTTCGTTTAGGAGAAGGAAGAGGGATAATAATATTCGTTTTTAAAAACTTCTTTTATCATGTTTTTTTTCCATATATTTTTTCATCTTGTTGTTTCTTAGACTTATGTTCGTGATCTTGTAGATGCTGCACCGAATGAAGTACATCGAGTAGCATTTCAATTTATGCAAGAAATAATATACAATTATACATATAGTAAAGTTGTAGATGATGCATCAAATGAAGTACATCTAAATATTATTTTTGATGTTTCTATCCATCATTTGTAAAAGAGTTTTTAAATAAGAAAAGTTGCTCCAAATTATAGCTTATTTTAAATAATAATTGGGCTATGCAATTGGGCTCGATACCCACAAATATAACAATACATGCCTACCATATGTACTTCAATTTGAAAAGATGTTCAACATTTTTTGGTTGGAAATTTTTAACATTATTTTTTGTGCAAATTACGGCCACCCCTGAAATATGGCCAAATTATAAAAAAACTCATCTTATTTGGGTAATTACACTCATCCTCCTTCTTTTAAATATTTTTATATTAAATTTATATAATTCGGTTATTTACCAAATCAAATCGTATTTTCAGTTCGGTAAACAGTATAAAATGTTGTCGTACCGAAATTGCGGTTCGATTTTACCGATTTAACATCCCTAAATTTACCTCTAGAGGAGGGGTTTTTTTCCATAAGATAATACATAGTTGAGGGGGTGACTGTAATTATCCAAACAGAAGGGCGGTTTTGTAATTTAACTATAACATAGGGGGGTGGCCGTAATTTGCCCTTATTTTTTTTTTTTTAAACTTTTTTTAGAAGAATGTTATATTTTGATAATAATAAAATATATTGTAAATAAAAACCATTTATTTACATGTAAGGAGCAACCTTTGCTCAAGACATAACACATTGTCTTCTTCTAGCTTGACCATGGTAAGATGTCCAATTTGTGACATTTTTCCTAAAATAGAGGGGACCAACCAACTACTAACTCAACTATAATATATAGAGTACAAGTTTCATTTTTTAGGTAGCCTGTATATTTATGATGTTTTCTTTTTTCATCTATTCATTCGATTCGAAATTTATATTCAACGTACACGAAACGATTCAGTATCACTTTACTCAGGTTCGAAGTCATCTGCCAACAAACACTTTTGAGATCAAGAAACTGCAAAATTATGAAGCGTTTGGAAACCGATGCATAAAATATGAAATTATAATTTTACAATATTGAGTAAAATTATTTATTTATAAATTAAGCAAATGGTAATTAGTCATTAAAAATAAATTAGAGCTTACTAATTTTGTTTAGGCTTAAAAGTAAGCTACTTAGGGAGATAGTAGACTTTGAATGGTCTATAATAGGTCAACGTTGGCACGAGAGAACAACTTGTAACAAAATTGATATGAAAAATGGTCCAGGTTCAAGTTCTTATGCATATCAATTTGGTAACTCAACCATCATTTTATTAAATATACTAGCATTTCCCCCGTGCGATGCACGGGATATTATTTATATAGTGAAAAAAAATAATCAATTTAATACATAATAAAAAAACTGAAATGATTTGTGCAGGCACAAATTAAACATTCAGGCACATTTTTTACCATTTCTCAAAAACCAAAAGGTAAAAAACTCAAAAAACTCTCTCTACCCTTTCGATTTTCTTTCGCAAAGCCCGTGCAAATCGTCAACAGATCGGAGGTAATTTTTACGTTTTTACGATCCTCATGTTATGTAGATTACGAATCCGAAAAAAAAACAAAAAAAAACCGCACTTGGGGACGCTCGCGCGATTTTACGCGAGCGCATCCACTTCGCTCGCGTAAAATTGCACGAGCGTATGAATTTAATTTTTTTTTTTTTTTTTTTTTTTTTTTTTTATTAAAAACCGGCTTTTAAGTTGCTCGCGTGGATTTACACGAGCGCATCCACTGCGCTCGTGTAAATCCACGCGAGCAACTTAATTTTAATTTTTTTTTTTTTTTTTTTAATTAATTTAAAAATCTGCATTTGTTCTCCTCACGCAAAAATGCACGAGCATTTCAACAGTACTCGCCTGATTTCACACGAGCACTGTTGAAATGCTCGTGCATTTTTGCGCGAGCAGAACCAATTTTTTTTTTTTTTTTTTTTTTTTTTTTCGTTTCATTATTTAAATGTTTTTTTTATATTAAATGAAATATTAATAAAGTGTTTATTTAAAATGTAGATGGCAGGAGGCCGGGGGAAAAGTCTTATGAGTCAAGTTGCCGGTAAAGGCAAGAGCTTAATGAAAGCCTTGAGCGGAAAGGGTGACAATCCGGAAGATCCGGATCGCATTGGAGACCGAGATGTCCTTGCTTCCGCCCGTAGAAGAAAGCAGTTAGCTCGAGAAGCAGCGTTACAGCGGGAAGATGAGAGATTGAGACGAGAAGCTGTTGCAGCTGGAGCCGGACCCTGTCGACCTACACACGATCTCCAGCTAGCTCGTAGTACATTGCCACATGCCGACGATGATGATGACCACAACAACAATCCAGATAATATGGATACTGACGAGGAGGTGGAGGAAGATGATGTACATCAGGATCGTAAAGCTGGTCGTGCCTTACCCTTTCCGCAGCTGCCTGGTCCGGCGTACTTGGAGGGTCCGTGCGATGGAGGGCCGCAAAAATTAGAGTTTATGCGATGGTTCAAGTCGCATATAGCGATGTACATTTGGGAAGGATATGTAAGTTTTTCTGTCAACACGTGCTTTACATAATTCTTATATTATTCATTATTTTTAGCTAACAATACATGCAATATTTTTCAGGAGCGCCGTGAAACTACACGGTGCGAGTCGAGGACCAAAGCACTCGAGGACTACCGCGGCCCGCAGGATAACACGATGATTGCGAGGCTGGAGGCAACAGATCTTTACCACTTACGAGACTGTTTTCTGAAGAAGATGAACAAGAACCTCATGCTAGCTTTCGTGGAGAGGTGGCAGCCGGAGACGAACAGTTTCCACATGCCATGGGGCGAGATGACGATCACGCTCCACGATGTCGCTTTCATCATGGGGTTGCGGCTGGACGGACCAGCAGTTTCTGAAATTCGCCCGGTAGAAGAGTGCTCACAGAGTCTTGCATCTGTATTGGGTCTCGGTCTGATGGACACCAATGACATGTTTCGAAACAAGGGAGTTGGTTGGGTTAAGGTGAGAGATCAGTTGACCCTTCCCTCCGCCACAGACGAGAAGAAGATGAAGGGCTACTTGATGTTTCTGCTTGGGTCTGTTTTGTTTGTAGACAAAACAGGGTGTAACATGAAGCCGTGGTGGATCCATTTTACCAACGATCTCGATAATGTCGGCAAGTATTCGTGGGCTTCGGCATGCTTAGCAAACATGTACCGCCAATTGGGTATTGCCACCCGCGCTGGGATGAACAGTCTCTGTGGATGTGTTATTCTCCTTCTGGTACGTGTAATTATTTATTAGTAATTATTTATTTATTTAAACTTCTATTTTATTTATTTATTCATTGGTGTTTGTTTTCAGTGCTGGATCTTTGAGCATTTTCCCTGCTTTCGACCACCTCTTTCCCGTTCATATGCCGAGTTTGAGCCTCGATGCAGAAGGTGGGCCCATGGTGGAGGCAATAAAACCACGCTGCAGGAATACCGGAAAATACTCGACGCCATGACCGAAAGAGATGTGAGTAATAATTTTTCTAATTATGTCTATAGTAGAGTTACGGATTTTTCTAATTAGTTTAAAATATGCTTAGGTTTGTTGGACCCCGTATGGTACCGGTGCACATTACTTACACCCTCGGACCATGTATTACGGCACGATACAGTTCATGGATATAGTGGAGCCGTACATGCCCGACCGAGCGTTGCGGCAGTTTGGAAGAGTCCAGACTATTCCTTTCCCGATAATTGAATCGAACTTGCCACATAACCGCGGCTTGTTTGGCGCGGGATACAAAGTCACTTTCCACGCTCCTGGCGGCATGTGGCAGAACGAGTACGCCAACTTCATTGACCTGTCGCAATACCCTGAAGCCTGGCCGCCGGAAACAGTTGCCGAGGAGTACATGAAGTGGTACATCGAGCGGACGCACCGGTTCATTAGCAACCCTGATAGAGTTCCGCCTGCAGAACGGGTTGTTGCTGCGGTGCCGCCAGACCAGCCGTTCGCCAACGATATAGCTCGGCTCCTAGTTCCGATCGTGTTCGGTTTGACTGGTGACGACGCAGCAGAGGCATTCCTGAGCATTCAGCCGCAGTTGAGGGACTTGTTGACGCCACATGCCCACTATTTGCGTCTCTTACCTAGGAGAGGTCGCGGGGGAGGTCCGAGGACTCGGGGTCGGGGGTCGAGGGGTGGACAGTAGGACATGTTATCTATTTGTGTATTAGTTTCGGATTTTTTGCACCTGACAATTGGTATTCGTGTGTTGTGATTTGTTGTTTGTTTTCGAATTTAGTTTTTTGTACGGATGTTTCATTTTGGATTTGCGGATATTTCTTATTTGCCCGTATTTAGTTATTTAGTTATTTGTACGGATTATAATTATGTTGTATCGAACGAAGTTATTTAGTTATTTGTACGGATTATAATTATGTTGTATCGAACGAAGTTATTTAGTATTAACGGGATTTAAAAAATAAAAAAAAAAAAAAAAAAAAATAATTTTTTTCTCTGCTCGTGCGTTTTCACACGAACAGAGGTGTTCTGCTCGTGTGAAAACACACATGCAGAACGCCTCTGTGCGTGTGAAAACGCACGAGCGTATTTCCACGTAATCTTTTTTTTTTTTATTTTTTTATTTTTTTTTTTTAAAAAAACCAAAAAAAAAATAAAAATATATTTAATACGCTCGTGCGTTTTCACACGCACAGAGGCGTTCTGCACGTGTGTTTTCACACGAGCAGAACACCTCTGTTCGTGTGAAAACGCACGAGCAGAGCAAAAAATTATTATTTTTTTTTTTATTTTTTTTATTTTTTTTTAAATCCCGTTAATACTACAAATAAAAATATAATTTCGTTCGATACAACATAATTATAATCCGTACAAATAACTAAATAAGTAAGTCCGATAACAACGTAAACAAAATTACAATAATACAGTACAAGTACCTTAGAGCCGGAAGAAGATTTAACTTCGGATTTCCGATTCATCGTGTGCTCATATCCGGACAAGTACCTCTTCATCGAGTTATTCTTAGGTCGTCCCTTGGCCTTCACAAATGTCGGCTCTTGTAAATGCGTTGAAGAAGGATTATTTAGGTCCCGTAAATAGTCGGCCGCATTTTTTTGGGACATGTAATCTTTGTTTGATAACTTCTCGAACTCATCGAGAAGAACTTTCTTAATTGCAACTGTGCGATCAAACGGTTCCTCCTCGTCCTCCCATGGACCCGACTTTGGCTCGACAACCAACGTTCTCCAGAATGGATGTAACTGTTGCGGATAAAAAGTATCTCCCTCAGCAATTTTAACTGCAATCATACACGCACACGGGAGTCCGTGGGTTCGACTTAGGTAACAGTTGCAACTATCCGGATTATTTTCTAATTTTTCGTACTCTTTATCCAACAGGTCCAGTGCTTTGTGTGATACGTTACATACCAAAGCACCGAAGCACGACAGTGAAGTACTGTACATCCTGACTGTTCTACTGCTTTCATTTTCCACCTTCAATTCATTAATTTGAAGGTCAACTTGCGCATCTAGTGCATTTTGAACTGTATCCATAGCTCCAGTCGATGTTTGGATCCAACGCTTCGATGCACGATGTGCACTCTCTACTCTGTTTCGAGAAAACACTCAAATAATGAATAAATGTAACATGTGTATAAAAGATTGTACGTAACGAGTTTATAGTAAAATCAATTTATATACCTGTTAGTCGTCGTGTTACCGAAATGAACGATGTTGTTGGTCCAACACTTAACAAATCTCTCCTTATAAATCAACCACGTTTCATTGATGTAAGTTATCAGCTTCGGATATTGCCCGTACAAACTAACTATCTCTCTATAGTTGCATTCGTATTCTTCCTCAGTCTCAGATTCGACTAACTTTGCCCACACCGTCCTCCGGAACAGTACACCCAACTTGGTGTTACCCAAGAATTTTGACGCGTTTGCCTCAACGTTTCTGTTTATGTGATATAAACATAACATGTGATGCGAATGTGGAAACACGTTTGGCAATGCTTTCAGTAGGCCCAGCTCACGATCTGTCAGTATCACTTCTGGTTCTATCCCGATTGGTAATATGTCTCGCAAACATCGCAATGTCCATGCATAAGTGTCCCCATCTTCACGTGACATAAAAGCAACGGCAATAGTGAAGTTCCTTCCCACGGGAGTAACCCCAATGATCTCCAAAAGAGGCATTTCATATCTACATGAAGGTAATTATAATTTAGTCAACTCTTACATATATATATATATATATATAATAAATGTAATACACATTTAAATAATTATTACCTGTTAGTCTTGTACGTGCAATCCATCAGGATGACGTATGGAAATAACTGCAAAAGCTTTATTGAATCAGGGTGCGCAAACATAACGTCTTGCACTGTATCACCAGCTGGATTTGTTCGATGCCATTTGCTGTATCCACTCTCACTTAGTTCGTGCCACAGATGTTGTATAACTGTTTTTCCTTTCATTTCCTCTCGTCTAATTTTCTGTGATTCATTGTACACTTCTCTCAAGGACGCAGCCGTATCCGGATTCATCTGCCTCAGATGATGCAAAATTTCCTTCGGCTTCACATGGCTCTTTTTCAGTATCTTTGTCACTTCTCGTTGCTCTTCAGTCAGGCGACTTAGCGACCGTAGTCCTTGTGGATATTTATGAGGATTATGATTGTGCTTGCCATTTTTGATGGTAAGGCGCCATAATCCATCACGACCCTCTTTACCCCATAGCGCAAAAGGGCATTTACACTTTATTGAACCGGACTTCCGGCTTGTTTCGACCTCTGCATTTTTTCCTCGACTCTTATAGGCTCTTTTGCAAGTCAAATATTGTCGGCCCTCGTGGTAAGACTGTCGCCTAATCTCATGTCCATGACTGATGGCCATATTCATCGCCCACTCGACTAGTGCATCTTTACTATCAAATGCAGTCGAAATTGTGAAAAATTCACTGAAATCATGTAGCTCGAATGTTTCAATATCTTCATCCACATCTATGTATACTTCCTGTTTTTATATTAATGTAATTAGCAAATTATAAAACTAAAGAATAAAACTATTAAAAAAAAAAAAAAAAAAATTGTGGTGCTCGTGTGATTTCACACGAACAGAGACGTTCTGCTCGTGTGATTTCACACGAGCAAACCTCCTCTGCTCGTGTGAAATCACACGAGCTAATTAAAAAAAAAAAAAAAAAAGTTCTTGAGCTCGTGTGAATTTACGCGAGCACTTGCCAAGTGCTCGCGTAAATTCACACGAGCACATGAATAAAAAATAAAATTCATCTACTCGTGTGAATTTACACGAGCACTTGGCAAGTGCTCACGTAAATTCGCACGAGTAGATGAATTTTCGGGAAAAAAATAAAAAACTTACATTCGGGTCTAAGTTGTTTGGATCCATCGCAAAAATTGTTGAATATCTGAAATTTTTCACTTTGAATGTTGAGTTTTCTTTTTTTATAGGATTTGGTAGGAATAGTACAAAAGGTAAATACTTATGGTAAAAAGGTAAAAAACCATGGTAAAAAAGTGCCTGAATGTTTAATTTGGCCTGCGTATATCACCACCCATAAAAAAATATAGTACATTAGTATAGTAAAATTTAATAATGTAATATTATTAATATTTTTTATAACATTAGTTTTTTTTTAAACCTTACATATTAAATTATAATCCAAATAAATAGACTAAGAGTTAACAAATCGAATTTCTAGCTTTATCTCTTAAGATTTGAGATATATTGATGAAATATAGGAGATTAATAATTGTTGAAAATTATAGTTAAAAAATTAGTAGAGAAAAAAAAAATTAATAATTACATAAGTTTAGTTTTAATCTTGATAATAGTTACAAATTATAGTTAGAAATTAGTAGAGAAAAAATATTAAAAATAAATAATCAGATAACTACCATTAGGGTTTTTAGGGTTGCCCAGCGTTTCTTTCTTTTATATATAAGATGTCTACTCATTTGGATATTTATATTTATATTATTGACAAGTAATACTTTTTTTTTTTTGTAAAATGGTCTATTTAATGTAACTCCTTGGTTTTGCTAATCGTGGAAGAAAAGTAACACAGTTCAATATAGAATATAAGGGGAAGTCGAGAACCATCGTGTGGTTATGTTAGGAAACTTCATTTCTATATTATTTACAATATATTAAAAAATATTTAATTTTCATTAGAGTATACATTCCCCGTGTTTTACGATATTTGTGGTTTAAATTTTTTACACACATTTTAAGAAAATTGCTAAAATATTCTTGAATATTAGAAAAGAATTGTTTTATAGAAAGACTAAAAATACCATTTTACAATTAATGTATGAGAAAGTTGCAATAATAAGAGTAAAAATAAAACTATATTCATTGCATATTATTTTTCAGTTTTACCCTTTATCACTTTTGAAATACTTAGTTGAGAAATAATTAACATTAAATGTATTTTAATAATTTGTTATATTTATATTGTAGCTTATGCATATTTATTAATACGTGCGCAACAATTCAAAATGAATTTAAAATTCGGTAAAAGATTAAAGAAAATTCAGTATACATATTAAATGCTGTCATGGAATTTAGCATATGGTCCAAGTTCCAACATGAAATTTAAGGATTGAGAAAGACATAACACATTGGAAAAGTTGGGTGGTTGTACAAAATCAAGGTAAGAACGCAAATAAAATAAATAGATTTTAAATGTACAGCTTCATTGCAATAATTAAAGTTTCATCCTCTATGATCTATGAAATTGCAGTTTTCACCCCAAGTTAGTTCCAAAGTCAATACAACCCCTAATCACTAACTCGTTTGATTCTCAAAAAGATAAAATTATTAAAAAAAAAATTATAAGAACACAATTGTATTATTTAGGAATAAAAATTAAATGGATCGAATCTGAATTAGTACTAATCGAAAATTTCTATTTTTTTTTCTCAAAAGTGGAAAACTAATTGCAATGACATTTAAAGAAGAAAGTGAAAAAAAATGAAATTCAGAATTGGAAAATTCAAATGAAGAAACAAATTAGAAAATCAGAATTTCTTGGAACAAAATTGGTAAAGTTCAGCCACATTATAACTGTGTTCCGATCAGATTAGCATGAACCAACAAGGCAAGGCTCAAATGGTAATCGGGCTCGTTTGTCCACTTCATCGGACTTTGATAAATGACCCAAAACATTGAGATATAGAAGCTCAGTTTATGAGTATTTGAATATAGTGTCTCCAATTGTTATTTATTTATTTATTTAAGGACTAAAACACAAAATTAATAATACATGGTTTTTTTCAATAAAAATATCAGAATATCTATTACCAAAAAATATACTCAGTTTTTATTTTATTTTTTAATTTATTTACCCGAGTCTCTGTTTCATTTATATTGCGGTTGTTTTAAGCAAAATTCACTAAAGTTTGACTTTGACCACTGACAAATGACAGCCAAAAGGATTAGAGAAGAAATAATCATAATGTTTGGCCACGTGTATATTTTTTCATTTATTTTAGAATCATTAAAAAGAAAAATATATTGAGAACTTTCAAAATTATAAACGTGCACTTGAAATGTCCAAAATACCCATCGTGATTATTTAATTTTACAATCACCCATCCCATTAACTGAAATTTGCAAGCAAGTCCAATTACTTTAAAAGAAGGCCCTTTAAGAGAAAATGAAATATGTTTTATTTTGTGGGATTTGAGCCCTAATTAAATTAAACAAACATATAAATATGGTCTAATTAATATTACTAGATATAAGTAAAACCCCTCATCTTCTTAATTGGAGATGATTGTTCAAGAATTGTAGTGGATATAAAGATTATATAAGAATATATTGAAATAATTTGTGCTCAGATGTTAATAACCGATGTTAATTAAGTCCCGTAATAAATGACATAGCGATTGAAGCTGGTGAGTTTGTGTCAAATATCAAGGTTCGAATTATCTCGTCAACGATTGTTAAGTCGAGCTTGTTATACATGGTTAACATATACATGGTTAACCTAGTGTAGTTTACATTATCGTATGATTTACAAACTATTATACGAGAATTTAGTTCATCATTTTTTGGTCGAGCTTTAATTAATTGAATCTAATATCTATTTCCATGATAAATTGAAACACTTTCGTTTTAGGTTAACAATCTCTATAACGTTGAATGAAAGTACACAAAATCAAAGTAACCTAAAATTTGAGTTATAAGAGGAAAGTCAACCAATTCCATTGACCAAATCAAATATTTACCACTCAATTTAATTAAATGATAATAATTTCATAAGTTTTTATATATATGTACATATTTGATATTACACGAAGAATCATGCTTGTTCACACACAATTGCGTGGCTGAGAGATGAAGCTATCTATTTCTAGTAAATTTTATTCATCAAATATACAAAATCTTAACCATCAAGTAAACCAATTTGAGGACAACGTGGATGTGTATCTCATTTTTATTTATTTATTTATTCTTTTTTATTGCTATATATGACTACTTCAATCATTTTTATTTATTCACAAATTCTCAATTTCTTATCCATTCTTATTAAAATATTCAACTCGAGCCCTAACTTTTTATAAATATTCAATTATAATCTAGGGGTTGGAGCAAAGTGAGTCTATGTCAAATGATCCAGGTTCGAATCTTCTTACGGTCGCTAGGTCGAACTTGTCTGTTAGATTTTATGTGATTTACGTCTCTCGTATAATCTGCAAGCTATTATACGAGGCTTAGATAACCGAATTCAAAATCGAACTCACTTCAAAAGAATTAATAAAACCGACTTGATTTCATAAGTATTCACAAGTGTGTATGAGCTAGTGACGAGTTTCGTAGAGTCGAACTCGTCTCGAGTTCAATAAGAATAAATAAATCGATGCTTAAGTAAGCATTACGCTTCCAACTGGTTCAATTAATCACAAAGTACGACTTATCTAATAATTATGAATAAACTAATTAATCCACTCTTCTAATCAGTGTAACCACTACTTATAGAGCTAGGTCAATTTATGCCAATAGGATATTCTATGTTGAGTAAAAAATAATTAATTATGTAATGAATAATTAGTAAAATAGATTATAAGATGAAAACAAAATATAATAGGAAGTTATCAAATTGACGTGAGCAAAGAATAAAGCTACAATCCTAGGGCAAAAAGGGATATCGCAGAAAAATTAATTATTTTTTTATATTCGATTGGGGTATTTCTGAAGAACCAACGATGGAGATTATACCATCTTATGATAGATTGACTAATTATTGGCTGAGCTGGATTTGAACCGACGTACACATATTGTCAACGAATTCCCAGCTCGTCCCTGTTAACCGTTCAGACATCGACCCAAGAAAAATCAATTTTATGCTTATTGTTAATCCATGATCAACTTCCTATATCATAGTACCCTACCTACGGGGGAATTCGAATCCTCGTTGCCTCGTTGAAAGAGAGATGTCATAAACCATTAGACGACGGGGCCCAACTTGCTTTGCTCAACCGCCCTCACACTTGCGCGGTCATTTTCACGATCGAATAGTATAGTAACTTGCAAATTATTTTAAATTTGTAAATTATGCTAGACAAGTTACGTACGATACGAGCGTACAAAGTGTTGACAAATGAATCGAAATTGAATTTTTAACGATTTTTATTAGCTATTAGAATAATTTTGTTATATAAATTATATGAGGGGGGGCAAAATTGCTTATTTTCATGCCACTATATTGGATCTATCCACATAGATGAGCACACCACCACAATAATCCGACCAAATATCTTTGTTTTTTAATTAATTTTTTTTAGAATAATGTCCTTTATGAGATTTTGCCCTACTTAAATATTAAGGTAAATTACAGCTACACCCCTGAGATATCCTAAAATGACTTTAAGATCCATGCCGTATTAGTAATTACAATTACACCCCTGAAACAATTACTGAAGCCAGTATTTTATATTCTGAAGACCGTTAATGCTGCCATAGAGGAAAATTTATATATCTTATCTAAAATACTAAGGATTTAAGAAATATTAGGGGGATAATTACAGTTTTGGTCCCCCAAGTTTGCACGTTTTTCACTTTTGGTCCCCCATTTACCGCCGTCAACAAAATACACACTAATGTTGTCACATTTTAACACATTTAGTCCCTCCGTCTGTTTGACCGTTAAGTAGTAACGGTAAATGGTTGAATTTGGGGTTTTTCTTTGAGAAAATTGCAATAAGACCCCTGTATTCTTTCAAAATATTATAAAAACCTCTAAAATTTTATTCAACCATAATTTAACCCCTATTTCATCAATTAACCAATTTTAACCAATGACCCCGATTTCTCAAAATTGGGTAATCCGACGTTGACTTTCTTTTTAACTCGGTTGACTCTTTTGTCGATTGATATTTTTTCCCGTTGTTGACCGATGTTGAATGTCGGCTCAACAACGTTGACATTTTTTTTCTTGATTTTTATTTCAATTGTTCAGTAATGGAAAAATATAATTAAAAAAATCAAAACTGATAATCGGCGAGAAAATAATATCATAAAAAATGAAAAAGTCAACGCATCTCAATGACGGAAAAATTTTAAGACAAAAAAAAAAAAGAGATAAAAATTAACGGCCGGTGTTAATTAGCCCCCAAAAACCGTTGTAATAGAGTGGTTTTCTCATTACAAATTACTCCGCATATGCCTAATTCATCTTCTTCATATTTTCTTGGGAAGAAATTTGAGATGCACTGGCGGTTCCAAGAAGAAAAATTTGAGGGGAAGAAATTATGGATTTTAGAAATTTTTTAAAATTGTATTTAGGCCCTAAAATTTTAGATAAAAACTTTCTTAGAAGGTTGTAATTTTAATATTACGATACTAGATATTAATATAGTATTATTATTGTGTTATACAGTAATTGTGTTGATCGGAAAAAAAAGTGAAAGGAAAAAGTTCGTAAAAAATCAAGAAAAATAAAAAAAATCAACATTGTTACCGAGAATACAATGTCGGTGAACGGCGTCAAAATCAATTTTAAATAAAAAAACTCAATGCCGAAAAACAAATTACAAAAAAAAAAATCAACGGCGGTCAAGGGTCAACGGTAATGGTGGTAAAAATTGGGGTCGTTTGTCAAAATTGATTAAATGATGAAATTGTTGTTAAATTATGGTTGGGTAAAATTTTAGGGGGTTTTAGAATATTTTAAAAGAATGCAGGGGTCTGTGTGCAATTTTTATCTATGAAAAATCCCAAATTCAGCCCTAATTCAACAGTTGACCGTTACTACTTAACGGTCAAACAGACGGAGGGACTAAATGTGTTAAAATTTGACAACATTAGTGTGTATTTTGTTGACGGCGGTAAATGGGGGACCAAAACTGAAAAACGTGCAAACTTGGGGGACTAAAACTGTAATTATCCCAATATTAGGAGATCCATGTCACCCTCTAGCTCTATATTGTATCCACCACTATCTGAAACTAATAGTCCGTTATAAATCTACTAGAATAAATAATGCGATGCATTATGCAGCGTTTCTAACAAAGTTTCAAGGAGGTGATTGTAATTACCATACTACAGGGACTTTAAATTTATTTTAGCATACCTTAGGGGTGTATGTGTAATTTACCCTAAATATTATTTATATTAGGAATAATTAATTGAAAGGACATAATTATTAATAATTTCACCATTAGCCCGCCCCCCAACCCCACCCTAACCCCACCCACTAGTACTCTATCTCTCTCCAAAAAGGCAAAAACCCTTTTCTTTCTTTCTCTCTCTATAATATCTCTCTCTCTCTCTCTGTTTGATGATCTTTTTCTCTCTCTAGAAACACTCACAAAAAGTGTGGAGCAGAAGAAGAAAGAAGAAGAAGACAAAGCTATCAGGCCTCTGCGTTGGTATTGTCGTCACATCTGCCAAATTCTCACACACAAACACGCACACGCACGCACGATAACAAACAAAAATCTCTCTCCCCCTCTCCCATAAAAATTCATCGCCTCCGGATTTTCGTCAATACTCCCCAATTGAAGAAATCTGATTGAAATCAGATACATCAATATATAGATACATACAGGATTTGTGTTGGTGTTGGTGTTGGTGTTTTGTTTTGTGGCTGTTATAGGTAGAATAATGAGGTGCAGGAAACACCCCGCCGACCTCAGCAGCAGCGTCGGCGTCTGCGCCTCCTGCCTCCGGGAGCGCCTCCTCGCTACAATGGCGGCGCAGCTGGATTTCCGGAAATCGGACGCCCAGCAACCGCCGCCGCCGCTTTCGTTTCCCCGTTCGGTTTCCCCTTATATTAACCGGCGGAAGTCGGACACCAACACCGATGCGTGGGGGCGCCAGCAGCATCAGCGCTTCTACAGTACTCCCCAGGTGGGGCCCACCGCCGGTTCCGCGGCGGTTGAATCGAAGAAGAGTAGGAGGAGCAAGGGTGGGAGATTCTCGTCTCTGTTTTTCGGTCTCTTCAGATCGAAATCGGACAAATTGGATCCGAAATCCGGCCCGATTTCGGATCCAGGGGCTTCGATCGACTCCTGCTCGGCCTCTCCGTCGTGGTTTTCCACCATCGTCCCCGGCCGCCGGAAAAAGCAGATTCGTACGTTTTCTCTCGACGAAAACTTGATCAGAGCCCAGCGGAACGCTCGCCGGAATCGAGACCGCGGGATGTCGCCGGCGAGATTCTCCGACGGAGAGGACGACGAGCATTGCCACGGCGGATCGAGTGGCTACTCGTCGGAATCGTCCCAAGGGTGGAGACAGACCCCGCGGAGGACGCCGGCCACGGCGCGGCGGGGTGGGGGAAAGGCTGGCGGGCTCAGCAGGAACATATCGGGCCTGACATTTTGCCTTAGTCCCTTGGTTCGGGCCAGCCCGAACCGTAACTGGAATCAGAAAGGAATGCCGCCGGAGGCAGCTGCCGGCGAATCTAGGGTTCAGGCGAAAGCACACCTCTCAACAACGTCGTCGTTTTACAAGAACAGGTCCCGAAAGCTCGCCGATTACAGTAGGCACTACTACAATAACAGCAACCATTGACCCATGGCGGCGACCGTTGACTTCTGACACGCCGATCATCCCATCTCATCCCGTGACACTATTTACGGTTTTGCCCCCACTCTTTTTACTTATTCTCATTCAATGTACATTTTTGCCCCCACAGTTTTCTTATATTTACTAGAAAAAGAAGAAAAGAAAAAAAAAAAAAAAAAAAAAAAAACATAAATACACAAAGTAATATTTTGGGGATTATGTTTTTTTACCCACTGTAGTAACAAATATACAATTAATACGGTCGTGTGAAATTACATTAGTGCCCCTGTAAGGCAATAGTGGATGGTATAGTGGGGATGGCGCATTTGCCCCCCATAATCGTTACACTTTTGATTGGTTTGATTTAGGTGGAGTTTTTGATTTGATTGAGTTTGGATAACACTAACTTGATTTTAGGGTTTGACTATTTTTGATTGAGTGTAATGATTGTGTCTTCTCTGTTTTATTTATGTAATTATTTATGTATATTTGTACCTATCTATTTGATTTCAAAAAAAAAAAAAAAAAAACAAACGAAAAATGTGGCAATGTAGAATGGAGATTAGTGGATGGTGGTTGTACATAGTTTATGGACAAGAAATTGGCTTGATTTGTTTTAGATGGTTCAAGAAGATTTTTAGTGCAACTAAACAATTGAACAAAGTCAAGGTGTCTTCTGTCTTATTTATTTAATTAGTTAATTAATTATGTATTAGTGTACCTATCAATTTGATTAAAAATTGAAATAATGTGGCAATGTAGAATAGAGATTAGTGGGGCACTAGTACATAGTTTATGGACAAGAAATTGGCTTTTGAAGTGGTATTTGATTGTGTTTGGATTTCTAAGGGGTTTTTTTTTTTATAAGTGTAACTAAACAATTGAACAAAGTCAATGTGTCGGTTATACTACACTAAGTGGAGCGCAACACTCTCACATTCAATGTTTTTCACAATAAGAGTTGGGGTGTGTGGGGTCATTAATTTGCAGATTCTAGCAAAATTCGCTCTCGTTCTGTTAAACAGTAGTTCTTGATTTTAAGGAGTCAAACTATGGATTTTTAACGGGTTCGGGTGGGCGTGTCTATGGCGGAATATAGTAGAATGCAATTTTCACGGGTCAAAACTCATATTAATTTAAACCTTTTTTTTATATAATATTTTTATAAATTTTACGGGAAAATATTTAGAAATTAAAATGAGTGATCAAACATAAAATCTTAAGTTAAAACCAATGTAAATAATAACATCAATGGTGAATGTCAAGAGTAAATTAACTAGTCTAAGAGTAAATTAAAGTTAATGCGTTCTAACCGAACAAATCATTAAACATAATAACTAAATCCAAAGTTTTTTAAGACAATATTTAAAATAAAATAGATAACTATCGACAAAACGAGTTATAAATATAAGTTTTGACATGTAATAGATATTTTGTTCATGTATTATATATTATTAATTTGTTAACTTCAAATATAAACAAAATAAAATCGTTTTGTATGGTTGGGCGGGACGGATTTTACGAGTATTCATTTTTTTAACCCATCTTAGACCCAAACTACGGTCTTCTCTATTTGGGACCCAATCCTTTTGATGGATCTATCCGTCCGATTTTAGCAAGTCGGATTTTCTCGAGTTTGACGGATTCAGTGGGTTGATGGATCCATATTGCTCACATCTAATAAGAATAGCTCTCGTGGTATTGAGTTTTCAAACACTCATTTGATATTTAATAGAATGTTTTAATACATAGTTTTCAAAATTTGTCGATCAATGATAAATTTAAGGGCAAATTACTGTCACCCCTGAGATATGGGCAAATTACGAAAAATCCTTCTTGTTTGGGTAATTATAACCATCCCCTCTTTTTAAATATTTTTCCATAAAATTTATGTAATTCGGTTATTTACCGATCCACATCGTATATTCAGTTCGGTAAACAGTATGAAATTTTGGCGTATCGAAATTTCGTTTCGATTTTATCGAATTAATACCAAAATTTACCTTTAGAGGGGTATTTTCGTAAAATAATACATAGTCTAGTGGAGTGACTGTAACTACACAAAGAGAAGGAGAATTTTTGTAATTTGATATAAGTCAATTGGCCGTAATTTGACCTATATTTGTATAATAAAGGTCTTAAACGAAAGTGGGATCTAATACTTAGAATGTGGAAGCTTGTAATAATTGCAAGGTGGTCAGATGAGTCTGACTGTACAGTGTTGATCTGGTGGGGTGAGTCTCCACTGTACCACACATACACCCCCACTCTGCATTTGCATTAATATCCATCTATCTAACTTCTCTACGATCCATTGATATATAACTTTATTTATTCATTTGAAATCAATAGTTTGGGTATTTGTTAATTTCAAAACCTTTTCTTTTAATTAATGTTTTAAATGGTTGAGATAAGAGGTCTTAATTGAAATGAGCTGTACTCTCACCCAATTATAAATGGTTATGGTACCACCACTTCAAATAATTTTCTTCTGAAAAATTGGTTGAGAAAACAATAAAAAACCATCTACTTTAACCTTGTAAAATATATTACTTATTCGGTGCACTTATATGGTTGAATTTAGGTAAACACGAATTTTATTGGATAATCACATTTGATTTGAGACTTTAACTTTTATAACGAATTCGAATTAATTCGATCCCAATTATCCAAACATATTACTAATTACTATTATCTAAATTTCCCGCAAGGGATGAGTTAGCAATTGGAATAAATGAGTTTGTGTTAATTAACTCAAGTTTGAATCCCATTGTCAATTGTTACTAGGTCAAACTTATCACGCATGATTTACCTAGTATGATTTGCAAACCATTATACGAGAGTGTAGCAGCCACAGAGACCCAGGGGATTTTGGGTGCGGACTAGAATATTTTTTTGGACTAAAATGGTATAAAATTTTAATTTTGAGGGGCTAAAACATATAATTAATAGATAAATAACTCAAAATATTAAAAAAAAAATAAAAAAGAGGTAAAAAAAAAAAATTCCTACAGGAACAGCCCCCAAGATATGCCTTTGGTCCGCCCCTGACAGCGCACGTAATTAGTTTACTGCAGATTCCTTCATTACGAAAAAAATCGACAAAAATCTTATGTTTTATTTGTGTATTATTTTACTCAAACTTGATTTGTTTCTTACCGAAAGTGGAATTTATGTGGATTTCAGTGAAACGTGTTCAATTTGAGGTCAAGTGTTTGACCCTAAAGATTTTTAAACATGAACACACTCTCGACAACTATGTTGACTCTATTGCATAAAGTTACATACATAATAAATAGTTGATAATTGCATTTAGACACAAGATTTATATGGTATGATTATAAAAATAAATATCTTTTGAATTTTATGAATAAAGTTTTTATTTTATTTTTCATAAGTGGGTTCTAATAGAAACCCACCTTAATTATAATGTTGGTCATACACTTTTGCTTTCTTTCTAATCATTGTTATTCCAAATCTTTCAACACAAACTATCTACTTTATTTAGTAGTTTCCCTTTTTACCCTTTTTCTCAAGGTTCTACTTTGCTATCGTTCACCCAGGGGTATTTAGTTTTGTAAAGTGGTCCTTGTCGTTTCACACGGAATACCACGTGTCCCATTCTACTCGGTTCAGAGTGTAAGCTGATGATGCTTTCGGCTGACGTTCGCCACTATTACGGGAATCGCCTTTATGATTTAACCAATAGTTCAATAGATGATTCGAACTATGAATTTACAGTTTGAGAATTTACGACTCACATGTTGATTCGTGGTCAACGGCTAACCGGTTCACGGTCAATGAACCGATGCTCTAGGGACCAGGTGAACATGTTTGCTAAAAACCTTTTGATTAATCACAAAAAGACAAAATTTAAAGTAGAATTTGGAAAATTTGGTGGGATAGTCCAAGAAAGTGGTTAAACCCTTTCATTATGAATAATGAATTAAATTAGGTACACTATTATTCTACTAAGTAATCAAAATATAGTAAAAGATGAGTGATATTATTTTAATGTTCATCACATTATTGTTCATATGGACTGTACTATTACAATAGTACATAATAGTAATGAATAATATATACTAATAACATGAGGTGAAATAATTATTTGTTATGGCAAATTACGTCCACCCCTGAGTTATCATCAAATTACGAAAACTTCCCTCCTGTTTGGGTAATTACAGCCATCTCCCTCAACTATGTATTATCTTACGGAAAACCCCTCCAAATGTAAATTTAGGGATGTTAAATCGGTAAAACCGAACCGAAATTTCGGACGCCAACATTTCATACCGTTTACCGAATTGAATATACGATTTGATTCGGTAAATAACTGAATTATATAAATATTTGTGTAAAAATATTTAAAATGAGCGGTGGCCGTAATTACCCAAACAAGAGGGGTATTTCCGTAATTTGGCCATACATCAGGGGTGACCGTAATTTGCCCTTATTTGTTATGTAGCACTATACACATTTATTGTAAGATTACATTATTGCTGGACCCCCGCCACCACTACGGCCACTCGCCGCCCGGCCGCCGCCCACATGAAATAGATTTTGTTGTCGAATTGGGAATTGTAGTTAGAGGTGAATTTGTGGTAAAATAAAATCTAGCAAATATAGGATTTCAAGTTAAGAATTAATTAATTTGTAATTTTTTAGGTAATAATTTTTTTCCTTCTTGAAATAGCTAAGATACTTCCTAACTTAATTTCCTTTTCCAATTCTGAAACAAAAACCACTCATTATATATATACATGTATCGATCGATCAGCCAAAACAAATTAATCAAACCCAAAATCAAATTCAAAAAAACATTCAAAGAAAAAGAAGCAATCATCATAAAAGCTGATGGATTCATCTTCGTCTACCGATAACGGCAAGATAAGCTACCTCTGCGCCCGCGGCTGCGGCTTCTTCGGCGCGGCGGAGAACCGCGGCCTCTGTTCCAAGTGCTACTCCGACTACATCAAAGAGACGATGATCAAATCGGTACCCGCAACAATCGGCGGCCAACGGCAGGATTTTGCCCCGCCGCCCGGCGGCAACACCCCGAGGGGAATCGCGATCGGTAAATTGATCGACGTTTCGAGAACCGGAGCAATGATGGAAGTCGACGCCGCCAACAACCCATCGGCTTCCGCTCCTCCAGCCGTGAAAAATCGGTGCGGGGTTTGCAAGAAGAAAGTGGGGTTGCTAGGGTTTGAGTGCCGGTGCGGCGGCACGTTTTGTGGGGTCCACAGGTACGCGGAGGCGCATCCGTGCCAGTTTGATTTCAGGAGCACGGGAAAGATTGCTATCGAGAAGGAAAACCCGGTTTGCAAAGCTGACAAGTTTACGGATAGGGTTTAATCGAAACCCGTAGTTTTTATTTAATTTTCCCTCAATCCTAACTTTTACTTACTCATCTAACTATGATCGTTACTCCCTCGGTTCCTAAATAAGTTTAGTTTTTTTGCCTTAGCACAAGTTTTAAGAATCTCAATAAATATGTCTTGATTATAGAAAAATAGATGTTGATAGACAAAAATACCCTTGTTTACTAATTAATGCAGAAATAGTGTTGGAGGGTTAATAAGGGTATAATTGAAAAGTACATAATAATGCAGCATTGAAATCGTAAACAGTATTCATCTTAATTTCCTCTCTTGTTTGCGAAAAGAAAAATTAAAAAAACGAAAACCAACTTTTTTTTCTAATACGAATCCTTCCGAAAATCGAACGAAAATGATAAACGCAAAATAATCTAACTGTCCAAACATGAATTTCCATCAAGTCTTTGCCATAAAAATATCCCAAAAAAAATCAAGAATCAGATACAAGAATCATGACCGGCGTCGTTATTACCACGAATTTTGTCGTTTCTCGATTTCAAATCATCCAAATAATTCTGATAAATATAAGAAGCAAATCCCCAAATAGCCATAAGCATAGCAATTATCTTCACCCCGTTCATACTATCGTGAAATATCACCACCGAAGCAAGAGGAGTAACAGCCAACGAAAGGGTACTTATGACATTCGAAAAAAGAGACGAAACCACAAAAATCAAACCAACAACACCGACTGAACATACCTGCCACGCGACAGCTGTCCAAACCAAAGTCATTACGTAAGAAACTCTCCCCGATGTGAAATTACCCATTTCTCCCTGCAAACTCCTCCACTCCCCGCTAGCGAAAAGGCCCACAATAGCAACACAAGTCGCCACAATCGCCGTGTAAATCTGCATCTCGAGCACAATCGAAAAAGTTTCTTTCTTTAGAACCTTCTCAAAAGTCAACTGCATTAGAGACAGCAAAAGGGAGTACAGTGCAGAAGCTGCAAGTGCCGTAACAATTCCGATTATATATTTACGCTTAGATACCCCTAAAGGTTTGTCCGAGTCGTCGTTTATAGCAAGAAGGGCGGCGGATAAAGAGAGAATCACCACGGAATTAAATATTAAAGCGGTGAACTTTTGACTGTTTAAGAAGTAGGAAAAAATCGCGTTGAACGCCAATTGTGTGGCGCAGATGAGAGAATAAGTCGAAGCGGATAGATACAAAAGGGCGATGGAATAGAGCATGTTATCACCTGCAATTAGGACGCCTATGACGAAATAAATCGTGCAAAGAACAAGAATCGAAGGTGGGGGTGATGAACTAGGGGGCTCGTTTTTCGAGCGGAGGAAAAAATACGGGATTAGAAGAATCGGGAAGGCGGCCGTTTGGACAAGTGTGGCTAGCCATTTACTATTGCCGCCTTTGTCGTAATAGAATCTTCCTAAAAGAACCGCTGCAGCTTGACCGACTATGAGAAAAGTTATGTTGAGAACAACCAAGATCCACCAGTGCGTTCGTTTTAGCTTATGAAGTGGATGTTGATAAAGCCCGTCTTTTTCCATAACGGGTTCTTGAATATCTGTAGAGTGGAAAAGTGGGCCCGTTAGATTAGCTTAGTGTAAAGACAATGTAATAGAGAAAAACATCGAAAGTATATGTGTAATGACATAAGACAACGAAAGTTTGGATCCAGAAAGACGAAATTTATCAACAATTGACGAGGATAAAAGCAAAAGCAACTCGGGCGAAAATCCTGCGCGATTTGTTTCATAAACAAGATCCTAAATCTTAAAGCATATATACTAACACCTAAAAAAACACGTAAAACTACAAACTTCCCGATTCTTACGAAATCTACATCAAGAATCGACTATTCGCATCAAACCCATTGATAGATGTAACAAGTCAGTTGTTAAAACGCATTCTCTTACGATCGAAAAGTTCAATTTTACCAGATTTATTACAGTCGAATGTTGGTTAAACAGACTTACAGTCCTAAAATCCACCACAAGTAAACACTAATTTAAATGTTCGATATGCGAATTTGCGACAAGCAAGACAATAATTCACTATAACTCAAACTAATCTTCAATAATCATAAAATATTTAATACTAAATTTGAATTAATCAGAGACTGTCATAATAACCTGAAAACAGATTCCTATCAATTATCAAACACTTTGTCATCTGTATCATATTCTACCAAATAAACTACTGATTTTAAACAAACATCAATTTAAGGAAACGCCATGAAATATTACAAGTAATTACTGCAACAAAAAAAAAAATTAAAAAGAAAAACAACAACAAATTACAGGTATTTTGAGCTACTGAGGAACGTAGAAATACCTGGCATGATTCGAAGATGGGTTCCAGAAAAAGAAAAATTAAAACCCAGAGAAAAGGGCGAATTCCCAGACTATGCGGGGGAAAAGAGAGATTCAGAGAAAATTGAGGGATTTGCGTATAATTTCAGAGAGTTTTGAAGGGAAACAATGGAGGTGATGAAGTTATACGCACTTCAAAATTTGTATCTAATGGGGTTTCGCTTTTTTGATTTTTCCACACACACAAATAATGAAAGCAAATATCACTTGATGCATCATATATTCATTATTAGAATTAATTAATATTAATTAATATTTTTTTTTCTGATAAATTGTTATTATTTTCTTTTATTTCTCAAAAAAAAATATTGTTTTTGCTTTTTTTTATTTTCTCTTGGTAGCATGTCAATTTAAGCTTCAATTAGCATTGGTTTCTAATTGGCAAGAATAAATTAATCAATTATTTTTAATGGTGCCATGATTCTTTGCTTTTTAATAAATATTGGTACTATGATTTATCATATTTGGTTGGTTGTTATGAAAATCGGTGCGAGCGAGCGAGCGATTTATAACCGGCCTCGCTTTTTATGGGCTTTATTGAACCAAACTTGCCTAGTGGGTCAGTATAATTGGAATTGTTCCCGATCACGAATGAAAAGACTTGTTTCAAAATCGGGACAAAGTTTCTATTTCTTAATCATCTATAATATAAAATACGTAACACTATTGATTTTTCGAAAACTTAAAATCGGATCAAGAGTCAAATTTTAATTAATATTCCATTTCCACTAAAAAATGTAAATCGAAACTTTTGGAATTCAGAATGACAAATACTTTTTTCCAAAATTGATGATATCTGAATCGGAACCGATGAAATTGTGAAATTTTGTTCCAAATTCCAACATAATTTTGCGTGAGTAATCTTTGAGATAAAAAGTCTTACTTACCCCCCCCCCCCAAAAAAAAAAAAGTCAAACTATCCATTATGAGTTGTGACAATTAATAGTCCTAAATTAGTGGGATTATTGAGTGGCAATTATCATAATTAGTAGATAATTGAATGGTTGGGCCCGGCCCACAACTCGAACCGGTAGCAAAATCGTAATTGAAATTTGCTTTCATCGGAAGGTGGGAGGAAATTCAAATCCTAATGGCTAATACCATTTGCATTTGCATTTGCATTTGCAATATCATTGTTGTTTATTGCATTTGCAAGAAGTGTAATTTATACACAAATGTTATCCAGACCCTGCATACGATTTCTTGATGTCATTCATACTTAGATGGATTGTTACATCATAAGAATACAGATGAAAATCGAACTGAGATAGTTCGATCAAACATAATAGCTCGATAAAAAATCGACAAATCCAAACAATCACATAATCAACTCTCTCGTTTACATCCATAATCATATGAATACATATCCAATAAACGCATACTTAGGGGGTCGGTGAAGAAGAAAAATAAACAACACCGAAAGGAACAAAACTAACTACAGTCTCAATGACTACGAATACGCCAAAATGGTACATACGTAAGATGAGAAAAACACACACAGTAGAGAGTGAAACAACAACGACAATCTACTACTATATCCCGATTTAAAAGTACTCTTGACAAATCACAACCAGAATCGATCCGCTATCAAATAACAAGAACTTTCTACAGATGCATATATTTTTTTGTCCCGACCAAAAAATACGATAGAACCACAAAAAAAAAAAAAAAAATCGAGGCTCGTTTTTTTTTCTTTTTTTTTGAATTAATTAGCAGGCACATCCTCCAGACTGCTGTTGTGACTGAGATCCGTTTGCGTTGCTAGATTTGAGGTTCACGTCCACCATATCTTCTTGCTTTGTTGATGATAAAGTTTCCATTCCTGGCAAAGCTGCAGCAATCTTCCTAAACAAGGCCTGAAAAAATAAAAAAATAAGTCATGCAAAGCTCAAATTCTATTAAGCCTTGTTTGGATGGGGACTTTGATGTTTGGTAAACCCAATAATTTTCCCGGTCGACCCGGAAAATATTATTTTATTGGAAAATAATAGAATTGGGTATTCGTTAGATTATTTAATCTTATCTTAGGAACTAAACGAGGCCTAGTGAGATTGTAACGATCTTATTTTGGTTAATGCCATTGTGGCAACCAAACTACCTTATTGGTTACTTTATCATGTGGTGGTGCAGACAGCAACATCAAAATACGAGGTAGTTAAAATGGGGCTATATATTAGTTGACTAAAAAAAGGATGAGAAGATTGTATAGTTGTCCATCATATAACTAATGAAAATTGGAGAAGGTGGTGATTTGTACCAAATTGATTATCATACGAGAAAATATTGCAGTGTATTTACCTTAATATTGAAACCGGCCTTTGCACTAGTTTCGATAAACATGACGTTGAGATCACGAGCTTTAGCCTCTCCTTCCTCTATTGAAACTTGCCTGCAATTAGGCACCGTAAATTGGTTGAGTAAGAGCAGAATATAATTATCTTCTGTTTATTATACCAACTCTTATCCCTTACCTGCAATTATGGCTAACATAACAAACTAATGTAAAAGGTTGAAATCAAACACATACTCTAATACTCTACGACCCCGCTTCAATGCTAAAGTACCCTGCTTCCAATCTTTTCCCATTTTTTTTCTTTCAAATAATCGCTCTTCATAAAAAGTTACAAAACTTGTTTTTGCATCGGCCATTTCATAATCCCAGTAAGAATCAAACTTTGATATTGCTCAATAAATTCTAATGTTTGCAGCCTTGCAACAACATAGTCAAAAACTTGTTATTTCGACCCAACAGGTACAAATTAGGTGTGTGGTGATTTGTTCACCAATCTATTCAACACAACTGGTGAGGTTTTTCTAACCGGGTTTCTCTCTTATTCACTATAAAGTGCATAGTATAAAACTGAAAAATAAAACAAGCAAAACTAATAGTTTATTGAGATAAATCGCTATAACTTATGTGGAAAAACCGAGCATAAATAAGAGCAGAAACTAGAAATAATTACCTCTTATCCACCAAATCAGTTTTGTTGCCAACTAGGACGATAATAACATCACTTCCTCTCTCAGTACGAACCTCCTCGATCCACTTTGAAGTGTTAAGAAACGATTGTCTACCTAATAGCCAGTGAAATATCATAAATACCAAAAAAATTACCAATACTGCAAAATTTAGCCTAGCTGGACATTGGAAGAAGCTAAAAAAAACTCTTCTATATGAAATTAGAACGAAATCTAGGAAAACCAGACGACATCCTCAGAGGGGAAGTAAAATATTAATTTGCTTAAATTACATTACAAAGAGATAAAATCTTACTTGCAACATCAAATACTATGACAGCAACTGAGGAGTCCCTTATATAGCTCGGGATGAGACTCCTAAACCTTTCTTGACCAGCAGTATCCCTGAACACACAAGATAAAAAGATTACTCATCAAAAAAATAACTTGGAAACAGTAACTGAGAATTCGGAGAACAGCAAAACAAAGAGCACTAGATAGAGTCATTGCTCTTTATCAGACAGTGGGAAATAACCCAACAAAATTTTGGCACTGCCACAATTGTTTTTATAAAAAAAATATTTACTTATAATTAGGTTCGCTATTAATCATGCTGATCTATTCAGTTAAAAAAGAAAAAAAGAAATATAGATTAACAGAAAAAGAGTTTCTGATGTGCTGTAGTCTGTAGATAATACGAGTCTTCCTATCTATAGTTCCAAGCCTCACAAGGCGGTCACATCACGTTATCAAAGATTTCTAGAGTAGATTTTCTTGCAACCTATTTCAACGAGAATGTAAAGCATAAAATATATATCTGAGCATATATATCTGAGCAAGCGTGTGTAGTTTCATTTCTGTCGAGAATTTGTATCTTACCACAGCTGCAAACGTACAGTTCTGTCTTCAAGGTACATCGTCTTGGATAGGAAATCAATACCAATAGTAGCCTGAAAACAACATCAATGTCAAACATAAATAGAAATCCGAACGCATTTTCCATTAAATTTAATTATTTTCAATGCCTTTGTTTTAGTTCATGAGAGGGTGGATCGAAATACTAAGAGCCAGACCAAGCAATAATAGATCAGAAACCAAACAAACAAAATGTTGCACATAACATATCATAGATATTCCATTATTTTAAGCAACTTCTGAATCGAACACATAAACGCTTGCAACTGCATACTTTGCAAGTTCAGCCTCCGAACAGCGGATTACAACGATCGTGAATTCTAGGCTCAACTTAAATTCAAGGTTCAAAATTAACACATTTTAATTTCAATAAACAAATCATAATTATCACATTCAATTGAAGGTTTATCGATCCTATTTGAAAAATCAAACTACAAAAAGTCAACTCGAAATGTTCCTTTTCGAAAAATCACACCAAATAACAACAATCAGGAACCAGATCCGTACTCATTGCATTATTCTTTTCAAAACAATGTAAAATTCAAAAAAAAATTAAAAATATTAAACTGCAACTCCAGAAAACGAATTGATCGCTCACCTGATAAGTGTTGTCGAATTTGTCGTACATAAACCGAGTGATGATACTGGTTTTCCCGACGGATTGATCGCCGAGGAACACTAATTTGTACTTGGCAAGCGCCGACACCGGAGCCATCACTCAAAATTAACTCGATTAAATTACGAAACCGGATCGGGGCGTTCAGAATCGGATCGGTTGCTGTTTTTTTTCCGACGGAAAGTTCACGATCTCGCCGGAAAAAAGGAAATCGGAGAACTGCCGGAGAAATCGATGATGCGAGAAAAATTTTGTATATTGTTTGCGCGTTTTGTTGATTTGGAAATGAGAGGGATTTGCTAAATCACTAAATACTACTGTGCTATTAACGTGTTCCTTCTGCGCGTGAAGCAACTGTGAAAATATTATATAATAAATTATTATTACTAATTATTATTATTAAAAAAAGAAAAAAAGAAAAATACAAACAGAAGGGTTGGCGGAAGCTGCTGCTGAGTGCGGATACCGGTGGTGGCGGTCGTCGGTCGACTATGTGGAAATGTTAATCCAAATTATTATTAAATTATTGGACGAAATTGCCCCCATTGTGATTAATAGTAATTTGTATTAAGCGTATTTTTTTTAATATATTCTTTTTATTATGGGGTCATTAGCAATAAACCCCTCATGTAGATAATAAATGGTGATATGTCCAACCCTTAAATCTTTCTTTGTGATAAACCCCTAGAATTTGTATTTCCAATTCTACCCTTATGTCAATTAGCATAATTAGTCTCAATTATTCCTTTTTTTTCTCTCTTTCCATAACAATAATCTAATTCCTAAAAAATCTACTTCCAAATTTCTAAAATTTGCTACCAAATAAAAAAAAAAGGATTTTTTTATTTTTTTATTTTGTATTATTTTCGGATTTTATAGCCATTTTTTTATTATTTTTTATTTTGTATTATTTTCGGATTTTATAGCCATTTTTTATTATTTTTTTATTTTTTAATATTTTAATATTTTTTTAATAAAAAATATTTTTTTTTAATTTTTTTTAAACAAAAAATTGATAATTTTTTTTCTCGACAGATTTACAACTCCGAATATGACTATAGTTGAATATGGCTATTATGTGACTACGCTGTGTATAACATTGTAATTAACATATTGTAGAATCATAATTATTAATATAACAGTAAGAATATGACTATTATGTGAATGTGACTGTGTTTTGTAAAACATTATATTTAACAAACAGTAGAAGCATGAATATGACTATTATGTGACTACAGTTTGTATAACAGACTGAACAGGATTAACAGTAAGAATATGACTATTATGTGAATGTGACTGTGCTTTGTAAAACATTATAATTAACAGACAGTAGAAGCATGAATATGACTATTATGTGACTACAGTTTGTATAACAGACTGAACAGGACAGTGGGAATATGACTATTATGTGACTAGGTTCTGCGTAATATGACTACAAGTAATCAGCACTTGAAAAAACTTGCAATATTAACAGCAAAATACATTGCAAAAAGAAAAAAAAAATGACTACGAAAAAACAAAAATAACTAATGTGATCCTTCAACAATGGCCATCGAACATGTTTTTTTGTTGCGGTATCCAACTCGGTTGCACCGACTGCACTTAATCTTCCGTTTGATCTTCTCTGTTAAATATGACTACACTGTTGAACATATGCAGCACTACAAAAAAAAAGGACAAATATAACTAAGTTGTTAAACATGACTACTCTGTCAAATGTGACTACTCTGTAAAATACATTGCACTACAACCGACTAATCTCGTAATTCTGTTAGATTCTATATATTTGATCATCTTCAATCATCATAATTTTAATTTGGAATAACGAGTTAAAAGAAAGAAAAAAAAATGGATTGATAAAAGAATTAGCCATTTGGCCGGTGTTTTGCCTTGTTAACAACATTAAATTGTTAATCTAATCTTATGACTCAATTTTGCGATGATTATGGTAGATCCTGACATGCTGGAAGTTGGAAATGGTGGGATGACAACGGAAGAATACCGGTCATATTTCAGCATATGGGCATTAGTGAAAGTAAGTGATATAGTAGTAGAGTTGATAAGTGAATTTTTTTTTTTCCAGGTTGAGTCATGACTAGTCTAACATGCATGCATTATAAATGTTTTCATGTGTGGGGAATCAGGCTCCTCTGATAATCGGGTGCGATATTCGGTCAATGGACAAAACGACACTGGCACTACCAAGCAATAAGGAAGTTATTGCGGTCAACCAGGGTAAGCAAATTCAAGATTGAGCAAAACACTAGCTAATAGAATACAGTTGGACCAATATAATTCATCCTGACATTGTTTGCTGTGGATAACAGATAAACTTGGTATTCAAGGGAAAAAGATTAAGATGGAGACTTGGAGGTAACACCTGCTGCTGAAACTAATTCAATTCAATTCAATTCAATATTATTTAGCATATGGTTTTCCAGATCTAAACATTCAGAATATGCAGAATAACACAAATATTAATAAAATCCAGAATAATTGAAAATCAATGTATGCGTTCATAACAAACAAATAATAGAACTGAAAATCCAGATCCATAACATATTCTATTGCTAGTTCGACAATTAATTCGAGAAAAATAAAAAAATAAAATTTACCAATTAATATAGTATATATTGGTATTCCGCGTTGAGAGAAGGAAAATCTCCATCTAGAAATCCGACAGAAGCAGCAACAAGGTGGGGGAGGGGAGGCGCCGCCGCCAATTGTACCAGGCGTCGATGTGGTGGTGTTCGACGAGAGGGGAGTCGATCTCCAACATCAGCGGAGGAGGGCCTCCTGCAACGGGTTTCGGCCGGCGGCGTTTGAAGGGTGACTCCGGCGGCGGCCTACAGATGTGAAGAAGAAGGAAAAGGAAAAAAAAGAAGAAAAAGAAAAAAAAAGAAAAAAAACTGTGAGCGAGAGAACGAAAGAGGGAGAGAGCGAGAGAATGAAATTGAGGGAGAAATAAAATTGTATTATATTAAAAACCTAACACATAGGGGCACTTTAGTCTTATCATGGCTGGTAAGGGGGTCTCACTAATTTAGATTGGAATGTGGGTTATGAGAAAAGTCTTTAAAGTCAATTGGGTTTAGTTCAAATTATTTTCTAAATAAGGGGTGTATTGCATATTTCCCCTTTTATTATTGATAAATGAACCGGGCCGGGCCCAACCCATAAACAATGTAAAACTCTTGTCTAGGCCCCCCATGGTCTTAAATACTAGGGCTGGAAAATAATTACCGCGACCGAATATCACGGTATACCTACTAAACAATACCGAAAAATTGCCGAAACTTCGGTAACCATTACATTTGGTACGGTAGTAGTACCGTACCACTATTATACGGTACGGTAGTGGTATTGTATTTCAGTACTATGGGAATACCGTACCGTACCACAAATTTGAATTTTATAATTTAATTAATGTATATTTATTGGTTAATAATTAACTAAAACTAAAATTACTACATAAAAATAAATAGGTCGAAACTTAAAAAAGTTAAAATATAGTTCTTAAAAAATTATGAGAAAACATTGAAGTTTAGTGCAACAAAAAAACGTGCATCCCATTTGGTTTTCACTGAAATAATAGAGCTGCAAATTGAGATTGAAAAAAAAGATCATGACTCTAGTAATCTTATTTTGCAAGGTGTCACTAAATCAATGAAGTTAAAGTTTGATAAATATTGAAGGAGCTTTGAAAAATTGAATAAGATTATATGAATAGCCAATGTTTTTGTTTAAAGTATTGTGTTTTTATAAAGATCATCTTCAAAGTATAATAAATTAAAATTAACGGTAGAGTACCATATACCGATATACCGTACCGAAAGTAACGGTAGACCGAATAACGGTATACCGCACTTGTTGGTACGGTAACGGTATCGAATTTTTCAATCCCATATAATTCGGTAGGTACACGATATTGATCAAAATATTCGGCAACCGTACCGAAACCACCCCTATTAAATACTGTTATAAAATTATATATATTGAGCCCAATTTTATTTTAGAGGTCACCTCCTAAAGCAAGGTCAAATTACAAAATAACCACTTTTGTTTGGGTAATTAAAATCAATTCCTTGAACTATATATTGTCTTACACGTTTACCCTTATGGTGTCAAATTTACCTACTGAAAGATGAATTATTTTGTAAGAAAAATATAACTCAGAGAATAGTTATAATTACCCATACACGAGGGTTTTTTTTTCTCGCAATCTGTCCTTATCTCATAGGGACGGCGTAATTTAAAAGTTATATATAATAGGGTAATTAGCACTTAACCCTCTCGAGTTACAAGCTTTTGCAGATGACCCATTGTGCTCGTAATATAAGCACATAATCCCCTTATGGTTTACGGGTAGCTTCCATTAGTTTTTCCGCCAAACTTAACCGCATGTGTCAAACTTCAAGGGGGTCGTCTGCAAAAGATATACTTTGATGTGTGACACATGCGGTTAAGTTTGCCGGAAAAACAAACAGAAGTTACCTCGATTATCTACAAGGGGGTTTTATGCTGATATTACAAGTATAAGGGGTTTAAGCGTTATTTACCCTATATAATAGGGTCTAATTCAATTAAATATATTTTTTTTAAATTTTCAATTACAGTTTTTATGTATCAATTTCACCCCTGGCTGATCTAGAAACCCTCGAATAAAGCAAGTCCAGAAGAAATCACCTCAAACCCCAACACTCAGCAATTTGCATTCTGAGCATTTCTCCCACAGATTAATTGCAGCAAAAGAATGGCATCGGCGTGGAGATTCACCGAACTCCGCCACCTACGAATCCCCGTTTCAAGGGCCCTAAACCTAAACGGATCCCGTTCGACGGCCGTCCGATCAATGTCGTCGCACGGCGACGATCACCTCGACAAGCAGGAGGTTGTTGACCGAGTCCTCGATGTAATCAAGAGCTTCCCCAAAGTCGATCCCTCTAAGGTTATTCATCTTAATTTTCGTGTTTATTTTTTTTTATCAGGAAATTTCTGTTTTTTCGCAAATTACATTTGTCTCCGATTTATTTGTATCGGAGGTGTGATTATCTGTGTCTGGATTGGGAGAATTAATGAGATTAATTTGAAGAGGTGGCGATTTACGATTGTTTTCGAGTTCATCTTCCGTGGCTTGCTAATTGCAGATGTTTAGATAGAAATTGGTGTTTTTAAGAAGCATTATTTTGCAATAAAGGTTTCGTCTTTGTTTCTTAGCACAATTATTTTTTCCGTTCGGACGATTAAAGGGGACTATGAAAGTGAACGAAAAGCGAAATATTTACATGTTTTCGGTAATAATAGAAGTTGACACGAACGTGTCTTATTATGCTAGAGGATGTGCAAAATGTCATACGATGTTGACGGGAATGAAGTACGAGTGAGTGTTCTTTAACTCGTAGATGCGAATACTAGTGGGTACTCGACTCGAGTTACGACATTTAGTTCCCTCCTTTTTCTACTACTTCCATCTGAAACGGAGAAAAGTTGTTAGCTACAACGTTTCATGAATCTAAAAGCAGCTTATTTTAATGGGATTCATTGATGTTGAAGTAATTCAAACCTCGTATTTATGTACTTTGGATGAGTTTTCTCATTTCTTTTCAGGACTTTGCTTAAGAATTAGAGTGATTTAAAAAAAAAACGTTGCCGTGGTTTGTCGTAATTTCTCTAGACTTGTCATAAGTTCAAAAGTTATCATTAATGAAACGTAATTCTTCTGTAGAATGAAATCGAGAAGATTTCATTTAATCACAGGTTTTGTATAGTAAATGAATTTGAACCCAATTTCCACGAGAGTTTCACTGTAAGTACAATGCCTGTCTCGTAATTAAACAAGTTTCCATTTTTATGCAGCTTTAAATCCGTGTCCTTTTCTTTTAATTAGAGATAAAATTACAAGAGATGGGGTTATATTCTTATATTCGTCCCAGCATTTTGGAGAACTGTATTTTGTGTTTATTTGATTGAGCCGATTTCGTCGTTAAATCCGTGTCCTTTGCTTTTAATTAGAGATAAAATTACAAGAGATGGGGTTATATTTTTATATTCGTCCCAGCATTTTGCAGAACTGTATTTTGTGTTTATTTGATTGAACCGATTTCGTCATATTTCGTATTGAAAAATGTGCAGGTTACCCCGGATGTTCATTTTCAGAATGATCTAGGATTGGACAGCTTAGACACTGTGGAGATTGTGATGGCTATTGAGGAAGAATTTAAGCTCGAAATTCCCGATAAGGAGGCTGATAAGATCGACTCTTGTCCTCTTGCAATCGAGTATGTCTATAACCACCCAATGTCCAGCTAAGTTCTGCAGCACATTTTTCGGGTTTTTTTTTTTTTTTTTTTAATTTATTTTAATGCAATTAGACGTTTTTATCCAGTCATTGCTTGACTGTGTGATGTTGTAGAAATTTGATCCCAGGATGGGAAATAATTTGGGGATTCTTTGATTAAAAGAACCCCCGATCATGCGGGATTTAATAATTACTTTGACTAATTACTTTTGCAAATATGTCTCGACTCTCGAGGTTTTTTTGTCTTTTTTTAATAATTAGGTCAAATCTCATGGATAATACTTATAATTAACCCTATATTGAATTGAACATTATTCATACTCTAAAAGGAACATATTTGTTCAAGAAGCATAATGAATTAGTGAATGTTTTCTTGGTTACAATCGCACACACACACACACACACACCCATACATGTGTGTGTGTGTGTGTATTGTGTGTGTGTGTGTGTGTGTGTGTGTTTGTGTATACACGTGTACGGTGAGATTCTACTCGGTGGCATACGAATTTCCTCTTTCATTAGAATATCAGGAAGTGATACACTTACAATTACACACACATACACACACTAGTACTAATATATAACTGCAGAACATAAACACAAACATACACATCTTTACACCGAACACAAGATAATTATATACACACCAGTACTTACCTAGGACAAAACAAAACAAAAACAACCTGATCAAGATCCTGTCTGAAGCAAACGCATAACACTAAGCGCCACAGCCGAGAGCTGAAACACGTCATCGTTCCTCTCGCTCAACGGCGAGTCGACACCCGTCCTCCCCTCCTTAAACCCATCCTCGCAGGTAGTGGAAGCATCCATAATCGAGCTTATCGCCACATTAGCATCGTCAAACCGTTTATTATTATAATATTTCATGGCCTTTTCCACCGAAGGGATCGAATCAGAGTAAAGCTCTAAGCAATCGCTAAGGCACCGTCTGACGTAAGAATCCAACTTCTTGTTCTTCAAGAGTTGTGTGATGTGGCGACGAGTGTCGGTTATGTTGTGGCTGAGTAAACGAACGGAGATTGTGCCTAGGCCTCGTAGGGTGGCACACCGGCTGGCGGCAGCCGCCTGGAGGGAGGTTGTGCAGAAGGTGTAGTTTATGTTTGGATCGTTTTTCGAGAGGGTTTTGCAGGTGGTGTTTATTAGGTTTTCGCCTTTTGTGGCTTGGATTATGATCAAGATTGTGATTGTTATTATGGTTGGATGAGATAACAGAAAAAAGGGCTTCATTTTTTTTTCTTTTCTTGAAGGTGGGGTGGGGGGAGTGGGGGTGGTGTGGTGTGGTTTTAATGGAGAAATATATGGGTTTTATATAGGCAAGAGGTGGGCTTGTGTGCAGTTATGAGAAAAATGATTGTAAATTTGAAGTGTTGCTAAGAGTGATGATTGCTCAATCAGACAAATAAATCAAAACTCTGATTTATTGTTTCTTGTTTGAGAATGAAGATGGCGAATTTATTTTCTATGATAGGTCATGCCTTTTAAGGATAAATCCCATTTTCTCAAAACTACTCGTAATTTCGAACTCACGAAACTCTTGTTAAGTTTTCGTGTTTTATCGGTACGACATTCTTTAGCATCCTTTCAAATATTCCGATCGAAATCAGCATAATTAAAAAAAAATGTAGCTATTTTCACCTCTAGATAGAAATGTACTTCTGACAGTGGTGTGGTGCAAGTACAACACAAATTTCTTGCAGTTAGAAGTATATAATATAGAGTATATATATATCCTTAGTTGTGATTATGCGCAATAATTTGATTTATGGAGTGATTTATTGCTATGTATTATTGGACTAATAGTTGATTATGACAAGATATTATGGAATAAGAATATTTTGGATTCTTAATCATGCACTAATACGACTGTTTAACAGATAATTAAAACAATTTAATCCCAAAATTAGTCAATATTCAGATAAGAACACGCAACCACATATGTGCAGTGGTATAAGATATACATAAATCTTATATATATATATATATATATATATATATATATATATATATATATATATATATATATATATATATATATATATATTTTAGAGTCTTGATCATACTCTTCCCCTCATAATTTTCTTGATGAAGAAACAATTATGACAAACTTTAAATGTATAAGATAGGACTCGTTATGAAACAAATGAGCAGCCGAAAATAGAGACGTGTGGAAATTGAACTGATCGAATGTAATTATCACTTTTGAAAAAGAATCTGTTATTTTTCGAAAGTGAAAAACGAATTCTATTTTTGTTCCAAGGAAATTCGATAAAATAAAAAATTGGAATTTCAGAAACTAAAATGAAAGGCCGGTTCTTCATCGTTGGAAAATACCATTGTTAATTATTTTTGATAAATTATGAAGAAAAATAAAAATAATGATTAATTTTATAATTTAAAAATAATATTTCCAACCAAAACAATATAACTTAAAAAATTATACAAAATATTAATTTATACTAATACACAAATAACCATTTAGATTTATTTTGTTGATACGAATTGAATTTAGGAACGTATCTAATAATTATAATATATCACCCTACGTGTATTCTTTATTTGAATTTATTTATACTTTTTATAATTTTATGTTAATATTTTGAAGAACTAATTCAATTATATATGTCTTTTTCTATTTCTACTATTTTGTTTATAGCTTATTACAAATAAATATAAGAATGGAATATTTCATCCAATAAATAAAAGATCCCGATAAAGTTAACCAAATTATACACGGGAGGACTATAATGAGATGAATTGTAGAGTTGAGGGATGAAAATGAAAAAAAGACAATAGAGACGAGAGGCTAAAGCTGAAACTAAATAATAAGATGAGGGATTATTAGCTAGCTTTAGCCAAAATGAAAATAACTTGTTCCAAAATTGAAAAATTTCGTATCAAGATCAGCGGAATTCAGAACTTCCAATGTTTTGGAATACTTTTGAATATTAAAATGGGATCGAAAACCGAGGGGAAAAAAAGTCGGAAACGGCAACTTTCGGAAACAAGAACAACAAGGCACATGAAATATGATAGGTTTGCCACTTTTCGGCTGGACTGCAAAAACTATGCAAGTTTGGGCAAAACCGTTATTTCAGGTATAGCTTCAATCGGAGTTTCTTCTCTCGGGTGCTTCTTCTTTTTTAAAATCAAGTAACCGTAAAAGTCTATAAACCCATCATCATTTAATAATGTTACATCACTTGTTAACTAAAATTGGGCACCCCCCCTAATTCATTGCTTATACGCAACATATATATATCAAAAACATATTTTCAAGAATATAATAATACTGTTTTCAAGAACTGACCTAATTATCCAAATAAATTTATTATAATCGGCACTTAATTCTATCCAGTCTCGACTGCTTACTAACCTCTTTCATTTTGCCGTTGCTTCTCCATCGGACCACGGCAGTGAAAATAGAAACTTTGAAGCTGTCGAAACTTCAATTTTATACCGTCGAATTTACTCCATAGTGTACTTCATTTTTTCTCGCTCTCATCAATCGTATCCTCTTCTTCACCGCTACTATCACCGAACATTGTAGCCATTTTCATGGCCAGCTTCGCAGCCATTTCCCTCCTCTGGAAATCGGGCATCAACCTTAACCCGTTGCGCATGTTACCAATTTCAGACATCAGCGTTTCCAAATCCTCAAAATCATACGCTTTGTCATCATCATCATCGTTCTCATCGTCATTCTCTGATGCTTTGTCAGCTTCGTGGGCCCGAGTACCTGATGTGGATGGCTGGTTTTCTTCTCCAGCTGAATCGACTACAAGCTCTCGATTTAGAGAGTTAATATCATTTTCTAACTGTTTCCCATTTCCCGAGGTGGAAACAGGACCTTCTGCAGAAATCCATCCTACGTCATCCCATGGTTCTGCTGAACCAGAAGATAATATTTCATATTCGGGTTCGTAATCAGATTCTTCTTCCGACGAATCTGCAAAAAAAAGAAAATAATAATAACACTCAATAAATGAACATTGAGATAAATAACAAATTAGCAAATTAACGTAACAAATTCGCATGTGAACAAAACCTTCTTGATCGGGCATTGAGGGTTCGTTTATCTTATCACCAGACTTCAACAGCATTCCAGGCCACATATGAGCAGAGAGTGCACCGAAAAGTCTCTCAACACCCTGCGAATCACCGTCTACAGACAAACCTGTAACGAAATTTTAATTTTCAGAAACAATTAGTTATCGGTTTTTCTTTTTCTTTTTTTATAAACTAATGAGGAAAAAAACAATTAGAGGGCCTTACATCGGTCAAAATCAGCGTTAGATGCACAAGCTTCAACGTATTCAATATTATGTTCGAGACACCATTCTAAACACGATGTTTTAAATCCCGATAACGGTTCTTCATCTCCCAATAAACTACTCCCTTCAGTTTCGGATATACCGTACTCCGAGAAGTCTAGATGAGGATCTACGGAAGATTCTCCATGCTTAAGCAAGCGTCTCTTGTACTCTATATGAGCTGGATGACCAGGAAGAAGATCTACCTTATTACCAACGCATAGCAGTATATCAAACTTCTGAATTTCGGTTTGAGAAACCCATTCTTTAAGAACAACAAGCGAAGACAGCTGCAAGTAACAATGTAGGTTAATGTACTAGTCACAGATAAAACAGTTCAATATGTAAACCGGACAGATAATAAACGAATAAATTGATAATGGCTTACATCGTTAACGTCGAAAACCATCACAAGGGCGACTAATCGTTCGATGGCTGGAAAGGTTGTGATGGATAACTCGTCACAAAGATGTGCCGTCCAAACTGAAACATCCGCCGTGTAATACTTTGTGTTGATTGTCCACCTTTATAACGTAACCACATTCAGATTATCGTGTTTATCATTGAGCAATTGGTTTTTTTGCATCTAGTAAACTTACCCGTGGACAAGTAACTCGGGTGATGGATCCGGGGAATCTCCAAAATCCACGCCGAGTAGTCCTGCATCAAACAATCGAATATTCGAGTACCCGTTACACGTTAAATCTAGAAAGATAACGCATAATCGTCCGCACGAATGACAATTGACATATGCTAGAAGATAGCATTGCCACATGCTAACACCCTTAATTACTTGAAAAACATTATCTTAATTCACCGCTCGGATTATCGTAAAAATTATGTGATCATCAAAAGATTCGCCAAAACAATCAGAAAAAGGAATATTTATGTGAGGTAATTCTTCTGATTTCTTCACCAAATAAGCTATTTTTTTCAAAATTCAACAGCTTTTTACAAGTATTGAACATCAATCTAATTCCTGATGAATAAGTTACATCAAACGGCAGCGTATTGATACACTAATTGTGAAATGTATGAGAAAAAAATAAATCTAGGTCAAAACAATGGAAGAAAGATCCAGATCGAGGGGCGGAAGAAAACGGAGGCTTACGTGAGAGTAGAGTTCGTTTGCCAACATTGGGGGATCCGACGACGAAGATTGCGGGTCTCTTCTCTAGGGTTTGCCGATCCATATTTTCGGCCATTGTTGCTCCGATTGTGTGTTTCTCAGTTTGGCTGTGAGGGTTTTACAGAATCACCAAAGCTCATCGGTCATCGGTCAGCAGCGTTGACCAGAAACCGATCAAAATATATATTATTTATTTTATTTTATTTTATTTTGCAGTCCTCCAAAAAATGAAACTTGGTTATTATGATCCCATGACCCATGGAAAAAAAACAGGGGTGTAAATTGAAACGGAAATTTGGTTATTCTATCGATTTTGATCCGAAAACTTTAATTTTAGAACCGATTTTCATTTTTCTGAATTTTTTTTTTTGAACGGATTTGGAATGCATATTAGGTTCCGATTTCCGGACATATTTTAATTTCGAAATATTTCCGAAAAATTATGATTTTTTTTCCTCCCAAAATTAGAGTTATAGTATCAATATTATTATGTCTTGTATTATAGATTACCCAATTGCAATCTTCGAATTCCTTCAGTTACAACCCAAAAAATAATTCTAATTTTGGAAAAACCTTTTTTCAATTTTTTGATTTTCGACTTTTTTAAACCTTTTGGAACGAAATTGAAACTAGCTCTCCACTTCAAAAAAAAAATATTTCAAAAATACTAATTACGATCTGATTCGATCCATCCAATTTACACTAATAAAAACACCACAATAACCATTTTTATTTAATTGTAATATAAACTAAGACTTCAAATTTTAACCAAAGTCGAGTCTCATATGATTTAGTGGGCATTTGGTTCGTTCTATATTACTGTGGATGGAATTTGAAGTGAATAAGAAAATAAAATTAAAATTAAAAAAAAAATCGAAAGGAAAAAATGAAAGATGAAATTAGGGCCAGAAAATAAGACAGAAAGAAAGAAGAGGAATTATAATGGTGAAAATTCATATATTCTTACAGATTCTTGAAACACAAAATCATGTTTATTTTCGGAACTAGGGTTTAACACGAAACAACTAAAACACTATAAAATCTCTATTCGACCACAGCCAACAGATCGCCAGCTTTGCAGAAGCAGTACCTCGCATCGTCCGTTCCCAATTCAACCTGATCAATCATAAACATATACATTTTTTAACGTCACACATATACATACAGACATACATATATATATATATATATATATAGACACACACACACACACACACACACACACGTGTTCTAAAAACCGAAATCACGTACCTCGTATGCACTTACGTCGGAGAACATAACCTGTATAGAAGGAAAGCATCAACTCACATGAAGAATTGCTAATAATAATATGGGCAGAATATTGTCCAAACAATTAAAACATGTATATATATACAGTTAAACCTCTATAAATTAATAGAGTCGGGATCAGGGAAATTTTATTAATTTAGAGAATTATTAAATAATAGAGTTAATAACTTAACACGTTTTCACCGAGTCGGGACCGGGAGAAACTATTATTTAATCGTGATTATTAATTTATCGAGGTTCTACAGTGTGTATATATGTATATATATATATATATATATATATGTGTGTGTGTGTGTGTGTGTGTGTGTGTGTGTGTGTGTGTGTGTGTGTGTGTGTGTGTGAGTGTGTATAATATATATATATATCTATATATAATATTAAAAACATTAGAACTCACTTTCTTTCCAGCCTTTACTTCCTCAACCTCGGCACCGACAGTAAGAACCTGAAAAACGAGTGTTCGAACGATAAGAAAGCAGAATATGAACTCCAATAATACATTTTTATTATATATTATTATTATTATTTATTAATTTATTATTTATAATTTTTCTGAAAGGGGATAGGCAATAAGCATGTCTAAATATTTGAATGCTTTCACACACCTCTCCGACGAGGTACCGTTCAAATTTAACAGCTGATTTTGGCAGCAAAACTCCCCCAGCTGATTTCTGCACGCAAAATGATCGGTTATTCTAAATCCCAGTCTAAAGAAAAATTAAGAGAATAATGAATTATTGAAGAATAACACGTGGATAAGTAGTTGCTCGTAAATTGGTGGAATCATACGATGCGGATGGTCAGATAAAATGAGGACATTAGCAGAAACGAAAACCAAATTCACAGCCATTTTAAAGAAAGAAAGCATCAACAACTCAAATCTTGAAATTACGAAGAAAAAAAATAAATAAATAAAACTCGATATTGAATAGATCGATTGCGTTGAAAATACCGAGTCTGGCATGAAATAACATCATTAAAATGGTTACTTAAACACACAAACACACAGTTATTATGAAGATACCTCACAGTCAACATAAATTTATTTTATATAATTTACAAAATAAATGAAAATCGGAATTTTCCACAATGAGAAGAAATCACGAAACAGTACCTCAGCTAGAGCTTCTAGGCGAATCAAAACTCTATCAGCTTGTGGCACAACCTGTAACACACGACAAACAAACACAATAATTAAACTTATTATTTTTTTCAAGCCTCTTCCTTCAAAGTTACACAACATAGAAAACCTAAAAAAGTAAAAAAATAATAATACTAATAAGGGTAAATTACGGCCACACTCTTAGGTAATGTCAAATTACGAAAAAATCCTTCATGTTTGGATAATTACAACCACAACAGTAACTATGAATCTTCTTACGCGTCAAATTTTTTAATGGAATCTTCTAGATTATGTGGCATATTATCCAGTTTGTTCTTTGTTTTACCCCCATTCGAGCTCACATTTTGAAATAAGATGCGTTTCTTAACTTGTATATCAGATTGCGGTGCCTCAAAAACTACATTTTTGCACAAAACGAGTACAAACTAGAGAACAATATTCTACGAAAACTATAAAATTACGTTCAATTTGACACCATACGGGTTGACATGTAAGAAGATTCATAGTTGACAGGTTGTTGTAATTATCCGAACATGAAGGGTATTTTCGTAATTTTACTTGGGTGACCCGTAATTTACCAATAAAACGGAAAAGAAGAAAAGGAATGAAACCTTAGTGGGTTCATATTTCGTGGCGAATGCGTTTACTCTCAAAGAGCTCCTCTGGAAACCTAATCGAACAACACAAATCCAAGCAAAGCAAAAATAATAATAATAAATAAAAAGTTTAGCTAACTTTAGATTGGAATTTAATTATTCTAAAATAAAATATTAATAATAATAAATATAATAATAATGACCTGTTGGGTTTTTGTTTGAGAAGCTGAGTGTGTTGGGAGCGAAGGGGTTGGACAGTGTAATGAAAGAAGCCGCCATGGATAAGGGAAGTTCTTGTTGCAGTGAGGGTGTTGTACTTTGTGCTTTAGCGCTGCTTCGAAACGAACAAACCGGATGAAAGGGGGATTTTGCTGAAATGAAGCAGGCCCTTCTTTCTTCTTCGAGGCCACGTGTGGGATTGCTATTGGATGGCACTATATAGATGTGCTCTAGATAGTTCTATTATTTGACCCGGAAACCCGACTCGTTTTATATAATGGGCCGTGATGAATTGCAGGCCCAGTATATAAACGGACCTAACTTTCGGTCCAGCATTAATTTATGATTTTTTTTTTTTGTGTATAATTATGTTTTTAAATGTATCAAATTTAACATGAATCGTCGTCGAACCGGACTGGCGGTTTACTTGAACCGGCCCATAACCTCCATATTCCCGGTTTGGGTTCACTCAAAACTTGAATCTGAATCGCTGATTTCCGGCCACGTCTAAACAGTAAGAGACTAATAGTACGGAATGAAGGGCAAATTAGTCATTTTTCTAATTTAAATTCCATACAGGGAAGTATTAACTAAATTGCCCTTCAATCAAATATGGATTTACATCAAATAAAAGTAATAAGGATTATGATTCAATGATTTCAAAATGGGTAAATTACGACCAAGCCCCTCAGGTAACATCAAATTACGAAAAAAAAAAAAAAAAACTCCTCTTATTTGGACAACTACAGCTACTATTCTCAACTATAAATCTTCTTACAAGTCAAATTCAACATAATTTTGTAGGTTCCATGGAATGTTCTCTAGTTTGTACTCGTGTTGTGCAAAAATGTCGTTTCTGATGCACAACAATCTGATATTTATACAAGCCAATAGACACAAAATATGGAGCTCAAATAGGGTAAAATATGTACAAATCGGAAAATATTCTATATAATCCAGAAACTTCAATTAAATTTTACACCGCATAGGTGGAAGTGTAAGAAAATTTATAGTTGAAGAATAGTTGTAATTATCAAACATAATAATTTTTTTCGTAATTCGATCTTACCTCGGGTATTACCGTAAATTAACCATTTCAAAATTGGCTCCAATTTATTTCTACACAGATAAGAAACCAATCAACGGCTATATAATAGGGCCCACCACTTGTTCCTTTTGTCCTCAATCTCAGCAGCACATAATTTACCCTTTTCAATTTCTATAACTAAAATGAAAAATCCATCTTCCTTTTTGTTCCTCCCAAGAAACCTATTCCCCATTAATCCACCACAGCTTTGCTTCGCTGCCATTGTTAAAGAAAAAAAAAACCCTTATAAGCTCAGACCTCATTATTTTCACTGTCGGAAAGAAACCCTACTTTTCTGGGCTTCTGTTTGAAATTTGAATTTGCTATTACATCTTTCCTCTGTGTGCAGCAGAGCTCTGTTATTAATGGCGATGGAGGCCAAGAATTTAGGTTTTTTCAACTGGGTTTCTCTCTCTAGTATTCTTATACTAGCCCCTCTTGTTTGCTCCAAGAATCATGGTAATTTCGTAATTTATGGCTGCCCTTATTTTTTTTTTTTTGCAATTATACTCATTAATCCTATTATTTTGCAGCATTTAAGTTTTACTTTAGGACAATGGTAATTTTGTAATATTTGACAATGTATGTTTTGAGGGTCTCATATATGTAACTTGAGATTAATTTGTTAGTTTTTTAATTATGATCAATTAAAGATTTAAGAGTAGTCATCGAAGAAGAGCATGTCGTGGCGTATGTACTCCGATCCATTCCATCGATCATTTTTTAGCAATAAAAGTATTATATCAGATTAATTGTCGTTTTACGATTCCAACGATGAACAAGTTTGTTTTTATCCAACTATACCCTAATTGAGGTGTTTATAATGAGTTTCGGAAAATTATTGGCCTATTGAACTCGTTTGCCCTTGATTTTTTTTGCGGTTACCATGTTCGATTTGAAAAAAGATCGTTTCACTAATAGTAATCGAAAAAAGTGTATCTCTATAGATTAATATCCGCACATCTTATTATATGATCCTCAAACATGGTGTTTTCTTGAATATTGCTATTTCTTCCATGTTTATAGGAAACGCTGCAAACGATCTACTCGGGATCATTAACAAGAATCGAACGGCCCAAAACCTCCCTAACCTAACCGAAAATCGAGGGCTAGGATGCATCGCTCTGCAGTACGCAGAGGAAACTGCACAAGCAACAATACTCTACATTGCCATGCGCAAGAAGATGACTTCACCGAAATCTTCGCTCCAAATTGTGGAGTTGAACTCCCGACTTTCGGGTCCATATCGGGAACCGTCTTAGGGTGCCAACAAAAATATTCACACCCACAAGAAGCATTCTCGAGTTTACTATTTCCAGGTCAAAAAACACTATCACTAGTGAAAAACGGGAGTTTTACGCAAGTTGGAGTGGGAATAATCGGGGGGAGAAAAAAAGGTAAAGGGCCTTACATTTGGTGCATTTTGTTTAGTGATAGTAAAGGGAGAAACGCTACGACTTTTGTTCTTGAAGATGTTGGTAAAGGGATTGAGCAAAAGAGTGGGTGCTATAGTGGAACTAGCTTCGATTGTAGTAAAGGAGACAAGCGTTTCGATGTGGTAAGAAAATTGTTGGTACTTTTGATGCTCGTTAGTTTTTCGGTTCAATTTTTCGTTCTTTTATAGGTTTTGTTGAACGTGTGAAAAAGTCGAATTTATATCGAAGATATGAATGGATTCTCTATTTTCGCAGGTGAACATTTCTCTATTTTAGACTGTCATTTTGTTGGTACTAATACAATGGAAGTGTTTAAGGTGATGTATATGTGCCATTTGTGCAATTGGTATAGATTTTCCGGATTTCGTCGATTCCTATTCGAAAAGTTTCGATTTTGGAACAGTATTGCTCATTCCATTTTTGGGTTATTTAATGAGAAAAGTTCTTTTTTTTTTCCTTTCTGAAAATAAGTATTTATGATATCAATTTATTGAGTATTTTATTTTACAGATGAATAAAATAATATAACTTTTTATTTTATTATTGTTCGTTCCTCTCTAATTATTTTTTATTATGCAACAAGTTTTTCCAATACAAATTATGAAATTCCTATTGTTGATTTTCCAATATTTTGTTTTATGAATTTGAAGTAGTTTTTCATTTCAAAAAAAAAAAAAAAAGAAAAAAAAAATTGCTAATTCAATTCTCATTTCCGATTTACATTTATAGTTGTACATAATGGCTCGTTGACTTTACAAGAAAAATATTTATAACTGACTATATTCTTACAAAAATACAATTTCTCATATGTCTTCTGATAAATCTTGGAGACAATGGGCAGCCATAAATCTTGTTGGCTTGCATAACCCGAAAGCCGTTTCAGTGTTGATGATTGTCGCACTCTACCAGTGGAAATTTGTATGCAACTTGTTGTGTAGTAAAACTTAATAATACATTTCTTATGTCATCTACAAATAATTCATTTTTCACTAAATAAACAATGAAAATGTAGCATGGACTACACTTATTGCGAGTTTAGTTCCAAGTTTGATATTTGATTGTTGAATCAAATTTTGTTTTATTGGCAATAGTATGTTGGGATTGACCTCGTTTACTATGATCTTATGTCATTAGCAATAACATGGTTGTGCACATTTCACAAATTTTGTGTTTACAAGGTTTGTCTCGTTGGTTTCACAAATGAAATCATCCTTCTATTATACTTTTCCACCTTCTTAATGGACGGTGGGAATTGATTTAATCATTGGGAGTTCCTTTAATTTGTAGAGTACTACATAAACATTTTATTTTTAGGTACCTTCTAGCTAGTTGGTAAGTATAATGAATATCTAAGTAGAAGGGAAAATTTTCTAAAAAGTAATAGAAATATCTTAAATTTGGCGACAACTTATATATTTTTTAAAAATTCCTACTTAAAAGTGGTCGATTTGGGGTTTGTCTTTTCGGTTATTTTTTTTTTATGAAGTGAGAACAACTTTGGTCCAAATATCATAAATTTTGGCCCAATATATCATATTGTGACACCTCAACCTCGTTTCATATTATTTAAAGTTATTTATTATTATATATTATTTTAAAAATGTCTTATCTATTAAAATAGACATTTTGAAATTTTGAAAGTTAACTTCTCGGATTTCAAATGAGAATTGAATTTTGATTGCATTTCTTGAAATTTTTAATTTGTGTGCATCTAACAATAGCCTATATTGCCATCTACAAGAAGTGACTTCACCAAGATCTTTGCTCCAAAATGTGGCGTTAATAATCTCACGACTTTCCGGTCCACAACGGGATCCATTTTGGGGTGACAACAAAAATATCTCAATCCACAGGAACGCTTCTTGAATCTACTATTTTCATGTCAAAAAACAACTTCTCTAATGAAAAACGAGACTTTCACCAAAGTGGGAATAGGTATTAGCGTTTCATTTGGAATTTAATACGAAAAATGGATGAAAGTATATTACGAGGGGTATTTTAGGAAAAAAATATTGTGGATGAGTTTATTTGTGAAACTGTTTTTCGTATAAATATAAGTGCATTTAAGTCGTCCTCCTTGAAATTATATGCAAGTCGCCCTTCACTAGTACATCTATGTGGAAAAAAAAATAAAAAAATAAATAAAGGGTGGTTGACTTTGGAGACGACTTGCATTAGAGGAAACTCCAACTAAATCCAACTAATTTGTGGTTGTGTCGAAATCAAGCACAAAAATTCAAACCCTTAATTAATTGAAATCCATAATCCCCATTTAGTGCCACATTATGAGTGCCACTACGCCTTAACCATGTCACTACCTTAATTTTGCTGGCATACATAATTCAGCTTCGTGAGATCGTACACTTGGTGAAATATATTATATAGTTTTAATTCGTAAATCTATATAAATAATTATACACCGAGCATAGATACACATGAGTGTGTGTGTGTATTATTATGTGTTGATCAATGACGTAGTGTATTTCATCAGGTGTAAGTTCTATAAAACCCGTTATTCATTTATATTTATCTACTTAAGTGTACAAAATCTTATTATTCTTTCTAATTATAAAATAAAATCCAAAAAAAATATATTTAATCTTTGATTGTAGTATAATATACAATTTAATTTAATTTATTTTATTTTTTGGTAGGAAAAAAAAAAGAGGGAGAAAAGGAAAAAAGGTGGGGTGGGCACCACAAAAGTTTGGCGGGCGAATTTTCTCTTTAGTATTTGGCAGCATATGAGAAATGCTCTTTTGCTCACAAAATAGGGAGAAAGAAAGACAAATTGATGCGTGCAGGACAAGTAAAATACAAATACTAATAATACTATGAATAATTTTTTAAAGTTGTTAAAAAACAAGAAACTGGATCTTACTTATATATATGCACATATTATATTTACATATAATAAATGTACAACTTCCTTAAATACTATACACAAAAATTGCATTATAATACTAAATGATTACTCATTATTTTCAAATAATATTTTTTAAGGTTTCAGTGCATGTAACAACTTATCAACTCTTAAAACAACTTATCAGATGTAAGAGTTTATCAGTTGTTTAAAATAAGTTTAGCCAAACAGATCATCGATATATTATTTTGGGAGTAATATTTTACCTTAGAATTGGAGTAATATTGGTATTTTAAAGTGTTACATAACATGGAACACAATATTTTATTTATTTATTTGAATCTAAATGACAGATAATTTGCAAAGAGGGAGTATAAAAATTGGATACAAGATTACAATAAATGGAATAAAATGTGCACGAAAATATCACTACTTAGAGAGAAAGAGACATAGTGCATGACAAGAGATCCATGTTTATAGGGTTTGATCTAATTAGTTTAAGACATTTAAGGAAGGGGGGTGGGGGCCCCCACATTGTAGATTACCTATAAACAAAACACATAGGATTAATGTTTCCTGTAAGTAGAAGATAGTTGGTGGAGAATGGAATGTTAAGGTAATAAAGGTATATACTACTTGACAACAACTAACATTTCTTTGTCCTTAATTCTCTATTTACCCAAGGAGATTAATGTTTGTCCTTTTCTTTTTATTTATTTTTTAAATAAAATTTATAATATCCAAGAGGAAATTAAATTACAATAATAAAAATCTAAGCTACACGTATTGAGAAGATATTTATTCTACACTACACCAAAGGCGGATTCAGCATATGACCGAGGAGCCATCAGTGGCGGAGTCAGTATAGGTCGGGAGGGGCCATGGCCCCCCAACATTTCTCAAATCCCATTATTTTGTGTATAAATATTAAAAAGTTCGTGTATAATAGCATTAACGGCTCATCCAGAGTTTAAAAATTCTGGCTCTGCTAGTTCAGTCACGTACAAAAACGTACACATTTATATTGGTGAAAATCCGACAAATCGGATCGAAATCTAACATAGAAAAGACCAATTATTGGATCGGAAACAATTGAAATCGAGAATTTCGTTCCAATTTCTACCATAATCACATATTTTACCAAGTGTGAACAAATGCAAGACATGGGCTCTAAGTTAGACAACTGTAAAATGTTGTTAGGTTTTGGCTAACTAATTAAGGTGAAAAATTGCATGTTAGAAAGTTTGACCTTAACTTTGTCAAACCACCAACAATATTATTCTACTACTTAAATAACATGCTACTTTCTAACTAAATCATATTAACTAAAGCTAACCAGAATTACATTAATTAATTAATATAGAATATAAAAGGTCATAAGAAAATATAAATAATCCTGTTAATTTTCCACTTAATCCACCAGTAATCCCAGACTAGCGTTGACTGATTATATTCAATTTGGATAATTCTATTTTAAAGATTTTATAAATTAATATTTCCATTTTTCTATGGCTGAAGAAAAGGAAAATAAAAATTAATTGTATTCGCACTCCATATTTTGCTAAAAATCCACTCCAAATATATATATATATTTAATAAAGAGTATTACTGATCTAAGTGTGGACAGCAAAATCAAGAGTTTCTGTGGGAATTCACAAAATTAAGAAAAAATAAAAAATGAAATTATGTGCCGAAGTTACCAAATTACCCCTAAGGGTTTGGAGAATTTACATTTTAGACTCCGGAAAGCCACCGAAAGAGCTCACTGATTTCCTCTCCGACACGGTTCGCCTCCAGATCCTCGGCGGCGGCGACGGGGTCCGTCCGGCGACTGCTGCCGGAGAAGAATCTTCCCGAGCTCCTAAACGACATCGCACGGGACGAAATTGAGACGGAGGCCAGCCTGTCAACGTAATCCCTCAGCCAATTTCTCCCGCTGGATACCTCCGCCGCGAGAGCCTCGCCCGGCGGATCCGGCATCTGGATTCCGACGGACGATTCCTTGTCGGCGGAATTGCAATCGGAAATTCCCCTGCGATGTGCGACGGACCCCGCCGGAACCTCGTACCCGCTGTCGTCGACGATGTAATCGAAGGAGCCTATGGAGTACGACCGCCGCACTCCAGCTTCCACGGCCGCCTCCGCGGCGCCGCTTCCGCGGCGGCTGATGCTCCCGATTTCAATCCGGAAGCTGCCGCTTCGAAGACTGTTGCCGCCGTTTTCGGCGGAGAGTATTTTATCCAGTACGTCGGCGTCTGAGGGGACTACGGTGGACCTGCAGAGGGGACACGTTTGGTTGGACACGATCCACGTGTCGATGCAGGCGGCGTGGAAGGCGTGGCAGCAGAGCGGCAGCAGGCGGAGCTGATCGTGCGGCTCGAACTTCGACAAACAGACGGCGCAATCGCCGCCGGTTAGGTTGCCGGTGACGGAGCGGAAGGTGAAAAGCGGCAGCGCGTCGAGCAAGCTTGAAGCCGGCACGTGGCATTCCCGCTGCTGGCCGGAGATCCCGCCGGAGGAGTCGCGACGCAGGACGACGTCGTCGGCGGCGGAGTAGGTGCGGAAGGATCGGTGGAAGCGCTTGGAGAGGCAGCGGAGGAAGAGGTAGATGGAGGCGGAGACGATGACGGCGGACGCGATGATGATGATGACTATGACGACGGAGGACGAGGTGGCGCCTCCGGCGCCGTCGGAGTACGGCGGTGGAAGTTGCGAGGCGACGTCGGCGGGTGTCGCGAAGCCGCCGCCGATGACGGTGAGTGGCGGCGGAAAGGAAGATGACATTTGGAAAGAGGGAAAGAAGGATCGGACCGGGGTTTTTAGAGAGAGAAAGGAAGAAAGGGAGGTTTTTAGAGAGAGAAGGGACTAAGACATTTGTAGAGAGAGAAAGAGAGATTGGGGATGAGGGTAGGGGAGGTATTTATTAGTGTCACCGGTGGTGGAGTTAAGGGGGTTGCTATAATAAATGACGAATGAGCTCCTTTCCTTTGGGTGTTTTTGTTGGGGATGGATGACACGTGACTGGCACGTGTTCTTACAATCCATTATGCCTATATATGTGGTTTTTGCTACACCCTACTAGTTAGTGTACGGAATTTCTTACAACTTCACTGCGTGTTTTATATGTCCATGTAAAAGTGTGTGTAATTTGGATTAGGAGAAAAATCAGGGGTAAAAAAGCAATAACGAGAAAGTTGATGAAAATGAAATTTGGGTTTTTTGCAAAACGTGCCCCTGTGAAATTTCCAACTGCAGAAAAAGTCCATGTATTATAAAATATCACTGGAACCTCCCAATGAGTTTTAGTCAATGGCACTTTCCTCCCCAGCTCGTGTTCGTGTTGTGCACTCGCGGCTGGTGAAGGAAATTTTAAGTGTAAGAGGACATAAATACCCCTCTTGGAACGCAAAATTTAAAATTAAATTACCCACAAATTTTGCTCTCTCCCCTCCTTTAGTCCCCTAAAATTCTGAAATTGTAAAATGTGAATGAAAAAATTATAAAACAAATATTGAAAACTTCAAATGTTACAATTATATGTTTAAATCTTTTTATATATTTTTTCTTTTTAATAATTGCATAATAAAGAGATACATAATATTAATAAAATTAAACACAAATGTTTTATAAAATTTTGCATTTAATCAAATTAGTTATATAGTATAAAAAATCCAAAATAAAGAAATACATAATATTTGTAAATTAAATATACTTTATTAATTGCTAAAAAACCCAATAGTGGTATTAAAAATATAACATAAATTAAATAATAGTTAAAAAAAAACTATTTATCTTTCTAATTCCAAAAAAACCTAGGGTATTTCTGTCTTTTCTTTCGTGGTCAACGGGTATAACTGCAAGATGGGTCGAGTTTGTCAATTACAAAATTTTATAGGGGTTTCATTGATATTTGATAGCACAGGGACTTAGTTTGCAATTATGAATTTCACGGTGGTACTTTTTGCAAAAAACTCAAATGAAATTTGGGGGGCGAAAAGCAGTAAAAGAGGTGGAGCAGTGTGACAGTGGGGGCATTAATTGGATTTAGGCCAATGGGAATTAATTGGTGGGGCCTTCTTCTTCTTCCTTTTTTATTTTTTAAATAATTAATAAATAATAAATAATTAAAATATTTTAATTTTGGTTGGTTTTGGTTTTGGGCATTAATTGGTTCTGTTAACATGTTTTGGGTTTGGTTTCCCCATTTTGGTTCGGTTGAATTGAATAGTAATTTAATTTCGTTTTATTCTTTTCTTTTGGATCTTCATAGGGGTGAGTTCGGGAATTCGGAATTTTCGGGATCGGGATTTCGGGATTCGGGATAGAAATCTTAAATCCCAATCCCGTCCCATACTATTAAATCCCGGTTATATCGGTATCCCTAAATATTTCGGGAATCGGGATTGGGATCGGGAAATCCCATATTTTGCCTAAAAACTAAGAAATATTGCATTTTTTTCCATTAGTATTATTTTATACACTAAACCAACTTGAATATATTATATACATACTATTGTTATTGCCTTATTTAGTTTTACCACAAAACTTTGAACAAATAAGATTTTAAAAATTTAAAAATAAGTTGAAACAATATATTTTATATTGTATTTCTCATCTCATTGACACTATATATATATATATATATATATATATATATATATATATATATATATATATATATATATATATATATATATATATATATCTGTGTGTGTGTGTGTGTGTTTTTATTAGTTTTTTTCTTTTTTTCCTAATTCGGGATTAAAATATCCCAATCGGGATTGAACCAATTCCCTAATACCGACCCCGTATTTGTTCCTAATCCCAATCCCGAATCCCGTAATCCCGAATTCCCGAAGTTTTAGTCCCAAATAGTAAAATTCCGATCGGGACGGGACGGGATCCCGAATCCCGATCCCAAATGCCCGGCCCTAGATCTTCATAGTCTCTTTATTTGGTTATGAGTAGAGTTAAAAACGAGCTGAGTCGGTTCGAAAAAAGCCCGACCTCGAATTTGAGTTTTTTGATTTTGAGCTCGAGCTCACGAGTCTTCTTTTTTTTTTTTATATATTGTTTTTTATTTTAGATAATATATAGTAGTAATAATAATAATAATAATAATAATAATAATAATAATAATAATAATAATAATAATAATAATAATAATAATAATAAATATTATAATAATAATATAAAAAGAACATATAAAAATAAAAAAACTCGAACAGACCCGAGATAGAACTCGGCTCGTTCATACCCCTATTTGTGAGTTAAAAAATTATTTGTCCTCAAATTAATGAAAATAAAAATAATAATTGATGCATCACTTGGAAGAAATTTATTCTATTCGGATTTTAGCGTAGATTTGACCTTTAGAAGGCAGTCAAGATTGACTAATAACTTTATTATCTTTTTATTTTTGGCGTATTGAAATAAGTTGCCATATAAATTAATGTTATGAAAATTACATTTAATTCTTTGGTTATTTGTTGGATGATATTATCCCATTTTTATCTTTCCATTCAACTGGTTTTCATTTTTCAACATAATTTATCCATAATTACGTGGCTATTAGTCAACTCAACTAAATTTGATTAACAAAAAAAGTGGAGGATTGTGGACTAATATTAATAGTTAGTGCTAATTAATCCGGATTCTTAAACTTAATAATAGTAATAATAATAATTACTATTACTAATATTAATTAATTATGGAGGGGTCTCATTCATGTATATTTGGGTGCATCAAAGTGTATCTGCAGAAAATTGACTCTTCTCATCACTGTATAATTAGTACCAGTTTAGGTGATTGAAGTTGATAGCTTCTTAAACGGGGAAATTATATTTTTTACCCCTCAAGTTTGTATTTATTCCACATTTGACCCCTCATGTTTACAGAAAAACACAGTTGGTCTCTGATGTTTTAATAATTTAACATTTTTGGTCATCTCCGTTAATTTACCGTTAGTCCATCAATTAAGTTAGTGGTGGTCACATTCTTGATTCCGTTAGTTTTAACAGAAACTTGACGGAAAAGACTAAAAATGTTGAACTTTTCAAACATAAAGGATCAAATGTGTTTTTTTGTAAATACCGGGGACCAAATATAATATCGGTACAAACTTGATGGATGAAACTTGTATTTTTCCCATTCTTAAACATTCACTTGCTTTTTTCTTTTTTCTTTTTTCTTTTTTTCATAAAAAAAAATACTTTTTCTTTACTAATTAACTAGCACCACAATTTCTGTTTTTTTTTTTTAATTATTTTATTAAGGTAAATTAACTTGGATGAATCCTTATCTATTTTTATCTCACATAAGTATTAAGGAACTCAATAAATGTAACTTAGTTTTAGTTAAACCACATAAAAAATGACTAAAATAATCATTATTATCTAATAATTTATAAGAGATAATTAATATTTAATATTGAATTAATAAGGAAAAAACAAGAAACATACGTTTAATACAGTATTGATTATTAAAAATGTAAAGTGACAGATAATACAAAACACAAATATTTTGCAAAATGGACAGTTAATATAAAACTAATTGGTAGAAATAATTGCATTAATTGATGCTATACGAATGAATTGAATTGTTGATGTGAATATAGGCACACTACATCATTTATGAACTTTAAGAATATTTAAGTGCATTCACAAGTTCGGTATATTACACTCAATTATCAACATGAATCTATAACCCTACATTTTAAATATTTTTAATTCGAATTCAATTCAATACGAACAATACTATTATACATCACAAATTCATGACTATATTTCGTTTCAGACGAAGACCCGTTGATTATTGCTCGTCTGCAACATAATTAAAAAAATTGCTTGATAACCGACCAAGTCAAGAGGAGATTGATATGATATTCAATATTCACTAAATTACGGCGAACTCCTGAAGTATGACCAAATAACTTATACATCCATGTGGTATCGATATTTACACATACACCCTAAAACTATACTTCGCATTATAAACCCTAACTGAATGAATAAATTATCTAATTTACCATCTTTTTTGTGGATGATTCCATAACAATCATTTTCATTTTTATGCATGGGAACTATATATATATATATCCAAATAGGTCAACACAAATTAAATGATTGTGGGCAAACGAAAAGTTGCACCATAATAAATTCTCCAAATTATATATTTGCTTGCATGCATGAACCTATAAAAAAGAATTGGATACATATTTGCAGAATAAGTAGATTAGAAGTTAACTGCAAAATTACTTATTTGCCATTTATTTATTTTGCAAGTTTGACTTGGTTGGCCACTTTGGCTTTTCGAAAGTAACATAGATAAATTATAATTGGAGGCTGCAAAAAAATGCACAATTAAAAAGTTAATTGCACCAAAATGAGAAAAAAGTTCAAAAAAAAAAAAAAAAATTGATCCTTTGCCCAAAGTTTGAGCTATTGTTTTTTTGTTACATGTAATGATTTTGTATGTTACTACATGCGAAGGTTGTTGTCGGCTGGGAATGAAGGCTGATCAACTTTTGTTTATGTTGCAACTCTCACAATATTTGTTCAAAGTTTGTGCTCACTAAGTGTTCGATAAAAAGCCTCTGAGAATAATTGTTGGTTAATCGTGTATATTAGTGCAACCCCATTAGGCCATCACTACTTCATAATCCTCGTTTTTAATAATATAATAATATTAATAATGTTAAGGTATATCATTACCCTCCAATCACAACCTCAATTATGTATATATAATGATATACTAATCACACATAGGTTCAATATTATACAATTTTTTTTATAGATACAGTGGCGGAGCAACCATACGGCCAAGAGGGGCCATGACCCCTCTAACATTTCTTAAATTCTTAATTTTATATATATTCGTATTAAAACTGTGTATACAAGCATTATCCAGCATTTCCTTAATGTTTTTAATGCATTCGGCCCCCGGACTTGATATCATAATCCCGCTGATGCTTACTGTCATATGTATTCATTAGTAGTAGGGCAAGTTACGGCCAACCCCTTAAAGTAACGCTAAATTACGACACTTCCCCTCCTGTTGGGTAATTACAACTACTTTTTCAACTATGTATTGTTTTACACACGTCTATTCTTATGGTGTCAGATTTATCTACTAAATGAGGGGATTTTTCGTAAAAAAATACATATCTGAGGGGAATGATTGTAATTATTTAAATATAAAATGATTTTTTTTTTGTAATTTGACCTTAGCTTAAGAGGATGACCGTAATTTGCAATTATTAGTAATGAATTCGTTATCGAGACTTTTGAATATAAATGGTGAATTTAAATAGGAGTAATAATATATCATATTTTAATATGCTAATTTTCTAAATATATTATATTTTTTATAAATAATAAACAGAAACAAGCACGCATACTGTGTATGTAATGATATTGCTTTCTGTAAGAAGGTTGGCATGCTCTTAAAACTGCAGAAGCATATAACCACTCTTTCTTCAAGAAAAAATTGCCAGTGCCCAGACATATGTAACATTTTATTTTATTATTTGAAAATTAAAAGCATGCTTTAATTATAATTCTTTTGGTAGTAAATAAAATAGACTTGGTTCTTAGTAAGATTTCTGTCCCACACGCATCCCACTTTGATTCCACTAAATCTCTTGGTTTTATTTCAATTTTATTTTTTCGGGATAAAATTAGTATATATTTTATATGTGTTAAAATTAAAAAAATATATATATATATATGCTTAAAAATAAAATAAAAATAAATATTGGACCTTCTTATTGTTATATTAGTTCGGCCCATATATCGAAGCCCATGTTATCTGGGCTAATCAAAATCCAACATATGACTGTTTTAAGCTTAATTGAGTTATTACCGGGCTTTGAAATTTGTATTGGAGTTTTATTTGTGTATATATAACGAGTTTGACCGGTTACGGAACATCCCGGAAAATCGAGGTCGGTCTGCACAGAAAAAGAAAATCGGACTGAGTGCGGAAATAACACTCCGACAATCAAGTCAGTGGATATCGATATCTATTTGTGTAAGTAATTGAAAAGGTAGATTTTTCTTATACACGTAACCGAGTCCCCTTGTGAGTGGGATGGAATCTTCGTATCATATCGCCGTTTTTGCCTACTTTCCGCACGTCTCATGATAATTTTGACCATCTAAGACAGTCGCACCTTCGTGTCAAGACATTTAATGCGCATGCTGAAGCATTAAATACGCTTATCAGAGTAACAAATGCGCCTCCCCTCTCGTCATGATCCGAGCTCGGTATTAGCTCGTGAGGTCGTCGTTGTTTACGCAGTTTACAAAGATGGGCCTTCTAGTAGGACTATATATGGATGATATTTGATGTCCGAATTAATTGTTTTGTAATATATGTGAATTAAGAATTATAATTTTCAAATTTTGATCAAAATATTGCCGATTGAAATTCCAATCCAAATTTCGAACTTCTGATTTTCGATCTTTTATTCTTTTTGAACATAATTGAAATTATTTTTTTTCTTTCCGTAAATTATCGGGACACTTTCCCAAAACAAATAATTTTGATACGATCCGTCTGATTTCTACCCCTTTTACCTTAGTTATGTATTATGTATACATAAGAAAGGGTAAATTCCACTTTCCCCCTTGTATTTTGGCTAGATATCACTTTACTCCCTTGTACTCTCAATTGCATCGATTTGCCCCCTTGTACTTTGGTTCGATATCACCTTACCTCCTTCTACTCTCAATTCATCGATTTGCCCCCATGTACTTTGGCTCAATATCACTTTACCCCCTTCTACTCTCAATTGCATCAATTTGCCCTACGTACTTGAAAAATTGTCTGATTGTCTCAATGTGGCCCTCGCCGTTAGTTTTCAGACTTTTGACCTAACACCGTTTGATTTAAATCTGAAAATTACTAAAATGTCACCCCTCCAGTTTAAAAATAAATAAATAAATAAATAAATAAATAACAAAAAATAAAATAATAAAAAAATCAAGACAGCGAGAAAACATAGTCCACGACGCAGCCACATTTTTTTATTAATAATTATTTAAACTAGGAGGGGTGACATTTTTGTAATTTTCAAACTTAGATAAAAAAACGGTGTTAAGGTCAAAGGTTTGAAAACTAACGGCGAGGGCCACATTGAGACATTTTTTTAAGTACAGGGGGCAAATCGATGCAATTGAGAGTAGAAGAGGGTAAAGTGATATCAAACCAAAGTACAAGGGGGCAAATCGATGCAATTGAGAGTATAAGAGGGTAAAGTGATATCAAACCAAAGTACAAGGGGGCAAGTCGATGAATTGAGAGTATAAGGGGGTAAAGTGATATCGAACCAAAGTACAGGGGGTAAAGTGATATCCAGCGAAAGTAAAGGGTGGAAAGTGGAATTTACCCTATAATAAATATACAAAATTGTATTCTTAAAATATATTTTAATATTTTTTTTGACTAAATATATTTTAATATTACAGTTAATGTTTTTTTTTTTAATGTATTTACAGGCTTCTGATATTATTTACGAGGTTGTTTTAGATAGTTTCTTGTGATTCCTCCGTAGCCCCAAAATTTCTATCAAACCCTAACATTTCCAAATCCCTAAATCGGCTGATCAAACCCTAAAATTAACGATGGGGAAGAACGAATTCCTGACCCCAAAGGCGATCGCGAACAGAATCAAAGCAAAAGGTTTGCAGAAGCTCCGATGGTACTGCCAGATGTGCCAGAAGCAATGCCGCGACGAGAACGGATTCAAGTGCCATTGCATGAGCGAGTCCCACCAGCGCCAGATGCAGGTCTTCGGCCAGAACCCGACCCGGGTCGTCGACGGATACTCCGAGGAGTTCGAGACCTCCTTCCTCGAGCACATGAAGCGTAGCCACCGCTTCAGCCGCATCGCCGCCACCGTCGTCTACAACGAGTACATCGCCGACCGCCACCACGTCCACATGAACTCAACCCAGTGGGCCACCCTCACCGAGTTCATCAAGCACCTGGGCAAGTTGGGGAAGCTCAAGGTCGAAGAAACCCCCAAGGGTTGGTTCATCACCTACATCGATCGCGATTCCGAAACCTTGTTTAAGGAGAAGCTGAAGAGTAAGAGGATTAAGGCCGATATCGCCGACGAGGAGAAGCTGGAGAAGGAGATTCAGCGCCAAATCGAACGAGCCGAGCAGACGGTCGCCGTCGGGCCGGATAACGAGACTGGAGAAAAAGACGAAACCAAATCAAGAATCCTGGAGAAGAATGACGGAGAGGGCGAGATTAAAATCAAGATGAGTTTGGGTAAGAAAAACGCCGAGATGATCGAGAAACGGGAATCTTCGAGGTTGTTGTTTGACGACGAGGAAAATAGTAATGGGAAACGGAAAAGGGAAGGCGAGAATTCGAATTCAAATTCGACGAAGAATGGATCGGTTCTTGATGAGATGATGAGAGAGGAGGAGAGATTAAAGGAGAGGAGTAATCGGAAGGACTATTGGCTATTTGAGGGGATTATCGTGAAGGTCATGAGTAAAGGTTTGATGGGTAAGGGGTATTACAAGCAGAAGGGGGTTGTGCGGAAAGTGATCGATAGGTATTTAGCGGAGATTGAGATGCTCGAGAATAAGCATCTTTTGAGAGTCGATCAGGAGGAATTGGAGACTGTGCTTCCTCCGATTGGTGGGCTTGTGAAGATTGTGAATGGGGCGTACCGTGGTGAAAATGCAAAGTTGGTTGCGATTGATACGGATAAGTTTTGTGCTAAGGTGGTGGTCGAGAAGGGGATATATGACGGAAGGGTTTTAAAGGCTGTTGAGTACGAAGATATATGCAAATTGGCGTAAGGACGTTTGTGTGAATCGTTGGTATTCGTCTATATATATTTCCTTTATATGGTGCTGATATCCGGTTTTTTTTGTCGAATGTTTGTGTTGTATGAAGTTTTTTATTGACTGGATTTGAAATCTTTCGGTCAAAGTCTTTTTTTTCGAATGCGATCTTGAGTAACTTGTTTGAGTTGTATCGATAATTGGTGGTAATTAGAACATGCTGGAATTGTTCTTTGATAATTTTAACTTGTTGCTCGACAGATTTATTTGGGTTTTGATGATTGATGGCAGAAAGCAAGTCTCGATTTTGTGTAGGTTTTAGTGCTGTTTCAGGGGAATGCGAGATAAATTGTAATATTATGTTGGCTATCCTCATTTCTGAATGGGATTTGGAGGGATGAATCTTTTTTTTTTTCCTTTCTAAATCGCCGGATTTAATGTAGGTCAATCGGCGAATATCACTCGTCGGATGACTTGAACTCGTGTGCAGTAACCTACTGCATTGCATAGTTTACCATCCCCTCGAGCGGGCTTTTACGGCGGTTTGGAGGCAGATAGCTAGTGCCCAATCTGGACCCACCCAATACTCCACTGACCTTCTTCCAGCCTCGGCCATCTGCCGCTTCTGCTGAACCCATCCCGCCGAAGCTCACTATCAACTTGGTTTGCCCGTACTCTTCTCAGTTCTCGAATAAACAGGTCTACATTTCCCCCTATTTATTACCTGTCTGAGTTAACTCGGTGTAATTTCCTCCCTGTTTTTGACGATTTGTCGCATTATTTCTAGTTTGTGTTTATGCTTTTATCAATTGGATTTATTAGGTCTTTATATTACCCAGTACCAGGATTGTATCATCATAAATCCGAAACATAAGACAATCACATAGTAAATTATTATGGACGTGTGTAATCCTATCAAATTCAATTCTATCAATGTTATCAATCTCATCAATATTCCCAAACAAGGCCTTGATGTTCTTCTTATTTTCCTTATTATGGACCGAAAGTTGATTCCTGTTTTGATTGGTCCATTTTGCAATTCTCACTTTTGATTTTTATACGAATAACCACGAAAATTCACCCCCGGTGTGATGCATTTCTTTGTTTTAAACCTGTAGAATTTGTTAGCTATTTGCTGTGTTGTTTTCTTGTTCGACATTATAAATGTGTGGGATTTTTCTGCAAAACGTAAATCGATAATGAACAAAAAGTCCCTATGACTAAACTTGGATTTCCTCATTCCTTGTGAGTTTTCCTAAAAGCCTCGTCTGAAGAATGACGATAATTAGTGTAGCAGTGTTTTGTCTGAGTTTTCTTTTGTTTCTAACTTGCTCTGTTTTTTTCCTTTTCGCTGTGATTAATCTATGTGGAAGACCTCCACGTTTTTTCCTATACAATAATCCTGCTATATATGAAGCTGCACTTTCTGGTCTTTCGAAAATGCCTCTACAGCATCGCTTAAAGAACTTCGTAGCCACACCGATTTGGTGAGGTGTCCACTTCATTGGCTGAACGTGGCGGTGATCTTTCCGTTTTTTTTTAAACTTGGTTATCACTCTCGTTTTATCTTATCGAACACATTCCTTGTACTTAGCTGATTCTTATATTGAAGGACTCCAATGCACAACTTTATATCTTATCAGTCACTTACTGAAATTGGAGTGGCTGGAACTTAGCATCCGATGAATAGTGCAAAAACGGTTCGAGTCTTTTTTGTCCAATTTCGTTCTTGAATTAGGCACTACTATCATTTATCATCTGCATTAAGCGACTCTTTTTCTTTTTTTTTTTTTGTAAAATATTGTTTAAGTGTGCCAGATTGCTAAAATGATTATTTGGTGCTTAGAAGCATCCGATAAAAGATGGAAAAATGCTTCGAGTGCATTAGTCCAATCATCAATGCATAAATATTAGCTTCTTCATTCTTGAATTAGGCACTATTATTTTCATTTTTAAGTCTCTGTCTTCTTCCGTCGAACATCTTTAGTAGTGACAGGTTGCCGAAATGTGTGTTATAAAATCTGGAAATCGAAATCAATAATTATGGAATATATTGTGCCAATTTAAGGTAGACATGGTTACGGTACCTTCCACAACAGGCCAGACGGGAATCCTCCCTGGACACCTGGCATCAATATCGGAGCTAAAACCGAGCCTGGTTTCCATACACGAGGGCAATGAAGTCACTAATTACTTCATCAGCACTGGATTTGCCTTTGTCCATTCAAATTCAATTGCTGATGTCATCGCAGTTGAGACTGTTCCGACTGAGCACGTGGACCCCGTTTCTGTCCGAAACGGAATCTTGGAATATACTCGGAAGATGAACACAGGTGTGGACTGATATGGAGAAATTTGAAGCCCAAATAGATTTGGATGTTTTAAATTCTTTAAGTTCTTCTCTTTCATTACAGTCCCATTTGATTATTAATAATCTGTTTGAAATTATAAATACATATATGAAGTTATTTAGAATCCGTATGTAAATCTTCGTCTCGAATCCAGACTTTTTTTCGAATGTACTATTGATTCGTTTTTCCCTCTCAAGTCTTGACTGCAAGAAAAGGGCTAATGCCAGATAGCTGTTATTTTTCCGAGTTGTTGTGGCGATTTTTTACCCGAATATTTATTTTGAATGCGTGCAGGTGTGACAGCGTTCGAATATATATGAAAAATGAAGTAAAAATAAGGTATAAGTTTTAAAATTAATTGTTGTGGCAATCTTTTTTCCGAATATTTGCTTTGAATGTGTACATATGTGTGATCGTATTCGAATTTATACCAAAAAAAAATTATTCTATTTTAAAATTAGTCTATGGAAACTTGAATAATTCAATTTTAGAAAAATAAAATATAATAAATAAATAAAATAAGTTAAATGTTTTTTATGCATTTGCTCTTTCCAGCTACCCAAAACGTTTTTCTTGCATGATCACTAGGAGGCAAAGTAGTTGGGCACAAGTAAAAGTGAGCTTGGCCTAAGTAAATTTAAAAGAAGTACATAAATTAACTTAGGGTAAATTACAAACACCCCCCGAGATATGTTTTATTTACGAAAAAACTCCTCTTGTTTGGATAATTACATCTACCCCTCAACTATGATTTTTTCTTACACCTCCACCCTTATGGTGTTCAATTCAACATAATCATCTATATTTCGTGGTATGTGCTCTATTTTGTACTCATTTTGTGTAAAAAAACGAAAAAAATACAGTTTCTGATGCACTACAATCTCATGTATACAAGCCAAAAAACAAATATTATGATCATGTTGCTTCAAAATGTAGAGTTCGATGGGATAAAATGGGTATAAAAGTGATAATATTCCATATAATCTCGAAGATTTCACTAAATTTGAGAAGTTGAGGGGTGGTTGTAATTATCCAAACAAGAGGGGAGTTTCGTAATTTGACCATACCTCAGGGGTGATTGTAATTTACCCATTAACTTATTATTTACTTTTTACACGATATTAACATATTTAATGTTACTTTCCACACATGTTTTCACACAAATATTGCAGTAAAATGAATAATATAATTTGAGTATCTAAATTATTACTGAAAATCACTGTATTCAAATTATGAAAAAATCTCTTATGTTGGATAATTACAAATAAGCCCCTCAACTAGGTATTGTTTTACAAAAAAATCCCTTATTCAGTATGTAAATTTGACACCGTGACGGTGGACGTGTAAGACAATGAAAGATGGTTGTAATTACCTAAATACAAAAGATCTTTTCGTAATTTGAGCATATCTCAGGGGTTGGCCGTAATTTGCACCAATTAATATTTCAATGCACCTCAGTCCTCACAATCTGCTTTTCAGTCCAAATACTTGTATCACATGTTTTTTGTTTTGAAAAAAAAAATAAGCAATATTTAAATATTTATGTATTAAATACTTTTGACTTTTTCAGTATATACCAAATCGGGTGACAACTCCAACCAATAGAATTTAAAATAATTAAATAAAAGTGATGACATACATAATCACACTTAATGAGTTAAACAACACTTTACCAACCATCAAATGGCCCACATAACATGATCATGACTCAATTCCGAGTTAGCACTCAATTAAAAATACTCAAAAATATTATTATATGACTTTCTTGCAAGACCTAATTCTGATTTTCTTCTTTAATTTATACATTATTTATATTTCTAATACACATGTTTAATAATGGAAGAACATCATTAGTTAACTAATATTGATAATGACAATAAATAGACTTATTACATACATACTGCTTATTTTTAGAAGTTGAAGGTATTTATAAATTTGCTGGAAAATCAATTTAAATAGAAAATGCAGGATCATGGGTGCGTTACAAATTATAAGTTAAATCTGCTTATTTTACGAAAAGTAAAAGTTCAAATTTTGCAAACACCACCTTACATTGAATATATACGGCTTATTCACTTATGCAAACGAAGGTGGTATTTGCAAAAAAGAATTTAGGTGTTTGCAAGATGAACATTCATTTTTGTTTCTCTTAAAATAAATTGTTTTAAGCTATAATTCGTAAAACACCCTTGAATCTTGTTTTTTTTTATTTAATTTGATTTTCTAGCAAATATCTAAACACCTTCAATTTAAGAAATAAACTTTACTCACACTCCATAACTTTTACTTTTAAATATTTTTTTGCGAACACAACGAAATAGTATGAAATATTTGTACTAAATACAAATTGCATTTCTTTCAATACACGTGATATGACTGATACAATATAAATTTCTTTTGACTAAAATATGAACATGATATTATTATTATTTTATTTTGCTGAGAAAATATATTTTCCCAAAACAAAATAAAATTATGACTGAAATTTATTGACAAAAGAAGGTTTCCCCTTTTTCCCAATATTCTAAGCAAGATTCATTCAAACTTTGGAGAAACCTTCTCTTGTGGTCCATTTTGCCTTTAGTCATCATTTGACAAATTTTATTTATTTCTCTATTATTTTTATTTTCTTATTTTTTGTATCACTCATTATTTTTCCAAGAAATATAATAAAATTGTCGATATGACAGGTGGCAAAAGATTTATGTCACATGCTTCAAAGTCTTGTTTATCATTAATTCACAATTAATCATGCATTAAAGAATCATTACGTGCAGCCCGGGTATAATTTAATTAATTATATTCTCTCTTATTTTCATAATTAAAATATAATTTTTTTTTTATTTAATTTAAAATCTGATCAATCCCTAATAGTGTTAGGCCTCGTTTGCTTAGTGCTATTAATCTCTATTAACTAAATAGTAGGGGTTAGTAAGATGTTTGATTGATGAGATTCGTATTTAGTCAAGTCCGCTACTACTCAAAGCCCGCAATTAAGTGATATTATTTGGTTAAATTAGTAGCACATCTCCCTCTGCGATTAATTTTGTAGGGGTGATTAAAAGAGGAAAATACAATTTTATCCTTAAAACAATATCTTAATTTTTTAATTAAAATACTTTTTAGACAATTCACATTAAATACCAGAATTTTACAAATTTAATACTCCCTCCTTGCCATTTTATTTGTCTTTCTAGAGATATTTTTTTATTTCAAAATAATTGTCACTTTACAATTTCAATGACATATTTATTGTGTTTTCTCAAATTTGCCCTTACTACTATTAAAAGAATTAATGATGGAGCAATAAATAAGAGTGGTTTTTTAGTCATTTTATTATGATTTTTGTAGAATCCATGCACATTTATTGATTTTCTTAATACGTGTGCATGAGCTCAAAACGACAAATAAAATGGGAAGGAGGGAGTACAAGATTTAGTCTAACGAATCAAACATCTTACTGACTAAATAATTAATAAGTCAGTTGAATATTAATCCAATCTCACATAATTCAATGTAATCCGATATAGGTAAGCAAACGAGGCCTTATTTAACTCCAATTTAGGTTTATATTTAATCATATTCACTAATCGAAATTCAGACACCCGAATTAGAGTCTGGATCTACACCAATAATTGAGTCGGGCGTAATGCTAACGTGCACCAGCTAATCGTAACCGTACACGTCATTGACCTAGAAAACGGTGACGCATCCCAACAAAGTATAACGATAACACCCGCCTGACCGAGAGCCACGTAAGCATCTCGGAGTAATTATTGCCTGCTTCGCTGGAAACTCCTGGGACGTATTATTTATTTATTTATTTGGTGTGAGAATATATTATTCTAGAATATTATAGTTAGCTGCCCGCGGGCAGAACGGGCTGGGGAGACAAATGACAGTGGCTGAGGAATCTGGGCCCAAATCGGTCCTTAAGGTGGGACCCACGTTTTGGTGTGAAAGGGGTGTGGGGCCCACTCCACGCAGCTCCAAGGTGGCGTGATTGAGAAAGGCCAAAAAGTGTGGGGACTCCAATGAAATTATGGAACTTTTTGGGGGTTGTCGTGATCGTTATGACGTGGTTTTAGTGGTTTTGCTTTACCCTTCTTTTTTTTTTTTTTTTTTTTTTTTCAAAAAGTGTAATGTAAACTCAGTTTTATGGCCACGTCATAATTTTGTGAAATATTATGAACTTTAAAATATATGTGATTAAAAAATAAAATTTATTTCGCCGATTGGTATAAAACCAATTTTTTTTTCTTAATTTTGGGAAAAAAGAAGATGAGGAAACACAAATTTTATCCCTCACGTTTTCACCAATTTCACATTTGGTCATCCATGTTCGCAAAAAACACATTTGGTCCTTCATGTTTAAAAAATTTCAACACTTTCAGTCATTTTCGTTAATTTTCTATTAGTAATAACGAATCAAGCATCGTGTTCAGCACCGTCTTAACTGACAGAGTAACGATAAATTGACGGAAATGAGCCAAACTGTTAAATTATTACAACATAAGGGATCAAATGTGCGTTTTATAAACATTATGGACCAAATATGAAATCAGTGCTGTAATTTATATAAAAAAAATATATATATTTAAAACAAATTCTAATTTTGTGTGTGTGTGTGTGTGAGAGAGAGAGAGAGAATATTCCTCCGATAAGCCCAACAGACGCAAATACCCCTCTGCCACAAGATTCAGCCCCTTGGATTTGGGAGAAACTGCTACTGTTTTTTTTTCTTCTTTTTTTAATTCACTAATTTAATCATTAAATAATTTAAAAGAAAAAAACCATTTTCTTGCACAGCAATTAAACCCAAAGTGGGGGTTTCAACTTTCAACCAATCAGAACCTGTCAAATGCCAACTTGCTCAATAATTCCGATTAGTTAATATCACTGGTCTTTGTGGTCCGCGTAACACCCAATAATTCCCCACCCCCACCGGCCTGCTTTTTCCCTATATAAACCACCCACCCCCTATACCAATATCTCTCTCTCTTTTTCTCTCTCTACAATCACAGTTCTTCAATCTCATATATTTTTCGTATACAAAAAATCCACCACCGCTCTCCGCCGCCGTCAACCACCAATTCCTCCGCCGTCTTCGAATTAAGGGTATGGGCTCATCGGCGTACTACTCCGGCTGCGAATACGACGATTACGAACCCCATTTTCTCGATTGCTGCTCCCTCTGCCGACGACCACTCAGCCAAAACAACGACATCTTCATGTACAGGTCAGCCCTAAAATTCATCTTCTTCAATTTTTTTTTTAAATTTTTGTGGATCTGGATTTTGAAAATTGAAATAATTTAATTTTGCAGAGGGGATACGCCGTTCTGTAGCCAAGATTGCAGGCAAGAACAGATTGAAATCGACGAAGCGAGTGAGAAGAAAATGAAGCAGCTTTCTTCTTCGTCGAAGAGATCTAACTCGGCGAGACAAACAACCTCGGAATCTGCTAAAGAATACGATGCCGGTAAATCTGTACGGAACGGCACGGTGGCCGTGGCTTAGAAATTTCCCAAAATAAAAAAACAAATCTTTTTTGTCGAGAACAAAAAAAATGGATTGGAAAATAGTTTGATCTGTTGAAGAAAAAGAAAAAAAAAAAAGTGGGGAGAAGGAGGAGGAGAAGAGAGGGTACATCCCTACAATTTTGATTTTCTTTTTTTTTTAATTACTATTTTACATTTGTGATTTTCTTTTTTTCTTTTTCTTTTTTCTTTTTAATTTCTTGAAAATGGCATCTCGATATTGTCAATATGATAAAGAGGATTGAGTTGTCTTCTAATTGAGATGCCATTAGATGTAAATCTTTGTTCATGTAATGGAATTCTCAAATAGTTAAAAAAAAAAATTAGCATTATCTTTTTTATTTTCTTTTATTTCTTGAGAATTATGAAAAATGATATTCCTTATTTCGAATTGGTAAAAATAATAAATAATTAAAGTATCATAATTATTGTATGTAAGTTTATGCGTTTGATTTTAGTCAAGAATAATATTAATTTTTACACGATTATTCTTGGTGTCAAAATAAACAGAATCTTCTCGACTTCCTCACAATATGATATTTAAAACCAAAAAATACATGTTATGACTTATGATCATCTTATTTAAAATATGGAGCTCGAATGAGTAAAACGAATATATAAGTTGGAAAATATTTCACTTGCACTAAATTTGAGACCGCGATAATGGACAACTATAAGATAGAATGTCGTTGGCTCTAGCTCTAATGAATTTAGCAACACTTATTATTCCTATCTCCTCAATTTAATTACAGGATTATTTATTTATCTTTTTATTTTTTTACGAAAACAACGATACAGAGAAACGAGGAAACAAAAACTTTATTTATGAATTATTTTTATATATTTCCATACAAATATATTGAAAATAAATATTATTGTTAACTATCAATTGACAATTGATCGTTATATCTTGTAAATTAATAGGGACATAACAAAAACAAAAAATTGGAAATTCACTATTCAAATATGTTTCTAACTTTTCGGAAATTGCAAAATGATAAATAAGGTGTCCGACAGGTATCCTCGAGCGTCGGATACAAAACTTGTCTGAAATGCGGATAAGTTGAGAAGTAGAAGTTTTCGTGCTGCATAACTCTCAATAATAAATCCTTATTTTAAAAGTAAATTAAAATTAGGGTTCATCTTGAAAATTAAAATTAGGGCTTTTCAGCTGATATTTAAAGCCCAGAGGATTATATTTTGAGGCCCAATTTTGCTTTCAAAAAATGTAAAGCACAATACTCCAAACGTTAACGGTAACGAAATGCAGCCGTAAAAGCCCAAAAGTAAAACCCTTCTGAGACGCCGTTCGTCGGAGTCCCCCATTTCCGACGTAATCTCCGGCGGGAATCCGGATGTCTGCAGCTGTGCGCCGTCTGCACAGAAATCTCAGAATCCGCCATTCTTCTTACCCTCCATTTCTCCAACGAAGCTCAGAAACCCGATTTTTTTGTCACCAGTTGATTAAATTTGCTTGCTTCAACTGCTCGAACTCACCCGGCGTTGCTCCAGAATCCGATTTTCTGGCGCAGTTTTCTCCTTCCAACACCAATTCCTCCGGCGACGTGATTAATTCAAATGAGAGACGCAGGCTCGCCGTCGGAATTTCAACGATTATCAAAGCGGAGAGAGGATATCTTCTCCGCGAATTTTCCGGTAATTTCTGCCCATTCAGCCTCGTAAAGATCATGAAAGCCCTAGTTAATCGTGATGTTGCTTTTGCATTTTTCAAATATGTATTCCGCGATCATTCCGATGGTGTAGTCCGCCATTGTTGTGTTTTAGTGCATTTATTAGTGGCCGATGAATCGAGGTATTTAGCGCAAGATGTGCTGACTTGGGTTATTCAGGAGATAGGTGAGGAAAGGAGTTACAAAACTGTGTGGAGGGACTATTACAGTAACGCGTTCGATTTTTTCGTTCTCGATACTCTAATGCGTTCTTTCACAAACACGAAAATGGCATCTCCTGCATTGGAGGTTCTCGATAGGATGAGACAAGTTGGTGGTAGGCCGAGTGTATCTGCAGTTTGTGTTCTGTTTAAATTATTGCTTATGCTTGGCGATTTTAGTCGTGTGTGGAAGTTGTTTAGAGATATGGTTCGTAAAGGACCTATACCTTCGATATATGTCTACAATATGATGATTCTTGGATTTTGTAGGCAAGGATGCATTAGTATTGGAGAAAGTTTATTGTGTGTGATGGGGAAGTACGGCTGCGAACCCGATGTGCATACATATAATATCTTGATCAATGCTTATTGCATTAGAGGGTGGAGTTGGGATGCGTTGGATTGGGTGGATGTGATGGTTGAAAACGGTTGCAAACCGAGCTCCGCTACGTTTAGTACAGTCATCAACGCGTTCTGCAAGGAGGGTAATATCGTCAAAGCAAGAAATGTCTTTGACGGTATGCAGGAAATGGGTGTTTTTCCAAACACGGTATTGTACAATGCTTTGATGGATGGTTATGTTAAGGCCAGAGAAATAGGTCTAGCAAATATGCTTTACGAGAAGATGAGGAGAAACGGTGTGGTCCCCGATAGTGTGACTTTTAACATTTTATCCTGGGGTCATTACAAGTATGGCAAGGTGGAGGATGGGGACAGGTTATTAAGGAACATGTCGGTGTTGGAATTAGTACCGGATCGTTCGTTGTCTGATGTATCTATTGGAAGACTATGTTGGGCGGGAAGATTAGACGAAGCTTTCGAGTTATTGGAGCATATGCTAGAGAAAGGGATTCATCTTAGTGTAATTGCGTTCAACTCCTTAATCGTTGCTTATGGCAAAGCGGGGTTAGATGACAAAGCTTTCGAAGTCTATAACGTCATGGTGAAATTCGGTGTTTCTCCTTCGGCTTCGACGTGTTCTTCACTTCTTTTAGGTCTATCTAAAACCGGAAGGCTCGAAGAAGCCAACTCACTTATACACAACATGATTAAACAGGGGTATCCAGTGAGTAAAGTGGCTTTTACCGTGGTTCTTGATGGATATTTCAAGAAAGGCGATATGATGAGAGCTCATGATCTGTGGCAAGAAATGGAGTCCATGGGGGTGGCCCCTGATGCCGTTGCCTTTTCTGCTTTTATTGACGGGCTTTCTAAAGGAGGGTTTGTCGAGAAGGCGTATGACATGTTCTTGAAAATGACGAGCAAAGGTCTTCTGCCGAATAACTTTGCTTACAATTCTTTGATTTCTGGATTTTGCAACTGCGGGAATCTAGACGAAGCCTGGAAGTTGGAGATGGAGATGAGGGAGAAGGGTTTAATACCAGATTTAATCACCTTCAACATTATTATCAAAGGGTTTTGTAGACAGGGGAGGATGACATCAGCGATGAATACTTACATAGATATGCACAGGAATGGATACACAGCAGATACCGTGACTTACAACACTTTGATCAGTGGATTCTGTAAGCAGTTCGATATGTTGAATGCTGAAAACTGGGCTAACAGAATGGAGTCCAGTGGGTGGGGCCCGGATGTAATAACCTACAACACGCAGATTCACGGCTACTGCCGAAGCAAGAGAATGAATCAGGCTATAATGATGTTCGATGATCTTATTTCTTCTGGAATTGTTCCCGACACAGTCACCTACAATACTCTGATGAATGGTATATGTCACGATATACTGGATCGTGCGATGATCTTGACAGCAAAACTGCTCAAGATTTCCTTTGTTCCGGATTTAGTTACGATTAACTTACTGCTGTCTAATCTGCGCAAGCAAGGGCTACCGCAGAAGACAGTGAGATGGTTTCACAAGTTGAGGGAGATTGAGTTTGAGTTCGATGAGATAACATGTAAGATTTTGGACAAAGCGGATCGGGATTTAGAAGAAGATGTTGGATGTAAAGAAGAAATAACGGGGAATATTCCGTTTGTCGACTTCCTAATGTACATTACGTATGATTTTATATACAGAAACAGGGTTCGTCATAAATCAGATTTTGACCCTTCGGAATTTACTGATAACCGTTCCAGCACTAATCGGGAAGCAATCAACAGATGAGTTTATGGAATTGTTTTGCATGGAAGTTTTTCGTTGGCTAAACACGAGACTTCTCCAGAAGACCCTGTCAGAATTCGGACCACCTGGATAAGAATCTAGAAGTCGGATTTCAAATTGAAAAACGAGGCTGAAATACCGTTTCGGGAATTTAATGGTGGAAAGGTATTTTCCCATTTGAGTATTACGTGTTTGTTGCGCATTGGTGAAGAAAGCAGTAACTAAGAAGATTTAACAGACTCAACTTTCCTACTATTACCAGGTACACCGTTGTAATTACCACCGTTGATATTCCGTTAGAACCATCTGATTGCTATTTGATTTTTAACTTATTTTTTTTGCATTAGACATGTCTGATTTCCGTTTCGTTTCTTCTATTCTTTTTCGTATCTCGTAGATTACGAAAAGGGTAAATCACACCTACCTCCCCAGTGATTAGGTGTAATTACAACTAGACCCCACTATCGGCCAACTTAGCAATCTTACGAGTGAGTACTGATTTTCAAGCCTCGGTTCGATTATCGGCGGGATATATATTGATTTATCCAGTCCAGTACTTTCTGCTTCATGTGCCTGTAAATACATATTAAGACAGGGACTAAAAGCGTAGATTGGAGATAATACAGGGGGTAGTAATTGCAATTAACTCGTTTCTTGATAGCAGAAAAAAAGGTTGATAAATCCCAGATTTGAAAAGCACATGATCAACTTCGATTCTAACAGAGAAGCAGGACTGCCATTTGCGTGTAAGATAATGTGTGAGGAGTGAGAATATTAATTAGCTATATATATGAATTTTTAGTGCATAAAAGAGGAAAAAAATTGATTAAATGCATGTAGTTGTGTCTTACCTGTAAGAATTTATTATTCTAATTATTATTAATATCCACTTGTACGGACTATTTCTGCAAAAACTTTCAACACAGTTGAAATGATGAAAAATGCACAATTCTCTCTCTCTCTCTCTCTCTCTCTCTCTCTCTCTCTCTCTCATCATTAGGGACGTAAGTCTGGAATTTTCCCTTTAGAAAAAAGTAGTTTTTTCATTTTCGAATGTTTTTTGAATCATTCCCTATATTCATTCCTTGCATCATGTCATGTCATGTCATGTAGATGGGGGAATATTAAACCTAGTATGTACTTTGACTCTACCTATATTTTGATGAATATAAGTAGATATGATCTTTTATTGCCACCAATGTTTTAAAAAGATCCTGTCTATTTCTTGTGATTCTTCACGCAAAACAATCAATATATATATATATATATATATATATATATATATATATATATATATATATATATATATATATATATATTAAATATTGAAAATGGTGAATGTGACTACATTATATTGGGCTCAATGATAGAGATAAAGGCTGAATGTCTGCAATATGACATGGATTGGGGAGAGGTTCACTTACGGCATAAGCAGAAGTAGGGTTGTTCATGGGTCGGTTTTACCCGACAACCGACCCATTATCTGCCCGACTATTCTGGCCGATAATTGCCCACCAACCGACCCGCTTTGGTCGGGCCGATAATTTTAACCGACCCATGCATGGTTGGGTCGGGTATAGTTTCTAATTTGTTGAAAAGTCGGTTGGCCGATATTACCCGACCAACCGACTTTTTTTTTTTTTTTTTTTTTTTTAATTTCTCTTTATGTTTTTACCGACTATTAGTTTCAATATTTAATTTTTGACCTTTCGGTGAAATGAATAAAAATACACAACTAAAAAAACTATACTCTTCATTTTCTCAAATTAAAATTAAAAGTTTCATAATTTTGTGTTGTGAAAGTGTGAATGGCTAAAGTGATTCGTTTTAGTTTTTATATTGTTTTTGAAAATTTAATTTGTAACATGTGATATCGTTGAAATTGATTTTTGGGCATGAAATATTGGAATGTTTGTTGCTGAATTTTGATAGAGGAATAGCATAATTTTTTTCATTTTTTATTTTTTATTTTAATTAATGTGGCCGATATTGGCCGATAATTTCAACCGACCCGTTTTGGCAACCGACAAAGTCGGTTGCCAACCATTACCCGACTCACAATAGTCGGGCCGATAATGGTTTTACATATTTGTAAGAGTCGGTTGGTCGGGTCGGGCCGATAATCGGCCGATAATCAACCGACCCGACCCATGAACAACCCTAAGCAGAAGGGATTACACTAGCGGGCTATGCCCATCGAACTGACCAAGATCGCAGGAAGTAAGATGCCCTCAGCAAACAAACACAACTTGTAGTAGTCACATTACTCCCACATCTGGTCTGATCAAAGATAGAACGTGGGACCCACCACCCCATCCATACGATAGATATAAATACAACATTGGAACACAAGGAAATGACGACTCTTCTTGATATTCTTAATACTCATATTCTTACTATATTTCTGTATGTACACTTAAAATATATTTTCAGTCTAACTATTGTGTGTCTAATTAAACTGCTCGATAAAATATGACCGTTTTGATTTGAAATAGTATTAATTAGTGCCTAATATATTTAGCAAATTACCCCTATTAAAAATGTTATATTTATTTTATTATAAACTCCAATATTCAATGTAAGAATATATAAATAGAAAGGACTTGTTGTCTCAAATTTCTGCACATCTTACAACATACTCCGAAAAGACTACACTGCAGAAAATAGTAAATAAGGTTCTACTAATAGTAAAAAACAACAACAAAAAGAAAAGGAGAAAAGAATTCATCACAATTATTATACCCAAAAATGGTAAATGTTACCATGCAGAATTCTTCAATATATATATATATATATATATATATATATATATATATATATATATATATATATATATATATATATATGACCTAATTAATATGTAATTGTCAGATTGCTTTAGTTTCAAGAAATATATTAAATTAAACTAATTGTTGCTCTTCATTAATATTACTTTCAGCAGTACTACGTAGTATTGCTTGTATTTGTATGTATGTGTTCCAGTTTTTGTTTTTTAGAAATAAATGATTTATATATATATATATATATTGTTATATTAATTATGAAAAAAAAGTTGGTTGTCAATTGTCATATATCAAAAACCTCATCAATGGCTTCTCTTTCTCATCAAGAACATTAGAAACATCAGAGCTTCATTCAAATTAATGGCGGAAAAGGTCTCTCTCTCTCTCTCTCTCTCTCTCTCTCTCTCTCTCTCTCTCTCTCTCTCTCTCTCTCTCTCTCTCTCTCTCTCTCTCTCTCTCTCTCTCGTTTGGTTATGGGTTTTTTTTTAAATAAAAGTATATTTTCTTACATCCAAAAAATATTTGTATACATAATTATTTTTTCTTCATGAAACAATATATAATGTCAAGTAATATTATTTCAATATAATGCATTATATTACATAAATATATTAGAAAAGAAAATCAGATGGTGTCATTGTCTATTTCTTTTATAAGAAATAATTACAACAAGTCTGATTTAGAATAACATTAAAATTCAGAATCATATATAGATACAAATAATGCAACAATTATTGCATGTAAGAAAATAAAAACAAATGATTTTTTGAATTTTTTGTTTGGTGTTTTACTCACAAAACTCCAAATCTCCATGAAACAGATCCAGTTTCTGCATCCATGATTTTGTCAAGGTAGCCACCGAAGAACGTAAACATCGAATTTCGATACAATGGTACGTTATTATTATTATTATTATTTTTTTTTATAGAATAAATGTAAATTGTTTTAATGTTTTATTATGTCCCAAAATTATTTTTTACTGAAAAAAATAAAATTTGCAATGGCTGAATATTTTTCTTCATGTGTGTAGTTAGTGTAATTGATTTTTTTTGCATGATTACTTTTTTTTTGTTTGAGAATTTTTATTCTATAAAATAATAATAAAAAATAAAAAAAAATTAAAATATAGTTTTATTTATTTATTATAAACCCCTTTACCTTCCCACGAACCCTGTAATTTTCCATTCACACAGGTAATTTCTCTTACTTTCACACACACACACACACACACACACACATGCACCCACGCGCACACTCACATGCACGCGCGCGCGTGTATTCAGTTCGATGGATGCATTTAGGGGGGTTTTAGCAATGTGATTTGAAGGAATTTTGATTTGGTCTATCATGCAATTGTTCGTCGGAGATTAATTGGGAGACTTATGTTAATATATATTAAGATTACTGCATCTGGATTGAATTGATTTTATGTAATATTCAGTTTTGACTGGAATTTTTGGAGCATTGATTATTAAATCAAAATAAATTAGGGTTTTTTTTTGGGGGCTATTGATGAATGGGATTGATTATGTATAAAGTGTCAATAGAGTGTTTGGTTTGGATGATTGATTGTTTATGGGCTTTATTAGGCTCCTTTTATTGATTAATGTTTCCTCAAATTTTTATTGCTTACAGAACATATGAGTTTAGTTGTTGAGATTTCTTATTAAGATGCAGCAGTATGCGTTTTCGTACGAGGAATTGAATTTTTTGTGATAGCTATCCACTAGACACAAACAGATTTAAGAAAATATTGTAGCAAGAAAATCATTCTTGTATTTATACCATTTAAAATTTTCAAATATCGAGCTCGTGATTTCGAATAATAAAACTTGAGATTCAGAGCGATAGGCAATCGAAGAACTACGACGAAGCAACGAAGCTGTTCTTGTCTGGTGTTGCTGATAGAACAAGATCGAAGAGAGGCGGAACCTACGATGGAACCTACTACGAGACCAGTGGTGAAGAAGAAGAAGCGCACAGGATTTCTTCCGGGTTTCAGACTGTGGAGGAAACGAAAGCAAGTTATCGTTCGTGGGGAGTTTCTGCTCCGATTCCTCGAAGGGAACAGAATTCTCCGAGCTGCGATTACGAGACTGGATCGGAGGGGGTATCGGCCCCTCATGATTGTAGAAGACGAAACCGGAAGAGGAAAATTCAACCGAACCCCGTCCGAAGAGTTTCTCCAGGTATCTTTTTAAAAGCATGACCGCGGATTTCTGTTTCTGTTCGTTGTCTGAATGTGAAAGAATTTTGTTCTGCAATCTCCTTTTTTTTATTGAATGAATTTTATGAAGTTTGATCCTTTTTGTCGTCTTTGCTTTTGCATTTTATGTTTTGTTCATGGATATGGTCGATTGGTGGAAATGCACCTTTCTGGAAAAAGAAGTTAGGGCATTTGAATTTCCCGAGAATGAGAAAATGAAAATGAAATGCAATCTGCAATCCCGAATTGAAAGAGTTCATGGTGGTCAAATAAAAGAGATGTACCATTTTGTTCGTATTTTGACTCGCATTTTGCTATATGTTTTTAGGATCGCCTTTGGAATTTGACGAGACACTTAGGTTTTATATGGTATCCTAGCAGTTCATCTCGTAAACATGGTTACACTGATTTTACTTGATTAATGAGCATTTAAATAATTGTTAATTTTAGCCGAAGCAAGCACACCGGAAACAGAAGTTTCGTCACTGTCGTTTTTTTTTTTTTCAAAAAAATTACCGTTCGTTTAAATGGAGACCATAAATGATGCTGACGTGACGTTCCACTTATTTGAAAAGGCAAATGCTCATAATACATATTTATTGCATCGTTTACCCCTTTTCTTCCTACATCAAATATACTTAATCTTACAACATAAAAAATAATTGGATTGTCGAAACTCCTCCCCCTTTTATAAAGTTTCCTGGAAGCTGAATAATTGGAAGAAAACGCTAGTGATTGCGACAACTTAAAATCGTAGGTCTCTCATTTTCTCAAGTCTCTTTGCAGGTAACAGCAGCAGTAGAGATATGTATATCGAAGAAATCGAGATCGAGAGATCCAATGCAGCTGGATTCAAAAATAAGAAAACAAAAATCGCATCAAAGATGGAGCTCAGGACAAGGCGAAAATTAGATGAAGGTTTTTCTGGATCCATTTCGCGGGAGAATTTTGATGTCAGCACGAGGGATAAAGCTTCTCCTTATGTTAACAGATTTTTTTCTTCGAAGGATTTCAGACATCGCTCCGATCACGGATTTTTTCTTCAAAGAGGTTATAACTCGAGATTTTTTTATTTATTTTTAATTAATTTTTTTTTTCCAGATATGGTTTTCTCAGATTTTAAGGTTGTCTGTAGGTAATAATTCTGTTGAGACTGAGAAATTGGGGCGAGTTGAGTTCAGAGCAAAGAGAAACCAATCTATGTCGAATATAGGACCCACAAACAGGCGTGTAATAAACGATCGATTCGCAGCCACTTCCAGTAAGAATGTGTTTGGTGTGAGCAAAAGCATGTGTTATGGATCCTTTTCTCCTGAGCACGACGAGCATCATTTTAATCGAGGATGGCGAGACCAGTCAATTTCAAGTTTACAAAAAGGTGGTGATTTTTAATTTTTTTAATTCTTTTTTTTTGGCTATTATATTAATTTGGATCTTGAATTTTTTTCGTCAACTTCATTTGCAATCTTGATACGATTAAGGTTATCAATAATATAATTGGTGTTTCAAGATTTTGAAGATAAGTATACAATCCAATGAAAATCGGTGAACTGGATCGACGATGAAGACTTTTGAAATTCCTCATTTCAATTTTGTCCAGAAATAATTATTATGCGTTAATCCGTAATAATTTAGCACTCATCCCTTCGTAATTACTTTTTTCGTACAACTGTATATCGCATTGAATATCGTTTCAGCAAAGTCACGAACGAAAAAACACCACGTGTAATTCATTCAAAACTAATGGCGCTCTACAGAGCTTGCAGCCACTTATAGAAGGATTTTATATTTCTTACGTCTTTGTGCAGGGAATCGCAAGAAAGCTACGTATCTCGACGAAGACGACGTTGAGATAATTGATAAAGCCGAGTTCTTGAATCAGAAAAACAAATTCATGCAAAAAATTGGGTTCTCGACCAAGAAAAAATCAAACGAAGGTTATTCGGTTGGTAAAAATCTTAGGAACGCTTGCGATTGTTTCGATCAATTATGCCTGCAGGAATCAGGTTCGTCCTTCGTTTCCTATCTTACTCATATCCTATTATTTATTTATTTTTTATATTTATTATTTAATTTATATTATATTATTTATATTATATTATATTATACCTTTTAAAAGCATGAATGTTTCGTGTTTCTTAACTTTCTTTTTATACCTATTGTATCCCATTTCAGTTAGTTAATATATTGGATTTTCGTTATGGTTAATTAGGTAAATTGTGATTGATGTCACAATTAATGTTTTTAATGTACTCTTCATCTTCGTATAATCATTTAATTGCCCTTCTTTATTGTTTCTTTCCCATGAAAGCCATGTCTAACTTGTTCGCTCTTTGCCAAATTTTGAACTTTGAAGTTTTGAAATAATTTTCATGTCAATTTTAATCAATTACGTTATCAAATATAAATTATCCTTGCTGCGATACTGCACCTTCAGATAATTCTCCAAAAAATCCTAAAATGATTTCAAAAAAATGTAAAGTTGTTGTGCAACAAATTAGCGAGGCAAGAGGTTCGATTGTCTTTCAAAGAAATGTTTTTTTAATTAATTAAATCGTGCCGTACGACTGTATGTTTGATTGAATGTCTAAAGCACAAGCCTCAACAGAGTATATAACTATCAAAAATGTAATTTTGATTCATCTTTGATCCTCACGTTACAAATTGTACGTTAGACCTGAAGAAACTTCAAATTTTGTGGGTCAATCTCTATTTTTCAACTAAATGATAATTTCGTATTTAAAAAAAAAAAAGAAAAAAAAAACACTCCTGCATAGGTTTCTCATTGGTTCATATTTATGTGCAGAGAGCGACAGTGATGATATGGTTCATGAGGAATTCGACGTAGAGGAAATTGATGAAGCCATGTTCGAGAATCAGAAAACTCGTTTTGTGACAAAAGTGGGCCCGAGGAGGGGGCAAGAGTTAAATCGAGGCCGTTTTGCTGGCTCTTCTAGCAAAAACAAACCCTATTTTCCAGATGATAGTGAAACCGATACCGATCCGCTGCCAAGTCCATTAGCAAAGAAAGGTGATAATTTTGGATCTTTATTATCTACTCCCCACTGTGTGAATCTTGTACGTAACCTTTGTATTGGTGTAATACTTTAGTAAACACTATATTTATTTGCATGTTTTTGTCTTTATTTAGGGTACAAAAATGCATTTACGAGTTCCAAGGAAAGTATGATTGAGACGGTCGATGAAGCTGAGTACATAAGGGCGAAATTGCGTTCGGCCTCCATGAAGAACATAGGGCCCTCGAACAGCATGAGGAAAAAGAAACCCTCGACTGAAAAAGTTGACAAAGGCAAAAAGAAAATAAAAGTTGCTGCCTTTTCAAGAATGACAGAGAGTGACGAAGATTGCAATGAATTTCTTGACGAGGACTCTTCGGAAGACACTGACTCCTACTCGAGCAGTCATTCCAGTAGCGAGAACACCGTTGATTTGCTACAAGACGATGAAACCAACTCACTCAGTGGAGGAAACAAGATTCAGATTGGTGTTGCGAGTCGGACTCGGTCAAGGATGGGAATCACCAAAAAGCCTCTGAAAGTTGACTCGAGTTCGTCTTCTGGAAATCGTAATGCTGGTGGTGAAGAGTCTGAACCGGAGAGTCCTTTTGACTCTGCCGAGATAGAGCTACTGCATGTTGAGGCATGTGATGTACAGAAAGACACGTTGCCCGATGTGTCTGCAGAGAAGAGTGAAGATTGCCTAAATCAAAAAGGGCTTGCTGCAGAAAAGAGCGACGAGTGCCGAATAGAAGAAGGGCTTGCTGCAGAAAAGAGCGACGAGTGCCGAATAGAAGAAGGGCTTGCTGCAGAAAATAGCGACGTGTGCCGAAAAGAAGAAGGGCTTGCTGCGGAAAAGAGCGACGAGTGCCGAAAAGAAGAAGGGTTTGCTGCTGAAAAGAGCGATGAGTGCCGAAAAGAAGAAGGGCTTGTTTCAGAAAAGAGGGACGAGTGCCGAAAAGAACAAGGGCTTGCTGCAGAAAAGAGCGACGAGTGCCGAAAAGAAGAAGGGCTTGCTGCAAGAAAGAGCGACGAGTGCCGAAAAGAAGAAGGGCTTGCTGTGCAGCATGCTTTGGAGAGTGGGCTTCTATCCAATATTCAGAAAGAAGTTTCAAACTGTGAGCAGCCTGTTTTTCGAAGACGTAAATTTTCTTCTAGGAAAAGAAAGTTGAGCCCCGGTGTGTCTAGTAAAAAAAGTAAGGGAGAGAAAGCACACAGTGTCCATGAAGTAATAAACCGAATTTTCGGCGGTGATGCGAATGCGGACGAGGGCTTGGGAGAGAGGAGAAATGAGAAAATAGATGAAATGCCTAAATTCACAGACTCGAAGCAATTAATGGATTGTGACGAAGCGGAGGAGGTGCAGACCAAGGACTCCTCACAGGCAGACGTAAGGGAGCAACGGGATGAAGTTTCTCCTCCCGAGTTGAGAGACGACAGCGTTCGTATTCAGAGTGACGATATTCTTCAGGATAAAATTGATGCAACCAGTTCAAATATCCAGACGCACGGCAGCTCGGAGAAAGTTGACGATGTGCCTGAAGAAATCAAGAAGCCGACCGAAGGGAGACAAGTTACTTCAAGGCACTACGATTTCTGCACAATGCTTGCTCATTCTGTACTGGGGATCGGACCAATGCTTGATGACGAAGAAGCTGAGATGGAACATCAATATAAAACCCAAGTCGCTCTTCCAACGAGGTTCAGATTCGAAGACGAGGTACCGGAAGAGAGAGAAACAACAGAACACGAGAGAGAAATGGAAGGCCTGTGGGATGAGTTTGACGTTTGTTTGGCACTGCAGCAAGTAGGATCATTTTGCCCTGAGGTATATATATCCAACTTTGTTTCCTTAACTTCCCTGTAATTTGCACTACTCAAACTGAACAATGCTTCCGTAAATCTCTGTTGTCAATATACACCTCTCTGGCTGAACTGTTTCTATGTTTAATGACAAGTCGAGAACTAATTTGAGACCAGAAAAATGTACCATGATTAACGACTATTCCATGTCATGCAGATTGATGAAGAGAACGAACTTTCTCCGTCTGAAGAAACTCAGCATGCACGATGCGCTAGAGGGAGGCACGAGTTGATCTTACAAGACGAGGAAGGGCTAATCTGCAAGTACTGTTATCACGTGGAGCTGGGACCGAAAGACGTAATGCCCGATTGGGTAAGTAGAATTATTAGCAAAACCCTCTTAAATATAACCGTGGTTAGTAAAATATCGAAGCAGGTTCTTGTGGAATTTACTTCTCCAAGACTTTGTATGCCGTCACATTATTTGTATTGAAATTTCTCCTTTTACATTTATATGTAGGTGGAGAGAATTTACAGGGAATCGGAAAGGAAAAGAGATTCTGAATGGGAGCATCATTTAAAGTTCGATGGAATGGACTTCGATTTTTCGATTGATAATCTTGCCGAATATAGCAATAGTTATAGTGGTACTGTTTGGAGTCTCAATCCTGTTGCACGAGAAAGTATGTACGAACATCAGCAAGAAGGCTTTGAATTTCTGTGGAAAAATTTGGCAGGAAGCACCGACCTCGACGAACTGAAGAGCAGTGATCCTGGTAAAGTCGGTGGATGCATCATTTCTCATGCCCCAGGAACCGGAAAAACCCGTCTGACGATAGTTTTCATCGAATCTTATTTAAGAATGTTTCCGTACTGCCGGCCAATGATTATCGCCCCAGCCAGCATGCTCCTCACGTGGGAAGAAGAGTTCAGAAAATGGAACGTTCGGTTCCCGTTCTTTAACCTCAATAATCCGGAGATTTTGGGCAACGAGAACAAGAAAGCTGCGGAGCGGCTCGAGGGGGGCAAACGTGGTAACCAAGAGGCGATTCGTTGGGTGAAGATATTTTCGTGGAATACGGGGAGAAGCATTTTGGGGATCAGCTATAGCTTGTTTGAGAAGTTAACTGGGGAAAAGCACTTGAAGAAGGAGAAGCTAGGCGAGAAGAGGAATGGTGTGTCTCTCGGATCTAGATTGGAATCTCAGAGAAAAATACTCCTCGAAAAGCCCGGATTGGTCATTCTCGATGAAGGGCATACTCCTCGTAATCAGAGGAGTAACATATGGAACGTTCTCCTTAAACTCCAGACTCAAAAACGGGTCATTCTTTCCGGAACTCCTTTCCAGAACAACTTTGCTGAACTCTTCAACACGCTGCGTCTCGTCAGACCAGCAGTTGCCGATGTGCTGGCGCACGAGAGAACTTTTTCCGAGATGGTTACGCCGAGGACACGAAGAACGCACAAGGGGGAGATTTACCATCAGCAATCCACTTTGAATCCGGAGGTAGTTGACCGCGCCGTGGACAAGCTTAAATTACACATGTCGCCCTTCGTTCATGTGCACAGAGGCACCATCCTCAAGCAGAGTCTACCGGGATTAATGGACTGCGTCGTTTTTCTTAACCCCCCGCCTCTGCAGAAGAGCTTAATCGAGAGGCTCGAAGGGTTGCCAAATACATTCGAGTTCGAGCATAAAGTGGCTCTGATATCCGTGCATCCGTATCTTTTCAAACACTCCGATTCGCCGGAAGAGCAGCAACTGACCGGCATAGACATGGCTGCGGTGGAGGCATCCAGGCTGAACCCGAACGAAGGCGTCAAAACAAAGTTCATCCTGGAGCTCGTCCGCCTCAGCGTCGTAATGAACGAAAAGGTACTGATATTCAGCCAGTACATTCTACCGTTGCAACTAATAAACGACCAGCTGAAAGAATTCTTCAAGTGGGGCGACGGAAAGCAGATTCTTCAGATGCGAGGAAAGCTCGACCAGAAGCAGCGTCAGGTTCTGATTAACGTGTTCAACGATCCAAAGAGCGAATCGAAGGTCATGCTCGCCTCGACAAAGTGCTGCTCCGAGGGTATCAGCTTAGTCGGGGCTTCGAGGGTGGTTTTGCTTGACGTCGTTTGGAATCCTTCGGTCGAGAGGCAAGCGATTAGTCGAGCTTATAGAATCGGGCAGAAGAAGTTCGTCTATACGTACCATTTGATGACTTCGGGTACAACCGAGGCAGACAAGTACTGCAGGCAGGCTGAGAAGGACCGTTTGTCGGAGTTGGTTTTCTCGTCTTCGAACGAGAGTGATAAACAAGAGCACCCGTCTTTGGGGATCGAGGACAGGATTCTTGAGGAGATGGTCGGTCAAGAAAGATTGAAAGAGATGTTCGTAAAGATCATTAACCAGCCGAAAGATACCGACTTGATTCAAACTTTTGGTCTCCCTTCTTGAGATTGTTTAAGGTATATTTATCTGATTTTTGCCATCAGATTGCAGAAACAAACTCACTCCAGTTTTACTGCAGATTCTGTTATGTTGCAGTAGATTAACTTAATGTCTGAACTTTCGATTATATTTTAGACCTATATCACAATCCTAGTTTATTAAATGTTTTCGTACTCGTTCAAAAACATCGATATAATTTATTTTTCCGGATTTTATATTTTTTTTTTATATATTTTTTTTAACTTCTTTTAGGATTGCAATTGAAATAGATTTTGAGTTTTTTATTTATAAAAAATTCATTTTCTCAAAAAATATTAAGTTTCTTATTTTATAAATGAATAAAATAATAGAATTTTTTTTAGTCATGCCGATTTTGATCCGCAAAATTTACGACAAAAGAGCAATTTTTCATTCCGGTTTTTGTATTTATGGAACTGTTAGAACGAAATTGGAATTAGTTTTTTATTTGAATTTTTTTCATTCAAATGTTAATTTTCCACCAGACTCTACTATATATATTATTATGTGGTCTTTTAATAAAGAGTTCAATTAGATTGATGAATATCTATTATATTCTATAGCAACTTAGTGTATAATGATTAAAGGCTGGTAACATAAAAAAAATTACGAAAATATTATAGCTAAAAAGTAAAATAAAAATAAAGGGTAAATTCCCTGAGGTAAGGTTAAATTACGAAAACCCCCCTCAAGTTTGGTAATTACAACCACCCATCAACTATGAATCTTCTTACACGTCCACTCTTTTGATATCCAATTCAACAGAATCTTCTAAAATCCGTGGAATGTTCTCCAGTTTCTACTCTTTTTGTGCAAAAACACAGTTTTTAATGCACTACAATCTGATATTTATAAGTCAATAGACACATTTTATGATCATCTTGTTTCAAAATGTGGAGCTCTAATGGGGCAAAACGGGTACAAACTGAAGAATATTCCACACAATCTAGAAGATTCGACTAAATTTGTCACCGCAACGATGGACGGACGTGTAAGAAGATTCATAGTTAAGGGGATGATTGTAATTACCCAAACATAAAGAGTATTTTTCATAATTTGACCATAGTAAGGGGCCCTAAAAATAAATGAGAGAAGGATATTCTTCTTTGTCTCCTTTTAACAGACAGGGAATTAAAAATTTACACGTGGCCTTTGGTGAATGAAAGAACCAGATAGCATGCCCCTATAAATAACCGGGTCGGGTCGGGCCCACCGCCATATCTCCTCACACAATTAACTATAAAACTGGGCAAGCATACTATATTACTATTAGGGTTTTACTTTGTAAAAAATACATCATACAATTTTGATTTAATGGCTTTTTTTCGAGGTCTGATTCGATCTTCCAAATCCAACGGTTCTTCTTCGCTATTCAATTATGGAAGGAGCAAATCCAACGGTTCATTCTCCTCGGATCTGTGGCATCGCCGTCCATCGGGTTGCAGAGAGTTCTCCCGAACCGCCGGAGCTGACGTCACTTCTTTCGTAATTGCTTCTTCTTTTTCTTATTTGTTGTTTTGCTTTGTTACTGGTTCTTTTTTTTTATTTTTTTTCATTGTTCATTTTAATTCAGGTTTTTTTTTTGTTGCAATAATTGAGAAATTTGTTATCTGTTTATTATATTATTTAGATGAAGTTGCAGATTTCTTCATTTAGTAGAATTGAGGAATTTAGGGTTTGAAATTAATTTGGAATGCAGATGTATGCTGTAATAATTGAGAAATTTGTTATCTGTTTATTATATTATTTAGATGAAGTTGCAGATTTCTTCGTTTAGTAGAATTGAGGAATTTAGGGTTTGAAATTAAATTCTTTTCCCCTCTTTCTTGTAATGCAGATGTATGCTGTAAAACATGATTTTCCCGGGCTTGTTGCGAGTTCGGCAGTCGGGTGGTTTGTTGGTCTCGGCATTTCGAAGATAATTTTTTTGCCGTATAGTGTGTTGTTGGAGGAGTTAGATATTCTTAATAAGATACAAATGAACAAATTGGAGGAGCTGAGTCGAGTCGTGGGAGTTGAAGAAGAAATACATCGAAAGAATGTGAGGCAACTCATTGAAGAATTACGAATTCAAATGGCAAAGCTAAGAGCAGAGGTTGAAATTGCAAAGGCGGTGGCAGGCCGCGTTGGTGCAGAAGGAGGGGACGAGGCTCGCAGCAAATAGGCGGCTTTCGCTTCTTAAGAAGAAGTTGTTTTGAACGTGTGCAGTGCTCGATCCGCTCTCACTTTTCTGCTAAAAATCGAACATGAACCAAATATTTTAGTTTCCATCGGTTTTTGTTTATTTCTGCTAAAATCGAACATGAAAAATATATTAGTTTTCTTCGGTTTTTTGTTTGGTTTCTGTTATTTTTCGATTCAAGAGTAACTATGTGTTCAATATATATATATATATATATATATATATATATATATATATATATATAGAGAGAGAGAGAGAGAGAGAGAGAGAGAGAGAGAGAGAGAGAGAGAGAGAGAGAGAGTTAAATGCAAATGCTCCCAGTGTTAATTTTAAAAACCAAAAACCCCCCGGGGATAAAAAAAAAAGTGACAAAAACCCCCCTGGGATAAGTGTTCAAACAAGCATACTCGATCCATTTATTTTTATTCGTTGACTGCTCGTGAAAAGACGAATAAACCCTCGGATAAATCTGTCCAACCACAAAAATTTTATGACCCAAATGAAGTTTTTAAAATTTTCAAGTCAGTCCCTAATATTTTCAATTAAGCCCTCTTCCCTAAATGAAAAAAAAAACAGAGAGATACACAATTACTCACACTTTGATTTTTCGCCGGCTCCGTTCATGGACTGAAACCTCTCTCCGGCAACCAAGCTCCTCAACCCCTAACAACAACGAATTCCCTCTCAACTAAAAATTTCTTACAAAATTATTCCAAGAAAAAGAAAAATCCAAAGTTATGATTCACAATTTCAACACCATTACACGTCGTCCCGCAACAATAAACCTTCTTCTCTCCAAAACAAAACATTTATTTAATTTTCTCGGGGCACCATTTCTTCAGTTTCCCCAAAACTGAAGTTTACCTCCAATTATGCATTCCGAATTTGCTATTGTCGTGGTTATTGTTTGAGATTTCCGGCGAACCGACGGCCTTGGCAGGAGGGGAGATGGGTGGGGTGGGGTGGGGTAGATTGGGTTGAGACATTTTCATTTTTTTTCTTTCTGAATATCTTTAAATATAATTTATATTTTTTCGTTTTATTTGTTTAAATTTAATTACTATTAAAAATTCATATTTGTATGCCTTTTTTATTTTCTTATTTTCTTTTTGAATATGTTTAAATATAATTTATATTTTTTATTTTATTTGTTTAAATTTAAATATTATTAAAAATTCATGAGTAGTTTAAGTGTTTTGATTCAGAGGGGCAATTTTGTCTTTTCATGCGCAAAATGTACAAAAATCGAACAAGTAGTCGCACACACAGCGAGTGAATGACACGCACAAAGATTAGGGAGATGTATGGCTTTGACTATTGACTACAGGGGGATTTTTGTCACTTCTTTTATCCCAGGGAAGTTTTTGGTCTTTAGGATTAATACAGGGGGAGTTTTTGCATTTAAATATATATATATATATATATAAATAGCAAAACACTAATTTGAAATTCAAAATAGAAAGGCATTTCGACGGACCAATATAATAATAATAATAATAGTAATAATGTTATGCATGAAATTAAAATATAAAAAATATAAAAATAAAAATAAGTGATTTTACTTGCCAAAAAGTAAATCAATATCGACCAACATTGCATTCACAAAGTGAGTAAATAAGAATAAAAGAGAGTCCAGTAGCATGTTTGTTCTGTATAAGAAGAATACGAGGAGATAGTTGAGATGCGAATAACTAACTGAACCTTCAATAAATTGAAAGAAATCAATCTCTTGGCAAAATAATATACGAAAACATCTACGTAAATCCACCATTAACCAAAAATTTAAATATATAAAACCTGCAGCTGTAAGAACCGTGACCGACCTCTAACAGAACAAGGAATATATTTCTCTACCAGATACAACCAACCAACCACCCGCCATCTCTCTAAATGAACTTGTCTATTTTCGGTGATTTTTTAGAGCCAGGAGGCGGCCTAAAATCCTCTAGTCGCAGATTAGAGCTCGATCGAATCTCGTTCAGTACAGACTCCCCTTTTTCCGATTGGATTATATCCAATACGCTACCAAGTACATCACCCGCAAGACCTATTTGCACAAGCTGCCCTTGTTCTTCTCCACCTTCGTATATTAACTGCCCAATTTCAGAAAGGGAAACGATCTTCTCCAATATGACTTTGGCAAAAATACGACCGAGGAACTCTGCTGCTTTAGGTGCATCATTCACCATATCTTCCAAACCAGCAAGAACAGATCCAAACCTATTATAATATGGGGAAAAAAAATTAAAATTAATCTGGTATGATTAAAATATTTAACCATACGAGAATATCGAGTCGTCGTAGCCAAATAATACATACCCTTTGATGAGTTGAGATTCAGTAATCATCCCTTGTCCAGGTTTTGTTAGATTGATAAGAAGCTTTGTCAAAAGATCTCTCTCCATGTCTTTTCTCTCGAAAGAATCATTAACCCAGGCAGAGATCATGGATGGATAAAAGCTGGGCGTGTCAAATTCCTTCATGCACAAAGCAACTTCGTGCTCATCTCTTGCACTGGAATAAACAGAAAAAATATCATGTTAATACGTAATTGAATTTTCCTTTTTTTTTCTTTTGTCCATCCCAACCATTATAAAGTCACTAAAAGCCAACAGATATAAATGGATCTCAAAACACTAATACCATCTTCCTAAAGTAACTTTCTTAAATATGCAATCAGCAAGATATGTTTTGCTTTTAAGAACCAGATAAAAATCCACGCACTCTACTCTTCTAACATGCCTTGTGTGAACCGTCATCATTTCTCAAGGACGAACTGATTCTAAATTAACCAAGATTGTGTGACATATCCCATGTAAATTTAAGCAATATGGAATGTGTAGCAGCCAGGAAAGAGTTCAAGAATTAGAATTGTCCTCAGAGGACAACATTGAAATCTAGGACCCTTCCATAAAGTCGGTGTGGATGTCATTCACTCAATCCCCAGAATTAAATCATCAGAATTAAAAGTCATTACTCGTTCGACACAAGAATCAAGAAGTTCTACACCTTATCTTGTGTCGGGACTAGCAAGACAAATAATGCCTCCAGAAATTATTGTTCCCCACATATTTAGTTCTTTCAATTACCTGCTTACTTGTGCTAATATCTATCCGAATTTTATTCTGTTTCAAATATAATAAAATGGATAAATTTAATGACACTGACAGAATCTGGCAGTAGTAATATGTGTCCAAATCTGGCTAATAAACTTTCACATTTTTTTGCAAAGATGCATAGAAAAATACCTGTAGAATTCTTTGATTGTAGCCAATGACTTCGCCTGCAGCTCATCTGTCCACACCTTATCTGAAGACGCGTTTTGTGTACTAGTAGGTGGGCCACCTCTAGCATGTGAAGAAACAGGCACAGCTCGATCGGAACTGTGATCCATATTTCTAACTTCTCTATTCACATAGGTATCATTTCGCTCCTGAGGATGAGATTGGTCGTAAATTGGAGCAGCAACAATTACTTCTGGCCCATAAGCTGCTCGTTCTGACATGGAACTGAAGCTGTTCTGGCCGAGTCCCACCCTCCGTGCATCACCAGAACTCGGCATCTCAACGAAAGGAATGCTGCTAGGTGCTGATGGATAACCTCTGAAAGCCATTCCCCTTGCAAGACCACCTTGAGGCCCAAGAGTTATGGTTTCATCACCAGGAGGTCTTTGAGGCATGGGAACGGACATGGTCCTGTTCTCAGAGGAATGTCTCTCATCTGTCCGAGCGTCCTGAGAACCATAACCACGTGACTGCGGGGGAACACCACGGAAACCACCAATCTGGGGACTTGGCGGAGATAACATATTTGAAGATCTAGAAGCAAAATCCATAGGTTGACCCCTTCTAGCAGAATTACCCATGCTGGGAACACGAGCAAGCCTACTAGCCTGTGCATGCCGCTCTTGAGCAGCATCTCTGTGTACCTCATCAATCTTTTTCGGACCTTCAACTTTCCTCCTCTGCTGCCACTTGTTCTTTCTCAGATCAATAGAATCTTTCAGCATGAACCTGACCCTGGATGAAAGTTTCATATTATTGGATAACTGTGCCATGATATCAAAATAGGCATCCATGAACTCCTTTGCTTTTGGGTGATCTATCATCTCCCCAATTGTGCTCATCAATTTGCACAGGGCTTCAATATTCTCCTCATCAGGATTGTGATACTGACCCAACAACTTATTTATGCACTCGTGCATTATTCTCTCAGTCAGCATTCTCTTCTTGTACAGTTCTCCAATGAGTCTAATATTACCTAACATGCGTCTTCGGACTTGGAGTCTCTTTTCCTCTCTCTCTTCCGCTGTCTGCTTAACCTCCCCTTCTTCCTCAGCTTTATTTGCCTCTTCTTCCTCTCTTTCTCCCCTTTCAAATTCTTCCTGACATTTATTCAGGAGTAATCTCTTGAAAGTAATTTTTTCATTGTCCACACTTAGGTCAGGCAAATCTGCAGCAAGGTGAAAGCAGAAGTTGGCGTACATCTCACAAAAGGTCGGCTCCATGAGAGCTTTATCAAAAATCTGCGAAATCACCCCCGACAAGGTAATTACATTGTCGATGTTCACTTGCTTAACTTGTTCAAACAATTTTTCAAAATTTTGAGGCGTAAGCTTGTTCAAGATGCCCTTCAACTGCCTCTGCTTCGCTTGTTCTTCATCAGTAACCTTACCAATTTCATATTTCTTTTCAGCTTTGTGTATCACCTGCATAGGCGTCTGATAATTAGGCATCAAACCCTTCTGAAAACCAGTTCCTCGCAGCCACCTATCAGACTCAGAATTATTTCTTTGCAATTGCCCACCCTGAGGACCAAGCTGCATTGGCCCAGTGAGGATAGGCCCAACATAATAGACGGATGGCTGAGGGCGAGGATTCCTTAGAACAGCATGATTTACTCCTTGGACATGTCGAACTCCAACAATATTATGCATGTAGTTAACATCTGTCCTCATATCTCCTCGCCCTGACATAATATGCGCAGGAAATTTATTCCATTTGTCCTCATCTACCAAGCCACTTGCACGACGATCTGGTCTAGAACCTCCCACCGGCCTGTCAGTATTACGTCCAGGGCTAGGATATGACTCGCGTGGAACATTAACACTAGATACCATCAGCGCATCTGCTATGTCTGAAGCAATTTCAAATTCCTCCGGAAGATTGGTGCATAGCTCCAAAAATTTGAGAAGGAAATCCCGAGAGTACCTTTTGATTGTTAATTCATAGCCATCTCCATCTTTATCCTGAATTTCATTTTTTGAAGTTTCTAACTGCGGAGTAGAAATTTCAGCGGCATCTTCCCAGTCATCAGGCTCCACTTTAATCTGAGCAGGTTTCTCACATGGCATGGCTTTTTCCTTCTCACTAACGCTTGAAGAGTTATCCGAGCCCTGAGAAGACATTACAGTTTCTTTGTTTTCCTCAGGGCCCTTATATGCCATATAAAGATCAGAACTTGCACCAGCTGCTTCTGCCTTTTTAAATAGTTCTTTTTTTTTCTTCTTACCTCTTTGTGCAACAGTTTTTCCCACGTTTACATCTGAGACGGCTTTACCGTTGACAGTAGATGGCAATACATCTTCAGAAGGATATGAAACTAAAACAGGGGCAGACTTCTGGTCCACCTGGTCATACTTTGCAACAGTTGTTTCTACAGAAACAGACCTCAAAGAAGTTTCCAGACTATCAGGCACACTTAATGATGCATCAGAACTCTTAGTACTTTGACCACCTGATGTCAGAGTAGGCACAGCTAAATTGCCATCCATCTTAGCATCATTGGAACAGCAACCTAAAGATTCTTCTAACTCATCTGGAGTATGTTCAGATAAAACACCAGTAGTGGATGTTAGCTCGTGATCAGAGCTCTCCACCATTTTGCCCGTGACTTTTGGTGATTCTAAGGAAAGAGACTTCAAAGAAGTTTCCAGACTTCCAATTGTGTCAGGCTTTGATTGTCTGCAATTTACAACTTCCATTCCAACACTCTTTAAATTCTCAGCCGTCCTTCCTTCCCCAGCACCCTCACTTGTAGAATTAGAAGCCTCAGAAAAAGCAGCTGCAGTTGTTGATGATGGTCCCTCAACATTTTCAGAAACCAAATTATTTCTTGATGAGATAGATTTTACTTCCACAGCTTCAGGTTCAGGGATTTGAGAAGGCAAACTTGATAATGACGTTTGTGGCATTCCGACCTGAAAAGATGTGGAAAATAATGATCATAACATGTGATAAATTTGCTTAAAGTGCACAACTAGGACAATAAACAATTCATAAAATACCTGGTCCTGCTGGTCATTGCCTGATTTTTTATGCTCATCTTTGATGGAATCAGACTTTACTACTGCACTTCTTGCTTCTTCAGCAGCGGTAGTTGATGCTGATGCAGAACCGTCCATGGGATCTGAAGCAGAAACTGAAGTGCGGGACACAACTCTGTCCACAACAACAGGACTTGATGAGGCAACAGTTGCATAAGATGTTCCTAAACCAGGCTTTGGCTTTGGCGAAGTGCTCAATGATGAAGGCTCAATTTCCTTCAGAGGAATAACAGAACCTTCCCCTGACCTTGACGGTTTCGACAACTCTGCCTTTCCAACAGAAAGTGAACCTGTGGGTGGCAATAGCTCTTTCTCCCCACGAGAGCCAACAGGTGGTTTAACTGTCACCTGCAGAAAATAAGGTGAAATGCATTAGAGTAACATAAACTCTGAACCCAACCTAATTGAAGTGTCCGCCATGCTGAAGCCATAGTTCTTATTAGAGTAACATGAAGTTGGATCAATAATAGCCTCATAGAAGAAACCTGGTTAACCCTTGGTGGCTGAGAAGTGGGCTGAACCTGAGTACTATTAAGATGAACAGAGCTGCCAGCAGGGAGATAGCCGGAAGCGGGATTGTAAGAACCCGGATAAAATTGCATCGAGATATTAGGGTGTAACCTTGGGGCAGGTGAGCTCTCAAGCCTCAACTCTTCATGAGTGTCAGGATGAGTAATCTTCACAGTTTTACGAGTACCACCGTATTTTACAGCCGGTTGCTGTTGAAACTGTGGAGGTAAACTCATTCCCATGCTACCCAACTGAGAAGGATGCGGAGCACCCATTTGGGGTGGAAAGGTCAAACTCTGACCCTGATGCATCATTCCTTGAGGCTGCATGTGGTGTGGCTGGAGACCTGGAACATACATTGGATGCTGCACCGGTAGATTTCCTATAGGTAAAGACATTGGCATTTGCATCTGCATTGGCGGTCCAGGCATGGCTTGGGGCTGGATTTGAAGATTCTGACCACCAAATTGAACAGGAACCTGTGGCTGGTGGTATGGAAGTTGCATGGGCATACCCGGGATTGGATGTCGAGAAGGACTCTGATGATGAGTGGCAGATGAAATTTGGGCATCCCTCTTGGGTTTGGAAACTAGCTGAGTTTCACCAGCTTTAGGTTGGTCTAGAATCCCCGCATCCTTTTTCGGGAATTGCTGATTAGGAATTGATGGAACTGGCTTTGCAACAGCAGCTCTCAAAGATTCATGGCGCGCCTGTCATGATTAAAAAAACTTTTAAGTCAAACCGTAGATACTTATTTGATTGAATACTGCTGTCAAGTGTTATCAACTCTAAGTAATATAATTTTCACGCTATTTTCAAAGAAAAGAATATATGAAATGCCACAACTGTAAATATTGATCTGAACAAAAGAATAAACAATAACAAATTGCCAATGGAACTTAAAGACATTTTTTTATTTTTTTTCTAGTTTATTGAATTATAGATCAATGAAACTTTAGACTTAACGTGGTTGGGCATAAGGGATGGAAGGGAACTCTATTTTAATTTTTATACAGGAAAAAACACAGGGAGAAAGAAAAGGAAGGGAAGGATCAATTTCTTGCTAAAGTTCTCTTATCAGTGGATGTATTGCCCATTCTTCTCTTCATCCAACAGAAGGATAAACAGTAAATTAAAAATCATTATCCCTCATAACTTAATATTTCCTTTCATCTCCCAGCATGCAATCTCCGACTTCTATTTACAATCCAACATAAACAATATGTTCTTGAACACATAAATTTTTCTATCAAAAGAAAAGCATATCATGAAGCTCTGTTCTACTATCAACTGAAAGCTACTTCCCTGTGGCGTGTAAAAACAACTGGCTAAAAGAGAACGACAAACCTGATCTTTTTTCTGTTCATCCAAATTTGGTGGTGCAGAACTTGTTCGAGCAGGTATCTACAAAAAGAATATAAAGGAACCTTTTATCCTTAGGATCTAGACTTTAAGGACAACAAAAGAAATTATAATGGAGGATACAACGTTAATTTCATGCAAATGTAATATACCTGCACTCCATTCATAAAACCAGGACTTATGGACCCAAACTGCAGGGGAACTGGCTTAGATGCATCTCCTGGAGCTAAGGAATACATAAACAGTAGAAATCATCAATAGAAACTACCGGCAGAAGATACCTTCATCATTATTACAATAATATACCAGCCAATAATTTCAAAAAAAATTAACAGCATAAGCTATATAAGATCGTCAATATGCATAAGCATACCTTTACCGGGTGTTGTGGGGGGCTTAGGCTCAGAGCTAGTAGTGGAAATATTAGATGGTGCAGGTGCAGATGAAACATTAGATGATGGAGCTCTCGGAACAGCTCGGCTGATACTATGGGTTGAGGTATCAGTCGGCTTGACACCAGAAGAGGTACTGATGGTTGGTGTTCCCGATACTCCTATAACAGAAAGTGAAAGTCCGGTTAGATAAAAAGTATTAATAACAATTACAAAAAGAATCAAAAAGCTAGTTTGCTTGCAGGTTTCTGCAAAATCCATTATACAAGGGTGGGCCAAAATGAAGCAGAATTTTCTTGTGCAGAAACTTTTATAAATGCAAAATATGTTTACAAAACCGAGTATATGCAAAAGGGAAAAGAATAGTTTTTTTTTTTTCAAAAATCAAGTCCCACCCACCCCATATCCCCCCAACACACAACAAAAACAATATGATGTTTACCACAAGAAGAAAAAAACAAATCACGTACTATAAGTTGGCGGCTGCTGTTGATGAGCACCATTCTGTACAGCATGAGGTGCAGGTGAATTACTAGAATCTACAACAGTGCTTCTTGCACCTGGCTGCCCCACTGGTGCATTGTTGTTATTCTTCTTGAAACTGCATCTCGCAGAAATAAAAATTAGTATGCAATTCATAATTTATTGTCCAAACGCATCAGTCGACTCTATACATAAAACCCTAGGTAGCATATATATGAATTGAAGACAATCCTCACCAACCATCAGAAAACTCACAACTCACGTGCATGTTGTACAAAACCACTTCGCAAAATCAACAAAAATTAAATACCATATTTTTAATTCGATTAACAAAAAAAGGCGCACCTGCGGCTAGAAGGATTGGTCGCGGCCGAGGAGGCGCCGCCACCGCCCTTAGTGGGGACGCTGCCGGAAAACTGGCGCTGATTGAAGCTACCGGATCGGCCGGTTTTCTTGTACTGGGTAGACTCGCTCCTTTCAGCCCTTGATTGATTGTGGGACATAAATTCTAACCTTTGAGGGAAAAAGAAAAGAAAAAAAACCGCTTTCGTCGAGATTTAGAGTAACACTTCTCCCTGCAGAGATCCGTCAATCAAATCAAACGCATCAAAAATTAATGCTGTTCTGGTAAGCATTCAATTGAGGGGGGGAAAGGGAGAAAATCTAAAAAGCGATTGATTAGTCAATCAGCGAAAGATTCAGTAATTAATTCGATTTTGCGTTTACCTGGAACGAGAGAGAATTAGGGTTTCTACTGTGAGCCAACAATGGCGGGAACCATGCCACGACAGCGTGAGAAGAAAGAAGAAGAAAAAAAAAAATTGAGTAATTCTGTGTGTTGTGAGGGGTGAGAGAGATGAATAGGTATAGACAAATTTTAAGAGAGAGAAAGATAGAGAGAGAGAGAGAGAGAAGGACTTTATCTACTTTAAAACCTAAAATAAATATTAATAATATATTATTTTTGATATTTTTTTTGTTTTTTCATGAAAGGAAAAGGGGAAAATATAATTAATAAAAATCGATTTAATATAACAATAGTTTTATATACGGTTTTGATTTTGGTAAATTTATTAAAAAATGTGTCTACCTTTTTAATTGAAATCCTTTTCACTTCCCAACACTAACTAGTTTAAATATGTTTATGTGTTGTGATTGTGAAGGTTTTAGTTTTATTAATTGTGAATTCTTTTTTTTCTTTTCTTTCCTTATTATTTTCTTTTTTTTTTTGTGTTGGTGTAACAAACTATCCTAGGTGGTGGTGGTCAATAAGGAGTATTTGTAGGAGATTTTAGTGTCTCTTTTTTTTTTTTTAATAAACTTGTACATGTTATATTGAGTTAAATCAAACGGAAATGTATTCGTATATATTAGGAGGGGAATTAGGAAACCAGCAACTATCCTCCTTTATAAAAAGAAATACAGATATGTTCATGTATACATACAATAAAAGTTATATATATGTGTGTGTATTTGTTTATACGATTTGGTTACCCAATGAAGTAATTTGTGTGTAATATAATAATGAACTTTTTTTTTTGATATACAAGGCGCGGTTTTATTTTTTTACACAGCTTAGTTGAAGAGTTTTTATTGAGTTATTCAATTCGTTGACACATTACGAAGCACAATTTATAATGTGGCAATGTATAGTTCCTTATACAGATTCGTTGGGGAGTTTATGTTGAGTTATTTAGATTTTGTTAACATACTATAAAACACAGTTTGTAATGTGCTAATTTGTAACAAGAAAGAGGAGTTTTTTTTATTTACAACAGAACTTATAGTTATAGGTGGCGTTTGCAAAAGTTTCTAGATACAGATGATGAGTTTTCTTCCTATCATAATCAACTTTTAAGCGTTTGCAAAACTAACTTTTACCTTTTTTGCTTTTATTAGGTGGTGTTTGCAAACACTTTTCCAAAGTGACTATCAGTTTTTTATGGTTCAAAATCAGTTTTTTTAAACATTAAAAAGTTCATAATCACTTTAAAACAGCGTTTGCAAACACCACCTTAATAATATGCTTTAAGCTATGATTTGAAAAACAAACACAAACTTGTTTTTTTATTTCAGTTGATTTTCCAATTTACTTGCAAACACCCCCAACTTTTAGAAATAAACACTTAATACCAACTTAACTCACAGTCACTAACTTCTACTTATAAATAAACATTTGCAAACACCATTCATAGCTTAAGATCACATGTTTATTCATTCGCATAGTCTTCCAAGAACCAATTAAATATACATACATACATACATATATATATATATACATATACATATATATATATATATATATATATATATATAGAAGAAAAGGAGACCCCAAAAAAATTGTTGATATGGATGATGAATGCTCACAATTGAACCTTTCTAGAATCGAGATAAATATCCTGGCAAAAATAATTGACTTTGTGCTAATAAAAAAAAATCCACCATTAACCCAAAATTAAATATATAAACCTGCAACTTTAGAAACTGTGTCCTAAAAAGAACCAAGGAATAAAAATTCTCTAACCAGATACAAATGAGCATTCTGCATTCGTATCCTCTAAATGAACTTATCTATTGTCAAAGATTTTTTAAACCCAGGTGGCCTAAAATCCTCTAGTCGAAGATTAGAACTCGAACGAATCTCATTCAATACGGACTCACCTTTCTCCGACTGGATGATATTCAGTGTGCTGCCGAGTACATCGGCTGCAAGCCCTATTTGCACAAGCTGCCCTTGCTCTTCTCCACCTTCGTATATTAACTGCCCGATTTTAGAAAGTGAGACAATTTTTTCCAATATCACTTTGGCGAAAATACGACCGAGGAACTCTGCTGCTTTAGGTGCATCATTCACCATATCTTCCAAACCAGCAAGAACAGATCCAAACCTATTATAATATTGAAAAAAAAAATTAAATTAATTTTGTATGATTAAAATATTTAACTATATGAGAATATCGAGTCGTCGTAACCAATACATACCCTTTGATGAGTTGAGATTCACTAATCATGCCTTGTCCAGGTTTTGTTAGATTGATAAGAAGCTTTGTCAATAAATCTCTCTCCATGTCTTTTCTCTCGAAAGAATCATTAACCCAGGCAGATATCATAGACGGATAAAAGCTGGGGGCGTTAAATTCCTTGATGCACAAAGCAACTTCGTGCTCGTCTCTTGCACTGGAATAAACAAAAATATTTTCATGTCAATACATGATAATCAAGTTACTAAGAGACAACGGAAATAAATGGATCTCGAACCAGTAAGAAGCCGATGCAAGTATACAAGCATACCCCCACAGGCGTAGTTGTAAAGATGAATGTACTCAATTATCCACGATGGCAATACAAATCTAAAATAAATATATCTGTAAAATTATTTTACATCGTCTTCCACACATTTTTGCCAGGCAAGCGAATTGTTAGAACAAAATATTGGAAACAAAAAGCAAAAGCCTTTTAACTTGGAAATGACTCTCTAAACAGGTTTGTTCGAGTGATTTATAACTTGCACCAAATGCATAGAGCTAAAAATATCCACCTGCTTTTACAGTAAAGAACCAAATGGATGTACCACCAGGACGTGGCAGCGAATGCATGCATGAAAAAGAAAGTAAAAAAACTCCGGGTGCTATTTTTCAAGGATGCCAATAATAAAAAGATCAAGGACCAATAAAAAGATATAAGACGCAATGATCAAATATAACAAGTTTACGTAGTGATATTATGTATACGGGTTATATCCAACAAAGAATTGGGTTGGTGCCCTATAAACTCATAATATACTAATATCCTCCTCAGTTATTGACATCGTTTCAGCTCTAATAATGTCTTCTTCCAAGAATGTATATTCTTTATGAAATGTCAAATAGGTAACAAAGAGCTTAAGAATTAGAGTGGTCGAACTCACAAGGACACGTAGAAATCTTAGACCCCTTCCTAGAATCAGTGTGGACGCCATTCACACACTTCCCAAAATAAAATCCATAATACACTTTATATATGCTTCGGCTTCCATATCAAAAGGAATAATTTTCTATCTTTTTCTTAATTTTTTTCTACCAACAGGAAATGTGATATTTAACTTTTCATTACAACCCCGCACTTACAGATGAGACAAAACGCAAAGGCACCAAATTAAAAATTCAAAAAATGGAGATAACTGAAGGACTAATCAGATAAAATTTCCATAAGGAACCCAAAACCCAAAGTGAACAGTCCTTGCCAATGTAACTTACTAGCAGTTAATATTCATGATCTGATTCCAGCAAAAAATATTAATATATTTTTTTCCTATTTTTTGAAGTAACTGATTATTCCAAGCATCATTTTGGAATATTAATGATTGCAATATGTCAGAAGGACAGATGCCAGTCAACAATGACCTAACTACCAACTAAATGCATAACAATAGTTAATTATCTAATGCAACTTCACTTCCCGGATTTCTTTTTCAGAATGTCTTGGGGGTAAGTGAAAAAGTACTGTCTTAACAACTTAAAAGCAATGTATCATTCCTAACACAAAACCTTCCAACAATTTGAAAGCAATGTATCATTATTCATTCCTAAGACAAAACCTGCCAACAATTCAAATGTCAAGGATATTTTCCTATCTGGTCAGTGTAGGAAAATATGAACAGATACCAATAAATTAAGACGTATTTGTAATTAGCACGAACTAAACATGCATCCAAAGAATATTTCTGCATATATGTAGACCACAAGCCCCACAACCAATCACTCAATTTGCTTCAAAGAATATGACTCTGACAGTCATTTATTCCTCTCAAGTAGAGAGTAATGGTTCTTTTCATGCTGTGACATAATTGAAAGACACAGCAACCACCATGCCAATGTAGTAAAGTACATAGGTAGCTTCAAAATGCAATTAATATTGGTTCTATTCCGGATAATATAGCATTGGAGAGAGAATAAGAGGCAGGAGGAATATTGAATGTAATTCCACTCTAGCTAATAAACTTATAAAAGATGCGCAAATTGTAAAATTAAAAGAAGATTCACATGTATACCTGTAGAATTCTTTGATTGTAGCCAAGAACTTCTCCTGCAATTCCTCTTCTGGCCACACCTTATCAGAAGACGCGTTTAGTGTGTTAATAGGCGGGCCACCTGCATTTCTAACTTCTCTATTCCCAGAAGTAATATTTTGCACCTGAGGATGAGATTGGTCAAAAATTGGAGCAGGGATTTTGTCGGACATATATCTTGGCATGAGATCCTCTCTTTGGCCATAAGCCGCTCGTTCAGGAATGGAACTGATGTTATTCTGACCGAGTCCTATCCTCCGTGCATCTCCAGAATTTGGCATCTCAGCCAAGGGGATGCTAGGTGCTGATGCCTGCCCTCTAAAAGCCATTCCCCTTGCAAGACCACCTTGTGGCCCAAGAGTTATGGACTCCTCACCGAGGGTTCTCTGAGGCATAGGAAAGGACATGGTCCGGTTCTCAGAGGAATGTCTCTCATCTGTCCGGGCGTCCTGAGTACCATAACCACGTTGCTGCTGGGGAACACCACGGAAACCACCAATCTGGGGACTTGGCGGAGATAACATATTTGAAGATCTAGGACCAAAATCCATAGGTTGACCCCTTCTAGCAGAATTACCCATGCTGGGAACACGAGCAAGCCTACTAGCCTGTGCATGCCGCTCTTGAGCAGCATCTCTGTGTACCTCATCAATTCTTTTAGGACCTTCAACTTTCCTCCTCTGCTGCCACTTGTTTTTTCTCAGATCAATAGAATCTTTCAGCATGAACCTGACCCTGGATGAAAGTTTCATATTATTGGATAACTGTGCCATGATATCAAAATAGGCATCCATGAACTCCTTTGCTTTTGGGTGATCTATCATCTCCCCAATTGTGCTCATCAATTTGCACAGGGCTTCAATATTCTCCTCATCAGGAGTGTGATACTGACCCAACAACTTATTTATGCACTCGTGCATTATTCTCTCAGTCAGCATTCTCTTCTTGTACAGTTCTCCAATGAGTCTAATATTACCTAACATGCGTCTTCGGACTTGGAGTCTCTTTTCCTCTCTCTCTTCCGCTGTCTGCTTAACCTCCCCTTCTTCCTCAGCTTTATTTGCCTCTTCTTCCTCTCTTTCTCCCCTTTCAAATTCTTCCTGACATTTATTCAGGAGTAATCTCTTGAAAGTAATTTTTTCATTGTCCACACTTAGGTCAGGCAAATCTGCAGCAAGGTGAAAGCAGAAGTTGGCGTACATCTCACAAAAGGTCGGCTCCATGAGAGCTTTATCAAAAATCTGCGAAATCACCCCAGACAACGTAATTACATTGTCGATGTTCACTTGCTTAACTTGTTCAAACAGTTTTTCAAAATTTTGAGGCGTAAGCTTGTTCAAGATGCCCTTCAACTGCCTTTGCTTCGCTTGTTCTTCATCAGTGACCTTACCTATTTCATACTTCTTTTCAGCTTTGTGCATAATCTGCATAGGCGTCTGAGGAGGAGGCATCAAACCCTTCTGAAAACCAGTTGCTCGCTGCCACCTATCGGAATCAGAATTATTTCTTTGCAATGGCCCACCCTGAGGACCAAACTGCAATGGCCCAGTGAGGATAGGCCCAGCATAATGGACAGGTGGCTGAGCCCGAAGATTCCTTACAACACCATAATTAACTCCTTGGCCAGGTCGAAGCCCTGCAATATTATTCATGTGGCCAACATCTGTCCGTATGTCTCCTCGCCCTGACATAACAGGCCCAGGAATTTTATTCCATTTGTCCTCCTCTACCAAGCCACTTGCACGACGATCTGGTCTAGAACCTACAACCGGCCTGTCAGTATTACGTCCAGGGCTAGGATATGACTCACGTGATATATTAACACTCGAGACCACCAGCGTATCTACTATGTCGGGAGCAATTTCAAAACCCTCTGGAAGATCAGTGCATTGCTCAACAAATTTCAGAAGGAAATCTCGGGAGTACCTTTTAGTTGTTAATCCATCATCATCCTGATTTTCATTCTTTAAAGTATCTAACTGCGGAGTAGAAATTTCAGCAGCGTCTTCCCAATCATCAGGCTCCACTTTAACATGAGAAGGTTTCTCACATGGAACAGCATTCTCTTGAGACATATCCGTAGATTTTTGCTTCTCACTAACTCTTGAAGAACTTTCTGAGCCCTGAGCAGACGTTACAGTTTCTTTCTTTCCCTCAGGACCCTTGTATGCCATATAAAGATCAGAACTTGTCCCAGCAGCTTCTGCTTTTTTATATAAATCTTTTTTTTTCTTCTTACCTCTGGGTGCAACACTTTTTGAAACATTTACATCTGATAAGACTTTACCGTTGACACTAGATGGAGAAGGAGAGACTAAGCCACTACCATTACTGACAATATCTTCATCTTCATTTCCAGATCCCAATACTTCTTCAGGAGGATATGAAACTAAAACAGGGGCAGACTTCTGGTCCACCAGGTCATACTTTGCAACAGTTGTTTCCATTGTATTAATACTATGAGGCACACTCAATGATGCATCTGAAGTAAAAGTTGTATCATTTTGCATAGATAAACCAGTTACTGGCACAGATTCGTCCAACTTATCTGGAGTATGTCCAGATAAAACACCAGTAGTGGATGTTAGTTCATGATTAGAGATCTCCTCCATTTTGCCCGAGATTTTTGGAGATTCTAAAGAAAGAGACCTCAAAGAAGTTTCCAAACTATGTGTAGATGATTCCAAACTTCCAGATAATATGGATTCTCCTTGTTCCTTTCTCCCAATTGTGTCAGGTTTTGATTGTATGCTATCTACACCTTTCACTCCAACGCTTTTAAAAATCTCAGCCGTCCTTCCTTCCCCAGCACCCTCATTTGTCGAATTAGAAGCCTCAGACGAAGCAGCTGCAATTATTGATGATGATTCCTCATCATTTTCAGAAACCAAATTATTTCTTGATGAAATAGATTTTACTTCTACCGCTTCAGGTTCAGGGAATTGAGAAGGCAAACTTGATGGAGAGGTTTGTGGCCTTCCAACCTGAAAAGACGTAGAAATCATGCTCATAACTTGTGGTAAATTCGCTCAAAAAGCACAACTAAAACAAAGAAACAGCCCGTGAAATACCTGGTCTTGCTGGTCATTGCCTGGTTTTATATGTTTATCTTTGATGGAATCAGGCACTACTGCTGCACTTCTTGCTTCAGCAGTGGTAGTTGATGCTGATGCAGAACCATCCATAGGATCGGAAGCCGAAACTGAAGTGTGGGGCACAACTCTGTCCACAACAACAGGACTTGATGAGGCAACAGTTGCATATGATGTTCCTAAACCGGGCTTTGGCATTGGCAAAGTGCTCAATGGTGAAGGCTCAATCTCCTTGCCAGGAAAAATCGAACCTTCCCCTGGTAACCTTGAAGGTTTCAACGACTCTGCCTTTCCACCAGAAGGTGACCCTGTGGGTGGCAATACCTCTTTCTCCCCATGAGAGCCAACAGGTGATTTCACAGTCACCTGCAGAAATTAAGGTGAAATACATTAAAATAACATAAACTCTGAACCGATCCCAATTGACAGTGCATGCAATGTTGACGTGATAGTTTTTTATTAGAATAACATCATGTTTGATCAATAATAGTCTCGATAGAAGAAACCTGTTTATAGGGCCTTGGTGGCTGAGAAGTGGGAGGAACCTGAGTAGTATTAATAGGAACAGAGCTCACGGCAGGAAAACAGGCGGAAGCTGGATTGTAAGGACTCGGATAAAAATTCATCTGGATATTAGGAGGAAATGAAGAAATGGGCTGTGATTGAGATTGCACATTAGGGTGTAACCTTGGGGCGGGTGAGCTTTCAAGCCTCAGCTCTTCATGAGTTTCAGGATGAGTAATCTTCACAGTTTTACGAGTACCACTGTATTTTACAGCCGGTTGCTGTTGAAACTGTGGAGGTAAATTCATTCCCATGCTACCCAACTGAGAAGGATGCTGAGCACCCATTTGGGGTGGAAAGGTCAAACTCTGACCCTGATGCATCATTCCTTGAGGCTGCATGTGGTGTGGCTGGAGACCTGGAACATACATTGGATGCTGCACCGGTAGATTTCCTATAGGTACGGACATTGGCATTGGCATCGGCATTGGCGGTCCAGGCATGGCTTGGGGCTGGATTTGAAGATTTTGACCACCAAATTGAACAGGAACCTGTGGCTGGTGGTATGGAAGTTGCATGGGCATACCCTGGATTGGATGTCGAGAAGGACTCTGAGATTGAGTCACAGGTGGTGCAGCTGAAACTTGGGCATCCCTCTTTGATCTGGAAACTAGCTGAGCTTCAACAGCATTAGGTTGGTCAGGAATCCCCACATCCTTTTTTGGGAATTGCTGATTTGGAATTGATTGAACTGGCTTTGCAGCAGCAGCCCTCAATGATTCATGACGCACCTGTCACAATAAGAAACAAACAACATGCCGTCAAACCATACATGCCTATTTGATTGAACACAAGTTCAATGACTGCAGTCAGGCGTTATCAACTCTAAGTTATATAGTGTTCAGGCAATTTTCAAAGAAAAATAAATATTGAGAAATGCTACAACTGTAAAAATTGAGGTAAAATCCACTTTACCCCCCCACCCCCTTCTCCCTCTACACTAAACTTTACCCTCAGGTACTCTTAAATGTATCACTATGCCTCTGGCCCCCTCTAGTCGTAAAATTGCTTCAATAGATGGTTTCCGTCAAACTTTCATCCCTAAATACCCATAATATTACAGCACAATGTTTCTCCCAAACATATTCTCACACTTTGTTTCTCGTCAAATCGAATCCTTATTCCAGGTCATATTCTCACACTTTTGTTTCTCCCCCAAATTGAAACCCTATTTCAGACAACCCTTCAATGTTGTAGAATTTGAGCTAATGAACAGAGAGAAAGACAGATAAAGGAAGAGAGAGAGAGAACTAATCCCTATGTGAATCAGTTGGTTTCTATATAACTCATTCGACGAACCTCAGTTTTTTGGGGATTTCATGTAGTATAGTATGGAATAAGTTTAAGTCATGTGATTCCAGTATGTTACTTTTGGATTTGCTGAAGCTTGTAGAAAAATGTTGGGTGTTAACAAGAAAACGAATCGTTGAAGACTGCAAGAATTGGTTTTTTGGCATATATCCATATATGATATATGTATCAATATAAGAGGTAAGGGCATTTATGTCTATTAATATCCGCACCTAAGAGTTTGGTTTTTGTTTTGGATGGAATAACAACAAAATTGACAAGTAGAGGAGGGCATAGTGATACAATTAAGAGTATGAAGTGAGACCGGGCTAGTGTTGAGGGCGGTAAAGTGGAAGTTACCCTAAAAATTGATCTGAACAAAAAAATGAACAACAAAAAATTGGTAACTTAAACTTTAGAGTTAACTTGGTTCGGAGTAAATGACGGAAAATATAATTTATACAGGAAAAAACACAGGGAGAAAAGAAAGGAACGCAAGGATTAATTTATTGCCAAAGCTTTCTTATTACATGGAAGTATCCCCCATTCCTTCATCCAACAGAAGGATAAACAGTGAATCAAAATTTATTCTCCCTTGTAAGGTGTAACTTATTACTTCCTTTCATCTCCCAGCATGCTATCCAAGAACCTTTGTATATAATCCAACACAAAAAATATGCTGTTGAACACATTAATTTTGTCTAATCAAAAGAACGGCATAGCATGCAACTCTGTTATCCTATCCGCTGAAACTAACTTCCCCGTGGTAGGTAAAAACAACTGGTTAAAAGAGAACCACAAACCTGATCTTTTTTCTGCTCATCCAAATTTGGTGGTGCAGAACTTGTTCGAGCAGGTATCTACAAAAAAAATAAAAAGGAACCTTCCATCTTTACGAGCTGGAGTTTAAGGATATCAACACAAATTATAAAGTGGACCACATAGTTAATTTTAAACTTCATGCAATTATAACATACCTGCACTCCATTCATAAGACCAGGACTTATGGACCCAAACTGCAGGGGAAATGACTTAGATGCATCTCCTGTAGATGAGGAATACATTATACAACAACAGCAGAAGATGCATTCATCATTATTGCAATGATGTATCATCCAATTAATTTAAACATAAATTAACAGCTTAAACTAAATATGATCACCAAAATGCATAACTTTACCGGGTGTTGTGGGTGTCTTAGACTCAGATGAAACATTAGAGGATGGAGCTCTCGGAACAGCTCGGCTGATAGTCTGGCTCGGAGTATCAGCCGGCTTGACATTAGAAGATGTATTGACGACAGGTGTAACGGACACTCCTAAAACAAGAAATGACAACCCAAATTAAAGAAAATGTATAGTACTAACATCAACGATTCTCTTCAAAAAGTTTAACAAGACGAGTACATGCAAAAAATAAATGATTATTTTCTGCCAAGAATCAAAATATATCACGTACTATTAGTTTGCTGTTGTTGATGAGCACCATTCTGTAGAGAAACTGGTGCAGGTGAAACACTAGAATCTACATTAGGGCTTCTTGCACTGGGCTGCCCTACTGGTGGTGCACTGCTGTTGTTATACTTCTTAAAACTGCATCTCAAAGAAAACAGTAATTAGTACTCAATTCATTGTTTATTTATCCAAACATATCATGCGTCTATTCACAAAACCCTAGATTCCGTACAATTGAATGAAAAGTCTCACTGACATTCCTTACCAGCCATTAAAAAAATAAAAATAAAAACGCAACCACATGCATATGTAACAAGCCACTTGTTGTATCTACATAAAAAGGTGCACCTGCGGTTAGAAAGATTGGCTGAGCCGGAGGGGGCGCCGCCGCCGCCGCCGCCGACCTTATTGGAGGCGCCGCCGGAGAACTGACGTGGCTGATTGAAGCTACCAGATCGGCCGGTTTTTTTGTACTGTGCAGACTCGCTCCTTTCAGCCCTTGATTGATTGTGAGACATAAATTCTAGTATTGGAGAAACAAAACGCTTTCCCTGAAATCTCGAGCAACACTTTTCTCCCTACAGAGATCCATCCATCAAATCAAATGCATCCAAATTCAATCAGAGGGGGAGGAAAAAATAGAATCTAAAAAGCGATTAGGCAATCAACGTAATTAATTTGATTCACTTCACCTGGGAATGAAATTAGGGTTTCTACTGGGAGATAACAATGGCGTGAACCATAACAGAACGACGCCGTATGAGAAATAATAAGAAAAAAGATGCAGAAGAAGAATGAATGAATGAATATAGAGAAATAAAGTAAAACAGTGTGAGAGAGATGGAGTTTATGTACATTAATTGTATATATCACAGTGATTAAATTAATAAATATTGCATAATTATTAAATAAGTAATTATTCACTAGTAATTAGTGTAAATGAGTGCTTAAAACTTTCTAAACTTAAAAAAAATTTCGATTTATTCTTTGTTGGATAATAAAAAATATAATTAATTAATTAATTAAAACATACTATTGTAACAAAGTAGTGGTCAAGATATCTGAGTATTTATAGGAGATGTTAATGTTTTTTGTATTGACTTTTTCGCTTGTCTATTTTTATTTAATTTGTGGCATGTTTAATGTGATTATTTTTTTTATTTATTGTTTTTATTATAGAAAAACATTTATTCACTGTTGTAATAAAAAATAAAAAATAAAAACCATGACAATAGACTCAATTTATTTATTGTTTTTTTCAAATAAAGCTTTTGAATTAAATAGTGCCATATTAGACTTGAAAATTAAATTAAGTTGAATAATATTTTTTACATTTTAAATAAATAAATTAATGTGAGATTAAATCTGTTAAATAAATAAAATATTTCAAAATAAAGTTGAACAATGTATTGTCAGATACTGTTTGTCCCAATCAAGAATACATAATATATTGTTCCTACAAACAAATACACAATCCTAAGTAAATATTACAGCATTCCACATTTCTGAAAAAACCCCACCCAAACCAATCATATATAATATAGGTTATTTTTCGTGCATCGAAAAATTGTCGCACCCCTAGATGTGATGCGGGTGCAAAAATACAGGTTCCGCCTCTGTATATAATCATAAGGAAAATGGCTTCGCGTACACGTCGAAAGGTTCGATAGCAGTTAGTTGTGGCTCCTGTAACAAGAACAAACATTTTAGAAAGTCAATGTATGTTCAAAAAATCATTTTAAACGAATTTGCTTCATGCTAAATACACGTACGTAGTACATCACCACCATTTCACCATTCATTCAAATACAAAAACACACGCATCCACGTTGGTGTGTAAATCGAATACTACATCTCTACCCGATATTACGCTTCACCGACTGTATAGCATAGATTTGACCGAAAGTAATTTTGTACCTCATCCTAAACCCCAAATAGAACCAAACATTTCCATATAGAAGGCTTGAGCTTTATAATCATATACATACATATATTATTCATTTACGTTACAAATGACTGGAAAAAAGGGAGGGGTTAAGTATTGACTATTGAGCTAAAAATTCAGTAGAATGTCAATGTCTAAATGTAGACAGTTGCTTAAAAAGATGATAAAAAAAATTTACCTGTCTCAATCCACCAACACCACCTCCACTACCTCCTGTAATAAGCATGGTCAGAAGTGATGTCACCATACCACCACCAAGATCAGGACCTGTAGAACTTCCAGCATCTCTAATTGCGGTGCGCATTGCAGCTAGAATACTCCCGTACGTAGCCCCATGCCCGCGCTCGATGGCTTGTATAAAGCAGAAAGTCATTGCACCCGTAGAAGTGATTTTTGACAAAGCCTACATAATTTTTTTAAACAAAAAAGAATATATAAATGACAAAATGCTGGCTGGTTTTTCGATTTTCTGTAAATGAGTAAAACTTACGGAGGTGTCGGCTGAGGTTTGATCATCATCACAGCCGCTGAAGGAAATTGCTTCACCACCGTTGGATCCTTTCCATACGCCTGATCGAGGGCGGTGATCCTCCCATACATACTGCCCACTCCTGGTTTCAATAATGTTGCGTAATGATAAGGTTATAGCCAACAATTGGTATTAATTCAATCTTTCGTATTTTCCAACTTTATACTAACAGGTGAATTCAAAACAACTGATATTTACTAACAGGAACCCACAAAAAATTTACAAACAGGTATGCAATTCTCAAACCAATTAGAGAAGAGTGTTTGCATATATTTATAAGTTTGGATTTGTAACATCAACGAATTGAAAAATTTATAGGCTGTAGTACTTCGTTTTACTAGGCCCGAATCGGGAAATGGTCCGTTTTACTAAGGTAGGAGAAATAGTCTCTAATTTTTTGGAATAGTTCTTTACTATTTGGTATCACTGTTAGCTAGACAAAGGCATAAAAAACACAATCAATGTCAACAGCTCTATTTTTACGAAGACGAAAATACGATTGTATCATATTGGTCTAAATCAACCGACGACCTAATATGTAAAAGATGAGTGGAAATTGTTAAATGACAAACTGATAAGAAAATATCCCCAAAGTCAACTTTCATGTTTAATTTTGTCATTATTGCAAAAAGTTCGTTTTTTAATTTTTTTTATGACATATATTCTGTTTCCAGAAACAAATAACCATCCGATACTAAGAAGATAAAGATTAAAAAAAACGAGAGAGAGAGAGAGATATCAGAGTACATCGTCAATCTTCAATCAAGCATATTAAAAGTTTTACCTGTTCATCCTGCAAAGAAACGGTAAATCCAGAACTGTTCCGCTATGACAAGCATCTATGATGCAGTGAAGCTTAACTCCACGAGGTAGAGGTCTGACAATAGATGCATTGATTTCGTCATCGACAATCATACCCTGTGTTTCGAAATCAAGTGGACACAAGGTTTCATCATATCCATCAACTTCATCTCCATTATAGTTCCTCTGCCGCGAACCATGACCAGAATAATGGAACACCAAAGAATCTCCTGGCTGACAACCTTGTACGAGCCAAAACAATGCCATCCGCATGTTATGCTTGGTTGGAAGTCTATAGGGGTCGGTTTCTTCTTCTGCATTTTAATTCACCAAAAGGAAGTCAACTATCAAAGAGAAATCGCAAGTTTGAAAATAATTCCTAATTATGGGTAGTTTTAAATTTATGTCAAAGAAAAATATTTACTCGGGTAGTAGTACAGTACTTGAGCACCACTAATAACATTGGCATAAAACAAGCCTTGCATTACCAATAAAAGTTCCATAATCTTTTTGTTTGTATCAGCAAAATTTGAACTCAAGAAAACATCAAATACGAAAGGAACTGAAAACTGAGTTTTCCATTATTAAAACAAGCTATATCACAAAGCTTTCGGCACATAAACACCTGTATTAAGGTAACAACAAAAAGGTTCTTTCGAGATCCCAACATCTCACTCTTTCACATAATCATATCCTTTTAAGCTGTGCAAGTTCATGAACAATTACTCTCAGCAAAGTATCGAATAATAGGGTGACACGTAAGAAAGAAATTCTTATTTCTCTGTGACTGGAAAACAGTTATGGATCCTTTTATTTATTATCATCAAGCAAAAAATACTATACTTCGTCGATTGGCATATCCAAATATCTTTACAAAACCTTAACGGTATTGGTTAAGCTCAAAATTCAGCTAAATCAATGCATTATTCATATTATTTCATGTAACTCATGTCATACCGAGCAAGCTATTAACGGAAATTTTATGTACCTCACATGCGAGAAAACTAAAGGCTGGGAGTTATTGTTTATCACAAAGATTGCTAAAGAATTTCCATCTATAGTTGGATATTCTGTAACTTTATCACATCGATAAGCACGGCAGATAAATGCATCGACCCTGTTTAGTTATTACGGAAGCTAGCAAATCATCGTACATCCTTAATGTTGAAAGGGCTTTTACAACTAAATCAAATAGTTATCTTTAGTCAAACATTTACCTTTCCCACAGTTCCCAATCTTCAACGAAAACCGAAACGAAATAAAGCCCACAAAGAAAGGTCACAAATGAAAAATCAAAAGGCAAAAAGCAAAAAGCAATGCTCCAAAGGATTCAATTTTCCACTGTATCATATTCCATTTTTATATTTATTCCCAAACTCATCATGAAAAGAACCACACACACACACACACACACACACACACACAAATTAACAAGTAAAAAAAAAATCCATTTTACCAGTTAGCATGAGAATAGAAGATTCCGGAAAGCGAAACTTATTGGTCAGAAGATGCTTCATACACTTAGCGTCATTAATGCACCCTTTCAGCTCGTGGCGAGAGTACTTGTACGATATGCCGACGATCACAGCCTTCTTACGGCCGTGAGGGTTTGGCGGCGGCCCAGGCGGGGCGTGGGAGTACGGGGACGGCGGAGCAGGGGGTCCGGCAGGCGGCGGCGGCGGCGCGTGGCGAGGATCGCCTATATTAGTGACGGCCTGACAAATAGCGCATCGTATCGATGGGGCCCCCGGCGGCAACTGCAACGGAGTGCGACAACCGGAGCAGTTGACTAACATGTACATAGCGGTGGGAATCGACAATTTGAGAGGTGGTGGAAGCTAACTACGGCGGAGAAGATCAATCGGAGATTCTAGAAGGCGGCGAGGAGAATTTGTTGATTTTAATTTCACGCGTGAATTTTTTTTCCAAGATTTGGAAAAAAATGTCAGAGTGTGACGATTTCGCCCTTTATATAAATAAGGAGGAATGTGCTTTTTCAAATGTGGGATTTTATATTTAATGTAAAAGAATAAATATATCTTGCACCATTGCAAGATATATTTATTCTTTTACATTAAATATAAAATCCCACATTTGAAAAAGCACATTCCTCCTTAAGAATAAATATATCTATTGACGTGTATACGTCATGATTAAGAAATTGAAAGCATGGAATGAAAAATATAATTTTTTTTTTACAAAGATATTAAAAAAATAAAAATAAAAAGTCATATTAAATTTGAAATAAAACAAGTTATTTTGAGGATTTATTAAAATGTAATTGTTTTATTCGTGGCAATTTAAAGAAAACCATATAATACATTAAGTAGGGATGACGATGGATACAGGATTAACGGGTTTTAGACCCGAAATCGAGGTCTTTTAAGGTCGGTATAGATAAGCTAAATGATAATGCACCAATTCAACAAACCAGTGATATACCTCCTAAACAAGCATCCGAAAGGTCTTTTAGTGTGTAGATCCGAAAGAGTTCGGAAAGTGTCTGATGTGTTACTCTTCCTTGATGATGATCACGCTGGTCAAGTTGACCATAGATGTGATCCAAGAATCTTTTAAGGAATCCATCCATGTACTCCAACAAGGTTCAAACCTTGGTAGATCCACCTGAGATTGCTTACCTTGAGGGTTATGAACCCTCTATTTATAGAAAAAGCTGTTTTTATTCAATTTGGTTAATAGTGTCGTTTCAAGTCCATGACAATTTACAAGTTTAGTGCTTAAGTTACCAATATATTTTCTATGCCTTAGTACTTAAGTCATGAGGTTGCACATTCAGCTCGTCACTCGGCACTTGTCGCTTGTCGCTCGTCAGCTACCTTCACCTCGTCAGAGGTCCACTAGCTCCTAGCTCTTAGGTCTCCTAGTTCGTCCGACAATGTATTTTATTCTTTGGGCCTTACACTTGTGTGCTCAATATTTTTGGTCACTTATCAAAGTCCGATAAAATGAGCAAAGAATTTCGGATCCCATATGGTCTTACCTCATCTTTCGAGTGTGGGCCAATTCCATCGGGTCTTTGCCTTTATTGGCCAAATCTGTAGGACGAGGCTTCAACAACAACTTGGCCCTTTTGCCTATTTCATTAAGCAAACAAATTTACGATTTTAACCCCTCAAAATATAAAGTCCAAAAAATGACCGAAGTTAACATAAAGGACCACACAGTAATTACCCCAAATATTAGGGCATATCTTGCAACTAGGTATAACTTTGAGGAGCTCAATGCAATTGTCCCAACTTCTTTTTTTATAATCAATATATAAAACCACTCGCAAATCACACAGCTCTCTCTCAAGCAGAATTTAGGGTTTCGCTTCATCGACTCGCCGCCCCTCTCAATCTTTTCCGATGGTACTCTCTCTTTCTCTCTCTCATCTCTCTTTCTCTCACATCTGTTTTTTTCTCATTTCAGTTTGTGCTCGATCTTCGTCTTCTCCGATTGAGTGGAAAATGCTTTTAGCTAAAACGACGTCATTTTTGTTCTTCCTGTACTGAACTGTAGCTTTATTTAATTCCTTCTTGTTTTAATGTTAAAATTAGTGTATGTATCTTCATGAATTGTTTATCTCGGCGCATTTTAGAATTTTGCGTTTGTGTTTTCTGGGATTTCTGGAATTGTTGTAATTAACTAGTGCAGGAATTTTATTCAAAAATGTTGCAGATCTAAGAACTCATGTTTCTTACTAATAATTGATGGCTATGATTGACAAATAAAAATTACATCTTTGGTACTTTGTAATGTAATTAGTGGGTATGGATTGTTATTTATACAGTCATGTATTCGTTTTTTCTGCTGTTTATATTCAACAAGATTTCCTTTGCTATGTGTAGGCCAAACGAACGAAGAAAGTCGGAATTGTCGGGAAATATGGTAAGTCATACTTGTAATTTTATGTTTATTTTCTTGATTTTTCGCGCATTCTTTTACTTATTGGATCTTCTTGTGTAAAGATACACTATCTTGTTGATTAGGGTTGGGTATTTAAGATGTGTGATGAATATAATGTAGCATTTGTGTTGGTTAACAGCTTTTCATTAGCGCTCTAATATGGGCTTAAGAAATATTGTCTGTTCCATTTTTTTTTAGGGCAATTTCATGTTGGTTAATTTCTTGTTAGCGCTCTAATATGGGATTGAGAAATATTATTTGGTTCTTGAGTATTGAAGTCGAAAATTTAATATTACAGATTGTATTGGTATGTGTTATTTACGGAATTTATCATGTTGCAGGTACCAGGTATGGTGCTAGTTTGAGGAAGCAGATTAAGAAGATGGAAGTGAGTCAGCACAGCAAATATTTCTGCGAGTTCTGCGGAAAGGTATAAAATTGAGAATTCGTAACACAATATATTTATTATTCATGTAATGTGATTTTTTTCTGAATGAACAATTTTATCCGTCTTTTCACAGTACGCCGTGAAGAGGCAGGCTGTCGGCATCTGGGGATGCAAAGATTGTGGCAAAGTGAAAGCTGGCGGTGCTTACACTCTAAAGTAAATAAGCATTCACTTTTACGTAAATTAATGGACTTATATTTTTTGTTTGTTTGGCTAAAAATCGAGATGTTTTGTTTTTTGCAGCACTGCTAGTGCCGTGACTGTCAGGAGCACGATCAGAAGGCTTAGGGAGCAGACCGAGAGTTAAATTATGTTTTTTTTCTTCTGGCATTTGAATTTTCATTTCAGTTTAAAGTAAACGATAAACTATGAGACTAGTGAGATTGTTAGCTACTCGTATGTACTTGTTTTCCGTATTTGTTTCGACTTATGAAAGTTGCATCCTTTTTGCAGAGTGCCTTATATTCAGTTTTCTATCTATGTTTTGGTATGATTTATAAGTTATATTAGGTTGGAATCGAAATTTTGCATTAGGATCGCTCCGCAATCAACCTAATCAATGTGGGATTAGTTTAATTTGTTTTTCCACCTTGTTTAATACTTCTAGCAAATCTCTCTCTCTCTCTCTCTCTCTCTCTCTCTCTCTCTCTCTCTCTCTCTCTCTATATATATATATATATATATGGAAAGATATAGTGATATTCAGATTTCAGACAGTAAAGCAGAGGTTAGACAAAACTACAACGTAAGTTGAGAATATTACAACATATCTCTCTGTTTTAGTTTCTCATTACTCATTTCTTCACATACAAAGAAGCTGGATTGAGCTCAAAGGGTTTCCCTTTGTACTACCAGCTCTAAATTTTATACCTACTTTCAACTATACATAAACCCCCAAAAAAGAAAAAGAAAAAAAAAACCCGGGAAATAAATTTCACTCTCGTAAATCTCTCTCTCCCCTCCGAGCTGGTCGAAAATTCAGCTTTCATGACGAAACCAACATTTCGTTTTTCCGGAAGAAAAAAAGGTAGTAAAATCGAAGGCCACCACCATCTAGAAGGATCTATTAAAAAGTGAGTAGTTGCTTTATGTACTAACGATTTGATTTGATTAATGGCCGCATAAGTCTCGTTTTTAGACGAGGGGGATTGGAATCTCGTCGCTATTGCTTCTTCGGTGCATTTGCCTTTGCACGGCTTTAACAGCGGATACTCTAGCTGCATTAGCTGCTCTGTTAGCAGAAGCTACTGCTCTGTTCACTCTCTCGTCCACTTTGCTCACCTCGTATGCTTTCTCTGCTGCTCTTCGAGCTTCCTGATAATTTCCACATGAATTTCATTACAAACATATCATTAATTTTTTTTTTATTAGTACATTTCTTCTACATTCATCTTTTTTCTTCAAATTAATGCTGTTTTCTTTAGCTTTTAGTTGTGTCCAAGTATATAATTTCATGCTTTTATGTTAGGGATGGAAATTAGAACATAATTTCCAAATTCAGCCTATTCCAATCCAAAATTTTCCGATTTCCGATCTTTTCAATTTTGTTTTTCGGGACGAAATTGGAACAAATTGGATTCCGATTTCCAAAAATACATTTTTTTTTAATTTACACCTATAAATAATATCACTATTATTATGAATTTTATAGACAGGTGACTGATTTTATTTTTTTTGGAATTTTCCGCAAAATTCCAATCTTGGAACAAGTTTTTTCATTCCAATTTCCGAAATTCCAAACTTTTTTGTATTCTTTTGGAATAAGTTTTCCATTTCCGAATTTGTTTTGGATTTGTTCCGAAAAATAATTCATTGCCATTGCATTCCCAGAGGGGGAAAAACGAATACGAAACTGCAAAAAAAAAAATATTCGAATAACGAAAAACGTGTAGAATAATACCTGGACAACATTAAGCACTTTGGAGTGGTTGACCGCAACAGGAGAAACAGGAAATACAGTGCTCTGTGTACTGGGAACATCAAGAACTCCGTTTTGCCAATGTCCAGACTGAGTTTCACCACTTCTGAAAGTGTACATTCCAAGCCCTTGTCTTCTACCCTCATGCCAAGCACCTTCATAACGGTGCCCGTTTGCAAAACAATACACTCCAAATCCATGCATCTTATCAGCAAAATATTCCCCTGCGTATCTATCTCCATTCCTGTAAGCATATCATAAATTCATCAAACAAAGTTTAAGTAAAAGGTTATATAGCTCGACATGTTTCTTTGAATCAAGAACTCAAATAAAGAAACGGTGATAATATGAGAAAGCGTAAAAAAAAAAAAAAAAAACACACTCCGTGCAATCGAATGGAATTCAACACTTCCTAGGAGTGAATGTAGATACGCATGTAAAGTTTCCTCGTTCTTTTTTCTGTCAATATGTTCAATTACATATATTACCTTACTTTAACAGAACAAATATCCATATGCTCGCTCTATATATCAGTACTAAATGTCATTTAAATCTTACTTCCAATAAAACTTCCCGAAAAAGCTGCGTTCGTAAACGTGTCATTTAAAAAATGCAATTTCTAACAAATTTGTCTACAACCAATGAGAGTAAGGCCATGTTCACGTCATCATCAATCACTTCAAAATACTCCGTTGAATTTAATTCATACGCATCATCTTATCCTAATTATAGCCAACCTCAGCCAATACACCAACAACCAAATGACACTGTCAACACAAAAACGACGAACCAAATCAAGAAAACTACTCAACCACACTACAACCGAAGAAGAACCAAGAATCGAACAACAACAAACAAGAACTAAAAAACGCATATAAAAAAAGAGGCACACATACCTGAAATGGTAGTGCCCAAGTCCATGCTTAACACCCCACTTGAATTCTCCGACATATCTACTCCCGTCCTCACAAGTATGAACCCCACAGCCGTAGCTCTGCCCACTCGACCATTCACCAGCATACACGTCGCCCGTATAAAACCTGTACACACCGAAACCATGCCTAAGACCTTGCCTATACTGCCCTCTATACCGACTCCCCCTGGCCCACGTTTCGACTCCATAGCCATCGTATTTACCATCAACCCAATCCCCTTCGTACCTTCCGCTCATGTAATAGTAATAGACACCGCTTCCACTACATTTACCCTTGTGGAACTCTCCCTCATACACATCTCCATTGCTGTATGCTTGTACATAGCACCCCGAGATGGCTTTCTTATCGGCCTTCTGGCGGGACCCGATCGACCAGAATACGGGTAAGTGCGGCCGGTTTGCGTGGTCCTTTGCGGTTATCTTTAAGGGCAAGGATCTTGCGAGGAACAATCTTATGGTGGGGAGGCGGGGTATGGCTAAATTGAGGGAGAAGAGGAGCACGGCGGAGAAGGCGAAAGCGGAGAGGAAATCGAGAACGAAGGAGCTGGAAGGATGGGAGACCAGGAAGTAGAAGAAGGGAAGGCTGAGGAGGAGGATGAGGCGGAGGTGGAGGCGGAGGCGGCGGCGGAGGTAGCGGAGGTGGTGGTGGAAATGCGTCAGGAATTTCTGGGACCTGTTGTAGAGGAGGTTGAAATTGGTGGCGGGCTGGTGGTGGTGGTGGTGGTTCTGGGCGGCGAATACGCCATATCTGTGGAGGGCGTTGGATAAAGACGGAGTCTTTGTGAGGGAAGTGGAGAATTGGGGACGCTTGAAGGGTGCGGGGTGCTTCAGGGCAAAAGCGTCATTTTGGTCGAGTTGATTGTCGCCGTTGTTGATGAGGATTTCAATTTGGGTGTTGTTTACAGGGGAGGAGGAGGAAGACGACGGCGAAGGGTGTTTCTGGGTGAGGGAGGAAGGAGGGAGGGGTGGGGTTGGGTTGAAATCGGAAGAGACGCCGCTGCTTTCTGTTCCGATCTGTACTTCAGATTTCTTCTGATGCATTACATACGCCCCCAAACAAAAAATCACCAAACCCTAATTCAATTTCACAACGCAGAAAAAAACAAAATTAAGAAAAAATCGAACCCTCTCCCGAACTTTATTTTTTTGTTTTTCTCTCTCTTCCACAGTTTTTTTTTAGTGTGTGTGTGTGTTTTTTTCCTTGGAAATTCAGGGACTATAATTTGTGTTTTTTTTCAACAATAGGTGGGTTATATATATGTGTATCTATATATGGAAATGAGTGAAGAGAGTGTGTGTGTGTTTAGTGTGTGAGAGAGAAAGGGGAAGAAGAAGAAAGAAGAAGGAGCGGAGAGTGCGAGGAGTTAATGGTTGTTTGGGGCAGGAGATCAATTTGAAACCAGAGACGACCGGCCGCTTATTTCTTTATTTATTTATTTATTTATTAAATATTTTCTATAATTTGGTTTCCTATTTTAACCTTGTTTTTTCATGTTTATTACGTTTTTGCCACTCTACTTGCCTTTTTTGGGAGTAATCATGATCTCATTTTTTCTTTTCTTTTTTTTCTTGTTTTCTTATTGGTTGCTTCATTCTTCCTATCTTTAAATTGCATTTTGACGTATGGAACAAATAAAATAGGGTAAATTCCTCGTGTTTGGGTAATTACAATCAACCGATTCAATTATAAATTTTTTTATATGTCCATCAATGTGGTGCCAAATGCAACGGAATCTTCTACACTCAGTGGAATGTTCTTTTGTTTGTACTCGTTTTGTGCCAAAATGTAGTTTCTAATGCACTACAATCTGCTATTTACAAGCCAAGAAACACATGTTATGGTCATCTTGTTTCAAAATTTGGATCTCGAATGGGATAAAATGAGTACGAATTGGAGAAAATATACCACAAAATTTAACACAACAAAGGTGGATGTGTAAAAAAATTCATAAAATATGAGATTTTTTCGTAATTTCATCATACTTTAGGGGTGGCCTTAATTTATCCAATAAAATATCAAGATAGTTATTTTCCTTCTTTATTTAATGTGTAGAAGATGTTTTTTAATGAATTTATGGTTAAGAGCGGAAATTATAACAATTTCTTGGAGCATGTTCGTTTCGAAAATCGACTTCTTTTTTTTTCTATTTCGGAGGATTTTTTTTATTATGAATGTCAAAATTTTCATTTATTGAAATTTTCTTTTGAATCAAAATTGAAATTTGAGATTTTATTATTTTAATTTCCAAACGTTACTCTTACAACATAATATATTATTATTATTTATATTATATTTTATGTGAATAAAAAAACATAATTTTCGATTTCGATCCGAAAAATTGCAATTTTGGTACAACTTTTTCAAAATTTATGATTCTTCCATATATTTTCTTACTTTTTATAATGTAATTAGAATTAGTTTTTCATTTCAATAAAAAAATTAATTCTAATTTTTTATTTTTTTTGAGTAAATTCTAAAAATAGTATGAGATAAGAAATAAATGCAATTTCACCAAAATTTTGATAAAAAGAGCAAAACCAAATATATATATTAAATTCTACGCGTCCACAGTTGTCATATAACTTAAAGAATAAGAAAAAACATCCCATTAATTAAGGCACGAATATATGGATAGAGACACCATTAATTAATTAATTAATTAATTAATTAATTAATTAATTAATTAATTAATTAATTAATGAATTAATTAATTAATTAATTAAAATTCAAAATTTTAATTTATAATTTAAACTATAAAAAAAATGTAAAAATACTACTACTACCAATTAATTAATTAATCAGCCACCACAGAAATACTACTAATTAATTAAATTTTAAAGGGTAGAAAATCTATATAGACTCAAATTACTTGTGCTAACTGCTAATACTTGAGGTGCAAGTTTTATTGACTCCTCAAATTTATTCTAATTTAGGACAATTTTGTTTTGTGTTATCCATGTCTTAATAAGCTAATTAGTCAACATAATTATTTATTAACGACATAATTATTCACTAATAGTCTATGTTGACTAGTAGTTTTTTTTTTTTCCCTAAAAAAAAGAGAGAGAGACTATTAGTTTTGTTTCGTATTTGTAAATTGTACGATATATTCAGTTTCGATTTCAGTTTCGGTCACGGTCTAGAAATAAAAGCCTAAAACATACATTTCAAACAAAATAAATATAAACAAATAAATGCAAGAAGGCCCCTCCTCTCCCAAATTGTAGCCATGGACCAATTTCAGTCTCTTCATTTATAACTGGCTATTTTGGGACACTTCCTACTAGATGGAAATCGAACACGTCGAAAGTCGAAAACTAGTATCTTCGGGAAAAAAAAGAAAAAGCAATTCGAAAGGAAAAAAATGACTAACTTCAATTTAGAAGATAAAAGAAGAATAAAATAAAATAGGAAAACGAAAATTTCAAATTCGAAATAAAAAGTATCATATTTTCATTCGATAAGATATAAAGTTCGACTCGTAATCGACTAGAAAAAAATTTAAGTACAGTTTTTAATTCTTAAAATTCAGACAAACCTAAACAGTCATTTGATCGATTCTGATACCATTATAGCTTAATTCTTTATAGATGGATTTTACTTTCGGCCATTTTTTGGTGATTCGGTGCAGATAATTAAGGGTCTATTGAGTCGATTCAAATAAGTATATATTTTTTTATTTGTCACGTAGTAGCATCTAACGCGAATCGTGTTTCATAGATTATCAAAACCGAAAATATGTGTTCAAAGCTTGTTCATTATGTTTATAAATCGAGCTCAAAAGAGCGTCTAATAAACGATATTTAATATCGAGTAATTTGGTAATATTCAAATGTGGACCAAATTCCATCTTTCAAATTGTGTAGTTTGAAATTTGAATCATCTAAAAAAAGTTGCCACACTTTACTACTACTATTAGTTTTTACCAAAAAAAAATAAAATTAAATAGCCATAAAAACAAATTAATACCACATTTAAAGAATAAAAAAAAAGGGAAAATTGAAAAGTGAGTGTGGAAAAAATGGAAAAAGGTGGGATGCAATTGAAAGGGATTGAAAAGAAATATATGGAGCAAATGAATGAGTCCAAATATGGAATGGGGGTTAAATTGTCTTTTCACAATTTCCCTTTCAAATGGAGCAGTTAGATAATAGATTGATTGATCATAGCCGCAAACAAGAAGCCGTCTTTTTTATAAATATTTATTAAAATGGATTTAGTTATTTATTTATTTATTTATTTGGATATAAGAGAGACAATTTGATTAAGACAATTTATTGTAAATTGTATTTCTTCATTTAATTTATTTTTAATATTTTATTTTGGATGAAGATGGGGTTTTGTTCCTTTTGGAGTATAGTTTATCTTCATTCTTCCATGCTAGATGATGTTAACATTTAAGTGATGGGCTTGATATCATGGTTATGGAATATTTTTTGACTAAAATTTTTAAATTCAATAATTAATAAGATAATGCAACTCAAATTTATGTCTCGTTCGGCTACCGCTATTAGATTCTACTGACTGTATAGTCGGGGCTGATAAGATGTTCGGGTGCTAATATTCGTACTTATTCGAAACTTGCTATTCAAATTGAAGTTCGCTATCAAGTGCTACTATTGCATAAAATTAGTAGCATCCTCCTTGCTGCAATTAATTTTATAAGGATCGAAAAAAAAGAAAAAAAAAGACAAGTTTATCCTTAAAATCATATTTTATCACTGTTACTGCGATTTTATAAAAAAAAAATCCATATATAATAACCGAATTTAACAAATTTAATAAAAGATCTAAGCATTCGATCATCTTACTAACTAAATAATTAATTAGTCAGTAGGATATCAATCCAATTTCATCTAATCCAATATTTATAACCAAACGAGTCCTTAAATTATTATTCGAAACTATGAACTCATAGACGGGCATTTGAAAAAAAATGCAATTGTGATGCATAGAAAGGTATACAAACTACTAATGTGGTTTAAATAAATTGTTTTAAATATATTAAAATCAAAGAGAAAAAGTATAGCTTAATTTGAGTAAAGGTTAAAATTGGAATGAATAAAGTTGAAAGAGTGGGAATAGCCGAAGATGGTATTTTTTCATCTGGAAAGAATAAAAATGGATCACTTTTGAGTTTGTCTAGCCAGCTCCAAGTTGCCTATCAAATTATTATTTTTCAAAGATAAGATTTAAATCTTTCTATCACCTAAAAGATATTTATTCTAGATTTTTGTGAATTTTTTTGCTATCTTGGTTTCTTACTTAAACTCTTTTTTAAAAGTCGTTTTTAGCTCTGTACGAGTATTAAGAATGACAATAAATGACGTATTGATTTTAGGAAAAAATATAATAAAAGACTAAAATAACCTTAATAATTTGATGATGATAAGTTTAAAGTGGAACTAATAAGGTTGAAAAGGAAAAAAATGCAGTATTAAAAATCTAAAGTAACAGATAATATATAGAACAAAAATATTTTAGAAAAGAGACCGTTATTATGAACCTAAGGAATAATTATTTTTACTATTTTTTTTTTTTTTTATCATTAATGAGTATTTGTGTAGAGAAAAAATATTATTTAATATTTTCTTTAATATTCATTTATGGGTGCGTCTTAAAAGGGGGATGGGTATTTCTTAAAAGCACTTCTCAAATTAGATAATGGTGCTTTTACTTCTCTACAAGTGCTTCTGTCATTTTTGTAATCATTTGAAGTTTATTTTACAACTTTTTCTTCGATTTTTTGTCTAAATCCACCACTATGCATGTGAATTATGATGCATTTGAATGAGAGGATTTGAGAGGTGTGTTTTTGAATTTACTAATTAATTATCGTTTTTCAGCTTGGCACAAATACTAAGAATTTGAATAAATGTGTCTTGATTTTAGAAAAAAAAACGCGTTAAAAAAATTTAAATAACCTTAATCATCTAATGATGTGATAAAAGAGAATTAATACTTAGAATTGGATTTATAAGGTTAAAACATGAAAAAATACATTTGATGCAACATTGAAAATTGATAAATAATATGAAATAAAAATATTTAAAAAAAAAAAAAAAAAAAAAAGGAAATGAATGTAAGATTGTTCTATCAACTCTAAAGCAAGCATTGCATGCAGACAATTCTCCCGAACTCGAAACGCAATTCGTTCGATATATAAAAGTGTAGTGCTTAAGCATTTCACACACGAAAGACTACATAACATTAAGTACTGCAAAACATTTCTCAACCGAAAAAAAAAAAATCGAAATAAGCATATGTGCTTCTCTGAAGTTAAACATCAATTCCTCATAAGCTATAGAATTGCTTCTACATCAATTAAGCAATTTTACATCAATACCTGCTCTCTTTTTCTTTTTTTTTTTTTTTTTAACCTGGCTCGTTCGCAGCCCATTTTATACACTGAGGCAGCCATGATACCGAAAGAAGAATTTCGAAGCCGAAAAACTCGTTCGTCAAGGCTTGTGCAATTTGAAGCCAAAAACTCGAGGGACGTAGTTTTGTGTTGACTTCTGAGGCTTGAGGTGTCCGTAAGTCATCAAGAACAGGTGAGGAAACGTGGTTCCGAAATATGAACCGTCGATATCTTTTGGAAGTCAAGGAACCCAAAAGAAAGTAAAAGCAAAAATAATATTCAATATTCGGTGATAAAAACGCATATAATTCGAATGTAGCAAAACCCATTTAAACGCACCACAAATCATCAATTTTCGATTTTTAAGAACCTCGGTAGACAATGTAATGCAGTAAAATATCAACTACGGGCGTATCTATGGTAATTAACAAAGATATATTATTGTTCGAGGCGGAGGACTAGTTTTTTCATCGACGGCATATAAAAAGAAATATGTTCCAGTTCAAAAGCTAGACGACAGGCAATTAGTGAGTCAAGTTTACTTCCCTATAATCAGAATATTGAAAAAAAAAACATAAAGAGAGAGAATGCATTCGATTTATAATAGATTGAAAATAACAGTGAGAAAAGAGTAAGGATACTGCCTTGGTACTTGGATCGAGGATAGTAAATGTCTTCACATTTAGGACAGTATATCTTTACGGTACTTGACCGTGGTATGTCTGATTGTCCGACTGGAAGGCATGGCTGCCCACAGCAATAAACTCTTGGGCATCTTCCAAAGTCGTAGTTCTTATACTTCTCTAACTGTTTTTTTTTAGTTCACGAGCAGGAAGTTAAAAGATAATAATACGGGGTGACGTAGCGCGTAAAAATAGATTAATAAGATCAATAATGTTGTTACCATTGCAGCCATTCCCTTGCTTGTCAAAATGTACCGTACGTGAATAAGGCCATAGAGCATTTCTGCAGCTGATTCAATCAATTCATTCTGTTCCTCGGTAAACATATCACCTAAAATAAAGATAATTCAGCTCATAAAAGTAAAAACAGAAAATACGGGAAGAGAAAGCACTATTTCGCAAGTAAATTAAGCTATAAGCAAATTGCAGGGCAAAACGAAACGACAACCTATTTACTAGAACATTCTTATTTCGTCAAACAATGAAACTTGAAGCTATAGCACAAACAAAGTAAATGAAAAAAATCATGCCATTGACAGCAAAAAAAAAGAAATTGAAATAGCACTTCCTCACATGGAACTGCATATTCAGCGAAACAGCCACAATTACGTCACAACACAAAAAAAATGTGTCTGAAGGAAAATGATCGACTAAATTGAATCCTACATTTAATCCAGTCTTGTACGCAATCTTAGGACACTATCATTACAAACTAATTCTAACAACATGGCACGTGATTTGCATGAAGAGAATGGAAACTTCTATTTATTCATAGCCTGTCCAAAATTATTTGTGTAACTATAATCAACCATCAATCGAAGTAAGTTCAAACATAATTATTAAGTTGGGCGCTGTTATCTTCCATACACATACACATACACACTGAAGGGGAGGTTAACCATCAATTTAAATCAACTTCATTTAAAGCTCAAATAAAAGATAAGGCATTAAAAAGGTTCTGCATAATTTACAGCAGGAGTTAGAATCAGTTATTTTAACAGTTCTCTACCTTTCTGTTATTTTAATTCCTAAAAGAGTTTATTGCTTTAATCTGAAACGTCGATAGTTTCAAAGATAAAATATCCATGTTGAGTTTAAAAGTATTTTCGAAAGGCTGATATATCGTGAACATTTGGACACAGACACACCATATAATTTATTAGCTGGAACGGTTGACGAAAATTCATTACTCAGATGATGAGCCTTGGCTCATTAGGTGCCAGTCATAAATCGACCGAGGATCTATAAAAGAACTTGACACATTTAGCAACAACAATTGCATACTATAAGCAGAAAAAAATAATACAACTACCAAATCTAGGAAAAATATCAACTCAACCTACATCTTTAAGTCACAGAAAAATAAAAAAACACTCACCGTGAGAGGATTCTACATCCAGGATTAGGTCAAGTGCATAATCGTAATACGGGACTTGACTGCTCAACCCACAGAGATTAAAATCATCTTGAATGTATTCATCGTCAACTTCACAAAAGAACTCATTCCCGCGCAAGTTGCAAAACCATGAAACCCAAGATGTATCATCCCCGTCGGAACCACTGACATCAGACTCTTCACTATCTGTGTCAGATTCTTCTGAAAAATAAACATAAAGTTGGAATATTAAATTTCTATTTAGCCATCGTATATCTGCATATATGGTAGAAGGAAAGGGAATAAAAACTGATCTGCAAATACGAGCGCATCTGCAGATTCATATACACTCACACACACACACATGTGTGTGTGTGTGTTTAAACGTTATGAAAGTATCCTTGTCAATTTTACGGCATTATCAACAAAAAACAAATCACAATCTCGTATGTGCTAGCTAAATGCTTAACCCTCAAAATCACCACAGCAAAAGTTATCTAAAACTTATTACTTTTTTGGAGTCACAGTTATATCCGAAAAGCTTATTCAAAAGCTCACCAAAATAAAAACAAACAAACAAATAGCACGAAGAGAAAACAAAATCACAAGCCAAATAATATCGTGAACTCCATATTCCCAAAATTGGAGTCGTCGGTCAAAGTGAACCAAACTGGTAAAAAGAAACAAGTTAATCAAACTGAGATTTCGCTCAATCTGGAATGCCAAGTGTTCTATCAAATAACAAACGTATTAATCGTGTTACTATGGATTTTTTGGTTAATCGTATTTTTAAAAGTACCATCATAACAGTATTTCCAAAAAACATTAATGAGCTAAAATGTAGCAAAAAGTAATAAACACAAACATGTTACTAAAAACCAATTCATAAAAACATATGCATTGGACTACTTTAGCAAAACCAAATACGGAAACCCAATCATATATCGTATCTTCTATAAAATATAAAAATCGGAGACTGCAGTGCAGAATTTCCAGTTCAGTTTGATAAGAATAGATTATCAAAATTGCCCTGTCAACACGCCTACCAAACTGATTAGATCAGAATATAAAGAACTTCAGCAAGGTGATGCACTCATTACCCACACTCAACAGTTATAATTCCAAAAACGGCATATTTAGTACATCGAATAGATCGATCTATCAACACACTGCATAGATGAAACAATACTTTAACCTACAAAGACACCAGCTTTCGGAGAAACGAACAACTAAACAATAATTACTTCGCAATTCAAGCATTAAAAAAAACAAAGGTTCACCGATTTCACCAAAAAAAAAAAAAATCGAAAAATAAATCAAATTCACCACCTCCGAAGAGCTACCCAAACCAAAAAAAAATAAAAAAATTAATACCTTCGGAGAGCTTGTTCTTGCTAGCGGGGATGGTGGAGGAAGAGCGGTTTTCCCGTGGATCAATATGCTTCCCGGCGGCGGTGGAGGTGGAGGGCACGGCGATGGCGGAACCCTTGTTTCTGGATGTGGAAGGTGAAGACTTCTCCAGCTGCTTATCCAGCGCCTCGTTGATCCGTTTCCGATCCAACATCTCGCCGCCTTTCGATGAGCCCCCAGCCCCTCGATCTTTGTACATGTTCATACTATAAAATAAAAAAAAATAAAAAAAAAATCCGAATCCAAAAATTCTCCGACTGTATCTATCTGTACGTCTGAAGTTGTGCGAAATCTGTAATTTCAATCGGAAGATCGGAGAGAGGAGAAAAACGTAGTGGTGCGTGATTCACAGAGACGGAGAGAACTAGGGTTCATTTCAATTTGTTCTTCTTACATAGAGAGAAAGAGAAACGGGTGATTTTTTTTCTTTTTTTTTTTTTGTGTTTTTTTTTCTTTCCCAACTGTTTTTTTCTTGTTTTTTATTTTCAAATTCTTTTTTCTTGTGATTTCAAATAATATAATATAAGATTATTAGTAATCATTTAATAAATATTGTTATTTGATCCTTTATCCTTTTTGTAATAACAATTGCATCCAAGAAATTATCGTTACTTTCCTTTGCAGTTTTTATTTTTCACCACATATTTTCAGCTTAGTTCAATTTTGCACCCTCAACATGGAACCTTTTGGCACTTTGCACCATTGAAAAATATAAAAGCACTTTGCACCCTCAAAGTACAATGCATCATAAACTGAATAATAAGGGCAATTTTATTTGTTATTATTTATTTTTTGTGCAAGATAACAAATTAAATTGTTAGTTTCTTCAACCTCCGACCTAATTTTAAGTGCGAAAAGTGCGAAAAAATAAAAATCACACCTGATTATTGAATAAAATTATATTTTCTTACAAAATAAATAAAAAAAACTTTTATTACTAAAGTATTGGATTGGGGAATCTTTTATTGTAATTGGTGGAAATATTAGGTGAAAATATTTGGAATAAAATATGATTATCAAATAACTAGATAACGAAATAGCTGAAGGATTTTTTTTCGTAAAATATTTTTTTATGATAAAAAATATAATTTATAAATATGTTGATGAGATGTATTTCTATTTTTAGACTTCATACTTTCAAAATGATTTGATGAAAGAAAAATATTGATTTGACATTTGGCATGTTAAAAATGTCACTAAAAACATTGGCTGGGAAAATTTATTTGGAGTGCATTATACATAATTTATTGTGTTTCTATAGCGTAAAATGTTATTAATTTTTTTTGAGGGTGCAAAATGCTAAAATGATATATCTTAAAGGTGCAAAATGGAATTAAGCCCATATTTTTCCATGCTATCTAATATTTTTTAATTTAAAGTTATTTATGGAATAAAAGTTGAAACTCGGTAAGTTAATCGAGCCATTTTACACATATTTATATGTGTGTAGATATACTATAAATATTAGTAGCACACATTCATTTTTTCATAGAGATAACAAAATTTTATTATTTATTATATATGCATTTTTTAAATATATACATTCACATGTGTGCACTCTTATATGTCCCTCTTTGCTGTATTCATTTTTGGTTTCTTTTAAGATATTTTTGTGTGTTCCTATTGTGGCATAACCCTACGTGGATTTTTTTTTTTTTTTCTTTCTATTTACATAATCTTCTTTAATATCGAAACCGAAACTGAACCCAAAATGTTTGAAATGTCCTTCATTAAACTATTTTGTATTTCTCTTTTCTTCTCCATTTTATCTATACATGTAGCTAAACATCTCTTATCCCACTTTCCAATACATAATTATTGTTTTCAACATAACCGAATCAAATTACGGTAAAAAATCGAAAGAAACGCCATGCAGCTCAACTTATGGCCCCTTTTCGCGCCACCGTTGCTCCGCCCATCTATATTACTAAGCTCTTTATCCCATGTCTAAAAAAATGGACATATCTGGTGTTAATCAACAACCATTGATTAAAATGTTAGGATGTAGTTGCCAACATAATCATCAGCAATTTGTTGCTGCAATCAAGAATAATGAGACTATATATGAATGAACTTTTTGATACTGTAGCAGTAAAATGTAGAGATATAGATCCAATTTCGTTGGTTTTTCAGTACATCAGGGATCGTCTAGTATATTAAACTATTCAAAATGGATTTACGAGCTAAACCCCCAAATTATTATTATTATTTTCTTCCATGTTATAGGGTGTTAAAAATTTATTCCAAATGGACTTGTAGATATGACATCCATTTGTAAGAATTGATAGAGCCGGCCCAAATTAATAAGTGGTCCAAAGGCCCAAAACAAGTTGGGGCCCATCTATTTTTTTTTTATAGTTAATATTTTTTTTTTTAATTTATCAAGAATTTGAAGCCCCTGTATTATTATTATACATTTTTATATAAAATTGAGAACTAAAACTTTTATGTTTCTATGTTTTATTTTATTTTTTTACCCCGAAATACATAAAAAATAAAATTGGGGGCCTTAGGCTAGCCCTTGATCGTTGAATGTGAAACAAATCGAAGCTCAATGGACGTTGACCATTCAATTCTACTAGACGGGAATTGAAAGAATCTTGAGTTAAGCCTCTCGAGTGATCCCATATGTTCGATTTTGTATTAAATGTGTTAAATTTCGGTATTATATATGATTTGAAGGATAAATAGTGTTTATTTGTTGTTTAGTTACATTCCTACTAAATTAATCTAAAGGGGTAAATTAATATCAAGGAGTACTACTTATTTTATGAAATAGTAATTTTATAGGTCAGAAAAAACGTGAATCTTATTAATCGAACGTGTTACCGGTCCCTACAATTTAGTCAGTAAAACCTTATAACAACAACCGAACAAGCCCTAAACCTCGAAAAGTTAAAAGGTTCATCCTAATTTTTATATAATAAGGCATGATGATATTTTATTAGTAAATCTACGTTGCATTAAGGTTTAAGAATAGGGGTGTAAACGAGACGAGTTCGCCTTATTTCGTGAGCTCGAGGAGCCTATAAGTCTTAACTCGAGCTTGAGTTCGTTGTGTTTCTAAGGAGCTCGAGCTCGCGCTCGAGCTCATATACGAAACGAGCCCGAGCTCGAGCTGGACACAACTAAAAACCCATCCATCAAATTTATTTTTTCAATTAAAAAAGTATATTATTCTTTTTTTTTTGTTTATTATTAATAATATTCATTATTATATATTATTAATATGTATTAAAAAATATAGAGAAAAGGTAAAGCTCGCGAGCCTGCTCGCGAGCTTTCGAACAACTGAAATGAAGCTCGAGCTTGACTCGTCGAAAAGCTCAGGCTCGTGAGCTCGAGTACGAGCTTTTTTCGAGCAAGCTCCGGAAGCTCGCGAGCCTGCTCGTCTCATTTACACCCCTAAATTTAAGATTCTTTTGTATATATGATTATTTGCCTATTTGGCCATTCGGAATATCCGAAAATGAAATAAATAATAATAGTAATAAATAAAATAAGGGGCTTGCTATTATCAGTGCGGTTTTTACCACTCGCAGTGCAAAATAATTCATTTTTTTTTTCTTTTTCAAATCTTATCCAAATCTTCTCTCAAACACTCTCAACCTTTTATTCTTGAAAATTTTCAATTTTAGTAATTTTTCGACCAATATCAATTAGAGCAAAAGCATTATCGACATGGATGACAATGGCTTCGATTTTGAGGTGAAAATACACGTTTTTTGTTCATTTCCAACGTTTTTAGGGATTTCGTGTTATAACACACGAAATATATGCTTTCATTTCGTGTAATACTATACGAAATATGTCTTAAAATCGTTAGTTGTTTGTTTCGTAGACAATCACACGAAATGGAAGCTTTCGTGGTAAAACCTACGAAATGGAAGCTATTATTTCGTGTGTGTTTACACGAAATGTAGGTTACATTTCGTATGTTTTTCTACGAAATCCCTTAAATATTGTCTTTTAATTTTAAATATTTATGCAGGAACTAAGAGAACAATCTCACGATCATAGTCACTTCTTTGAACGTGGTATTGTGTGTGATAGTAGAGAAGCGTTAATCATAATAATAAATAAAATAAATCTTAAAAAAAAAAATGAACCGTGCTATTTCACTGTCATTTCGTGGACAAACACACGAAATTAGTGCCTCTATTTCGTGTAAGAACACACGAAATACAAGCACTAATTCCGTGTGTTTGTCCACGAAATGACAGTGAAACAACCAAAGTACATACGTTTCGTGTACAAGTATACGAAACAAAAGTTTACAGTTCGTGAGATTTCTCACGAAATGTAAGCTTGTGTTTCGTGTAATTGTACACGAAATGTAAGAAAAACAAACAAATACGTCTATTTCATGTACAAACTCACGAAATTAGCCCTTAATTTCGTGAGTTTCTACACGAAATGTAAGTTTATCTCCGAAAACTTTCGAACATAATCAAAATACTCAAAACGTATAGATTTTCGACGAAATTTGTTAATATACTACTATAAAAACATTGTGTCAATGATTTCGAGTTCGAATTTTACCTTAAATCGTTGTTGAATTGCTCGTTTAATCCGCAAGAACTCGAAGAACCTTGGATAGGGTTTGAGAGAATTTTGAATTTTCGTAAGAAAAGTTACAAATGAAATAAAGTCGCACTGCAAGCCGGTAAAAGTTGTTCTATGAATAGCATTTCAGTAAAATAATAATAATAAAATTAAATGTAGCAACATAATGCAGAGACAAAAAGGCGCCATGTTTTTCCTCACAGACAGTCGCTCACACACACTGATACATACACACACACGCAGAGAGAGATAGAGAAAGAGAGAGAGAGAGAGAGAGAGTTTTAGAGAGAGAGGGAGGGAACAGAGTTAGGGTTGATTAACAATGGAAAGAGAGACGATTACAGCAACGAAGATGATTTTCTCACTAGCTCTGGGAATTTTTTCACTGTTTCTTCTCCGATTTCTGAATGCTTTGGTCGTGAAGCCGAGAAAACTCAGATCAATACTCGAGAAACAAGGAATCAGAGGCCCTCCGCCCTCGATTTTGTACGGAAACATACACGAAATGAAGACGATTGCTCAAATTCAGAAGCCTCTGTTAAAAAAATCACCAGCCCGGCCCGAAGATTCGATAGTTCATTCATGGTTCCCCTCCGTCTTCCCACACCTCGATCAATGGAGAAATCAATTCGGTAAACCGCAAATCCATCACTTGTTCTTCTTCTTCCCTCAAATTAATTACTAATTTTCCCGCTATTTTCAGTAAGTGTACAGAATTTGTTTTGTATTTATTGTATGTGTATCTATATCGGACCGTTTTCCCCCTTTTCGGATATAATTGATGATCGTTGGAAATTTAGGTTAATAATCGCTGTAATTATCAACAGTTTCGATTTGCTTTGAGATTTGGGGTTTCGTTTATTTGTGCATAAAACCGATCGAAAAGAGTGTTCAATGCTCACAAATCCACAGACAAATATATAAAACAACATGTTATTGGAGAATGACTTGAGATACAATGGGCAGGGCCGATTTTTTCGTATTCGACCGGAAACATACAGATACTTTGCATTACAGATCCAGAAATGGTGAAGGAATTGAGCCTCCACACATCCTTAAATCTCGGTAAGCCTTCGTATCTATCAACAGAGCGTGGTCCTTTGCTCGGTCGAGGCATCTTATCATCCAACGGCCCTTATTGGGCTCATCAGAAGAAGATTATTGCACCTGAATTTTACCTAGATCGAGTCAAGGTATATAATATAGCCAACTCCTTCAATTAGTTTAATATGGATTTTTTATTTTATTTTTTTAATGACTGGTTTCTTTGATAGGGTATGGTGGAGTTGATGGTAGAATCCACATCAACTATGTTAAAAGATTGGGAGAAGAAAACCGAGAGGTGTAACGAGAAGGTGGAAATTAGAGTAGATGAGGATTTGAGAAGTTTGTCAGCAGATATAATTTCGAGAACTTGCTTTGGAAGAAGGTATGCACAAGGGGAAGAAATATTCAGCAAACTTCAATCGCTTCTAAGGGTAATGTCAAGGGGAAGCATCGGAATTCCCGGTTTAAGGTATTGCCCATCTTTATTTATCGAATCATTCGTACTAACGAAATGCTAGCACGAGCTTGATGGAATCGCACTTTCTAAAATTGTGGCAACAAAAACTCGTTTTTTCATGGGCATGGCTGACGTTAATGGTGTAAAAATTAAAATGTAAATGAAACAAGTCGAGTTGAAAACATGATTGTTCAAGTTTGTTAAAGATTGGTTTTAATTAATAGTCTAATAGAACCCTCGTTAACCAAGTTGAATATGAATTGAACTCGAATATAGCTTATTTTTATGGTTTATTGCATTCGGCACATCTGTGTTTTCTCTAATTGTTAAAAACTCCGCATTTTTTTTAGCAAACCATCCCAAAAAAACCCATGTATGTGTTATACATGGGTATGAAATGCAATAAACTTGTAGTTTCGTTGCAAGTAGGTCAAGGTCAAGCTGATCTTCATATCTCATCAAACAAAAATATGTCTCTAATGACGCAATCTCATTTAATAGGCACCTTCCTAACAAGCACAACAAAGAGATATGGAAATTAGAACGCGAGATAGACTCGAAGATACTAGAAGTAGTCAAAAGTCGAGGCGAAGGTGATGGTGAGGATAACAATAACAAGAAAGACCTTCTGCAATTGCTATTAAGTGCAGCCGAGAGTTACGGAGATGACAGCAATAGCATACCTGGAGATATCACTCCGAACAAATTCATAGTGGATAACTGCAAGAACATATATTTTGCTGGTCACGAGACCACAGCCATTTCGGCAACTTGGTGCTTGATGGTACTTGCAGCTTATCCTTATTGGCAGGATCGAGCTCGTGAAGATGTGCTTGAAGTATGTGGCACAAATGTCCCGACTTCTGATATGCTACGGAATATGAAAGTGGTACGATCTCTTTAACAATTTTTACGACTATCTTATTATCATATGCTTTAGGGAAAAAAATTGTAAATCATGGTAGTGAAGTTGAGAAAATGGGTTAAAACTAGAGGTGGAAATCGGACAGATCGGATCGGAATCAACACTTTTGGAAAAGTTCCGATTTATTTTTTTATTTTTTTGGTAAAACCCTAATATAAATTCCGGTCCAAAAAAAGTAGAAATCGAAATTTCTGAAATTGGAATGAAAAACGTTGTTCCAAAATTGGAAATTTTCCAATAGGAATCGGCGTCATTTTTAAATTCCAAATTTTTATCCGCCTAAAGTACAAAATACCTAATCATATTGATGTACAAGTGTAATTTTCAGAAATTCGTTTTGGAGTTTTGTGGGGAAAAAGGTTTGCAAATTAAATTTGGATCGGGAATCCGAATCTTATCTACATTCCAATTTTGATCTAAAATAAAAAGTTTCGGAAATCGGAATTTTCGTAATTCGCATTAAAAGACGTTAGTAATCAGAAAGTTTTGGATCGGGATCGGGATCGATTGAAATCGGAAATTTCGTTCCGATCCCACCCCTAGTTAAAACCTCGTGTTTTCCTTAAGAAGTCTTACATCTCATGCAAAAAGCTAATACAATCGTAAGCTTCCTACGAGGGGGTAACGGCCCCCACCACTTCTTGAAAACCCCACTATTTTACGTAGAAGTTTATTATCTTTCCGAGTAGTCCTCTAGTGTTGTGGGACCCACCCCCCTTGTAGAATTATTAGTGTGTTGAAAAATCGAAATTCGTCATCTTTCTTGCATAATTATTATAGATAAACCGATATTTCTCAAAGAATCTAACCTAATTCCAAAAATGGCAGCTGTTGATGGTGATTCAAGAAACCCTACGTCTCTACCCACCGGTAGCTTACGTGGTGAGAGAAGCCTTGCAAGATATCGATTTCAAAGGGCTGAAAATCCCGAAGGGCATCAACATTCAAGTACCCATACCCGCAATGCACCAGAGCATAGACCTGTGGGGCCCGCAAGCGGGTCAGTTCGATCCGGAAAGATTCTCCAACGGGGTTTCGGGGGCTTGCAAGATTCCACAGGCTTATATGCCGTTTGGTGTGGGGAATCGGATCTGCTTAGGTCAGCACTTTGCCATGGCTGAACTGAAAGTCATTCTGTCACTTGTGCTGTCCAAATTTAGGTTGTCTCTTTCGCCGGAGTACCGCCACTCGCCGGCGTTTAGATTGGTTGTACAGCCGGAATATGGAGTCAGTGTTCTTCTTGAGAAACTATGATGTTCTTTTGTTCTACTGTTTATCATGCATCTGTATCTCTACATCTGTACGTGTACTTTTCTTCAATGTGTGCATTTCTTTTTTCACATTAAGGATTGACACTTGAAAGTCGGATGGATCGGATCGGATTTGGTCGGAATTTACTTTTTTGGAAATTTAAAAAAAATGTTCGGAAGTACAAAATAAATTCCAATTCCAAAATTTTTGGAATTTAAAAATTCATCAAATTCTAAAATGCCTGGAAATTTCAGAATTTCGTTTGTTTTTTCAAAAATAACATAAGTTTTGAAATTTCATCACATAGCGGAAATTTTCTGAAAATTACATAATTTTCCGAACTACGTTGATAAGTGTTAAAGTAAAACTAATAACTATTAAATTTAAGTTAAAAAAAATACACCACATCATAATATCCAATAAAACTTATAACAATAATCCAATATGTCAAAATGCTAAAACAAAACTTATATCAAATTAATCTTTCACGAAAAAAATTAAAATAAGTATTTATAATATATATTATTTATTATAGGTGTATTTTTCGGAAAAAAGAATTAGAATTTCTCAAATTTAATTTTGGATTTTTAAAGAACTAAAATAAAACATGAAACTGTAATTTTTTACTATGTTTTTTTTAACAATATAAAATCGAAATACAGTGTGCTTAAAAATGGCTGTAAAAAAAAATAAAAAAATAATTTTTATTTTATCAAATAAAAAAGTATAGAATCCTGACCAATATTTCGTCATTACAGAATGAGTGTACACGTGTGGAATAAGTGGAACGGTCAACAGTAAAATTTCACCTATAAAAATCGTGTTCGACCCTCTCTTGCACGAAACACAATAGATTTTCTCAATTTTAATTGCTAGGGTTTCTGTATACCTGTCTCTCTCGCGTACAACCGGCGCACATACATACATACAACTACTCAACTATCTAATTTCCGATCGTTCTTTCAATTTTCGTGAATTCTTCTGCTTCTGAATTGAATTCGTGAAGCGTTGATCGGTGAATTTCGAAGAAAAAAAAAGATGCCACCGAGAGTGACGAAGAAAACTGCGGCGGGGCCGGGTAGCAAGCGAGCTGTGCGGGGGCGGGGTGCGGCGGCGAAGTTGCAGGCCGGAATTGACCTGAAGGAATCAAACATGAAAGCGGAGGAGGTCGACGAGTTTGAGGCTGCCGATGCAGTGAGGGTTGAGGAAGAAAAAGCACCCGTAGTTACGGCGGAGGAGACGGAACCTGAGGAGATTGTGAAGACGGATGATAATGAAGACGATTCTTCCATGAGTAAGTGAAGATTTATTATTTTCTTGATTTTTTTTATTGGTAAAATGTTGTTCTTGTGAAATTGGTTTTCGTTTGTTGTGTGTTTTAGATCTGTATGTTTGCAAGATTCATAATCTTCTGCTGCATGGATGAACTGTTGTTATGTGAGATTCGATTCACGGGAGTTTCGCGTTTTTTTTGTGTATATATATGCTAAAGTGGTTTGGGTTTTTTTTTTTTCTTTCTAAAAGCAATTGTTATAATTTTGTTCGCGTCTTCTCTGCACTGGTTTTTCTTTTGGTTTTTAAATTTATTAAATTGATTATTGCATGTCTTTGAGGGGGTCGATTTGTCCCAGTTATGGAACTGTTCAATGATTCTGAATCAATTGATGATTTTTCTTCTCGGTGTACATATGGATTTTACTATGACTATTACATTATGTTTTAGAAATGAGATTGACCTAGTGTATTTTATAAAATTCTCTCATTTGGTTATGTGATTCAACCTTTATGTCTATTGTCTCCCCCCTCTCTGATGACGTTGTGGTTTTTTGTGCTCACTTTCAACGTGCAAAAGGTGGTCATGTTTTCTTTTCCTTTTTTTTTCTCTTTGGATTGTGATGTATTTTTCTAAGCAGAGACAACTAGAGTAGGTAGGTATATATTGCTTTTTACCACGTCCGACACCCTTCTTCTAAAGGAATCTTTCTTTATGCTTCTAGTTTGAATAGTCGGAACTTGGTAGGTATGTTTTCTTGTAACTGACAGAAGATTGTTATGAGTTCTGCGAAGTTTTAGTTTTTAGCTGCTAATAAATTCATGACCGTAGATATTTAATTTAGGCTTCAAGAAGATTCGGTAGCAAAGGGCTGTCTTTCAATAATGCTGCTTTTGGAGTATGAATGAATTCTTTCACTGCGTCAAATTGGTTTTTTTGTTAATAATAAGACTTAGTTACCATAGATTCGGAAAGACAGATAATAAAGTAATTAGTGGAGTCTGATTGCAATTTAATATCCCATTCTTCCTTAAAGCTCAATAAATTATTGATAATTTGACACGTGCAATTGGTTAGGTGCGTATCTTTCACAAGCCATAATATAAAGTTTTTTTCCTTTTTAGGGGCGGCGTGGTTGGGGGCCAGGTGGAGGGTAGAGGGTAGAGGGGGTGAGGGAGCCGGGATTGGACCCTAATGGCCCAAACTTTTGATCCAAATTATTAATTTTATCATTTCATTTACGTATTAAAAGGTTAAAAGAAAGGGCAATATTCTAGAAATAATCTAAATGCAGTAAACCCAAGATATCTCGTATCTGGTGTTGCATTCTCTGTTTCCCCCAATTTTCCTTTTGCTTCCATCAGTGTTTCCATTTTTGCATTTCTTCCAATATTTCCACGGTTCACCACCGTCCGTCATTTGCCATTTCCTTCTAAACCCCAAGTAGTAATTATTGACAGGCACCCATCACTGTCACTTCTCTCCCAAAGTAATTAAAAGTCTTCCGATATCTCCGCCGTCTATTCTCCATCACGCTTCACCATATTCTTCCATATCTGAAGGTAATCGGAAGATTTAATCGTTAACTTATGACTATTTTATGATGTTTTAAACAATAAATAAAACCGCATAAGGAAATATCCTTCATTGATTTTCAACAGAACTCTCATCTTCTGAACGAGTGCGGTGGCTGAATGTGTCTTATGCGGTTCCTATGGTTTTATGGGGTTTTTTAGAATTGTTGAGGAAGGGGAAAAAGTAGACACTTTTAAATATGCTCTATAAGTTCGAAAGTCTCAACGCCTTAGTTTTAATGACGGGAAAACCTAGCATTCAATTACATTTGTGAATGATATCTATTTTTTGAAGGAGGATTACTATTTATGTAATTACCATATACAATATTTTATGTTTAAATTGAGATACTGGCTTACAGAATATTACTCTGATTTATATGGTCGTTGCCTTTCGTGGTCTCAGTTACTTGACTTCTCTTTTGATGCCTGTCTTCTTTATTTTACCTTGCAGAGAACAATGAGGCTAAAGAGTCTCTGGATGATTGTGAGCGGCTAGACTTGGAGGATAACGAGCCTGAATATGAACCTGAAGAGGATGGTGGTGTAGATTATGATCCTTCAGAATTGGGAGGTGAAGTAGAGGAAGATCCTGAGGAAATTTACATCGAGGAAGAAGGCGATGCGGTAGAGGAGGAAATGGAAGGTGTGCATGATGTACTTGAACCTGAGGAAGACGGGCAGCGTGTAGAGGAGCGTGCTGAGATGTTTGATACTGCCGAGGAAGATGAACACCATGAAGTTTTCAAAGAAAGACGCAAGCGGAAAGAATATGAAATATTTGTTGGGGGATTGGACAAGGATGCCAGTGAGAGTGATCTTAGGAAAGTCTTCAGTGAAGTTGGTGAAGTTACTGAAGTGAGACTCATGATGAATCCTCTAACGCAAAAGAACAAGGGTTTTGCATTCTTGCGTTTTGCAACTGTGGAGCAAGCAAAACGAGCTTGTGCTCAGCTGAAAAACCCAGTGGTACTCACTTAATCTTATAGTTGTCACGATTACTGGTTTTTCTCTATATCTCGCATGAATATTCTTGACAATCCCGAATTCCAGGTTCATGGCAAGCAGTGTGGTGTTACCCCAAGCCAGGACAGTGATACTCTATTTTTAGGAAACATATGCAGGACATGGACAAAAGAAGCTGTAAGTAGATTGGATAATTTCTTCACTCTTTAGATCTATGATGTTGTTCAAATGATGCTCACTGCTATCTATTGTGCTTCCAGTTGAAAGAAAAGTTAAAGAACTATGGTGTTGATAATATCGAGGATTTGACATTGGTTGAAGACAGTAACAATGTAGCGATGAACAGAGGATTTGCCTTCTTAGAGTTTTCCTCCCGATCCGAGGCCATGGATGCTTATAAGCGTCTACAGAAGAGGGAGATAATGTTTGGTGTTGATAGGCCTGCTAAGATTTCGTTCGCAGATTCCTTCATTGACCCTGGCGATGAAATCATGGCCCAGGTACGCACTTAGATACTTTTGCTTATTTTAAAAAAGTTAACGTTCACTGCTGAGGTTTTGTTTGTATTCTGTTAACTACCATCTGAAGTGTGGCTGAATAATAGGTCCTGGATATAGATTTTGGAGCTTTTAACGTTTATTCTTTTTCCTTTTTTCTTTTCTAGATGTTATATTTTCGAGATGTACTTTTAATATTCATTGTACTGTTGAGCTGAAAAATTTAGAAACTAACAAGCAGTTAAAGTCCATTACATATTGGTTTCTCTATCAGTAGTGAACTTTTTTTGGTGTCATCTAATCCTTTGGTTAAATTCGATGTATGTACCTGTTTGTTGTAGCTTATAGTTGCAAAAATACTCGAACCTTTGTTTTAGTATAGTTACGTACTTAGATGAAATATACTCGACATTATTTAAATCTGAAGATTTTCTTTGTTGAATCGTTGATTACGCTAAATGTGTTGAAAAACTTAGGTTTTATATTTTCTTTCGTTTACGACGCTGTGTTGACTTCATAACTCCAATTCAGGTTAAGACTGTGTTTGTGGATGGTCTATGTGCTTCTTGGGACGAGGAACACATCAGGGGACTCCTCAAAAAATACGGAAAGATTGAGAAAGTTGAGCTTGCTCGTAATATGCCATCTGCCAGGAGAAAGGATTTTGGATTTGTCACGTTTGATACCCATGATGCTGCAGTAACTTGTGCTAAAAGTATCAATAATGAGGAATTGGGTGAAGGAGATAATAAGGTTACTTATAGAAATCAATACGTTTTTGCTTAAAATATTTTTTCCTCCAGTCTTGGATTTGAGTTGTGCTAAACAGCGATATTTTTCAGGCTAAAGTGAGAGCCAGACTGTCAAGACCACTTCAAAGGGGCAAAGGAAAACATGTTGCTCGAGGAGATTTTCGGCCTGGACGTGGATCTATTGGAGGTGTTAGGAGTCCATGGGGCCGCCCTGTTCCTCATAGTATCCCTCTTCGTGGCACCAGAGGAATTGGACCACGTTTTCCTCCTGTAGTTGATCGCGGCTTTAAAAGGCCTGCTGTTATTCGAGACAGAAGACCTGTTATGGATGCCCCTCCAAGGGGCAGGCCTGTTGCTCCTTTGCCGAGGTCCTATGATAGGAGACCACCTGGTATGCTCACCTTTCTCTAATATATTTGAGAGTCGTTTTTTAAAAAAGCGTTATGTACTAATCTCTACTTTACAGTTCCGTCATACCCCAAGAGTGGTGGTTTCAAGAGGGATTATGGTCAGAGGGAGGAGCTTCACCCTAGAAGCAGAGTCCCAGTAGACTATAATCCCAGAGCAACTTCAGATAGACGCCCACCCTACAGAGAGGATTATCCTCACCCTCGTGAATCTGGTTACCCAGATTTGCCTAGAAGCGTCACATCAAGACCTGCACCAAGAAGAGCATATGTTGATGACGGTTATAGTAATCAAAGGTATGAAAGGCCACCTCCAACTTACCGCGAAGGACGTGGGCGCGAATATGATTCTATGCCTGGGACAAAACGCCCATACTCCGCTGTGGTAATTTCTGGAATATGATTCTCTATAGTGTTATATTTGATTTAAGTTCTCGTAATGTGTCAAATATTGACAACTGACTTTTTAAGTATATACATATAAGGATGATGCTCCTCCTCCACGCTATGCTGAGGCAGGAATGCGCCACTCTCGTGCTCGTGTGGATTATGATCTTGGTCCAAGTGCTTCTCATCACTACGGCGACGCATACAGTGATAGGTCTGTTTTGGTTGTTACTTGTGAGTTTTAATGATTTTTTCTCTTTTTAAATGCTTTACATTCTGACCTTTACTTTCATCATGAATGTTAGGTTTGGGAGATCAAATGTAGGATATGGTGGAAGCAGTGGAAGCAGAAGCTCTTTGTCTAGTCAAGACTCTCATGGGATGTACAGTGGTCGTCCGGGTATGAGCTATGGTGGAGGTATGCCTCTGGTTTTATTGTAACTTTTCGTGTTCGGAATTTCGTATTGTCCGTGGTTAATTTCCCTACTTGTTGGAAATAGAGACGCTTACCTTATGCAATTTATGCTGAAAATGTATTTTCTCCTTGCAGGCCCTTATGGTGGTAGTGATGCTGGTGGAATGTACTCGTCAAGCTATGGTGGTGATTATATGCCTCGTGGGAGTGATGTATGTTTGGAATCTAGTCTATCTCTGTAAGATTTTTGTCGTATTTTTTTCTGGCTTTTTAATTGTGCTTGTTCATGAGAATTACAGGTTGGTGGAAGCTCTTACTCCTCGTCGCTCTATCCTGGACGCGGTATGGGTGGTAATAATTACATGGGAGGCAGTGGTTCCGGGTCTTACTATTAAGGTAAGAAGAAATGCTAACACACCAATTTTTTCCTGTGTATTTTGCTATCTTGATGTGTTAGCTAGATTACATGAGGCAGCGAAAGGGTGTATTATTTTACTTGTGGATTATTTTTTAGATTAAATGGATAAACACTCTCAAGCCATAGTTTACGCATCCGTTTTTGAGGGTGCTATACTCGGCAGATATGGAGCAATATGGTTATGGTTAACTTGTGTATGGCAGAAACTGGAATTAAGACGAGGCTGCTCTACTGTAGGACGATGATGGTTTGAAGTTTGGACCTTTAATGCAACTCGTGTATCCCGATGAAGTGATATAAATGACATTCCATGACCTGGAAGAGTGACTCTGAGTAGAATCTTTAGGTGGCTGTATAACGGACCGACGTATTTAAAGATCTGGTTTGGATTTCATCCTATTTATTACTAATGCTGTAAGGACACATAGTTTTTTCAGAACTTAAACGGGGACATGTTCACCAGCTTGCGATAATTTATAAACAATGTCTTTTAGTACTCCTATTGTTTGTCAGTGGAAAAAAAAATGGAGAAAGTATATACTATCCGTTCAGAGGGTAATATAATACTGAACTGATGAAGCTACACGTGGTGTTGAAGGGCCACATGTACTTCTATTTGGTGCAAGGTTTTGGATGAAGCATTTCAAATGATATTTCTCTCTTTTCATTTTCTTATTTTTGGATGGTCAGCGAACTATAATTGGAAATGGTGAAGAATGCCTGTTTAGTTCTTGCCCAAGTTTTTTTTTCGGTTTACCTTGTCGTGGTTGATCATCAAATGGAAGCTCAACATACTTCCCCAAAATATTCAGAAATGAGATAAGAAATATCGGAATCGTAGGTTATATAGGGTGACTGACACCTGGAGATTGAGATTTTCCACCTTGAATAAACGTTCAAAGTTACTTGTTATGATTCGATTCTATATGGTTTGTTGTGAAAGGCTAATTGGCTAACGAGCTTGGTCCTTTGATATGGTTTACTTATTGGTCGGGGTACCATATTTTTGTCATTTTGATGCCATTGGTTTGTTGGAGTGAGTTTGGTCTCTTGAATCTCTTTTTACGTGTTGTGAAAGCAGTTTTTCGTCTTAATGAAGTGAATGTATATGCCTGAAGCTATCTCGACGTAATAGTAAAAATTCGAAGATTATTATTGGATCACACTTAGATGGGATTAGGATGTAGTTACTCACGCTTGAGTTTATCCCACGTTTTCGTTTCTGCCTTATTTCAATTGGTCGTCTTGAGGATCATCGGATCATCTTTTCTGATGAATTTTGTCTTGAAGAGATGGAATGTTTCTCAAGTTAATGTCCAATAGACAATTGAATGAATATTAGTGGATAATGATGCTGCTGAAAATTTTACGAGCTGGGCATTGTCTAGATGTTCTTGCTATGCTTGTAGTGTTGCAAAAAGTCGGAACATAAGTTAAATTTAGGACCTTTTTCCGGGCTTCGTATTGTTTGTCCTTAGTCGTTTGAAATTTGCTTGCTATTATAGATGTCCCATACTATATCGGTATGGTACAAAAGATCAGTAGGAATATGCATCATGCTTTGCTAATTTTATTTCCGGTTGTAGCGGAAAAATGTTGAGGTCTAGTTACATTATTTATTTCTGAAACTGCTAGTGTTGACAGCGGATGTCACCTTAGCAAAATCCTTTTTTGAACCAGGCAAAACTTGCTGTTAATACTAATTGGATTCCGTCGGTCTTGTTTAGAATATCTCTGTTGACTTGTGAGTAGAATTCCGGTAATCTTATATAGTCGTGATTTGCTCGTCAAAACTGTCGGTCGATTCTCGTGTACTAAGAAACCAGGGAATAATCATTCTATGTGTTGGCTGTTTGTTTTGTTTATGTGCTTTAATAATTGTTCTCATGTTTGAGTAGAGTAAAACAGGGTGGGAAAGTCTGAGGTATTATTATATTAGTATTTGGAGGAATATCCAAATTTGATATGTATGTATTATTCCAGTTTCCATGTTTATTTATTTATTTAATTTGTTGACCAGATAATATAAGCTTGTAAAAGGAATGTTTGTAAAATTATTATTTTCTTTTTATATTATTTTTAAATATATAATTCAAATTATTATTTTCTTTTGATAACTATATCATATACCATAGGTGGATTACAAAGAACGTTGTACTATATGGATGACATAAACTGTCAAATATAATTCACTGAGTCTTGTCTTGGATCTTTATAAAATGGTAAATGGTAGGGGTAATTTTGTAAATCCGGATCATGTTTTTCGAAGGGACTCGAGTGAACTATACAAATAATTGAGGGGAGGAAAATGAAATTCAATAAAATAAGTTTATATTCAAATAACCAGATAAGCCGTGGTGTGAGATTTAACATAGCTGAAGTAATATTTACGGAGTGAAAATTGATAGGTCACAGAGTAATTTCGATATCTATTATTTTTTCATATTTGTTTTAAAACCTTGTTTTTTCTCAAACTCTCTAAATCAAGAAAATCTCTTGAAGCTGATATTTTCAACTCGTGCAATAACTGAGGTAAATTCTATATTTTTACAATTCTTGAATTATGCACATCTCGAATAAAAAAGAGAAAAAGAAAAAACTGAATTATGCTATTTCCGTATTGTTCAACACGGAACTCGGTTTTCAATTGTTTTTTTAATTCCGCGTTGTTTAACACAAAATCCCGAATAGTAGACGCGGTTTCGCTATTGTACAACCCTGAATAACCAAATATTTTTCTTTGATAAAATGAAAAATTTACCTGGAAATTGGGATAATCATCGTCCATTTGGTTATTGTTGCTTCCAAGTTGAAAAAATCCGAAAAAAGAAAACGTGAAGTTTACCAAATATTTCGATTAATCTTAGTTGCTCGGTATAATCTCGACGTTCAATAATCGATCTAGACTTATCGGGAACAACATGGGAAGGTGCATTAAAATCATTGACTATGCAATATAGATATTTTTTCTTAAGTGGACCCTTAGAAATGAGGCTATTTTCTTAGCTACGGACACAAACACAAAATCGAAAGTACTTTTCGTTTTCTTCGGAATTTAATTAGTGTCGAAACTACCAGACAACGAAGTTTAAGAAAAATGGCGAGCGACTACACGTTAATGTTGGAAGAAGCTGCCCGTGATGGAAACCTCGAACTTCTAGCAAATCTCGTCAAAGAAAATCGGTCGATCCTCGTCGATTTCAAACTCGCATCCCTTCAAGAATCTCTTCTGCACGTAGCAACGAAATCCAGGGAGCTGTATTTTGCGCGGGAGCTCATGAGGATCGATTCCGGTATTGCAAGAGAGCTCAACAAGGACGGTTTTCGACCGTTGGATATAGCCGTGATCGCGGGCGACTTTGAGATGGTCAAGGAGCGAGATTTATGCCGGCTCAAAGGCAAAGACCGAAGAACCGCCCTTCATTACGCTGCCATCAAGGGGAGAGTGGATGTGATAGATTTGTTGCTCCTTTCGTCGTCTCCGTGTGCCGTGCTGGAAGATGTCACGATTCACGGGGAGACGGCCCTTCATCTTGCTGTGAAGAATTACCAGGTCGATGCGTTTTTCGCTCTGTTGAAATGGCTCGAGGGTCCAGACAAGGAGTCGGTTCTCGATATGGGAGATTGCGACTGAAACACTGTCTTGCACGTTGCTGTTTCGACTAGGCAATATGAGGTAAGTTCGTCTGACGCTTACGTTTTGACCCGACTGCGGTCTTGGTCGAACTCGGAATCTGCCGAGTGGTCAATTGGCTCGGTTTAACTGTTTACTGTGAACCACTTAAGTGAATTCGTATATTTATATTTCTAACTAATATATATGCATCATCGAGAAAGTGTCCTCGTTCGATTTTGCAGTGCGTAGACCTACTTGTTCGCGAAAACATCGCCACTGGACGAACAACAATAAACGTGAACGCGAAAAATGCTAATGGCCTCACACCTCTAGACGTTCTTCACATACAAGATTCGTACGACGTCAAGATCAGAGAGAAGCTCGAATGTGCCGGAGCAATCGGTGCTCCGCAACGGTCGAAAAAGTTTGAAACATGTCTCGAACGAGAGAACAATCTCCAATCAGAAGAACCTTCTAGAAACTGGTTCAAATACTTCAAGTTCCAGATGCAGAGAGACTCCCCTTCCGAAACTCGTAACGCGCTATTAGTAGTGGCCGCACTAATAGCCACCGTTTGTTTCCAAGCAGGCACTAATCCTCCAAAGGGGGTTCTCGATAAACAACCACCGCCACCACCACCACCACCGCCGCCGCCTAATCAAGACTCCGGCGATAGACAGCTTATGGGTCCAGTTGGAGGCTCCGCTCTGGCAGCATTGTCGGCCATATTCAGGTCCCACTCCACATCGTTTCTTTTCCTGTTCGGCAACTCGTTAGGCCTCACTGCATCGACGTGCATTATAATATATCTCACTTCCGGTTTTCCGTTTCAAAGAGAACTCCACATAGCGTTGTACTCTACGATGTTCACTTACGGTTTTGCTATCAGCACTGCCATCGAAGGCGTGCGTGCCGAACAGAAAGCGATGGCTTACGTTCTTGTCTCGATTGCCTTTGCTCTGCCGTTTGCTCAGAGATGGCTGCCTCGGTGGGCGAAGAAAGCTCGAAAGTATTGGAAAAAACGACACGCTAGGGAATCGAACACCACATTGTCTATCGAAATTTGATTTTCTATTATATTGCAAGTGTTGAAAAAAAAAATCGTCGAACATATAATATATATCGTCACAAGTTGTTGCACTATTATGCTATCCCATTATAACTCGAATACTTATAAAATCGATTATACAATCGAACCGCTGATGTCACGACTCGATGACATCGTATAGGTGTTCGTTTAAAAGCATTTTAATCAAGACTTTTGGTTGTTGACTTAAATAATCAATCATAGTTTATACTAATCCCAACCTGTACATGAATATTCATTTCAATGTGGAACACCACTTATATGTATTTTCAATTGCCTAAACCCTCATATATAAGACCTTCATCTTAATCGAACCTCGTAAATTGTCGTATATTTTTTTCTCGACTCGTAATAAATGGCTAGCCCTAGAGGAAAATTTTCGAGCGGGGGTTGGTTTAGGTTCCAGTACGAAGAAGAACGAGATTCTCCGACGGAAACGAGGAACGTTCTTCTCATAGTAGCTACGTTGATAGCTGCGGTGACGTTCCAGGCGGGGGTAAACCCCCCCGGCGGGGTGTGGCAGGACGATCGTGCCCCACACAGGGCCGGGAGGGCGATATACGCGAATCAAGAGGGAGCGTTCTACGTGTTTTTGTTCTCAAACACTTTGGCGCTTTCGATATCTATGGTCATCATTACATCCCTCACGTACGGATTCCCTTTCCATTTTGAGGTTTGGGTCGCGACTCTTTCCATGCTGACGACTTACGCGTCTGCCATTTTCGCGATCGCGCCTGACGAGTCGGTGAGGTTCCGGTACATTTTGTACATTGCGTTCGTGCCGTTTGCTTTCCAGGTGTTGAAGAAGATCGTAAGGAAATTGTCATCCAAATAGTGTTATTATTATTTTCTTTTTTTTCGAATAAATTTGTAGCTAACTATATAGGTGTGCTCGGCAAAATTCCACCTTTCTGTGTAGCTTGCAAGAAAAGTCAGAGATGTAAACTACACTAGCATGCGTTATGTGTGACGAGCTCGAAAAACCATTTACGATGGAACTCAAACTCGATTCATTTGATTTCGCGCTAGTTTTAACAAAACAAGAAAACGTAACAAATTTTTAAATGCTAGCCCACTACAAATGTTTAGCTATTGAAATTATACATTGGGGAGTAAACTAATCTAAGTCGAGACGAACGCAAGTTTGTTTGAATTTTTATATTTGCGTTCGAGATTGGTTTGATAAGCAATCTAGCCGATCTCGAACGAGATTTAATCAAGCCAAACACAAATTTAGCTCAAGTAGTTTGATTTTTCGTACATATTTTATCAAAAAAAAGTTTAATTGAACTCAACTCGAGCCGAACTTCATAACTCATCTAACGATACAACACATTGCACCCACGTTTTCTCTACTCACAAAATTTTTACTCCTTAACATATATAACAACTTCTCAACAAAATAAAATAAATAAATAAGAAAAAAATATCAACAACACCACATAACAAAAGCAATCTTTATATCAACACAAGGAGAGGATGACTTTTTGTTTCTCTCTTGTCTCAATCCCTCTTTCAACTTGTCACATGCCCAAACCAAAGTTACACACACACACACACACACACACACACACACATATATATATATATATATATATATATATATGTATATATATGTGAATGTATATATGTAGTTCCATGATTGCACATGTATAATGTTCCCTGTGAAGAATCAGATACAACTGTCAAATGGAATGACTTGTCTTCAACACCAGAAATAAGCACACCACAAAACCCCATCACTTTTTTCCACTGTATCATCTCACCATTCATTGTCCCTTTCCCCTTTTGGATCTCTCACCTTCTCTCTACTTTCTTTTTTATCATCAAGATTTTCTTTTTTTTCTTGAGATTCTTGTTTTTTAAAGTGCACAAGAGAAAATTGCTAGCAAGAATCTTGCAACTTATTCAAAAAATATACCTAAGTATCTAAACATCAAGAAATAACATGTGACAAGAATAATATTCAATCAAGAAACAACAATTGAGCTCCCCCATTGCCAAGAATGTCAATCAAGAAACACAACCAACTGTACATTCCCAAATATTCCCCAGAAAAAAAACATACACTGAAAAACATTACAAATGACAACAGAGAGAGAGAGAGAGAGAGAGAGAGAGAGAGAGAGAGAGAGAGAGAGAGAGAGAGAGAGAGAGAGAGAGAGAGAGAGAGAGAGAGAGAGAGAGAGAGAGTCCTACCACTAACCTAACTACAGTAGAAAAAAGGAAGAATGCATTGGCATTGAACATGATCATCTAACAAATTAAACAGCAGCAAGCTGGTGTGTTTGCTGATGAGAAGAAGAATCATCTTCATTAAAACAGAGATGAAGAAGTTTTGAAGAATACAAGAAAGAGGGCTCTTCAGAAACACTGAAATGAGGGTGAGTCATCATTTCCCTCTGCAGATATGAACAGTATGTTTGGAAAGTTGATGGTGTCACATTCAAATGAAACCCCATCCCAAATAGGAAATCCAGTTCTAGAAAGTTCATCTCTGTTGTGCTTATTCCTCCCACTTTTGCATAGTATGCATTGTTGTAATACCTGCACACACACATATATATATATTAATCATTTATTATCACTAATTGTGGTTTAATTAGATGTTAATCTCTTTTTCACAAAATCTAATCATTTGCTGTGAACAGTTGTGAGTTTTAAGTCTTTAATTGTTGGGCTGTAGCTTTCAGTTTTCAATGTTGGAATGAGACTGTTAATACTAATTATTTAAATATTCAAATTATGATGAGATCAAGCTGGATTTCATGTAGCTGGAATCTAAGTTGGTTTTAAAAAAAGATTATATATTGGTTGTTGGGATAATCAAGAACTGGCTTAATTTAAAAAAAAGTAATATTAATTTTTTTTAGCATGTACACACACAGAGTTAAATGGCTTAATTATCATAGATGATGACAATAAACACCTAAAAAATTAGCAGAAACATATGAATTAAGATTACTTCTCCGCTAGTTCAATTTCAGAGAAACAGGCTTCTGAAAACACAATCAGAGTTCAAAATCAAGAATTTATGGTAAATTAAATAATGATTAAAAATAATGAAGGGATCAATCAACCTGGAATCTAAGTTAGTTTTAAACAAAGATTATACATTGGTTGTTGGGATTATCAAGAAATTGCTTAATTTAATTAAAAAATTAATAACAATTCTTTTTAGCATCCACACACACACACACACACACACACACACACACACACACACACACACTTATGAATTAAGATCACTTCTCTGTTTACTTCTGCCCTAGTTCAATTTCAGAGAAATTGGCTTCTGAAAACACAATCCGAGTTCAAAATCCAGAATTTGGGAAATCAAATCAAACACTAAAACCAGAAAAAACACCCATTAAAAAAATAAAAAAAAATTGAATCAAACAGAGACACAATTTCTCGACAAAAAAAAAAAAAAAACTTGAATAAAAATAAAAAAGTTAAATAAAAGGAAAAAGTGAATAATTTAAAAATACTTACATATCATCCATGAATTTGGCAGAAACCATGACGCTAGTGATGAGCAATCGGTGAACGTTGAAGGAATTGATGGGGAGAGAAGGCTGCGTCTGCGTGAATCGATCGAGGTACACGTACGCCACAATGTAGCAGGAAGGGCTGCAGTTGGCGTACTTGAAAATTCTCTCGAGATAGCTCTGGATTGAGATGTTCGGCCTCGACAATCCATGGAAGACTGATATTTTCTGCGGCGGCTGAAATTCGCGGCTGAGATCGTTCGTCTCCGCCGCGCGCTGGAGGAGAGAGGAGAGGAATCCGATGAGCTTCGGCATCACGCTTGGGCTCTCCAGCTCCGCCATTGTCGAAGCTCAATTTGTGAATGTTGAAACACAGATATTTATTAACACTTTATAATAAAAAGGGGGGGCTTGCTTTTATTTATTTATTTTAATTTATTATTATTATTTTAAAATAAATAAATTAATTTGTGTAACCAACAACTTGTAGGCTGGTAGTTAGTTTTGGTGGTAAGATGTGTTTTTACTAAAATGCCCTTTGAGATGCAAATGGGAATATGGGATGGCACTACTATATATGTCTATGTTCATTTCTTTTTGTGGAATTTGCCAAAATTATAAAAAATGACTACATGTGTATATATTTATTTATTTTATTACATGAAGATCTTTTTTTTTTTTTTTAATTATTTATTTTACAAAATAATGACTTTTTGCTTTTTACTTGTGGGGGAATTGGATCTAGTTCTATTTAGAAGTGTTACGGACTTACGGTATGGATTTACATTTTCTATGTAAGAACTGATTTGGCGTTATCGAACTTTTTTTTAGCCGCATCTCGTTAATTAGTGTAGCGTTTTTTTTTTTTATCGAACCCAACTATGAATCGTGTCGAATGAAATATGGGTTCTTAATTCAAATATATGGCTTTATAAGTATTTAGAGGATAAAATAGGGAAATGATGAACAATTACTCATTAGTGGTAGGGATGATTCTTGAATTTGAACTTAACTTGTGAGGGAGGGAAAATTACCTATCATGTGTGCTCCACACTTTTTCTATATTTTTTTAATTTATAGAATAACACTTTTTTCTATTAAATAAACATGAAAAATTTAAAGGGCAAAACATGGTAACTTAGATCTTGATCATATGCTCTTATGACAAAAAAAGAAAAAGAAAAATAATAAAATGCTACACCCGATGAAATAACATACACTTATGAATATGTGTACTTAGTGAATAGTTATTTGTACAGAACTATGGTGCTGGATCGCCCGATGCTTTTCATCTTCATCGGGTGTAGCAACTTATAGACAGAGATATATCAATCATGTGATTACATGTCTTTGGATGAATGTGTGAAAAATGTGAGTAGTGGGCCCACCTTTTGCCTCACACATTCATGTGTGATGATTCTAATGCACACATTCAACCATCACTAACATTTGTTGTTCATGATTTGATGCTTTTCTTCTAATTAATTCCTTCAAATAATATTTTAAATTGTGTATATGAAAAACAAATTAGAAAAATAAATAAAAAAGATCCAAAACCAAAAGGGAATCATATCTATATCACTATATGAGTTGTCTATTAATCAATAGTTATTAATTAGATTAGTGATTAGATCTGGTGCCAAATCACTTCCAAAACCTTCATTAGTATAATTAAATTCCACTTGTTGGTGTATTATTTTCTAATTTTCTTTAAACAAAAATCGAATTACCGCTAGAAATATATTATTTTAATTTAATATGACAAAAATATCTATTTATCATAAATCATAATCTATAGATATAACTCATATACACATGTTATATGACAAAATTAAGGCTATCTTAAAAATAGACAGCTAGATATAATACACAATTGTCGGCACAAATTAAAAAGAATTTAACATTAGAAATGCACTAAGATCTTGATCTTGTATGATTCTCAGCTACAACTTGAGCTCAATTAAAAAAAATGACAAAATATTATATAAAAAACATAATAATAAAAAAGAGAATTCTACTCAATGTGGATTCATTTCAGCTCGATTAAAAATTCGTTCGATCATGACCGGATTGCTTAAATCAAGCTCAAACGGGATTTTGAAAGCTCGATAAAAATTCAAATATAATAGAACGAACCGATTCCATTAATTAACTTAAAAGGGTATAAAGGGCAAGTGAAAATTATTCCAAAGAGTTTAATAAAGGGTAAATCAAGAACCTTGCTTTCCAGCCAGATGTAATTTATTTTATTTTATTTATTAATTATTTATGAAAAAAGCCAGATGTGAATTTGTTTGTATCATTAATGAGTAATAACATGCTGGCAAACCACTGTAGTACCTTCAGTTTGTCCTCTGCCACCATATGCATTTCTCAAGTACTAGTACTTCTATTTATTACAAAATTAATTTAATCACTGAATATTCGTACAAAAAAACAATTAATTAATGAAAATGATGACAATTTCTTAAATATATATATGATTTTTTAATTTTTTTTTAAAGCCACTTGTATTTTAAGCACATCAATTACAGAGAGAAAGTAAATGAAATTTGGCAAGGTAGGAAGCATGTCTTGTAAGGTAATTTGTCCAAATAATATTTTTAAACTCTTATTGTGACAATTTATTAATAATAATAATATTAATCTAGAAAAGTAAAATTAAATAATAAATTAATTATATATATGGGTTTAATTTGCATGTGACGTCCTTCAATCGGTCGGGCATCCGACCCGCATCCTTCGGCCACGACCAAATAAAAAATGTACAACCCCTACAATTTTAGGCACATGCCCATGTCCCAACATTTTTGGGTTTTTACAATTTTTTAAAAATATTTTATGAAACACAAACATAAAACAAAATTCTATATTAAAATTTGTATTTTACATAGAAAATATTAATAAAAAAAAAAAAAAAAGAAAACACTTCTAAGCTAGTAACTAGACATCCCAAAAAGTCATTGATCATTGGAATGTGATAATAGTGAATATTAGGAGGGTGTTTGGCTAAAAGCTTATAAGCTGTTTTATTAGCTTATAAGCTCTTCACATTACAGAGCACAGTGAAAAACACCGAGTCCATCATTTGTCCAAAATAATTAAAAAGGATGGCACAAATCAACAAGATTCATTCTTATAGCAAGCAAAAATAATAATGTTTCTGCAGAGCTTCATTGAATAAACCCAAAATTCTTTCTTGATTTTCGAGAATAACAGTACCTAACAAACTCAATATTTAGTTATTTACTAATACTTAAAAAAAGTCGCTAAAAATGGATAAGTTTCGTCGAGGAAACACCTACCTTTCACACGGTACACTATATTGCATGGCCATGTCAGAAATCGAAAACTCTCTCACAAGGTCTCCTGCAGTTCGTTCAGAAGTCCAAAAGTTCCATCATCGCCCCCATCACTATCTTCCGCCACCGAAACACCGCCGGGAATTCTCTCACCACTCAGCATCGGTATATACGACATATACGCCACATCATTAAGACAACCCATCCGCCTCAGGATCGCCAGCAAGGCGTCCTTACTTGCCACATCAGCTTGTTGCTCGCAGATCTTGAGAATCGAAGACACATTCGAGGGATTCGGCCTCCAATTTTTCGAACCATCAGCTAAAGTAGCACTATTTAAGCAAGACAAAGCCTCGGATATCCTTGTATTCCGAATGTGGTCTTCTGCAAAAATCTCCCAAGTCATGGAATTAGGTTTCCCACCAGCCTCGATCATCTGGCCAAACATAGTCTCCGCCTTTTGAGAAAGCCCCTTTCTAACATATGAGCTCAAGAGAATATTCGTTATTCTAGGATCGAAGAACGATTTTACGGAGAGCCATTCATCGTATATCTTCTCAGCCCCTTCCATTTCGTCTGTTCTTGCTAAGGCAGAGATCACAGTGTGGTAGCCCAAATTCGGAATATTGAAAAAAGATGCCTTGTAAAGATTCCACACCCGATAAACCTCATCTTTATTATGAGCACTTCCGTATAAACTAATAAGATAATGGTAGGGCAAACGGTCCCTACCCGTTACTCTACTCTCAATCTTTTTCAGACAGTCTTCGGCTTTTTCGAGGTGGCCTAACTTGATATATACTGTTGCCATTGTGCTGAATGTGGTCCAATTCGGATTGATGGCGGGGTCTGCCGACATCAGTTCGAAAACTTCCTCCATTTTCTCCACAGCCCCTTTTGCACCACAGGATGACAGCCAGATATTGTATGTATATATATCTAATGCGATGTTTTTTTCCTTCAGTTCTGATATTAGTGATTCGAGCTTTTCATGGTCTTTGAGGTTCATATAGAGTGTCATCATCACATTGAAAGGGAGTGCGTGGCTAGCGTAGCCTTTGCTCCTCATTATGTCCATTAGAGACTCGGATTTTTCCCTCATTCTTGAACGGGCGTACACGTTCAAGAGAGAGCCGTAGATTCTCTTGTCTTTTAAGGCATCTGGCAATTTGAGGAAATAGTGTTCGGCACTTGCGATGCCGTGCACTTTGGCGATCAAATCAAGCTGAATAGCGGTGTCGCTTGTTGTTATTCTGTACCTCTCTGCTCTGTTATTCATCCAATCGTAAACCTGCAAATCCACAAGAATGTTGGAGGTATTAGAGTAGAGAGATATAATATGAAGGATTACGGAAACTAGACTAGCTCGTAGACCACATTAAATATCATAATGTAAGAGAACATGAGTAAAAAGTAGGAATTATGACAGATGGAAGCAAAGGAATTTTATGTCAATTCTCGAGGTTAAGTATGTCAAATGATAACCTTTTACTCCTTTTAGAAAAAAATAGAGTTTCAGTTACTCTGTACCGCATCTGATTCAATTAAAAAATCACGGTGCATTGATTATGAAAATGCAACGGGGAAATAATCATTAAAATTTAAAACAGAGGGCTATTAGCCTTTCAGGGTAAACGCAATTGACAGTTGTTATCATACATTCACAACATTGTTCGAAGCTTGATAACTAAGAGGCCACGTATACATTTGCAGGTTGAGGAATTATGAACAGATAAACAGAAGAAAAAACGAGGGCCATTAAAATTAACTTTGATTGATTCAAAACTACGACATACAGACAGAGGTACCAGCAAACGATACCACATACCGAACAACAGTTGAGCACTTATGTTTCTCGAACTCTTCCATTTACCATGTTGCACAAAGATCCAGTACGATACAATAAGACATAATGCGAAACCTAGATAAAAGCATATTTCCTAACCAGGCACGACTCTCTGAAGCCTAAAACACACAACTCAACATTATCCTTATAGACTAGTTTTAACACTCAAATTAATAACCCTCCGTCTAAACTAGTTTTCGAGTTATTGTGATGGATTTGAAAGTTACTCAATACGGAGTCATTCGAAATCCTTCCCTAAAATTTTCCTAATTAAGTTCAAATGCTTCAATTTCAATCCAAACACTTAAAATTCCACTTCCAATTTAGTGCCCAGCAGCTGATAAATCAATCAAGTACACAGCATTTCATAAATCTCAAGAACAAAAGAAAGAGATACAGCCAACCGAAACTAAAAATCCCCAAATTTAACTTCATATAAAAGAAATCATCAAAATTGAAATGCGAATTACCTCAAGGGCGTATTTGAAGCGCTTGAATTTCCTGAGCTCCTTGACAATCCTGCAGAGTTCCCATTTCGTGAGCCTCTTATCATCATTTTCCACCTGATTCAGCACAGAAGCGGATCCCAATTTGGGGTCATCCAGCATGGATATCTGCTTGTACACGGCGTTCCAATTCAGCATCGGCCGCCTCTCGTAGTCAAGCGTTCCATAGCTGTGAACCTGCGATATCGACGAACACGCAACGAAGAGCGGGTTTCTCTGGGCATTACAGATTGTGGGTACAATTGGTGGTGGTTTGAGAGAAAAAGCTGAATTTTGAAGAAGACCGGACGAAAACGACAGCGTATTCGGTGAGAAGAGATGGATTTGATTGTGGTGGTGGTGGTGGTGGTGGTGGTGGTAATTTGGCGGTGGTTTGGGGGTGGTGGGTTGAAGAATCATTGCTCTACTGTGGGAAGTTTTTGTGTAGGGTTTAGGCTGAGAGAAGTGAAGTGAGGATTTCTGAAGATAAGAGACATTTTTTTCTCTTTACTTTTCTTTATTTACAATCAAGACTCTAAAGTATTGTTTTATTTCAAAAGAACCCCAATAAAATGTTTGTAATATTAACTAACCTTTGGGGCTGAAAAGTAAAAGAAATCCTGGAATAAATGTGTTTTTTGATAAATAAATTGAGAAAAATAAATAATTTTTTGTTTGTATCATGTTCAAGGTACTATAAGAAATATACTTTGAAAAACGGGGTAATTTGCTAAATATCATTAAACATTAATAACTTTTCAAATCAGGACAATCATATTTTTGCATTTTGGTAAAAGTCCGTGCGGACAGTTGAGAAATAACTAGTTATCAACTTATCCGTTCTCAAAACTTTCCGGACAATTGAAAATAACTTGTTATCAACTTATCCATTCTCAAAACTATATTCACTTTAAAAAAATGCATTTATTCCACTGCCTCTCCTCACCAATTTCTTGCCTCCGACCAACAGCCTAATTTTTGCCACATCATCATTGAAAAAGAATTATTTTCATCTAAAATGTCTGGTTACGGTCCTGGTTATCCAACTACGCTGTCAATATTCTGTCTAAAATGTCTATTTTCAATCTAAATTCTACAACTAAGTTTTTCAATCTAAGTTTACAAAATATGTTTGATGGAATTTTTGCCAATTTTTATCGTTGATAAGTCAAATAGTTTGCATAGCGAGAGTGTAGATTGTGATATTTTCTAACTTTCAAGTGAAACCAAGTCAAGTCAATATCCACCATTTTTGCCCCCAAGGAATATTATGCAAAGACCGAGTCAACTCCACTATTTTTATCAAAAAAAAGGAAATCCATATTTGATTTACACATAATTACACACATATATTAGTGTGGATACATGTAAAATATATATGAATTTTATACACAATTATCAGAATTTAAAATTATATTCATCAATATAGAACCATAAAACATGACCTAAATCCTCTAATTTCAATCACTTTATACTTATATCTTGGTTTCGGTTTTCGGGGTTTCGAGTTCCGTTTCGGTAATCAAGTCCAAATTTCAAATTCTTGACCTTGTTATTCAACTAACAATTATTATTCAACACACTCTCTTACAAACTTTTTTTAGCATAATAACAATATATAGAGAAAAATAAAATCAAACCAAATTCTCAGACAAAGAAACATCATCACCAAGTTTCTCCTGCACAAGAAGAGCTATCTCTGCAGCCTCTTTCTCAGACACAACGACAACATCATCCCTTTTGCTTAGAACTGCATGAACTGCAACGATCGGCACTGTAGAGGCAAGAACCACAAAGAAATGAACTGCAGCCTTAGTCAGAATCATCTCAACCGCTATAACAACAAACAGAACAAACATCACAATTCGCCTGTCGATTATTTTATTTAGCAGAAAAGAATCCGGTAAAGCACGCAGCAAAAGGTAGTATAGAAACGCCACTTCAGTTGTGCCAACCAAATAAACGACCGAAACTTTCCGTGCAGGGATCAGCGCGATAAACAGCACGGTCCATACGAAAACCGCATAATACAAACTGAATTTTTCGAGGTTTTTGATTATCCTAACTGCAGCCGATTCTGGTGATGAAGGGATGTTGAAGGGAGACGAGAGATTGAAGCTGAACGTGTAGTGGTATCTTCGGGGCGAGATTTTGGGTTCATTTTCGTCGGAAATTAGAGGAGATTGAGGGTTTGAAGATGGCCTTTGTGTTGTGGTGGTGGCGTAATTAGCCATTTTTTTTTCTTTTTTCTTTTTTTTTTTTTTCCGGGAGAGAGAAAGAAAGCAAGAAGGAGATGAGTTAGTGCATATTGAGATTGTAAAATGGAGTGGTATAAATCAAGGTGGGGAATTTGGTTTTTAGTGTGCAATTAGTCAAAGTCAATGGTCAGACTTTTTAATTGCTTATGACTTGTGAGTAGGGGTGGTTTCGTGAATTAGTCATTCGGATACGGGTACCCGTTGACCCGACCCGACCCGGTTTTACCCGACGGGTCAGTCTTTTCATATAACAAATGAAAAAAAAAAGCTCGGGTTGAAGGGTACCCGATACCCGATCATACAAACTTCGGGTTGGTTAGCGGGTAGGAAAATTTCTATCCAATAACCGGCACCCAAAAATTTATATATGTATATGTGTGTGTGTGTGTGTGTGTGTGTAAACCACAGTTAGTGCTAATGAATAGGTTGAGCAAACCCTAATCCTATCTATGATTTAGAAACAATAGTACAAACTTTAAAATCACAGAACATATAACATTCAATTGTGCAATTAAAACCTCCGAAACCGCAGGGCAAGTAGAAGGGCTATATAGTCTTTTCGACATCCTCCACATGAACGAAAAGAGCCAGTAGCCCTACGGAAATTAGAATTCTGAATTGAGTTTTATTACCTATGTTAGCATCCTGGCCACCTTCTATGCATTATTTCCTCGTTTTCGACATTTCCATGCACAAACACCTTTGGTATTTTGACCTATATAGTATTATAGAGAAAAAAAATAATAGGTATGGTATATTTGTACGATTCTTCAGGTAAAAAAACAACGAGGTAAATAAAGCTTTCTTCGTTTACCAGAGATATGGGAGGAAATCCAACATGAAGACGAGTTCCTGAAAACCCCTTTGTACTAAAGAGACACTTGTAACCATTGACTTGAGCATGCTCACTGCAATAAAGCAATAATTTTTTTTTTAAATTAAAAATCCATATATGCATGTTAATGTAACACAATAATTTAAAAAAATAAAATAAAATAAAATAAATAATAATCGAAAAAAAAAGTTGAAGAAAAGAATCCATGTTCGGCTTTGGTAAGTAAATATAATTGAAGTGGAAATTTACCTCAAAATGTACGTAAAATTTCTAGTCTGAAATTCTTGCAAAGGGATCCCTTCTTCTTTCGAGTACCTGAAACAAAGCATAGTCAAATCATGAACTGAGATTTTTTTGGATCGAGTAATGGCAAAGAATATGTATACACATATACATATATAATAACGGACATTTTGCCCCCAAACAAATCACGTGTAAGTCATGTGACTAAGATTCCGATGGAATTTTGGACGAACATAGTGTGGGAAAAAAAATGTTTAGGGGGTAACATGCAAATCGACGTACAGCTTAGGGGACAAAGTGCTAGTTAGTATTTACTATTTAATATAATTTTTTCGTAGATCCACTTTCTAATTTAAACGGTGCGATTAAGCTATAAAGAAAACATTTGGAACATAAATACAGTAATAGGAATAATAATGTAGTCGAGCATACCGCCACGGTTCGTGATTTTCACAAAATCGCGAGATTCCATTTATTGCTGAGAAGGTGTCGATGTGAACTGACACTTCATTTGAATTATTCGCCAAATGTCCTGTAAATAAAATAATAAAATAATATATATTTATAAATGAATGTTCGGTAAAGAGAAACATTGGAAGAAAAAGCTCACCCATCTTATGTAATTCTTTTAGGGCATAACCACTAGGATAGTTCTCGTACGATGCCATAAATGTCAAGATCGTACACCCTAGACTACATAATGTGATGTCAGCAGAAAATTGGGTGACGTCATCAAACAATTGAAACAAAAAACGTTAATTCACTTAACCTGACGAGGAACAACCCCAGCATGGCAACATAAAGATACTTCCAGAAACTTTTCTTCCTGTTGTTGTAGCTGGAGAAAATCGAAATAATATTTTTATTTAAAAAAATAAATAATCATAATTTTGATAACTATAGATAAGAAGAAGTTACGTACATTCTACTAGCAGCAATTGCAGCAGATAAATTGAACATAGGAAGGGAACTCATAATGAAACGGAGCTCCTGCACCAGTAAAATAATGATTTATCAATATTGATAAAAGTTCCAGATAACGAAACAGAGCTCCTGCATTGCGTTACCTTGTGGGGAAGCTTTGAGTAAAGCACAATAAAGGATAAAACGGGAATAATGTAGAACCGAACCCTTTTGTCAAGTATAACACCCAGCTGCAATAAAAGTTCACAACATTAACATAACTTCTGATTAGCATTTAAAGGTGAAGGTCGATAAAACTAAAATTAAATTGCATATGATTATGTACTTTATAGTAAAATCAAGAAAACGAAACTAGATTTTAGAAAAGAACAATTAAGCCAATAAAAGATGTTTTTTTAACTTCATATAGAAAAATAAGGTATTAAGAAAACCCTTCTTACACTCACCACAAAAAGCGGATATGCAGCCAGCAATGAACGCGGAAGTGCTGATGTGAAGTACCAGTGAAAAGCGTGTGTCTAAAGGGGAAATGTTTAAGGAAGAAGATAAATAATTATAAGATTATAATAAAAAGGAGTAACATACAGAGCAGATAACAGAGAAAAAGGATACACCCCATTCGGAACTTCGATTCAACACCGAATTGAACCAGAAAACTTCAAGTTCGGGCCACAACAACTTCCTCCATAGGATTGAATCAACCAGCACTGTCAAACCTGTAATGCATAATTATAATAGTGATATCATTGAGAAAAAGTTGTTGTTTTAAGGTGTGAAAGATGAGGAAATAGCGTGGTTTAGGTCACGAACCTATGCAAAACAGAGCAGTTACCGTGCAAGATAATAGAGCTTTCGGTAATGAAATTGATCTAGACTGCAGTTGATTAATTGAAGACAGAGTTAAAGAAACAAGGAGAAGAACTAATTACTGTCTCATCACACACACACACACACACACACACACACACACACACACACACACACACACGCACACACAGAGCATAACGGAAAAAGAACATCAAATTTCAAGACAAAGTATCAATGGCTAGAGAACATACCAGCAATAGCTCCAGACCCAGAGGGGCAGCAAGTAACAATATATCACATCTGAAGACGATTGTGGCGAAAATCTGACCATCAGAAAAACAGAGTTTTATTTCATTAAAAAGTAGAAAATGATAAAGATAAGAGAATGTTGCATGTTACAATTTTTATTTGATTTCTCGTTTTTATTCTTGAATGTCTATAAAGACGACGAAAGCAATGAAGACAAAAAGTATGTAGCGGTCAATTAACAATAGTAGAAATGAGAAACTGGAAGATGTGTCCTCTACACGTACCAATAACGCGTGGTGCAGTAACCATTAAATGATGTAAAACTTATCCAAGATTTAATTGACAATAAGGAATACGTACCAAAGAATTTAATGCTGCATAGAAACTTCGCTTCAACAAATACCCGTAAGCCAAGTTAACTGCAAACAACTAATTAAGTTAACTGACATTTGCAATTTGTGCCCAGGATACAGCAATTTGAGATTTTATTTTTAGTTCTATACATATATCACATAGGGCGGTAAAACTCTCGTGACAGCAAGCACCAGCAATTTTTTTTTTCTAATATACACAGAAAGCACCAGTGTTTAAATATTTCTACGAGCACAATTTATTACCTAGGCCAAATGCCAATATGTTAGGAAGGGGGCGTGTGCAGTAGAACAGCATGTGAAACTGGAGGAGAGTCAACACTACGAAAAACACTTCAACGTGAGATCCAAAGTTCTTCCTGATCTGCTCAAAAATTGTATTAAAGAAGTATGTTTCAAAAATGTAAGAGCAAAAGGGTGTTAAAGAAGTCAGTTCCAAATTTATACCTGAATGCGGAAGAATCGCAATGTAGACAAGATGATGAAACCTAACACCAAACGAACTGGATAAAAACAAATGATAGAAGATCACTAAGTTAGGCCTTGTAAAATGTGATCAATTTAAAATCCAGAGATCCGAAGAAATGGAAAGAAATTTAGAAAAATCTGGAAGCCAGAACTGATCGATCAAATTGTTCCAAAGTTGATGAGTTCAATTTTGGACACAACGCTTCTACAAAATGGAAACATAGTCACAGGAACAAAACGTTACCTGCATAAAGACTGTAAATCTTTGGCAATTGTAATAAACTTGCTCCTAGTACAAATGGATAAGATAGTACTGATACAATTACGGCGCCTGTAAAACAAGGTTTTATGTGAGAAACACCAAAGCCTCATTAAATTGACCCTAAATCTCCATATATTACTGCTCCAAAGTCGAAAGTTAGCCTCGATCATAGAGGTGAAAAGTAATATTTTGGTGGTGATCAAGTTCAATAGATAAAGAAGGCTCAAAATTAGAGAAACCCCATTGCAAAGACAGAACTATAAGAATCTATAACTGCATATATGCAATAAGAAAGAGTCGTTTACACCCAAATAAATTTTGATAAGAATCTGAAAATAATACGACATTGATGCTTGCTCGAAGGCTTATATATCTACAGCTCATGAAAGAGTGGCAAACTGCGGTTCGAGTAAATCTCTACAATTCATAACAATATGCAACAGATTTAGTTCTTATCCGTTTTCACTAAGGCATTCTTTATCAAGTCATGTATTGTAATCCAAATGATTCCCTACAAACGTTGACTACTGACCTACGGAGCAAACACTTAAAAGTAAACGGCTCTGATTATCTTATCAAACAGGATATGAATTTGCAGGCAACTGAAATGGAAACCGTTGAACTACATCTAATCAAGATCAACGCGTTTGTATAGGAGGAAATGGTGTAAGAAACATTACCGATAAATGTACGAGGAACAACTCCAGGGAATTCCAAGTGATCATACTGACAGCACAAAAATATATAAACCAGGTAAATCATATAAACAACAATTTTTTTATTTACAAAATCCCCCCAGAACCGTAAACGTAACCGAAAATATATATTTTTACCTTCTCCACATGATGCCGCCAATACAAGACGTCGTGCATTGCCTACAAAAATTCAGACACTTATTGCATATTATTGGGTTTTACTCATAAATTCATCAAAATGCAAAAAATAAAAATAAAAAATGATATACATATATATATATATATATATATATATATATATATATATATATATATATATATATATATATATATATATATATATATATATATATATATATGAGAAACCCAAAATCTTGAAAATCCAAACAAAATAAAACCAAATATATCCAAGAAAAGAGTGTTAAGAAACCTAAAATCCTCAAAAAACAGAAGAAAAAAAAAATACCAGTAAAAACAGTGTGGGCAACAAAAAAGAAAAAAACTTGAAATCGAAAACAAAAGCGAATATATAAAGCAAATTAAAAAATACCTGAACGTTGAAGCTTTCTTCAACCTTGGTGTAAGGTGCCATAAAGAGATAGAAAGCAGCAATCGATCCCAGCAACAGATCGTAACCTTAATTCAAACAATTTGCAGATTCATCAAATTCAGTAATTAAATTAAATAATTAGAAATTCAGACAGGATTAAGAAGATTGCCCAATGTTTGTCGTACCGTAAAGTTGCATGTATTTGGAATTGATAGCCATTTTGTCTGCTTACCCAAGCGCGCAAAGCTAAACTCACTCTGCAGAAGAAATAGCGCAGCAAATTTGGCTTAATTACACTTTGCACCCTCGAAGTGTACAATATTTGCACTTTGCACCCTAAAAATAAGTTATCGCATTTTACACCCTCAAAACTTGGTTAATTGTTCAAATTGCATCATATTTTATTTTCCGACCAGAATTATTATTATTATTATTATTATTATTATTATTATTATTATTATTATTATTATTATTATTATTATTGTTAATAATAATTATTATTAATAATAATTAAGAAAGAATCAAAAAACAAAAGATTTAATTTATAATTTATTGGAAAGGGAAAGATGGGCCCTCATCCAATGGTTAGTGGGCCTAACTAACCATATTTGAGCCCAAAAAACTGACTTTTCCCGCCATATCACAACTATATTTATTTTTACTTTCTGCAAATTAAAACAGAACAAACGATAATCAGATAACCAACAGCAGCAGCTCCAGGTGATAGATCAGAGAAGACGTGAAGAGAGAGAGAGAAGATAAACTGATCAGGTACGTGTAATTTCTAGAGAGAGAAACTAAGAAATGCATGGATAGACTACTTCACAACTCCTTCAGAATATAATCTTGCTAGCTTGATTATAACTACCAATCAATTGTATTTGTATGTGTATACCTTTTTAATGCGCGTGTATCTCAAATTCCGATTTCCATTCTTCAATTTGGGGGGTGAATTTGAATATTGGGTGAATTGAGTTTTTGATTCTTTGATTATTATCTTCATCTTCAACTTCAAGATTCAAGTATTTTATGGTATGGTAGCATTTTTTAAGCATTATTTAATTTTTATATGTTTTTTTTTTTAAATCAGAATACAATTTCAAATCGACCGAGAGCTCCGGAATTATCTTGACACATGCCCCCCTTTTTTTTTAACCGAATCCGAAGATTTAGATATTCAGCCGAACATGGACGATCGAAGTAACGAACCGGGCGGAGAAGCTGTTTTCGAACGTTGCTTTTGTGGGGAAGAATGCCCAAAAGACGAGTAAGTCGATTTTTCAACATTAATTATTTATCAGTGATATGATTTTATATACATGTATATATATAATATATGTTTGTAATTAATATATTATGTTCTCCTGCACGCAGATTGTGTTTATGTCTATCGAAGAAGATTTTCTGCGGCGAATTTTGTCCTTGCCAAAATTGCTGGAACAACGGGGAAAACGAGACTGAAGTCGTTCAGCTGCGAAAAGAGATTAAAACTCGAAAAGCTCTTGCACATAGTTTCACCCCTGCTTTATTACAAGACCTTAACGAGGCACCTGATAGCAGTACCGAAAGTCGTTCCAGTAGTAAGTTACCGGTTGGTCCGATCGAAGTCGGCCCTTCCGAGGAGACGCAAACTGATTTTCAGATCCAAAAGTGCAGCTGTGACAACAAACAATGCTCGAATAAGTAAGAATTATTAATTATATCCAACCTAACATTTTTTTTTATCAAATTGTACGATTTTGCATTTTGCAGACGATTAATTGAAATCATCGTACATTGTTTGTAATTTTTTGTCCCGCAGTGGCTGTGAATGTTACTTTCTGGCGGTAAAATGTAACGAATCGTGTGCGTGTAATGAAGATTGCTTGAACAAGCAGGACAGAGAGGTTAATAAGAGGAGTGGAAATGACGGAAATGCCGAATCTTCCAACAAGCGCCTCAAGATATCTTAACTGAAGGTAAGATTTCGATTCCGACAAAAGTATGTATTTTATATATATGCGATTATATATGGATAACTTTATTTGCAGTTGGTTTATTCTGGTTCGGTGTGACCTGAAGAATCGAAGCCCTTAGTAGAAAGAAATCGATGAATCCATTGAAGAACTTGACTTACATTTTATCTTGTGCCAGAAACTCACTCTTTGGTGCATTAGTAGAAATAAAAAAAATGTATATAGAATAAATAAAACGGTACGGTAAAGCCGTTCTTGAACTTGAAGAACTTGACATGTGAACGATCTTTTGGTGCATCAAACTGAAACACCGAGTTACGTTGCGTGTAATTCGACCACTTGTTTGGTCTTTTTGAATGCTTCCTCTCTCTCTCTCTCTCTCTCTCTCTCTCTCTCTCTCTCTCTCTCTCTCTCTCTCTCTCTCTCTCTCTCTCTCTCTCTCTCTCTCTCTCTCTCTCTCTCTCTCTCTCTCTCTCTGCACAATCTTGATCACTCTTCCATTGCAATCGAACCCCAAACTCCGAAAACGCAGATTCTGACAAACTCGTATCCAAACCTTCAATCGTTAAATCCTCCAAATCTCGCCAGATTTCTTGATTTCCACTCTCTCTCATCTTTTGGATATTGCAGAAAAACTCACCGAGTTCCTTCATTTCCCTTTCTCCGTCCCAACAAATTCCCTGCGAGAACCAGCTGGGAGCTATTTTCCTCGGACGACAGATACAAAACAAACAGTTCAAAACAGATGGAAGCGAACTCAAATGACTAATGTGGAGTTTTAAATGCACCACAACAGGTCTATAATAATAACCGTCGTCATCTAAAACGTGTCGTACTAGATCGTCTTCTTGAATGTCCACATTGTTCATGGTAAGTTGAACAATATTCAGCCAAATATCGGACCTGCGTAAACTCTTGAGCAGTTTACTTAGTCCGAGCAACCACGACGGAGCATTATCTACATCCCGAATGTACAGTCCTAAAACCGACGTCCCCGAAGCCGGTGCGTAAATGATTGACGGGATGAAGAATCCCGAATAGTGAAGGTACTTTATTCGGGGGGCAACAATACGTATTAGTAGCCGAGATTGTTCGACCGAATTCGAATTATTGCTAGAGAGTATCACCACATTCTATAGAGCCAAAGAGCTCAGATTGATGAACTCGCGGCCATTGAAGCGGATCTTACTGCCGATAATCTTGATCGTTTTGAGATCCGGGCTGCTGTCGATTTGGATGCTGCATTCGTCGTACGGGAAAGTATCGTTGTTGATAAAAGCAAAGTGCTTGAGGTATCTGTGAACCTTCTTCTCCACGGTAATGGTTTTCAGCCCCTTACACTCTTGGAACCACATTGTCGTAAGCAAACGGCAGCTCGAGATTACCTTGTCGAAAACCCCGTTCGCGATCGAGACGTGGCAGAGTTTAATCACTTGCAGGCGAACAAACGGTATAATCTCAGGGGTATTTTGGACCAAATTGCAATTTTGCAGGTGCAGAAGCTTGAGTTCAGATCCAGCTTCAAAGACCACCGAGGGCAAATCGGTAATTTGCTCGGAAAGAATAGAAAGATGGAACTGCTTTACGCCGATGGTTGGGAGCAATGGGATCCATTTACGGAGAAGCGAAATCGAATCGAGATCAAGCAGAGATATAGAGAGGCGAAAATCATCTACGCACGGCTTTTGATCGGAGTATCTCTGTAAAGTATTGCACGCGAATGAGGTGAATTGTTGTTGTTTGGTGTTACCTTTGAATAAGGCGTCTGAGAAATTGAGATTAGGGCGAGTGCACCAAATGCGGCGCCATGATTTGGAGAAGACGGAGGTGCGGACGGCGTCTTGTTGGGAGAGGAAATACAGTATTCTCTGCAGTATGCACTGTGGCAACTCGGAGATTCTGTCAATGCCGTCTTCTGATTTTGCCTTTTTCATGCCTTCGGCGAATTTGATAGGAGGACGGTGGTGTTTGAGGATAGAGCGGCCGAATTGGGAGATTATAGAGAGAGAAATAGATGAATGAGAATTGGGGATTGGTAAAATTACGCGGTACGCGGCAAGAGAATAGGGACGTTGGTAAAGTTAGTTTTTTACACTTCGGAGACAATGGAATTTTCCGAAATAGTGCTAATCCCGATCCGATCCGATTTGCAGCCCTAATTTCAAACAACCTAAACTCTTGTGTATTGAGAGAAATTGTACCAAATCACAATTCATTTTATACGATAAAATAAACATAAACGTGTAGGTTTCGCTTAACACGCGGAGGTTTTATACCGTTTATCCGAGTATTTATGACCCCGTAGTTATTTATTGTTTGAAAAAAAGACTTAACTAGTTGCATCGTGTCTTCGTTTCTCAACCAGGACATGTTCTCAGCGGCAACCGAAACTTCATCATCGACAATCGATTGGGCAATGGTGGAGCTAATGCGGAACCCACGCGTAAGAGCAAAGGCACAAGCCGAAGTAAGAAACGTCTCCAAAGACGGCCAAAAAATCGACGAAACCGAAGCTTCAAAACTTAAGTACCTAAAGCTGGTCGTCAAAGAAGCCCTAAGGCTACACCCCGCAACTCCGTTACTCTCGCGGGCATCGAGAGAAGACAGCGAAATCAACGGCTACTTTATCTCCGCGAAAACCAAAATGTTATTGGATGAGAGAGAGAGAGAGAGAGAGAGAGAGAGAGAGAGAGAGAGAGAGAGAGAGAGAGAGAGAGAGAGAGAGAGAGAGAGAGAGACATTCAAAAAAACCAAACAAGTGGTCGAATTATACGCAACGTAACTCGGTTTCAGTTTGATGCACCAAATGATCGATTACATGTCAAGTTCTTCAAGTTCAAGAACGGCTTTACCGTACCGTTTTATTATTCTATATACATTTTTATTTCTACTAAAGATAAAATGTAAGTCAAGTTCTTCAATGGCTTCATCGATTTCTTTCTACTAAGGGCTTCGATTCTTCAGGTCACACCGAACCAGAATAAACCAACTGCAAATAAAGTTATCCACATATAATCGCATATATATATATATATATATAATAGATACTTTTGTCGGAATCGAAATCTTACCTTCATTAATTTCAGTTAAGATATCTTGAGGCGCTTGTTGGAAGATTCGGCATTTCCGTCATTTCCACTCCTCTTATTAACCTCTCTGTCCTGCTTGTTCAAGCAATCTTCATTACACGCACACGATTCGTTACATTTTACCGCCTGAAAGTAACATTCACAGCCACTGCGGGACAAAAAATTACAAACAATGTACGATGATTTCAATTAATCGTCTACAAAATCGTATAATTTGATAAAAAAAAAAAAATTGTTACGTTGGATATAATAATTCTTTCTTATTCGAGCATTGTTTTTTGTCACAGCTGCACTTTTGGATCTGAAAATTAGTTTGCGTCTCCTCGGAAGGGCCGACTTTGAACGGACCGATATCAGTGTCGGGTGTCCCGGCGGCGTTAAGGCCGTCTTTTAATAAAGCATCAGGAGGACTACCAGAACCAATTAGTGCAAGAGCTGTACGAGATTCGATCTCTTTTCGCAGCTGAACGACTTCCGTCTCGTTTTCCCCGTTGTTCCAGCAATTTCCGCAAGGACAAAATCCGCCGCAGAAAATCTTCTTCGATAGACATAAACACAATCTGCATGCAGGAGAACATAATATATTAATTACAAACATATATTATATATATACATATATATAAAATCATATCACTGATAAAGAATTAATGTTGGAAAATCTACTTAATCAGTTTTTGGGCATTGTTCCCCACAAAAGCAACGTTTGATAACAGCTTCTCCGCGCGGTTCGTTATTTCGATCGTCCATGTTCGGCTGAATATCTAAATCTCCGGATTCGGTTAAAAAAAAGGGGGGCATGTGTCAAGATAATTCCGGAGCTCTCGGTCGATTTGAAATTATATTCTGATTTAAAAAAACATTAAGAAATAAAAATTAAATAATCCTTAAAAAATGCTACCATACCATAAACTTGAATCTTGAAGATGAAGATAATAATCAAAGAATCAAAACTCAATTCCCCCAATTTTCAAATTAAAGAACGGAAATCGGAAATTAGAGATACACGCGCATTATAAATGTATACACATCACATATACATACACAAATACAATTGATTGGTAGTTATCAAGCTTGCAAGATTTGACAGCGAGTAATTTTTTTAATGCATGAAAAGATTAATTTCTGAAAGAGTTGTGAAGTAGTAGTCTCTGCATGAATTTCTTACTCTCTCTCTCTAGAAATTACACGCACCTGGTCAGTTTATCTTCTCTCTCTCTCTCTCTCTCTCTTTCTCTCTCTCTCTTCACGTCTTCTCTGATCTATCGCCTGGAGCTGATTATCTGATTATCGTTTTTCCTGTTTTAATTTGTAGAAAGTAAATAAATAAAAAAAAGATGGAAATATTTAAATATATAGTTGTGATATGGCGGGAAATAACAGTTTTTTGGAATCAATATGGTTATTTAGGCCCCACTAACTATTGGATGAGGGCCCATCTTTCCCTTTCCAAAAAAATATAAATTAAATTCTTTTGATTCTTTTTTAATTATTATTATTAATAATTATTATTAACAATAATAATAATAATAATAATAATAATAATAATAATAATAATAATAATAATAATAATAATAATAATAATAATAATAATAATAATAATAATAATAATAATAATAATAATAATAATAATAATAATAATAATAATAATAATAATAATAATAATAATAAAATGGAAAGATAGGCCCTCATCCAATAGTTAGTGGACCTAACTAACCATATTTGAGCCCAAAATAACAGTCTTTTATCCCGCCATATCACAACTGTATATTTAAATATTTCCACTTTTTTTTTTAATTTACATTCTATAAATTAAACGATTATCAAATAACCAACTCCAGGCGATAGATCAAATAAGACGTGAAGAGAGAGAAGGTAAGCTGATCAGGCACATGTAATTTCTAGAGAGAGAGAGAGTAAGAAATTCATGCGAAGAGAGAAAAGATAAATTGATCAGCTTTTCATGCATGAAAATTTTTGCTCGCTGTCAAATCTTGCAAGCTTGATAACTACCAATCAATTGTATTTGTGTATGTATATTGCGATTTTCCGATTCTGTTCTTTAATATTATTTTTGTTTTTCCTTTTGGCTCGACTCTTTCTGAATTTGTTGGTCGATTCGAAAATTGGGTGGTAGCAGTTTTGAAGGATTTTTTTTTTAAATCAGAATCTAATTTCAAATCGACCGAGAGCTCCGATATTATCTTGACAGATGCCTTTTTTTTTTTTTTTTTTTTTACCGAATCCGAAGATTTAGATATTAAGCCGAACATGGATGATCGAAATTAAGAACCGGGGGGAGAAGCTGTTATCGAACATTGCTTGTGTGGGGAAGAATGCTCAAAAGACGAGTAAGTCGATTTTCCAACATTAATTCTTTATCAGTTATATGATTTTTTTATATATATACATATATGTTTGCAATTAATATATATATATATATATATATATATATATATATATATATATATATATATATGTTCCCCTGCATGCAGATTGTGTTTATGTCTATCGAAGAACAATTTCTGCGGCGTATATTGTCCTTGCGAAAATTGCTGGAACAACGGGGAAAACGAGACCGAAGTTGTTCAGCTGCGAAAAGAGATCGAATCTCGTAAAGCTCTTGCACTAATTGGTTCTAGTAGTCCTCCTGATGCTTTATCACAAGACGGCCTTAACGCCGCCGAGACATCGGACACTGATATCGGTCCGATCGAAGTCGGCCCTTCCGAGGAGACACAAACCGATTTTCAGATCAGAAAGTGCACATGTGAGAACAAATATTGTTCGAAAGAGTAAGAATTATATGATCCAACCTAACAATTTTTTTTTTCCTTTTTTTGAATCAAATTATGCGATTTTGTAGACGATTAATTAAAATCATCGTACGTTGTTTATAATTTTTTTGTCCTGCAGTGACTGTGAATGTTGCTATTTGGAGGTGAAATGTAACGAATCGTGTCCGTGTAACGAAGATTGCTGGAACAGACAGGAAAGAGAGGTTAATAAGAGGAGTGGAGGTTACGGCAGAGTCGAACCTTTCAACAAGCGCATCAGGATAACTTATATGAAACGAACGTAAGATTCGATGTTGAACTTGAGTTGTTAAGTGTATAATCGACAGTTTGCAAAATCTCGTTAGTAGAAATAAAAAAATGTATATACAATAAATAAAACGGTACAGTACGGTAAAGCCGTACGTTCTTGAACTTGAAGAACTTTGACATGTAATCGATCATTTGGTGCATCAAACTGAAACCGAGTTGCGTTGCGTATAATTCGACCGCTTGTTCGGTCTTTTTGAATGCTTTGATTCTGTGTTTCTATTGTTTTATATGTATAGCATTGTGTGCTGCATTTTGGATATATTGCTAATTATGGGTAGATGATTGGGTTTTTTTTTCTTATTGGGGTTCTTTTAATATTTTGGCCTTAGTTTAGGGGTTTTCTCGTAATTTACCCAAAATAATAATTAATGAAATAGTTTATTAAAGGTTGAGAGATTAACCCATTTTATGAAACCAAATGTAATATTTTGTGAAAATTACCTTTTGCTCGAGTATGAATAGAGTTCGAGTAACTTTAAGTTTTTATATTTCTTATCATTCCTTTTTTCGAATCAAGCTCGAGTTAGGAAAACAAAATGTTTCAGCTATTTTGTTATCGAGTTATTTGAAAATTATTTTTTCTTACGAAGACTTTTACCAAATATTTTTACCAATTGCAATAAAATGAAGAAATTTTAAAAAATCATTAAAGAAATTTTTACCTCGTCGCACCACCCTCCAAAACATTCCAAAAGCATGTTTTTATTACATGCATAAATTATTAAAAATACCAATGTACATGTCATATATCATATTAATATTATATACATACGAAGTTGATTTTTTTTTTTATGCTGTGTGGCGAGATATATACCTATGGAGGAAACGGGACTTTCACGTGGAAAAAATAAAGGCAACTTCATTTTTTTAATGATTTTTTAAAATTTCTTCTTTTTATTGCAATTGGAAAAAATATTTGGTAAAAATCTTCGTAAGAAAAAATAATTTTCAACTAACTCGATAACAAAATAGCTGAAATATTTTTTTTCCCTATAATAATAAAGTAACATAACGAATCAAGTATGAAAATATATTTCCATTCGATAAGCTATGAAGTTCGAATCTAACTCGAGCTTTATTCGAAAAAAAGAATGATAAGATATATAAAATCTTAAAGTTACTCGAACTTGATTCATACTCAAGCAAAAGGTAATTTTCACAAAATATTAAATTTGGTTTCATAAAATGGGCTAATCTCTCAACCTTAAAAAAACTATTTCATTAATTATTATTTTTGGTAAATTACTAGAAAACCCCTAAACTAAGGCCAAATTACTAAAAGAACCCCAAGAAAAAAAAAACCATTCATCTATCCATAATTAGCAATGTATCCAAAATGCAGCACACAATGCTATACATATAAAACAATAGAAACACAGAATCAAAGCATTCAAAAAGACCGAACAAGCGGTCGAATTATACACAACGCAACTCGGGTTTTCAGTTTGATGCACCAAAAGATCGATTACATGTCAAGTTCTTCAAGTTCAAGAACGTACGGCTTTACCGTACCATTTTATTTGCAAACTGTCGATTATACACTTAACAACTTAAGTTCTTCATCGATAACTTATGTTCGTTTCATATAAGTTATCTTGATGCACTTGTGGAAAGGTTCGACTCTGCCGTAACCTCCACTCTTCTTATTAACCTCTCTTTCCTGTCTGTTCGAGCAATCTTCATTACACGGACACAATTTGTTACATTTTACCTCCAAATAGTAACATTCACAGTCACTGCACGACAAAAAGTTACAAACAATGTGCGATGATGTCAATCGTCTGCAAAATCGTATAATTTGATAAAAAAAGAAAATTAATAAAAAATGTTTACGATGGATAATATAATTCTTACTTTATCGAGCATTGTTTGTTGTCACAGGTGCACTTTTGGATCTGAAAATCGGTTTATGTCTCCGCGGAAGGGCCAGCTTCGATCGGACCGATATCAGTGCCAGGTGTCCCGACGTTAAGGCCGTCAAGTGCAAGAGGTATACGAGATTCGATCTCTTTTCGCAGTTGAACGACTTCCGTCTCGTTTTCCCCATTGTTCCAGCAATTTTCGCAAGGACAATATACCCCGCAGAAATTGTTCTTCAATAGACATAAACACAATCTGCATGCAGGGGAACATATATATTAATTACAAACATATATTATATATATGTATATATATATAAAATCATATCACTGATAAAGAATTAATGTTGAAAAATCGACTTACTCGTCTTTTGGGCATTCTTCCCCACAAAAGCAACGTTCGAAAACAGCTTCTCCGGCCGGTTCTTTACTTCGATCATCCATGTTCAGCTGAGTATCTAAATCTTCGGATTCAGTAAAAAAACAAAAAAAAAAAAAAAAAGGGCATCTGTCAAGATAATTTCGGAGCTCTCGGTCGACTTGAAATTATATTTTGATTAAAATAAATTTAAAAAATATAAATTAAATAATGCTTAAAAAATGCTACCATACCATAAACTTGAATCTTGAAGTTGAAGATGAAGATAATAATCAAAGAATCAAAACTCAATCCACCCAATATTCAAATTCACCCCCCCCCCCCCCCCCCCCCCCACCCCCCATATTAAAGAACGGAAATCGGAAATTCGAGATACACGCGCATTAAAAAGGTATACACATACACATACACATACACATACAAATACAATTGATTCCAGTTACTGCGGTCAAATTTTCATGCATGAAAAGCTTGATTATATTCTGAAAGAGTTGTGAAGTAGTCTCTGCATGCATTTCTTAGTTTCTCTCTCTAGAAATTACACGTACCTGATCAGTTTATCTTCTCTCTGTCTTCACGTCTTCTCTGGTCTATCGCCTGGAGTTGGTTATCTGATTATCGTTTTTTTTTCTGTTTTAATTTGAAGAAAGTAAAAATAAAAAGATGATGGAAATATTTAAATATATAATTGTGATATGGCGGGAAAAGACAGTTTTTTGGGCTCAAGTATAGTTAGTTAGGCCCATTAACTATTGGATGAGAGCCTATCTTTCCATTTTTTTATTATTATTATTATTATTATTATTATTATTATTATTATTTTTATTATTATTATTATTATTATTATTATTATTATTATTATTATTATTATTATTATTATTATTATTATTATTATTATTATTATTATTATTATTATTATTATTATTATTATTATTATTATTATTATTATTATTATTATTATTATTATTATGATTATTATTATTATTATTATTATTATTATTATTATTATTATTATTATGATTATTATTATTATTATTATTATTATTATTATTATTATTATTATTATTATTATTATTATTATTATTATTATTATTATTATTATTATTATTATTATTATTATTATTATTATTATTATTATTATTATTATTATTATTATTATTATTATTATTATTATTATTATTATTATTATTATTATTATTATTATTATTATTATTATTATTATTATTATTATTATTATTATTATTATTATTATTATTATTATTATTATTATTATTATTATTATTATTATTATTATTATTATTATTATTATTATTATTATTATTATTATTATTATTATTATTATTATTATTATTATTATTATTATTATTATTATTATTATTATTATTATTATTATTATTATTATTATTATTATTATTATTATTATTATTATTATTATTATTATTATTATTATTATTATTATTATTATTATTATTATTATTATTATTATTATTATTATTATTATTATTATTATTATTATTATTATTATTATTATTATTATTATTATTATTATTATTATTATTATTATTATTATTATTATTATTATTATTATTATTATTATTATTATTATTATTATTATTATTATTATTATTATTATTATTATTATTATTATTATTATTATTATTATTATTATTATTATTATTATTATTATTATTATTATTATTATTATTATTATTATTATTATTATTATTATTATTATTTATTTATTTATTTATTTATTTTACGATGAAGAATAATAGATTAATGTTATTTCCAGAATCAATTTTCAAAAATCCCTATTCTCTTGCCGCCATCGTCATATCTTCGCCGGAGATCGCAAAGGAAGCGCTGAAAACCCGCGACCCCACCTTCGCCGACCGGCCGGACAGCGTCGCCGCCAAGATCATGTGGTACGATTATAAGGACATAGGTTTTTGCTCGTACAGCGAGTACTGGCGCCAAATGCGCAAAATATGCATAATCGAACTATTGAGCGCAAAAAATGTCCGATCTCGAACCTCGTGGAGTCGATTAGCTCGTGCAATTACGGGGGCGTGATTGACATCACCGAGAAGATTTTCAAAGTGACGAGTTCGATAACTTGTAGGGCCGCGTACGGTAGGGTTTGTAGAGATAGAGATGCGTTGATCAAGGTTATGAACGAGGCGTTGCTTTTTATGGGAGGGTTTATGGTGGCGGATCTTTTCCCGTCTTCGAAGGTGTTGAGTGTTTTGAGCTGGAACAAGCATCGACGAGCATAAGGTTAATTTAGCGCGTTTTAAGCCCTAAGGCTACACCCCGCAACTCCGTTACTCTCGCGAGCATCGAGAGAAGATGTACAGCGAAATCAACGGCTACTTTATCCCCGCGAAAACCAAAATGTTATTGGATGAGAGAGAGAGAGAGAGAGAGAGAGAGAGAGAGAGAGAGAGAGAGAGAGAGAGAGAGAGAGAGAGAGAGAGATTCAAAAAGACCAAACAAGTGGTCGAATTATACGCAACGTAACTCGGTTTCAGTTTGATGCACCAAAAGATTATATGTCAAGTTCTTCAAGTTCAAGAACGGCTTTACCGTACCGTTTTATTTATTCTATATACATTTTTTTTTTATTTCTACTAATGCACCAAAGAGTGAGTTTCTGGCACAAGATAAAATGTAAGTCAAGTTCTTCAATGGCTTCATCGATTTCTTTCTACTAAGGGCTTCGATTCTTCAGGTCACACCGAACCAGAATATAGGCCAAAACAATCGACTGGCGACGAAATTTGGCGACGAAAATGTGTATTTGGCGACGATTTTTTTCTGTTTGCGACGAATTATTTTCGTCGCCAAATCCTGCACAAAACGTCGCCAAACGTCCCGTCGCAAGGTCGGCGACGAAACACCATTTTCAACGCAAATGTTGGCGACGAATTGCATAAATCGTCGCAAAATTCGTATTTTCTGGAAAAAAATGTTTTTTTTTAGTATTCGTGACGGATCCTATACTTTCGTCGCTTACCAGTTGCGACGAATACGTAATAAGTCGCAAATGTTGGCGACGAATGTTATTTTCGTCGCTACTTTGAGCGACGTTTGTGACATTTTCGTCGCTACCTTTACGGAAAATATTTGCGACTAATGACTGTTTTCGTCGCAAGCCCCATGATTTATTTGCGACGATTTGTTTTATTTATTCGTCGCTAGGTTTTTTATTTTTTTTAATATAATTTCTGGTTTATTTATTTTTTCATTTAAGAAATTCAACCTGTATTCAGCAGTTGTACAAAAAAAAAATACACTTATATCGAAAATATTAAAACCAATTATACGGATTAAATATCAAGGTAGCACAAAACATAAATTAAAAAAGTACATAAAACTTAAAAGCATATAATGTAGTGTTGCAAAGTTTAATTCAAAAACCAAACAAAGTTCATCCCTTTTTTATACTCCACCATCATTGGAAGGAGTCGATGTCGAGGCTTGTAGTCTAAAACGACCGACTAAGGTGTTCACAATTTCTCGTGTTTCTTTCAATTCCGCTTCCAATCTTTCCATTTTTTCATCTTTAAGTAGCATTTGCTCTTTCATTGAATTCATTTCCATTTGCACTTCCGGCGGAATTGAAGAAAATCTCGACTTTGAACTCTTTGTGGTGGTTGCAATCTTAATTCCAAGCCCTTTGCTTTTCCCGAGCACTTTTTCTATCGCAATTGAGTTGGCCGTGCTTTCGTCACTTCCATCACGAATTGTCTCATCGTACACTCGTTCCAAATCAGCCTGAAAATGATTAAGTACACTTGTTTAGCAAAATTTCGACAGCATAACAACTAATAAATGAACATCCCCAAAAAAACCATCCATGTACGCAACAACTTAACATTATTTAAAACAAATATTCATATCCACATATCTCAACTACGTACTAATTTAACATATCAAATAATTTACATATGATAAACATGCGACAACAATAAACATAAGTAATTAACATACAACCAACTGAAGAATAAAATTGCATTACACTTACCGAAATGCGAAGTTGTTCATGAGTTGCTATCCCATTATACGGTTCTTCTGTATCTCCTTCCTCACTAATATTTGGCCCGGTTTCCCTCAGTACATCAATACCCATATATGCTTTCTTATACGTATCAAACACCGTAGGATTTTTGCCCAATTTTTTAAACTATATTAAAATATTATAAAGTAAGTATCTATTTTAAACTTAAATAAATTAATATTATAGATCAAATTACTTACATGATTGTGGGACCAACTATTGATACTTGTTCGACCCCAATGGTGGTCTGTCGAGACTTTCTTTCGCGGGTCCTTGCATTTGGTTGATTTGGACTGTGAACAATAACACAAAAAATTAAACCTCTTTAATATATTTAAACATGATTCATAAATTAAATATATATAATTTACCTTCCCATCAACACCAGGAGTGGAAATAGAATGAAATTGATCACATAGTTTCTCCCAAGTTTGAACACTAATCCTATTTGGACAATTTGCCTTAGCCGTGGCAAGGTCTGGAGCTCTATCAAAGACTGCCTTCAATCGTTTAGTTTTCGCATCTTTCCAACGACCGTTAGCAGTCTCATTGAACCATTTTTTTGTAGCCTCATTTTCAGGAAGTTTCCAAGTTTCCTAAATAAAATAAATAAAATATACAATTGAAATGAAACATAAAATTAAATAACTTATATAAAATAAAAATTACATACAAATACCTTAAACGCTCTCCACAGTCCCTCGACACGGCCCATTTTTTTGTGGTTAGGCCAAGAAATACATGGATCAAAATTATCCCAATGCGTAACCTCGTTACTAATAGCCACCGCCAACTTGTACCTCCCAGGTGCAACGGGAATACCCTTGTCGTCAAACTCCAAATCAACCACGTCAGTACCTGTAGACTCGGTACCTATATGATCAACAGAAATATCTTCCTCCGACATCCCTCGCCTGAGAAAAGAAATAAGATATACGTAGACAAAAATAAAATGAACACAATACTTATGACATGCATGATATATGGCAATAAATATTAAACATAATTTATATAACAAGTAAATTATAATAAAAAAATAAAATGATCACATAAACAAAAGTATATTACAAGTAAATTACAATCAACTAACATTTGATCAACAAAATAATCCCTCACTCTTCCATATCATCTATAATATTTATGTCATGGTTTATAGGAAGTATCTCATAGCATTCATCTTCAACTGCAGTAAGATCATCAGGACTCAAGGCAAAGTTGTCCCTTGGTTTAATAACAATAGGAACCATCCATGGTTTATCTTGCGGATCCTCAACGTAGAATGCTTGCAATACTTGACATGGCATAACAAAAGGACTTGTTTTTATATCTGGTTTTGTTAAGTTCACAAGTGTAAATCCCAAACCATCCGTCTTATTCATGCGAATATTAGCCCAATCACACTCGAACAAAACCACTTTTTTTGTACCTACAGCGAATGAAAGTTCAATGATGTCTTTTATTACGCCGTAGTACCCTACATCTTCTTCTTTCGGAGATTTATCCTTTGAGCTTGCGAAACTAGTAGTTTTTGCTTTGACAAAAACACCACTATTTTGAGTTAAAAAAGACTCTTCAGATGATTTTGTGCGGAACATAAATCCTTGCACTTCAAATCTCTTTAAAGTCTTCACTCTAAATTGAGGTGAACAAGCTAAGGCTTTCAGATCTTCAGACAATTCACTTTTTCCTTGCACCTATTTCGTTATCAATTAATTATTACTACTTTGTTCAAAACAATTTGCAAAGGAAGTTCAAGTCAAATCACATTGATTCCCTCCGTTTTTGATAAAACCTCATCTCCTGAAGGTAGGGGTGGAGCCCCTTCTTCAGAAAAACGACTATGACCCATATAACATTGTTTATTTGACTTGTACAAACGTTCGGACACGGTGTTTTCAGCACAACTAGGGCAAGCAAGATAGCCACTAGTGCTCCACCCCGATAAGTTACCAATGCTGGGAAGTCATTGATAGTCCACAAAAGTGCCGCTCGCAAATTAAAGTAATGTCTGGTGGACGCATCAAAAGTTGTTATTCCAGAGACCCACAACTCATTAAGCTCATCGATCATGGGTTGTAAATAAACATCAATCCCATTTTTCGGGCCTTTTGGACCAGAAATAAGCAATGACATCATCATATGAGAACGTTGCATGCACATATTTGGTGGTAAATTGTAAATCATTAGAATTACCGGCCATGTGCTATGCTTGCTACTCAACGATCCAAATGGATTAAAACCGTCTGTAGCCAAGCCAAGCCTTACATTTCGAGGGTCCAAAGAGAATGACTCGTGCTTCTTGTCAAACTCTTTCCATGCATTAGAATCAGCAGGGTGCCTGAGAACGCCATCGTTACATCGAGACTCAGCGTGCCATCTCATGTTGATTGCTGATTTTTGACATATAAATAGCCGCTTGAGCCTCGGAATCAATGGAAAGTGTCGCAAAACTTTTTTTGGTACCCTTTTGCGCTGAGAGGTTGAAGAACTCGGTTGGTTTTCTACTGGATTCTTCCATCTTGAAGCATTACACACTTTGCATGCATCTAAGTTGGAGTCATCTTTCCAAAACAGCATGCAGTCATTCTCACACGCATCAATCTTGACGTAACCACACCCCAATTTACCGATGAGCTTCTTAACTTCATAAAAAGAGTCGGGTATATTTAAAAAATCAAGTTTTCTCATTAACTGAAGGGTTTCAATAAATGTATTATCACTCATCTTGCCACGAGTCTTAATTTTGTAGAACTCCATGATAAAAGAAAGTTTAGTATATACCCGGCATCCATCATAAACGGGGATGCACCACTCTTCAATGAGTTTACGAAAATCATCAGTTTCGGGGTTGGGTTCTTCGTGAAGATCTTCTTGATCGTGATGATGATCGTGATGAAGACACGCATGCAGTAAGTCTTCCATATTATCACGTACATCAACAGGTTCATTTAAAATTGCAACTTCGGGAATTTCTGTACGATTAGTATTGTTTATTTCCTCGCCAATGTATTGTTCTTCGGACTCTCCATGCAGAGTCCATCGGCGTTGCCCATACAGTTTATCCCAACCCCTCCAAAGTAAATGTTTATGAACGAATTCACGATCCCCCCATTTACGACACTTACAGTCTCTACATGGGCATCTTATTTTATTATCAACGTCACATTTAGCGAAGGCAAAATCCATAAATTCCACACAACCATTTTGATATACTTCTAACCGACGATCATCTAATAAAACCCAACTCCTATCTTTTGGCATGCTTTAATTAACAAGATTACCTATAAATTGGGAATGGTCACAATTATTAAAATCACAATTATTCTCAAAGTTACTTTCATAAACTAAAACTAAATTAAGGTGGTAGTTCGCATAATTCCGAGCAACAATAATTCCGAGCAACACAGGCTCATCAAATCAACATAAAATAAACAAACACACAATTCCGAGAAAAAACCCAAAAATAGTTTGCAATAATCAAACACATACAAAATTTTCAACATAAACAAACAAAGATTTAAAAAAAAAGGAAAATTACCTTGAAATGAGGGCAGACGGAGAAGGAATGGCGGCAGACGGTAACGGCTGGCGGCGGGAACAAACGGCAAACTAGAAGCTGCTTTTTTAATTGCTAATTGCTGCTCTTGATTTAGCTAATCCTTGCTCCTTTTTATTATTTTTATTTGCTCTTCTCTGCATTTTTTTCATATTTATTTAATATTATTAATTAATAGATCATCATAATTAATACACTATGTTGAATTAAACTTCATCCAGGAGAATTATAAGGCAATTAACATTATACTTAATTAGCTCATTTGTTTTCAAATTAAATGATATTAGTTAATCATTTTACACACATAGAGAGTTGATATTAACATAAACACAAATGCTGCCAACCTACGGCCGACTCCGACTCGATTGGCCACCACGGCGTCACCGCCGACAACGTCGGCGTCTCCGCCCTAGCCCAGGACCTCTATAACTTTGAGATCACCAACCAGGTACCCATCTTCTTCCCCACCTCAACTTTTCAACTCTAACCACTTCAATTTCACTAATCAACTGGTAATCACTAATCAATCCAGATTTAAAAGCCCAAATCAACAGAATACTCAACAAAAATACTCAACAAAAGCCCAAATCAACTGGTAATCACTAATCACTTTTAATTAGTTTGAATTTCCAAGTAAAATGTCATTAAAAGTGAAGTAATTAACAGAATACTCAACAAAAATCTTGCCATTATCATTATAAAATGAATCCCTAATTCTCATTTTTGATTAATGCGATTTCGATGAAGGTACAAGAAACTCTCTGATGCGTGGAGAGAAACAAAACCACCCAAATAAATTCAATTTACACACACACCTGATTTGAGGAAAACAGCGGCGAACATGGAAGAGCAGCGGCGGACGGCGGAGAGATGGGGGCGGAGAGATGGGCTGACGGTGGAGAGCAGCGGCGGAGAGATGGGCGGAGGAGAGCAGCGGCGGACGGCGGAGAGCAGCGACAGACTGCGGCTACGGAGGCGGAGGGGGAGGACCCGGCGGAGGGGGGGCGCCGGCGGAGGGAAGATTGAAAATGAGAGAGAAGAAATTCAGAGAATTGGGGAAAAGGGGATTAGGGCCTGACTTCTAATTCGTTTTGTTGCGACGATTCCTGCCAAATCGTCGCCAAAAAGATTTCAAACCAATCTCGTAGCGACGTTTTAAGGACTTTCGTCGCTAACCAAAAAAAAATTAATTAGACATGCGACGTTTCTTACAGAAACGTCGCTATAGAAAAGTGAGATTTTTTCCATAATTATTTTGGCGACGATTAAAACACTATCGTCGCCAATAATAAATATAATTCTTTTAAAAAAGTATTTGTCCTGCGACGAATCCACTCGTTTCGTCGCTACAAATAAATATAATTTAATATTTCCTCTTTATTACGCTACGTTTATCCTTATTCGTCGCCAAACCAATAAATTTTTTTTTTTCACAATTGCACTCGCGACGAATATGTACTATTCGTCGCTAAGGTAAAAAAATAAATTGCAAAAAATAATTTTCTTGCGTCGGTTATATAAAAACGTCGCTACGAGATTGCTTCATTATTTTTTTTTTCACTTTGCGACGGTTTGTTATTATTCGTCGCAAACTGGCGACGATTGGTCTTATCGTCGCGAGGTATTCCATCGAAATCTTATTTTCCGATATCTTGCGACGTTTGTTAGTCAAAATGGTCGCAAACTAGCGACGATTCCGGTATCGTCGCCAAAAAAAACGTCGCAAGTAAGCTGTTTTGGCCTAGTGATAAACCAACTGCAAATAAAGTTATCCATATATAATCGCATATATATAAAATACATACTTTTGTCGGAATCGAAATCTTACCTTCAGTTAAGATATCTTGAGGCGCTTGTTGGAAGATTCGGCATTTCCGTCATTTCCACTCCTCTTATTAACCTCTCTGTCATGCTTGTTCAAGCAATCTTCATTACACGCACACGATTCGATACATTTTACCGCCAGAAAGTAACATTCACAGCCACTGCGGGACAAAAAATTACAAACAATGTACGATGATTTCAATTAATCGTCTACAAAATCGTATAATTTGATTAAAAAAAAAGAAAAAAAAATTGTTAGGATATAATAATTCTTACTTATTCGAGCATTGTTTGTTGTCACAGCTGCACTTTTGGATCTGAAAATCAGTTTGCGTCTCCTCGAAAGGGCCGACTTTGAACGGACCGATATCAGTGTCGGTTGTCCCGGCGGCGTTAAGGCCGTCTTTTAATAAAGCATCAGGAGGACTACTAGAACCAATTAGTGCAAGAGCTGTACGAGATTCGATCTCTTTTCGCAGCTGAACGACTTCCGTCTCGTTTTCCCCGTTGTTCCAGCAATTTCCGCAAGGACAAAATCCGCCGCAGAAAATCTTCTTCGATAGACATAAACACAATCTGCATGCAGGAGAACATAATATATTAATTACAAACATATATTATATATATACATATATATAAAATCATATCACTGATAAAGAATTAATGTTGGAAAATCTACTTACTCAGTTTTTGGGCATTGTTCCCCACAAAAGCAACGTTTGATAACAGCTTCTCCGCGCGGTTCGTTATTTCGATCGTCCATGTTCGGCTGAATATCTAAATCTCCGGATTCGGTTAAAAAAAAAAGGGGGGCATGTGTCAAGATAATTCCGGAGCTCTCGGTCGATTTGAAATTATATTCTGATTTAAAAAAACATTAAGAAATAAAAATTAAATAAGCCTTCCCATAATAACTATAATTCATAAAGGTTCATTTAATTCATAATGACTATAATTCATAAGGGTTCATTTAATTGAAATTACTGTTAGAGAGTTTTATAATAACTCTGAATGAGTTCATTTCCGTTCGTGAGCGATGTGGTACATTTAAAAGTACGTGTAAAAGTAGAATATAATGATTGAGGATGATGATGATGTTTATGATTATGATTATGATTATGATGATGATGATAATCATGATCATGATCATTATAATTATCATTATTATTATTATTATTATTATTATTATTATTATTATTATTATTATTATTATTATTATTATTATTATTATTATTATTATTATTATTATTATTATTATTATTATTATTATTATTATTATTATTATTATTATTATTATTATTATTATTATTATTATTATTATTATTATTATTATTA